>NC_077233.1:125624574-127117074 GCF_027887165.1 Monodelphis domestica
TTTGTTAGTGCTATTAGTTTTAGTTTTGCTTACACTAATTTGATGCCAGTCTATTCCCATAGGCTCTCCCTCTGTTAAGTTACCTGCCCCATCTCAGATTCATTGAACTTACTTTTTATTAATTTCCCTGGCTTTTTATTTATTCATTTTCTTCCTCCTGACCCTTCCTTTTCCCCTCCCAAATAATGGCATCATTCAAAATCTTTCCCATCCCACTTCCACTTCCATCCTCTTAGCTTAAGTTACTTTTTGTTTGTGCTGGTTGTTTTTTTGTTTTTCAAGAAATTTTCAATTACTTTATTCTCTTCTTCACTACTATCTCCTTCTTGTCTATTTTGAATTCCATTCTCCCGTTTATTTCTGTCCCTCATGGGGCATTTGGTACTCAGGAGGACCAGATTTGAGGTATTTTTCAGTATTAATGCATTTGTAGATATCAGCCTATGTCCTTTCCCTTATGTTGTGTACTTAATTTCAGTCTTGCAGGACCTTCTGTTGAACCTCTTGGCATTGAAATACCCAGTATGAAGGGAACAGTGATGTGTGGCATGAGTCACTCTAGGTCCCAAGTCATAAAGCCCAGTTCTGGGTTATCCCTTGCTCTTACCATGCCTACTCCCTATTTTTAAGGCTAATCCTATCTCTAAATCTATATCCCTCCCCTTACCATCCTCACTAACCCTGGGGAGCCATAAATTCTCTCCTGTGAAATGAAATGGATTCTTGGCAAGCACAACTCTTGTTCAGAAAAGGTGGTTTCCTGTTGTGCCATTATCATACTCAGATGACACCTATCAAAAGGTTCTTTTTTCTCACCATCAACATACACCTCACCCCCACACAATCTTTTGCAGTGGGAATATTGTTTAACTGCACCCTTCAATTCAGGTCTATTTCCAGCTCCCCGCTATACTTTGCCCTTGCTCTTCTTGATCAAGAAACTTCCCACAGCTCTCTGTATTGTCCCTCTCCCCCAAAAACATTTTGAGTCACTTATGGGGGAACATGAAATTTCATCCCTAGAATATTATGTTTATCAGTTTAAGGCAATAAGGGATGTCAGAAGTTATCTAATCTTTTTTCAGAGGAGGAACTTGAGTCTCAGGGAGGTTAAACAACCCAGCTCCAGATCACAATGTTATTAAGAGGCAGCCCTGAATTTAAACCTTGATCCTCTAACTCCAATTCCAGCATTCTTTCCACTGTTTCTGTCTTTCTCTTCTAACTGCCTTTAAATATTTAGCTTCCAAGATCCCTTTTGTCTCTTGATTGCTCACTCTTTGTTCGTCACTCCTCAAGATACTTTCTTCAAATTAAAAAAAAAATAGCCTAGAAACATAAGAAAATTGATTTCATTGCTTAATCTTTTCTTGATAACTATACTTAACTGTTTTGTGTTTCTCTTATTTGGAATTTCACAAGACTAAAATGCTATTCACTTCTGAGTTGTTTTATTTCTTTTGTTTGTTTTTTCCTATTTTTGTGAGTGCCTCAAATATGTCTTTTTTGTTGGCAGTCTGTCTTTTTTCACTGGTAATAAGGCTCGAGTTGGCAGATTATGTTCTTTCGGGTTGTGTCTTGTATTGCTTTGTTTTTAAGAATATCTTATTATTCTTTTTCTTTCATTCCTCTTGGCTGTGGAGAAATCCTGTTACTCCAATGAAGATTCCTGCTTGTCTCTACCTCCATTTCCCATGCTCCTAGGTAGGTGCTCCTTTTCTCCTGCATGGTTATCTCAAAGCTAAGTGTCCTCAAGACTCCTCGAGTAGGGGAAATAGGGACTGGTCATGTCCGGTTGGAGCTCTGGTGGTCCCTGTCCTGAGTCACCTCTGAGAGGAGAGCTGTTTCCAACATCCAGTCCCTTAGACACAAGCCCCTACCCTTTCAGCTGGTTCAGTGCTGCCCTATCTGCCTCCTTTTCTCCATCTCTCTCAAGTCATGCAATTGTTGTACTCTCTTTCCTCCACATGACTGGGGAGAATCAATACTTTTTGGCTCTTGGTGTCACCCAGTGGAAGCTCCATAGTGGCAGGGCTTGGGAATTCAACTACGATTAGTATAGATTACGCCCTGTTTCCTTTTTTCGGGTCTGAGACTTATGCAGTGGCTAGTCGGGGAACGCTGGACCATAAGATGGGCCAACTTTGTACCAGTCCCTGACCTTTACCTACTCTCCAGGTTTGCCTGGGGTTCAGTGCTCTGAGGTTGCCTGTCCACTCAGTCACGGACCTGGACTTTCCCTTGTTCCAATTTCACCTTCTTGAGAATCAATTCCATTTTTAATTCTAAGGAGTCTTTGTGGGGGAGACAGGAAGAGGAAGAAAGGAAATAAAGGGGCCCAGAACACCAGCAAGAATCTTGTAGGGAAGAGGCAATTATAGCCCTACACAAAAAGGAATGCCCAGTGGTAGAGTCATAAAAGGATTCCCCTTATTTCAGAGGCCACTTGTTGAGACCTTTGCAACAAGGGCTGCTTCTTAGCTATTAGACATTTCACCAACACTCAGGACAGCCCAATCAATACCAAATGGGCTCTCTCCTTGTGATGGCTTCTGTCTCTGGGAGCTACGCTTTCCCTTTCCACCAATCGGCCCCTGTTGTTATTGCCATCACATCTCTTTGCTAGTCTGTCAGTGGACGCTTATGACAGAGGGAGGAAAAAGGCAAAAGAAAGACCTCGCGCTCAATGAACTCACAGTCTAAGGAGGGAGGTAGCACGTACAGCAATGTACAGACAAACTCTCTGCAGGATAAATTGGAGGTAGTCAAATGAAGGAAGGTGCTAGCAGGAAGGGCGATCACATAAGGAAGACGGAAGAGGAAGAGAATTTCAAGCCTGAGGGACACACAGTGAAAATGCTTAGAGTTGGAAGATGGGGATCTCATGCAAGGAAAAGCCAGTGTCGCTGCATTTCAGGGTATTAAGCGTGAGAAGAGGAGGCGGAAAGTGGGAAGGAGCCAGACTCTTTGAGGCTTTGAATGCCAAACCGAGGATTTTTCATTTGATTCTGGAAGTGACAGAGAGCCACTGAAGTTTATAATAGAGAGGAAATGGGCTCAAATCTGCATGTTAGGGAGATTAATTTGGCAGCTGAATGAAGGATAAACGAGTAAGGAGACTTGAGATAGGAAGACTATTGTCATCAGGCTATAGTAATAGTGCAGGAATGAGGTGATGGGACACAGTCTTGTTACTTTTGTGCCTGGGAATGCAGCCAGTCAGAAGAAGAGACCTTAGGAACAGGATTGTTCCTGTAATATAATTGTGGTCCATTGGACCACAGGAAAGGGCATTAGGCATTCCCAAGGGGGATGTAGAAAACAGCTCCTCTGCCATCATGCTGATCTGGCCTATTCTTATTTTAGAAGTC
Organism: Monodelphis domestica; assembly: GCF_027887165.1. NCBI lineage: Eukaryota > Metazoa > Chordata > Mammalia > Didelphimorphia > Didelphidae > Monodelphis > Monodelphis domestica. The sequence goes on from NC_077233.1 coordinate 125,627,946, forward strand.
ACCTAATCAATGACAGCCCCCATTTAGTATCATGCTGCAATGCTTAGATAATTCTGAGTACTGGCTCTGAAAATATAGCACTTGACATAGGAAAACAAGATAGTTACAAGGGGCCAAAGGGCTGGGGTAGGGGAATAGAGTCCCATCTATTTACCTTCTTCTCCCTCCCTATTGGCCTTGGAATCAGGAACTCTTGGATTCCAAACACACCTCAGAGGCATTGTTGCTCTGTAACTTCAGGCAAATCATTTAACTTTTGTCACCCTCAGTTTTCTTATCTATAAAAAGAGGGGGCTGGAGTCTATGGTTTCTGAGGTCCTTTCTATCTACAACTAGAGGATCTACAAGTGTATCCTGAGCACAAGAGACAGCTAGTACAAAAGCAAGGAGAATGGTGATAGTCATGTCCAGAACAGCATCGATGATTGGATTGCAGGATTCAAAAAGTATAAAGTTTTATTTTAAAGTTTTTATCTTATTGCAAAGTATAAAGTTGTTCCATCTTAGGCTTCAATGCTTTGTGACCCCATTTGGGGTTTCCTTGCCAAAGATACTGGAGTGGTTCACCATTTCCTTCTCCAACTCATTTTACAGATGAGGAAACTGAGGCCAACAGGGTTAAGTGACTTGTCTGGAATCACACAGCCATGGAAGTGTTTGAGGCCAGATTTGAACTCAGTACAGCCCAATTTGAATTTCCTGGTTCCATATCCAGCATTCTATCCACTCCTCCACTTAGCTGCCCAATAAAGAGGAGAGTCAAGTATAAGAATTATAATGGAAGAAAGAAGATATTTGGTAGACATACACCAAAGGGTGGGTATATGTTAGATGAGAGTTTCTATCTGATCCTAGAGGTAAGAGGGAGCCACTGGAGTTTGTTGAGTAAAGGGGAGGTGAAGAGCTAGAATGACATGGTTAAAAATATACATTAGGAAGACCAGTTTGGCAGCTATGTTTGGAGCTGAGGAAAGGCTTTATGTAGGAAGTCCCTATGTAGGAGGTTATTTCAGTGGTCTTGACAAGAGTTGGAAATGCCCAATATAGAGATGGTTATGTAGACCTGGAGCTCAGGAGAGACTAGAACTGTCTACATAGATCTGGGAAATATCAGCACAAAAAGAAACAAACATTGAGGTCACCAAGAGAGAAAGCGTACCAGGAAAAAGAGGAAAGGAGCCAGGACAGAGCTGTGGGGTCCTCTCACAATCAGTGGGCACAAAATGGGTGATGAATCAGCAAAGAAGACGGAGAAAGAGCAGTGAGACAGCTAAGAGAAAAGAGCGGTGTTCAAAAAAAATAAAAAACAGTGGAGACAGTATCTAGGAGGAGAGAATAGTCAGTAATATCTAATGTGACAGAGAGGTCAAGGTGGATGATGAGAGAAAGATATTAGACTAGAATGGAGAGAGCAATTTCCATTGAATGATGATGTGGGAAGCCAAATTGCTGGTGCTGAAGAAGAGAGGAAAGGAAGTGGAGGCTCAGGATAGATGGCCTTTCTCTAGAAGTGTGACTGCCATGAAACCATAGAGTACCCCTAATAAATAGGGCAGAGCATTTAATAGCATTTATCCTCATCTCTTGGTTGACATGCACGCTAGCAGGATTGGGAAGGAAACACAGAATTGTACTCCTGGCAGATGGGGGGGCACCTACAAATTTGCCCAAGTCTAAGCCTACATGGGAGCCTTGAAATGAAAAGAAAATCTCTTCTGGAAACAGACAGTCACTATGGGCTGGTATGCAGCTGAGTTACACTGATGTATGATGTTTTCGGGATTCAGGATAGAATGGAAGAGAGAGAAGTTAGCCAGATGATGGTGAGAGCCTGGGAGGGTCATGGCAGAGGGAATGGAGAGAAAGGGGTCAGGTAGGGGAGACATTTTGTTGGGAAAAAAAACCATCTTGGTGATTGATTCAGGTTGAAGGGGAGAGGAGGTTAACAATGATGACAAGTTATACAATGTTTATAAAATATGACTTGCAAAGTATTGGAGACCTGTCCCATCTTCCCTGAGGTTGAGGAAAATAACTCAGAAAAATGGCTGGCATTTCTTTTGAGGCTTACCCAGAACACCTGCTTGGACTTAGACATAGGAGTTGTAGCCACTGTCAATGGCTCTTTGTTGCCTCAATGAGGGGAGGGGAGGCAGGGAAAAGTACAGGTGAGAACACCTTGGCAGCAGCCAAGTGGTAATTTACTGCCCCTTGATGTGAGGAGTCTGAGCCAAAGTGCTTTGTGGTCCACATAAACTTCTTGCCCTCTCTCCCACACCACACCAAAGGGATTCCAACTGGCCATGCTGGGGAGCCCGTGTATCTTTGCCAGGCTAGCAGGGAGGACAAAAACTCCAAAGCATCAAGGGATGATGGTGGAGGAATTAAACTTTTATTGTTTTGGGTCATGTGCAAACATATAACTAGTGTGGGGTGCTGGAATCAGTTGACTGTCCAGAGGTAGCTGGCCAACATCAGGGGAGGCCATGGAAATCATTGCAGAGAGTTCTAAACAAGAAAGAATTTTACAGTAAGCATACTTCCTTTTTGGTAAACTGAGTACAGCTTTTCCTTCCTTCCTTTTGTGACTGCCTTCTTTCTTTTCTCTTTTTCTCTTTGTTTCTTCATCCAGTCTTACACCGCCTCTTCTTTTTGATTCTTTTTTCTTTTCTCTTTCTTTCTTCATCCTTCTCTCCCCCCTTTTCCCTCCCTTTTCCCTTGTTCCCTCTTTCTTCCTTCCTATATGCCTCCTTTCCTTCCTTCCTTTTTCTTTCTCTTTTCACTCCCTTTTTTCTCCCTTGCTCTTTTTTCTCTCTCATTCTTATTTTGAAAATTATTATTATTGTCATTGCTATTCTCTGTCTCAATGTATCACAGCTCAAAAGCTCCCTTTCTGGAGTACTACACAGGAAACTTATTCATCTGTAATTTTGGTAAACTATGATCTAATTAAACAATTTAGATTGAATATGCTAATGCAGAGGATTATAAAAAAAGAATAATTACAAAGGGACTTCAAGAGGATAATTACAAATGGGAAATGTTGAATTTGAATAAAATTCCTATTTTCTTTAATTACTGGAAACCCCATTTTAGCCAGAGATTGAGAATATCTTTATTTAAGCATTGTGTACCACAAGTGTCTATTCATGCACTGGAGAAAATATGATCTTGATTAAGCTAGCTTGCAAATCCAAGAGACTCTGGATCTCCAAAACAACATTTAAACCAGTTCCCTTAAATCTGATCTGGGACAAGTCTAGAACTCCAAATTCTGGGCAAACAGGCTGACTTGGGTTGGGCCCTCTATACCCAATGGGCTTTTTCTATCCCAAATATTAGCCAAATTCCTCTGATGATAGGCACTTACAACAGGCTTATAGGGGTTAGAGATGAGTTGATAATCTCTCCTGAGGCAATGTGGTTAAGTGAACTTGCTCTAGCCTGAAGTGAGAAGATATGGGATTGATTTGGCTACCTTAGATAAGTAATTCAACATCAATTTCCCTATAAGTGAGGATAGGTATATATACTTACCTCACAAGGTTGCTATGAGGACAATATTTTGGAAATCTTTAAATCCCCAGGGAAACAAGGGGTCATTATACAAATTGTGTTTATAAAATTGATTTTTATAAACAAAAGTACAGAGCTTAGGTATGAAAATGAGCAGAGCCATAACTAGGATTCTCTTCCCTGGGACAAAAACAGTGGAAAGGCTGGAGCAACTGAGCATCTGCTGTCCCTCCTCTGTCCCCTCCCCTCCAATTGGGCATGGGGAGAGGGAAGCAATACTGAGAGGGGAGAACCACAAGGATGAATGTTTTGATGTGGTTTCTCCCAGGGCACTTTTGCCATCAGTGGGATAGCAGAAGATTGTAAAGCAAGGGACGGGGACAGCAGTCATTTCACTGAGAAAGAACACCCTCATTGAGTGGAAGCATCCCCTATGGCCATGCTGGCAAACCTATGGCACACACACCAGAGGGGCTGCTCCCCTCCCCCTCTCCAACCGTGCCTGAGTACAATTCTCACATGACCTGCCCCTTTGCCCAGCAGCCTAATGGGAGCGCTTCCTCCTTCCCATTTGGGGTAAGGGTGGGGGGCTCACATGCGGCATGAGGGTTGTAATTTGGGCACTCAGACTCTAAAAGGTTTGCCATCACTGCCTATAGGGAAGCCCCCTGGATGCTGTGCTTTAGGGTAAAAATACCAATTTACTTCACTTCTTAACTGTTGTAGTTCCTCAAAAGAATGCTGTCCCTCCAAAGTTATTGCCATGGCAGGTCATATACTTATTCTAAAAGGGATGGACTCAAACTGTGATCTTGGTTCCATCTCTTGCTGCCTCATTTCAAGTTTGTTGAATCAGGGTTTTGACATTGAGAGAAAAAGTAGAAAGAGGAAGGAAGGAAGGAAGGAAGGAAGGAAGGAAGGAAGGAAGGAAGGAAGGAAGGAAGGAAGGAAGGAAGGAAGGAAGGAAGGAAGGAAGGAAGGAAGGAAGGAAGGAAGGAGGAAGGAAGGAGGAAGGAAGGAAGGAAGGAAGGAAGGAAGGAAGGAAGGAAGGAAGGAAGGAAGGAAGGAAGGAAGGAAGGAAGGAAGGAAGGAAGGAAGGAAGGAAGGAAGGAAGGAAGGAGAGATTAACAAAGCAGAGCTAGATGGGGTGAAGCATGATCTCTGCTTATTATGACAAAAAGAAAGATTTTTTTTATAGAAAGTAGAGTACTAAGCATTACATCCTAATTAGGAGGTGTTTCTTTTCCACAGAATATTGTTTATGAAGTGACTTTACCCAGAACATTTCTAGAGCTCCTTCACAGATGCAAGCAAATAGAGAAAGAGCAGCAGCTATTCTGTTCTGAGTAACTTGGGGAAAGGAAGGTCTTGGTCATTAGTCATGACATTACCAAGGCTTCTTTGCTCTTCAAAATAAAGAAAGACTCAAAGTTTTATGATGACCATTTGGGGAAGGAATCCTTCAAGGGTTCTCCTTATCTGATTTTCAGCCTAGACAACCTCTTGCAGCTGTGAGATTTGGACCTTGCCAGAAATCTCAGGCAAACTTACAAGTATGGCTTTTGTTTCTGCATTCCTAAGTGGGTCTAATCCATCCTAGGTTCCTCCATCCAGGTTGTTATATTCTCTTGCCTTTTTCTTAGTGTAAATAAAGAATGACTCATAATTATTCTCCACTTAGACTTTCATATCCTTCAAAAAAATTACCCGGGTTGTTTCCCTGCTTAGAGTCAGAAGACCTCAATTCACATTCTTGCTCTGACACTTAGACATTATAAAACTGGCCAAATAACCACATCTCCTTCCCTCTGTGAGTTGCAATTTTATCATTTGTAAAATAGATATATTAATATTTGTCCTACCTAATTTGGATTCTTATGAGGAAAGTTCTCTATAGTTTATTTTAAAAAGCTACATAGATATGAAATATTATTTATTCCATCTCAAACATATGCAGTCCCAGACTTAGCTCCCATTTTCTAACACAATAAAATTTTGTGTTTTGGGTAACATTTTCCCCCATCCAATCATTAGAATTTTAATCTCATATGGGCCATATGACCATGGGCTTTAGAGATAGAAAGAAGTTCTGAGATGTTCTTTTATAGATAAAGGATCTTGGGCCCTGAGAGATGGATTCACTTGCCCAAAGTCACACAAATAGTACATAATGAAGCTAATATTTGAAATCAGGTCCAGTGATTCCAAATCCAGGGCTCTTATCATCATACCATAATGCTTTCCTTAAATTTGTTATGACATTCAAAATATGCCATTTCCAGTTCTATACATTAATGATGGTATAGTTATTTCTGCCTTAGTAGCTGAAGGAAATGCCAAATACTTAGTTATGCACTGAGGACACTTTCATACAAATTGGGTAGGTTTGGACAATCTCAATTTCATATCATGAGGGAGGCCTAAAAATAAGATGTCAACAATACCTACCACTAAGCTTGAACTTCTCGAAGTGCTCGTAACTGCTTGACTCTTAAAATGTCGGATGGTGGTAAAGTTGTTTCCCATGTGAGAATTGGAATATTTCATAGAGAAAACCAATCCATTTTTGGACAGCTCTAATCATTTGAAAGTTGTTCTTTACATTGAGTCAAACTCTGCCTCATTGCATTTTTCACCCATTGCTAATAGTTTTGCCCTTTTCCATTTGACAGTCCTTCAAATACTTGATATATAGCTAGATACATAGTCCTTGAAGTTAGATCTTCTATCTCCATAAATAATCAATCAGGCATTTATTAAGGAACTACTCTGGGCCAGATATGGTGTTGGAAATATAAATTCAAAGAATAAAACAAACCCTATTCTGAAAGAGCTTCCATTCTTTTGGAGGGGAGTCAAAAAACAAATATAAGTAAAGAAAATGAATATAAAGAAATATAATGTAGTCAAATGCAAAGTATTTAGGAAGAACAATGGCTTTGACACTACTTTGCTAAGGCATCAATATCCCATAATCAAATGGAGAAAAGCAGAAGCAGTAAACACATCTTTTACTGATAACAATACAATAAAAACTATAATAAAGGCCATTTGAAAAATGGTAGCTTAGGAAAGTCTCATCTCTAGAGATTTTGTTTTAATTGGTCTATCTATAGCAAATATTTACATAGTCTCAAATACATAATATATTAGTCTCCAATTTTTTCCATTCCCCTTTTAAATTTCATCTTTTTAAAATATATATTTATTAACATTCTTGAAAATCAACAAACATGAACATTAGCTTATACAAAAGATAGAAAGTGAGAATTATATACTAGTCATGAGCCTAGTAGCACAGCTTTTATTTAAAAGTATTAAATTTAAAATGGTTTTACTAGAATTGTTCTGATTGAGGGTCCCTCTGAATTTCCTTCAGGGTTTTAATTTTTAGAATCTTTTAAATTATTTTAAAAAGCTACAAAGATGTGAAATATTATTTATTCCATATCAAACATATGCAGTCCCAGACTTAGCTCCCATTTTCTAACACAGTAAAATTTTGTGTTTTGGGTAATATTTTTCACAATGTTTTCTTTTTTCTTCCTGTTTTATTATTTTTCACTTATCTCATAATCTTACTCCCCAAATAGTGTCCTTTAACTGTTTGAATATTTAGTAGAAATCATGTGTAAATCTCTCTGGTTATGGGATTTGTTTGTTTGCTTGTTTGTTGATTTGGGAGTGGATATATGACTTCTTCAAGTTCTTTTCCCCAAAAATAGGTTATTCAAATTCATTATTTCTTATTCTGTCATTTTGAACTATATTTTTAGAAATAGTTATATTTTATTCTGTGATTTATCACTTGTTTATTTGGGTATATGTCTGGGGGATTGGGTTTTATAAGATTATTCACTTAACAAAAAAAATGAATAATTTGGAAATATATTTAGTATGATAATCCATGTCTAAATCAGATTGAATTGCTTGTCAATGCCAAAAGTGGGAAGGGAAGAAGGAAGGGAGGCCATATGGATCATATAATTTTGGTAAACTTATGTGGAAATGTTATTAAAATTAAAAAAATTTTTAATGAGAAAAAAGAGGGAAACATGTTTTGTTTATCAGTTTTGTTAGCATATCCTTGGGCAAAATAGTTTCTAATAATTTCCCTTATTTCTTCATCAGTTGTGAAGTCATCTTTTTAATTTTCCATTTTGGCATTTAGCTTTTGTTGTCTCTCCTTTAAATCAAATTAGCCAATTTATCTATTTGATTCATTTCACTCCTCCCTCACAAAAAGTTCCTACTTTTGTCAATTAACAGACTTCTCTACCCCTGCTTTGATTTTAAGAATTTCTATTATTGTTTTTAATTTTTAACTTGCTGCTTGTTCAGTTCCTTTAGTTGCATGTTCTCTCCTTTGCTGATGATAGTGTTTAGAGATATACAATTTTTCTCCTAAGGATTGCTTTAGCTGTATCCTAAAGATTTTGATATATGTTCTTGTTTTCATTGTCTTGGGGAAAATGTATCTACTATTGCTATGATTTGTTCCTCCACCCACTTATTTTTCAAGATTTAATTATTTAATCCTCATTTAAGTTAATTCTTTCCTCAAATAGTTTTTACTACAATTTTTGTTGTTTGATTATCGTAAAGGATATATTTAATATTTCTACTTTTCTCCATTTATTTATGTGATATTTATGCCTTAGCAAAGTAGTATCAAACTCAATTAGAAACCAGGGTCACTAAACAATATTGTAAGGAAGCCTGTGGGCTGTAGGAAAAGCATACATTTACATGATCTATGTTCTGTTATATTTTTATTTTTGAATTAACTATTTCTCAATTAATTTTAATCTGGTTCTAGCTGCATGAAGAAGTGCTGAAGACTACACATTCTATACCTCTGCCCTAGCACATGTCAATCTTCATAAATGTGCTGGGCACAGCATAGAAATACATACATTCATATATATATATATATATATATATATATATATATATATATATATATATACATATATATACATATATATTCTTTTCAGGTTCTTTATTTCTTTATTGTTTCTATTTTAGAGTTCTCTAGGTCTAAAAGGGATTCTTTGAAGACCCAAATTATATGCATATATTTTTATCAATATATTCATATAATTTGATTATCTTTTACTTTTAAGTACTTAGCATCTATTTCATTCAGTGTCTATATTAATGATATTATTTCTTTATCCATAATGCTTTCAAGCACAATGTAGTTATCTTGCTTTTCAAGCAAGGGTTAGGCAATTTGAGTTAAATGACTTACCCAGGGTCACACAACTAGGAAGTATCTATTGCTAAATTTGAACATTTATTCTCTTGACTCCAGACCTGGAGCTCTACCCATTGTGCTACCTAGCTGCTCCATGTATTTTCCATATTAATCTAGACAATCATCCTATGTCCTTTGAGTTTGCTCATAGGAGAGGCAACATGGTTGAGGGGTTAAAGTTGGATATTTGAAGACAAAGATCCTGGATTCAAATTCTAATTGTTTTCATTTACTACCTATGTGACTGTATGCATGTCACTTAACTTCTCCATACCTCAGTTTCTTCAACCTTAAGATAAAAGAATTAAACCACACACGCACATACATACTTCAGTGGTCTCTTTGATATATAACTCTATGATCCTATGATCATCTTCTGCTTTCAGCTGTAAATTTCCAGTAAGCAAAGTATAAACAGGGTCTTCTGGCTTGATGCAATCAATGTAATGGCATCGCCAAATAAAAGCACCTGGAGGACTTGCCATCCATTCCCTTTTCCATTTGGACTCTCTTTTGAATGTTCTCCAAGACAGTCAAATGCTTTGGTAAGTTGTAGAAAATTTCAGTCTCTGAATAATTAAAGGCTGCCAAAACAACCCTGGAGAGGCATGTGGTGGCTATGAGTAGTTTGCAGAATATGACTGACATAGAATTACATAAGAGAAGAGGCATAAAGATATCAACAGGGAGATGAATAATTGGAAAAGAAGATGGCTTTCTCATGAGGTAATGAATTACCAATGGATAGCTTGTGTGCTCCATTAAGGTTATAATATGTGAATATGATCGCTTATAAGAGATGGTAAGGTTGAAAAGTCTTGTCTCTCTGTCTGTCCCAGGATTCGAGCGCAAGATGGCAGCCACAACACTGACACTGACAAACTGGAGGATTTGGGAGGCATAGACAACAGTCACACTGGATGGGAAGAAATGCATTTAAAAATGCCTAAATCAATAAGATTCACCCAAATACTAAAATGGCTAAAGGGCAAGGGATTCTTTCATACACTAGGCATAGGTGAGCCTCCTTCCCTGATCCCTTCCATGCACTTAACAATGCTTACTGGTGGTGCTGATCATGATGGAGACTAATGAGTCAGACCACACCACACCAAGAAGCATGTTAGTTTATAGCCATTCATTTAGGAGCCCTTAGCAATTCCCTATACTTTTTTTTGTGGGAGAGAAGATAGGAAAAGGGAGGGAGAATTTCCGTCCTTTCAACAGCATCTCTCTCATCTTCACTCTTTGTGCATACAGCAATAAAAGCTTCCTCCTATGGCATCTGAAGATGTAGCTGTTGGTACTCTACCATATATACTTCATTTATGTTCTTTACCTCTTTCTTCCCCCATTCCATGAGCAACTCCCTTTATTCCTCCCCCTTTTTGCTATCACTCCTACCTATCACTTGGACTTCTACTGATCAATGTACATTTGTTAAATAGGCTCTATATGCCAGGCACTGTGAATGACTGAAAGCATAAATACAAAAATGAAATACTGTAATCCTTCTTGCACTCAGTGAACTTATAGTCCAACAAAGGGATGTGCATATAAGGCTTACAAAACACTCCTTTTCATTGCCAACTCTTACATAAATAGGGAGTCTGGAGGGTTTTTTTTTTCTCTACATCTCAAAATCTCTTGATATTGTTGCCCATTCTCTGTTCCTTTCTAAGTCAGTAATAGTAAGGAGCTCTGATGTTTCCCAAAGCCAACCTTTCTACATGTACCCTTGATCCCATACCTTCCTGTCATCTCCAACAGATTGCCCTTTCAGTTATCTCCCTTCTCTCTAAATTTCAATCTCCCCCCATGTATTAGTTCTTTTTCTGATACCGTCTCACATCCCTTCAACCTCTCTCATTCCTTTCCTCCCCTTCTTGGCCAAACTCTCTGAAAAAGCTATATACAGTTATTGTGCCCACCTCCTCTACTTTCATTCACCTCTCAGCCCTATGCAGTTTGCTACCAAACTCATTCAATTGAAACTGCCCCTTTCAAAATTACCTGTGATCTCTTAATTGCCAAATCTGATTGCCTTTTCTTAGTTCTCATCATTCTTGACCTCTCTGCTACATTGATATTGTTAATGACCCTCTCCTGTGGATACCTTCACCTTTCTGCGTATTCTCAACACTACACTTTTCTTTCTCCTTCTACCTCTCTGACTACTTCTTTTCAGCCTTATTTGCCTTATATCTCACTTTCTGACAGTATGTGTATTTCAGGACTCTTTTTGGTACCTTTTTCTATTCTCTGACTATACTTATTCTCTTGCTGATTTCATCATTTCCCATAGACTCACCAGCTCCATGTAAATAATTCACAAATCTATATATCCAGAACTGATAGCTCATCTCACCTCCAGTTTCATATAACAAAATGTGCATTGGACATATCAAATGTAATGTCCAGACACAGCTCAAACACGACATATCTGCACTAGAATTCATCTTTCCCCCAAGATCCACTCCTCTTCCAAATGTTCCTATTTCATTTAAGGGTACCATCATTCTTCCTGTCTCCCAGGCTCAATACCTTGGAGTTTTCCTCAACTCCTCATTCTTTCTCACCGCCTATATCCAATCACTTGCCATATCTTTCTGTTGCCATATCTCTCACATCTGACATCTTTCTTACTCATACCTAAAAACATAGTTTAAGTCCTTGTCACTTCTTGTCTGGACTTATGCAGTGTCCTCCTAATTGGACTCCTTGCCTCAAATCCATGTTCCATCTAGCTGCCAAAGTGATTTTTCTAAAATACACATAGAACCATGTCACTCCCCTATTTAATGAATTCTAGTTGCTGCTTCTAGTATAAAACATAAACTTTTCTAGTTTTTAAACCCAATCAGAACCTGGCTCCAACCCATCTTTCCTCATTTTTACATTATTTCCCTTCTATATTCCTATGTATTTAATAGCCCAACCCAAATGACTTTCTCTCCATTCCTTTAGTCTTCAGTTTCCATGCCTCAAGTGTGAGACATTCTCTCCTTCTCAAAGAATCCTTATTCCTTCAAGATTCAGCTCAAGTACAATCTCAGCCTCAAAGCTTTTTCTGATCCCTCCCAAGTGTTGAATTTCCCTAACTGCCTTTTATTTATTTTCTATTTAATCTACATTCCTATTCTTTATGTACTTGTATATCTATTGCTGACTCTGCTGGTATTTTCTTTTAAAATTTTTTTTGTTCATTTTTAACATTTTTTTAAGTCATGAGTTTCAGATTGTATATCTCCCATTCTCTTCCCCACCCACTGAGAAGACAAGCATTATCAATTATACATGTGAAAGCATGCAACACATATTCCCATATTAGTCATATAGCCAAAAAAGGCAAGAAAAATAAAGTGAGACAATTATATTTCAATTCACACTCAGAATTCATCAGTTTTCTCTGGAGGTGAATAGTATTTTTTCATCATGAGTCCTCTGGAATTTTCTTGAATGATTGTATTAATCAGGGTAACTAAATATTTCACAGTTGATCACGATTATAATATTGCTGTTACTGTATACAATGATTTCCTGATTCTACTCATTTCCTTTTGCATCAACTCATATAGTCATGTTTTTCTGAAACTATCTCCCTTTCCATTTGTTATAACAAAATATTATTTCATCACAGTCATATGCCACAACTTGTTCAGTCATTCCTCAATTGATGATCATCCCCTGGATTTCCAATTCTTTGCCACCACAAAATAAATAAATAAATAAAATAAAAGCTGCTATAAATATTTTTGTACATAGAGGTCCTTTTTTCTTTTTTTATCTCATTGGGGTACAAACCTAGTATTGGCATTGCTGGGTCATAGCACTTTGGGCATAGTCACCAATCATTCTCCAGAATGTTTAGACTAGTTCACAAAACATAAATAGTTCATTACTGTACCTATTTTACATCATCCAGTCCATTATTTGTTATTTCTAAAAGGCTCAAGGCTGTTTTAATTTGCACTTTTCTAATCTTTAGTGATTTACAGTATTTTACATGACATAGATGCTGCTTTCTTCTATTGAAAACTGCCTGTCCATATCCCCTGACCATTTATCAATTAGGAAATGGCTCTTATTTTTATAAATTTGATTCATTTCACTATATGTTTGAGAAATGAGCCCTTTATCAGAGAAACTGGCTACAAAATTTTTATATTACTTCCTTGTCTATGTTATCTTTTAGCAAAATGTTTCTCTGATTATCTCTTATTTAGGTCTATTTTTGCTTTCACTTTGTCAGAAATCATGATTGCCATCCCTTCCTTTTTCAGCCAAAACATAATATATTCTGCTTCAATGCCTTATTTTAATTCTTGGTGTGTGTGTGTGTGTTTCTGTTCAAGTGTGTCTTCTGTAAACAACATTGTTGGATTATAATTTATTCTGCTTATCTGTTTTCATTAGATGGGTGAACTTATCCCATTTGGAGTCACATCACTAACCTTACATTTCTAACTTTATAATTACTAACTATGCTTCTCTCCATCCCATTTTCTTTTATCCTTCTCTCTTTCTTTTTATCCTCTTCTTCCTCAAAAGCCAGTTTTGCTACTAGCCACTGACTTCCACAATCCATCCTCCCTTTTATCATCCCCCTATCCCCTTTTCTTATCCCTTTCCCCTCCCATTTCCCGATCAGGTAAGATGTATTTTGGGGGGAGGTGTATGTATCTGTGTATTCTAAGTATGTTTATGTATATACACATATATAAAATATTCTAAATATATACATATTCATTTTATATATAATATAATACATATATATTCTGTATGTATGCACACATATATTCTTCCTTCTTTGAATAAATTCCAATGAGAGGTTAAGCATTGCTTGCAAACTGACTCCTAATATCCCCATCCACTGTTAAAGCTTTTCTTTGTGTGCCTCTTTTATGTGAGAAAATTTTCCATATTCTATTTCTCCCTTCCCCTTTCTCCCAGTGCATCCTTTCTCACCTCTTCATTTTCGGATTTCTTTGTTTTTGTTTTGTTTTGGGTTTTTTTGTATCTTCCTAATATAATCTATTCACACCCAATACTTTCTTTGAGGCTTTATTTGTAGCTAGTTTCGCATTATTTCCTTCTGAATATGTATTTCATTCATACCTGTCACCATAGTAGCTTTTTATGGCCAAGTTCCTTTTTTGTTGTTTGCTCATTTTTTTCCAGCCTATTCCTTGACTTTGAAATTAAGCTAAATAAAGCTGGTCTCTGTTTTCCAAGGGCTGGGGAGGAGCTGCTTCAAACTTCATGCTTTTTTGTGCTTCTGTTTTCAGAAGTGGTTCTGAAGGTCTACAAGTCCTCAAAGCTTCCAAGGTAGTATAATACAGGGAGATCTGTCCTTCTGCTCTGGGCTCTGGGCTTTACCCAAGGAGAGCCCCTGCTCCCCTGCAGCTACAAGTGTTAGCTCTCCTCTTGGTCTTGGAACCATGACCAGCTTCCTTACATTACTGTAGCCCACTAGTGCTAGTGCTCCTCTCTGCCTTGAAACTACATTTAGGCTACCCCCCTGGAACTCTGATCCAGAACTGCGCATGAGCAATAGATTTGCCAGTCTGCCAAAGGTTCCCTGTAATCTTTTTCTAACTATTTGTCTGACTCTGTTACCATTTCTGGGCTGAGAGCTCCCAACTGCTGCTCATGGTCTTATGGCTGCCTCCCAAGCCTATAGCTGGTGCTGTGTGTGTACTCTGGACCAGCCCCTACCCAGCATCACAGACCTCTCCTGCCGGCATCCTAAATTGTCTGAGGCCAGAAAAATGTCTCTTCTTGAACTCTTGCTGGTTCTGCCACTCCAAATTTTGCTTTGAGTCATTAAAGTTGTTTGGAGGGGGATGTTGGAAGAGTTCCTGCCTCTCCTCCACTATCTTGGCTCTGCCCCCACCCTTTTCTGATAGCTTCTTGAGAGCAGGGAGGATTGAAGTTTTTGTCTTTGTATTCCCAGCAATTAATATAATGTCTCACACATGTGAAGTACTTAATAAATGCTTGTTGCATGCTCCATCAATGGACATATGGTACACATATTACTATTTCCTTTTACAAATATGAAAAGAGGGGTGCAGAGATGTACAGTGACTTGTTTGTGGTCACACAGCCAGGAAGCAGTAAAGTTAGAGGACGTGAGCTCAGGTCTCTTGACTAATCAGTTGACAAATCTTTCTGTTATCATAGTATCTTGGCTTTCTGCAGTCCTCTGATTCTAAAGCCAGTACTTTCCAGCTATAGAGGCTCCCTCAGTGACCCCAAAGACGTTAGTCCCATTAATACTCAGGGTTAAAGGGAGCAGCTGGGTAGCTCAGTGGATTGAGAGCCAGGCCTGGATATGAGAGGTTATGGATTCAAATCTGGCTTCAGATACTTCCTAGTTATGTGACCCTGGGCAAGTCACTTAACCCCTATTGCCTAGTCCTTACCACTCTTCTGCCTTGGAGCCAGTACACAGTATTGACTCCAAGATGGAAGGTAAGGGTTTTAAAAAAATTAAAATTAAAAAAATACTAGGTTAAGGAAACATTGACTCCCGGTGCAAAACTTAGCTGCAAAAGGGTAGGATTTCCCAACCTCATCTGCCTCCTTAAAGCAATCACTCTCCTTCCTCCCTGTCTTCCTTCCTCTCCTCAGCAATAAACTTGCGGCTTGATGGAAACTGCTGAATTCCTATTGGGATTACGATCAAAGATTAGGATTTTACTTCTGTCCCCCAGCGTCTTCTCTGCCTCCGCGGCTGGCATTTAGGAGCCACGAGAATGTCCTCGCAGGCTGTATTCTCCAAGGATATAAAGGACCACAGAAGAAAACGACCAAACACGTCCAGGGCTTCCTTGGGTCGAGGTTGGGGTTGGGGTCGGCCTGTTGGGGCGGGTGGGTAGTGAGCACCTGCCGGGGCAGCTTCCTGGGGCGGGAGCCGTGGCCCACGTTCCGGGAGCGGGGTTCCAAAGCCCGCTGTGCCTTCGATCAGCTGTTGTTTTCCAAATGCTTTGGGGCCCACCTGCTGTCTGCACTAATTTAATAGCCAGCGCAGCACCGGGGAGCCCAATAGTTAGCAAGCGTGCGGAGGAGCCGGGAGAGCGGATGCTGAAATAGCAGCATATCCCGGGCATTAAAAAAATAAGCTCGTAGATTCCCAGCCCTGGAGGTTCCGCTGCTAACAGCCAATTAGCAAACGTGCCCCTCGAGGGAAAAATCTTCCCCATCCCATCCATTCCTGTCATGTATCTGTAGCGTTCGTGAGGAGGCTGCAGTTTCCGTTGTCTCTTCACTCCTACCCCTGTGCAGGCTCCACTCTCCGGGTTTGGTTTGGGTTTTGTTACTTGGGGGAGAAGCGGGGCGCTGGAGAAAGGACGGGAAGCCGCCTACCAAACGATGCCCCAGCTGGTACTCCAGACTCCATAAGGCTGTCACAGGCCAGAGCTGTCAGCCATGGGGGAGGGTTTTTGAAGTTTCTCCCTTTTTCCTGTGAGATTTTGCCTCTTAGTCATTCAAGGCTTACATTATTGTCGTTTGCCTTTTTGTAGCTTTTTAGACACCTTATCCTAGGTCACACAATAAATTCATTATAGATCTAGGACTTGAACCCCTGTCTCCTGAACTCCTGATATAAAAGATCTTCCCTCCCCCCCCCCCCCTTGCCTCATGGGTTCCTCCCTTACTTAGCCTCTCTGGGTCCCAGTTTTCTTATCTGTAAAAATGGGGCAATCATAGTTGAACCTTTTAGCTCTGAACTGGCCCCAGAATTGGCAATGGGGAATTGCAAAGTTCTGTTAATGTTCTGAAGATACTCCTGAAGCAAAGGCCCATTAAAAAAATAAAATAAATATATATATATATATATATATAAACAAAAATATATATTATATATAAACAAAAATATATTATACATAAACAAAAATATATATTATATATATTAACAAAATTATATATAGATATATAATTATATATAGATATATAATTTTGTAATGATTTCCCAATTACACATAAAAATTTTTAACTTTTTTTTAAATTTTGAGTTCCAAATTCTCTTTCTGCATCTTGCCTTTTCCTCATCTCTTGGGAAGGTAAGCAATATTATATCAGTTATACCTAGGAAGTAATGAAAAACATATTTCCTCATTAGACATGATTCAAAAAAAAATGCACATGTACACACCCACACAGACAAACAAAGAGCAGGAAAATAAAGAAAATTTAAAGTATGCTTCAGTCTTTACTCAAAGTTTATCATTTCTCTCTCTGGTGGTAAATAACACTTTTCATCATGGGTCTTGTCTTTGGATTTGTCTTGGATCAATGTCTTGGTCAAAGTAGCTCAAGGCCTAAATTTCTAATACCCAAATTCTTCTGGTAATATTGTGTGGCTCAATCATGGAATTCTATAGTCTCTAAAGAATGGAAGAATATAAAGGTCAATGTGGAGGCCTTTGGTAGAAGGAAGCAGCCTGTGAATCACTATAAACAAAGACTTATGCAGGAAAAGTTGTAGAAAGATATCATTAGAGAAATGTGTGACCAGAAAAAAAGAATGATGGGTTGGTCATATAGCTAGAGTGAAGGACAACCAAGGAATGGGTAGTCTGTGTGTTCCACTGGTATACATTCAATGTCAAAGGTACAAGAGGAAAGCCTCCAGCCTATGGTATAGACCCTTTGAAGTCAACTTCAGAGGAGGTGGAGGAGTTTCCCAGGATACACAGGCATGAATGGATTCAATCAGCAGCACTAGAGAGAACAGCCACATCAATGAGATCAGATATATCAGAGATTAAAATACTACCTACTTCATAGAACTATTATGAGGGAAATGTTTTGTAAGTTTTTTGTACCATGGGTTAAACAGGATCAGTATGAAGCTAACCTTCCTGATTCCAGCCTACTACACAGGCTAGCTCAGTGCTTGGAAGGAAAAGCTCAGCAGGAAAACTGCTGCTTCCAATAAAGGAAGTATCCTGCTATATTTAGTACCAAAAGACTCTTGTTATTTGACATGGCAAACCAATTATCTCACTGGTTACTGTAAGGGTTAAATTTAGTGATTGGATCATAAATTTTATGAAATTATGTGGTCACCAATATATATTATATCTCAAATCAGAAATTTATTTACAAATATATACAAATAGAGAAGAAGCAATAAAGAAGAGAAATGTGAGGAGGTTAGAGATTATCTATCCTATCTTAATCCAGGCAGAGATTAATTAGCTCTCAACCAGGAAGGCTGGTAGTGAGTAACCACATGACCTCCTCCAAAATGGAAGCTAGTCTCTCCAGAAACTAGGAAAGGAGTCAGTCTTTCACTCACCCAATTAAGTAGTCCAGGAATCAGTTCAAGTTGAAACCAAGCTCCAAGCTCAAAATCCAAGCCACGGTCTCCAGTGAAGCTCCCTCCAAGACTCTCTCCAGTCAAAAGACTATCTCTACCAGACAGACTCAAGTCAAAGAATTCATGACTTTTATGGTGCTAGTACTGCCCAGGGGGCAGTGTTTGTGGAAATCAGTTTGAATAAAGGTTAAGTATCCAAATCTTAGAAGAGTTTAGTAGAAATTATCAGTTACTTTTAATGCCTAAATTTTCCTGGTAATATTTTATGGTCTATTATGGAATTCCATAGTCTCTGAAGAAATGAAGATTATGTTCCCATTGGATGTACACTTGTGAATTCTGAGTGTTCCATGTTTAGCATTTCTTTTGCATGTAGGAAAAGAATACTTGTCCCATACCTGCTTAATATTACACAGTGAATAATTTTATTCTCCCCTCTTTGAAAAAATCCTAGACATGAGCCAAAATCTTTATGTAAATCATTCTGGGCCATTTACCTGGGTCCAGAATAGATTCCTAAGACGCCTTTAGGGAAAGGAAGACTGCTCCAGTTCCATTAAGGAAGAAGTAATTTTTCTCTCTTAGACTAGCAACACTTATTATTGTTAGAAATGTAGTGAGTTATCATCACTATCATTTTGCACATGCTAAGCTTAAAAAGATATTAAATCCACAAAAACTGACATTTAAAATAAGCTTTCAAGTTTGCAAGGTTTTTTACATACATCATTCTCTCATTTTGAACCTTAATAACAACCCAGTAAGGCAGGTATTATAAGAATTATCATTTTAGAGATGAGGAACTCTAAGTCCAAGAGGTTAAGTGACTTATATATATCATCACACAGCAAAAATTCCCTAACCAGAATTTGACTCAAAATGCCAGGCTACTTCTGATACATATACAAGTGTCTCAAACTCATCTGAAGACTCTCATAGCTAAGGTGGGAGAGGCTCATCAACAAAAATTCAGGCAATAGGCTATTTTGACCCCAGCCACTCATGAAAAAAAATCTACTCATGGAGAAGGCTCATGATCACCATTCAACATAGATGAAATTCTTTTGAAATATGAACTCTATATCATTTTCCCCTTTCCTGTTTCCTCCCAATATTTCCTTGTTCATAAATATCACTTCATATAAAGTCATATAAAGTTCATGATATAAATATCACCTTGAAAACGTCACTATAAATTCTTTCCTTCTTGATTTCATAGAATGGTATAATTTCATATTTGGGAGAGCCTCAGGGATCATTTCTTTCAAAGCTCTTATTTTATAGAGGGAAACTGAGTCCTAAAGAGATGAAATTATTTTTCCAAGTTCAAAGATATCCTTAGAACCTTGAAAAATGTAGTTGCTATGTAGTGATCTCCATCTTTGATGGTTACCTACAATTGTAATTGGCATTAAATCATATACTTTTCTAAAGGCTCTCCTTCATTGTTTCTCCCCAACTAAATTGTAAACTTCCAGAGGGCTGAAGCCAGCCAAGTTTTACATTCCTTTGTATCCCACAGAAAGAGTATTGGACTTGAAAGTTTGGGAATCTGGCTTCGAATGCTAACTGCTACATTTAGTAACTATGTGACCTTGGGTAAGTCACTTCCCTCTCTGACCCTCCGTTCCTTTGGTAAAACGGGGAAAATAAAAATACTTAAGCTATGTACCTCACAAAGGCCTTGTGAGGAAAGTGCTTTGTAAACCTTAAGATATAATAGTGTGCAAGTGTTTATTAATGTTATATCCTATGGCCAGGACTTAACTCAGTGTTAGGCACATAGTAGGTACTCAAAAAATCTTCATTATTGAAGAAACTCCCACCCAATATGACCATAGGATACTTCCTGCCTAGTCTTCCGGATGCCCATATTTCTAGTGAAGTAGCTAACGATTCCCTCTTTTTCCTAGATATGTCTATTGATTGAGTGAGTGATTGATCTACTCCAGAATGCCCCCTCTATCTACATCCCTTCTGCCTCGGTGACAGCAAAACCATCCTTGAAGCTACCATGCATAGGTTGTTTGTGGTCCCCATCTTCACAAACTTTTCAACAACAAAAAACCTAAACTTTTTTTAAATGTTACTTTATCTCGAGTTGAAAACATTCCCCAGCAGATTCAAATCTGTCTCTGATTTCTATCTAAATCTCTTTGGGTTCCCTCTGATACAGATAATATATTGCTCAGAATAGATATAAATATATCATCTACCCCCCAAAAAATTAACCTCAGATGTCCTAAAAAGCATGTAATTCCAGTTCGGAGGACTTGGATGTGGCATCCTGCTTTTGCCCCTTTTGAATGGGGTCCTTTAGGCAAGCTTCAAAGCCTGAACTTTTCCTCTGTTGGTTAGTTACCCCATTTTCTGGGTTCTTCCTTGAGCCCCGTTCCTTTCCTTCAGTTCTACAGTGACAAGAGGAACCTAATGAGAAAAGATTGCCCTGCCCTATTCTTGGCCCTGCTCTAGGGGAGAGGAATCTAGGCTGTTTTGTTAAATAGCGTTTTACTGGGGAAAGAGGTACCATAGACGTGAGTATTAAAAATAACAGGAAGGAGGAAGAAATGGGTGTCTTAGCTGGCCCAGAGAGAGATGTGGTTGCCTGAGGTCAGTAGAGAACATCAGTTTCTCTACTCAGAGTAACTGCTTTCTGTTGGAAGAGTTTATCATGGCTCCTTGCTAGCCAGCAACCCAGATTCCATAGAGCTGTTTATTAGACAAGACTGAAAGAAAAAGAGGTTTCAGGATGATAACAGGTAAAAGGAGATATTTTTGTCCCCTGTGAGCTATTAATAGAGCACTTAAAATGCGTGCTCACTACTTCAGGGGGTGATTTTCACAAGAAACTCAACCCAACAATTGAAGGAAGCATTTTTTTAAGACACCTACTATGCGCAACACACTGTACTACACGCAGAATGGAGGAGATAAGTGGCATAGCAAATAGAATGCCAGGCCTGGATTCAGGTAGATTGATCTTCCTAAATTCAGATCTGCATTTAGATACTTATCACCTGTGTGACCCTGGGCGTGTCACTTAACCCTGTTTGTCTTAATTTCTTTGTCTAGAAAAAGAGCTAGAGAAGGAAATGGTAAACCACTTTAGTGTATCTATCAAGAAAACCCCAAATGGGGCCACAAAGAATTGGACATGATTGAAAAGACTCAGCAACAACAAACATGCCAGACACCTAAAACAAAAACTAATAATCCCTGCCCTCAAGGGACTTCTATCTATTTTACTCCATCTCCCAGCTCAGGTTTTTAAATTGACCCTCAAGTCCGCAATGCACTTTCTTCTCACCATTGCCTCTTAGAATCCTTCTACAGGTTTTGAATTCTTCCTTAACTTTTGGCTCAAATGCTACATGAAGGCTGTCCTGATTTCTCCAGATATTAATATCTTGCCTCACACCCACAAATCGTATTTTTTTGTTTATATGTATTTACAAGTTGCCTCGCTGGGCAAATTATAAACTCCTTGAAGATAGGAACTGTTCTATTTTTGTTCTGGTATATCCCTGTGACCTAACACAGTGCCTGGAAGGGGTAGATATGTAATAAGTAAGTACTTGTAGATGAATGGATTACTAGGGAATACAAAGTGTAAATAGATGAGTCAATTCAAGATTATTTGAAGGAAAATGAGGCTCAGAAAAGTTACTGATTTTCCTTCATTTATTCTCGTATCAGTCCTTCTTTCACAAGCATTTCCTGAGGGATAGAGGATGCCAACCATCATCAAAGGTTTATACATTTATTTGTATATTGGCTTATGCTTCTCAAAATTGTTGTTGTTCTGTCATTTTTTAGTCATAGTCAACTCTTTGTGACCCCATTTGGCATTTTCTTGGCAAAGATACTTTTCAAAATATTCCCACATAAAGGCATATTCTTACATCAGTCCCTGAATACCAGTAAAAGGCAATCAGCAATATGTTCCTTCTCACTCCTATATATTTAGAAATACTTTTTAACAATAATTTTGTTAGTAAGGATGACAAATTACAAAGCTCTGATCTCGAAATGCAATCTTGTCCCACCAACACCAGAATAGAAATCTTCTCAACAATGTCCTTTGCAATGGTCATGGTGCCTAAGCTTGAAGACCCCTTCTACAGAAAGGCTGCTCACTCAGATCTCTTTCTTTCTTTCTTTCTCTTTCTTTCTTTCTTTCTCTTTCTTTCTTTCCCTCTTTCTTTCAATCTTTCTTTCTCTTTCTTTCTTTATTTTTCTTTCTTTCCCTCTTTCTTTCTTTCTTTCTTTCTTTCCTTCTTATTTTTAATCTTCCCTTTTTTATTTAGAATATTTTTCCATGGTTACATGATTCATGATTCCCCTCTTCTTCCCACCTCCTGAATCCAACAAGCAGTTCCACTGGGTTATCCATGTATCATTGTTTAAAACCTATTTCCGTGTTATTTATATCTTCAGCAGAGTGATCGTTTAACATCAAAACCCCAATCATATCCATATCACACTATATGATCAATCACATATTTTTCTAATGCATTTTCATTTTCACAGTTCTTTCTCTGGATGTGGACAGAGTTCTTTCTCCTAAATTCCTCTGGATTGTCCTGGATCACTGCATTGCCACTAATGGAGAAGTCCATTACATTCCATTGTACCACAGTGTATCCGTCTCTGTGTATAATGATTTCCTGGTTCTGCTCCTCTCACTCTACAGCAATTCCTGGAGGTTGTTCCAGTTCACATGGAATTCCTCCACTTTATTATTCCTTTCAGAACAATAATATTCCATCACCAACATATCCCACAATTTATTAAGCCATTCCCCAATCAGTGGATACCCCCTCATTTTCCAATTTTTTTGCTACCACAAAAAGTATAGCTATGAATATTTTTGAACAAGTCTTTTTTCCTTATTGAGAGATATATCTTTCTACTTATGGATAGATGGCTCTGTAGTACTTAGACTCTTTCCTCACCTTAGAACCCTAACTTCATCCTAGTTCTTCTTGGGTCAACTAGACTAGGTCTAATGTCTTTCGTATATGATAGCCCATAGAATCACAGGAGAAAGTTATCTTGACGTCCCAGACCGTTCTTCAAGTTGGCTTTACCCCAGGTATTTTCAGAAATCTTTATATGGCAGAATCTTTTTTGCTCATCATTCTAATTGTCATCTTTATACTACTCATGAGCCAGAACATACCAGGTCATGTGTGAAATAGGGAAAGGAGGCCTTATTGGCCACAGAAAATTTGAACTCATCTAAAGAGATGAAATGACTTGCTTCGATAGTGGCTCTTCAACTAGAATTCAGGGCCCTTGACCAATGGCAGTCGCCACTTTGTTGACAGCCCATGAGTGGGTCTGCCATAGAGAGGGTGAGGCACAGAAACAAGCAGCTAATTTTCCGTCACTTACCATATCTTCTGAACAGACTATTCTTGTGTAAAGACCACGTCCCTAAAATGAGATACATTTGGAAAGAAAAGTATTTGAGTCTAGCAATGGAACCACTGCCGGGCCCAGGAGGTGCCAGTAGCTTCACCCTTTCCGCCTCTATTTTGGACCTTCACTCAGCTCCGGATCCGGGCTCACGGTGTCCAGCTTCAATACTATGGGAGCTGATGCCCTAAAAGATGCACCAACATCCTTGTCTCGTATTCTTTGGCTCATTACACCTCTACTGAGGCCCCGCAGGGAAAGATGATTTATCATTCAGGTTTGGGCTCCCATCTAGGGTCTCCCAAAACAAGAAGCAGAAATGTTCTCCATGAACAATATCACTCGGGTATGGCATGAATACGTTTGCTTCATACAAAAAGTCACTAGCATGCCTTCAAAGAAAACAAAAAATCAGCGGCGGCAGCTCCTGCTCTGCTGTTCTCAGAGGCTAAGATTCAAATCTCAGAGCATGAAGCAGTTTGTAGAGCTACAGAACAGGCACCTGAATTTTTACTTTGGTTCTGCAGAGGTCTAGGCCAGAGATTAGACTCTCTCTTGCTCCTGAACATTTTCTCCATGAGTGCGAAAGGGACTGCCAAGCGCTCTTCCCGAAGCACAACCAGCACTGACCAAGGACCCAGCATGTCTGCTTTCAAACCAACCAGGGGAACCCCAAAGCACCATCTCAGGATCGCTGTTTGAACACCTATATTCAGACAAGCCTAGGAGGCACCCCATTGAAGCTTTTTTTTTTAACCCTTACTTTCCATTCTGGAATCATTACTATGTGTTGGTTCCAAAGCAGAAGAGTGGTAAGGGCTAGGCAATGGGGGTTAAGTGACTTGCCCAGGGTCACACAGCTGGGAAGTGGCTGAGGCCAAATTTGAACCCAGGACCTCCCATCTCTAGGCCTGGCTCTCCATCCACTGAACTACCCAGCTACTCAGCTGCCCCCTCCCCCCCCCCATTGAAGCTTTTAACTGACATATTTGCCAAGGGAGTGAGCAGCTCAGCATTTCTGCTGGGGTGGAATCCTGCTCCTCCCCTTCTCTGGAAGAGTCTGCAATAGTCCTGAAGTGATGAAGTGATTAGAAGAGAAGATGGAAAGAGAAGAAAGCAGCCAATGAGGGGTTGCTTCCCTCTGGAGATCCAGTTACCCTCCCCTTCCTATTTACTCACTATTAGTCAGCCAGCAATCATTTATTAAGGACCAACGATATACCAGGAGTTGTGCTAAGCACTTAGAATACAAAGAAAAGCAAAAATCCTCTCCTTGATCTCCGGGAATTCACAGGGTAGGACAACGTGAGAACAACTATCTACCAGCAGGATCGATAAATACCATCTACACACACACACCCCCTCTGTATAAATCTATATAGATGGGCATGTGTATATATCTATAGACAGATAGACATATTTATCTTTGTTGTTCAGATATTTCAAAGTCATGTCTGACTCTTTGTGACCCCATTTGGGGTCTTCTTGGCAAAGACATTGGAGTCATTTGCTATTTCCTTCTTCAGATCATTTTACAGATAATTAAAGCAAATGGGGTTAAGTGACTTGCCCAGGGTCACATGGCCAGATTTAAACTTAGGAAAATTGGTTTTCCTGATTCCAGACCTAGCATTCTATCTACTATGCCACCTTGCCATTCTATATTGTATTACATATTATTTTTGTGTGTATTAAATATAATTATATATTATATATATTATATGTTTTATATAATAATTTTGCTTGTATTTATTTTGAATAATAAATCATAAAAAATAAATAAATATATTTATGTATAAATATATAAATAAAATATATTGTATTGTAGATTAAATACATGTTATATATAACATAATGTAACATAACAATATATGTGATATGTTATAAATAAATTCTATATTTATATTTAGTACAATATATTTAGCATATATTTAGTATTTATATTTTGTATTATTTATTATATATGTATATATAATATATTTAGTATTTATGTTTATATTTGGTATATATGTATGCATGTATGTTTAGTATTATTTATTATATATGTATACATATATATTTAGTATTTATATTTAGTATACTATATTTAGTATATATGTATATATAATATATTTAGTATTTATATTTAGTATACATGTATATATATATTTAGTATACCATATTTAGTATATATGTATATATAATATATTTAGTAATTATATTTAGTATAATATATTTAGTATACATATATATATTTCGTATACTATATTTAGTATATATGTATATATAATATATTTAGTATTCTACTCTTTTTATGGTAGATAATCAACAGAGAGAAAGCATTAAAGAATAGGCTCTTGAATGTACGCTGAGTCTTAAGTGTCTCTAGACCCTCGAGAAGCTTCCTGAAGAGCGATGGCCCGTGTTCCGTGGCATTGTACCTGCAGGCCCAGTACCATGCTTGCTCCTTGGGTTGCCACCTCTCATTCAGTTTCTATCACAATAAACTCCGGTGGCTCCCTGTCATCTCCAGGATCAAATAGAACATCCTCTGGCTTTTAAAGTCCTCTGCAATCTGGCCCTGGTTTCCAGTCTTTAATGCCCTGCACAGATTTTCAGACCCAACCATGGCTTTTTTGCTGTTCCTTAAACACAACAGGCCAACTCCCGACTCCACACCTTCTCACTGCCTGTCCCCAATGCCCCAAGCAGTCTTCCTCCTCACCTTCTCCTGATTTCCTGAGTTTCCTGCAAGTCTCAGTTCAATTCTCTTTCCACAAACTGCTTTTCCTGACTTCTCTCTACCAGCAGGCCCTTCCCTCTGCAATTACCTCCCATTCACACTGTATAAATAAGTACGTTTATTTTGTCTGTTGTGTCCTCAAAGACAGTCTTTTTTTCCCTTTGACTTTCTTTGTATGCCCAGTGTTTAGTACAGTGCCTGGCACTTAGTAAGTACTTCATAAGTTACATTTTTCAAAATCTGGGTCTATTATTTCATTGGTATGGGCTGTTCTGTCTAACTTTAGCGTTTTAGAGAGTTGCCTGGTGAAGAGACTTCCAAATGACCACAAAGTCAGATTACATCAAAGGCACTATTTGAACCCAGGTCTTCCTGAATCTAAGACTGACCTATTCACTCCCTCACAGTTTTAAAAAATGACTATAATATGTATATGTGTACTGTTAAGAGAGTTTTTTTTATTAATTTTTTTTATATTTAAGAGGAAAAGGAGCAATAATATTTTTCAGTAAGAGACCCCCCCACTGTGCAGGTTGTCAGAGACCCCCTGCTGTGCCTCTTGTCAGTTAGTGACAGTTAGAAGGGTGTGGTGGAGAGGAGTGAGTCAGTTGGAGAGAGTTGCAAAGGGCTTTTTGTCTCTGGGTCTCCTGGGAAGAGGATGTGCTGCTAGCACTCTCTCTGGTTGGAGACAGAGAAATGGAATTAAGGCCTTTATAGCATTCTTGATTATTAAGTTGGGTAGACAGGTAGATAGATATTGTTATATTATTAGATAGTCAGAGTAGAAGAGTTCTGCCTAGCAGAAGATACTGCCCTCTGAGGCAGATAGATTTAGGGGGTTTCTTAGAGAAATTTTAGTTAGGATTGACATATGGGGTATAGATACAAGCTATTATAAGATTATTTTCACTTTCCTCCTTCCTATTTCCTAGCCGTATTTCCTAATAATAAACTGTTTTGCATTTAATAAACTGCACACTGGTTTTTGTTCAAACTCCTACACTCCAAAAACTTAAACCTTCACAGTACACATGAAAGACTTTTTTTTAAACACTTACCTTCCTTCTTGGAATCAATACTGTGTATTGGTTCCAAGGCAGAAGAGTGGTAAGGGCTAGGATATGGGGGTCAAGTGACTTACCCAGGGTCACACAGCTGGGAAACATCTGAGGCCACATTTGAACCTAGGACCTCCCATCTCTAGGCCTGGCTCTCAATTCACTGAGCCACCTAGCTGCCTCCTCACATGAAGGATTTTTAGAAACATTTGTCTTTTTTTTTTAGTCATAATTTGTTTTATTTGTTTTGTTTGTTTTTTTGTGAACCTATGCTGGTTCCTAAAGATGGCTTCTTTCTTTCTTTCTTTTTTTTTTACTTTTTAAACATTATTTTATTTGGTTATTTACAAACATTATTCATTGGAAACACTGATAATTATCTTTTCCTCCCCCCCCCTCCCACCACTTCTCCCATAGCCGGTGCACAATTCCACTGGGTTTCACATGTGTTCTTGGTTCAAACCCATTTCCATGTTGTTGGTATTTGCACTAGAGTGTTCATTTAGAGTCCCTCCTCAGTCATTTCCTCTCAGCCCCTGTAGTCAAGCAGTTGCTTTCCATCGGTGTTTTTACTCCCACAGTTTATCCTCTGCTTGTGAATAGTGTTTTTTAGATCCCTGCAGATTGTTCAGAGACAATCCCTAGTGGAGGAATCCATTACCTTCGATTATACCACAGTGTATCAGTCTCTGTGTACAATGTTTTCCTGGTTCTGCTCCTCTCGCTCTGCATCACTTCCTGGAGGTTGTTCCAGTCTCCATGGAATTCCTCCACTTTATTATTCCTTTTCGCACAATAGTATTCCATCACCAACATATACCACCATTTGTTCAGCCATTCCCCAATTGATGGGCATCCCCTCATTTTCCAATTTTTGGCCACCACAAAGAGCGCACCTATGAATATTCTTGTACGAGTCATTTTCCTTATTATCTCTTTGGGGTACAAACCCAGCCGTGCTATGGCTGGATCAAAGGGCACAGTCTTTTATCACCCTTTGGGCATAGTTCCAAATTGGCCTCCAGAATGGTTGGATCAGTTCACAACTCCACCAGCAATGAAGTAATGTCCCTACTTTGCCACACCCCTTCCAGCATTCACTGCTTTCCTCTGCTGTCATGTTGGCCAATCTGCTAGGTGTGAGGTGATACCTCAGAGTTGTTTTGATTTGCATCTCTCTGATTATAAGAGATGTAGAGCACTTTTTCATGTGCTTATTAATAGTTTTGATTTCTTTGGCTGAGAACTGCCTATCCATGTCCCTTGCCCATTTATCAATTGGAGAATGGCTTGATTTTTTGTACAATTGATTTAGCTCTTTATAAATTTGAGTAATTAAACCTTTGTCAGAGGTTTTTATGAAGATTGCTTCCCAATTTGATGTTTCCCTTCTGATTTTAGTTACATTGGTTTTGTTTGTACAGAAGCTTTTTAATTTGATGTAGTCGCAATTGTTTATTTTACATTTTGTGACTCTTTCTATGTCTTGCTTGGTTTTAAAGTCTTTCCTTTCCCAAAGGTCTGACATGTATACTATTCTGTGTTTGCCTAATTTACTTATAGTTTCCTTCTTTATGTTCATGTCAGTCACTCATTTTGAATTTATCTTGGTGTAGGGTGTCAGGTGTTGATCTAATCCTAATCTCTCCCACACTGTCTTCCAGTTTTCCCAGCAGTTTTTATCGAATAGTGGATTTTTGACCCAAAAGCTGGGATCTTTGGGTTTATCATATATTGTCTTGCTGAGGTCACTTGCCCCAAGTCTATTCCACTGATCCTCCTTTCTGTCTCTTAGCCAGTACCAAATTGTTTTGATGACTGGTGCTTTGTAATATAGTTTGAGATCTGGGACTGCAAGTCCCCCTTCCTTTGTATTTTTTTTTGTTATTTCCCTGGATATCCTTGATCTTTTGTTCTTCCAAATGAACTTTGTTATGGTTTTTTCTAAATCAGTAAAGAAATTTTTTGGAAGTTCTATGGGTATGGCACTAAATAGATAGATAAGTTTGGGTAGGATGGTCATTTTTACTATATTGGCTCATCCTACCCATGAGCAGTTAATGTTTTTCCAATTGCTCAAGTCTAGTTTTAGTTGTGTGGAGAGCGTTTTGTAGTTGTGTTCATATAGTTCCTGTGTTTGTCTCGGGAGATAGATTCCTAAGTATTTTATTTTGTCTAAGGTGATTTTGAATGGGATTTCTCTTTCTAGTTTTTGCTGCTGAACTATGTTGGAGATGTATAGAAATGCTGATGACTTATGCGGGTTTATTTTGTATCTTGCAACTTTGCTAAAGTTGTTGATTATTTCAATTAGCTTTTTGGTTGAATCTCTAGGATTCTTTAAGTAGACCATCATGTCATCTGCAAAGAGCGATAGCTTAGTCTCCTCCTTGCCTATTTTGATGCCTTCAATTTCTTTTTCTTCTCTAATTGCTACTGCTAGTGTTTCTAGTACAATGTCAAATAGTAGAGGTGATAATGGGCATCCTTAGGGTTTCACTCCTGATCTTATTGGGAATGCATTTAGTTTATCCCCATTGCAGATGATATTGGCTGATGGCTTTAGATATATACTGTTTATTATTTTAGGAACGACCATTCTATTCCTATGCTTTCTAGTGTTTTTAATAGGAATGGGTATTGTATTTTATCAAAGGCTTTTTCTGCCTCTATTGAGATAATCATGTGGTTCTTGTTGGTTTGCTTGCTGATGTGGTCAATTATGTGGATGGTTTTCCTAATATTGAACCAGCCCTGCATCCCTGGTATAAATCCTACTTGATCATGGTGGATGACCCTTCTGATCACTTGCTGGAGTCTTTTTGCTAGTATCCTATTTAAGATTTTTGCATCTATATTCATTAGGGAGATTGGTCTATAATTTTCTTTCTCTGTTTTTGACCTGCCTGGTTTTGGAATCAGTACCATCTTTGTGTCATAAAAGGAGTTTGGTAGAACTCCCTCTTTGCTTATTATGTCAAATAGTTTGTATAGTATTGGGATTAACTGTTCTCTGAATGTTTGATAGAATTCACTTGTGAATTCGTTGGGCCCTGGGGATTTTTTCTTAGGGAGTTCTTTGATGGCCTGTTCGATTTCTCCTCTGATTACTGCTTTGGCTGCATCCCAAAAGGTTTGAAAGGATGTCTCACCATTGTCATTTTCCTTGATGAAATTATTGTTTCTGTGATTTCTTCCCTAACTAAACGATTTTGGAGTATCATATTGTTTAATTTCCAATTAATTTTTGATTTGGTTTTCCACATACCATTACTGATCATTATTTTTATTGCCTTGTGATCTGAAAAGGCTGCATTTATTATTTCTGCTTTTCTGCATTTGTATGCCATGTTTCTGTGACCTAGTGTATGGTCAATCTTTGTGAATGTGCCATGTGGTGCTGAGAAGAAGGTGTATTCCTTTTTGTCCCTATTTATTTTTCTCCATATGTCTATTAACTCTAATTTTTCTAAGATTTCATTCACTTCTTTTACCTCTTTCTTATTTATTTTTTGATTTGATTTATCTAAATTTGATAATGGTTGGTTTAAGTCTCCCACTAGTATGGTTTTATTGTCTATTTCTTCCTTCAATTCTCCTAGTTTCTCCATTAGAAATTTGGGTGCTATATTATTTGGTGCATACATGTTGATTAGTGATATTTCCTCATTATCTAATTTTGTTAAAAGGGACTTTTAACAAAATATAATTACCTTCCCTATCCCTTTTAATCAGGTCTATTTTTGTTTTGGCTTTATCAGATATCATGATTGCAACTCCTGCCTTCTTTCTATCAGTTGAGGCCCAGAAGGTCTTACTCCATCCTTTAATTCTGACCTTGTGGGTGTCTTCCCGCTTCATGTGTGTTTCTTGAAGACAACATTTTGGATTCTCACCCATTCTGCAATTCGTCTACATTTTATGGGTGAGTTCATCCCATTCATGTTCAAAGTTATGATTGTGACTCGTGAATTCTCTGGCATTTTGATATCCTTCCCTAATTCTAACCTTTCTTCTTTAGCTCTAACCTTTTAATCCAGTGATTTACTTTAAATCATTCCCTCTTGTCCCCTCCCTTGATGTTTCCCTTTCTAGCCCCTCCCTTTTTGTTCCCTCCCCCTCCCCCCTCTCCTTCCCTTCCCTTTTGTTTTCCCTCCCCCCCCCTTGGTTTTCCCTTCTCCCTACCCTTGTTGGGTAAGATAGAATTCAAGATCCCAATGGATCTGGATGTTTTTCCCTCTCAGAGTTGATTTCCCTGAGAGTAAGGTTTAAGTAAAAACTCTCTTCCTCTCCTTCTTATAGGAGTTTTCTTCACCTCCCCTTCCCATGTGAATCTTTGTGTGAGAAAGATTATTCTATTTGATTTTTCTTTTCCCCCATTTACACATTAAATTTTCCATATATTAATATATATAAATTGATATAAATGTAGTCCTTATAGAAGAGAGTTTGAATAAATGAAAAAATAACAATTTTCTCCTTTTCCCTTTCCATCATATTTACCTTTTCAGGTATTCCATGCTCTTTGATTTTCAATATCGAACTTTCCACAGAGCTCTGGTCTTTTCTTTGCAAAAAGTTGGAAATCTTCTATTTTGTTGAATGCCCATACTTTCCCTTGGAAGTATATCGTCAGTTTTTCTGGATAGCTGATTCTTGGTTGAAGACCCAGCTCTCTTGCCTTTCTGAAAATCATGTTCCATGCCTTATGATCATTCCGAGTGGAACTTGCAAGGTCTTGTGTGACCCTGATTGGCATTCCTTTATATCTAAATTGTCTTTTTCTGGCTTCTTGTAGGATTTTTTCTTTTGCTTGAAAGCTTTGGAATTTGGCAATTACATTCCTGGGAGTTGTCTTTTGGGTGTTTAGTGTAGAGGGTGTTCTGTGAGCTCTGTCAGTGGCTGTATTGCCCCCTTGTTCTAGAATCTCTGGGCAATTTTCTTTGATTATCTCTTGTATTACGATGTCAAGTTTGGTGTTTATTTCTGACTTTTCTGGAAGTCCAATTATTCTTAAATTATCTCTTCTTCCTCTATTTTCCAAGTCTGTCACCTTGTCAGTGAGATATTTTATGTTCTCTTCTAATTTCTTGATCTTTTGGCTTTGCTTTATTGATTCTTGCTCTTTTACCTGCTCGTTGTCTTCCAGTTGCCTAATTCTGACCTTTAAAGCCTGGTTTTCCTTTTCAGTTTGGTCAAACAGTTTTTGTAGTTACATGAAATTCTTTTGCATTAATTCCCACTTTTCCTGCCAGAAGGCTTCCATCTTTTTGATCATTTTCAATTCAAATTCTTCAAAAATTTGTGGAGAGTTTCCATTTCCTTTGGAAGATTTCAGCACATTTGCTTGTGTTTCCTCTTCTATCTCCTCTGTATTTTGTATTTTTTGCTCCATAAAATGTGTCCAAAGTTGCCCCCTTCTTGTTTTTCTTGTGGTTTTGAGGCTTTTTTGCTTCTGTGCTGCTTGCCATCTCTATCCGAGTGAGGGGGGCTGACTCTTCTGTTATCTGTCTGGTGTTCTGTGGCTTTAGCCCCAGGCAAATTGTCTGTCTTCCCCAGGAAGCCCAGAATTGCTGGTGTTTTGGTGTTACTACCCTCCTCAGTTCCCTCCCAGTGCTTCTCTGTTGCCTTACTTCTATGCTCTGCACCCGGCTTGACACTCTCAGATGTATTTCAATGCCTTTGCTGGCCAGAGGAGCCTGCACTCTGAAGGGGAGGGGCCGTGGCTTCCAGGAGCTCCAAGGGTTGGTGATAGGATTAACCTCAGACTGAGTATGCCCTGAGGGAGGGACCTTTGGTGAGACTCAGATAGAAGGATCTGGTCAGGGGGCTACAGGCTTCTCCCCCCCATCTCTCTCTGTTTCCCTGCTGTCTGGGTCCCCCCCCTCCCCCCCCCCCCCCCCCCCGCCGCAACTGGCTCAGGTTGTTTTCAGGGTGCGGCCTTCAGAATAGCCGGCTCCCAAGGCCCTTTTGTCTGCCCTGAGGTTCCTGCTGATGCCTCGAATTCAGCGCTCTGGGTTAGGGGGGATGGGTCCTGGGACCTTCCTTTTGATACCCCTTAGATCCGAGTGATCTCGGGTTCTGACTTTTGGGGGGGGCCATACCTTTTGATCCAGGTCCAGGAGGAGTGTTCCCAGAGTCTATTCTGTTGTTTGTTTTGAATTTCGGTGCCCTAGGAGCATTCAGTTTGAGATCGGTAAGGAAGGGTTTCTGGAGGGTTTCTGGAACTTTAGCTTTCTCTAAGCTGCCATCTTGACCCACATTTGTCTTTTTTAAAAGATGGTTTTATAATTAATTTTTAATTCAGAGCAACAAATATTAATTGTGTACCTAATCCAAGGTACTGTGCAAGGCAGTAAAGATACAAAGACAAAAATAAAAGTGTCTGACCTCAAAAAGCTTTCATTCCATTGGAGGGATATGATACATGCACAATTAGTAAGTGAATTCAATTCATATCACCCAAGAAATTTATCAGGCACTTACTAAGGGCCGGGAATGTTAGGTATACAAAGGCAAAAACAAAACACTCAACACTCTCAAGAAGCTTGCATTCTATTAGGGGCAGGGGCTGGGGTAGGAAGAACAATGTAAACAGATAAGTAAACTTAATGTACATATAAACACACAGAGACATATTTATCATCAATTTCGTTGTTCCATCAAAATCTGCTTCTATTATAGCTCTATCATGGCACGGAGGACCTGGGCTTTTACAAAGGCCATGCTGATGGAGTCCAAGATGTGGCAACACTGGAGAGCCTGAGTGCAGCTCCAGCTAGGGACCAGTCTGTTTGTCTGTGTCCTGAGGACTAACCTCAAAGAAACTAGAGTATGTTTGCCGTGGGGGTGACTAGGTGGTATAGTGAGTGGATAGAGAACTGGGCCTAGAATCGGGAAGGCTTGAATTCAAATCCAGCCAGACACTTTCAGGATATGGGATCCTAGCTTACTCCCTTAACTTCGGTTTGCCTTAATCTACTGGAGAAGGAAATGGCAAATCACTCGAATATCTTTGTCAAGAAAACCCCAGATGGTTCAGTCATGATTCAGACGACTAAGCAACCAAAAAGTTTGCCACAGGATGGAGAACTGTTTTCTTCTCCTGTAGGAACTGTAGAGCATTTCTTCCTAAGGTCTGAAGGGGCCACAGGCTCCCCTCAATGTGATTCTGTGGCGGGAGCACTCACAGCGATAATATCCTAGATCCTAGTCAGGTCTCATGTGAGCCGGAGGGGGAGGAAAGCGTAGGCTGAGACACATAATCCTTCTTATTCGCTCCCCCTTTACCCCAACATGTGCACCTCGATGAGGTCGATTTTAAAAGATCTCCAAGAATCACAGAAGGGAACACGAGGGAGAGAAGCGCGGAACGCAGCCCGACGCAGGCGCCTGGGGGAAGTTGTGAAAACGGGAAGTTAGCAGGACCCGCGAGATTTACAAGCTGACCGCGCACATTCATTTTCACCTCTGGTTTCTTTAGTACTGGCTGCCAAAGCCAACCCTCCAGTTCCTAGCCTTCTCCCTAAAATGCTATTTTTTAATGGAAGGAGCGCAGCATCTGACTCCAGGCCAAATCTTTTCCCGACACTTACTAGCGTTTTCATGCTGGGCAAATCAATAACTACTCTGAACCCCAGTTTTTTCATCCATCAAATGGCGGTGATACACTGCTTCTAACACAAGGCCGAGGTGAGTGAAGCACTTTGTAAACCTTAAAGCATTGCAGCCAGGTGCCCGGTTTTTATTGCCCAGCTTTGCTTCCTTCTCCCCACCCCTACATTGGAGCCTAAAGCTGTTGCCCTGACTCAGCCCCCAGAGACCTCCTGGGTGTTGTCAAGGGTCCTCAGTGCCCTCTTCACCTTTCCAGAGCCCCAGACCTGCCGGCGTTGTTTTCCCATCGACAAGCTTTTGCAGAGTCAACAACTCTGGACAGCATTGGTCCTGATGTGGAAGCAAGTCACAGTCAGATGACTTAGGAATGTTAGGTTACTCCAAACCGTGAGCAAAAGTAATATTTCCTTTCATCCGGAGCTATTCCCCAAGCAGGCATATTTCTCTTTACAAGTCTTCTATGGGCAAAAAGAAATCAAAGACAACTGACTACACCGGGTACCCTGGGTCTCATAACACTGTGGATGGACGAGTGTAAATTTTGAGAGAATAGAACCAAATACACCCAGTCTTTCTGTCCCTGTCGCTGTTGTTTAGTCTTTTTTCAGTAGTGGACGACCCCTGACTCTCTTTAGGGTTTTCTCGACAAAGATACTGGCATGATCTTCCATTTCCTTCCAGATGAGGAAATTGAGGCAAACGGGGCTAAGTGACTTGTCCAGGATCACACAACTATTAAGTGTCTGAGACCAGATTTGGATTGAGGAAGATAAGTCTTCCTGACTCCTGACCTGCCGTTCTATCACTGTGGCACTTGCACTGCCCCGTTTCCATCTGTGGCATAAGGCTAAATTCTGGGTCTCCAAGAAGAAATTTCAAGCAAGGTAAATAATTCATGGTAAATAAATATATCTCTGGGGGAAAGGTTCCATCACAACCTATGGTCCTGTCAATGTGATGTAGAGGAAAGAGCATCCACTGGAGCTGGAGGACCTGAGTCTGGATCCCCAATCTTGGGCAAGATTGAATTTCACATCTTTGAATTTCATTTTCCTAATCTCTAAAATAAGATGGTTGGACTAGATGATCTATCTCTAAGGTCTCTTTCAGCTCCAAATTCTATAATCTTCTAAGAGAGTTGAAATCATTTTTAATTCCACCCAACTGTTGTCCCACATAAATATCTCTTTTCTGTATTCAACATCTTCTATAACTAGACTTTGCAATTCTATGATCCTTCAAAGTTCACAAAGTGCTTTTAGTGCAAATATTCTGATCTTGGGCCTCATTTTACAGATGAAAAAACTGGATCTCTGAGAACTTAAGGGACTCATCCAGAGCCACACAAATCTGCTCCATTCTTTCCACTTCAAATTTCTGGTCCCACTTACGGTAACATTTTGACTTTGCATGAAACATTGTCTTGGGGGCTATATGGTAAGCAAGACAAATAAATCATAGTCTCTATTCTCAAGGAGCTTAAACGCTAGTAGTCTAAATATGATAGGACACAAATCACTATGCTATCAGTGATATGTGCTAAATTCATCGAAAGTGGTACGAATAGAGGTGAGAATGCCAAAAGACTTCTTGGAGGAGGTAGCAGTTGTCCTATGAAGTAAGTTGACTTGACCATGGACAGACTTCATTTCCCACAGGGCATGGAGCCAAGAGAACTTTGCTTATTTGGCAAAAATCCTCTCAGATGAACTTCCAGTCTATTTATGAGCCCAACATGTGACTGTATTCCATGGGGCCCATTTGATTGAGTTGAGTGTTCTCAGCACAAGAGATTTTTTTCTTCAAGGTTAAAAGGATCTTGAATCTTAGAGAGAGGCTAGCAAAAGGTAGGAGAATTGGAAGTAGAGGGGAAAAACATGGAGAGAAAAGGCTCACTCTCTCCTAGGCTGGGCAGCTCTAAAATTCTAGCATCTAGACCTTCATAATTATGAGATTTTGGAAATAAGCTTTAGTGTTCATTCAGTTTATGAGGAATTTGAGCAATCACTTGGCACTAGCTCTTCATGGCCCCACTTGGGAGTTTCTTAGCAAGTAGCATCATTTCTTTCATAAAACCAGCATTAAAAATCTTCTGATTGGTAATGACCTTTCCCCTCAGAGTTCAGGTAGTTCTTTGGTTTTGTCCTTTGTGATAGATACCGTTATCTTGTAAAAGTGTGTACCAGTCAGAGGGGCCATGGTAGCATCAAGTGAAAGTGGGTAGATAGAATGCTCGTGGAAAGTTAAATTCGGTCTAACAAGTAAATATTAAGTGCTTAATAAGCCCAGGGCACAAATGAGGTTTGGGATTAGAAAGATGAAAACACCTTCTACTGGAAAAGATAGAAACTGTAAGGGACTTTGCTGCCAAGAAGACAAAAGTTCTGGAAAAATTCAGTAGGAAGGATGAACTGAGAGACAGACAAAAATGGATTAGACTTTCCTCTGTCTTCTTTCCTCCTTTTTTCTCTTAAATCTCTTTTTGCTTTCTCCCAACTTTACCTTAGGTATGCCTTTGTTATTCGTTCTTGATGCTTCTCAGGTGTCTCCCAGTTTTATTGGAGCCAGCTGTCTCAGGAGAGCTGATTGTTAAATTTGCTGTGTGAACATTACATCTCATCTATCACAAGCATTACAGATCACAAACACTGACTTAATTTACCATTGTTTTTTGTCTAGACTTGAGAAAATGTTGATACGGATTAGACTTTTAAAGTATGTTATACACATTTTTTTTTCAGTGAGCCATTTGTTAATTATTTACCAGCACACGACTGTTTTCAGAATTAAAAGTTTGCAGGGCCTTACAAAAGGTCTGTATTAAGCTATAGAACTACTAAAGAAAGGGGGACATTTTTCTACCCTTTTAATTGACTGGAGATACTAGGATACAGTTTGGATGTGTATCAAAGAATTGAAGACTAACAAGGCTAGAGAAGACACAGATCATTGATTGCATAGGACCACAGCTTTA
The DNA here is from genome assembly GCF_027887165.1 of Monodelphis domestica. Classification (NCBI taxonomy): domain Eukaryota; kingdom Metazoa; phylum Chordata; class Mammalia; order Didelphimorphia; family Didelphidae; genus Monodelphis; species Monodelphis domestica. Next base: position 125,665,842 of record NC_077233.1, read on the forward strand.
GAATTATAAGGGATATCAGTGGTCATCTAGTCCAACTCTCCCCTTTGAAAAATAAGGAACTGAGGCCCAGGGAGCTTAAGTGACTTTCCTAAAATAACACTTTTGATAAAGGATTTGAACTTAGGTAGTCTGGTTTAAGAACCAGAACTCTTTCCAATGTGCGACTTTGCAGATGAAAAACCTGAGTTCTGAAGAGGAGAAGAGACTTAACCAAGGTCAGCCATGTAGTTAATGACGGAGTTGGGTCCAGAATCCAGGTCTTCTACCTGCAAGTCAAGTGATTTTTCCTTTACACCTCCTTAGCTAAGCTCAAATCCTGTAGACTCTTCAATAAAAGTTATTTTAAAAGCCAGTTGCATCCATCCTTGTGCATAGTACATTTGTATTTGCCCCTTCCTTTCCACTTGACTCTTAAGGCTTATAAATTCCTGCTGAGTTTGGCCTAAAGTGAAGAAAGAACATTTTTTCCTATTAATATGTGTGTCTCCTGAGCAAAGAGCTTGAAGTCACCTTCTGCATGGCAGACCTGGGCCAACTTTGACACCTGCATTCCCACTGACCAAGCAAGAACCCGTGTCTGACTCCTTGCTAATGCTCTCATTTTAGTAAAAACCAAGTCATCCATGAGCTACTGCTAAGGCCATTGCTCACACACATACACTCTGCCCTTCCTCTCACACATCCTCTGTTACTCATAGCCTAAAATGGAACAAAAAGATTCAATAACAGAACCTTTGTACCAGATATCTTCAAGAGAAACTTCTGGAGCCTTTTGTACAGCTATAAACCTGTCTCCCTGCTGTCTTTCTTGATGGGCATAATCCTTTGATCATGGGATTGCAAACTGAAAGAGACCTTAGAGATCAGCATCTAATCCAATTTCCCTTTTTTTAAAAATAAAGAAACTGAGGTCCTGAGAGAAAGCTTGGGATCCCACATTTCATTCAAGTTATAAGGCGCCTTGGAGGTTATCAAGTCAATCCCCAAGCACAGAGTGGTTCATTTCCCACCAGTTGTATCCCACTCCCAACTCCTTGCCAAAGTCCATCACCAAAAATTGTCTAATCATGAATATTTAACCAATTTTGGTACCTATACCTGTGAAGATTAAATTTAACTCTCCCCTGATTATGAAAACGAAATTAACTCTCCCCTGGTTGTGAAAATTAGCTCTCCTGCCCATTTTTAGATTTAATCACTAAAAGTGTAAACACCCTACTTAAATTGAGTGGGGAGATCTTCCCATTTTTAGATTTAATCACCAAAGGTGTAAATACCCCATTCACACTTGAGTGGGGGAGGTCTGTGACCCACGTATGCAATGGTGGATGATGAATCAGAATTAAACTGACTGCTCCTGGGTAGTCCTAAAGCAGAGCTTCAACTGTGAGTGGTAGGCATAAAATTAGGGGAAGGAATAGGAAGAGATGCAAAAGAAAGTGACTTTAAAGGGGAGTTACAACTTCCTGAGTGCAGAGTTCTACTTGGAGTTGAACTTCTGTGAGACAAAGTTCTTCATTCTTTGGAGTTGAGACTGGAAAAGAATCTGATGACTGGACCTGAGACCCTGTTCCTGGTGAGGCTGTTCTTAAATCTCTTCCTTTGGACTGACACATGGTGAGTGAAAAAGAGCTGACTCCTTTCTTGGATGTTTTCTGAAGAAATTAGCCTCAGGAGAGACCTACCTCTTGAGAGAGACTTCCCCAGGTCCTTGGTTTTGCTGAGGCCTCTCCACCTAAATTAACTCTCCCTGCCCAGATTGAGCCAGGAGCTGCGAGTAAATTACTTAGTGCTTAGGCTAGATATCTTACCCTATCCTCTCTCTGATTTCCTACTTCATTCTTTCTATATTTTGTAAATAAATTATAACTAAATCTCTTTGTAATAAATTAAATTCCTGGCCACCCTATATTTAAATATAATCCAGTCCAACCTTTTATAAATTAGCCCTTTTCTCCCCTTACATACTTCATCAGGACCCTCAATCATCTCTGCTCTTCTACTTGGAGGCCAGGAAGGTAAAGCAAAAAACTCCTCTCAGGAAAAAGACTTGTACAAAAATATTTATAGCTGTGCTATTTGTGATGGCAAAAAACTGGAAAATGAGGGGCTGCCCTTTTATTTGGGAATGGCTCAACAAATTGGTATCTGCTGGTGATGAAATACTATTGTACTCAAAGGAATAATGAACTAGAAGAATTCCATGTGACGTGGAAAAACCTCCAGGAATTGATGCAGAGTGAAAGGAACAGAACCAGAAGAACATTGTACACAGAGACTGATGCACTGTGGCACAATCGAATATAATGGACTTCTCTACTAACAGCAATGTAATGATCCAGGACAATTCTGAGGGACTTATGAGAAAGAACGCTATCCACATCCAGAGGAAGAACTGTGGGAGCAGAAACACAGAAGAAAAACAACTGCTTGATCACATGTGTCAATGGGGATATAATTGGGGATATAGACTCTAAATGATCACCCTAGTACAATTATCAATAAGGAAATAGGTCTTGATCAATGACACCTGTAAAACCCAGTGGAGTTGCTCATTGGCTATGAGAGAGGGGTGGGAGGAGGGGAGGGAAAGAACATGTATCATGGAACTATGGAAAAATATTCTAAATCAATTAATTAAATAAATAAACTTTTTTTTAAAACCTCCTCTCAAAGACCCTATTTAAAAAAGGCTTAGAAGCAACTCATTTGTTCCTAGCTGCATTGCTTGGTTTCAAGTCTACCATCATCACACCCCCTTCCAACTTTTTAGTTCCTTTTGCATGTTGTCTCCCCACACTGGGACAACTAGGTGGCAAAGTCAATAGAGTTCCAGGTCTGAAATCAGAAGACTCCTTTTCCTGAGATCACATCTGTCTTCTGTTAAGATTAAGATTCTCTGGAGACTGCATCTTCCTTTGTAATTATTAAATCAATGAAAAGAGCAGGTGCAAGAAAGAAAAGGCCTCTCGTCATATATGGCTGCTTGTTCCCTTGCCAGACCTCCACGGGCTTCAGAGCTCTTCCCAAGAGCATCGTCTCCTTTTGAAAATCCAAGCCAAAGAGCCCAATTCCTGTCCCAACCCAAACTTTTCTGAGTCACTCTGATTTGTTAACTCTGATCAGAAGCGGGTCTTCCAGAAACCACATGGAACTTGAGGCAAGTGTCTGAGGGGTGCCAGGGAGCCAGGAGGCCCCCGCCTGCCCACTCCCCACTCCCCTACTCCTGCTCTGTGTCTGCCTTCTCAAGTAGTCTATCAGCATAGAAGCATCCACCTGTGTTCCAAACCCAAAGGGTGGGCTTCAGGGAATGGGCTATGTTCACATATTCCTTTTACAGCCCAAGGCTGATAGAAAGATCTGCAGGAATTGATTCAGAATGAAATAAGCAGAACTGGGAGAACATTGTACACAATAATAGCAATATTGGATGATGATCGTCTGTGAAAACGTGGCTCCTCTCAGCAATGCAATGATCTGGGACAATCCTGAAGGACTCATGACGGGGCATGCTCTCCACCTCCAGAGAAAGAACTGTTGGAGCCGTCTTTCACATCAGTGTATTTGTGGTTTTATTTTGGGGTTTTGGTTACATATCAGTTTGCTCTTACAACAATGACCAATATGGAAATGTGTTTTACATGAGAATAAAAATGTATTTTTTTTAAATCCAAGGCCATGGGACCCTGGGTAAGTCACTTGACCTGATTTGCCTTAGTTTTTCTCATACCAAATGAGCTGAAGAAGGAAATGGCAAATCACTCTAGTCTCTTTGCCAAGAAAACCCCAATTGGGGATCACACAATTAGCCACTGCTAAAAGGACTGAATAATTTTACCTGTTAGATTATAAACTCCTTGAGGGCAAGAATATTTTTTTTGGTTAATTTTATTATTTTACTATTATTATTTGTATCTCCAGATTTTATAACAGTGCCTGGAATATAACAGACACTTAATGTGTACTATATTTTATCATATCCTACTCTACTATATTATGTTGTTCTACTTTGCTGGGCATTGCCTTGTATTCAAACTACAAGTGACCCAGTTCCTAGGCCTGGAGAGTTTAATTGGCTTACTTATAGTCACTCTGGACTGCTAGAGGACTCCATGGATAAAAGCACAGGGCCTAAAGTCAGGAAGAACTGGGTTCAAATATGACCTCAGATACTTACTAGCTACATGACCCTGAGCAAATCACTTAACCCTATTTGCCTCAGTTTCCTCATATGTAAAATAAGCCAGAAAAAGAAATGGCAAACTCCTCCAGTATCATTGCCAGGAAAATCCCAAATTGGGTCACAAAGATCTGAACACAACAGAAACAACAGCAACAGTCACTCTGCCAGAACATTTCAAACATGAGATTCGAACCCAGGTCTTCCCAGTTCCTGAGTCCAAGACTCTATTCACTATACTGTCTGTCAAAGGTGAAGGGACTGTCTGAAAGTCACACCATTGGTTAATTAGCAGTGGCAGAATTTGAAACCACATCCTCTGATTCCAGAACATGCAGCTCTCCCTTTCCACTCTACTGTATCTCTTAAGAAAATAGCTAGAGTCCAATGGCATGATCCTAGTGAAGCAAGCCGTGGTCAAGGAACTTGAACCAGAAGCCTTTCAGGATGGAGCTGGAGCCAGAGGGACCCATTAGCTTGAAAGCTGAAGTGCAGTGAGTTCCCCCGATGCCCAAGCCATAAGTTCCCTTTTAATAGATGGAGAAGCCATTTCGCTGTCATTTGATACTGGACACGCTTAGATCCTGTTAAACATAATAATTAGCCAGCAAATGGGCAGCCGACAACCAGTGTGGGGAAATCACACAAGCTGTCTCTGATGAAGCCTTTGTGCAGCTCATCACCCGCCCGCCCCCTGCTTGCCATCCCCATCTAGGCTCAGGCACACACTTCTTCATTACAATCAGTTTTTTTTTTAAGATAATTGAGCCTCTCTTTGCAGAAAATGATGACTGTACTTATGTATCGCCCTGTAGAAAGGGAAACTGCATGGCTCAGTGAATTCTATCATCATTTCACCCCCTAATGAGAGCGATTGTTTGCAGGCAGATGAAATTAAATTGTAAGCTCTATTGGCTTCAACAACAGGTACCATTTGAGCAAATCCAAAGGGAACCATTGAATTGTCAAAAAGATTTAACTCTTCCTGACATGGTGGTATTAGGGATGGGCCTCTCAGTCTCACCATGTTCATCCCCTCCTAGGGCCAAGCTGGGAGAAATGATCATAGTCCCTGTTGCTCCGTCACTGGAAGGTGGCAAAGAAAGTCCCTGGCCAGGACAGCCACCAAGAAGAACTGGAGTTAGCCTCACATGGAGGTGTTCTACAGGCTAGAATTTGAAAGGGAAAAAAATAAATGACCTTCATCCACTTTGAAGTATCACCCAAACCCAAATGTCACACTGCTGAAGATTTCTGGAAATCTTGGGAAAGACTTAGGGTGGAAGAACTTCAATTCCCATCTTGGCTGTGCCACTTACTACCTCTGAGGAGGTGAGGTATTCATTCCCTCCATCTCTCTCCACTTCAGTTTCTTCTGTTGTAAAATGAAGATGGTATGATTCTCAAGAGGCGAGCTTCAAGCAGAAGCTGGATTGACTTTGGACCACCTCTCGTATCCTTCTAAACTAGTGATGGTGGTAGGAGAAGACAATCTACAAGGGAATGCAATGGTCAGCCTTTGTTAATGTTTATTATTCATCTTATTTTTTATTAATAATAGTAATGTTTTTACAAACGTATATATATATACATATATATATTTACATATATATATATAGTCTCATTTGGTCCTCAAGATCAACTTGTACAGTAGGCAGTACCAGAATTACTACACAGAGGAAACAGAGGCTCAGAGGGGTTAAGTCATTTGCCAATCAGTGGTCATTGGACACCCAGATAGAATTTGAACTCAACTTTCTTTTCAGTCTAAATTCAGGGCTCTTCCCACTAAACCCTGTTGTCATCCCATGATATTTTTCATCTATTTTTGTATTCCTTTACTAGAGAACCCTGAGTTCCCAAAAATTATCTAGCAAAAAGACAATAGTAATTTATATCTTCTAAAGTTGGGAATAAAAGTAGTCTGGATCATAGATTTAGAGCAAGAAGGGAATTTACAGATCATTACTTCAACCACTTAATTTTATTAATGAGGAATTGGGTTCAGAATGATTGAGTGGATATAGACAAAGGATAATCCCAAAGCTGGGATTTGAACCCATGTCCTATGACTCGAAACCTAGTACTCTCAGTATCCAAATTCCCAATACTAAGACATTTCCTGATTTCTAGTCCTGACTTTGCCAGTAAATTTGTTACCTTAGTGAAGCAACCTCTTATTTCTGAGTTTTAGTTTCCTCATCTTGAGAAGGCTATTGTTGGGCAAGATGATGTCCAAGGTCTTTCTATCTCACATAGTGAACAAGCCTTTCCTTCTTTCTCTAAGTCAAGAGCCTTCCCAAAATGGGATGGCCTAGATCTATAGGTAGCAGGTATCTTCAGGCTCTGTTTAAAAGTAATGATACAGGGCAGATTTTGTTGCTCAGGGCTGGGTTGACTCCATGCCCTTTGAAGTCTCTTCTTCTAGAGCAGCTATGATTCTGTTGCTGCTCTTAGCTTAAAACCACATTGCCTCCAGATGCAGAACTAGAGAATGTTCTTCAAGGCTCCCTTTCTGGGTGGGAGAAAAGTACATCCCTTTGAAAGTTTTGTTCTGTGGTATAAAATAAAGCCCATGCTTAAAGGTGTGGTGAAGTTGTATTCCAATGCTTGTAAGCTACTTTCTATAAACTCCAGGGGAAAGAAAGGATTATACTTTTTTTAAACCCTTACCAAATTGGTTCCAAGGCAGAAGGGTGGTAAGGGCCAGGAGATGGGGATTTAAGTGACTTGGCCAGGGTCACACAGCTACAAAGTGTCTGCTTCTAGATTTGAACTCAGGACCTCCTGTCTCTAGGCCTGGCTCTTAATCTACTGAGTCACCTAGCCACTACCTAAAAATTATACATTGACTATATGATTCCAGAGAATTGGGGTGCTCAGGGAGGAGTAATATCTTTGGTATGGAGGGCTTGTCGTGCCCTCCTAGGGCAGCTCTCCAGCCTCTGACCCTCACCTGACACCCAGCTCTCACTTGTGGCTCCCAGTAGCTGCTAGCATGTGGCAGCAGCCACACCCTGGGCAATGGCTTCAACAGGCCAGCCAAACCTTGTGAGGGTAGCCATTGGTTCGTCTTCGACCCCTGGTGAACTAGGGCTTTGCTCACCCAGCATGTGAAGACTGTTTCAACATAACAGGTAGAAGAAACCAACAAGAAGGTTCAACGGCTGAGATGGCGATACAGCAAGGCACTGTGGAGTGCTTAGGGCCTGTTGGAGCACAAAAGACAACACGGCCATCCAATGCAGCTGAGGAAGTCTCCAGGTGTAACGACTTTTCGTGCCAATGGACCCAGGCTTCCAACACTGAGAGAGTGGGACTGTCTCTGTGCATTGACTTTTCCACTTAAATCTTCATGCACAAGTGTCTTTGTGCACAAAAATGCACAAAGACAATCATCATCCTCGGTTATGGAGAGACTACTACTACTACCTGTGGAAGAGTCACTCACATCAAGGCTCTTGCCACAGAAGCTGGGAAACTCTCCAAATGTGGTCTCCATTGGAAATGATACTTCAAAGCTATAGAAAATAAAGGAGGGAGGAATATTATGGGAGGAAAATATATTTTCCCCTCAGGGCCACCAGGGAACTTAGTCCAAGGACCAGGGGCATGGAGATAAGAGATACTGGAATGAAGACTGTGTGGGAAAGTGGTATGGTGCATAGAGTGCTGAACAAGACCAGAGTTTAACTCTAGCCTCAGTCACTTACTAATTGTTGTGACCCTGGGCAGGTTACTTAATATTTATCTGCCTCAGTTTCCTTATGGTGATAATACTATCTCCTACTTCCTAGGATTGTTGTGAGGATTAAATAAGATATTATTTGCAAAGTACTTTGTAAATTTTAAAGCACTATATAAATGCTAGATATTGTTATTATTATATAATTTTTTGTAAGTTGATTGAGGAAGGTTTTTTTGCATTTGTCATTTCACTAATTAAATAATAAATTCCTTAAGATTAGATCTGGGTCTTATATAGACACTCAGTAATCATTTGCACAACTTGCACAGAAACTTAATAAATATTCTTTGAATCAAGTTATTGAATTGGACATTTAATATTTTTAGTAAAAATTGAACATATTGGAACTTTTTTGTTACTGTTGGCTGCTTGCCACCATCAATAGCAAAACCCAGAGGAATAACTGAGATGAGGTAACTGGTGTTCTTCCTCAGGGTGACAAATTTAGAGAGAGGTGACAGTACTTTTAATTCTTCAATAGTATAAAAACAACAGAATTTAGCACCTAGTTAGCAAGAAAAAATAATTTAAAATTTGAAGTTACCTCTTTTTGTGGTAGCAAAGAATCAGAAACAAAGGACAAGCCTGTCATTTGTAGACTTACTAAACAAAATGTGGTATATGATGTACTAGCAGGGGATCAGGAACAAAAGTTTGACAGGTAACTAAGAGAGAAGGAACAGATAAAGAGAAACACCATTTCTCTCCCAGGCAGAACTGTCCCAGAGAAAATGGAGTTGGATCTCTGACCAGAGCTGAAAGGTAAGAGAAAATCCCCTTCAATCTCTGTTATTATTCTCTTCTTTGGCTGATTGTTATCTATGATCCCCTTAGTACATTGACGAAGATGTCCAGTTTCTCAGTAAGTTAGCAGATCTATTTATTAGGGGACAAGTTTGGTAGGGTAGGTTATGAAAGAGGGAACAGGAAGTCCCTAATCTATTTTTCCACCTAAAGTTTCTCCAGGGGTTGAAGCTCAGGTCTAGGGACTAAGTCCCATAAGACCTTAGGATCTTTGTGTAGTCAAGATGATGTATTTTCTTAAGACAGAGATATAGCTTTTAAAGGAAATCTTCTAATGGATGGGCTCTTGCTTTCCCCACAGGGAAAAAGTCTATCCAACAACTATAAAGACAGATGATTAGTCTGGATCTCTTCAGTTCAACGAGGGATTTGTATCCAGATAAACTCAGTGAGATTTGCTACTTTCCTCCACAGTTTGGAAGGGGGAAAAAAAGGTGTATCCCCAACTGTTCACCTGCTTTTCTTAGTTGGAGATTCCATTCCCATCCCCCATTGGCAGCCAAAGTTCTATCTCCTTTTAGCCTGAGAAAACACTGCAAAATCCAGACCTTGTATTTCCTTCAGTATCTCTCTCTCTTCCACAATGAATAGAGTGGAATAGTACTGTGTTGTAAGGTGCAATGAATATGAAGAATTCAGAGAAGCATAGGAAAACAAATGATAAAAAACAAAACAGAAAATAATTTAATGAAATAGAACTAGGGAAATGATATACACTATGACTACAATACAAATGAAAAGGGCAACTATATTTTTAAAAAGAAACTTTTTAATATTGTATAATTATGATGACTTGACCCCAAAAACTTGACCCCAGAGAAGGGTTAAAAAAATATACTTCCCTTCATCCTTTGTGGAGCTAAAGGGACAACAGATTTATTACAAATACTGTCACACACATATGTTTCTTGGTTTTGTTGAACTAGTTTTTCCTACTTCTTTAAGACATTTGTTAGAAGTGTTAAATTGCCAGGGGGAGGGATTATACACAGAACTGAAGATGATGTAAAAACAAAAGAGATCAACAAAAATTTTAATGAGCTGAAAACTACCAGATGGTAGCTGCCCCATCCTACCTGGAGCCACTAATGGCCTTCCCAGAAACCAGACTATAATGTAAAGACCAAGAAGCTGTTGTTCAGTCATGTCTGGCTTTTCATGACCCCATTTGGGGTTTTCTTGTCAAAGGTACTGGAGTGGTTTGCCATTTCCTTCTCCAGTTCATTTTATAGATGAGGAAACAGAGGCACACAGGTTTAAGTGACTTGCCCAGGGTCACATATCCAATCAGTATCTGAGGCCATATTTAAACTCTGGGAAATGAGTCTTACTGACCCTAAGCCCAGCATTTTATTCGATGTGCTACCTAATAGCCCCAAAAGTAAAAGGGCTGCTGTTTCTGCCTAGAAGGGCCCCTGAGAACTTAGTGAATTGGCTTGTTCTTGGAATTTCTGTTTTTCAAGACCAATCTGGACAGATAGAAATATGAGAAGTTGGAATCTAAGTTTTGCTTCCTGCCCAGTCATTTGAGAGCATGAAACTTCAGACTTAAATTCTACATAGGAAATTCATCTGCCTCGTCAAAATACATTAAGAAATGTCCCAGTGTTTCTTTCGATGATGCCTTTCCCCTTGAATGACCACACTCCTTGTCAGAGTGACTGTTGGTCTTTACTATCTTACATTCTCTTTTTTTAGGCTATGATTTGATACTTCTCTAGTGTGAATAACAGTCCAATACTTTAGTATTCTATAACTTCAGAAGTCCCTTTTTGAGATTAAATATATGCAAATGATCGTGCCCATTATAGGTCTGCTAAAATTCTCTAATTTCAACTTGAAAGAGGAGAGATCTTGAGACAGCATGACATTATTTGATCCCAAAGAAATAATCAAACTAACTTGGTATCACTTGGGTAGCAATTTATCTCCTCTGCCTGGAGCAGAAAGAAATTTCTTCATGGCAATAATGGATTTATGTCATTTCTTCCAAATCTGCTTCTTCCCATTGAAGGACGATATTCAAAATGTGAAGTCTTTTTAGTCAGGAGTAGCTCCAGGCATGGAACAGTTCAGAGACTTTTCACAGTTGAAGATTCCAACGTTCTCCCCCTGCTGACTTCGGTGACAAGGTTACAAGCAATAGACAGCTCCCTCCAACTGCTAGGTCTCATTCATTTCCTGAGTACACAGAAGATACAGAAACACAGGAAAATGATGGCCCATGTTTGCAGAGATTCCTTGGTGCTCTGAGATCGTAATGAAGTCATAGAGCAACAAGTTCTATTCAGCATCAAAGCATTTTTCAGACTCTCCCCATTCCTATACACATACACCAACACAGGGGAAATTTGCATGGGCTTACATGGGTACCTACCAAGTGCCCATCTTCCTGGGTCCCTGCTGCTTCTCCCAGGCACCCAGGAATCACAAAGACAGGAGAGGCACTGTGCAGGAAAGTGGGCTGTGGGGTACCTGGTGGGATAATGCCGATTTTATTCTGCTAAGGAGGAAAATGTGTTAATAAACGCCTGTGACATTTAATGATGTGGCTTTCATTTTGAACACACCATTGCCCTGATATTGAATCCATTCATTCCAGTAATAGACACTGGGGCCGAGGAACTCACTCTTTGTGTGGGTGGGTGAATGAGCAAATAAATAAATAAATATTGGAGTGACTGAAAGAGGGGAAACTGCATGTGTTAGCATCTTATGAGCTTTGTTCTCATGCGGAGCTTTTCTTTTCCATTCATCTTTCAGGAAATCTAATTTTACTCTTGTGGGCTTGTCTGCCAGTTTTCAAAATTTCTGATCATATACCATATTACTCTTTGTCAGATCGGTTATTCAAACGCAAACATTAAACTCTTATACCTGTTACTGATGTTTTCAATCAAGCTCCAGACAGTTTGGTTCAAGCCTTTTCAAAGGACAATTATTTTCCCCTTCCTTTTTGCTCTCCATCTGGGGCCAGAACAGAAGAAGAGATGAAAATGGGTAAGATGGTTATGAATGATCAATGAAAATCGAGGGAAGATTACCCAAATATCAGTGCACAGTTCTTCAAATCTCCATCATTATTACCATTGCACCTTATAGTAGAAAAATAACTGACCCATATAATTAACCTTAACATAGAATTCAGCCAGTCTTCTACTTCCTTTCATCGATGTTACCTTTTTCTCTCCAAATTTAATCTAACAGAAATCTGTCTCTTTATGACCAGTGGCAGTATTTGAAGAAAAGGTGTCCCATGGCTAGAATCCAGAGTATATATTAATTCTCACTCATCATTCATTATGTGGAACAGAAGCAGCCACATATTTGCTTCCATATTTCAATGGATCAAATATCTTCTTGACATGAGAAAAATGCTCCCCAAGTACAGAGCACAGCCTCTTGGTGCCCTCTCACTCTATGGGCATGTCCATCCCATAAATTCTCCATAGAGAATCCACACAACAGACTGGAAGCCTTTTCTCTGGTTAACACTCTAAGGATGTTAGTGTACGACTCAAGCTGTCCATCGGTTATATAGACGTGACTCACCAACTTACTACGTTTTCTGGTGATACACGTCCTGAATAAGAGCTATCATGCTATTTCTCACCTGTAAGTCATCACTGATAACACTGCAGGTTATAGCCTTTTTCATGAGCTCATTGTATTATTTTCTTTATACATAGCTACTCATTGCCCAACATTAATTGATCTCATGAAAATTCATTAAGTGAAACAACATTACCAGGGAAGTTAGTTCCATAGGAATAATGCTTATGCACAAGCAATAAGAGATATGGCTACGGTAAGCAGATTGATGAAACTCAAGGGGATTAACATTGAGGCCCAAGCATTCCCCCGCGACATCATGAACCATCCAAGTAGTATCTTGGACAATTGACTGAATGATGTTACAGTTAGGTTTTCCAGATTACTGTAAGGTTTGGTCATCATATATTAATAATTATTTTGTTAAATACCATTAGCCTAGACATTATACAGGGTATACCTAGACCAGCATTGGTGAACCTTTTTGAGATTGGGTGCCCAAAGTGCACCTTTGAGCCACCTGGGAGCCCCGTACATCACTCCAGATAGAAGAAGGAGGAAGTGCTTGCATTGAGCAGAGGAGGGCATGTGAAAAATGTCCTCAGGCACTGTGGGGAAAGGGAATGGAGCGGCACCCTCTGGCATACTGGGGCACCTGTGCCAGGTCTTCACCATCACAAACACTTTGCTTTTTATTTACATATTACAGACACACATACAATCCATTATCTATGGTTGTCTTTTGTTAGCAGACACTATTGTCTGAAAACTATTGCTGCACACTATATAGAGAGAACTTAATTTTTTTTAATTGCTAGTAAGTAAGTAAGGGGCAGAATATGTATATTTAGGTAAAAAGAAAGGTTCTATCTTCTGAGAAATTCCCAAGTTACCTGGAGCTAAAGCCCTCACTAGAGGACTAATGAGGTGGTTTATAGATTGTTCATTTTCTACATCATCTGTATTTTTGTGGCTTTATGGGACTCATTCTGATTAGGCTAGAAATTCTCTTCCTTTGGGATCTCTCTTGATTCATCCTCTTGGATGCCATTTGTGAGGGTCCCAGGAACTCTCAGGCATATCCAAGAAAATATAGCAGGGCTCAAAAGCTGTCATTGCCCTTTGGAAAACAGATTCTTCATTTCCAGACCTTTCAGTGACTCTGTACCCAGGACCTTAGACAGCCTGTTAACATGGTGGTATATAGGTCATGAACACAGACACAAAGGGAAGGCTACCCAGTAGCAAACCTCCATATATCACTGTAAAATACATACTGCATGTATGTATTTAGGGGGCTTCTCTTTCTCATGTCTCCTGCCTCTCTTCTCTTTTTCCCTCCCTCCTTTTCTTTAGCTTATTGCTCCTAGTTCTCTCTGGGGCCAAGCAAGCAAGTTTAATCATTCTTCCACATGACAGCCCTTCCAATATCATGTCTCCCCTAAGTCTTCTCTTCTCCAACATCTACAATTCCTGCAACCACTTAGAAATCATCAGGCCAGAACTCTCAGATTCTGACACTTACCTCCCTCAATCTCAGACTACAAATCAAATTTCTAATATCACTTTCAACAGTGCTGTTACAAATAATAATTATGATTTGTGTGAGCAATTAATGGTGGTTCTCTGCAAAGAAACATGTGTGGCAAGTTGCATGTATTTTCCCAGATGGACTGAAACGGGAAATTTCCTGGCTAGTACCAGCTTTAGAAGTGGAGGGTGGGGACATGGAAGGGAATAAGCATTGCATACCACCTACTCTGTGCCAAATAGTGTGCTAAGCACTTTTTGCAAATATTCTCTCCCACAACAATCCTGTGACGTAGATATTATTATTTCCAATTTTATAGTTGAGGAAAGGAAGGAAAATGAAGGTTAAATGACTTACCCAGGATCATAAAGCTAGTTGGTGAGTGTGATCAAATTTAAGGTCTTTCTGACTCTAGGATCAGCATTCTCCTGGCTATCTATCAGCTGCCTCCAGATGGCCTTGTGGGAAATCTCAGATTTGAGAATTTTGAAATCAGACCCATTCGAGAGAAATTCTCTGACACATCCTGATCCTGTGAGAAAGAAGAAGATAGCCCAGACAGTGCCGGTGCCATTGTCATAGATTTCCCCCGCCAATTCCAAAGCTTGGAGAAGTGAGCAGGTTCGCCTCATTGCCCAACATTTATAGCAAGTGCTCTCTAAATGGATAGTTATGTTGTAAATGGTATCTGTGTGACACTAAAAGATGAAAGCAACACACAACTGATATATGTGGCAGAGGGGTTTAATGAAATTTATAGGCAGCTAGATGGTCAATGAAGGAGTAGAGATTATGTAAAAGCTGCCAGGAACCACTTTGGGTTTTTATAGTGGAAAGGCAACCATCTGGGCCCAATGAGTTCCTCATCCTCTACTCCCCTTTAACACAAGATAAAAGTACCAGCAGTCGTGTGAGGGTTCCAGGACGAGTCTTCAGAAGCCCTCTCGACTGCTCTCCATTCCCCAGAAGCTTGTCTTGCTTCACCCTTGGCCCTGAAGATGGGTGATGCTCATGGGCTGGCGTGTATGTGCCTGAGCCCCTGGGGGACGTTCTTCCAATAATTAGCTTAGTGATGAAACATTCAGTAACGCTGGGAGACACCGTTACTTCCGTGCATGTTGTCTGCCCAGTTTAGAGACTGAACGTAATTCCAAGAATGACCTTGAAAAAGCTCCTGCTCTCGTAGGGTACAAGAGGATGAAATAGCAAAGCTTTTGTCCGAAAGGGACAAAGGAAGAAGAAAATCAAGATCCTGCCTGACTTTTAACAAGCAAACCTTGATTTTACCAGTGGTTATACTTCAAAGAAAACAATTAACTCGGCATATACCAAGAAAGGGTAATAATATATCAAACACAATAAAATGATCCCTCTGCTTATGAAAGGAACCTCCCAAAATATAGAAGCTGCAATTGTGGCATCAGTATAAATAAGTAATCATGATAACTGTAATAATGACAATAATAGTTTTATCTATCACTTTGAAATTTTTTATTTAATAATTAATTTAGAATCTTTTTCCATGGCTACATGATTCATGTACTTTCCCTCCCCTCTTCCCACCCCCCTCCCGTAGCCAACGCCCAATTCCGCTGGGTTTTATATGTGTCATTGATCAAGACCTATTTTCATATTATTAATATTTGCACCAAGGTGATCATTTAGAGTCTACATCCCCAGTCATATCACCCATGTGATCAAGCAGTTGTTTTTCTTGTGTTTATGCTCCCACAGTTCTTTCTCTGGATGTGGATAATGTTCTTTCTCATAATTCCCTCAGAATTGTCCTGGATCATTGCATTGCTACTAGTGGAGAAGACCATTACATTTGATTGTACCACAGTGCATCCATTTCTGTGTACCATGTTCTCCTGGTTCTGCTTCTCTCACTCTGCATCACTTCCTGGAGGTTGTTCCAGTTCCCATGGAATTCCTCCACTTTATTATTCCTTTGAGCACAATAGTATTCCATCACCAACATATACCACAATTTGTTCAGCCATTCCCCAATTGAAGGACATCCCCTCATTTTCCAATTTTTTGTCACCACAAAGAGCGCAGCTATGAATATTCTTGTACAAGTCTTTTCCCTTATTATGTCTCTAGGGTACAAACCCAGCAGTGCTATGATTTAGCCTCATTTCTACAGGGAAAAATACACATATCAGAAGTACCTCAAACCATGAGATTGATCCCAGAAGTCAAAATAAGATATTGGTTAATAAAAAGGCTACCCTGTCCAATAGTGACCTACCTGACAGGCAAATACAGCTTATTTTCAGAGAAGTTTGAAGGAAAGGGAATTGATGGTTCAATAGATTTCAAAGTATGGTTACCATCTCTTGTTCACTTGTTTCAGTCATGCATGACATTTCATGAGCCAATTTTGGGTTTTCTTGACAAAGATACTGGAGTGGTTTGCCATTTCCAGCTCATTTTGGAGATGAGGAAATTGACAGAAACAGGGTTAAGTGATTTGCCCAGGGTCACACAACTAGTAAGAATCTGAGGCCAAATTTGAACTCAGGTCTTCCTGATTTGGACTATCACTGTATCAGATGCATATGTCCTACCTTCTCAATGACTATCTAAGGGGAACCTAAACCATAGAGTAGCATTATGTATTCAGAAGGTACTATCTATCACTCTGGGGGAGAGAATTGAATCTGAATGTCAATGGGTTGCCCTGATAGCCTCCCAACCTCCCCACTGTTCAATGTTCTCCTTGAGAAGAGAAGAAAGATGGACCATTCAAGGAGAAGTAGAGACTTACCCATATTTTAGATATGAATTATGCCACAAATAGGTAGTGTTCTGGAAGTAACTTCAGCAAGCTAAAGAGAAAAATTGAGACTCTTGAGTCAAGCCCCCCAGAACCTACAAGACCTCAGAATCTAACTCAATGGTGTAAGCCTAGTCCATGGGTGGACTCTAGGAAAACCCCTTGAGGAGATGCTCATAAGTCATTTTGAGGGTCTTCACTCCAGACTTTCAGCTTATGTTAAAACATTCCAGGGACTAAATGTGGGTAATAAGCACTTGTGGTCTCACTTTATTCTATGGCACCTCTGAAATGATCCATATTCCTTTTGAACATGGACATTACCAATAAGCATGACACCAAGACAGTATTCTTCCTAAAATACTCTTTGTCTTCTCAGATGGTTGAGAAATTGTTTTTCTAATATCCCAGACAATGAAAACACTTCATCTTTTTTTCAGCAGAAATCTTTCAAATGGCAATAAGGCCTGGGGCAAGTCATTACTGCTCTCTGAGCCTTGGTGCTCTCTTCTAAAAAGTGAAAGTTTAGGCTAGAAGGTCTGCAAGTTCCCTTCCAGCTTTAACATTCCTGAACCTGAGGATTTCAGAGTGCTATCTGGTTATAAAAGAAAGAGTTGTCACCTGGCCCTCTCCTTATTTTTCAATTCAAGGTATAAAATGGTACCCTTCAACCAGGCCTGGCTTCCATGCTGCATGTATGGGCAAAGGGAAGCCACCTTTCCAAAGGTCATTGAGCATCTGGATGATGGCTGCTGGGCAGCCTGGGTAGTGGAAAAAACAGGGGACGTTTGCTATCAATAAGTCTATCTTTAAGTCTAGTTCCATCTCTCCCTCACACAAGTTATGTGACATATAGCCCTTTCCCCTTTGGAGTCTCAGTTTACTTGGGTGGAGGAAAGACCCCTGGAGGAGATCAAGATAAAATGGAGATGCTGTGCTACGTACCTCATAGTGTCATTGAAAAGAAAGAGTTTTGTAAATGGTAAAGCTTAGTAAAATTGAGTTATTATTATTAAAAATATGCTTATGCAAAAGTTTTAGAAGGTGAGGAAAGGAGCGACAGTAATGCTTTTCCCTCTAAATCTTTTATCCTGGGAAATGTTGCTGATTTCATTATGTGTGAGGATTTCCACTCGCCAGGTCCCCTATATATATATTTTTTTTTCCCTTGAATGTATGTAAAAATATTTTTTAACCTTTTTTAAAATTTTGAGGCAAATTCCCTGAGATGGCAAGCAATCTGATAAAGATTTTACATGTGCAATCATGTAAAGCATTTGTCCATAACAGTCGTTTTGTGGAAGAGCCCTTGAATGACTCAATGAATGAATCAAAAAAAAAAGGAAGAAAGAATGTGAAATGTATGCTTTAATCTATATTCAGACTCTAGCAGTTCTTTCTCTGGAGGTAAATGGCATTTTTCATCATGAGTCTTTGTTCCTTCAGCCTTCTTTTGATATTCTTCCCACTCTGGAGTAGGACATCTGGTGAATTCTGTTCAATTAGACATGCCACCTTTTCAAGAATGGCATCAGCAAAGTAGAACACATGTGGAAGGTGATCAGTCCTTTGGGCTGTACCTGATACAACAAGCCCTTAAAAATAAATGCTTATTGGTCGATATATTGATTAGGATTGCCAGTGAGGCCATTAGTGACCAAACAAAATGGACATCGGTTGAATGGTCTGAGGATATTTTGACTAGGAAAAAAAAAGGCAAGTCTTAGAGATGAGGGTGTTTAGGTATCTTCCTGTATTTGAAAGGCTGACATATAGAAGGGACTTATATTGTATGACCCAAAAAAGACAGGACAAAGAGCCCTGGGTAGAAGCAAGGAGGTAGATTCTAGGCTAATGTGAGGAAACACTTCCTAGCCATTATGTTGTTGTTTGGCCACTTTTCAGTCATGTCCAAATTTTCATGACCCCATTTGGGGTTTCCTTGGCAAAGATATTGGAGTGATCCATATTCCTTCTCCAGCTCATTTTACAAATGTAGAAACTGAGGCAAACAGGTGAAATGGCTTGCCCAGGGTCACACAGTTAGTAAATGTCTAGGTCAAATTTGAACTCAGTTCTTCCTGACTCCAGGTCCAGTATTCTATCAGCTGAGTCACTTAGCTGTCCTCTTAGCCATTATAGAGTTATCTAAAAGCAGGATGGGGCACTGAGCAAAGTGTTGTGTTCCCTCTCCATCAGTATAGTGAAGATTAAATAACAACTTGTCAGGACCTTTCTGTCAAGTGACAAGTTGGACTAAATCACTTCTGAGGTTTTGTCTACCTTTTCAAGTCTATGATTTTCTTTTGTTTTTTGAGTCTGGAGATACCAAAGAGAAAGGATACATATGCATACATGCATTACATATACACAATATGTATATATATATATATATATATGTATATATATACACACACACACATTATATGTACATATAAAAGTATTCTAGTGTTCCTATTATTTTAAGCCTTCACTGAAATCCTACTTGGCTCCTGAAGATGATATTCTGGTCATGAATACTCATGAAGATAGATAGCGAAGAGAAGGATTGAGTCTATGGCTCTGGAAAACCTTCCCTTTGCCTTTACCATCAAGAGAAACCAAGTATTCAAGGGAGTGTTATTTTTAAACAGCTTTGCTATTACATTCATTCTTCCAGGAAATGACCAAGTACTCTGGGGTTTGCTGAGCCTGTTTTCCTGTAAACAATAATGGGTAATGCAGCAAGAGGGAAAGAGGATGAGAAATAATGAGAGAGACACACAGAGAAAGCAGGAGCAAAATTAAAATTCTGTTTGCTTCTGCAACCATTTTAAATGGGCTGTTACCCTTGTCTTTTCATTGATGCTAGTCCCCCTTGGTTTGCTCCTAGTCATCTGGCTTCTGCCCTGTCTCATTACATTTCCTCTGCTTGGTTATCAGCTCCTGTGGAGAAAACAATGTTCACCCTTCCCAACAAGCTGCCAGGAGCCCCCTGAGAAAGGTATTGGCTCCCTGGCTTTCTGCCAACCAAAGTAAGTGGCTCACAGCATCTCTGCCCGCCTCCCCACCCCAGGCAGTGAAGCCAGAGCAGCCTGTCCCAGAGCTCCCCTTCGGGCTAATGGTCCCTGCCCAGGCCCCCAGAAGGCTTGCCATCTTTGCCAGCCATTTCATTGTCGAGGTAATGAATCCCTGGGGGCAGCGGTCCTGGCTCTTCCTGAAGCTGGCATTCTTTCTGAGGCAAGGTGGGATCAGAGGAACTCGAGAGCTCCATCGACGCTGATGGCTCCTTTTTTGCCTTCCCCCTTTCACCTCCCTTCCCGAGGCTTCCTCCCCTCCCCCTCCCCGCCTCACTTCCAGGAGAGACGGAGCTCTGGACTTCAACAAAAGTCAGCAGCTTTCTTGCCACTTGGGTTTACTGAACTTTTGTCATCCTCCAACCTCACCCAGTGCTTTATCCTCCATCTCCCGAACGCCCTTATCGAATGGCAACGAATAGCATAGGGTAGACCGTAAGCCCCCCGGAGGACAGGAACTCTGTATTATCTCAACTTGGCGCTTCCTCCCAGTGCCTAACCCAACGTGGAGCTCTAGGGCCTGGGGAGATCCTCCAGACCCATTTCTCATTTTTACATAATAAATCCGGGGCTTATAAAAATGAAATTATTCTCCCTAGGCAGAAGCCTATAAGTAGCAGAGTTCAGATTGGATTCCAAGGTTTCTGACTCGGGAAAAATGATGAAGTATGGAAAAGAGCCCTAGATTTGGAGTCGGGGGCCTGAGTTCAAATCCCAGACGTTGGGGCACACGTCCTTGAACCTCTCTAAATCTGCCCCTGTTTCTGTCGCTGTCAAATGAGGGGATCAGACTAGATTTCAGGAGTCCCTTCCAGTTCTCAGTGGCAGCCTAGCACAGCCCAAAGGTTGGAGAAGGTGCTGCGGAAGCTGTTCCGCATGTGGAGTGCCAGGCTCAGCGCTCAGAGTCTGGACGTGGTCTAGCCCTGGACGAGGCTACTCTAAATTCAGCTTGTTGGGTATTCCAGAATAAGACGGGTTTTGTGGAACAGGGGGCATATGGGAAATCTCACTCTGAGGAGGAGAAATCTGGCTTCCTCCCCTAATGTCTGTTACCAGCCTCGGCTGCAGTATAGATTGTGTTTTAGTAGTGTACTCCGTGCGCTGTTCTCCACAGAATGTATTTTGTGATGGATTTTTCTCATCTACCGAAGGATGGAATGGAAATAAAAGTTATTTCTTAAAAAAAAAAATAGTCTAGGCAATATGGCGGAAAAGAAAGGGGCGCGAGCGGAAGCGCTTGCTGAGAGGACCCAAAGCGGTATGATACGGGGAGAGCAGACGGGAATAGCACCCATTTGGTGAACTGAGGTGGATTAGGTCCCTCCAGCTTTGAATGGAGGATCCCGTGACTCCCCGGCTGTTCCTTTCTCCAATCCATCCAGTTTTTTAACTTGAGCCAATTTGGACTTCCTTGAAAAGCCAGGGTCCTGCGGAAACTTCCCCACAGAGCGCATCCCAAGCTGCTTGGCGTGCACCGGGGTGACTGGAGTCTCCGAAGCCTCTCTGCCCCTGATGCACTATAATCACTGTGGCTTTTGGAGCTGGTTCCTTGTAACAAAATGGGTCAAACCCTTTTATGAGGCTTTGTGACTGGGGTCCCTGTATTTTACTGTGCATTGAACAGAAATAGCTCTTTACAGACAAGAGCAAGCCGGGAAATCTAAAGAATGGAAAATCACCTTGGAAGGGTCATTTTAAAAATGAATATCACTTATCCTATTAGAGCCTCAGTTTCTTCATTTGTAAATTAAGAGATTTGGTCTAAATCAGTTCATAACCATTTTTTTTTTGGCAGCTGAGTGGTACAGTGGATAGAACATCTGGCCTAGAATTGGGAAGATTCATCTTCCTGAGTTCGTCTGGCCGCTGACACTAGTTGTGTGATCCTGGGCAAGTCACTTAACTTTGTTTGCCTCAGTTTCCTCATCTGTAAAATGAGCTGGAGAAGGAAATGGTAAACTATGTCAGTATTTCTGCCAAGAAACCCCAAATGGGGTCACAAAGAGTCAGTCACAACTGCACAACAACACAAAAGCCTTTCTGGGGGGCCATAACCTCCTTTCCCAGTTGGCAGAAGTCTATGGATCCCTTCTCAAAACAATGTTCTTAAATCCCTAAAATAAAATACATGGGATTACAATGTATTATATTGAAACATTGTTGTCAAGATGTTTTTAACAAAATAAGTTCATGGACCCCAAGTTAAGAGCTCCCTGAATAGATGTTCCCTTCTAGCTCTAGGATCCAGTGATCACTGTTGCTACTGTGCATAGTTTTCCTGGTTTGGCTTAGGGCAGAGTCTTTTTGAGTGAGGATACAATTAGCAAGTTAAAAATAAGACCTGGGTAGCATAATGGATCAAGTGCCAGTGGAACAGCACAGATCTAGGTTCAAATCTGGCCTCAGATACTTCCAGGCTGTGTGAGCAAGTCACTTAGTCCTAATTCCCTAGCCTTTGTCGCTCCCCTGTATTAGAATTGACACTAAAATGGAAGGTAAGGTTTAAAAAAATGAGGCAACATTGCAAAGGCTCATTTGACCTTTCATTTTTCTTTTTTCTTTTCTTGGGGGGAGGGATGATAATCTGAAGGGAAGTCCTAGTGAGGCAAATGCTTAGATAATAAATTGTAAACCACAGAATTATCACGATGAGAGAGACCTTCTAAGTCCAACTCCCTCAATTTACAGTTGCAGAAAATAAGGCTAAAGAGGCACTTTGTCCTATCTGAGCTCACACAGACAGCGAGGATTCAAACCCAGGTCCTCTGGCAAGAGATATAATTTTTGTTTTTACTGTGCCCTCCACAACTACATTAGGAAGTATCCATAATGAAGAAGGCGATCATTTTACTGTCCTCTGGAGTGCTGTGTTCAGTTCTGAGTGCCACGTTTTAGGAGGGATATTAATTAGCCAGAGAGTACCCAGAGGACAGCAATCAGGATCTTGTTATATGAGTAACGTTGGGAAGAACTGGGAACGTTTAGATTAAAGAAGAAAAGACTTTAGGGGGCCATGACAGTTGTTTTCAAGCACTCGAAGGATGCCATGGGAAGTGACATTTATATATGCTTTGCTTGGCTTTAGAACCCGTTTAGTCATTTTAGCCAAGTTGACTCTTGGTGACCCCATTTGGGGGGTTTCTTGATAAAGGTACTGGAGTCGTTTACCCTTTTCTTCTCCAGCTGTTATAAATAAAAATTAATCTTGGAGGCATGGTCCTAAATTTATAAGGACTTATTAGTGAAGAGAAAGAAAGAGAGAAATAAGGGTTCTAGCCTTTCCAAATTAAAAGATCCTGTCCCAGATTCCAGCCTAGCAAGGTCCCCTCTGCACTGCCTGCCACCACTTGCCAAAAATTCAAAAAGAAGAGCCTCCAGGATGGCTCAAAACCAGGGTCCCAGGAGCCAGACATAGCGAAGAGGGTGACTGAGCTTCCCTCACTGGCTTTCAAATCTCCCTCTCAGGCCCTCCTCCAGATCCTTCCAAATCCTTCCACTGATCCATGGCCTCCACAATATTTCCTGGCCTCCTGGCCTCTGTGACACCTGTAGGCATGTGACTCCGTGACTCCTCTGTCCATCTACTGGGGTAAATCTTCTGGGATTAGAATGGGTCGGAGGTCCCCCAGACATTTTATTCACACGCAGCTCATTTTACAGATGAGAAAACTGAGGCAGAGTTAAGAGACTTGCACAGGGTCCCACAGCTAATGTCTTGAGGCCAGATTTGAACTCAGGAAGAGGAGTCTTCCTGACTCCAGGCCCAGATCTCTAACCACTGTACTACTTTGGCTTCAGAACTAGGGAGCACCTAGTGGGGGGATATTTCTAAGAGGTAGATTTGGGCTTGCTATAAGGAAAGATTTGTTTAACAGTGAAAGCTGTTCAAAAGTGAAAGGGCTACCTTGGAAAGTAGTGAGTTCTCTGTTTCTAGAGGATTTCCTTCAAATGAAGGGTGTCGTTGTGCTATGGAGGTTGTGGGGGGCATTTCAGTTCAGGTGAAGTTTCAACTAGTTGGTCTTTACCATCCCTTCTCCAGTTGAGATACTAAGCTTTCAATTTAATCTAATTCAGCAAATATTTATTAAAGCCTTCATACATTCAAAGTTTTATGCTCTATCGAGAAAGACGAGGACACGTCTTTGCCATTCAATGACTGTGCTAGATGCTAGGGTTGTGGTTCTTACTGCCTGGTCATTTTTCAGCCATGTCTGACGTTTCCTAACTCCACTGGGGAAGAGTTTGCCATTTCCTTCCCCAGCTCATTTTATAGATGAGGAAATGGAGGCAAACAGGTTAAGTGACTTGCCCAGGGTCACACAGCTAGTGAGTATCTGAGCCCATATTTGAACTCTGAAAGCTGTCTTCCTGGCTCCAGGCCGGGTACTTTATCCATTGTGCCACTAAGCTACCCCTTAGGGTTACAGACTGAAAAATGAAATACCATCTCTGCCCTCAAGGTACTTATTTTTGTCTCAGGAATAAAATATAAAAACAGTTGCTTTGCACCACTTACTTTATTTTAAAGTACATAATAAATTCTACATGTATCTCCAAGCCAGCCTCCCTTCTCCTCAGTAACAAAATCACAGTCTTCTCCACCCTGACACCAAATCACTTCCTCAGTTTCTTACCCTCTCAGCCCCATGACTTGTCTCTGGGTGGCTTTGATCATGGGGGAGAGGGCCATAGCCCTCCCCACAGCCCCTAGACTCAGTGGAACTTGTCCCACATGGGCCAGCTCTGAATCGGGTTGTGCTAAAGGTCTGGGTTTGGATTTAGAATAAATGGAACATGGCATCTTGCACTTAATAAAAGTAAGTTACTTGACCACAGCCTCTCCATCTGGTGGACCCCACTGGGGTCAAGCCTGCCTCTTCTTGTGCCAAGCAAGAGGCCTTACAGAGAGTAGACCCTTCACTGCAAGGTGTGCTCTGTCAGCGATTTCCTCTGTTTGTATCTGGATAGACAGACAGACAGACAGACAGATAGATAGATAGATAGATAGATAGATAGATAGATAGATAGATAGATAGATAGATAGATAGATAGATAGATAATTGATAGACAGACATAGAGAGATAGACAAACAGATTGATAGACTGATAGATACACATAAAGACTGATACATAGTGGATAGACAGACTTATGGACAGATAAATAGACATAGATAGACAGATAGATCTATACACCAATAGACAGACAGACTGATAAGACAGATAGATGGACAGATAGATAAGACAGAAAAAAAGATAAAGACAAACAGATAAACTGATCGGTAGATAGATAGATGATAGATCGATAGATAGATAGATAGAGAGATAGATAGATAGATAGATAGATAGATAGATATACTTTTTAGTTCTTGGTAATTTTGAAGAACAAATTAGTTTTACAAATATTGATTTCTAGAAGCAGCTAGATGGATGGTGCAGTGAATGGAACAATCCAACCTCAGATACTTACTGTGTGACTCTAAACAAGTCCTTTAACAACTGTCTGCCTCAGTTTTTCTCAACTGTAAAATGGGGAAAATAAATCTTAATAAATCTCAGATTGCTATGAGGATCAAATGAGATATTTGTAAAATGCTTTGTAAACCCTGAAGTGCCCCATCAGTGGCATTAATCAGTATGTTGCTTTTCATAAGATCATGGAAAACAAACTTTAAATGACCCACCTATTTAATCATCACATTTAAGAAATCTCAGTGTCAGAAGTAAGTGTCTTGCTTGCCATTAGATAGAGACTGTGCATTGGTTCAGACTGTTGAAGTTAGCTTTGGGTTCCGTCTTAGAGGGATGCTGTCTAAGAGTGTGGCACTGTCGTTCAATGCCAAGAGTTTGGTACTTGAGGTCAGACTGAAATCCTGGCTCTGCTGCTTGCTACCCGCCTGACCTTGGGCAAGTCTCCAAGGGCCTTGGTTTCCTAATTTGGAGAATGAGAGGCTCTCCTTACCCCAGACCATCTTGCTGGTCTCTTCCAGCTCCAGATGCTGTGACTGGAGTGAGTGGCTCTCACAGATGTATTTCCTAGAAAGGCTCCAAAAGCTAACAGGGAGGGAGAAAGAAGGTCAAGGGGAGAGGGAGAGGGAGGGAGCCTTCTTAGGGATGTTTATTCTAGATTTAGTGCCTGGGACAGATGGAGGAAACAAGGGCGCCTTTTTTGTGTGCTAGCAGTTAGTCTCTCCCATCCCTGGCATATAACAACATTCAGGTTTGGGCCTGAGGCTGGAGCCTGTGGTATAAGCCTCAGGCTTTAGTTTCTGGGTGCTCTGTCCATGACTCTGGAAGTGGGGACTTTGGTCTGCCAGCTAGCCCCTTAAGGAGTTTTTCCCCAGAAGGAAATTCAGCTTCCTTGTCTCCTTTGCCTGAAGGTACCTGCTGGAAGCTTTTAGCCTTTTAAGTTCAGACAAAAAGCCTTTGCTTGGCCCTTAGGGAGGTTTCGTGTGTGTGTGTGTGTGTGTGTGTGTGTGTGTGTGTGTGTGTGTGTGTGTGTGTGTGTGTGTGTGTGTGTGTGGTTTATGTTTTCTTCTATTTCAGTTGGGGGCTGAGCTAGGGATGGCTTTCCTAAGACTTTCTGTATCAGACGTTAGCCAATCGTTTTATTTCTTTTATCGCTTAAAGAAATCATCTGGGGGCAGCTGGGTAGCTCAGTGGATTAAGAGCCAGTCCTAGAGACGGGAGGTCCTAGGTTCAAATCTGACCTCAGACACTTCCCAGCTGTGTGACCCTGGGCAAGTCACTTAACCCCCATTGCCTAGCCCTTACCACTCTTCTGCCTTGGAGCCAATACACAGTATTGACTCCAAGACGGAAGGTAAGGGTTTAAAAAAAAAAAGAAAGAAACCATCTCCTCACGACCAGGAACCATCTTCTTTGGTTGCCTGGCCTACAACAACCCTCTGGATAGATTTTTAATTTTAATTTTCCGTTTTCTGGGAAATCCGAGGCTTGGCTGGAGAGGTCTCATTTTCTCAAGTCGGTCCACAAGGTGGTGAAATTCTCCGGCCTAGGTAAGTATGGTGGGGTGTAGGGACCAGGGGTGCAGCCCCTCCAAACTCCCCCTCCTCCCTTCTGTGCGATTCCCAAGAGGACGTAGCCTTGAGAAAGACATTTAGGGCGGAGAGCATTCTCCTCCCTGGCTCTAGCCAAAACGATGTGCCTTACTGTTTGATTCTAATTACGCTCCGGGCTTAGTTCCCACTAAAATCAAGACTGCTTTTAGCTTAGGCGAAGCACTAGCTTGCAGCCTGTTGACAGAGGAACATGGTGGATTGACCTAGATTGGCGGACGCCTGCAGAGTGAGAGTCTCTCCTCTCTTCTCGTCGTTCTACCCTACCCCTCGGCCCCCCAATTCTGGGATCCCCAAGATGGCGACAGTAGGGCGGGAAGGAGACCCTGAGAAGGCAACCCTTTGGCTTCAGTTTCTACATCTGTAAAGTGGTGATGGTAGTGCATTGCCTTCTTCGGAAGGTTGCCGTAAAATCGGTTTTTTTGTAAGACGTCATCTCCAAAGCTAGGTGAGTTAGGACCATCATTTTAGCCGCCATCCCTGGGGCCCCGAGTAACACCCAATGGGCATGGACTAGGAGTACTGAGTTAGGATCAAAGATTTAGAACTGGAAGAGAATTTAGGAAGCCATCTAGTCCAACTCCCTCGTTTTACACTTAAGGAAACCGAGAGCTGAAAAAGTTAAGTCAATTTATCCTAGGTCATATAACTAAAGTGGCAGAGGTGGAATTTGAACCCAGGTCCTTTGACTCCAAATAAAGCTCCTTTTGCCCCGCATCATGCTGTCTCTAAGACTTGGCATGCTCAGGTTTTTTAAAGTCTTACTTTCCATCTTAGAATCAACGCTGTGTAATGGTTCCAAGGCAGAAAAGAGCTCTCTCTCTCTCTCACACACACACACAGAGCCAGGGACTCTCAGGGAGTCAGACTCTCAAAGAGTCAGACTCTCACAGGAGCTTCTGGGATCACAGGGAGATGGAAGCTGGAGACAGGGATGGAGATGATGTTAGGACTCTGCAGATAGCTGGAACACATGAACCTCCAACTTTCAGGGAATAGGTAAGTCACCTCCTTCAGGCTTAGACAGAAGTAGCCCAAAGGAAGCTACCACTCGGCTCCCCCTGACAGGACAGGAACAACATATCCCAACAGTCTCAGGGTGTCCGGTTTCATCCCTTCCCCAGATTCTGGAACAGCTCTTTCAGTTCTGTGTGTGTGACCAGACTCTCTTTTGCAAACTCCTGACTTTAGCTTCTTTTGCAAAAGCTCCGCTTTCCTTCATTCTCCCTTACAGTACCTATACCTACAGGATTGCAAATCCATTGAAAATATTACAGTAGGTCTAGTCTTGATCAATGACACATATAAAACCCAAAGGAATTGCACATTGGCTACAAGAGGGGGTTGGGGGAGGGCAGGGAAAGAACATGAATTTTGTAACCATGGAAAAATATTCTAAATTAATTCATTAAATACAATTTTCCAAGTTAAACAAGAAAAAAGAAAAAGTTGAACTTTTCTAAAATCAGCTAGATTTTAAATGAGAAATTAGGTGATTCTTGGGGTGCATAGCCATAGACCTATGATGGTGAACCTATGGCACACATGCCAAATATGGCACATAGAGACCTCAGAGTTAGTTACTAGAAAGGCAGAGGGACTTGGGCAAAGTTGCTCCCTTTCTCCTTTCCTCCATGCCTCCCCAACCCTCTGCCCAGAAGCCCAATAGAAGCACTTATTCTCTCCCCTGAGCAGAGTGCTCAGGTCACTCCCCTCCCTTTCCAGTGTGTGGAGGGATACCACTCAATCTAGGGGAGGCAGGGCACAGCAGGCAGTCTGGGGTGGGTAGGGCATGGCACCTGGTCTCTAAAAGGTTTGTCATCACTGCCATACACCATCCCAAGACAAATAGGGCTTTGCTTCCTAGTACTAATGTGGTGGAATGATACCTCCACCCTTCATTAAGTGCTATCCCAGTCCCCGTTCTCATGCTGCTCCACAACCTTCACCCCAAATGAATTGACTGTCTATGGGCTAACTTTAGCTAGCAGATTTTATTTTATATTTATTATAAAAATGATTTTACTAGCAGAGATAACAGAGCAACTTGAACCCTTTGATTTAGGAACAAAATTCCTTTCTCCCCCAATGCTGTGGGGTTGGTTAGGGTTGTACTTGCACCTTTCCTGATACAACTTTCTCCCATGGTCAGATGGGGAGGCTACTCCCTCCTACATCCAACCCTCCCTTATTTTCCTTGGGTGAAAAAATGTCTATGTATAGCTATGCTGGAGAGGAAAGAGTGAACTCCTCCTCCCAAGCCTCTTTCTGTTCTGAAGTGACTATATGGAACCCTTAGGTTACTCTCCTTTACTGTGCTGCTTTTTGCCACCCAATCAAGGTGCTGGACAGAACAACTTCATTGAGTTGTGTAGAGTCTTTTTGGAGTGCTTACATATATAACCTGGACAAACAATGGTAGAAGCTATGCATATACAATGAGTGAAAAAGTGCACCCTTAGAAGAGCAAAATCTAATGAAATGCTTGGAGATAATTTCAATTAGCAACATTAATCCCAAGCCAAATACCATCATATAGTCTCTTCTCTTCTGCGGCCATCTGTGGTGGCGCTACGGTCAAAATGAAGTTCAATCCCTTTATGACCTTTGATCAAAGCAAGAACCGCAAGAGGCATTTCAATGCCCCTTCCCACATACGGAGGAAGATTATGTCCTCTCCACTTTCTAAGGAGCTGAGACAGAAGTACAATGTCCTCCCCATGCCTATTCGAAAAGATGATGAAGTCCAGGTTGTTCGAGGACACTACAAAGGTCAGCAGATTGGCAAAGTGGTCCAGGTTTATAGAAAGAAATATGTGATCTACATTGAGCGTGTGCAGCGGGAGAAGGCTAATGGTACAACTGTCCATGTGGGCATTCACCCCAGCAAGGTGGTTATCACAAGGCTAAAACTGGACAAAGATCGCAAAAAGATCCTTGAACGAAAAGCCAAATCTCGTCAAGTAGGAAAGGAAAAGGGCAAATATAAGGAAGAAACTATTGAAAAAATGCAAGAATAAAAATTATATGACTAATTAAATTGCTAGAATGAACAAAAAAATTAATAAAAATAAAAAACAAATACCATCATAAATGATCTGATACTAGAATATCAGTTATTGATAAAGCAAAGTATATAATGGAAAGCATAGAGAGCCAAAGTGCTTGGCTATGTACCGATTTGAGTGCTGTTGGGCCAAGAACATTGGTGTTCACTGGAGGGAGCCAGGCAATTACAAGGAATGGTCACAGAATTCCATTCTGTCATCCCAACTTCTGCTTCATTTCACAGCTGGCCAATGGACAAGATGAAGTCACCGATGACTTCAATTCAGTTCAAAACACCAAGCCAGGTGCAAAAAGGCCTTGTGCTTTATACTCTGAGAACAACCCTGCTTAGGGTTAAACGCAGATGACTTGAGGTTGCTTATCCCAGAGAAAAAGAACTACCTCGCAGTGGTAGAGAGTAGGCTTGTCTTACTTGGCCCTACAAATCAGAAGTAAGACTAGTGGGTAGAATTTGCTCTCTGTAACTCCTGAACAGTTTTTGGCTCATTTTTAAGAGGGGAAAATCCCTTCTAGCAATCAGAGTTAATCCAAAATAGATGAAGTACAAGTTGGAATTGATGATCTCTAAAAATCCTTTCAAAACTGACTGATTCTGTGGTTCTCTGAATTATGGGATGAGAGGATAAAATAAGATGAACAGTTAGCCAGAATTACAGTGAAAAATGTTTTTGTTTTTCTCTTAGGATAATTTTTTTTTTTAGTCAAAAAGACTGGTTTGAAATACCTGCTGAAGGTGGGAATTACTTGTGACTCTACTGGAATAGAAAGATCCTCTGACTAAATATTTTCCCACTAGGGCTAGAAAGTGTCTAAAATTATACCATTAGAAATTTATTCCTTTGGGTCATATCACTCACTAATTCCTTAGACTGAATTACTTAATAGCATTGTTTTCTTCTGACACCAAAAAATTCTTCTATTCATAGGTAGGCCAAGGTCCTGTGGAGAGAAGGGGAAGGAAAAGGAGAGGGTGCATTGGTATGGATGAAGAGGAGTATATGGGGAAAAAAGGAAAAGAGTAGGGAAATAGGAAAGAGGATCAAAATTTAGAGCTGGAAGGGTCCTTATTTGTTTAGTTGTTCAGTCAACTCTGCATGACCCCATTATGGGGTTTTCTTGCTAAAGATTTTGGAATGGTTTGCTATTTCCTTCTCCAGTGAATTAAGGCAAAGGTTAAGTGACTAACCCAGGGTCATGTAGTAGGTGTCTGAAGCTAGATTTGAACTCAATTCTTCCTGAAACTGATCAGTCTGGGACTTTCCTCAGGGTGAGTTCTCAGGGGACAAGGACAAATTTGGGGCTCATAAAAACCCAGTTGATACTCAGAGCCAATACACAGTATTGATTCTAAGATGGAAGTTAAGGTTTGTATAAAAAAAAAAATGGGATCTCCCTCCATTGACACAATCTGTCTCTTCCTTAGTGAGGGATATTTCTGAGTTGCTCTGGGTAAAATAATGCATCTCATGGTGCCTGACCTTCCAATAAAGAGGCTTTTTGTATAGGGCTAGAGTGGGCCTCAGACCACAGTCATACCATTCATTTACTGCCAAGTATGACCATCTAAGTCTTTCCAACTTAATAGGACCTGCCTGAGCTCAACACCTTCTGGAATAGCCTTCAAGAAGCCATAGTCTCAGCTGCCCTTTGATCCAGCCATAGCACTGCTGGGTTTGTACCCCAAAGAGATCATAAGGGAAAAGACTTGTACAAAAATATTCATAGCTGTGCTCTTTGTGGTGGCCAAAAATTGGAAAATGAGGGGATGCCCTTCAATTGGGGAATGGCTGAACAAATTGTGGTATATGTTGGTGATGGAATACTATTGTGCTCAAAGGAATAATAAAGTGGAGGAATTCCATGGAGACTGGAACAACCTCCAGGAAGTGATGCAGAGCGAGAGGAGCAGAACCAGGAGAACATTGTACACAGAGACTGATACACTGTGGTATAATCGAACGTAATGGACTTCTCCATTAGTGGCAATGTAGTAATCCGAACAACTTGGAGGGATCTACAAGAAAAAACACTATCCACATTCAGAGGAAAAACTGGGAGTAAAAACACAGAAGAAAAACAACTGCTTGATCACATGGTTCAATGGGGATATGATTGGGGATATAGACTCTAAATGATCACCCTAGTGTAAATATCAATAATATGGAAATAGGTCTTGATCAATGACACATGTAAAACCCAGTAGAATTGCTCATTGGCTATGGGAGGCATGTGGGAGGAAGGGAGGGAAAGAACATGAATCATGGAACCATGGAAAAATATTCTAAATCAATTAGTTAAATAATTAAACTTAAAAAAAAAAAACCTCCTTTCAAAGTCCCTATTTAAAAAGGGTTAGTTGTCCTTTATACTCTGATGTCTTTTTTTCCAGATTAAATGCAGATACAATTTTAATAATTGTTTTCTGTCATTTTGCCATTCATGCCCTTTCTCTCCCTCCTTCCTACTCCTCTCCACTCCCTGAGATGGCAGGTAATATTATATAGGTTGTACATATGCTATAATACAATACATATTTCCATATGCATCATGTTGTAAAAGAAGACACATTGATTATGCTAAAGAAAAATTCATGAAGGAACTAAATAAAGTGAATAATGGTATGCTTCAATCTGCATTCAGACTCCACCAATGCCTTCTATGACAGTGGATAGCCTTTTTTGTCGTGCATCCCTTGGAGTTGTCCTGGATCCTTGCATTATTAATAATAGTTGTCATTCACAATTGTTCATCCTACATTATTGCTGTTAGTGTGTACAATGTTCTCCTGGTTCTGCTTCCTTCACTTTGTATCACTTCATGTAAGTCTTTCTAGGTTTTTTCCTGTTGTCATTTCTTATGGTACAATAATATTCCATTACAATTATATGTATTAAAAAGGGGGGGGGTTAATTTGTAGCCTAAGGGGTTCAGACTTTCAGTATAGAGAGGGGAAAAGAGTGGAGAACCCCCCTTCTCAAAGCAGGGTTTAGGGGAGACAGCTGATATTTAGAGTTGACTCAGAGAGAGGAGAGAGGGTTTGAAATTTTTCCCCCTTCTGCCTTCCCTCCTTAGCTAAAGCTGCTCCCCCCAATTTGCTCTTGTCCCTCTTGTCCCCCCTCTACTACTCAAGACCAAAGGGTCTCCCCTTGATCTGTTCACTCACACTTGTTCACAGCTTGGGAAGCAGATAACTATTTTAATGTCAACTCAATCAGGTAATTCAAAAGGAATAACGGGCAGGAAAATAATGAGAAAGGACAGTGGGGAAAAGGGGGTCCCTCTATTTAAAACCCTTTTCCTCCTTCCTCGCATTTGGGGGGAACTTAGGCCTTGACAGTCTGAGTCCCCTGAGAGAAAGTCAGGTTGACTCACCCCTGGGCAACAGGAGCTGAGGTAAAGTCTGCTCAGGTTTCTCTTCAAAAAGCCCCTTCAATTGGGAAGTGCTATGGGGAAAGATTTCCAGTCACCAGCAGGAAAAATGGGTAACTTTCTCTCTTCAGCTTCTCAAGACTGAGAGTGACCAACTCCTCTACCCACCGGAGCCTTCTCCTTATCCAGATTCCCCTCTCCTTTGGCCCCTCCCCAATGGAGGTGATCAGTTTCACCCACTCTTCTGCCTGGCACTTTTTCTTTAGTGCCAATCTCTGTCACAAATATACCACACCTTGTTTAGTCGTTCCCCAATTGATGGACATCCCTTCAGTTCCAGTTCTTTGCTATCACAAAAGGTAGAACCTTTTCCCCTACCTTTAATCTCTTTAATATGCAGATATAGTAGTGGGATTGCTGGGTGGAGTCATATCTTTTGATTCAAATATAAATTGGATTTAACCAAGACAGAGTTACACAAAATCACCAGCTTCTCTCTTCTGGTTTTCAAAGTCCAGTGGCAAGACAAAAGTCAGGATGACAGAGAATGACTTATGATGAAGTAGATGGCCTTGGCATCTCTGATGTCTGACCAAGTTCTCAGGGCTCCACACTGCCCGCTTCCACCATCTTTCATGGCTGCTGGAATAAACTGTTCCCATCTGCCCCTTCTACCAAGGGAAGTCTTCCCATGCCTGGAGTGGACATCTCCCTGGCTGTATTTGGGAATGGGGATATGGATGGGTTTTAGGAAATGGAGGTGAAGGGATGGAGGGAATAAGGAGGGCTGGTGAGGTAAAGGGAAGGATAACCACTGGGGCTGAGGGACAATCTTTGTATTTCTCCCTTTCCCTAACACTCAACCCACAAGAGAGGTACCCCTAGCTGATGTTAAGGATGAGCAGGGTTGATGTCTCAATGAGTAGACTTCTGGGGAATAATGGAGTTTACTTCTATTAAGGCTTGGCTGGTATTTTAAGCCCAGAAGTCCCACTCGTCTGGCAGGCTGACTGTCCCTGTTGGTTTTCTGTTGTTTAGCCAAGGCTAAATGGCTAGCCTCGCCCACAATCCTCTCTTTCTCTGTTCTTCTACAATTTGAATCTGACTTCGAGTT
Source organism: Monodelphis domestica (assembly GCF_027887165.1). Lineage (NCBI taxonomy): Eukaryota > Metazoa > Chordata > Mammalia > Didelphimorphia > Didelphidae > Monodelphis > Monodelphis domestica. The sequence goes on from NC_077233.1 coordinate 125,700,122, forward strand.
TCTTCAATATAAAGTTGTTTAATAGTTCAAGTAATAAAAGCAGGGGATAGGTTTGTGGGAATAGGAGACCCTACAGGTTGTCTTTGCCCTACTTCCCCTGAGCCAAATGGCTCAGCCTCAGCTTCTCTTTCTCCTTCCTCTCTAATCACTGTCACTATCCTAAACTAAACAGGTGTCAAGTGTCCTTCTTGGGAAGGTCAAGGGATGGAAAGGGTCTTCAGGGTGACCCCAAGAAGTTTAAAGGATCAGCAACCTTCAGGAGCAGTTGTTGTTTCTTCCTTTAGTTGATGATGTAAAGATATCAGGAATCTTCTCTCTCCAGGGTAAGGGAAATGGAGGCAAGACTCTATCACCATAGGTTGGGATCTTGAGCTTGGGTCCTAGCTCCTCACTCTCCAGAGTTCAGAAGACAAAGACCTCTTTCTTCTTTAACTATTTCTCCCACAAGCCTCTTCTGCTGCTCCAACTGCAGCTCCCTCTCCTGGCAACATTCTAAACAATGGTTTCTCAATCTCAGTTTTCCTTTCCCTGTGACTCACTGGTGGGTTTGAGACCTGACAAGTTACCTTCCACCTGGTTTAGCCTGCCTACTGAGACAGTTTACCAGGGGGTAGCCCTTGCACATGCTATAGCTTCTTGGAGCCACAGGTAAGGGATGGATGGCAAACAGAGACCAAGGAGGATGCCCTGAAAGGGGCTCAGCTCATGCCAGAGGTACTTGTCTTCCCTGAGCCCCACCCCAGCACAGAGATAAGGAGGGAGTGATCAAAGGCAATAGAGGAGGAAAAAGGAAGGTGTGCCAAAAGCTCAAGGGTCCCCAGTGGTTCCAAAGGGAATTTTGCCTTTAATTGTTCTCCCCAGCCTTATGAACAAGGGGCCCTGATAGTGAAAATTCCTCCCAGGAGAGCAGAGGAGAGGCAGGGAAGGGAAGAATTGCCAAGTCTCACTCTGCTCCCCATTGGAGCTAGGGGTGTATGGAAGGGAAATCAGAGTCTTAGCCAGCATGTGGATCATGCAGAAAGGGCTTCAAGATCTTGGGGCAGACTGCAACCTTCCAGCTATAGATGCTAACCCAGGAAGTGCAGCACATTTATGAGAAATGGGAAGAACTCTACTCTCATTTCCAGCAGCCCCCAGCCACCCGGTAGGCCAAACCTTTGTTGCATGAATGAATGAAACCCCTATTGCCACATCCAGTCTGTTTTCCTTTTCACTCAGTTTTAACTTCCTTTACTCTCTGGGGACTATGCTAATAGGCTGGGGACTATGTCATGATTAGGCAGGGTTGACTTTTTGAAATTAAGCTTCTGGCACACTTTCCTCTCCTTCCTTCTGTGGTTCTTGACTGCCCCTGCTCATTCCTACATAGGGGAAAGAGCTTGGATTTGGAGTGAAATGGCCTGGGTTCAAATTCTGCCTCTACTCACTGTGTGATCTGAGGCCGATCACTTCTCTTCTCTGGGCTTCAGTTTCTTTCTCTAGAAAAATGAGGAATTTAGCTTAGATGACAATTAAGGTTCCTTTCACTTCTAGATCTTATAACCCATCCTATGCCTCATTCCCTCAAGAGATTGCTGTCAGCTACATGTCTTAGAATATGAATTTCTAATGGTAGACTTTCAGGCACCAGGATAACAAGTAGAAAAGATATTTTGGGCAGGAGATTTTTTCCTGTTATCTCAAATCATGCCTATTCTCCCTGCTTGGGGGAGGTGGGGAGAGAAGTTTTCCTCTAGCTTGGTAAAAACAATAGTTCTGAAGAAAGACAGATCATTGGCCACTGAGGGTCCCAGCTTGCAGCTAAACAGGTCTAGATTTTCTTTTTAGCCTCTGTGCTATCATAGCTCCAACCTGGTAACTATCTGAATTCATGAAATCGAGCCCAGAAATCGAGGTCAGAAAAGATGTCCATTTCAAAGGCGAAAATTGGCAAGCCAGATCTGGCTTTCAACCCAGCTTTAGCCAAGTAGCCTTCAGCCAGGAACTGGGCAAGAACTAGTTACCAGACCCCAAACTACTCTACTCTTTAAGGAATTCTTTTAGGAGGGGATGTAGTGACCACACAGCAGTGAAAACTCTTTTTACTCTATGTCACATTGCCTCTCCAATAATAGGCCATTTATAAAATGCCTTTCTTTTTTTTTTTAACAGTAGGATTCTTTTTTTCTTTTTTTCAGCTCTTACCTCAGTACCAAGTACAGTTCCAAGTGGTGAGGACTAGGCAATTGGGCTTAAGTGACTTGCCTTGGGTCACACAATTAGGAAGTATTGGAGGCCAAATTTGAACTCAGAACATTCCACCTCCAGGCCTGGCTCTTTATCCACTAAAACATCTAGCTGCCCTCTTACAATGGATTTCTTCACAATAACTTTATCAGATATTGTTAAAGCCATTTTACAAGTAAAGAAACTGATTTTTAGAAAGGATAAGGAACTTGTCACGGGTCACATAGATAGTAAGTGGGTACCAGCAGGACATTATCTTACAAATAAATATTATTTCTTACTCTTGGCATGGCTTCCCTCAGTGATACATCTTATACTATTATTTAAATACAAATCGTTACTGGGAATATGCTACGACCTACCTGTAACCATCATTCATCTCCCTGGTGCCTTTTGTATCATTCAAACTGTATTCCTCAGAGATCCTGGTGCTCTGAGGTCCACAACCACACAGCTTTGCCTAGAATCCATTTGCTTTGAAGAGATGAATCTTTGTACCCCAGAGCAGCTTGGAATCATATGCACGGCACAATTCCCCGAATGTAACCTGGTCATCTCTCCATCTACTTTTTGGTTCTGAGCCCAACTCATTGTCCATCTTTAATTTTTATCTCAGATATATTTATTGATGGGCTAGTTCTACATATTGGCCATCCAGCTGTCTGTTACAAAGAAGAAAAGAAAGAAACACATATTTATAAAGCAGCTGCTATTTGCCAGGCTCTGTGCTACGTGCCTAAGAAACATTGTCTCATTGATTCCTCTCAATAGCTATGGAAGGTAGATGCTATTTATTGTGATCCCCATTTTACTGCTGAAGAAACTATGAATTGCCCAGAGATATACAGTTAGTAAAATCTGAGACTGAATTTGAACTCAGGTCTTCCTGACTCCAGGTCTAGCACCTCACTGCATTTCCCTCCAAACGAAGCCTATGAAATAGCTAAAGATCTAAGAACAGAATCAAAAGGCTCTCCATGGGCAACATCTGTGTGAACTCAGTCAATAACACACCATCAAAGGAGCATCAAACAAATAGCTGCATCGTGCATTTTTGTTTATGGCCATGAGCAGGTTCATAAATTCAGGGTCAGGTCTTTGCTATCAGACATTACAGAAACCCAGATTTGAATGTTCAATGTATATTATTCAACAAAACAGTGAAAACAATGCAACACATCACTACAGTGTTAGGGTTAAAAATTAAGGTTGTACTAAATACATGAGAATGTGGTTGCCAAAATTCATATATCTCAAGTCTAATGACTTTTTAGCAGTATTTATTTATAAAATAGAGGGAAAGAATGAAAGTAGAGAAATGAGAAAGAAGGTGGAGAAGGTACGTTGCCTAGCACAAGAGATAATTCCTCTGGCCCACTTCGCACCAGGCAGGGCTTATTAACTCTCTACCAGAGGGGCTGGTGGTACACTGGATATCCTCTGGGATTCCTTCCCGCTTCCTTGCTTTCCTACCTCCTTTTGTGTATTGCCTCCCTTGAGAGCAGGGACTGTATTTCTTTTATTAAATAAAAATCCTCTGTACTAAGCACAGTGTTTAGCATAAAGTGTATATATTGGATTGGATTGAATTAGAGTGAGATGTAACAAGACTGAAAAGGCAGGAAAAGGTCAGATTCAGAAGTTTTGAAGAGCAAAAAGCAGATTGTGTACTTGACCATAAAGATGAGAAGAAGCCACTGGAGCTTTTGGAATAGGAGAGTGACATGGTCAGACCTTTGCTCTAGGAAAGGATGGACTGAAGTGAGGAGACCCTTGAGTCAGGAAGTCCAGCCAACAAGCCATTGCCATAGCCCCGGTGTACAGTGATAGCTAGCTACCTTTCGTGGGCTGACAGATGATAAATCCCCACAGTACACATATGGATCTGAAAATATCCTGGAGAACTCAGCCAGACCATTATTCATAGACCACCGTAAGGCTCAGAATTGTCCAGATACAACATTGGTCCATGTTAAAAACTTAAAGAGCAGGGGACAGCTAAGTGGCTCAGGAGATTGAGAGCCAGACCCAGAAATGGGAGATCCTGGATTCAAATCTGACATCAAACACTTCTTTGCTGTGTGACTCTGGGTCAATCACTTAACCCCCATTGCTCAGCCCTTACTAATCTTTTTTTTTATTAAGTTTATGTATTTAATAAATTCATTTAGAATATTTTTCCATGGTTAAATGATTCATCTTTTTTCCCTCCCCTCCTCCTCACCCCTCCCTTAGCCAACAAGCATGGATTTTACAAGTGTCATTGAGCAAGACCTATTTCCTTATTATTGATAATTGCACCAGGGTGATCCCCATTCATATCCCCATCGATCCATGTGATCAAGCAGTTGTTTTTCTTCTGTGTTTCTACTCCCACAGTTCTTTCTCTGGATGGGGATAGTGTTCTTTCTCATAAGTTCCTCTGGATTGTCCTGGATCATTGCAATGCTGTTCCTTACTGCTCTTCTGCCTTGGATCTAATAGACCGTATTGATTCTAAGATGGAAGGTAAGGGTTTAAAAAAAAACACAAAAACTTAAGAGCGATGTTTTTAATAGAAGCCACCTTGCCTAGACCTCAATGTCTGAACTAGATGGATCAAAAAGCTTTCCATTCTGTATTTCAAAAATGTAGAGACTTGGCAGATTGAGTCAAAATCATGTGGGAAGAAGACCAGGTATAAATCATGCCTGTTGTTCTCTCTGCTACTTAAGTTGTCCTGAGATAAGTGGAAGGACTTGGGGGGAGTAAGAGCCAGCTTCAGAACCAGGAATACTGGGTTCATTTCCCCTCTTGAACAGTGATTATATGACCTTGGACAAGTCATTTAATCTCAGTACCTAAAATAACTCTCTAACATTAGAAATTGCAGAGAAAGTGCTGATCTGCCTTGGGAAGTCAACAAACCAATAAACATTTGTAAACTGCCTTCTATTTTCCAGGCACTGTTCAAGGCTCTGGGGATATAAAGAAAGGTAAAAGTAGTATTTGTCCTCAAAGAGCTCACAGTCTAACTGGGGAGGCAGCTGGTAAACAACAACATTCAGACAGGATACAGATGTAATCAATTGGAGATAACCAGCAGAGGAAAAGCGCTGTTATTAAGGGAGTTTGGGGAAGACTTCTCAGAGAAGACAGGATTTTAGCTGAGACTTGAGAAGTCCTCTTGTAGAAGTTCCTCATCACGATTTCCCTGTATAGCCGGAATCACAAGTCTGGTTTACAAAATGAGGAGAGAGATGTACCAAGGATGCTTTCAGTGATCCTACAGAGGATGTGTTTGTAGGCTCACTTTCATTCCACTGAAAAAGTTATTTTATCAGTCTGCGCATAATTGATAGAATATTCAATATAAAGGGATAAGATCAGGATAGAAATTAATCTCAGGATTGTTCTACCTGAACTCCTTCAAAAAAAGATGATGATGAAGATGATAGTAAAGGATTCCCTTGTTGAAGAGGCTCCCTCTAGAGCTTCCTCTGGCAGCTGATAGCACATTGAAGTTAGATTTATGACCTTGGGCAACACTTTCCTTAACTGAAATATGGGGATATTAATAGTACAGGATTGTCATAAATATCCACCATAATATTATTTGTAAAAGTGCTTGGCACCTAGCAGGTGCTATATAAATGCTTAGTCCTCCCTCCCTCCCTCCCTCCTTGCTAATAACAACCTGGCATCTTGTCTGTAACTTATAGTTTGAAAGAATTGCTGAGAGGACCGAGAAGTTAAGGTGACTTGCTAGAGTCACACGCAGCCAGTGTGAGTCAGAGGTGGCCCTTGGATCGAGGTCCTTCTGGCTTTCAGACCTGCTTCATCTCGATTCTCTTCCCCGTGCTGCTTCATAATAATGATCAAATCATTTCGACGATGACGACAATGACGATGATGGTAATAGTCAGCCGAATGGGAGTTGACTTGAAATTCAGAAAAAAAAAAGTCATTGACATGTGGATAATGGGGCATTATCTGTGTGGTGCTCAGAGAGGCAGCAATGACTACATCCCATCTCCACGGGGATAGGAACGAGTCTAGAGAGGCTCATTCAGCCCTCAATGCACAGAGAGCCAGATGGTAGCTCCGAGAGGGTAATCATTTCCTCCTCCAGACAGTAGCCAAACCTGCTCTATCCAATTCTTGCCTAATTGCTCTGGCTCCTTTGCTGGGTCTCCTGTGGTCCAGTGTTGCCTTTTCTTCTACTGTGCTTACCTGACTGCCGCTTTAGATGTGAGGAGTCTCTCTCGCTCACTCCCTCCACGGCTCGCTCCATTTCTATTTGTAGGGCTTTAGAGATTCAACTTTCCTTCAAAATTAAATTGAAAAACTTCCTCACCAATAACTCAGGCCCTCTGGTGGAACTCGGCTCTCTGAGGAGCCAGCAAGAAAGAATGATGAAGAGCATGGCTGCCAAAGGAACTTCAGAGCCCAGCTTTCCTATAGGAAGCTGTCTGGAAAACGGAAAATTAAAATACCTGTGGGCTGGACAGATGGCACCCAGAGGGCCATGGGCATGGTACAAATCTGAGGGCAGAGATTTCCTCCGTCAACATGAGTCTCTTCACCTTCCGGAGACTCAGTTTCCACATCTGTAAAATGAGAACAATGCTATTTTCACTACCTACCTCACAGAGTGTGTGTTTTTTTTAATTATATTGCTTTTTTCTCAAACTACATACAGAAATAATTGTTATCATTTGTTTTCTAGCATTTTGCAATCCAAATTCTCTCCCTCCCCATGCTCCTCTCCAAGGCGGCGAGCCATCTGATATAAGTTATGCACGTGCTTTCATGTAATACATATTTCCATGCTCGCCGAGTGGTTGTGAGAAAAGTGCTTTTGTAAACTTTAAAGCTCTACAGAATGGGAACTCTCCTGCTGATGGCTAGTGGGAGAACCTCTTCAAGATTATCCGGCTCAACCGGGGAAGTGATTATGGCAGTCAGGCTTCAAACTTAGGTCCTTTTGTCTTCACAACTTGGATTCTTTCCCTTAACACACTGTTCTGATTTAATTGAATTCAAATGAACAAACATTCATTTATTAAGTGCCTACTGTTTGCAAAGTATTTGCTTTGAGCATTGGGTGTAAAAGATAAAAAATGGAACAGTTATGGCCTTCCCAGCATTCTACTGGAATTAAAACATTAGGTGAGGTCATTTGAATGAGGCCTTTGAATTAAAATTTAAAAGGTTTTCTTTCACCTTTATGATAGGACTGATGGAGGGCACAGGAAGCCATCTGGAAGTGCTGTAAAGGTGATGATGGCTCTTATTTGTTTCCTTATTTCCACATCAGAAACATTTCCCAGAAAATAAAGCATGGCCTGGAGAAAAAGACTCAAGGCCTGGGGTTCAAGTCCTGAAATAGGTGACTAAGATGACTCAAAGAGTTTGTATAGTTGCTGTTTGCATATACTCAGAGGAAGTCACTCTACGGGCCTGGGTAGGCACGAGAGTAAACTCTTAGGCCAGAACGCTATGTGATCCTTCTTTTTAAAGCAGTGATATCGTTTATTCATAGTCAAGTAAAATGACATGATGGAGGACCAGGGAAAAAGGAGTCCCTAAATCTAAAAATCTATATTCTCCACCCAATTTCTACAAGTTCCTCAGGGAACCATCTTCAGGTCTTCAAGCTGCTTAAAGCCGCTGTCTCTAACTAAAATTCCCTCTCTATATAATCTACCGTAACTCACTAGTCCTCAAATTAAATTGTAGACACAGTAAAAGTTCGTCAGAGTAGAAAGAGGATTCGAACTCTTGATGAGCTCAACCTCTTCGGCTGAGACCAAGATGGCTACAAGCCTCTTCTTCAGAGAGGGGGTATGATCTGGGTTCTGGCTCTCACATACACATTCAGTGAGGAATCCTCTCAGGAACCAGGAGCTTACAAGTCTCTGGGAGATGGCAACTGGAGACAGGGATGGACAGGATCTCAGGAATCTCTTAATAGCTGGAAACACAGGAACTTCCTTCAGGCATAGACAACCAACAGGAAGTGATCTCTCTGCTCTCCTGGCTGAACAGGAAAAACGGAGGATCCTCAACAGTCATTGGTCCTCAGTTTTATCCCTTCCCCGGATTCTGAAACTGCTCTTTCAGTTCTGCACATGTGAGCAGACGCTCCTTTGCAACCCCTTGCCTTTGCTACTTCCTACTTGCAGAGCCTTTCTCTCTCTCAATACCCTACATCTCGGCTCTCAGCAAGCCACTTCCCAAAGGCTCAGTCCTCTCATCTATAAAATGGGCATAATGATTCTTGTACTCACTACTCACAGGGATGGAAAAGTATTTTGTAAACTTTAAATCCCTATAGAATAGGCAGCTATCATTATTCACATCATCATCATTCTCATCATTATTATTATTATTTCTTTTCAGGAGAAATGACCCAGGAGGGACTCGAGTCAGGGTGAGCCTTTTTAGAGATGTGGAGCCTTTAGAGCCTTTTTTCCCCCTTCTTCTCCTCTCTTTGGCCCTTTAGGAAGTCAGAAGTAAGACCTGGAAAACCCAAACATCTCTGCTTCTGGTAGGAGCACGGGGGCAGAAAGAAGGCCAGGGACTGTTATTTAGGAAAATCAAGTCAACCACAATTATCATCTATTCATTTTCTATCTCATTTAAATGGCATTCTAATTGCATAAAACAACTAATTTTGTTCATTAGAGTTCAATTAAATTCATCTGAATTTCAGGATAATGGCATTGTTGTTGTACAGCCGTATCAAAGATGAAGCATGATCTCTTTTGACTCTTTCCCTTTGACAAAATAAAGTTGAACTGCTAATGAGCTGGAGATACAAAACATCTTTTATCACCCGCTAACAAAGGTTGCAAATGTAGGCACATCTCTTTTTTTAATTATTATTATCACCAAGCACTTTGTTAGAAAAGTGCACCGATGTGGCTAGTATGAGGTCTGTTATTGAGGAGGGGGAAAAGTCACAGCATAAAGAGTCTCATCATCCTATCTGAGAGAAGTCATTCAGGGGCAGCCTCAAAGCTGTACTGGGGGTCCTCTTTGGTCCAGGAAGACATTCCCATTTCCAACCCTAGTAGAGTCCCTCCCTGAAGGCCCAAGAGGGCCTTTCTCTTTCTCCCGTATCCAGGCTGACAACAGGCTTAGGAGAGTGGAAGGAGTCTGAATTGGAAGGACCCCAAAGCTTTAACCTAAGACCCCTCGTTTCCTACGGGAAATGAGACCCAGAAAGGCCAAGCATCACCTGTAACGATACAGACTGTCAGTCACTGATCTAGATTTCAAACTCGGGTCCTGATGCCAAATTCGCGGCTCTTGGAGGGTCACAGAGAACGTGGGAACACTGGAAGCCTCCCTCGATTTGCTGCGCTGAGTCTCTCCAGGCTCTTCTTCTATCAGTAAACTCAGGACGGGGCTCCCTGAGACGGACCCTGGCTTGCTAGATACCCCCATCTCCTCTCTTTATGGAGCTCCCTTCCCGCCCCTCCCCAACCCTCCCCAGCCCATCACAGCTTGTCTGCAGGAGGCTCGAGGGAAGTCTGTTGAGTGGTGAGAGCTCTGGGCCTAGAATCAGGAAGACCCAAGTTCAAATCCTGCCTTAGACAGCACCACCACTGATACCACGGAGGCGGCAGAGCAACGGACTCCTCCCCAAGGCCTCCCTTCCTAGAGGGCTCAGACTTTCCTGATTCCGTTTCCCAGCGCTCACTAGTCTGCGGCAGAATCATGAGCTCTCCCTTCTGTGATCAGGCCAGGAATGCAGGTCAATCAGCAGGACTGATACCATGGAGAAGAAACCGTCCCGGATCTTCGGACCCCGCCATTGGGATAAGATGGTGAGACATCCAACGTCCCCACGGCAACCCACAGCTTCCGTTTAGCCAGAACGTTCGGTCACAGTTCCTTCTAACTATAGCAGTCGGGTCATGGTTCACAGCCCTGGGGCGCTATCTGGGAGTCGAGCCCTCGGTCCTATTCTTCTCTAGATGAATGACCGGGAGGACGGGCTTGATTATCTCCTCCTTTGTAAAATGAGGGACTCAGACAAAATCATCTCTCAGGTCCTCTCTAGCGCCGGCCGATTGTATTTGCTGTCTACCCACAGATTCCTTTTAGGGACCAAATTGCTAACAGCCTCTGCCACTCCGAGGTAGTGGATGAGGACAGTCATGCATCATACAAATAGATGGGAGCATGTGTCAGTCAGTCAATGAGCAATGATTCACTACCTGTTGTGGGCCGACATTCTGTTGGGCAATGGAGATGCAGAGACAAAAATGAGATCCTTTTTGCTCTCCGGTAGCTGACATTTTTTGGAGAGATGCTAGAAAGACTTTATTTGTAGTCCTCCTCTAGCCCTTTAAGATTTGGAAAGTGTTATTCAAGAAAAATGGTAGGTGGTGAGGAAAAGCTAATTGTTCATCGGTGACTACCTAGATAGAGGTGGGAGGCTGAAGGAACAACCTGGGAGCCGTAATATTAGGCAGGGCTGACCACACTAAGTCCAGCTAATGAAAGGTTCTGTGCTGCCCTGGATGAAGCAAATGACTTGGAAGCGATCAGTTGCAGATCTTCTCCAGAAACATAACAATAACACTTTTTTCTCTTCCTTTTATTCTTTTTTTTTTTCAGTTTTATGTAGAAACAATTTTTTTAAACAATTGTTTTCTGACCTCTTGCAATCCAAATCTTCTCCCTCCCTCATCCCTTCCCCAGACAGTCCTGTGTAGGTTATTCCAGAGTTGTCAGGCAATGCCAATTTGCATTGATATAGGTCTGGGATTTCTCTTTGGCCATTCTGTTAGCACCTCACCCAGGCATGGGGCACAGATTCTCATGAGGAGAATCCCCCAGACCAATGGGCTTTGGGACTGGTATTACAGATATTATTGCTCATCTTATAGGGGAAGACACTGAGACTGTGAGGGAAGTGATTGGCTTAGATCAGGGGTCCCCAAACTATGGCTGGTGGGCCACATGCAGCCCCCTGAGGCCATTTATCCGGCCCCCCACCCACTTCCAGAAGGGGCACCTCTTTCATTGGTGGTCAGTTGCTCACATACAGTACTACTTCCTGTGATGTAATCCTTTGCCCAGGGCCTTGTTCTGAGAGTAACTGAACAAGAATGAGGCGGGGCACAAAGGATTATGGGGCTGCACAATGCTGAGCCGATCTGGGGGAGGGGATTCTGCACTGAGTATACTGCTGCCCGATACAGTGGTGGCAGTGATGGGCCTGTGCAAGGTGTGACAGAATTCCCATGCATTTGTTCATAGTTTTTTATAGTCCGGCCCTCCAACAGTCTGAGGGACAGTGAACTGGCCCCCTGTATAAAAAGTTTGGGGACCCCCGTTTAGATTTACACACTAATAGAACCAGAACTGGGATTCCCACCCTGGTTTCCTGACTTCAAGGCCAGTGACCTTTCTGGCACATTCTTCACTGTCCGACTCTTCAAGACCCCGTGGACATCATGTCCTTCTGTCCTCTACCCTCTCCCAAAGTCTGTCCAAGCTCATGTTCATTGCCTGCATGGCAATATCCCTCAAGCTCATCCTCTGCTGTCCCACATCAGGGCCTTTTCCCATGAGTCCTGTCTTCCCATCATGTGGCCAAAGTATTTAAGCATATTTGACCATCTACAGTAGCCAATTAATACAATACCTTTTTAATAAATGAATGAATAAAAGAACAAATGCTGCAAAGTTGTTTCTACTTCAAGAAACCTTTCTAATTCGCCAGAAGAAAGAGGAGAAGATGGTTTGACATCAGTGAGAAACCAAACTTAAAATATTCTATGTCAGGGGCAATTAGGTGGTTTGATAGATAGAGAGCCCGGCCTAAGGACAGGAGGTCCTGGGTTCAAATCTGACCTCAGACATTTCCTAGTTGTGTGATCTTGGGCATGTCACCTGATCCCAACTGCCTCGCCCATTCTACTCTTCTGCTTTGGAACATATATCTATGGGATTGATTCAAAACCAGAAGATAAAGGTTTAAACAAAAATTCTATGGCAAATGGCGAACTTCAGTCCCCGTGGCCAAATTATTCACAATCCTTCGGATGCCTTTTCCTTAAAGACTAGAGAAGCAGTGCAAGAGTAAGGTAAGGGTCGAGGAAAGGAGACTATGAAAATTCAGACAAAATACAATAAGTATGGATGGGATGAAACTGATTTTTTGGACTTTAGTAGCTGTTTTTTTCTGGTGACTCAATGGCTCCTTGTGACCTTTTCCATATGAAGAGATCAGTAGTCTTGCTGAGTAGTTGCTTCCCTTCTGAGAGAGCTCACAGTTGTCTTTTCTATCTAAAGCCTTGATAATGGTATCAGTTCTTTGGATAGTCAATCTCCTTTTCAACTCCCAACCTCCCCATCTCCTCTGACCCCCATCCCCAAGGCTCTCCCATTTCTTAAGCCAGCCTGAGCCAAGACTCCCCCAACAGCTCCTATGCTCACAGGTCCCCAAGTCTCAGAGAACCTCATGGAATCGAATTCTCTCTTCCATTTTTCTTTTTAAAAATTTTAACCATTACGTTTTTATGAGGGAAGTCAAGAGATAAAGATGAGGAAGGTAAAGCTTCCTCTAAGGGGGAGAGAAGCTTTAAAGTAGGAAGATAGAGAAAGGATAGAAGTTTTAGATACCACAAGGGGGATGAGGGAGTCGAAGTAGAGATATGAGGTGGCAGGAATGAGTTTTTATTAATTACCAATGAGCCACAGCCAAGCTCTAATCAAAGGACCCTTCCGAAGGCTTTCACCAGTCCAGAGATCCATATTCAATACCACACAGGTCGGAGAGATGATAGAGAAAGATTAGAGATGGAGCCTGGCCAGGCTCCAGCAAGGACAGCCATCAGTGTCAGCTGGAAAGGAGGAAGAGCAGAAGAGAGAGAGGCAGAGCTGGCTGGGCCCTATTTATATGCAAATATACACAGTACATAGGGATGATCATCATTGGTTAATGACAAGGTATAGGTGTGGTTTCTCTCAACCAGGTGAGCACAAAGAAACCTGTGTTGCCGCCTAACCTGGGAGAAGCTGGGGTCAAGGGTCAGAGGCTTTCCCAGCTATGTGCAATACTGAGCATGCTCAAGACTGATCATGCTCTCTTCTAAGACAATCTGTACATACCAACTGTTTCCCTTGCCCATAGCTAGGGGTGGACTGCTACAGAAGGAGAGAATTTCAGGAATGGGGAACTATCAGTAAAAATGGCTAATGCTAGGAAGCAACTAGGTCACTCCATGTATAGAGTGCTAGACCTGGAGTGGGGAGGATCTGGGTTCAAATCTGACCCCAGACACTTCCTAGCTGTATGACCCTGGGCAAGTCACTAAACCTTAATAGCCTAGTTCTTAGCCTTCTGGCTTAGAATAGATGCTAAGACAGAAAGCAAGGGTTTTCTTTCTTTAAAATAACCAGAGCTCGGTGATGGAGTGTGTTGCTCAAAATAATCCTGACTAGTAAGTATCAAAGATGGAATTCAAATCTAGAAGTCTGACTCCAAGCTCTGAAAGTGACCTTGGAAACCATCTAGTGTCTAATACTCAGAACAGAGCCTGGCATATAGTAAGTACTTAATGGTGCTTATTGACTGACTAATGTTGGCCAAAGATGTCCCCACTTTGCCACATCCCCTCCAGCATTCATTACTTTCCTTTGCTATCATGTTAGCCAATCTGCTAGGTGTTAGGTGATACCTCAGAGTTGTTTTCATTTGCATCTCTCTGATTATAAGAGACATAGAGCACTTTTTCATGTGCTTATTAATAGTTTTGATTTCTTTGGCTGAGAACTGCCTGTTCATGTCCCTTACCCATTTTTCAATTGGAGAATGGCTTGATTTTTTGTATAACTGGTTTAGCTCTTTATAAATTTGAGTAATTAGACCTTTGTAAGAGATTTTTGTTATGAAGATTGTTTCCTAATTTTGTTGCTTCCCTTCTAATTTTGGTTGCATTGGTTTTGTTTGTACAAAAACTTTTTAATTTGATGTAATCAAAATTATTTATTTTGCATTTTGTGTTAGGACCCAGACTCGGTCTCCTAACCCTCTGACCATGTTCTTTCCTTTCTCTTCTCCCATCTTTTATTTTTTGAGTCAGTGCAGGAGGGCATTCTCAGCCCTCCTGATGCCACATCCTCTGAAGCTGCCCGTAGGGTTGGTCATGAAGGGGGAAGGGAAACATGGTCTGAGGATTTAGCCACATTTAGCCACTGCTGATCCAGTAGTTCTGGAGCCGCCAAGAGCAATCTGTATACCTGAGCTGTTCCTCCGTACATGCCAGTCTCCTTCCTTTTTCTTCTTTTCCATTCTCAAGTCATGTTATGGATGGGGCGACCCAGACCTACACAATGCTGGAACCCTCCGCCCAGCTGAAATAGTGCCAGCACCAAGCCAGAGCAGGAATCCTGGCGACATGAGGCCCCTGTACTCATGGATGTCCCCCAATCCTGGCCTTCAAGGCCAATACTCATGGCTACCCTCTCCACCCCAGGGGCAAACGGACTCCTCCACCATTTCTCTCCCTATCCCTCTCATTCTTGGTCTGGTCACACAGAAAGAAATTGTATCCCTAACCGCCACCTCCTGCTTTTCACCTCCGTCCTTTTCCGTTATGTTGTAGCTGTTCCTTGTTTTCAGACCTTTATGAGTTTTATTGGCAAAGATACTGGAATGGTTTGCTATTTCCTTTACCAGCTCATTTTACAAGTGAGGAAACTGAGGCAAACAGGGTTCCGTGACTCACCAGGGTCACACAGCCAGGTCTGAGGCAGATTGGAACTTGGGAAAAGGAGTCTTTCTGACTCCAGGATGCTGCCCCTTCTCCACTATACATTGCTCAGGACCCCCTTTGCCTCCACTTATACCCTTCACCATCCCCTTTGGAATTTCTGTTGCCTTCACATTTTTCTTTTCTCTCTTTCCTTCCAGGACTTGCACTCCATGAGACTTAACTTCCCCCGGATAACACAGTATCCCTGGTCTCTCCAGGACCACTCACAGGCCCTGAGTTGGATGACGACTTGCCCCACGTTGCCACTGTCAGTTTCCTTTTCCTGTTGCTACAACTTAGTGTTTTCTCCTTCTTTGAAGTTCAAAGTATCAGAATTTTCCTCTCTTCAAATCATGGAGGCTCTTTTTTATGGACAATCTGCCTCCCTCCCCCCCGAACGTTCTTGTTCTCAAGAATTAGCTCCGGGACTCCTTTTCCCTGACACCTCACGATACTTCCTGGAATTTCCTAATCTTCCGATTCCCCCTTCTTCTTAGATCCCCTGACCTTCTGCTCCTTCCCACTATCTCTAGCTTTGCCAGCTCTCCTTCCTTGCCTCCCTTTCATCTGCAGGCTTTCTCTGACTGATTCCTTTGTTGCTTCCCTTGGGCATGCCCACATCTCCTCCATTCTTTTTTTTTTAACCCTTACCTTCCGTCTTGGAATCAATACTATATATTGGTTCCAAGGCAGAAGAGTGGTAAGGGCCAGGCAATGGGGGTTAAGTGACTTGCCCAGGGTCACACAGCTAGGAAGTGTCTAAGGTCAAATTTGAACCCAGGACCTTCCATCTCTAAGCTTGGCTCTCAGTCCACTGAGCTACCCAGCTGACCCTTCTCCTCCATTCTTAAAAAAAATGTTCAGCAAACCCCACTGTGACATCAAATTGTTATCCTGTATTCTCCTTGCTCAGCCAAAACTCCTAGAAAAAGCTGTCTGCCTCCACTTTCCTGCTCTTGCCTTTGTCACCTGGTTCCTAAACTCATTGATCAATTGAAGCTGCTCTCTCCAAAGTAATCTTTAATCGTCATATTTGATTTTTAAAAAATCCTTCTTGACCCGATTTGGCGTATTTGCCACTACTGACCCCCCTTTTGACTTGGCTACCATCTATCTCTTCTCTAGGCTCCCCTGGTCCTCCTCGTCCTCCTCAGGGCCTCCGTGCATATCTCCAGGCTCCTTTGTCTACTCTCTTTAGCTGGGCTGGGCTAAATGGCCATCCCTAAGCCCGCGCTCCTCTCTCTCTGCAGCTTCAGGGCTGTCCTCGCCCTATTTGGAATCGGAGGTCTCAGACACACATCTCAAACTCAACGGGCGCCAAATGGAGCTCATAGCTTTCTCCCTGGGCTCGCTCTCTTCCATTCTGTCTATTTTGGTGGAAGGAAACCCCGCTGTTCTAGTATCCGCCTTGACTCTTGCCTCGCCCCCATTTTGTGACCGTGGGAAAGTCGCTGAACTCCTCAGTGGCTTCGAGTCCCCGAGACGGCAGCGTGGCGCTGTTGCTAACCGACGTCACTGAAGTGAGTTTCCGTACCAGGAGGTCACGACGCTCATGAAATAGAAGGTCCGAACGCCTTTCCCAGCACAAATTTATGTTTGTAAATACAAATACTTTCTTCACAAAAACCCTGCGAGAAAGGAAGCTGCGACTCAAAGATGCTGTCTATCTTGTCTGAGGCCCTGGAGCGGCCTGAGGGACGGGGTGTGACGCCAAAGGCTCTCCTGCCTGCTGCCCGCTGCCTGCTTTCTGCTCACTTGTCCTCTCTAGCCTGGCGTAGTGCCCTAGCCTCACCCTCCTCTTTCCATCTAGCCTTCACACACATGCCAAAGCAATAGTCCTAAAATCCCAATAGCTGAGACAGATAGCACTTTGGGCATTTACTAGGTGCCAGGCACAAAAAATTTTACAATTATTGTCTCATTGGATTCTCACAAAACCCGGAGAGGTGGGCTTTATTATTTGCATTTTTGCATATGAGGAAACTGAGGCAAATACATTAATTAAGCTATTTGACTAGAGTCACCTAGCTAGAGGGTAACAGGCTAGATTTGAACTTGGGTTTTCTTGTCTATGGGAGCCATTTGTCTACTATAACAACCAGAATAGATAAGCCCATGCTCTTCCCCTTGTATAATTGAAAATCTGTTACCCTAAAAAAAAAAAAACCCTACATTTCCCAGGAGCCCACTGACTTCCTGTCATTACCTACTTCCTGGAAATAGGGGATATTAGGCGGGGACATGAAAGGTCCCACCTCTTTACTTCCTGTCCCAAGCTTGGTGGTGGCAAGGCTGGTGTTTGAACTGACTGATCAGCCATGGGCACATGGTCTTTATTTTGTATGTTCTTTATTCCTTGATTTCTAATGATCTTTAATAAATCTCTTAAAATATATTTTTATTATTGAGGTTAAATTTTAACTTTTACACCCTCCCATGGCTTCCAACTGTCTCTTGTACAAATAGAGATCTGCATGACTTTTTTTAAAAGGTTACTTTCTGCCTTAGAATCAATACTGCATATTGGTTCCAAGGTAAGAAGAGTGGTAAGGGCTAGGCAATGGGGGTTAAGAGACTTGTCCAAGGTCACACCACTAGGACATTTCTGTGGTCACATTTGAACCCAGGACCTCCCATCTCTGGGACTGGGTCTCTGTCCACTAAGTCACCTAGGTGCCCCCTGTATGACTTCCAAAACCCCTCCTGAGGCATGTCCCACAATGCTCTTCACACATTCTCTGTTCCAGACAAACTACCCTCCTTGCTGGTCCTCCTGCTGGGACGATATCCACTTCCTATCACCAAGCACTGTTCCACTCCACATTGTACACCCCCAGTTAAAGGGTCACCCCCAAGGAAAGCCTACCCAGCCCCCCCAAATCCCAACTGCTTTTTGTTGTGTCTATCTTCGGAATTACCTGGGATTGTGCCATTTCCCCCATAGAGGTAAGCTCCATGAGGGCAGGGACGGATTCATTTTTGTCTTGGTGGCTCCAATATCTAGAGCAACCTCGAGCACAGTAGACAGCCACAGGAGCTTACTTAGTGCTTTACACGGAGCGCCATCCTCCCTCCTGTGACCTCCTCCTTCCTCTCATGGATATACCACTTTATGGGCCATCAGTCACTCCCCCACAGAGTGTGGGAGCTCCTGGAGGACGGTGACTGCTTTTCTCTTTGCTTTGTTCTTCATCCTTCTGGGGATTGTCTCTACGCTGCTGCCTTGGTGTCACCTTGGCGCAGCCCTGGTGTTCTGGCTGCCAGAGGCTCTGTTTGCATGGCCTCTACTTCTACGTGCACTTGTGGTGCGCTCTGGTGTCCTGGGCAAAGCAGGCCTCCCAGGGAAGAGAGCCTGTGCCATCCTGGAGGGGTTATTCATGCCTCGGTGCCCAGGCAACTGTAAGCTGGAGAGAAGCTGATCTGCACTGGCGCAGGAGCTTCCCTGTACCAGCGCAATCACAGAGAAATGCCCCCTTTAGAGAGAAGCTTCTGGAGGACAGAAAATGGTTCATTTCTGACTTTACAAGCATTTAAGTGATTCATGACTGACACTTAATAAATGCTGGTGGAATGAATTCATGAAATTCGTGTCTCCTAATGGCAGGTCCAGCTCTCAATCTGCTATAGCAGAAGTATCAATCTGGTGGCCCCACACATTAAAATGTAATGTAGAGCAAGAGGCAGGCCTAGAGACAGGAGGTCCTGGGTTCAAATTGGGCTCTCTGACCCTGGGCAAGTCAATCCCTATTGCCTAGCCCTTACCTCTCTTCTGCCTTCAAATCAGAAGGTAAGGGTTTAAAATAAAGTAGTGGAGGCATAGTTAGCCCAGTGGCTAGAGCACCAGGCCTGGTGTCAGCAGGACCCGAGTTCAATTTTGGTCTCAGACACTTCCTAGCTATGTGACCCTGGGCAAGTCACTTGACCCCAATTGCCTGACTTGCTACTCTTCTTAGAATGGATACTAAGATAGAAGGTAAGGATTTTTTTTTTATTCTAATGAAGAAATGTTTGACAGAATAGATAAAAATACACCATAGATAATGCTAATTTGTGGCTTTTTAAGTGAGTAAGCGGCTATCAGGGAGTTTAACACCACAGCACTAGTGATATCACACTGCCCTTTCACATGTCCAGTGATTCTTTCTGGTGATTTGTTAAATAAAGTCCTTTCAAAAAGGTCACAGAAGCTCCATCCTGGAGAACAATTGGGCGTACCTGCGAGCTGTTTAAAGCTCCCCGTGTTTGATTTGTAACAAGTCTACGGCCTTGGGCCCACACTTTGAAGAGGGCGGAAGAGGATTCAAACCCCTCCCTCTGGGAGCACCGCAATGCCTTCTGGGGGGGGGGCGGGGCTGGACACATTCAGTCCGCACACACTAGCATCTTTAGGATAGCGCTGGATGCCTGGGGGGAGGGGCTGGACACATTTAGTCCACAAACACTACTGTCTTTAGGATAGGGCTGGATGCCTGGGGGGAGTGGAGCGGGGCGGGGCTGGACACATTCAGTCCACACACACTAGCATCTTTAGGATAGCGCTGGATGCCTGGGGGGGAGGGGAGTGGGGCGGGGATTGACCCATTCAGTCCACAAACACTACTGTCTTTAGGATAGCGCTGGATGCCTGGGGGGGAGGGGGGAGGGGGGCGGGGCTGGACGCATTCAGTCCACAAACACTACTGTCTTTAGGATAGCGCTGGATGCCGGGGGGGGGGGGGGGGGGGGGGGAAGAGGGGGCGGGGCTGGACGCATTCAGTCCACAAACACTACTGTCTTCAGGATAGTGCTGGATGCCTGGGGGGAGGGGAGTGGGGCGGGGATGGACCCATTCAGTCCACAAACACTCCTGTCTTCAGGATAGCGCTGGATGCCTGGGGGGAGGGGAGTGGGGCGGGGATGGACACATTCAGTCCACAAACACTACTGTCTTTAGGACAGCGGCTAGGTGGATTGCATGTGGAGCAAATGCAGATTTTGAGTCCCGCAGCCCGACACTCTCAGCACCACGGTCTGGCTATGTCCCAGTCTCGCTGCTTATGTTGTAGAAGGAAACTATCCTGGGTCGATTAGTGGGCACCTAGGATGGGCCTCATGTGCCCTGTTCGCACCTCTGCTCCGGCTCGCGGGCTTCTCTGGACGGGTTGAGGCCCGAAGACAACACGGTATCCGCCTACACCTACTCGACCCAAAGGCAAGACCACCGTGGCGATATTATTTTACTGTAGAGAAGGCCGCCTGCCGCCACGCCTCCGGCCTCCACCAGTTACCGTCCAGCCCTCGGCTCAAACACTCTGAGTGGGAGGCGGCAGCCAGGATGTCCGTGTTCACCCATTTAGCGTTCTGGGGGCTTCCCGGTGCCGTAGGGAGATCCGTCGAAGGAACAAGGGATACACCTTGGAGAAGGGAAGTCAGGACGACGACGGTTTCATTCTTTTCGTGTGGAAGAGGCTTTGCCAAGAGCCAGATCAATTTGGGCTTAGCATAAGGAAAGGTTTTCTGTGGATGAGAGCCATCGGAAAATGGGCGGGGCTCTCGCGGGAGGCCATAGGCTCCTCTTTATTGGAGTTGCACAGACTACAGAGTTAGGACTGAAGGGAAGGCCGTCTCATCCAACCAGCTCATTTTGAAGAGCCAGCGAGCCTGGGCATGGGCTCGTAAAAGCCAGGAGGAGTAGAGGCGGTGTAAAGCTTTAAGTCCTCTGGCTCCAGCTCCAGTGTATCTATCGGATCACAGATCAGAAGAGCCCGTGGCTTTGTTGTGGTAGCCATTCCTTTTCAGGTTCGGATGAACTAGCTTTCTGCTGAGGGAAGTCTTTTTTGTCTAGAATTCCAGACAAGATGCACCTCAGAAACTTGTCTGAGAGACATAGGTGGACCTGCCTTTAATGTTTCTCTGGCTGTATAAAGAAGGAAAAAATCCACCAAGAATGAAAACAAGATACATTTCATGTTGCTTTTATTTCAAACATACTTCAACTGTTTTGATATATACCAAGGCAGATTTTATGAAACTCTCCAACTTCATGAGAAAGAAATTGCAATTAGAATTGTCACAGCTAAGCAAATTTTTTTTAAGGCTGGGGGACTTCAACCCATTTCACAGTACAAAAAAAAAGTGTTACCACTAAGAAATTAAAATTACAATTGAGGTGCCATAGTGAAAAGCTTTAACATTCTGGTCAGGCAGCTGATAACCACTTCACCAAGAATGCAGTGAAGTAAAAAGTTGGGTGTCTCTACAGCAAAGGAGCTCATTTATTCCTAGCACTGTACACAGTTGTACTCAGTTAGGAGGCCATTTGTTAGGTGTGACCATGAAAAACAGCTGTATTTAAGATTAAACTGGACTCTGTTCATTTTCTTCCTGTGGTAGCCAATCAGAAATTCTGTTGACAGGCCAACTTGTCCAAAAAGGATAATCCTATTTTGATTAAGTCCTCTAATGCCTTACACAGGCCTACTTTCCTGGCAAACAACTGGTAGATTCAGGTTGGTTCTATTCAAAAATCTGGAAGAATCAAAATCAAAAGAAACCAGAAAAGAATGGGAAAGCTTGGTGAGATGAGTGAGTGTTCTTGTTGCTCTTCTAAAGGGAAGCTTCATGCAGGGAAGAGAGCTCCTGATTAGGTTGACTAGGTTTAAAGCTTTAAGGGGCTCTATTAGAAGTCACCTAATCCAGTGTTTTCATGTTACAAGAGAAGAAACTGAGGCCCAGAGAGGCCGAGAGATTTAATTTGGGTCATGAAGGGCATGAAACAAAGGTGGGTTTTGAGCCAAATGCTTATTCCCTGAACACAAATCTAACACTCTTTCCTCTAAATGAAAGCCAAGTATGGAGCTTGGATCCTAATCCTTTCTCCACCAGTAATTTGCCACTGGCACTTAAAATCCTAAGACTCAATTCAATCCAACATGGATTTCTTAGGTTCCTGGTAATAATGTAGAAAGCACAATTCAAGGCACATGGGATGCAAAGCAAAAATAAATAAATAAATAGAACAATCCCTGCCCTCGAGGAGCTTACATTCTACTGGGACATGTAACATATAAGCAGAGAAAATACACACAAGATGATTAGAAGTGGGAGAAAGCACTAATGACAAGGGAGATGACGAAAGACTTTCTTGGGAAGGATTCCGAGACAAAGGTGAGCAGGACACATACTGCCTACAGAGAAGAGCCCTGCAGCACTGATTTCATCAGCTAGTAGGCCAATCTGGCTGGAATACAGTATGTGTGAAAGGGAGGAGCGTGAAAGAAATCTGAAAGGGCTGGCAGGCCTTTCTGTAGGCCTTCACTGACCAACTAGCTGAGGAATGTGTATGTGATCTTAGAGGCAACTAAGATAACTTCCTCAGTGGGGTCAATAACATGGTCAAAACTGTGCTTCAGGAGGATACCTGGAAGCTGTGTGGGAAAGGACTGGTGGAATAGCAAGGGGGGGCCATGCCAAGGAGATCATTTGAGACATGATGAAAATTACCCCTACGTCATGGCTGGGATGCTGGCTGCTCATATGAAGAGAATGGGACCAATACAAAGAATGATTCAGGAGCAGGTGGCTCAGTGGATAGAGTGCCCAGCCTGGAGATGGGAGGTCCTAGGTTCAAATCTGGCCTCAGGCACTTCCAAGCTGTGTTACTCTGGCAAATCACTTAACCTCAATCCCTTAGACCTCAATGCTCTTCTGCCTTGGAACAAACACTTTATATAGATTTGGAGATGGAAGACAAGGGTTTAAAAAAAAGTGCTGCAAAGTTTGAATGGAAAAAAGTTAATCGTTCAATTGTCTGTAGTGGGTAAACATGAAGTAAATGGACAAAAAACTGAAGTTATAAACTTGAGGGACTGGAACTAAGGTAATATCCGCAAAAGATAATAAGGAAGTTTAAGAGAAGGCTAAGTTTGTAGTAGAAGAAAATATGGTCTGTTTTGGACATAATGAATTTGAGATGCCTACTGGGTATCCGAATAGAGCTACCTAGTAAGCAATTGGTGATGCGGAAATGGACCTGAGAAGGTAAGATTAGGGATGGATATATAGATTGGGAAGTCATTTTTGTAGAGATAATTGAACCTATGGGAGCTAATGAGATTATCAAAGAGAGACCAGGGAGAGAAGAGGGGGCCTAGATCCAGGAAAATTGACTGGAGAGATCAGACAGGTTGGAGAAAAACTGAGGAAAAAGAGTACCATGGAAGTAAAAGGAAGAAAGAGTATATAAGAAGTCACGGCCAAAAGTTTTAAAAGCTACATAGAGGAGACTGAGAAAAGGTCTTTGTATTTACCAAGGCAGTGATTATTAGTAAATTTGGAAAGAGCAACTTCAATGGATTAAAGGGCCAAGAAACTAGACTGAAAGGCGGTTAAGTTGGGAAAGATGTAGAAAGCAAAGCAACATGATACAATGGAAGTAGAAAAGGATTGTGAGTTAAGAGTATGCTGTTTCAAGTCCTATTTATTACCAGCATTATCTAAGCTGAATCATTTAACTTCTCGGACTCAACGGTCTCATCTGAAAAATGAGACTAGATGGCCTCTAATGTCCCTTTGAGCGCTGATCCTTTAGATGGATCCTTCCAGGAGTTTGACTATTAAAGGGAGGAGACATCTAATAAAATAGTTTGGTGGGACCAAGTGGGACAGAAGATACGCCACATATTTGTAAGGAAGGAGACTAAAAATGAGAAAGGAGATGGCTGAAGGGGCAAGCTCCCCAAAGAGACCATGGTCAGGGAGATGCCATCAAAGGCACAAGTAGATGGCTTAGCACTGGTAAAAATCTCTTTACCAAAAGTTCCTCTTCATCAGAGACTGGAACAAAGCAAGACAAGGTGAAAGATCATATTGAGGGGCTCAGAAGCGCAGACTATGACTGGAAAGGTAGTTCACAACAAATGGGTTTGTTAGCAAAGTCCATTGTTAGACAAAGTCCTATTCTGAGGAGGGGGGATGAGATGATATAGGATGGTAGAGGAGGCTTGAGAAAAATTTTGGAATAACTGCTGTGGAGGAATGTACTAGAAAGTCAATCATAAAAGAATAAAAGGACTGCCTTTAAAGAGGAAAAGATCTGTTGACAGATAAGGTAACAAAAAAGTAGGCCCCAACAATGTGGCTGTGTGACTCTCCACTATTGTTAAGCAGCACATGAGTTACAACAGAAAGTTCATAGGATCATAGACTGAAAGGGACCTCTTGGAGGTCTGACAGGGCTTGGATGTGAACCAACATATTCTTTAATCCAAGTCTATGACCTATCCCCCCACCACTCTGCTGCCTCTAACAAAAAGGAAAAACCCAGTAGAAGCATAGGTCAGGCATTTTAAAGCCTAAAGGAGAAGCTAGGAAAATTTTGCAAGGTTTTAGGTTGGTGCTTTGTTAAACACATTTGCTAAAATTTTCTATAGGAACATTAAAACTTTAGTCACATGCTAATACAAAAGGTCTGTGGAAGAGAAGGAAAATCTTCTCAGGTCTGGCAGTTCTTAATTGCCATCAACCCCAAACCCCTTTCTATGACTGATTTTTTTTTTAAACTGGAATAGAGAGTCAGAGAGGTAACTAACCACACCAGAGGACAGTGGGCTGGAGCAAAATGGAATTGTTTATTTTTAAACACTGGTACATTTATTTGCAGGCTGTTTAAAAAGGAAAATTATATTATATTAGTTCAAAACTAGCCATGTAAGCATATATATTTAAACTCTAATTTTACAAACACATAATGAAAGAAACGTGTATTTTACAAATATCTATTTGGAATAAGCATTACAAAAAAAAGTGTTTAAAAATAACTGCCCCAAATTTCCCTCTTTAAATATACAAAAAACCAAAATCAAAACAAAACAAAAGCCCAGATAATTCATAAGAATTCTTTTTTAAAAGCCAAAAAACATTCACAAAGGCCAACAACGCAGTCCCCATCAGACCCAATCAAGAGCAAGAGTGATATAAAAAATTTAACAGCTTTGTACAAGTACAGCACAGGTGCATAATGTCTCAGCACCAGAAGTGCTGCCTTTGTTTTAAAAATGTTTTATAAAAACTTCTCCATTTAAAACAAACAAGTTAAAGTCCTTCCCTGACTTTGGAAAATATTCAAATTTCTCTCTTCCTACCTTGTGGTATAAAGATCTCTGGCCCTGGGGATGGGGTGGAAGGGAGGGGAAGGGGAAAGGGGAGAGAGTGTCCAACAAAAGTCTGCTGCCTGAATGCCCTAAGTCAGGCTTCATCCAGAGTTCTTCAGGGGATTGGGGTTTCTTTTTAGATGACATCTGTAATGACTACCATTCCCTCACACTTGGGAAAATTGATCCGGAATTATACAAAAGTACTGCTTGTGGGTGAGAGGGAGATTGGGACTGATCTTAAATTGATGTGCCAAATCCATGGTGTGTATTAAAATTTTCCTTGTGGCCCAAAACTATAAGTCTGACCCCTTATCCTCAAAAGACACATCCTGCCCCACATCTCACTGAAGCATACTGTTATAACGCCGGCTGGTCATCCGTTGTCACATCTTTTCTCCATTGGTGTACATTGCTATAATTCTCTGGGTGGCCTAGTTAGTTACTCTATAGACCCTTCTGGCACTTCTTCTGAAATGAACTCTTTAAGAAAGTGCGGTACACAGGGTCATCCACGTATTCGTTTTTAAACCTGGAGCTTAGCATTCGTTGCCTCTTCTTTTCTCCTTGAATTATGTCGGCTCCATAAAATGTGTCTTCGAACCGCATATCAGAAGCTGTGGACTAAAAAACAGGCATTACTCAGGTTGAAGATTTCATTTCCAAAAGGACATGACATTTTGGCAAACATCACCCCCAGGAATGGAAATTTATCTGACTTATGTAGATGGGAGTCAGAGTTCACCGGAGACAGCAAAAAAGGCGTGCTAATGAAGTCCTCAATTTGGGGATCACAGGATTTTGGAACTAGAAGATGCCTCTGCCATACTTTATAGATGAAGAAATTAAGGTCTACAAGGGTGAAATGGACTATACGCTTTTTCCCATGTTGCTCCAAGGAAGATACCTGGTTTGCTTTCCTGTTTTCCTAAATCTGTTTTGCAGGGCTGCTTACTCAATTGACCGTAAACATTATACTTAGTGATAGCAAAGTCCATAAAGGGGCGCATGGTATAATCCACATTCAAGAGACACTACTCTGTTCAGTTAGTGAGATGGAGACCTGGTTTAGGTGCCTCAGACAAATGTAGCCAGGGCTGGCAAACCCCCAAATAATGGAACAGCCACTGAGGGACCATTGCTGGCAATCAAAAAATAAAGTAACAAAAAGGGAATTAAAAATGATCCCCTGCTGTGTAATAAGATAATTGTCTTTTGAAAGAACAATCTATTTCCAGGGGAGATTGCCAAATTTTAACCAAGACACAAAGACTAGAATCAAACAAAGGGGTTCCATGGCTTACTTCTCTTCTCTCCCCTCCAAATCAGTGGCAAGCATTTTAATTTTGCTTTGGCAGAAGGCTGCTGCTGAACTATCTTTCACGTTTATAAAGGCTAGAGTTATCACAGGAGAAAATAAAACATCTCTGAAAGTGTTACCACTGTGAAGGCACAGCAAAAGTCAGCCTCTCAAATGCAATAATAAAACCAATTTACCAGTAGCTACAGTTAATTATGCACTGTTGCTATGGTAATTCTCTGAGACAATAAAAAGTAATGGGGCTGTTTCTGAAGTTAGTAGAATATAACCCATCACAATCACTGAGGTGGACTGCTGCTTCTTGTGAAAAATATCTCCTCACACGAACTTGTGTAGAGGGGAGAGTAGAAATCATCAAAACCTGAAGGCATCTCCATATAGTCTGCTAACCTTTTATGGAGTAGAATGGTCTGTGTAGTGTTTTAATAGGATCACAAGTTCATTGATTTTTAGCTAGAATAGGCCTTAGAAGATATCAATTCCAATTCCCTCAATTTTAAAATGAGGAATTGAGGCTTCAAGGTTAAGTGACTTGTCACTTTCGGTCACAGAGAAAGGACATACAGACAGAAATTGAACTCAAATCCTCTCCAAATTTAATCCACTTTCCATTTTACCCATAATCCTTGTAGGGTTCATAATTTGTGTGTGTGTGTGTGGCCCAAAACTAGAAATCTGCTTCATTGTCCTCAAAAGACACATCCCAGTCCTCATCACACTGAAGCTTATTATTATAATGCCAGCTAGTGATTTGTT
The DNA here is from genome assembly GCF_027887165.1 of Monodelphis domestica. NCBI lineage: Eukaryota > Metazoa > Chordata > Mammalia > Didelphimorphia > Didelphidae > Monodelphis > Monodelphis domestica. The sequence continues at coordinate 125,727,316 of NC_077233.1, forward strand.
TGTTAAATACAAAAGAGAAAGAAAAGGAAAGTTTACAGTAATGGGAAAACCTAATCCTGCGAGCCAATAAACAGAGCTAAACTCAACTGAGAGATGTGTTTGGCCACTGGAATTATTCAATGAGCCCCTGGCCATTTCTTTCTGAAGGTCTGCTTTTCTGACTGTGCTCAACTGCATAACATAGACTGTGTATTGAAATCAGTCAGTGGCCCACGTCATAATGTATAATGCATTATGTGGGTCCTCTCTGCCTTGTTTTTCTCTTTTTTTCTTTTTGGTGGGGGGCAATAACGGCAATATTTTCCTTAAGGAGAAACAAAATAAGTGCAAAGGTAGATGTCTTGAGTTAATGGCTCTTGATAACTCTTAGAAGCTGATTTGAGATGATGTTAACTGTTAAGGGTTCCTAAAGGATTTGAGGCCAATTCTATTATGAAACAAAGCAATTACCATCCAAGTAGAAAGAAAAAGGAAAACAGCTCTTTAATGCTATTAGGGAGAGAGTATTTTAAGTCTAAAATATTTAGCTCTCATGCTTTGTATATAAACAATACACTTTTTTAAAGGTCTAGAAAAGAATTTCAGAGGTTATCTACTCCAGTCCATGTCCTTCAATAAATTAGGTCTTTAAAAACAGATTTTAAAAAAGGATAAAAACACAGAAAGTAAGGCAACCATTTCTAGAATCTTAAAAGAGGATGCCTTTCAAAGGATATAGAAGATTTAGAACATCAAAGGTCTTTCAGGCCTGATAGACCTTTGATAGATGTTTAGAAAATGTCTTAGAAAGGACATTTGATTTCACCCTTTCTTGTACATTCTTGTCTACAAGTTGAGTTTTCTTTCACTCATGCAGATTCTCAATATTTTTTGAAGGATGTATTTCTTTTTTAGATAGGGATTACAGTTGTAATCTCAATTCTCTTGATTACACTATTTTTTGTAAGGAATTCTACTCTGAAAGAATAAATTGTCTGGGGAAGCCATTTTGCTCTGGATAATCAAACAGTTAAGAAAACACTTCAATAATGCCCAACATTTAAGGAAAGCTTCATTTTATTCCAAGGGAGCTTGTAGGAGCTGTTTTTGCAAGGGAGAAGAATTTATTACAGACCTGTGATTTCATCCATGTCAGGAATTCTTAGTAGAGAATTGATGAAATGAAGGGGGAGAATGAACACAAATAACTACATCAGAGGAAAAAGCACTTACAAATCGAGCTTTCACTCTTTTGGGCAATTCTTCATCTAAAGTGTAGATGTCCTCTCTCTTCATTGCAATCTGGGATCCATCTTCAAATTCAACCTAAAAAATATATAAATTTAAAAAACCAACAGTTACAATTTATAGGAAGGACACTCACATAAAAAAACAAATATCAATACAGGCACTAATGAAAATGAGATTGGAAGTAGAAATTGTTCTTATCTTCTTAACTGACCTTCCCTAGGTCCTAACAAAAAATCCTTTTCTTTAACAGACCAAAATTCTTGAAAAGAAGTATTTTTGAGAAGAAATGAAAATTACATTCCCTGAAGCAAAAACAAAGGCAAAAAAATAGTTGTAGCTAAAATTATTTTTCAGGATACATGATAATAGCAAATTTAACGATACAACTTGTTGCAAACAGGCTCATTTGGCCCACCTGGGTCATTTGTTTATTTAATATGCAATGACAGCATAAAAAGGAAAGTTGCTTTTCTTTCAGAAAATAAAAGATAATGTAGGTCATGGTGTACAAAAATTTACGTAAACGTAAACCAAATTCTAATTTCCATTAAAGCTACATTAAAATTTTACCTTCCAACATCATGTTAAGTCCAGCATTATTTAACTAAATGATTTGGAATATCTTATAAAGTATCTTATCATCCTCTGTAAACCAGACTGTATGTGATTTACTAAAAGAATGAATGAATGAAAGTCATCTTAAATGGATATGATTTTACATTGTTTCTAACTTACTGAGGGAAGAAATTTCAATACACCACATTTCAAGCTTACAGGCCAATGAAGAGAAAGGAAGAAGTGACAGGAGAAGAAATACCAGTTATATTGGATCTGATGCCTTTTCTTAAAAATGCTTATCACAGATGATAAGCTTTATTATACTTAAATTCTGATCTCGTTCAATGTCATTCCTTTTGCAGAAAATAGGAATAAAGACAGTCAGAAGTAGGAACTGCTGGTTGACGTAGAGAGGATGATGAGCTAATGATTCTGCCCTGGCCAGGTCACATGTGGATTATTAGTTCTTATTACCACATTGTAGGAAATGGCATGAAGCAGAAGAGAAGTGATCAAGATGGTAGAAAGATTAAAGAATATACCAGGATATGGCAATATTTATTTTAGCAAAGGGAAAACTTTGGAAGAGACATGACAGTCATTTTCTAATACTTGAAAGGCTGTCATGTGAAAGAGGATTAGATTTAATCTGCTAGAACCATAGGGACAAAACCAATATTTGTGTGGAAGTGTCAGAGAAGTGTTGAGCTTGATATAAGAAATTTTTTTTGATAATTAGAGCATTTCCAAAGTAGAATGAACTTCCTCAGGAGATAGGGGCCACCTCATTTTTGGAGGCCCTCTGGGAAAAGCTAGATAATTTGTTGGGAATACTGTATTACAGATCCTCAGTCAATTATGAGTCAAGCTCATATAAAGAGACATTTTTCACAAGAAGTAGCAGTACACCTCAATAATTGTGATGGGCTATTTTCCACTAACCTCAGGGGTCTTTCTAACGCTTATTCTGTGAATCCTAAATTATGCATCTTTCAACTAATTATATGCCATTTCTTTTTTTTTAAAAAAACCTTACCTTCTGTCTTACAATCAATACTGTATATTGATTCCATGGCAGAAGAGCAGTAAGGGCTAGGCAATGGGGGCTAAGTGACTTGCCCAGGGTTACACAACTAGGAAGTGTCTGAGGTCAGATTTGGTCTAAGACCTACCATCACTGGGCCTGACTCTCAATTCCCTGAGCCACTCAGATGCCCCCAATTATATGTCTTTTCAAAAGCCACAATTCTTTCCCCCCCCCTTGTATAAAAATGGAGATTTGAACCCCAGACTTCAATCCCCAGAAGTCCTTGGAACTTCCTAGAATTCCTCAGAACTTCGCCTGAGTGCAAGATCACAAATTACTATTTAAAGGGACTCTCCGCCTACTCACTCTCTCTCCCTGCTTCAGATTCTAGGGACATGCGGCTCTCTACCTAGCTGGCAAGCACATACTTTCTTATTTTGTATTTTCTTTATTTCTTAATCTTTAATAAATCTCATAAAATATAATACTTTTAGTAGAGAAATTAATTTTAATTGTTACAATTATGGCGAACCACAAGAGTTGTGACAAAATAACCTCAATTTTTTAAATTTTCCTAAATCTTTACTAAATTCAGCTTTTAATAGTTAGTGCTGTAACAGTTAAAATTTAGGGAAAACTGAGGCAGGTAGAAATTAGTTTCTCTCTGCAAGGAATATTATATTTTTAGAGGTTTATTAAAGGTTAAGGATTAAAGAAAATACAGAATAAGAAAGCAGGTGTCTAGGAAGTGACCTCACCTACATTATGAAAAGAGACGCGTCTGCTTAGAAGCTGCAACAGGAAAAAGAAAAGAGAGGCCCAGAAGCCTTTCCAATCAGATTAAATACCCCATCTCGATCTCAGCCCAGGTGAGAATTCAGTGATATTACAAAGCATTCTGGGGAAGTGGAGCAAGGACTTCTGGGGATTGAAGTCCTGGATTCAAGTCTCCATTTTTACATTCCCTTGTTTGATCCTCTGGGAAGAAGGACTTCCCCAAAGGATCATAAAAACATAATCAATTTAAAGATTGCAATAATTTGGGGATAAGAGAAAAAAAATACAAAACCAGTAATTGCTGGACACATTGACAAAAAAAGCAGTTAGGGGGCAGTCCCCTTTGGCATGAAAGTATACATACAAATAAATGTTCAATCAACTACACCCAAAGTTCAATTTGGATTTGTTTTTTGTGCAGTTTGTGATCCGGAGACATCTTCATGGTGTCTTCTCCAACAGTTCAGTTTCTGGATTCCGGGAAGTAACATCTTTCTTTACCTAAAATTCTTCTCAAAAGGAATTTAAACTTTGAAATTTAAAATAATGATATTTTACATTCCCCCGTTAAGAGGGTGATTGAAGAATCACTTAGGGATGCATGGCTGAGTTATGAGGTATCTGAATCAATTGGTAAGAGAAACTAAAAAGACATCAGAAAAATCCAAATAAAAAAACATTTTCTGGATGAAAATATAGACTATCAAAGTCTTATGTGTAAAAATTCTAAGTAAAAGAAAAATAAATCCATAACAGGTCCTTGAATCAGGGCCCAATTAAAATGATTTAAACAATGATGCATTTACCCAGTCAATAGCCAGGATTACAGAAAGGTACCACACTATGAAAGGCAGAAAAGGGGACCAGATTATAGGAGCCAAGGTTTTGGGGATACTCGTCTGTATTTTCAGAGTGAGTGTGGACACAAGGAAAGCCTATGTCTTCACACTAGGTTCACCTTTGCATTAGCATAGAAGTGCATCAATCCATCCTGGATTGGGTTTTCTTTGGCCCTGTGCAATGGCATTTTTGTGTATATCTTGTCCTGGAATCAGACAAAATCAATAAGCAAAGTCCCATTATTTTTAAATAATTAGTGGCTTCATTTTTATAGTCTCAGAGCTTTTTGGGCATGCATTGACAAATGTATTTTAAACTTATATTACTGAAGAGTCAAAAAGTTAAAGAAAATCTTAATGCTGGTGACATGTGCTTCAAATAGAAAAAGAGAGAGAAAAATAAAAAAACTGAAAAAGTATATTGCACATGCAAGAAAAATATAATAATAAAAGAGCTTTAAAAAATTCAAAAATGTAGCTTATAATCATTGACACACTGTGTCACCTAAGAAAATATAGAATACAAGGCTTTCTCACCAAAAATGAGATCCATTTCCTCTTCATATCTGGCCATGATCCACTGTGAGTACAAGCAAATGAATAGAACAAGGTAACATTTTTCATTTTTAAAGAACAGTATTACAAATATGTAAATATCAATATCCCCCAAATCCTCAATAGCCCAATTAATTACAATAGCAAACAAATACACTATCATATTTCACATAAGTTGCTCTATGGCATTTTTAAAAGCCTATGAACCAATGGATATTTGTCACAAGTTTTTACAAATGTAGCAAATCTTTCAACCTTGGTGAATACACATATTTTTAAACAAAGTAAAATTCATTTTGGGTTTAGAACATCATGAAAAAATATCATTCTGGTGGAAGTAAAGTAGTGAGCTGAAGAGTATAAATGAGAGGTGTTCCTTTTTTGGAGGCTTTCTAGGGGTACAAATGCCCTGACATCAACTGCCCAAACTCCTATTCACATATTTAGAAATGCGAGAAGGTTGGGGGTTATAAAATGTATTTCACTTCAGCTACTTTCTCGTGGTAGGGGCAGGCAAAAATGACCAGAGATTGTAAAAAAAAAAATTCCAATTATCATGTTTAAAAAACCCTTTATATCAATTTGAGATATTTAGCACATTAAATTTTCCAAAGGTTGTTATAGCAATTGTTACCAGTTCTGATGAAGTCCATCTATCCTCTATGTGACAATTTACAAAGGCAAAAATAGAAAGGCTGTTTTTTCATATATGGGCTTAATTACAATATTTGTTCAATATAGTTATAGGGGGAAAGCAACAGCATATAACAGTATTTAAAACTCAGTACACTAAAATGATTTGGTGTAACAGAATAATATTGAATGCAGTAATATATGAATTTAAAATCACAAAGTTAAACCTTAAACAAAGCAATCAGTAAAATGCAATAGAATACAGAGATTTTTTTATAGACGATTGGAGACTGAAATGCCTTAAAATATATAACCTCCAGTCTTTTTAAAGTTCCTTGGGTTTTTTTTTATCAATTTAGATATCTATTGTCAGAAGGCAAATTGATAAGGGGTAAGCAATGAGGTCTAAGCCATCTGCTCAGGGCCACACAGCCATGAATGTCTCAGGCCAGATTCCAACCAAAGACTTCCCACCTCTAGGCCTGGCTCTCAGTCCACTGAGACACCCAGCTGCCTCCTCCCCAAAATTAGCTAAATGGTTGTAGGGAGCTGAATCTCCTCACTGACACACAGGTGAAGTCAATAAAAGGATCAATGCAATTAAAAGATATCCTTGTAAAATAGTCATGCTTTTAAGTTCCTGCTTGAAAAGACCTTTCTTCTTTCCCTCTTGTCTCTCTCCCCTACTACCATCCACATGGTCCATACCCCCATTTTTTACCAGCTAGTAGAAATGAGTCTTGAGTGATGAGCGGATCTGCTCCAAGGCTGGAGTTTGTTGGGCAGGCAGGTCACCAGGTGATCGATATTGAATCAAGAAGGTCAGAAGCGGATGGCTGCCGGCAGGAGCTGATCAAGATGGTTTTCTAAAAAAGCATCTTGGAGAAATGTGGCTTAAAAAAAATTTCTAGGCTAAAAATTTTAAGAAGTTCTCATCCAATCTAGTGGTCACCAAAACAGTTAAAATTTAGGGAAAACTGAGGCAGGTAGAAATTAGTTTCTCTCTGCAAGGAATATTATATTTTTAGAGGTTTATTAAAGGTTAAGGATTAAAGAAAATACAGAATAAGAAAGCACGTGTCTAGGCAGTGAGGCCTAGACAACCTCACCTACATTATGAAAAAAGATCGCGTCTGCTTAGAAGCGGCAATGGGAAAAAGAAAAGAGAGGCCCAGAAGCCTTTCCAATCAGATTAAATACCCCATCTCGATCTTGGCCCAGGTGAGAATTCAGTGATATTACAAAGCATTCTGGGGAAGTGGAGCAAGGAAGTCCTGGGTTCAAGTCTCCATTTTTACAGTGCCTAGGTTGTTTTTTTTTTTAAGCCAAGTTCCTCCAAGAATTTTCAGATAAGCCTCTTGATCACCTGTTTGATTCAAATCGCTCCTGTTCCAGCTGCTGCTCCTGGTCTCTCTCTCTCTCACTCACCTGGTACCCACCCTTCCCACCCCCACCCGACCCAGCTCAGCTTGGCAACTGTTGCCCGCTTCTCTACTCCAGCAATTCGGAACTATGCCTGGTCCCAACCCGCCCAGCCCAGCAACTCTAGCCTCGGAGCGGATCGCTCATCGCCCCAGGCCCAAGACTCACTTCTACCAACTGGCAAAAAACGGGGATGATTTTTCCTTAGGCTACGATTAGCCTCCACATGGACTGGGGACAGGGAATCACGGGGATTGGGGGGGGGGGGAGAAAGAGGACAAGGAAGAGGCTTTTGAACTTAAAACATGGCTACTTTAAGAGGATATCTTTTGACTGTACTGATCCTTTTATTTACTTCACCTGAGTGCCAGGGGAAAAATTCAGCTCCTTGCAACTCCTTAGCCAAATTTGAGATTCCTCACTATGAGGAGGTAACTCAGTGGCTCAGTGAATTGGGAGCCAGGCCTAGAGACTGGAGGTCCTTAGTTGAAATCTGGCCTCAGACACTTCCTGGCGGTGTGGCCCTGTACAGGTCATTTAACCCCCATTGCCTAGCCCTTCCCAATGTTCTGCCTTCTGACAATAGGCATCTAAATGGATAATTAAAAAAAAAACCAAGGAACTTTAAAGAGACTGGAGGTTACATTTTTAAGGCTTTTCGGACTCCCATATTTTATAAAAATCTCTGTATTCTATTGCATTTTGCTGATTGTTTTGTTTAAGGTCTTACTTCGTGATTTTAATTTCATATATTACTGCATTCAATACTATTCTGTTACACTGGATCATTTTAATGTACTGGGTTTTAACTACTGTTAAATTCTGTTGTTTTCCCCCTATAACTGTGCTGAAGAAACATTATTGAGTAGGCCCATATAAAAACAGCTTTTTCTATTTTTGACTTTGTAAATTGTCACATAGAGGATAGATGGACTCCATCAGAAAATTGCTACAACAATCTTTGGAAAATTTAATGAGCTAAATATCTTAAATTGATTTTAAGGGTTCTTTAGACATGATTTTTAGAATTTTTCTTAACAATTTCTGGTCATTTTGCCTGCCCCTAACATGAGATAAGACCCATTTTAGTAGTTGAAGTGAAATACAATTATAATGCCAACTCCCGCATTTATTAAAATGTGAATGGAAGTTGGGAAGTTAATCCTAGGGCATATAGTACCCCTAGGAGCCCTCCCCCCCCCCCAAAAGGGGAGGATCTCTCATTTATACTCTTCAGCTCACTCTACAGAGGTTTGGGTTTAGACTCTTCTGCCACATTTTTATAATGATATCTAGATTTCTTGATGATGTTCTAGACTGAAAATGAGTTTTACTTTGTTTAAAAATGTATTTGCTAAGGTTGAAAGATTTGCTACATTTGTAAAAATTGTGACAAATATCCATCAATTCATAGGCTTTTAAAAAATTCCATACAGCAAGCAGCTCATGTGAAATATGATAGTGGGTTTGTTTGCTATTGTAATTAACTGGACTATGAGAATTTTGGGGATATTGATACTTACATATTTGCACTACCGTTCTTTATTAAAAAAAATGTTACCTTGTGAAATTCATTTGCTTGTACTCACAGTGGATCATGGCCAGATATGAAGAGGAAATGGATCTCATTTTTGGTGAGAAAGCCTTGTTTAGCTGACATAGTGTGTTAATGATTATAAGCTACATTTTTGAATTTTTAAAACTCTTTTTATTATATTTTTCTTGCATGTGCAAAATACTATTTCAGTATTTTTCTCTCCTTTTTATATTTTTAGCATATGTCACCAATATTTTCTTTAACTTTTTGATTTTGCAGTAGTATAAGTTTAAAATACATTTGCTATAATGTCAATGCATACCCCCAAAGCTTAAGACTATAAAAATGATGCCACTAATTGTTTAAAAAAAATTATGGGACTTTGTTTAATGAGTCTGTCTGATTCCAGGACAAGATATACAAAAGAACCAATACACAGGGCCAAAGAGAAACCAATCCAGGAAGGATCAATGTACTTCTAAGCCAATACAAAGGACTTGAACCTAGTGTGAAGACTCAAAGTTGCGACACTTAACATACATTAAGACATAGGCCTTCCTTGTATCCACACTCACTCTGAAAATACTTACAGACGAGTATTCCAAATTTGGCTCCTATAATCTAATCCCTTTTTTGTCCTTCATAGTATGGCAAACTTTCTGTAGACCTGGCTACTGACTTGCTTATATCATTTTATATAAGCTTACTTGCTTATATCATTTTAATTGGGTCCTGATTCAAGGACATGTTATAGATTTATTTTTCCTTTACTTGGGAATTTTTACACATAAGACTTTGATAGTCTATATTTCATCCAGAAATTTTCTTTTTTATTTGGGTTTTTCTGATGTCTTTTTAATATCTCTTGCCAATTGATTCACATACCTCATAACTCAGCCATGCAAACCTAAGTGATTTTTCAATCACCCTTTTCACGGGGAAATGTAAAAATATTATTATTTTAAATCGCAAAGTTTAAATTCCTTTTAAGAAGAATTTTAGGTTAAGAAAGATGCTACCTCTCCGAATCCAGAAACTGAACTGTTTGGAGAAGACACCATGAATATGCCTCCAGACCACAAGCTGCATGAGAAGATCAAGAATGAACTTTGGGTGTGGTTGATTGAACATTTATTTGTATGTATACTTTCATGGCAAAGGGGACTGCCCCCTAACTGGCTTTTGTCAATGTGTCTAGCAATCATTGGTTTTGTTCTTTTTTCCTCTTATCCTCAAATTATTGTAATCTTTAAGTTGATTATGTTTTCATGATCCTTTTGGGGAAAATCTTTCCCAATAGGATCATACGAGGAAATGTAAAAATGGAGATTTGAACCCCGGACTTCAAACCCCAGAAATCCTTGGAACTTCCCAGAATTCCCCAGAATTTTGCCTGAGTGCGAGATCACAAATTATTATTTAAAGGGGCTCTCCACCTACTCACTCTCTCTCCCTGCTTCTGCTTTTGGGGACACGTGGTTTTCTACCTAGCCAGCAAGATGTAGGTTGCACGTGCTTTCTTATTTTGTATTTTCTTTATTTCTTAATCTTTAATAAACCTCATAAAAATATAATATTTTAGTAGAGAAACTAATTTTAACTGCTACACTTGGAAGACTTCATCTATATATGGCACGAGTATTTCCTAATATCTATACTGAACTTAACTTATCATACCTTAAGTATGAATGTAAAATTAGGTCTTCCTAGGTTGGGGGATGTGACTCCTTTCTTATAGATTAAGTAAATGGGTTCTGTGTGTAAACCTTAAAATTTCTTAGACTTATGAATGTTGGAAATTTCACCATTGGGAAATTTCATACTTGGAAAAAATTTCCTACTGATAGTAAGAACTCTATTGGAATGTGAAAACCCTTGGCATGGGAGGGTCCTTCTCCTTCCTATTTAAGATTACTTTAGGACAGAAACCTTTTGCTAAACAATGGAAAGGGCTTTGACCTATGCTTAAGCATAGAACAGGAAGTACTTTGAGTCATGATTGATTTTAGAATTCATACAATAGAGATACTTGGAATGACAGAGCCAGGTCTTGGAACTTACAACCTCCACCCTACTCAGTCTAACAGGATTTAGGAAGGGCTGTAGCATAGATCAAGATTTAATAATTTGAGAATATGACCTACAACAGACATGTGCAAAGGAAACAGACCTCTGGGCGGTCCTGGGTTAAGCTAGAGCCACCATTGGCACAGGGGAGACATCGACAGTGATTGGTAGATGTGAGAACTGAGGGGAGGGGACTTAGATGGTTTCCTTAAAGATAGCAGGGTCTGAGGAGAGGAGGAGGGGGTTTTGCTCTGAGCGAGGTAGCTCTGAAGGAGGATTGAGGAGGTTGCTCTGTGGGAGGACCAGGAGAGAAGGCTGGCTCTGAAGGAGGAGAATTCTCTGGAAACATTTCTTGAAAGGAGGCTCTCTTGAAGGTGGAGCCTGAAGTTGGCATGAGAAGCCTTACCTAGAGAGATCTTGGGTGAGTGATAAAACCAACTGACTGATTTATTCATTCTTTCTTACTTTCTCTCTTTTTCTATTGATTAATCAGCGTATTATAAATTAAATTTCTCTATAAAACCCAGTTGGCTTGGGTATATTCATAAATTGGGAATATATTCCCTGGAGACCATCTTATATTTATATAAAACCAAGACACAGTAGAAAACATATTTCAGCGGTCATAATTGATATATATATTTCCCTTGCTCCCAAACATTTTAATTATCACATGTGTTAATTTTTTAAAGTTTTCATTTCTGAAGCACAGTTGTTCATTTAATTCTCATATAAAATCTAGCTAATCAGTTTTATTCAAGTTGGTTATTAGCACTGATTAAATGCATTACAAAAGCAAACATTAATTTAATTAAATTAAGCAAAAACAAAAGATAAAAATTCCCACCCTCAATTCCACAATGTGGCTGGAACTTTCTCCAGTTTTAGAACATTCTCAAAATCTAAGAATTTATTAACTATGAAACTCTTTAGTCATTTATTGATGGGGATAAATAAGGGGATTGGTGGGTGTCAAAAATGATAGGGTAGGAACTCTGTATGTGGAATTCAGAACAATTTGTGTGTGTGTGGTATAAATGTTATTATTAGACAGAAAACTCCATGAAAGCAGGGAATTGTATCCTATCTAAATTGTATGACTACTCTAGGACTCTGTCCACAGTAGAGAATAATAAATATTGTTACTGAGTTGATTTAGTTTTAATTTTTAAACTATCAGTATGCCCAAAAAGTCATTTTTGATATGATCATGAAGTCTAGCTGAATTTGATGGCGCTAAGATGCTAGTCTTAAATATATCATCTCATTTTAAGAATTTTCATATCGATAAAATGAGTTGGTGAAAATGAAATGGGAACAGTAAGCTTTAACAGATGACTATAATCAATTACATTTTCATAGTCACATCACTATGAGGTGCATAGACTAGAAAATTCTTCAAATCATTGGTTCCATAAAGGCTCCAAAGACTCCCTACTACCTCTAGTACCAATCATTCAATCAAGCAACAAATATTCATTAAGTATTTACTAACCCAGGATTAAAAAAAAAAAATTAAGTGCCCTCAAGGAGCTCACATTCTAATTCTATTAGGTGAGATATATGCAGGCTAATATAATACAGTAATGTGGGGATAGAAGTAACTCCTGTTGGTCATTTCCTACCTCTCTCATGTACTCTAACATCCAAATAAACACAATGGCCATTTTCTTGTTCTCTATACAGCATTTCAAGCTGGGATGTGCTCTTGACTCCTAAAGCCTTGGAATCTAATTTCCTAAAGAACTCAGCTCAAGTGCCAACTCCAGAGGCCTCATCTGATCATCAGTGGCCAATGCTCCCCTCACTGCTACCCCCAATTATCTTATGCTTACTCTGTATATATTGTGTATTTAACTCAAATGTATATATGATCTTTCCAGTAGTAATTTCTTGGAAGATAGAAGCTACTTGTTCCCTTTTCCTTTTGTATTCTTTTTGTATGTTCCTTTGTATCTCTAGTGCTTAGATAGTGCTGCCTGGTAGGTTGAAAGCAATTAATAAATGTTTATTGATTTATTGCTTGATTTTATTCTAACTAATGCCTACTAATTTTAATATAAAAAGACTTGATTTTGTGGAACAAAAAGCAACCTTAAAAGGTCTCATTAAAACAAAGAATGTCCCATGGAAACATTAAAGTAATACAAGATTTTATGATAGACGCTACCACAAGAAAGAAATTTGTCTAATGATCTACTGAGAATCAAGTCAATGTGTCATCAGTAAAGATGCTCGCCTAAAGCACCAAATGTCTAAATAGACAAGTTAAGTCTCATCGATGCTGGATTCTCCAAATGTCACTGGAGGATGAATGGCACTGTACTGATTTTTTTTAACCCTTATTTTCCATCTTAGAATCAATACTATGTATTGGTTCCAAGGCAGAAGAGTGATAAAGGATAGGCAATGGGGGTCAAGTGACTTGCCCAGGATCACACAGCTAGAAAGTGTCTGAGGTCACATTTGAACCCAGGATCTCCCATCTCTGGGCCTGGCTTTCAATCCACTGAGCCACTCAGCTGTCCCTATACTGATAGCTAGGATGATCCCTCAATGAAATCCCTAGTCATTCAAAAAGTTCAAACCAATTATCCACACTGGAAAAATAGAGTGAATGCAAAATGCTTTATGACCAAATTGTAATATCGGCCCATTGTGTTAATCTAGCATACCATATATCTCGAACATATGTCTCAGGTAATGATTAGTTGGACCCAAAACTGAAGAAAAAAAGGTCAGGATAGACTACATTTGGGAAGCTGAAAAGCACTTCAAACTCTCCAGGTGCCCTTACAGCAAACGGCAATTTTTTAAAAACCAAATTTCTTACAATGATCCTAACATGACTAAAAAACATGCAATGATGGCCACATGGTTTAGAAGTGAAGAGATTATCCTGGGAGGGGCATCTTGTTCCCTAGAGCCAATGCTAAGTAGAAGAAGAAGATATGTACAGAAGGAATGAATCCATAAACATTTCTTGAAAGTCTACTTGCATGCTGGACCAAACCTTGAGGATACAAAGTGTAAAAATTAAACAATTCCTGACCTCAAGAAGCTTGCATTCTAAAGGAGAAAATGACACAGGTGTATGTGTGTACACATGCATAAATACACACAAAGTGAGTACAAAGGAGTTTTAGAAGGGAGTGCCCTAGCAGCTGCAGGGTATTAAGATTTGCTTCTTATAAAATGTGGGCTGTAAGCTGAGTCACTAGGAAACCAGTAAGGAGGCAGTACATTCCCAGCATGGACAACAGCCAGAGAAAAGGCTTCAAAATGGGAGATGGAGGATCATCTGTGGGAACAGGATGTAGGCCAGGATGGCTCCATTGCATAATACATGCAGCAGATCATAGTGAAAGAAGTCTAGAATGGTCTGAAAGAGGCAGGCTGTAAAAAAATGTTAGTGCTAATAAAAAGAGTTCATAAATGGTCCTAGAAGATAATAGGGAGCAGGACGTGTGAAACAATCAGACCTGCCTTTTAGGAAAATCACTCTAGCGGTTACGTGCAGCGTGCACTGGCATGAGGAGAGCCCTGAGGGAAGGAGAACAACGGGGAGAGATGACGAGGGTCTAGACCAGGGTGATGACGGTGAGTTAAGTGCACAGAAGATATGAGGGAGATCTTATGGAGTCAGCAGCAATGGGATCTGGCAACTGGTTGGATAGGTGAAGTGTGTGGGAGGAATGAACAATGACAACGAAGCTGCACACCTGGAAATGGGAGCATGGTGGTACTCTTGGCAGTAACAGGGGCATTTTGGAAGAAGAGTGAATATAAGGGGGAAAGAAGGAATTTGTTTTGGTCATATTGAATTTGAGATGCCCGTGGGATATGTTCAAAATGTCCAATAGGTAGGTGCTGCTGTGGGACTGGGGCTAAGGGAAGAGATTGACTGGACTTCTCTCTGTGAGTCTTATTCATAGAGACATCTGAACTTACAAGGTTGCCAAATGAGAGAGCCCCAAGTGAAAATTTAGCAAAAGGGTCTGAGGACTAGGTGGAAAGGGTCAGAAAAAAGCAATGGAATAAAACTCAAAGAGGTGAAAGTATCCAGTAAAGATAGTATAAAAATGATGAAAGATATGTATAACAGAAAAAGGAGGGAGTTTATTCAAGAGTTTGAAGTTTAACATATTTTTAACAGTCCAAGTACTACATGGAGATCCATAAAATATGAAGAAGTCCTGGAGGAAGGGCTCCCATCAGTTTGGCAGATCCTTGACAGACTGATTGCTAACAAAAATTCCATCTCTAGTCTCAAGGCACTTATATTCGTAATGGTGAAATATTGACAGCACAGAGAGATGAGTTAGAAAGGGGAAGAACAGACACTTGAGTGGGTACAATAGGAATGACCTCAACATGCAATGGAGATTTGAAACTGGATTAAAAGGAGGGGGAAACTGGCCTGTCAGAATTCAGCATCATTCCAGGATTGCAGTCCAGGTCTCTAGTGGGCAGGAGGGGCAAGGAGGAGACACTAATGGTCTGAGTGGAGATGGCCAGAAAGAGAAGACTATTTCTCAGCAAGATAAAGCCAAAATAGTATCACAGCCAGGTAGTGCCAGGGAGTGGAGTTCAAGACTGCAGGGAGAAGGTAGTAGAGATGATAGACCAAGTAGAGACTAGATGGCCTAAAGACTGCCAGCAGGGAGAACTAGAAGAGCTGAGAGAGGACCAGCAATCCTTCAGGGCAGAAAATGTTTCCTTTTTGACACTATATCCCTATCACATACCAAGCACCATGTTTGGCACATAAGTATTTTAAAACTGCTTGATGGCTCAATTGTATTCATTCATGAAGTACCCACAATGAGGAGATCACAAATAAATCTAGACAATGATTAAACAAAATTTCACATTTTAATGTCACAAACAAGTAATATCTATCAGCACATAGACCATATGAATGTAATGAGAAAGCTGGCTATATATTTTCATATAGAAGGTGGAGCTTGAATTGAGTCTTGAAAGAAACCAGGAATTCTAACAGGTAGGGAAGAGAAGATAGTGCATGCCAGTCAGGGCAAAGGTGCAGAAATGGGAGATGATGTATCTTTGTGCAAAATAACTCATTCTTTGGAATGAGAACCTTCACTTTTGCATTTATTGTTGAATTAAAGTTGAGTACTCATTTCTTTTTTGCTACTCTTTAACAAATAGAGATTCTCTTAAAAGCTAGAATTATCCCTTAGAATTTTCATAGCCCTATGACCCCTCTGAAATATTTAATGTACCCCAATGTTCTTTCAATCAAGTAACAGAACAGTGCTTCAATATGTTGAAAAGAACAATGGACTTGCAGTCCTAAGAACTGAGTTAAAAGTACGTGTGCTCTTAAGCAAGTCACCTAAACTTCAGAGGTTCAATGTTCTTTTCTATAAAATATTCTTACTTCCTACATCAAGGAGTTTTCGTGAGGAAAGGTAACATTAACTTTAATTCAAAAGTACTATAGAAGTATGAAGTCTTGAACAACTGTCACTTACACCAGTACTACTTGTACATCTTCATGTATCTAAATACCATTTCCTTTATATGACTTTGAAGGCAAATACTGAATGAGGTCAATAAAGCACAAGAAACCTCTTGAAGCACTCAAGTGTGTTTACACCATAACATCCAGGCTTTTTAATGCCATTATCTGAAACCCCTTTCTTTGTGCTACATAGCACAACACAGAAAAGGTAAAAAGCAAGTCACAGATTTCAAAGATGGACCTCACAGGAGAACAAACTATGAGTATTCTCCTGGGTGTACATGCATGCCACATAATATACTCTTATGTGGAACTGAACATACGATTACTTTGTGCTCCAAATCTAAGACTTTGGCCTCTTACTTATACTTTTCTCCTAGCTCCAAAATTCTGCTACCAGTAATAGAACCATGGTCCTACAATCTGACACTGTCTATGCCGTTCTTGGAAAGAGGCCCACCTTCCTCTCTGCTCACCTCCAAATTGCCAGCCACCTCCCTAAATGGTCATCCTCCTCAGCACCATCTGCTTGTATTATTATTCTCAGTGGATTAAATCATTCCTTTGAGCTTGTTTTCCATTAAACTAAGAAAAAAAGTTTATTTCAATTTTTTCAAACTTCTCCAAACAATTACTATATCTGGCACTATGTTCCACTGCAAGATGCAGGTCTATTTAATCCACTTTTCCACTTAAGCTTTGATCCCTTTATCAGTCTTGACACAATGGCTTTGCTGATATAAGCAACCTTATCACTCAAACTGGTTTTCAACTTAACAAGCCTAGAACTTTTGAGGTTTTTTCATTCTTTCCTTAAATCTCCCCATTTTTATGCTACTCTTTAATCTGAGAATAAATCTTCCCTTTTATTGTTTTACTAAATATCCTGCAGTATTTGGACACTAGTGAATAGCATTGGCCTTTTCAGGCTGGATTATCCTCTTTGTGAAGCAAAGCCCAAAGTTCCCTCATATTACCTCTATGGGTATAGATGTTATATAAGTAAAATACAGATCACAGATCTGGTAGCCTCATACCTTTGGGAGGATGGACTCTGTGTTGGCCTAGAAAATGAGCAAATAAGTTCGAAGAAGTGGTGGTAGCTTACCTTTTAAAAGTTTTCAATTCTGCTTTTCTTCCAAAGTATAGTAGTGGTAGGAAGAAGAGGAGAGGGAGATATTGAGGAGGAGAGGAAGGGAGAGGGGGTGGGAATGGGGGTTATGTTTCAAAAGATTTCAGGAATTTATCTAAAACAATACACAATATTTAGGTGAAGAAAATGAGGATCAGAGCAGGTAAATATCATTTGTCCCAGGAAATACAGGTAACAAATAGAAGAAAAAGAATTCAAATCCAAGTCCTCTAATTCTCCTGCCACTAAGCAGTGTTGCTTTGAGTTATGGCAAGTTATTTCAACTTGACTTTCTGTAGTACAGACAACTTCATAGCAAAAATGCTGTGGACCCAGAGTCAAGAAAGATTTGGACTGGTGTACAAGCATGTACTAGTTATGTGACTTTGGGCAAGTCATTTGACTTCTCTGAAACTCAAGTTTCTTCATTTACAAAACAGGGATAATATAACATCTATCACACTTAACAGTTATGAAAAAGTACTAAATAAATCTGAATTAATTACCCCCCATGACTTTATGCCTTCCAATTAAAGTATATCTGAAACTTTCATTGATGTTTCTCATATTAGGGAGAAAATTGATCACCAAGTACACTGGCACACAAAAAGTCCTAGCATAGGTTCTCATTTTTAACCACTTAGTAATTGCATTTTCACTCTGTATTTATTTTTTAAGTTGTGTTTTTATCAGTGTACTGAATACCCTGCCTTCCAATTTGTCTTTTCATTTTATTTCAGAACAAGAAGTGCCCCATGTTGGTACAGAGGGTCAGCTTCATTCACATAGAGAACTCACTCACCTGATACATGTGAGCTACATTGGTGCCCAGGTATTTGGCTCCATAGAGTTTTCCATCAGGCCACTTCACTTGAACAACTTCTCCCTCAGCAGGCGGGCCCAGCTTCAGGCAGTCCCTGCTCTGTTGACAAAGACAGGAGGAATTTTAAAGTTAAGAGACTAAGTTACTGCCTTTGAAACTTACCACATTTTCAAATTCTGGACAATTAGAGAGTTGTTATCTCTGTGCTTCATGCATTAAGATCTTGTATTGGTCTTTAGGGGAGGAGACAGGAGCCAAAAACAGCTATAGACAGTACTATAAAGTCTCAAAGAAGCCACAGAAATGCAAGCAAGGAAAAAATATTTACCTTTGGCATATGACAAGGTTCAGACTATAACCAAAATATTCAAAAGAATAGTTACTGAAAGACAGACCTGGTCGTTCTGTATACCCTCACCTGAAATGTACCCTTTGGTAGGTGCCAACCTTGACTTTCAGAATTACTATGTTTCTTTAGGAATGCTTTTTGCAAATGGGTTAAATAAAGCATTCATAAGTACACAGGCTAACATGATAGAGCTGAATATATGAAATTATACTATCAACTAGGACTGGTAGATTTTTTGCACATTTAGCGATTCATGTTTTGCTAATAGTGACATTTTTCTGATGAGGCCGATTCTACTGATTGAAAAGCACACTTGACCAGTCAAGTTATAAATGGCGAGATTGTGAGTTAGCTTTGTGGTTTCAACATGAGGCACACACAGGAAATATTTGGTTATTTACAGCTAGAAGTCTGCCATGTATTATTTTTTATTATTAGCAGAAATTCTGCATGATAGAAGAGACCCTATTTATCAGCAAAAAAAGGCGACAGTATTCTGTTTGGTTCATGTCATGCATGGAAGGTTTGGCGGTCCATTTATCTGAATGTAGATCAAACATAGGAATGAATTTAGATTATTGTGGATTGGGGCTATTTAAAAAATGCGGTGTTCAAAGGTCTATAGTCTCTAAGACTGAAGAACTGGGATGATGGCAAACCAAGCCCCGAAAACAAATTTGGTATTTTAGTTCACGATAGTTGACTTTTGGGAAATAACAATCTGGAGGATAAAGTGAAGGGAAATTTACTCTGTGAATGCTCAGGGATCTATCATTTTTTCCTTCTTCTCTGACTCATTTCCAAAAGTTTACATGGTACCAATCAGTCAATAAGCATTTGCTTTCTATGCTTTCTATGCCCCAGTACTCTACACCCTTTTAAGACCACTGGAAACTGTCATTTATTTAGGACACATGCAACAAATATGTCAATTTCCTATGTTGATCACAATTTCATTTTTGGTGTGATTAAGTGAATACCTTGTTATGTGGAAAAGTTAAAATTTCCATAGTTTGGACAATTATATGAGGGCACTACTAAGCAACTGCTTTTATACTATAGTAGACAATCTTTTAATTTCATAAATTCAATTAGGAAAATGAATTCAACCTATAATTTTAAGTATTGTGTCACCAGGTGGTAGTAGTGTGCCACAGCAAGAAAATCTAAGCAATAAAGACATAAATCCTAGACCTGTTTAACTAAATTAAGATATTAACCTTTTAAATGAGAGAGGTGGTATTGGAGAGGGTTGGGAGCTATTCACAGAGTCAGCAACATCTGGATTCAAGCCTTGCCTATGATATAAACTGGCTGGGTTCCCCAGATAAGTCACATAGCCACTCAAGTGCCCACAGGCAACTCTATAGGTTGCAGAGATGATGAAGATGGAGGAAACCCATCACCATGAGCAATTTACACTTAAGAAATCATGATTCCAGTTAAAAAAAAAAAACAAAATGAAAAATAAGAATAAGTGATTTTATTTAAAAAAAAAAAACAACTTAAAGTAGCTAAATGCAGCTTTAACTAGTAAGAAAGAATTCTTTTGAAGGAAGCTTTGAAAAATATTTATGATTTAATTTGAAACTTCCCTCCTTAAATCTTTTTTTTTTTTTTAACTCCTACCTTCCATCTTGGAATCAGTACTGTGTATTGGTTCTAAGGCAGAAGAGTGGTAAGGGCTAAGCAATGGGGTTTAAGTGACTTGCCCAGGGTCACACAGCTGGGAAGTGTCTGAGGCCAGATTTGAACCTAGGACCTCCCCATCTTTAGGCCTGGCTCTCAATCCACTGAGCTACCCCACTGCCCCCCTTAAGTCTTAAGTTTTTCCCTATTAATTGGTCTTAAATATAAAAATTGGAGTCAAATACTCTTCTTAGAACTTTGTCCTCAGGATTTCATGACTAAGCATGACTCTCCAAAACTCCCTCATATATACGCTTGTTTTTTCATATTTTAATGTTTTCCCTTGTTTTCTGTTTAAGCAAACCTAAAGCTTATTTTTTAGTGACTAACATTCCTCTAGAAGTCACTCTAAGAGGTCTAAGAAACATATTAAGGTTGTTAAAAGAAATCATAAAAGCCAGCTATTATTATGTTTTAAGCTTACATATATTATTTTGTTTCATCTTTATAGCTCTATGAGTTGGTTAACAAAGGTGATATTCTCATTTCACAGATGAGGAACAGGTTTGGAAAATTTAAATGCTTCTACTCTCATGCTTTTGTATCAAGATGTATTTGTAACTGCTTAGGAAATATTGTCTTTGTAGGACTTAAGATTAATGGATCCCAGCCAAAGGGCTTCCACAAAGACACTAATTATCTTTTGAATAATCAAAGTCTGATTTGCTATTTTCCCTTTTAAAAGTTTTATTTTTATTTTTAAAAAGAACATCCTTTAATGTTACTCAAACCAAGTCCCATAGATAGCAATGTTATGCTACAGTGACTTCCATTTGGCTTTCTAAAGCATTCAGTTGGGGATTTTTAGTTTCTTTTCCAAAAGCATCATTTGGCACTTGGCAAAACTCATTTTCCAAAACATATTTTCTTCCTCATATAGAGAATACATTAGAACTTATTGATCAAATCCCCATGGACCAATTAGTTAGAAAACAATTCTCCTTTAGCTCTGCACAAGAAGAAATGAAATGCTTCAGGAATTCAGGTAAGATTTTTAAAATACATGTGAGGATGATGGTGCATTTTAATGCTGATAAATTATTCAAAAATGTATAGAAGTATTGTGGAATAGTTGGAGTCAGCCTTGGGGGCAGTAAAATTTGGGTTCCAGATCTACCTTTGACACATATTACCTCTGCACCTATAGCATGTCACATGGCCTTCTCAGTGAAATAAGTTTACAATCTGCAGTAATGGAAGGAGCTCCCCACATCATGATATTATTGATCTGGACCATTAATATTATAGAACTAGGTTACAAATGGTAGACATAAAAAAAAAAAACACTCCCAAGTAACCTTACATTGTGAAAAACCACTAAGGGCACTACTACGTACTGAATCTTAGAAAAGAATGAATTTGTTAAAGTTAGTTTTTTAAATTAATTTTGGACTTCTTTTAAAGTTAGGAGGCAAAATAACAGTAATGTTAATGAGCTGACCTAAATGGCTCATTGAAAAAGGGATTTAGGATGGCAGGGTTCACTTCAGCGCTATGAAGAGAAACAGCTCTAAAAATGTTTTATGAATGTGCACCAAATTACAGAATCATAAGGTTAGAAAGAACATTAATAAGGTCATTCACTCCAATTCCCTGCTTTTCAGAGGCTATTCTGGAGCCTCATCACAAAGTATCACATCCTTCTTTGTTGTATTGTTACAAGAATACTTAAAGACCAGATCCCTACAGTCTATCCTAGTTTCATAGGATGGATCAGGACAAGACTATAGTAATACACCAGAGTATTTCCAGCTCTGAAGGAACAACCTGTTTTTAAAAGAATTGCAGTAAGAATAAGACCACAACTTCTTTTGGGTTTAATGTGTTTGTCAAGATATTCTTTCCTCATAAACCTAACCTGAACCTCTCACATTATAGTTTGAATTGATCATTTCTTGTCTGTTTTCAGCATGAGGATATTGTTAGGAGACAAAACTTACAGTTAAAGGATGACAATGTTAGTCCTAGACTTGTTCTTAACAGCTGTGTTGACACCACTATTAGAAGCACAGAATTCAAACACTTTAGGATGGAAGAAAGTCGTATAGCTTTATTCAGCCCTTAACTGTGTAACGAAAACACACTCCCAAGATGAGCTCAACTATTCTGACTGTCAAAGAGGCTATATAATATTGAAGGCCATTCCCAAACATACATAGTTTCTACCTCATCCTTTCCTGTGCTCATAGATTATTCTCTTTTATTTCTATAATAATTTCCTTTCTATGTTCAATTTAATAATTCAGAAAATAAGTATCTACCATGTTACCATGTGCCAGGCATAGAGCTAAGTGCTGAGGGATACAAATAAAAAAGAGAGGTCTTGGGGAGGAGTGAGGATAACCACACATAGCATATAAAAAGATGAAAATTGGAATAGGGGAATGGGTGAGGGCAGCCACCAAGAAGTAAAATGATCTACGAAGACAAAAAAAAAGCAGCTGATAGTTTGATAGAAAATTGAGATCTTTGCCCTTAATAAAAGAAAGCTCTGGGATAAGTTTTGGGATTTCATACTCCAGTCCTCCAATCAGAGGGAAAAGAAGTGCTGAGGGAGCTGAGATGTTAAGTATGCAAAACTGAGTGATTCACCATAATGAAGAGATTTCATGTGATCATCTTATTCTGGGTGAGGCATAATGTTTCCCGGAATCCAAGGAACATATATCTGCATAATTCTGTATAAACCTAAACGCATGCCATCAAGCAGAGAAATATCCCTATCAAGAGATCCTAAGGAAGTATCCTTCTTTCCTCCATCAATCAATCAATCAAACCACAAGTCTTTAGTAAGCTTACTATGTGCCACAGAGTGTAGATGCTAATAACACAAAGACAAAAATATAGCATTCCTTGCTTTCAAATAATTTCTATTCCATCTGGGGAGATGTACTCATGTACTCATATGAATGTATACATATCTACAGAATATACAATGTAGAATTTGCAAATAAAGACTAAACAACACATATAAGGAAGTTTATGGAATAAAGGAACTGGTAGCAGAGGACAGGAAAGATCATGAAAGGCGTCTACAAGAATGTAGTACCTGAGCTGAGTCCTAGAAGACAAAAAGGGGATCATCTTCCAATGTGAAAGTGAGGAGAAAGCACATTAAAAGCTCAGACACAGTTGTTGCTCAGCTAGGTGTAGTTTCTTCCTAGATATCCTTAAGATCTTTCTGAGTTTGCTTATCTCTTTAGTGTACTTTCGACTAATTTTATTTTGAAATTCATTCCATCCAAATGTATCACTCAATTAAGATGCTGGTAACCATTACCAACCAAATCCTAGATCATGCCTTCTTTTTTCTTTTTTCAATGAGTTAAATGATTATTATTTGTAATGATACAATATCCAACTTTTTTACTTTTTAAAGGGTGATTGAAAATTGTTGTTTATTTTATTGTGTATTAGTTCATGTATATCTTACCATGTTTCTTGATATTCAAAATATTTGTCAATTCTTACAACATAGCAATATTCCTGTATATCATAATTTGTCAATATATATCAAATATATATTTGATATATATATCAAAAAATATGACTTCCGGTTAAGATGGCGGCTTAGAGAAAGCTGAAGTTCAGATCTCCGGAAAACCCTTCCCGACCGATCTCAAACTAGAAGCTCCTAAGGCGCCGAAATTCAAAACGATCAACAGCACAGACCCTGGGAACCCTCCTCCTGGACCTGGACCCGGTTCAAAAGGTACGGCTCCCCTTAAAAGCCAGAACCCGAGATCCCTCGGACCTCAGGGGTAGGAGCGCAGAGTCCAAGGCTCCCGGAAGCGGCAGCCGAGCCGGGCTCAGAGAGCAGGGTCTGAGGAACAACAACCCTCAGGGTCTTCTACCCAAGTCCCAGTCCGGGTGAAAGTTACTGCCTGGGGCTTCCGCTGCAGAGAGCCTGTTGGTCCGGGGGAAAGTTACTGCCTGGGGCCTCCGCTGCAGAGAGCTGGTCAAAACAACAGCAACCCTCAGGGCGGGCAAGACAGCCTCACGGGCTGGATCCTGCTATCCAAGTCTCAGTGAAAGTCTGTGCTCTCGGAGCTTGGGGAAGCGGCAGCCCATCCCCCCCGCAGGCCGACGAAACAGCCTCACGGCCAGCGATTCTGAAGGCAACTTCCGGAAATCGAGCCAGGGGGAGAGTGTGGCCTCGTGGTCAGACCCTTCCATTCCAGTTCCAGTGAGGCATATTCAGTTTAACCCAGGGAAAGCTCATAGAACTATCTGCCCAGGACTAAAGCCCCTGAACACCAGAAAGAGACAAGAAAAACTAATCCTCCACATTCAGAAATGGCAAACTCCACAGAACCACAGAAGCCCCAAAATACCAAGAAAAATAAGAAGAAAGGGGCGACTTTGGACACATTCTATGGAGCCAAAATACAAAATACAGAGCAGACAGAAGATAATATAAAAGAAAATGCTCCAAAACCTTCCAAAGGAAATGGAAACTCTCCACAAACCTATGAAGAATTTGAATCAGAAATGACCAAAAAGATGGAAGCCTTCTGGGAGGAAAAGTTGGAAATAATGCAAAAGAAATTCACGCATCTACAAAACCAGTTTGACCAAACTGTAAAAGAAAACCAGGCTTTAAAGGCCAGAATCAGGCAGCTGGAAGACAATGATCGTGTAAAAGAGCAAGAATCAATAAAGCAAAGCCAAAATACCAAGAAATTAGAAGAGAACATAAAATATCTCACCGACAAGGTGATAGATCTGGAAAATAGGGGGAGAAGGGATAATTTAAGAATAATTGGACTCCCAGATAAGCCAGAAATAAACACCAAACTGGACATGGTGATACAAGATATAATCAAAGAAAATTGCCCAGAGATTCTAGAACAAGGGGGCAATACATCCACTGACAGAGCTCACAGAACACCTTCTACACTAAACCCCCAAAAGACAACTCCCAGGAATGTAATTGCCAAATTCCAAAGCTATCAAACAAAAGAAAAAATCCTACAGGAAGCCAGAAAAAGACAATTTAGATATAAAGGAATGCCAATCAGGGTCACCCAAGACCTTGCAAGTTCTACTCTGAATGATCGTAAGGCATGGAACATGATCTTCAGAAAGGCCAGAGAGCTGGGTCTCCAACCAAGAATCAGCTACCCAGCAAAACTGACTATATACTTCCAAGGGAAAGTATGGGCATTCAACAAAATAGAAGACTTCCAACTTTTTGCAAAGAAAAGACCAGAGCTCTGTGGAAAGTTTGATACCGAAAATCAAAGAGCAAGGAATACCTGAAAAGGTAAATATTAAGGAAAGGGGAAAAATGTTATCTTCTTTTACTCAAACTCTCTTCTATAAGGACTACATTTATATCAACCTATGTATACTAATATGTGGGGAAAATGTAATGTATAAATAGGGGGTAAAGAAAGACCAAATAGAATAATGGTTCTCACACAAAGATTCACAGGGGAAGGGGAGGGGAAGAAAACTCCTATAAGAAGGAGAGGAAGAGAGGGGGGGGGTTTACTTAAACCTCAATCTCAGGGAAATCAACTCTGAGAGGGAAAAACATCCAGATCCATTGGGATCTTGAATTCTATCTTACCCAACAAGGGTAAGGAGAAGGGAAAACCAAGGGGGGGAGGGGGAGAGGGAGAACAAAAAGGGAGGGAAAGAGAGGGGGGAAGGGGAGGGAACAAAAAGGGAGGGACTAAAAAGGGAAACATCAAGGGAGGGGACAAGGGGGACTGATTCAAAGTAAATCACTGGACTAAAAGGTAGAGCCGAAGAAGAAAAGGTTAGAATTAGGGAAGGCAATCAAAATGCCAGGGAGTCCACAAATGACAATCATAACTTTGAACGTGAATGGGATGAACTCACCCATAAAACGTAGACGAATAGCAGAATGGATTAGAATCCAAAACCCTACCATATGTTGTCTTCAAGAAACACACATGAGGCGGGTTGACACCCACAAGGTCAGAATTAAAGGATGGAGTAAGACCTTCTGGGCCTCAACTGATAGAAAGAAGGCAGGAGTGGTAATCATGATATCTGATAAAGCCAATGCAAAAATAGACCTGATCAAAAGGGATAGGGAAGGTAATTATATTTTGTTAAAAGGGACTCTAGACAATGAGGAAATATCATTAATCAACATGTATGCACCAAATAATATAGCACCCAAATTTCTAATGGAGAAACTAGGAGAATTGAAGGAAGAAATAGACAATAAAACCATACTAGTGGGAGACTTAAACCAACCATTATCAAATTTAGATAAATCAAATCAAAAAATAAATAAGAAAGAGGTAAAAGAAGTGAATGAAATCTTAGAAAAATTAGAATTAATAGACATATGGAGAAAAATAAATAGGGATAAAAAGGAATACACCTTCTTCTCAGCACCACATGGCACATTCACAAAAATTGACCATACATTAGGTCACAGAAACATAGCACACAAATGCAAAAAAGCAGAAATAATGAATGCAGCCTTCTCAGATCACAAGGCAATAAAAATAATGATTAGTAATGGTACATGGAAAACCAAATCTAAAACCAATTGGAAATTAAACAATATGATACTCCAAAACCGTTTAGCTAAAGAAGAAATCATAGAAACAATTAATAATTTCATCAAGGAAAATGACAACGGCGAAACATCCTTTCAAACCTTTTGGGATGCAGCCAAAGCGGTAATCAGAGGCAAATTCATATCCCTGAAAGCTCATATTAACAAACAAGGGAGAGCAGAGATCAATCAATTGGAAATGCAATTGAAAAAACTCAAAAGCGATCAAATTAAAAACCCCCAGCAGAAAACCAAATTAGAAATCCTAAAAATTAAGGGAGAAATTAATAAAATCGAAAGTGATAGAACTATTGATTTAATAAATAAGACAAGAAGCTGGTACTTTGAAAAAACAAACAAAATAGACAAAGTACTGGTCAATCTAATTAAAAAAAGGAAGGAAGAAAAGCAAATTCACAGCATTAAAGATGAAAAGGGGGACAACACCTCCAATGAGGAGGAAATTAAGGCAATCATTAGAAATTACTTTGCCCAATTATATGGCAATAAATACACCAATTTAGGAGAAATGGATGAATATATACAAAAATACAAACTGCCTAGACTAACAGAAGAGGAAATAGAATTCTTAAATAATCCCATATCAGAAATTGAAATCCATCAAGCCATCAAAGAACTTCCTAAGAAAAAATCCCCAGGGCCTGATGGATTCACCTGTGAATTCTATCAAACATTCAGAGAACAGTTGACCCCAATACTATACAAACTATTTGACATAATAAGCAAAGAGGGAGTTCTACCAAACTCCTTTTACGACACAAACATGGTACTGATTCCAAAACCAGGCAGGTCAAAAACAGAGAAAGAAAACTATAGACCAATCTCCCTAATGAATATAGATGCAAAAATTTTAAATAGGATACTAGCAAAAAGACTCCAGCAAGTGATCAGAAGGATCATTCACCATGATCAAGTAGGATTCATACCAGGGATGCAGGGCTGGTTCAACATTAGGAAAACCATCCACATAATTGACCACATCAACAAGCAAACTAGCAAGAACCACATGATTATCTCAATAGATGCAGAAAAAGCCTTTGATAAAATACAACACCCATTCCTATTAAAAACACTAGAAAGCATAGGAATAGAAGGGTCATTCCTAAAAATAATAAACAGTATATATCTAAAACCAACAGCTAATATCATCTGCAATGGGGATAAACTAGATGCATTCCCAATAAGATCAGGAGTGAAACAAGGATGCCCATTATCACCTCTACTATTTGACATTGTACTAGAAACACTAGCAGTAGCAATTAGAGAAGATAAAGAAATTGAAGGTATCAGAATAGGCAAGGAGGAGACCAAGTTATCACTCTTTGCGGATGACATGATGGTCTACTTAAAGAATCCTAGAGATTCAACCAAAAAGCTAATTGAAATAATCAACAACTTTAGCAAAGTTGCAGGATACAAAATAAACCCACATAAATCATCAGCTTTTCTATATATCTCCAACACAGCTCAGCAGCAAGAACTAGAAAGAGAAATCCCATTCAAAATCACCTTAGACAAAATAAAATACCTAGGAATCTATCTCCCAAGACAAACACAGGAACTATATGAACACAACTACAAAACACTCGCCACACAACTAAAACTAGACTTGAACAATTGGAAAAACATTAACTGCTCATGGATAGGACGAGCCAATATAATAAAAATGACCATCCTACCCAAACTTATTTATCTATTTAGTGCCATACCCATTGAACTACCAAAATACTTCTTCACTGATTTAGAAAAAACCATAACAAAGTTCATTTGGAAGAACAAAAGATCAAGGATATCCAGGGAATTAATGAAAAAAAACACATATGATGGGGGCCTTGCAGTCCCTGACCTAAAACTATATTACAAAGCAGCAGTCATCAAAACAATTTGGTACTGGCTAAGAAACAGAAAGGAAGATCAGTGGAATAGACTGGGGGAAAACGACCTCAGCAAGACAGTATACGATAAACCCAAAGATCCCAGCTTTTGGGACAAAAATCCACTATTCGATAAAAACTGCTGGGAAAATTGGAAGACAGTGTGGGAGAGACTAGGAATAGATCAACACCTCACACCCTACACCAAGATAAATTCAAAATGGGTGAGTGACTTAAACATAAAGAAGGAAACCATAAGTAAATTGGGTAAACACAGAATAGTATACATGTCAGACCTTTGGGAGGGGAAAGGCTTTAAAACCAAGCAAGATATAGAAAGAATCACAAAATGTAAAATAAATAACTTTGACTACATCAAACTAAAAAGCTTTTGTACAAACAAAACCAATATAACTAAAATCAGAAGGGAAACAACAAATTGGGAAAAAATCTTCATAGAAACCTCTGACAAAGGTTTAATTACTCATATTTATAATGAGCTAAATCAATTGTACAAAAAATCAAGCCATTCTCCAATTGATAAGTGGGCAAGGGAAATGGATAGGCAGTTCTCAGATAAAGAAATCAAAACTGTTAACAAGCACATGAAGAAGTGTTCTACATCTCTTATAATCAGAGAGATGCAAATCAAAACAACTCTGAGGTATCACCTCACACCTAGCAGATTGGCTAACATAACAGCAAAGGAAAGTAATGAATGCTGGAGGGGATGTGGCAAAGTAGGGACATTAATTCATTGCTGGTGGAGTTGTGAACTGATCCAACCATTTTGGAGGGCAATTTGGAACTATGCCCAAAGGGCGACAAAAGAATATCTACCCTTTGACCCAGCCATAGCACTGCTGGGTCTGTACCCCAAAGAGATAATGGACACAAAGACTTGTACAAAAATATTCATAGCTGCGCTCTTTGTGGTGGCCCAAAACTGGAAAACGAGGGGATGCCCATCAATTGGGGAATGGCTGAACAAACTGTGGTATATGTTGGTGATGGAATACTATTGTGCTCAAAGGAATAATAAAGTGGAGAAGTCCCATGGAGACTGGAACAACCTCCAGGAAGTGATGCAGAGCGAGAGGAGCAGAACCAGGAGAACATTGTACACAGAGACTAATACACTGTGGTATAATCGAACGTAATGGACTTCTCCATTAGGGGCGGTGTAATGTCCCTGAACAACTTTCAGGGATCCAGGAGAAAAAAAAACACCATTCATAAGCAAAGGATAAACTATGGGAGTGGAAACACCGAGAAAAAGCAACTGCCTGAATACAGAGGTTGAGGGGACATGACAGAGGATAGACTTTAAATGAACACTCTAATGCAAATACTATCAACAAAGCAATGGGTTCAAATCAAGAAAACATCTAATGCCCAGTGGACTTACGCGTCGGCTATGGGGGGTGGGGGGGAGGAAAAGAAAATGATCTATGTCTTTAACGAATAATGCTTGGAAATGATCAAATAAAATATATTTAAAAAAAAATATATATCAAATAATCAATAGGCATCTACCTTGTTTCAAGTTCTTTGCTACCACAAAAAGTGCTACTATAAATATTTTGGTGTACATATGGCTTTATTTTGATCAATGACCTTTTGGGGTTATTTACATACTACTGGACTAGAACATGGGATGTTTTTGTAACTTTTTTTTCATAATTCCAATTTGCTTTCTAAAATGACTGTACAGATTCACAACTCCACAAATAATACAGTAATGTGCCCATATCCCCACAATTCCAATGAAATCGACTCCTCCCATCTTTTGTCATCTTTTCTAATTTGATGGGTGTGTGGTGAAATGTTAAGTGGTTTTTTGTTATTGATTTTCTTCTTATTAAGTGGTCTGGAACTTTTTTACATGATTTTTAATAGTTTGCAATTCTTTTGAGAAATGTTTGCCTGTCTAATAGCTTTTAAGTGCATGCATATGTATGTGTATATATATGCATACATATTTTGGATAACTCACCATTACCCAAAAATTGTGTTATATTTCCCCCGTTCAATCACATTGCTTCCTGTCTTAGATTAGGTTATTTGGGCCAAAGCTTTTCAATTTCATGGAATCAAAATGATCTATTTTATCATTTATAATTGCCTCTATCACTTATTTACATAAGAATGTGTATTTGTCCATAGCTATAAAAGGTATATATTTTGTTTCTCTATTAATATTTGATGGTATGAACTTTAATATTCAGGCTGCATATTCATTTTGAATCTATTCTGGGATATGGTATAAGGTTTTGGCTTATATGTGTACCATTTTTCTCAGCAATTTTTATCAAACAGGAAAATCTTTTTTTTAAACTCTTACTTTCCGCCTTAGAATCAATACTTGTATTGGTTCCAAGGCAGAAGATTATTAAGGGCTAGGCAATGGAGATCAAGTGACTTGCCCAGGGTCACACAGCTAGGAAGTGTCTGAGGTCACATTTGAACCCAGGACCTCCCATCTCTGGGTTCAATCCACTGAGCCATGTAGCTTCCCCCTCAAATACAGAAATCTTAAGAAACTTAGAGGGTTTTAACATTTTGTTTATTGAATGCTACCTATAATATTCATTGTTTCTGATTCTCCTTTGCCTACTCTGTTCCACTGCTCCACTTCTCTACTGTATAACCAATAGCACATGATTTTGAAGACTGCTGTTTTATGAAAGTTTGTGGTTTAGAAGTGCTAATCCTTATTTTTAAGTTTTCCTTGATAGTCTAGATGCTTTGTTTTTCCAAATAAATTTTGATATTTTTATCAACTCCTATAATGTATTTCTTTGATAGCCTTATTGGCATAGCTTTACAATGTAAATAATATTAGAAATATTATCATTTTTATTAAAATGGCACAGCCCAGCCATGAGCATAGACTATTACTATAGCTATTTAAATTGTTCTCTATTTCTTTAAATGGTACTTTATAATAATTGAATCTATTTAAACATGTTATGTGCTTTAGTAGATTGATCCAAATATTTTATGAGTTATTTTGAATTTATTTCCTTTTTTAATACTGCCTCTTGCATTTTGTTATTATTTTGTTGACATTTCTTGTTGATATTTATGGGCTTACTTTGTAGCAGCTATTGTCTGAATTAGCATCTCTGCTGATTCTTTAGTATTTTATCCTTAGACCAGGGTGTCATTAACAAAGATTAGGTTTATTTCTTCCTTCATTTTTTATGCTTTTAAATTTTTCTTGTACTATCTTTATTGCTTTTTTTTAGTACATCAAATAATAGTAAATAATCTACAGAGGGGTGGAAGGAAGGTCAACAAAGTTAAGTTCTGCTGTTTGTTTCCACAGAATGCTGGGGTGAGAGCAGGGGGTGGGCGTGTTTTGGCAGAAACAAAAATAGTAGCAAGGAAATTGCTGAACTTGAAATTGGGCACAAAATTCCATGGGAATGATGGTTTAGCCCTACCCAACACTGAGAATTGCTAGAGATCAGGATGAGTACACATTAGGACACATTAGAAATTAGCATCCTCTGCCACTAAATCTTCAGGTTTTTGACTCAAGACTTCTTGGTGTCTTGGCCTTTGAAGACAACTGCAATTACTTTACCTCTTCTGCATAATTCCTATACTATAAAGTTTTTAGAGGCTGTGAGGATCAGAGAAAATCTCCAGTCTTTCATCTTACTATTACTTTTGAAGTTATTGCTTTTAAATGGCAGTTAGGTGGTGAAATAGATAAACTTGGAATCAGGCACACCTGCTTTTAAATTCAGCCTCATCACTTGCAAAATAAATAATATTAGCAGCTACTTCTTAAGATTGTTGTGGGAATCAAAAGAAATAAGATTTATAAAGTGTCTTCTAAATCATAAAAACTTTATATATGCTAGCATAAAATGAAATCTTAGTGGCCAAATCATTGAATTTTCCTGAAGCCCCAGAAGTACATGAATCTATAAGATTCTCTCTTCTTTCGAGTCCATTTCAACTGTCTCGATATAAATAATTACAGAATTAGCTTTTCTTTGGGATCTTGCACAAGTCATTGTTCCTTCTCTAAGTCATGGAACTGAACTTGATGACTACTAAAAGTCCTTTTGAGCTCTAAATTCGTAAAATGACCATATTATTGTTTTGGTGGGAATAGAAGTAGGAAGTTGGAGGGTTGTTTTTTTGTTTTGTTTTGTTTTGTTTTGTTTTAATGCAGACAGTATAGGCACCAGGATTTCCTAAGGAAGATAAAGCATCAACAAAACCAGAAATAAAATGTGACTGGGTCCATTCTATTAATGCTTTTAATGCAAATTGCATTTTTAATGATAAGTTAGTACATTAATTTCAGTTTAAAGCATTTAACTTATGTAGTCACTTTTACATGTCTCATGAAGAGTGGTACCAGCATAATTACTACGAACATCTTCAAATGATTTGTCATATATAGTAGATAGATAAATAAGATGGTTGAGCAGAAGAGAATGAATCAATTTATTTACTCCACACTATTAGCCTTTGAGGGAAGGAAAATTTTTGGAAACTCCCTAATGATTCTTATCCTGTCAAAAGCCTGTCAAATGTTAGAAAATGTGATGTACCATTAAGGAGATTTTTGCTTTTTGTAGATCTGAAGGCATCATGAAATAAAATGAGTTACAGATAATGTAACAATGTCAAGATTTTAACCAAGCAAGAGCTTTTAATCCATAAAGGCTTAAAATTAGCTTTACTGATTATACTCATGCCTAGAACACATCATGAAAAATTACATTAAGAAATACATCATGTTCCTTCTCAGATAATTAATAAACCTTTGGAGCATGTTCTTTTCCATTCTCTTTTATGTAGGTAGTACATAAGAAACTATTAACAGTGATCTATGCCTCTGGCTAACATCTGACCTATTCAATGAACAATAAGTAGCCAAACAATTGCTGTTTTAACAGTAATGTAATGGGTTTTGTCTAACTGAAGAAATGTAGAAAGACACAGAAAAAAATTTTTTTTACATTTTATTCAGTGTGCAGAGCATTCTAATAAGTAATAGATTAATAGAGACAAGTGCTGGGCCTTTGATTTCATTGTGAAAGAATTCCCTGACCAATGAAATTCAGCATCTTCTCTGCAACTCAGAGTTGCATTGAGAGGTTAACTTGACTTGCCCAGGGTCACACTGTAAATATGTCTCAGAGGTCAAACTTAATAGTTATTTCTGACGTCAAAGCTAACTTTGTCCACTGTAGCATATTCCATCTTGAACTATAGGTATATTGTATAGAACAATGGTTTTTCTGGATGCATACCCACATTTTAGACTGTTTTTTTTAACTCAGGAAAAAATATTGGGCTACATGAATAGAAATAATTAGGGTTTGGAATTCATTAAGAGAAGCATAGTTTCTAAGAACAGCAAGGTGATCATCTTTGATGATCTCATCAGACCTGATCTATAATACTGAGTTCAGCTCTGAGTAATCTGTTTTAAGAATTATACTGGCAAGTTGGAGTCTGTCAAGATTAGAACAACCAGAAAGACTAGGTTGATATTATGTGAGGATTGGTCAAAAGAACTAAGCATGCTTAGTTGGAGAAAAGAAAATGTGGGAGTACACTGTCTTCATGTATTTAAGATGAGTATCATGTGCAGTAAGAATTAGATTTATTCTGCTTAAGACCTGAGGGAAGAACCAGAAGCAATGGATAGAAGATGAAAAGAGGCTTGATATTAGGAAAAACTAACTAACAATTACAGGAGTCCAAAGCTATTATTTCTTATGGCTACATATGCACTTGTAGGCTATTAGAATGGAGATTCATTTAGTATATGGGCTAGATCAGATTGTTCCTCAGGTCCCTTCAAACTCTCCAGTGATGTGATTCTGTGATTTCCTATGGACTATAACATTCTGATGAAGCACCAATCAGTATGAGAAGCAGCAAAACACTGCAGACAAAAGAACCAGCCTAAAAGGCATATAATGACTGGCACCTGGCTAAATCATTTAACCTCTCCATTCTCTAGGCAGCTCTCAAAATCTGTAAAGTTTCAGAAAGGATGCCTACTTTTCTAGAAGGTAGGAGTACCCTCTCTTTGGCAGCAAGATGAAGTCTATGGAACTCTTTCCATGAAAGTCAAGGATATCCTAAAATGTGTCAGGTTAAGAACACCTGCTCAGGTGCAATCCCTATCTCTCTAAAATGCACATATTGTGAATAAATGGGCATACATATAAAAATGACAGAAAATACTTTAATTAAGAATACAATTAAAAGATAATTAAAGAGTAAAAGTAATTATTTTAATGTCTTTTGAAATGTGAACAACAATATGGCAAAATAGATGAGTAGAGAGCTAGCCTCAATATCAGAAAAACATGGGTAATAAATGCTAACTCTTTCACTGGTTTTATAAGTCTAGTCAATTTACTTAACAAGGCAAATACTCAGGAAGACTCATCTTCCTGTGTTGAAATCTGTCAAAAATCAAAAACATCTGAGATTTAGGAAAATACCAAATACTTACTAACTCTGCTACCATGGGCAAGTCACTCGACCCTGTTTACCTCAGTTTCCTTATATGTCAAATGAGCTGAAGGAAAAAATGGCAACCCCCTCCATTAATCTCGTCCAAGAAAATCCTAAATGCGGTCAAACAAAGAGTCAGACAGGACTGATCAAGATGGTTGCTACTTGCTTCTTTCTAAGACTTAAGTGGCATATCACCTGCTACTGTACACGTAGTAGGAGCTTCCCCAGAACAACTGGTCACAGGACCACTGCCCCCAAAACTCCCAATTGTTGACCAAAAAGGGGGTGGGGGGGAGGTTAGATATAGCAAATGAGAGCACATAAAATTGTAAAGGAATGTTAACATTAAATTTCTCAGGCAATTTTTAATGAAAAATATGCAGGAAAGGGAAAAATGAAAGCTTTTGGACTTAATATTTATAGTTGCCCTCAAAGCATTATTTGTATTAGGCCTATTAAATAGTAAGAGCTTCAATTTAAAACACATCTGCTCTCCTCAGAGTATCTCTTTTGTCATTACAGCTTAGAATCATTCAATAGTTCTATTATATATTCTATTTTACAGAGTTTTTACATCTTGGCTTTTTGAAATTATAATGCAAGAGCTAAAGCTTGACTTATATTATCAGTCACTTGTTTTATAGTTATAAATCAGCATAGCTATTTAAAAGACTATTTCATCCTCTATTTAGAAAAAGAAAGAAATGAGTAATAAATGAGATGTGGGGCTTCCTAGTTCTTTATTAAAGGGCTGAACAGATAAAGATTTGTCTTTTGCTTAGAAACAATTTTTAAATGTGTTCTTTTGGTAACTAGAATGTTCTTCATATTGTACATACATAATTTTCACATTCTTATTTCACAGATCAAAAAATCATTGATTTAAA
The DNA here is from genome assembly GCF_027887165.1 of Monodelphis domestica. Taxonomy (NCBI): domain Eukaryota; kingdom Metazoa; phylum Chordata; class Mammalia; order Didelphimorphia; family Didelphidae; genus Monodelphis; species Monodelphis domestica. Next base: position 125,763,278 of record NC_077233.1, read on the forward strand.
GAGCTAGAAAAGACCTTAGAGACTACTAAGTTTGAGCATTAATTTTAAAGATATTAGACGTAGTTTGAGACTTACCCAAGGAAATACATCTCATAAGGTCTGAGGAGGAGATGTGGAATCCAGATCTTTATGACCCCATAACCACTGCTGTATCCACTACACTATATTTATTATTTATTTGCTTCTGAGTCCACAAAGGGAATCTTAGTTAATATTTTTTTCTTCAAAGTACCTATCACATATGCTTAGATTCACTGGAGAAAATTATCTTTGCTTGAAATTATGGGGTCTAAAAGCTGTGAATATGTAGAAATTATCATCATAATACTGTATAATTACACTGTTTAGACTACACAAAGATTCTATGAATATAAAGTACTGTTACAGAATTAGCTAAAAATTTAAAACACCTGTGATTTAGGAGAATGCCAAGCATTATCGTCTCCATTATAAGGACAGGAAAAATACACAGAGGATAAATGATTTGCAGGAGGAGACAGACCAAGCCAATGATTACAGCTGAGACAAAAGCTTTTAAGAATTTTACTCTTCTTTTTCTGCACGCTGAAACAGTGACTTCTGAAATGCCCAGGAAATACAAAATAAATACAATTTCTCCTGTTGCCTTACATCCTTTTTTTTTTCATTTCATTCAATAATACTTTTATACTTAGTATGAAAGTTATGTGAGCAATATGAATTAGTTAATAAAATTAATTAATGGTCAGTCTGCTCACTCCATAAATATCAATTTACCTCTTTCAAACTAAGTACTCTGGGAAACAAAGTGAAGACTCTTATTTATAAGCCATAAGTAAATAGTACTGGAATGTACTTTCATGAATATTAAACAACAATAATCCAAATTACATCTATTTTAACACATTTATAAATTTGCCATTTAATAAAAGGAGACAGATCTTGGAGAAGGCAGGAGACATGGAGGGAGGATGAGAGGGGATTGTTGAGGATAACCTACAAGTGAAGTCCTGGACTCTGCCCATCTCTACTTTGTTGGTTTTCAACTATATTCTACCCCAGAACATGGGCCCCAAGGAGCACTATTACTTTTATGAGGAAGGGAAAGCCCCTGGATTACAACTAAAAATTGCATCAGGATGATTAAGAGCAAACAAAAAGTATAGAACTCAAGGTTAATGAAGAGGAATGGGCAAGATCTAGTGGAGGGCTGATATGACCTATTTGTGGAAAACACATTTTTATTAGCCTGAGGGTTAATCATGTGAAGGTTGAATTCTACTGGAAGAATTCTATCACCTGTATGGAAGGATTTGGTTTTGGGTACATTGCTCCATTCTAATGCTGTCAATGTTAACCATCAGGTAAATTAAGGTGTAGTAGAAATGTATAGTTACAGAAGGATGAGGTTAAAAGGACCAGTGAAAGTTGATTTCATTTTTACCCTCAATTTTGTTTTAAAGAAATAAACAATACCATTGAGGCTGTAGTTATGGAATAATTGTCACACCCACTTGGTGAAATATTTTTAAAAGGAAGTATCTGAAAATTGTTATTAGTTAACCAGTTTTCTGCATAATTTGAGGACCTGATACAATATTTCTTAAGCACAGTTTATATTTAATATATTTTATGTCAAAGTTATTTTGATTAAATGACATATTATTTTCCTATCATATGTCCAAAAGTAACAAAAAGAACATATCTGTTGACAGATTTGTAGATACCTAATCCTCTGAGAAATATTATCAATTCATGTGATATAGGCAAATGCTTTAGTACCTGGGTTTGGAATGGATTTGAACAATATAAAATGACTTCTAAAAAAAATGTTGCCTCCTCAACTCAGGAATCTCATGCTGTAAGCTCATTATTTCAGAAATCATTGTGCTTATCTATACCAGAGAAAGGGGAACCTATTGAGGAAAACGGGCACTGAATAAACAAGAATGGGGGCCAGGCAGTGATGCTCACTTGTCAAGGGTGGTAACCAGAATGAAGTCAGAGTGGCAAGATTTCAAAAAGCTATAAACCATACTCCTAGAAAGCAAATATATTGTTTCATATTTCAGAAGGAACAGAAGGATCATCATAAACACTGAAGTTTTCTAATACAACACAAGCATGAAGTGTCAATGTCTGCTGTCAGTGAATTTAAGATGAAGGATAAGTAATTTTCATTCTGCTTTTATTTCCTGACAAATGACAACTAAGCCATTTCTGAGGTTCTCTTAAGTAAAGATTTGTGAAATGATGCCACTGGGTCACAGCTCCATGGTAAATGTTCATAGGAGAGTCTGATGAGGTCACTAAAAAGCCTTTCACTTGAGCTATTGTCTGAACTTGGGCCATTAGAAGTGAGAGGTTAACTCACTATTCCATTTGGCCCTCTCTTTGTAATGCTATTATTAATGTCACAAGTGGTGAATTTGTCAATGTCATGAAAACAAAGGAAAACATTAATGAGTATCTTTGGAGAATATCTTGTTTTGATTTAAATAAATTTTCTTCTAAAATGAATTTTTAAAAAGGAAAAGATTTTTGAATCTGATTTTCCTTTCAAATAAAAATTCAAAAAGAAATTCTGATTCTGAATATAATTTTTAAGAGAAAAGAGGTACCATAGCATTTTCCTAACATGTGACTTGTATTGTATGGATGGTGGCGTTTAGTTCCCAGCAGTAAGTTGCTCCATGTGAAATCTTAGTCACTTCATTCAGTTAGCTTTCACTGCTAAATTATATTTGCTACATGACCTTGTACCTATGACATAGAACCACCAGATATATAACTCCTCAGTGCCTCAGTATGTTCTTTAAGTTGAAAACTAGATGACACTCTCCATTTTTTTCTTGAGTTCAGAATGTCAATGAAATCATAAGTATGAACTTACAAACACATACATACACATACACACAAATGTTTATATGTACTCACATATTTTACATACATGTGTATATAAGATTTCCAATTATACAATATATATGCATATATGTAGGTATATATAGATAAACATATACATGAAGATTCTGTGAAGCAACTGTTTGCATTAATATTTAGGTAGTTTAGGAATATTAATAAAATATAACTAAATATTCTTGATCTCTTAACCATCTGAAAGAGTTAACAAGTAGCATGAGAACCTTGTCATAGCTAATTCAGGGCTTAATCACTTTTTCCTAGTCTCCTAATTGTTCTCTCTGTATCCAGTCTCTCTCCATTCTGATGAATCCTCTATATGGCTGCAAAAGGGATATCCTTAAGTACCTAACATTCCACAGCACAAGAAGCTTTAGTGGCTCCCTACTGCTATGAAGCTAAAATACAAACTCCTCTATTTGACCTTCAAAATCAGCTTCTAATATATCTTTCTGAATTTTTACTTTCCAATTAGTCATCTAATTCCAGCTAACGTCAACACCATTCAACAGACGTAGATAGCAAAATACTATACAAAAGTGTAGAGAAGGCTCTGACCACAAAACTAAAAAATGTTAAGACACCATCAGTAGGCATACTAGTGGCATTTGATAACAGAAATTGCCAAGAAGAAAATGATTTAAATTTAGTTTTATAAATATTTATTAACTGCCTACTATATGAAGATAAAGAGCTATGCTAGGAACTTGGAGAAGGATAGATTTAGATCAGACAAATTCAGAGGGTCTCAATGAACAATTTCTAATAGGAAATGATTGCATAGGGAAGGATATATTGGTTTGGAAAGTTACCAAGAGGAAAGTTAAAGGGTAGAAAAGAACTTTAGGGGAGTATACGAGCCCACAGAAGGATTGACAGAATTCATCAGATAATAGATTTATAACCAGAACGGATAAGAAACCAATCATATCCATTTTACAGATAAGAAAACTGAGGCTTGACAGAAGTTAAGGGACTTGTTCAGGGTCACATATCTAGTAAGTGTCTGAGGCAGGATTTAAATTCTGGTATTTCTGACACAAAGTTAAGTAATCCATAGATTAGGGCTGAAGAACTAAACAGGGAACAGGAGAAGACTAGAGGTGGGGCTTGAGGAGCAAGGGCAGCTGGCAAGAAGATGGACAAGAAATAAAGTAAAAATCTTGGACATGGTCTTGACTTAGAAGTCAGAAATGAAAAGTCCAGTTCTTCAATGTAGATAGGCAATAAGAAGACTAGAGTGAATGGTTTTTGGAATTATCTATTTAGAAATAACAGTTGGAATTATGAGAATGAATGTGTTTACCAAGGGAAAATATTTAGAGAAGGGGGAAAAGGCTGAACATGGGAGTTTGAGGAATAACAAAGAGATCAAAAGAATGGAGAAATACTAAAAGAGATAAATATGGACCAGATAAAAAAAATACAAAAAGAGAACCAAGAGAGTGTAGTATCTTAGAATCCAAAGAGGTGAGTTTTCCGAACCACTTCTGGGTTGAAAGATATCCAGGATATGAACTGAAAGTCACCAGATCTGTCAATTAAAAGAACATTAGTGAGTTTTCAGAAAGAAGATTTAGTAATGTTGTAAAGGAAGAAGGGAGAAAAAGAGTCACAATAAAAAGGTGTAGGTAATGAAAAAGGAAACCTAAAGACATCGATTTTCTTTTTAAAGCACAGTAGCACAGATAAGGGGAAAGGGATGATAGCAGGATGAAATAGATGGATCAAAGGAAATCTATTAATGGAAAGAGAAATGCTGTTGAATTTTTGCATCTTTTGGTTGAAAAAAAATGTGTTAAAAAACTTCAGAAACTTCTTTATGGTCCTGGATTAGCATTTGGTAAATAAACTTATAGGGTACTTGGATGGTCTTCCCATGGCTTGAGTATTTAATACTGATTCTCAAAGCACTTAATAACAATATTTTCAAAGAATGGTTCATACACCAAAGCAAACTGAGCCTACTCTACTCCTCCTGTTTAATTATGTATTCAAGTTACTTATTTACACTTTCTGTCTAAATATGTACAAATTCTATCGTTCATTTATCTAAATACACATCATGATCTAGATAAGAGAGATTCTTTACCCACTTGGCTGTTCTGGCACAAATGGGAAATTGTAGAGCTCTTTTAATGACCCCAAACAAATTTCAGAAACAAAGAGACAACTTTTTACAATAGTATTCTATCAGTGTTTGTATGACTTTGTAACATCTGTCACATATGCCCCCTTTGAGAGTGCCACCACTCAGGTGCAGGCCCTTACTACCTCACAACTAGATTACAGTAATATCCTACTGGAGTATCTGCCTGTCCCAAGTCTTTCATCACTTTAATCCATCCTGTGTTCAACAACTAAAGTGATTTTCCTAAAATGCAGTTCTGACCATACCACATGCCTACTCAATAAATTCCAATGTCTCCCTGTTGCTTCCAGAATCAAATACAAAATCTTGTTTAAAACTGAAAGTCCTTCCTAACATAGGTTCTCCCATTCTAGACTTTTTATATCTTACTCTCCATGATATATAATTTCATCCAGATACACTGGTCTCCTAGATTTCCATTAGAAAGTTTGTTTCCCAACTGTACTATGAGCTCTTTGAGAATAAAAATTATCTTCTTTTTTTTAATATTCTGCACAACATATATAAAAATAGGCTTGAAATATTTTAGTTTAATGTCCTAGGAGTTTGAATTCTGCTCTGAATATGGTGAATAAAATTCTAGAAATTAATTCCACTGCTTATTTAATATAGTACAGTAAGTCTTATTGCCAAGAATTAAAGGTGAGACTCTATACATTAAAGAACCTTCATGTTTAGATGGGATGTTCAAAGAACTTGTCCTCTATGAATATTATTTCAAATTCAATTAATATGAAATAATTCCTAAATAAGGATGAAAAAGATATATTGATCAAAAAAGAAGAGATAAATGTGAAGAACACTGGAAATGACAGCTATTTAAACTATAAAGTCATGAGAGCAGTGATGAGTTTTTTTCTGAATAAATAACCAGCATTTCCTATAAATAACTGTAGTGGGAAAGGACTCCTGATTAAGAATTATGGAAACCCAATCATGAATTCATAGCTTTATGGCCACGGTACTGAAACAAGGCAATCACTGTGAGCAGGTAAATGGCCTATCAGGCATAGATACCATATCCAACATAACGTGTCTAATGTGATCTTTCTTAGAGTTCAGTATCTCAGCATCCACAAATGAGGAAACTGAGAGCTAAGTCCTGTGACTTCAAGCTTAATGTATATTTTTTACTGTTCTGCACTTTAATCCTTTATGATTTAAATACACCACTGAGGATAGTCAGTGAAAGTGTAGTAATATGACTATTTGTTGAATGATCAGTTGACAAGAATCTTCTTGAAAGTATAGAATATTAAAGTTAGAATAGATCTTATAGATCATTTAAGGGAGAGTTGTTTGGTAGAAAGAGTACTAGATTTGGAGTAAAAGACCTGATATTGACATTTCCACTTACTACATATCCTTCGGCAAGTACCCCATCCTCAATGGGGTTCACTTTTTCACCTTTAAAATAGAAGGATATTGCAAAACAACATTTAGATACCCACCTAGCTCTAAATTTATAATATTATGGAAAAAATTTTAATTCCAAAACCCTACCATGACATAGAGTCTTGAAATATCTATAATGATATATACCTCATTTCTTTGGAAGTATCCCTTTCTATTATTACTACATAGCACTCTGAAGATAAGATTAGATATTGTTTATGAAAGTCAGAAAAGCAAAAAGTACTATGTGGATTTAAATCTATATTCTTTATATACTTCAACAAATTCATGATTATCGGTATGATATTTCTTGCCTGTAACAACAAAAAGATAGATTATTCATCAATATCTGGCTCTGATCAATAAGAAAAAAAAATCATCCTATGGTAATGAGACTTCCTATTCTTAGCTGGATTGATTATCCTAGTATAATAAACTACAGGTAGTTATTCCAAGCTTTTTAATGTTGTGGACACATATGCCAATTTATTTTCACTTGCATAGACTTTAAAAACAGTTGCCTCCTTGATACATAAGATATCATAAGATATCAGAGCAGGTTTTTGGTGGAAAACTATTATTCTATAAATTATCTATAGTATATGCTTTCAAGCTCAACATTTCACCCAAAAAGGCCTTGTCTCCTTGGCAAGTCATCTAATATCTCAGTGCAATTCTCTGAAACTACAGATTATTATTAGGGAGAGAAGTTTCCACATGATAGGTTCTCTACATTGATTTGAGTAGAGGTGGATATGAGTGAAAGTTGGGAATGTGAAGGACATAGCACATAGGGCTATGTATATTTCAATCATAAAATTATGAACTGAGCCTACCCTCAAAGGAGCTTACAGTCTACTGGGGGGACATAACATGTAAACAAACTAAGGTAATTCATGGTTATCTGAAATGCAGAATAGTTGCCATGGTAGAAGTTTCCTTACCACCAATGAAATTACTGGCCCTCCACCACCAAAGACATATACTACATACATTCTCTCTTTGTCTCTCTCTCTCTCGTTCTCTATCTCAGCAAATCATTATAATATGTTCTTTCATGTGTAAACACTAGCAAAAATTATGAGGAATTATTTCAGTTATGAAGAAATGGTAATGCTGGTAGGAAAAAACCTAATGTTATTCCTGAAAAAAATCATCCAGATAGTGAAAAGTGTTATAACAAGCCTCTAGAAGAATTAAAAGCTTTCCTGTACAAATTAACGTAATGACAGAAGAAGACAGAATTGGTTAAGATGTAAGTGGATTTCAAAAGTTAGCAGTTGATTCTATATTTGACATACACAAACACACAAACAAAAACACAACTTGTTTGAAGAGCCTAGAAGTTAGCTTTTGTTCTAGTGTAGAGTAATTCAACACAGTTCCAGTTTAGCCCTAATTCATGTAGGTTCTTCTTTTATAATCTTTTTTTTTCACCTCCAGTGATTTTATTTTTTTAATTAATTTATTTAGTCAATTTAGAACATTATTCCTTAGTTATAAGAATCACATTATTTCCCTCCCTCGCTTACTCCCACCCTTCTTGGAGCCAACGTTCTATTCCACTGAGTAATACATGTGTCCTTGATCAGAACCTATTTCCATGCTATTGGTGTTTGCATTAGGATGTTCATTTAGAGTCTACATCCCCAGCCATATCCCCTCAACCTATGTATTCAAGTAATTGTTTTTCTTTTGTGTTTCTACTCCCACAGTTTTTCCTCTGAATGTGGATAGTGGTTTTTCTTGTAGATTCCTCCAAGTTGTTCAGCATCATTGCATTGCCAGTAGTGGAGAAGTCCATTGCATTTGATTGTACCACAGTGTATCAGTCTCTGTGTACAATGTTCTCCTGGTTCTGCTCCTTTAGCTCTGCATCAGTTCCTGGAGGTCAGTCCAGTTCCCATGGAATTTCTCCACTTTATTATTTCTTTGAGCACAATAGTATTCCATCACCAACATATACCACAATTTGTTCAGCCATTCCACAACTGGAGAACATCCTCTCATTTTCCAATTCTTTGCCACCACAAAGAGCGCAGCTATGAATATTCTTATACAAGTCTTTTTCTTTATTATCTCTTTAGGTTACAAACCCAGCAGGGCTATGGGTGGATCAAAGGGCAGACAGTCTTTTATTGCCCTTTGGGCATAGTTCCAAATTGCCCTCCAGAATGATTGGTTCAATTCACAACTCCACCAGTAATGCATTAATGTCCTTGACATATACCTCCCAGCATTCATTACTTTCCCTTGCTGTCATGTTAGACAATCTGCTAGGTGTCAGGAAATACATCAGAGTTATATTGATTTGTTTCTCTCTGATTATAAGAGATTTAGAACACTTTTCACGTGCTTATTAATAGTTTTGATTTCTTTAACTGAAAATGGCCTATTCATGTCCCTTATCCATTTATCAATTGGAGAATGACTTGATTTTTTATACAATTGGTTTAGCTCTTTATAAATTTGAGTAATTAGACCTTTGTCAGAGGTTTTTGTTATGAAGATTGTTTCCCAATTGGTTGCTTTCCTTCTAATTTTGGTTACATTGGTTTTGTTTTGTGAACTTTAGATTACTCCACCCTACTTAGTCTAACAAAAACAGGAATGTCTACACCCATACTGAAAGATTAAGAATTTAGGAGGATGGCCTGTGACAGACATATGTTAGCAAATGACAAATCAGAAACAACTGGCAGACCCCTGGGCTGTCCTAAATCAAGTTTAAGCTACCATTGGTATATGTGAAATGCAGGAAAGTGATGTAAAAACTGTCTATACTTCGTGTCCTCTTCCTCTCTTCAGCCTCTTTGACAGCAGAGAGGTAGCTGGCTGCAGTGTGCTGGGCATTTCAGCATCTTGGCGTGGCTGTAGCTATTGTCTGGTTCAGCGATATGTTTTCCTTGATACTATACAGGGAGAAGCTGAGGAGCCTAGTTCAGGTGAGGCATCTCTACTGAGCGATATCAGAGTGTAGGCTGATTCTTTCTCCTTTGGCTTCCAAACACTACCCTCTTAGAAAGCCACTAATCTTCAGAGATCTTGTGGCAGATGACCTTGAACTTCCTCTGGCACAGGCCAGGCGGGAGAAATCCTACACCCTTTCCCTCTCATTTCTTCTTAATTCCATTCCTCTATATTAATTAAACCACCATAAATTTACTAACTCATTTGGGTATTTTATTTGCAATATTCGCTGGCACCCAAAATTAATTTAGTTTTAGGTTACAACACTAAAATTATTCTTACAATCTGTAGGAAACCTTCTTAATTTGATGCAATCAAAATTATTGATTTTACATTTTGTAATTTTTTCCAGCTCTTGCTTGGTTTTAAGGTCTTTCCTTTCTCAAAGATCTGACATGTATACTGTTCTGTGTTTGCCTAATTTGCTTATAGTTTCATTCTTTAATATTCAAGTCATTCACGCATTTAGAGTTTATCTTGGTGTAGGGTGTGACATGTTGATCCAAACCTAATCTCTCCCATACTGTCTTCCAATTTTCCCAGCACTTTTTATCAAATATTGGGTTTTGGTACCCAAAGCTGGGATCTTTGGGCTTATCATAGACTGTCTTGCTAAGGTCACTTACCCCTAGTCTGCTCCACTGATCCTCCTCTCTGTCTCTTACCAGTACCATATTGTTTTGATGACCACTGCTATATAGTATAGTTTGACATCTGATACTGCTGGGCCTCCTTCCTTCACATTTTTTTCATTATTTCCTGGATAACTTTGATCTTTTGTTCTTCCAAATGAACTTTGTTATGGTTTTTTCTAATTCAGTAAAAAAAGTTTTTTGGAAGTTCAATGGGTATGGCACTAAATAAATAGATACAATTGGGTAGGATATTCATTTTTATTATGTTAGCTCATCCTACCTGTGAGCAGTCAATGTTTTTCCAATTGTTTAAATTAGTTTTAACTGTGTGGAGTGTTTTGTATTTGTGTTCATATAGTTCCTGTGTTTGTCTCAGCAGATAGATTCTTAAGTATTTTATATTGTCTAGGGTGATTTTAAATGGAATTTCTCTTTCTAATTCTTGCTGCTGAGAAATGCTGATGACTTATGTGCATTTATTTTGTATCCTGCAACTTTGCTGAAGTTGTTGATTATTTCAACTAGCTTTTTATTTGATTCTCTGGGGTTCTTTAAGTAGACCATCATATCTTCTTTAAAGAGTGAAAGTGTGGTCTCCTCATTACCTATTTTAATACCTTCAATTTTTTTTTCTTCTCTAATTGCTACAACTAGTGTTTCTAGTACAATGTTAAATAATAGAGGTGATAATGGGGCATCCTTGTTTCACTCCTTATCTTATTGGGAAGGCTTCTAGCTTATCCCCATGGCAGATGATGTTTGCTGATGGTTTTAGGTATACTGTTTATTATTTTTAGGAAAGGCCCTTCTATTCCTATGCTTTCTAGTGTTTTCAATAGGAATAAGTGTTGTATTTTATCAAAGGCTTTTTTTGCATCTATTGAGATAATCATGAGATTTTTGTCAGTTTCTTGTTAATATGATCAATTATGTGGATGGTTTTCCTAATATTGAACCATCCCTGCATTCCTGGTATGAATCCTACCTGGTCATAGTGAATAACCCTCATAACTTGCTGGAGTCTTTTTCTGTCCAGGCTTTTTCTTTTGTCATGGTCTCCTGGTAGACCAATGATTCTTAAATTGTCTCTTCTCAAACGATTTTCTAAATCTTCTGTTTTGTGAATGAGACGCTTCATATTTTCTTCAATTTTTTCATTCTTTTGATTTTGTTTTGTAGTGTCCTGCTGCCTTGTGAGGTCACTTGATTCTAGTTGTTGTATTCTGGTTCTTAAAGACTGGACTTCATCCCTGGCTTTTTGGTCATCCTCCTTCTGGTCTGATTTTCTTTGCAGGTCATCTTTCATTCTCTTTACCTCATCTTTCATTTCTTTGTCTCATCTTTCATCTCCTTTGCCTCATTTTCAAGCTGGTTGATTTTGGTTTTCAAGGCACTATTTTATTGTTTTATTTCAAGTGCCTCTGTTCCCAGATATCTTAGTTTTAAAGTTCTTTTCCAAGTTGTCTTTAGCCTCTCTTAATTGTGTTTTGAATTATAGTTTTTGAGTTCTTTCAGAGCCCATATCCAATTAGCTAGGTTTTCTGTTTTTTTTTTTTTGCTTGGTGTTCCATCATCCTTCTCTGTTCCGTTTGCTCTCTGTTCAGTGCCTGTTTAGAAGCTGTCAATTGTAGTTTCTTTTTTCTTTTTCTGTTGTTTCCTCATGTTTACCACTTCTTTACTCTCTGCAGTTGCCTGAGCTCTTGCTCCTCTCTTTTTTTTTGTGGTTTTGGGCTTTTCTTTCCATCTTCACCCTTGGAGTTTTGTCAGTAAATGTCTCAGTGCAGTCTGTAGGGGAGGGGTGTTGGAGCTTGAGCTTACCTGCCCTCTGGAAGCTTTGATGGGATTAAATCTAGCAGTCTGTGGGGGAAGGGTGTTGGAGCTTGAGCTTCCCTGCCCTCTGAAAGCTTTGATGGGATTAAGTCTGGCTGGATTGTTGGATGTGCTCTGAGGCCAAAGGGAAAGGTGTGGGGGGTGGCCCAATATAGAGGGTCTCCACTGCTGAAACTCCTGCACACTCTCATCTCTGTGCTTCTTCTCTATCTGATTCCCCACTGCCTGTGTTAGATGCGCGGTGCCTGGCATAGCTTTACCTGCAAAGTACTCCCTCCAGATCAGCACCTTTGCCTGACCAGAGGGAGCTAAAGACTTAGCGCTCTAGGTGGAAGAGGGGTCCTGGGACCTTCCTTCTTCCTTCCCCTTAAACTGGAGTGTTCTCAAATCCTGGCTTTGGGGGGAGGAGAGGTACCTTTTAAATTGAGTCCATCAGGAGGGTTCCTTGGCTCTGTCTTGTTAGGTTTGATTTTCAGTCCCCTAGGAGCATTTAGTTTGTAATCCATAAGGAAGGGTTTTCAGAGGTCTGAACATTTGCTGCCTCTATGCCGCCATCTTGACTCTACCTCCCTTCTTTTATATTTCAACAGATGTTGAAAACTACAGCAGGCCACTGTGAAAATTCCAGTGATGAACTCTTGCTGTCGAATTTCTAAATGGCCCTGCTCTTTTCATGGCCAGTGGTGAATTTAATGTGCAGTTAGTCACAGAGTGATGGAGCACAGGCTTCAACATTTTCATCACAGTGAATACTCTCTCGGGGCTGCCAGTAAAAGGAGATAGCCACAATAGTGTCAGTGTAATCATACTAAAGGCATCTGGGTTTGTCTCTTGGTTAAAAAGGGGACCCTAGTATTTCTATGCTTATTGAGTTCTTTCAGGTGGAGACACTTCTATTTCAGAGAAATAGCAGGAGACAAAAAAAAAATCATCAGCTCCAATGCTGAAATTTCTTGGACAGGCTGAATCGTAGAGCAATATATCTTTTATTACTTCATCTGACAGCTTCAGATGGCATGCTGAGTTTAACTGAACTGATATACACATTCTGCAGGTATTCTGTTGGGAAGAAATTTTTTAGACAATTTCTGGATGACACAGAAATAAAACATCTGAATATTGGATTTTGGCTTATCTGCTTGTGTTTTGGCTACTTCTCTTAGGTTCTTATCTCAAGACAAGTCAGATAACCTAGGGTTCAGGGAAGAAGAAGGAAGTATTTGTAAAATACTGGCAATCAGAATGAGTTGGGTAGATCTAATTACATTTGTTGTCTTGAGCCACTTAAAAGTAGGCAGTTTAACATGGTAGCCTCAAAGGTCAGTCAAGAAAGTCACCAAGAAGGCAGTGCAGTACATCAGTGGAATTTTCTTCAGAGTAAGATGGGAGAGGAAGATGAGGAGAAAAAAGACAATGTTTATAAATAAATGTACAAAGTATATGTAAAGAAACTGTGGCCTAGAGTATCTGATGCAGGAGAGAAAATTTGAACTCATTAAATATTATTGAGAGTAAGTAGAGTAGGACTCAAAGTGGAATTAGAAAAGTTTAAGCAAAAAGAAGCAATAAATATGGGGTTATTCAAGTACTGAATATCAATTGCCCAATCAGCAAGGATTTATTAAGCACTTTCTATGTGTTAAGCACCATGCTAATCTGTAGAGATAAGAAGCCTATAAGACCAGTTCTAAAGCAAAATACTATAGTAACAGTAGACTTACTTCATCCTGGAAATTTGATGGCAGTCTCTCTGCCAAACACTGAAACACTAATTTGCCTTAATTATAATTTCCCCTTTCAAAAGACTGAAGAAAAACAGGGAATTTACTGTTTGAATCCTGTTGCTCTCTTCCCTCAAGATGCATTTTTAAAAATACTTATTCTGAGTATATAATTACATATGTACTTGTGGTCATCACCAATAAAATATAAATTCCTAAGTAGGATAGTTTCATTAATTTTATTTTTAACTTCACCATAAAGCATGTCACATTAGTAAATGCTTGTTGACTGGACTGATCAAGCAAGATGAAATGGTCATTGATGAAGTTAGAGTAGAAACCTGAAGGACAAATAGCCACTGTATCATATAATTTGAGATAGAAGAGAGGGAAAGCAAGATATAGACTAATTTATGCCTTAAGATTTTAGGAGAATAAAATACAAAGGATTTAGAAAAGCAGAGTTAGGTCCACCGTCTGTCATTCTATTTCCCTATGGGACATAGACAACTTCAATTCTTTAGAAATTAAAGTATTACATACTGAGGTTAAACAGATGGGCTGTTTTGATGGAGCCATTAAAAAGCACTGCTAGTTTCCCAAAGGTTCTATTGATTTTGTTAAAAATATATAGTATGATATTGTTTTGTTTGGACTCTCTAGTTAATAAATGGCAAATAATTTAAATTTAAGAAATTTTAGTTATTATAAAATTATCCTATGTTTGAAGTAACTGAAGTTTGATATGAATGTTGATTTTATAGTTATGTTTAAGGCACACAATAGGTACTGTTGTAGCAGCCTTGGCAATAAAGAGTATGATGCTGGAAAGATGAATGGCAGAAGAGAAGGATAACACTGGTGGATTTATTAAAAAAGCACCCAAATTTTATAAACAAGATCTGACTCTCTAAGTAAGTGTCATTTGAATGTAAACATCTTGAGACCCATGGCTGTCTTATATTTTTTGTTTAAATATAAAATGTTCTGGACATCTGGTCAATATGGCAGCTTAGAGAAAACTAAAGTTCAGATCTCCTGAAAACCCTTCCCTACCGATCTCAAACTATAAGCTCTTAAGGCGTCGAAATTCAAACCGATCAACAGCATAGACCCTGGGAATCCTCCTCCTGGACCTGGACCCGGATCAAAAGGTACAGCCCCCCTCAAAAGCCAGAACCTGAGATCACTTGGACCTAAGGGGTAGGAGCGCAGAGTCCAAGGCTCCGGGAAGCCACAGCCCCACCCAGCTCAGAGAGCAGGGTCGTTTGAAACAACAACAACCCTCAGGGCCTTCTATCCGAGTCCCAGTGAAAGTCACTGCCCTTGGAGCTCCCCCCCGCAGACAGCAGGCTTGTCTGAAACAACAGCAACCCTCAGGGCGGGCAAGACAGCCTCACGGGCTGGATCCTTCTATCCAAGTCTCAGTGAAAGTCACTGCCCTCGGAGCTCCGGGAAGCCGCAGCCCATCCCCCCACAGGCCAACGAAACAGCCTCACGGCCAGCTATTCTGAAGGCAACTTCCGGAAAGCAACCCGACCCAGAGAGCCGGGGGAGAGTGTGGCCCACTGGTCCGACCCTTCCACTCCAGTTCCAGTGAGGCATACTCAATTTAACCCAGGGAAACCTCATAGAACCGACAATCTGCCCAGGACGAAAGCCTCTGAACACCAGACAGAGATAAGAAAAGCTAATCCTCCCCATTCAGAGATGGCAAACTCCACAGAAGCACAGAAGCCCCAAAATACCAAGAAAAATAAGAAGAAAGGGGCCTACTTTGGACACATTCTATGGAACCAAAATACAAAATACAGAGGAGATAGAAGAAGATATACAAGAAAATGCTCCAAAATCTTCCAAAGGAAATGAAAACTCTCCACAAACCCATGAAGAATTTGAATCAGAAATTATCAAAAAGATGGAAGCCTTCTGGGAGGAAAAGTTGGAAATAATGCAAAAGAAATTCACGCATCTACAAAACCGGTGTGATGAAACTGAAAAGGAAAACCAGGCTTTAAAGGCCAGAATCAGGCAGCTGGAAGACAATGATCGTGTAAAAGAGCAAGAATTAATAAAGCAAAGCCAAAATACCAAGAAATTAGAAGAGAACATAAAATATCTCACCGACAAGGTGACAGATCTGGAAAATAGAGGGAGAAGAGATAATTTAAGAATAATTGGACTCCCAGAAAAGCCAGAAATAAACACCAAACTCGACATGGTGATACAAGATATAATCAAAGAAAATTGCCCAGAGATTCTAGAACAAGGGGGCAATACAGCCACTGACAGAGCTCACAGAACACCTTCTACACTAAACCCCCAAAAGACAACTCCCAGGAATGTAATTGCCAAATTCCAAAGCTATCAAACAAAAGAAAAAATCCTACAGGAAGCCAGAAAAAGACAATTTAGATATAAAGGAATGCCAATCAGGGTCACACAAGACCTTGCAAGTTCTACTCTGAATGATCGTAAGGCATGGAACATGATCTTCAGAAAGGCAAGAGAGCTGGGTCTCCAACCAAGAATCAGCTATCCAGCAAAACTGACTATATACTTCCAAGGGAAAGTATGGGCATTCAACAAAATAGAAGATTTCCAACTTTTTGCAAAGAAAAGACCAGAGCTCTGTGGAAAGTTTGATACCGAAAATCAAAGAGCAAGGAATACCTGAAAAGGTAAATATTAAGGAAAGGGGAAAAATGTTATCTTCTTTTACTCAAACTCTCTTCTATAAGGACTATATTTATATCAATCAATGTATACTAATATGTGGGGGAAATGTAATGTATAAATAGGGGGTAAAGAAAGACCAAATAGAATAATCTTTCTCACACAAAGATTCACATGGGAAGGGGAGGGGAAGAAAAGCATAGGAATAGAAGGGTCATTCCTAAAAATAATAAACAGTATATATCTAAAACCATCAGCTAATATCATCTGCAATGGGGATAAACTAAATCCATTCCCATTAAGATCAGGAGTGAAACAAGGATGCCCATTATCACCTCTACTATTTGACATTGTACTAGAAACACTAGCAGTAGCAATTAGAGAAGATAAAGGAATTGAAGGCATCAAAATAGGCAAGGAGGAGACCAAGTTATCACTCTTTGCGGATGACATGATGGTCTACTTAAAGAATCCTAGAGATTCAACCAAAAAGCTAATTGAAATAATCAACAACTTTAGCAAAGTTGCAGGATACAAAATAAACCCACATAAATCATCAGCTTTTCTATATGTCTCCAACACAGCTCAGCAGCAAGAACTAGAAAGAGAAATCCCATTCAAAATCACCTTAGACAAAATAAAATACCTAGGAATCTACCTCCCAAGACAAACACAGGAACTATATGAACACAACTACAAAACACTCGCCACACAACTAAAACTACACTTGAGCAAATGGAAAAACATTAACTGCTCATGGATAGTACAAGCCAATATAATAAAAATGACCATCCTACCCAAACTTATTTATCTATTTAGTCCCATACCCATTGAACTACCAAAATACTTCTTCACTGATTTAGAAAAAACCATAACAAAGTTCATTTGGAAGAACAAAAGATCAAGGATATCCAGGGAAATAATGAAAAAAAAAACACATATGATGGGGGCCTTGCAGTCCCTGACCTTAAACTATATTACAAAGCAGCAGTCATCAAAACAATTTGGTACTGGCTAAGAAACAGAAAGGAAGATCGGTGGAATAGACTGGGGGAAAGCGACCTCAGCAAGACAGTATACGATAAACCCAAAGATCCCAGCTTTTGGGACAAAAATCCACTATTCGACAAAAACTGCTGGGAAAATTGGAAGACAGTGTGGGAGAGACTAGGAATAGATCAACACCTCACACCCTACACCAAGATAAATTCAAAATGGGTGAGTGACTTAAACATAAAGAAGGAAACCATAAGTAAATTGAGGAAACACAGAATAGTATACATGTCAGACCTTTGGGAGGGGAAAGGCTTTAAAACCAAGCAAGACATAGAAAGAATCACAAAATGTAAAATAAATAATTTTGACTACATCAAACTAAAAAGCTTTTGTACAAACAAAACCAATGTAACTAAAATCAGAAGGGAAACAACAAATTGGGAAAAAATCTTCATAGAAACCTCTGACAAAGGTTTAATTACTCATATTTATAATGAGCTAAATCAATTGTACAAAAAATCAAGCCATTCTCCAATTGATAAATGGGCAAGGGAAATGGATAGGCAGTTCTCAGATAAAGAAATCAAAACTATTAACAAGCACATGAAGAAGTGTTCTACATCTCTTATAATCAGAGAGATGCAAATCAAAACAACTCTGAGGTATCACCTCACACCTAGCAGATTGGCTAACATAACAGCAAAGGAAAGTAATGAATGCTGGAGGGGATGTGGCAAAGCAGGGACATTAATTCATTGCTGGTGGAGTTGTGAACTGATCCAACCATTCTGGAGGGCAATTTGGAACTATGCCCAAAGGGCGACAAAAGAATATCTACCCTTTGATCCAGCCATAGCACTGCTGGGTCGGTACCCCAAAGAGATAATGGACACAAAGACTTGTATAAAAATATTCATAGCTGCGCTCTTTGTGGTGGCCCAAAACTGGAAAACGAGGGGATGCCCATCAATTGGGGAATGGCTGAACAAACTGTGGTATATGTTGGTGATGGAGTACTATTGTGCTAAAAGGAATAATAAAGTGGAGAAGTCCCATGGAGACTGGAACAACCTCCAGGAAGTGATGCAGAGCGAGAGGAGCTGAACCAGGAGAACATTGTACACAGAGACTAATACACTGTGGTATAATCGAACGTAATGGACTTCTCCATTAGTGGCGGTGTAATGTCCCTGAACAACTTGCAGGGATCCAGGAGAAAAAAACACCATTCATAAGCAAAGGATAAACTATGGGAGTGGAAACACCGAGAAAAAGTAACTGCCTGAATACAGAGGTTGAGGGGACATGACAGAGGATAGACTCTAAATGAACACTCTAATGCAAATATTATCAACAAAGCAATGGGTTCAAATCAAGAAAACGTCTAATGCCCAGTGGACTTACGCATCGGCTATGGGGGGTGGGGGGGAGGAAAAGAAAATGATCTATGTCTTTAACAAATAATGCTTGGAAATGATCAAATAAAATATATTTTTTTAAAAAAAAGGAGTTTCATATGAAGATTTTTGAAAGCAGAGACTCATGGAAGGAAGTTCAAAGAGCACAGAATGTTTTTCCAAACTGCTAGTCAAAGAATAATTTTCATGGAGTTTTAAGGTTACACAGAAAATAATAGGAAAAAAAAAGGTTTCTTAAGGGGCAGTCTAGAGGAATAATCTGGAGGTTTGAGATTGAAATCTGAACTCATGAATAGATCCTCCCAGAAATAACCTTTCACTCAATCATGGAATATGCCTCATTGTGTTGGGCTTCCAAAATAATAGGTTTTGGAGCTTTAAGAGACACCTAGGAGCATTTATTTTCCAGAAAACTGTGGCTCAGAAAGCTTAGTGACTTGCTCAAGGTCACACTGACGATAAGAAAAAGAAGCAAAATTCAAACCTACCTCTTCCAATTCTTGCTTTTCTTCACTAAGTTCTTATCATGTGCAAGGCACTCTGTTAGTCAGCTAGGGATGAATGTGTCATGAGAAATGACATTGTTTTTAGAGTTTACAAATGAAGGGGATTATAAAATGACACTGGTGACTGGTTTAAGGTTTGGTTTCAGTTATATAATTTGATCCTGATTTTTAAAGTCTTTCATTATAAATATTCTTCAGGTGAAATACTTTACCAAAATGAATGGAGTTCCTAAAGTTCCAATTTTTATCCAAGAAAGAATATAAATTTCATTATAATGGCAAAGTCCTTTCCCTCGTGGAACCCATCATTGTTCCATCATTTATGGCTAGCATCTCAGAAACTTTCTCCATGTGTTTTATCTCTGTTGTTGCCATTGCACTGTTGTCTCCAATGCATAGGGTCAACAGAAAAGCCATTATTTTATTGGTTTTTGTAATATGCTTGTTCCCTGAGCAGTAAATTACGGCATTTGGCTAACAACGAAATGTTGCAGCTAACTTTCAAAATCCCAATTTCTAGTCTATTAAAGAGAGTAATTTACTGCCCATCAGCAGGCTATGATCATGTAGAAATGGAACTTATGTCTAAGGCTTTGAAAAGACATGCAAATAAATGACGTATTGTACTGTATAGGTTATTTATTTTCCCATCTTTTAAATAAGGTCACTTGTGTTGTTTATATACCTGTCTTTCTTAAAAGCGTAGAAATGTTAGCAGAGCAAGTTCAAATTCCTCTTGAGAGACAAATCATGAAGTCAGGTACAATCATATATGGTCACATTAAATATTCAGCTGCTCCTAATGTGTTTTAAAGAGTCATTAAGAAGCTACTTTAATGTACAAACAATATGAAAACATCAGTAAAGATCATCCCCCACTCCTACCTGGGGCTACTGTCTTGTACTTTTGTGATTACAAGAAAGATGATTTTTAAAATGATCACGATCACTCTATTAAATTTTGGTTTCAGTTATACAATTTTATGCTAGTTTCAAAGGTCTTCTATTCCAAATATTCTGATAAATGCCTTGCCAAAATGTACATTAATTCCTCTATAATAAATATACTATGTATTCACAGACATTTAAATTTTTTTTAAAGGGGAGGAGGTACAAAATACTCTGGAAATCATGGCCTGCTTTGCAATTGAGAAACCAAATAAATGGTACATTACTTTTCCTTCATGCTGTTTATCCCCTTTATAGTATTCCACAGAATAGATATAAATGTATATGTACTGTCAGGGAAGAAAAGAAAAAGAAAAGCTTATCCCCTATAATAGGAAAAATTAAGAAATTTAAACCTTCTTAAGAAAAGAATAGGTGAATTCCTATGTCAACTTTTTTGGCTAAACATATTTCTCACTTACCTAATGGAATTTGGAAGATTAGTCTGAATTCTCTCAGAGAAATAGTGGATACTAATTAGAATAAGAAACCTGGGAAGACTGTTAGAAAAACATAATTCTTTGCAATAGAAAATAACAAACATGAACTAAGTAAGTAAAAGATGTTTCAATATTCAAGATCAAAATTAATAAATACTCCTGAGGAATAACTATAATTCATTTACACAGGCACACACACGCACGCACGCACAAGCACACAAAAGAACAAACATAACTCACCACAATGTCTTCAGGAAAAGTATCTCTACTGAAGGAGCCATCATCAAAAACAACTTCATAGAAGGTTTGAGATGTCACCTCTATTACTCTGCAGCTGTAATATCGTGTGTTCCGGTGCTTTGAGATGACAGTCTGACCGACGGTGATTGCCTTTTCACAAGGTTTGGATCTCTTTCATGTGGATAAAGAGAAGAAAAGGAAAGAGAATCAATCAATAAACTTTGCAAGGCACTGTGCAAAGCATTAGGGAATACAAAGACAAAAATTAAATAGTCCCCGCTGTCAAGGAGCTTACATTTTGCCAAATTATTAAAAATATCCATTTCTATGGGCAAGAGATTCTGAGGGTTTTTTGAGACTTTTGTCTTCCTATCTCAACCTGGCTGGAAGTTTTGTAGCTACTCACAGTATCACTTCTGATCAGTATGGAAGTTTGTGACCTGCTCTGTTTCTTACCTGGGCCAGTTTGCTTCACCTTAGGCAATCTAGTTATCCTAGTTAGCCCTGACCTATTCCTAGGGACTTCCCATCTTGGTGCCAGATAATGCAAATACTTAATCAGCATTAACCCCTCTGAAGCTTGGAACTCTAGAGCTTATATGATCCACCAGTCTTATCCTCCCCATAACAGGAATTACAGATATGTGTTAATATAACCAGTTCAAGAGATTTTTTTATGTTATGTTGTTCAACAGAGCTAGGTTGAAAGCACACTGCATTTGTGATCTAGATTAGGAAAAATTTAATCCAGAATAGTTTTATGTTGAAATTAATAATTAGTAAAAATAATAATAATTATCCTCTGCAAAAATCCTACTTTGATGCCTCACCATAATATGAAGGAGACTGTGATCCTTCAAGGACTATTGATGCCTTTGAAATATGAGGCCTAAAAAGTCTTAAGCTAGAAAGGCTTTTAGTTTAAGTTGACAGATAAATTAAAGGCTGACCTCAGTAGCTCTAGAAGACTGTCTACTATGACATAAAATTAAAGGTGCTTGGAGTATTAAAAGCAAGAAGCATACCTAAACGACAGTTTCATGGCATGGAGAATCTCTACTCTATCTATACTCTCTGGAATTAGCATTCTCAAAGCAGCAGGAGAGAAATGTTGTAGACTAGAAGAGTATATGATGAAACACACACATGACCTGGGAAAATAGGCCCACAGTCCCCCCCGGAAAAGCATTCCCGATATCTACAGTGGACCCTATCATCTGGAGGAATGAAATCAAAGTTCTCTTACCAGGTTCATAAGACAAGTGAGTCCCTTCCCTCCAACTCCACCCCTAACTTTTTCCCTGAGCTGGGGATGTGAGCTATAATTTCCTATTGGTTCCTGGGTTGGCTAGGTAAAATTCAATATGCCTCAGGCTGCAGCTGGGCATATAGAAACTTTTTGACAAAAGATGATGTTAATAAGCCTAGAGTGATTGAAATCTTTTTTTAGAACAAATGTTATGAATTAGAAATGTTCACTGAAACAGCTTGAAGACACACTGGATGGATGACAGATGCCAAACCAATTATCCAATTTCCACCAAATGCAATCCAATACCACCAAATGCAATAATAAACACCAGTAGATACAAATATCCTAAAAGATGTGAAACCTTTGTATTTGTAAACTTTAAAAAACAATGGCTTTGAAACAGTTCATGTCAGTTCTTCAGCTTTGTTATTTACCAGTATGTGCTTCAAATTGTTGTTCCTCTTTGGGAGATATTTAAATTAACTAAGAATTACAGCGTAACTCTTGTATCTATAATAGGTCAGTTCTCTTTCCCAGCACATGCTTTATTAGAACTTCTACCCATTAGATATTTATCGCATCTGAATGTATCTACTTAAGATATAGAAAAAGCAGATGGTAATTTAGTTTTAGATTTATTAAATTATCTTTTCTCTAAATTCCATGAAACTAAGAAAGATCAATCAGACCTTACTTAGACTTTTAAAAACCATGGCAACCATATGGCCTAAATCAACTTTACCTTAGATTCTTTTCACTTTAATTTCTGACTATCAACTTTAAACCTTTTTCAGGTGGTTCTGACAAATTGTTGTTTTTTTTTTAGGTGTTCATATCCTTTGGCTATCCTTGTCTATTAGGGAATGCCAAATGGATTTAGATTTGTATGCATTCCCCACAGAATTGAAAATTTATTTTTATTAATTTATTTTCAGATTCATTTTTTTGAAAATTTGAGTTCCAAATTCTATCCTTCCTTCTAGTTCTTCTCCCACCCATTTTGCAGGCAAGCAACCAAATATCACTTATACATTTGAAGTCATGCAAAACTTACTTCCATTTTGGACTTATTGTTGTAGCTGTCCCCCCTCTCCCCTCAAAAGCATTCCCTTTAGGATTTGTCATTTTCTATTTTAGTCACATTTGTTAGTCTGCTAGGTGTGGTAGCTCCTCCTAGTTGTTTTATTCTAACCAAGTGATTGAGCATTTTTTAGTATGACTATTAATGGCTTTGATTTCTTCTCCTGAAAATTACCTATTCATATCATTTATCAATTAGGGAATGGTTTTTTTTTATTTTAATTTAAAATGTATTATTGTCATGCAAAACATACTTTGATATTGGTCACTGATGTAGGAATGCACTCGTATATAACCAAAATTATAAATACACTGCTGTGAAAGACAATTTCAACAGTTCTTTCTCTAGACCGCTAGAATTTTATTAAAAATATAAATCAAATTTTTCCCCAAACCCCTTTTTTCTATTAATACTAGGTATATTTATTTCTGACAAAAATATTTTAATATTAAATAACTGAGATATTTTTGTGATCTATGCTTCATGTATGGCAACAAATTTTTCAGTCATAAGTATGAAAGTTATAGCCTTTCATTTGCCTCTAAATTTGTTATGGGATGATATTTTATATTTAGGATCATAGAATAATAGATTGAGAAGTAAGAGGCCACCTAATTCAACCATAAAACTAATAAGTGTACAAGGCAGGCTTTGAATTTAGATCTTACTGACTAAGTCTAGAGGTATATCCACCCAGCCATCTGACTATGTATAACTCAACAAATCAGTTTGGAATCACACATTAAAGTAGTAACCAACTTCATGTTGGAAGGATTTTATCTGCATCAGGAGCTGAAAATTACATTGAGCATATACTAGATGCACAAAGGAAAGCCAGAGTTCCTTAACACTGGTATGCAGCAGAATGTTGCATACCTAAGAAGAACTTCACGAGAACTCCAAAAATAAAGAAAAAGATTTTAAAACCTTAAGAGTTTACCCCCCTCATCAAATGTTTTAAGTTTAAAAGAACTCTCCCTAGAATTTGGGGGGTACAAGGAAATATTGTGTTTGGAGAGATGATTCTGTACCAATTGTTCCACCTACTATATCAGCTCAGTAAAATAAATCTGGAGAGGGTCATTAATGGGGCTCAAAAATTACAATACCAAAAACAACAACCTCTTTATGGCTTCCCCAAGAACCTTGAGAAGGATTAATTATTGGCTCTCTAGGTACCCAGTCCATCAATGGTAAGTAGTCCTGGAAGGATGACTACTATGTTGTAGTCATGTCCAATTCTTTATGACCCCATTTGGAATTAACATGGCAAAAATACCTGAGTCATTTTCCATTTCCTTCTCCAGCTCACTGTGCAGATGAGGAAACTGAAGCAAACAGGATTAAATGATTTACCCATGGCCACAAAGCTACTTAATGTCTGAGGCCAAATTTGAATGCAGGAAGATATGTCTTCCTGATCCCTACTCAGGGTTCTATTCATTGTACCACTTAGCTGCCCCCAGAATAATTGTTGAATCTAATGATTTGTTTCCTTTTATTCTTCAGCAATTTTTCCTTCTCTTCTTAGATCTCAGTGATTTACTTGTCTCTTTTTAATTAATTAAATTTTGTTTCATTTGCCTTTTTTTTGGAAAACCAGCTTCTTTGTTTTTGGAAAAGCTTTTCTTTAATTTTCAAAATAACTTTGTGCTTATTTATGAATTAACATATCAATTTTCCTAGATTTTTTTAGTTGGATACTGTCGATTAATTGGTTTTTTCTTTCTCATTTTTGTTAATAAAAGTATAGAAAGACATAAATTTCCATATAAGGCTTATTTTAGCTGCATTCCATAAATGTTGGCAATTTCTCTCTTCTCCACACACGTCATCTACTTTATTTAGTAATTCTTTTGGCTGTGATTTATTCTTTGACTCACTCATTCTTTAGGATATTATTTAGTCTATGGCATCTATTTGTATTTCTATTATTAATGATAATTTATCACATTGTAATGTACAATAGAAGCACTTATGAAGTCTTTTTTATACTTATTTATGGTATCCCTTTTATGCCCTAAGCAAAATTTTTAAAAGGAGTTAAGCAAAATTTCAAAATTACACCTTATGATCCTTATTCCATAATCATCATTTATCACATGATTTTTTCTAATATTTTGGGCAGATCCATAATGTCTTTTTAGGTACATTCCCTAAAATTCAGTCTAAGAAGGTATATTGACATCACCTTTGACTATTGTCTTGCCATCTGGATCTTCTCATAATAATTACAGTTCCTTCTGAAATAATGCTTGTTTTTGAAAAGTTGAATATGTTCTAATGTAATTGAAATACCATGGAACAATGTGAGCATAACTTGAATTTTATGTTTGCATGATTTCATTCCAAATAATGAGAAGAATGCAGAAAATTTAACCATTTCAGGTAGCTCACAAACTTCCAATTTTATCCCTCCTTCCACAAGCAACTGTCAGGTCTTTTTGAAGGTAAAGTGTTATATTTATTGAATATCTTCTGGCAGAGTAGCAGCATGGGAAGAGGAAGGCTGGTTTTGGTCTTTACTCATGTAATCTATCCCCAATCTATTCAACCATTCCTGGATTTGAAGGTCTGTAGAAGTTGTCTCTGGTTCCTAGCAACTGAGTTTGGAACCTGGGGTACCATTTTTATTAGGTCCTCCCTCCCTCCCCATCTCCCTCTTCCTCTCTTTCTCCCCCTCTCCTTCTCTTGCCCCTCCCTTCTTCCCTCACCACATGTCACTAAAGAAGCTTTTAAGTGTTCTTTCCCTAACCCCATTTTTTTTTTCAGTTAAGCCATGTGGATGCTATTGCACAATTTTGAAGGGCAGTGATTTTTTGGGAACTCCTACATTATGTTACTGCAAAACTGACTGTATAATTATGATATTATTTAATTATCTAAGGTGCCTTTAGACATAATGTTAATTACCTAACTTATCTCTGGGAAAAAATCTCTCTTTAATATTGCTTTAAGATTGTAATTTCTATTACTATTTTTAATTCAAATGAAGTCTAATAAATTCAACCTCAAACCCTCAAGTTTATTCTTATGTTATACAGCATATACTAAATATAGTAAATTGTTGGTTTTTGCTTTATAATCCATTCTACCCCTCTACATTTTATAAGTTTACCTAGTTCACATTATTTTGATTGTTTTCTGTTCAAGAAAAATTTATTCCTGTCCTTACCTCCTCCTCTCATAGAAATTAGCATCAAGGATTTACTATCTGTATTCACAGCCTCAAAGTTTTGGTATGGAAAGGGAACTCTACCTCACTGAATCTAATCTCATCCTTTTATAAATGTGTAACAGGGGACACAGAGAAAGTGACTTGCCCAAATTCCTACAATTGGTATAGCTTGGAACAATCTCATCCCACTTTCCTCCTTTCCACTTACCTTCCTAGTTGACCATATCACTCAGTGAAATTGCCCTTTCCAAAACTATCAGTAATTTCTCAATTGTCCAATTTGACAGTCTTTTCTAAGCTCTAATTCTTGACTCATCTGCTGCATCTGAGCTATTGACTGAAGAAGAAGCAACATCGTGATGTCAAGGAAGAAAAAAGGGAAAGGAAGTCTCTCCTCTGGATTTTTTATGATACTACTCTCTCCTGGTTCTCTTCCTTCCAATTTAATGACTTATTCTCAGTTTCCTTTACTGGATCATCATCTAAATCATTCCCTCTAACTGTGGATATTCCCAAAGATTCTGGGTTGAGCCTTCCTTCCTTCCTTGGTAATCTAAGCCATTCCTTTGCATTTTATGACTCTCAAAATCCTGACCTATACACAAGATGAATTGCTTATTGAACATTTCAAACTGGATGTACTAAAGACAATCTTAAACTCAACCTATATAAAATGGAATTTATTAGTTTTTACCCCAACCTCATCCCTTTTCTGACCATACTTCTGCCAAAAGGATTACCTTGGACTCCTTGTCCCACTCCAATGCAATTAGTTGCCAAACCTTGCCAACATCTCTTGCATATGACTACTGCCATTCAGTCACAAAGCTGGCTACAAATTTGGTACCTCACCATTTCATTAAGCACAGATCTGATCTTATAATTCCCCTACTCATTCAAGTCAAGGGGCTTCCATTTACCTTTTGAATAAAATCTAAACTTCTCTGCTTAGTTTTTAAATCACTATGTGAGTTAGACTAAACCTATTTTTCTGGTCTCACTGGACACTATTCCTTTTTCTTGTACTCTGCCATACAACCAAACTAGCCTTTCTGTTCTTCACTCAAGAGACTCTATTTCCTATCTCCATTTCTTTTTTTATAGCCAGTTACTATGCCTGGAATGCATCCCTCCTTATTTAGGCCTTATAATTCCCCTGTTCCTTTAAGATGCATTTTTTGTATGAACCCTTTTCCATCTCTCAAGCATAACTTCCTTCCCTCATATTTAAATTTACCTTGTATTCAACTACCTTGTGTAAGTAGTTAGGTAGGTAGGTAGGTAGGTAGGTAGACAGACACAGACAGACAGACAGACAGACATATAGATATGTAATATATATTTATCTGATTTATAATTTATATATACTTTTAGTTTAAAATGCAAGCTCACTGAAATTGTTTCATTCTTTGTATTTGTATCCCTTGTGCCTACTACACTGACAAGCAGGTATACTAGGTGTTTAATCCATACTTGATTATCAGAATATCACAAACAAAACCACTTTTTGGGTATCAGACTTCTGTTTAAGTATCTATGTTTGAATGACTTTATTCCAGGAAGCCTAAATTAGCAATACTAAGTTTCTTCTTCATTCTCTTAAATTTTTTTTTCCAATACCCAAATAGAGAACTTGTCCAGAATATTTTCTCATTGACTCTTTGACTAGGTATAATTTGCAAGGAGCTACCATCTTTCAAATTTTTATGAAAGGATCATTAATCTGATCCTTTCTAGCCATCATCTCTTTTGTCTTCTTTGCATTTCACAAATTTGTAGAGCTCTTATTTTATAAAAAGGGATGCTTAAAAGTCATTAAATCTTTTTGAAATCAATTTTTTCTTGTAATAGAATATTCAAATTTTCAGATTAATTAATCTCGAGTCTAAGGCTTTTTAGCTTGATGATTAGCAATCCTAAATGATTCTTAGTGGAATTCAATGGCAAATAATTTGGTTTTGCAATATTTTCTCTTTTATCTAGCATGACCATTTTATTGGCCAGTACCTTAAATTATTATTGTGATCTACAATTGTTTATTACTTCTCAGTCTATTAAACATTTATAGTTTTCCTCTGTTTTCTTCCATTTAAGCAAAATTACAACCTATCTCCAACCACACCTAACCCCATTGTTTTTTACAAGGTGCCATCTTTAGGTTAATTATGAGAAACTGTTGATTGCAGGCCTCCTATCCAGACAACATCTTTCTGTATCTGAGTTTATAGAAATGACGGAAAAACACTTATTATGTGTTCATTATGGGCCAAAAACTATATGACAAATACTGGGGATACAAATTCAAAAATGACATCGTCTCTATAGTCAAAGAGATCACATTCTAGGTTAGTTATGGTGTGAAAGTCACAAAGATGATGAATAGAATAATAGGGTTGCAAAATGCCATTCCCTTTTCAGAAGCAATGGTTGGGCTAAACTGACTATATAGTTGATTATAGTTCTTAAAGCAATAGGTAGAAAGCTGGGATAATGGAAAGCATTAGAGAAGATTCCTGGTAGTAGCAAAATAAATGACTGGCGTGAAGATAAAGATTCCTGGTCCCCAGGAGTGCAGACCTGAGTGCCTTAACTCCTTCTAGATATAGTCACTTTATGGTGGTGCAGTTTATGCATAGGGCAATCATCAGTAGCAAGAGGGGCCAAAAGCTAGGTGGTAAATGGGCTGGGTAAAGATGAGGGTCCCAGGGTCCTTGAGAATACAGTGAGAATACAGAGAATACAGTTCTTGGCTACTTCTAAGTGCTGTTTCTGGTTATTCACTTTAGAGGTTGCTGAAGGTGCTAAATGTATACTAAGGCTGAGCTGGCCAAAATGCAAATTGTAAATTTCATCCACTGTTTCCCCATATTCTCAAGGTCACTGAGACTGAAAACCCACATCAGAGACAAATGCTCACATAAGAACAAGCTAGGTTCAAATTCCAGTGAGTACTCATCCTATGCATGTACCACAGAAGGACTTGGCAGGTTGTTCTCTCCTACTCCTGTCTGGTTGTAACATGTCCTTAAATAAACCTCACTGAATAATATATGAATTGTGCACTGGGCTTTGCTTTCTACTTTTTAATGGCATGATATTTCCATTAGATGCTGAATCTCTTGAAGTCAAACCCAAAGAATAAATCCCTCAAACAAAAAAACCTATTGGGAATTCTGGCATCTGAGATGTATATTTCTAGATGACTTTAATATGGGATTCATTTCAACTGATGACCAAGGATTTAAATAAGCTTTAGTTTGGTTATTGGTTTAATTTTCTGGGTATTTAAATAAGTTTTTTTTCCTAAAATATATAATATTAAGTCTTTTTGTTTCCACATTTTGGTTTTCTTAGAATTCTGTCAATGGTTCTTTGAAGTCTATTCTCTAGGTCAATTTTTGTTACTGTAGATATTTCAACTGGTCTTACTATTTTGCCTTCAATTTGCCTCTACTATTTTGCGTACCCCTACCACACTGAACCATTGAATTTTTAAAATTGTTTCCTCAATTATATTTTCAAAAATATCCACTGCTTTACTGAGATTTCTTAATTTTCTGTTCTACACCAACAAAATCTCAATGTCATCTATGAAGAGCCCATATTTAAAGTATTATTAATGATTTTACATTCAATTAATAGATAACTCCATTCAAGAAATATCTCTTAAAACAAAGTAAAACATTTAAGTAAACCTAGTAATACAAGACCTCATCTGAGAGTACAAACATTTCAAATCTGTTGTTAATAAATATGTACAGTAAAGCAAACAAATTCTGTGTGTGAAATATATATATAAAATATATACACATATATAGTGTTTGTTCATACTATATCAAAGTAGATATGACATGTAGACACATCGTATCTTAAATCTATCATCTCTTTGTACTAGATTGTTTTGATCTCAGGTTTTAATCACTTTCGAAATTATCTGCTTCTATATAGTTGCTATATAAAATTCAAGATTCTGCTCATTTCGTTGTTCATCAGTTTATAAGTTTTCAAAATTGTTCATTTTTATAATATTGATGTTTTAGTATAAATTGTTCTGGTTCTGGTTATTTCACTATGTAACAGTTCTTGTGCCTTTGAACTACATTTCCTAGGAGCTCACTGAATTCCTGTCATTAAGTGCTGATGTAGAAAGAAGATACATTGGAGGAAATTCCATTGTCTAGGCCTCTTTCCTTCCTGGGTTGGAACATTGGTGGAATGAACTATTTGAACAGGTAGATTAGCCATGGGCATTTTATTTTGTTACTTCTAGTGGTTATTAATAAATCTTATAAAAAGATAATACTGAAATTATTGTATATTTTAAATTTTTACAATATTCTTCACTTCTTACAGAAAAATAGTACACCCATCATATTCATGTCATATTCAGCCATTTCTCAACTGAAAGGCATCCTCTACTGTCCAATTTTTTGCCACCACAAAGAGTTGTATGTATATTTATAAGCATGTATGTGCACATACACAGCCTTTTCTGCTATGATCTCTTATGATAGTGTATACATCTAATAATGGCATAACTGCGTAATTGTACATGGATTATTTAGTAATTTTTTGTGTATAGTTCCAAACTGATACACAGAATGATGGCACCCATTCACAGGTGCACACCAACCATGCATAATACAGAATGCATAAAATACTTGGTAGTTTACATTTCAAGATATGCACAAGATGTATACAAAGAAAATTACAAACAACTCTTTATAGAAATGAAACCACTTTTGAATAAAAAGAAAAAAAATTCATTGTTTATGGGTAGGATAATCCAATAATAAAAATGGCAACATTTCTTTAAATAATTTACTTATCCAATACTATAACAATCAGAAATAGGGAAAAATGTAAAATTTGTATGGTGAAAAAAGATATTCAAGATTATCAAGCAAAATAATAAAAGGAAATGAGAAAAAAGGAGACCTAGAAGTGACAGAAAACAAATTATATCACAAAATACATTAAAAACAACTCTGATAACTGGAACAGCTTAGTTACATATCATGTAGAAACAAAGGTATCTAATACTTTAGTATTTCATTTAACACAAAGACCCAAACTATTGAGATAAGAATTTACTATTCAACAAAAACAAACGAGAAAATTATATTGTGGAACAGAAAAAATTAGGAAAACATCTTCTATATTATACAAAGATAAATTTCAAATAGGTCTATGACACAGATATAAAAGATCATGTCATAAATTAGAGAATCATGGGGGAAATTTACCTATCAAATCTAAAGACAAGAAAAAAGTAATGAAGGAGGAATATTTATTTCCTTTCTAATATATATTAAGTGTATGTATATAAAATCACATAATATATAATGGATAATATTATAGTATAATATGTATTAAGCAACTAATAAATAACTAATTAATATATTAAACATTTAACTATATTATACAGTATATATTATATTAAC
Source organism: Monodelphis domestica (assembly GCF_027887165.1). NCBI lineage: Eukaryota > Metazoa > Chordata > Mammalia > Didelphimorphia > Didelphidae > Monodelphis > Monodelphis domestica. Next base: position 125,795,058 of record NC_077233.1, read on the forward strand.
ATTAAACATTTAATATATATATATAAACATTTAAATACATAAACATATACATACATAGAAAGAGAAAGAAAGAGTAAATGAGAGAGAAACAACAGAAATTACTAGAGAAAGAAAAATAAATTTTGATTACATAAAATTAAAAGGGGTTTAATAAACCCCTTTTAATAACAATAAACCAAAAAATCAAAAGGAAAAAATAACTGGGAAAAATTTTTGCAACAAGCTTATCTGATAAAGGTCTTGTTTAAAAGATATTGAAGAAAAAAAGAGAAATACTCCAATAAATAAATGGTCCAAGAATAAGAATAGATATTTCTCAAAGGAAGAAACCCAGGCTATCCTATGAAGAAAATAGTCTTAAGTTACTACTAATTAGAGAAATGCAAATCAATGCAATCTTGAGATTATTTCTCAAAGAATACCAAAAATGACCCCCAAAAGAGGAATATCATAAATGTTGGAAGATCTGTGAGAAATAAGTAGAAACACTAATTTTGTATCTCTTTACTTCTTTTATTCTATTTTACCCACCACTCTCAGCAGCTAAAGAGTACAATAGAGAGATTTCCAGACTTTAGAGTCAGGAAGATTTGAGTTGGAGACCTCAGATACTGATGAGGGACTGGGCAAGTCATTTATCCTCTCACAGCCTCAGTTTCCTAATCTGTAAAATGTGAATAATAATAACAGCTACTTCTAAAGCTGTCATGGGGACCAAATGATATCTGTAAAGCTAATGCTAGTTATTTATATTATTGTCATCATCCCCTATTCTCTGTTCTGAGAGTCTAGTTTTAGTTGAAGAATTACTTTTTCCTAATGATCTTGTATTCCATAGTATAGGCATAATGAATGTTCTTGTGCTTTGCTTTAGTGCACTTAGCAGATACTGAGGGTTTTTGCTTTTTTTTTTAAATTTAAGATTTGTTGCAACCCTACATCAAGCAAATCAATTGGTACCAATTCTCAAAGTGTATGTGCTCACATCATGTCTCTGAGTTATATTTTGGTAATTCTTCCAACATTTCAAATGATTTCATTATTTTTATGTCTGCTATAGTGATCTATGATAAATTATTTTTGATGCTGAATTTGTAATCTTTGGGGGGTGTCCAGAATTGCACTCATATAGGATAGCAAACATAACTGATCAAAGTGTATTCTGACTGCTCCAGCAGCTGGCCATTCCATCTCTCTCTCTCTCTCTCTCTCTCTCTCTCTCTCTCTCTCTCTCTCTCTCTCTCTCTCTCTCTCTCTCTCTCTCCTCTCTCTCTGTCTCTCCTCTCTCCCTGTCTCTCCCTGTCTCTCCCTGTCTCTCCCTCTCTCCCTGTCTCTCCTCTCTCTCTCTCTCTCTCTCTCTCTCTCTCTCTCTCTCTCTCTTCTCTCTCTCTCTCTCTCTCTCTCTCTCTCTCTCTCTCTCTCTCTCTCTCTCTCTCTCTCTCTCTCTCCCTCTCTCTCTCTCTCTCTCTCTCTCTCTCTCTCTCTCTCTCTCTCTCTCTCTCTCTCCCCCCTCCCCCCTCCCCCTCTCTCATTGGGCCCCCCTATTCCTTGTGACAACAATATTTAAATTAGGTCAATAAAAAACCCTACAAATACCTTTAAGTGTTCAAGTGGAAAGAAGAGTCAATTCATGTAGCAAATTTCATTTTTGTCCTATTTTAAGAAACTGGCAATGGTCACCTGAATATTCATCAACTACCACCCTGATCAGTCAGTAGCCATCAACACTGAAACAAGACCCTCCAAGAGCAAACATTACCACTCACTGAAGGCTCAGAAAATGGTTATTTTTTTAAAATATTACATAGCTATAGATAGTATTATATATAGTATAATATACATTGTTTTTATACATAAAAACATACTTAATAGACTACAGCATGGTATAAACATAACTTTTACACACACGGGAAACTTTGTGTGACTATTGCAATATTGGCCTTTAATACAGTGGTCTGGAAACAAACCTGCAATATCTTGTCATTTTATTAGAAATTTTTCTTTGTTTTGTCTGTTTAAGTTTCCTACTACTCTTGCCTTTTTGGGGGGTGAGGGAGGAGAAGGGACCTTGTGGGACCCTTTTTTCTGTTCCCTCTTTTAGCTCTTATACTAGCTATGTGGTGTGTTTCTAGATATTTCTCACTGATAAAGGAGATCTAGGCTACCCATAAAACTATCTTTCTCTCTTTCACTCTGTCTCTATCATTCTCTCTTATTCTCTGCCATTTTGTGAGAAATCTGCAATTTCTACAAATATATTTGAACCATAAATTAAATAGCTGTGGGGCTATACAAAAAGCTAAAGATATAAGCTTATCCTGGTTGCTCACCTGATACTACCCCCAAATTCTCGGAGGGTGAAATCTGTCATGCTTTGCAACTAGTAGAACATGGTAACAGAGGGATCTAGTTGTCTATCTTCAAAGATAAGTGGTTGTTCTGCACCAGAGATGGAATGTCAGACCCTGCCCTCACCCCACCCCACCCCAGACTGAGTGGCTAGCCTGCCTCATCCCCTACCTTGTCTTCCCCGCCCCCCCCCCCCCCAATAGGGGAGGGAGGAACTGTTCCCATTAGGCTGCTAGGTGAAGGGATGGCTAAAGTGAAAAAATGCCCTCAGCACAGGTGAACAGGAAGAGGGGTAGGGGATATGGCCCAATGGCTCAGCTCCCCTCCATTTCTGCCACCTGTGAGCTGCCCACCTTATGCCCTGTGCACTCCCATTGGGCTACAGGACAGAGGAGTAGGGAACAGATGGGGAAGATGTCAAAAAATGTTGTCAGGCACAGTGGAGATGAGGAGGGGAGCAGTCTGTCTGAGTCCCTCTGCCTTCCTAATAATGAATGGGGGGTGGGGAGGTGGGAGTGGGGAGAAGGTGTCATGTGCCCACAAAGAGAGCTCTGCATGCCATATTTGGTACCTGTGCCATAGGTTTTCCATAACTGCTCTACACAATTACAGCTTCCCTCTTTTAGCCATCTGATACAATCTGGGAAAACTCAGCATCAACAGATCTTTAAAAACATACTGCTGAGTTGGGGAAAAAAAAAACTTACAGCCATTAAAAGTACAACAAACCTACATGAAATAGATGACTAGTTAAACATCATTGAATTTAACTGCTATTAACTTCCTTCTCTTTTCTTTTCCCCTCAAGTTGGATGTCTAGTTTTTTCCTGCTTCTTTTTTATGACCTGTCTCATTTTTTTAAAAATAGGAACCTCTTTCACAAGCTTTTACTTTTCTTTTCATATTGTGTGCTCTTGTTTGAAAAAGATCCTAGTCAAGGGCCCATGGGTAATAGGTATATATATGTGGTGTCTTTTTTTTATTAATAGTTTAAAAATAGTTTGCAGGAGGGTCAAACTGAGTCAGGAAATAATTAGGGATCTAGCTAATTGGTGGAGTGGGAAGACTAGTAGATTTGGAATAAAAAGAACCTAGTTAGAATCCCACCTTGGTTACCTGTCTCCCACATAACCTTTAAGAATTTACAACCTCTAAAGGCTTGGGCATACCTAGAGACCTTATTTTCCTCATTTTGAAAAGGAGGAAATTGGACAATGTACTTTTTAGGGATCCTTCTAAATCTAAATTTCTTTGAACAAGAACAGAACTTCAGGGGAGGCAAGAAGCAAAGAGACATGGAAAAACTGTATGCCCCCCAGAAAGGACAATAATGCAAATAGGATACTAAATTATTTTCCCTTGAGAAATGGGCAGAAAGTCAGAGAGGATTGTGTGGAACAATTCACAGGGACCCATAGTAGGCAATGGTAGTGGAAAACACATAGCACAAATATTTCCATCCTGTTGAGGGTATGAAATTTATGTCCTTTGGTTGATGGGAATGGTGGCCAGAAAACACATTTAGTACACAACCTTCATCAAAATAAAAATTCTCATGAGCTTCAAGCATGACCATTTCATGGGGAACACTAGAGGAAAGGCTGCTTCCATAATGCTATTCTGATAGGATTCTTGATTTATTTCTGCAGAAAATTTTATTGACAAGAACAACCTATAATTGATTATACATCCTAAAAAATATTTCCTGTCAGAAAAGACTAAGAGCCTATTGATGTTAAGAATGTCATTTCTGATCAGAAAAGATAGTCGTTATGCAAGAGATGTTATCAGATTAAAGGGATGACTATGGTATTTAAAAGATTAGTGTATAAGCTCTGAGTCTTAAAGCAGAGTTTTCTTTAGCACATGCTAAGCAGAAGTGAGCTAACCACAAGTAGTAAAATTACTTTCTAAAAGATTACTTTTCTAAAAGGACCTTTCCAGAGAATATCAGGAAACAGTAACCAAGAACATTTCTATGGGAATTCTATGAGTGAAAGAACAAAAGTTTTAAAAAATGAGGAGGCAGAATAGCCAAAGATCCAGGTCTTAGTTCTGACTCGAACTATGAGCAAACTCTCAGACCTTTAGAACTGTAATAAGAAAAAATACTTAAAGCCCTTAGAAATCATTAAATCATCACTGTTATCAGGAATTCCTTGCCTGCTATGACAATAAAAATTTAAAAAAAAGTGGATTTTTTAAAAAAGTTGTGGAGCTCATGAACTGCCTCTTGTTTTCCTGGAAATCCATGTCTGTGGCTAATTTTGACAATATTTATTACTGGAGAATGGAATTTTGGTGGTATGAGGAACAAAGCAGCCTGCTGGATAAATGATAAATGAAAAAGCCCTGGGAAAGCTTAAAAACAAAAACAAAAATCCTGACAGGGAAGCTGAGTCACCCATTGTGTGAGACCAAGAGTAAGAATCCAGAACCCCATTTCCCTGAAGGGATTTTAAATATCCACTAACCTCTAATTCCCCAAGGAGTCGTTTTTTCTCTTACTAGCATAAATCAATTCCAATCCATGAGTTCAGGCTTCTAAAACCTATCCTCCAAATCCTTATAGAACATGTCAAGAACTCTATGCAAAACTTCTAGATTTTACCAGTTTAGGAGAGGGTTCTCCATTACAACTGACTGTGCTTTGATTTTTGACTTTTTTATTGTGCTTTTGTAAAGTCCATGTTTCACTGTATGGGACTTTGGTATCCCCCGAGATGCCCCGAGGCTACACAAGACAAGTAGGCATAAAATTTCACTATTTTTTAAATTCACAACTGTTTTTTCAGACTTAACCATTCTAAAAGGTTAGGGTTAGATAAATGGTTAAGATCTATTTGATAGATGCTCAGCAACTTTTGCTTCTAGGAAAGTCTCTTGGCCATTTTGCTTTCTTAATGAAAAAAAATTCTTTGTTTTTTTTTAAAACCTAAAAGTTTAAGGAACCTAAATTAACATGGCTGAAAGTGCTAGGCAAATGGTACTTAGAGAGTGTTGCCTTAAACCCCTTCCCCATGAATTTCCTTCCAGACTGGTGGAATGAAAAAAAAAAATAAACAGCCACAAAATAACTACCTCGAATACACAATCATTCCTAAGCATTAGCTTCTCTGCTCAGTTTTGACTCCACCAGCATCTTGTTTCCTCCCAGAATAAAGTCATCATTTCACATAGTTCAACAGAATCAAAGGCTACTTGGACCAAACACACACACACACACACACACACACACACACACACACACACACACACACACACACACGATAAAAACTAAAACACAACAATAATTTCCCAAAATAAATGCGTATTTAAATTACATAATTACATATCTAAAACAATTCCACTGAATAAAAGGTTGGAGTTGAAATTGTCCCTTATCGTTATTGGGGGGGAAGGGAAGGGAAGGCGGGGGGGGGGGGGGGGGGGGGAGAGGGGGAGAGAGAGAGAGAGAGAATTGGGGGTGCAGGGGGATGGAGAGGTATTTAGTTACAAACTTGAAATGTAAAACATTTGGCTATTCTTTGATTTATAAATACATAATTTTTTTCTTTAAGGGCAAGAGTAACAATACCAATTATCAAATTGTACTTCAGTAGGCGCATAGATGGGAGTATAAAAAGTGAGTAACATATATTTTCTCTTTTTTAATTTCCCACAAAATCTAGGAAACTTTAGGAATTAAGTATATTAAAAAGAGTCCTGGGTTTGGAATCAGAGGATATGGATTCAAACTACGTAGGTGACCTGAAGGAATTACCTAATATCTCTTGGCCTTAGTTCCCGAGTCTAAAAAATGAAAGAGTTAGATTTATTGATCTCGAGGGCTCCTTCCAGCTCTTGGTACTCAAGTCAATAGGATATAAAAATATGACTCAGACTTGCTGAAGAGATTCTATCTTACTTGACTATAGCTACAATTTTAAGCTACCATCAACTTAACCCAGGCCAGGTTAATGAATTAAAATTAAATGGTGGTTATTCACATGAAGTCCAAGGGCAGGGAATTCCATAGGGTCATGTACACATTTAAGACACGGATGAAAAAGGACATAGGTGGGGGAAAATCTATTAGTGATTGGAGAAGTAGAAGCATTCCTTATATTTATCATAACATTAGCAATTGTTAATACTCATGACATCTTTGGAAAATATTTAGCTATGTAGAAGCTATTATAAATGTAAGCAAATGATAAAATATTATGACAATCCATTCTTCTACAGAGGTTTAACTACTTAATATGACTAATCAAATAATTATACTATGCTACATAGCCATGTAGGTGCCTACATGTTATAGATTCCCCAGTTAGATAGATAAGATGGTCTAAAAGAACTCCATAGGTCTGCTACTCTGGAAAGAACTTTGAAAAAAAACATAAATCATGTCTGTCACATTTAATCCCATGAGTAAAAGATGCCCCAATGGCAGAAGCATTATAGAATGCAGTTATAAAGGAGTCATATTTGATATGATATTGGGAAAACCTCTCTCCTTTTTCTCTACCTATACAATCATGTTACCACTAAAATAAAGCAAACTTAAAAAGAACCAACATGGGAAAAATCAACCTGGAAAATGTAACTTGGCGACTTACCCTTAAATCAAACTAAAAAGCCAATGTCAGATTATCCAGAGTGATCTAATCTTACTGTTTCTAAATATAATTTCTATGAGATAATATAGAACTACAGGAAACTGCTCTCAATTTTTTCAAGTTTTCTATCGCATAAAAATGCCTATTCAGGTATTTTAGATATTTTCATTGATAAAATCAGTAAGTGCAAGCTATTCTTAATTTATAATTTTTACATTGCAAGGCATGCAAGTCACTGAGTTGATGCCTCCATTCATCTAAATTTGCCTTGCAAAAAAGGAAACTTATTTATCTACTAAAGACTAGCCAAAAACTAAATAACCAGAAAATTTTGAATTTCCTGTGATTTGGCAAAGATATTCTTCAAATACAAATAAAGTTACAGACACAAAAAATGTCATAAATATTCAATTTTTACCTGCTACTTCATACATATAAACCATTAATTCTTATGATACTTTGTTGTTTTCAACAGACAAAAATACAATATAGTAAGAAATAGCTGCAGTAAGTTCTTTTTGGGCTATATAGGTCATGTGAATAAAAAATAGAGGACTAAACACTTTCTTTATCTTTATCTATTGAACCTCTCCAAAATAAAAATTATGTGAAAGAGATTAAGGCATTTCAGCTGTTTCCACAATCTAAAACACTAAGAACCATAATGAAGCAAAATAACAACAAAACCCCTAGATGAACAAGTAGAGAACACTAATCCCCAATATCTAAAATGCTTATCACCACCACCACCCTTCACCAGCTATCACACTCAAGTAAATACATAAGTTGATCCAAATGCCTGTGTAACTGTAAATAGTGAATCAAACTCTTTGTCTATCAATCAACAATTTTTAACTTAATAACCCAAAAACTTAAGTACCCCTACTTTGTACCTTACTAGTCACTAAGTATGAGAGTTCACAAGTCACTTGCTAGAGTGGGTGTCAACTCCAGAGGCCAATGCCTGACCTTGGACAGTGCAAGGCAGATTGAAAGATTGTAATGGTTTCCATAAAGTGGGGGAGCAACAGGAAGTAATATCAAGAAAATTGCTTTGAAAAGGTCAGTCCAAGGATTCATTGGCTCTCTCTGTGTTGGTGAGCTAGACCAGAGGAGGAGACTTTTTGCTTGGATCTTGCAGTGGTGAGTGGAGTGATTCCTTCCTTGGTTCTTAATTGAGGAGAACCTCTCTGTTCTTTGTCACTTCAATGGGATACTCTCATCAGTTAGAGTTCTGGTGATATATTCTTGGCAGTCTTAGCCTTGCGTGCACTGAAGGTTATGGATTCTTCAGCATCTCCTGGTTCTTTGGATTTCAGCTTCCTAATTAGGACTTTGGATTCTAGTGAGATTCACTTTGGGAATCCCATTTGCAGTCTGGAGATATTAGTATTAAACTTAGGGTATTTTATAGAAAGGCAGTACTTTCTGTCTCTTTATCTACATTTTTCCACTTTTCAATCTTTCCATCTCTTTATAAATAAAGCTGCTAAAAGTCATTTTGACTTAAGCTCTAATATTTTTAAATTGACAACCATAATATCATTTTAGAATTCTGATTATATAACAGAACATAGCTCTACTCCTAATCTTTCTTGTCTCTATGCTATGGAAAACTAAAAGATAAAAGACTGTTCTGTTTGGCAAAACATTGGGGCATGTAAAGATTAAAATTAATATTCAATATTCCAAGTATTATTTTAATACTATTTATTAAAATTGACTTAGAGAAAAGAAAAATTAAAAAAAAATCTCCAGCAAGTACCCAAAAAGCTCCCTCCTTACCGCTGGTACCAGTCAGAGAAAGCATGTGGGTGGAAAAAAGAAACTCAAAACTCTATTCACAAAAGGAGACACACAAACAGGAAAAGGAAAAGGGAATTGTGGGAAATGTAGTCTCTAGGATTCAAGATTCTAAATCAATACATTTCCTCCTGTGATCCTTTGGGAGACCAGTCTCCCCAGTGGATCATGATAACATAACTAACATAACTTGAATTAGAGGAATATACAAATATTATAGTTTTTAAGGGGAAATTAAAATAATTTAGGGATAAATAAAAGGGAAAAGGAGAAAAAACAATAATAGGTGCACTGACAAAAAGCCAATTAGCGGGAAGTCCCCTTTGGCATAAACATTCAAACATGTGTACATACAAAACAAAAGCATTCAACCCCCCTAAGGTTCAAATTCACCATTTATACCTATTTAAATGTTTCTTTACTTGACTTTTATCAGGTAAACTTTACAATTCTACTTAACAAAAGAGTAATACTTTTTCATATGTATGTCCCTTTCCCCCCTCAAAGGTCAAGATAGGCAAATCTTTGTGTCTTCCTTCTATTTGTATGCAAGTTTAATAAGCAATGCTGATACATAGTGAGTTTGAATCTCCAAGAAACAAAAGAATGATTCACAAAGTGTAATATACATATGGGTTCACATTTATACAGCACTTTAAGGTTTACAAAGCTATCTCCTCAACAACCATTAGAAAGAGGTAACAGAAGCATTATTAGCTCAGTTTTACATATGAAGAAACTGAGATTCAGAAATTATATTCTCCTTAAAGACACAAAAATGAGAAAAAAGTTCATGAAACTCTTGAAATAATGAAGTCTTTGTAATTTTAGTCCTTCCAAATTCTAGCTTAATATTCTAGATATGCTAAAATATTTCTGAATGTTTCTATGTAAAATTTTGGCAAATTAAAACATGGCATACATGTACTGAGTAAACTCACTTTCTAAAGAACTACTATTGTGATTGTTTTGTAAAGCAAATACTCATTATCTAATTTACCTTTTATGTAAATTTGTTTTCTTTTGTGTGATGTCAAGCAAGTAGCATTTTAGATTAAAATATACCTAACTACTCATTTATTTGTTGCTGGTGGTTATATTTCCTGGTAGTCAGTAGTGGTGGTCAGTTAAAAATAGAAGTGGTCCATTTCATTATACTTTGTAAATATCTATGAACTTTATTATTATGTTATCTAATTATTGCTTTCTCTACATGAGGAAATAACAAAATGATGCCTCATACTTTACAAAATATTGAAATGTCAAATACTCTTTGTGATTGTACTTCAGTTAGCATCTCTCATTTCTCTTTCTGCTATTCGTAGTGCTTGACTGCCATACTAATTTTAAAAAGTGGAATAGAGTCACTACTTAAGTAGTAGACATGAACAGTAGAGCCTCAACACTAGAAATATATTAGCCATAAGTATGAGGGTTTATATAAACAGAAGAATACTGACTTTATAAAAAAAAAATAAGCAATACATTTTTCTTATGAGAATAAAACTTACTCATGCCAAAATAAAATGCCAAAAGTGGTTGAATGCATAAGACTAAAGGGAGGAGAAAATTTGATTCTTGTAGCACCTCAGAACATATGGTATTGCATTAGGCATTGCTTCCTCCTTTGGTTAACAGACTTCCAATATAGGCTGTAAAACGTTAGGAGTCAAGATGATTTGTTGGTGGTTCATATGTCATATTTCTTGATAACATACTTCGGGGTTTCTAGTCAAGGAATAATACACTAATTATCTTTTGGGTTGGTTCTAATAATTTTGTCTATGTTTAAAAGCCCACAATGGAGAATTTTTATTTAAATAAAATCATGGCACAGTTGGATAAGAGTTCAAGGAGAGGAAAGAATCTAAAAAAGGAAAGTATAATTAAATGAAGAAACATAGAGTACTAGAAGAGATGAGAAAGGAGATATTCATTCCAATTCTCCTTTTATGATCAAGCAAACTTAGGTGTAGAGGAGTTAAGTGACTATCTCAAGGTCATATAATGAATTAGACAATCCCTTCTAAAATGTATCCTTTCTAAATTCTATGATCTCATAGTAGACAGAATGTTAATAATTTAATATTTTCTTGATGACATAAGTGCAGCATAATGAATATTCATTACTGTTTTATGCTGTACATACATATTCCAGTGATACTCTAAGGGGTTGCTGAGATGGGATTTTATAGTGTTAAATATAGTGGGAGATGGCTGGATCTTTCTCCATTTGGATTCTTACAGTGTGGATTTACTTTCTTTTGGTGGACGATGAGAAGAGACTGGTGGTTGTGAGTCTATTCCAAGACAGTTATGCTTTTAGGAGCTACTTTTATCCAGGCCTACGCTCCTTCCCAAGTCATATACCCTAATAATAACAACTGCCTGTCAGACTTTTCTCACTGTACACATTTCAAATTTATTATGTTCAAAACAGAATTGGTTGGCACACCTAGGACGAGCAAGTCAGGACTCCTGGGGTACCAATCCAGTTTTCTAATATATTATGTTCTATCTCTCATTGCTTAGCAAGTTCATATCATTCTTAATGTTAGCTTAATATGGTTTGATAAAAGTAAATACATATATACACATATACATATATATGTATATATTGCTTTGAATATAACTTCCTATAATTGTAATATCATGATGATATTTATTTTGCCTCTTGAAAAAACAAAGAAAATTATCTTATAATTGTTTCCTCTCTACTATACAAAATGTTAATAAAACATACTGGAAAATGTTATGCTTTGATTATAATCTGAAAGTTACTATTCTTCTGAATTGAAGTTATTTGTCAAAATTTAGTATAAATTTAATTAGTATTTATGAATCTACTTTCCATGTACAAAGATCTCCTTTGTTAGTTTTTTTAATGTGAACTACACACTGTGAAAGAAAAAATTTTAAACAATTACTACAGTGAAAACACAGCATGAGTTTGTTGTGAATAGTCCCCTCCCCCCCAAAAAAACTCTATAGAATGATCTCCAGAGACTTGTGCAATTGAAACTTCCTTCACTTCTATGAACTCCCAAACTAAAGTGTTCACAATGGCATACCAACTTTTAAGAAGGCAAGACATATTGGACTGTCCTATGTTTCATGAGAAAAAACATATTTTGTGTCCCATGCCCCATGTGCCACTAACTCTGAGCCTCAGCCTTTGGACTTCAAAGCCACATGAGGGTACATCAATAGATGATAATGCACAAAGACAATTGTCATTCTCGGTCACCAAGAGACTACCACTATGTGTATGAAATGTTTACTATTTAAAAGAATTTTGTGAATGAAATTCAATCCTGAATCTACCTTCTCTTTTCTTCGGTTATAAGATCAGTAGAATAACAAGTCATTTATTCCCTATAACCTGGGGATGAAGATACTTTTGAAAAGTCAACAAGGCAGATAATAGTAATGATGAGGATTCACATATATAAAATACTTTTAAAGTTTGTGAAGCACGATCCTCATAACAACCTTGGGAAGTGGGAAGTACATAGATGTATTGGTAAACTCCATTTTAAAGAGGAGAAAACTAAGGCCTAGGGAAGTTAAAAGGGAGATTAATCCTTTCAATGCAACTTCTTTTGCTATTTTAAAGCAATTTTTTATGACCACAGTATCACAAACTTAAAGCTAGAGGTAACCTCCGAAGATACAGAGTTTGGTTTATCGCTTTTAGAAAAGGGTCAAATAGGTTAAAGGACTTACCTGAGGTCACAAAGACAATAAGGAGCAAAGCTAAGATTTAAACTCATGTTCTCTGGTATCACATCTGTCACTTTCCTCACTGTAATAACCTCTTCTCAAAAATCAAAACGTATCCTTTAAAAAACTGTCTAGTCTTGGACTAGCTAGGTAACACAGTGGATAGAGCAACAAGTCTGGAGTTGGGAGAACCTGGGTTCAAATATGGACTCGGGCACTATCTACTTGTGTGACCCTGGGCAAGTACTCACTTAGCTTCTTCAATTGCCTAGTCCTTGCTGTTCTTCTGCCTTAAAACTGACAGAAGGTGAGGGTTTTTAAATAAATTATCTGACCTCTTATTTAGACTAAATATAATGATAACTTGGCATTTTTGTGAAGAGTTGGGGACATAATCTAGTAATAACCTAAAGGAGTTCCTGAGGTGGGTTTTGCTGTATAAAATAGCCTTGGACAATGGGATTTTGTTGTTCTCCTCATAGATTTTTATAGTAAAGATTAATATTATCTATCTATCTTGGAGGGGTGGGGAGAAGATGGCATGGAGAATGAAACAGATGGTGGTGGGGTCTCTTCCCTGATAGTCAAGTGCTATTTATACAGCCCTGCACTCTTTCCTAAACTATAAACTCTCATATTGACAACTGTCTGTTGGACTTTTCCATTGCAGACATTCAAATTTAACATATTCAAAACAAACCTCATTATTTTTTCCCCAGGAAACTCCAATCTCACATCGTCATCATTTCATAATTTCTCTATTTGTCAGATATTACTATCCCTTCAGTTACTCATATTTATCATTTCAAAGTCATCTTCAATCAACCTTCTCTTGCCCTCTCCCCAAATCCATAGTCAATTCCAGATCCTCAACATCTTTAAATATTTGTCCTCTTTGGTTTTATCCACACAACTACCTTAGTTCAAGCCTTTCTTGCCTCTCACCTAAACTCTGCAATAGCTTCGTAAGTGGGTTCTCTGCCCACTTTTTTTCATTTCTTCACTCAGTTTCACATAGTAATGATTCCCTTTATTGGGATGGACTAATGGGACTTGAATTATAATATAAGAGAAGAGAACAAGTAGAACAATTTGAATTGAACTTAATACATTCCAGAATGGACATTTTTTAAAGAATAAAACAATTTATAAGGGAGAGGGAAAAGTTCTTTTCTTTCTCAGATACACAGTTCAGATGGAGATTTATAGCAGATATGACTCATTAAAATAAATTCCATATTTTTGATCAGTAATGGTTTCAGAAAAACTTCATGTTATATCTTAGATGTTATATGCACTTCCAAAAACAAAAGAAAGGTAACAGAAGATATGTTGGCATCCTCATTTGGGCCTTCAATAGATATTCTTTTTTAAAGACCTGTTTGAAAGCAACTCTGCCCAACTTTGGTATAAAAATATCAGATCTCCCTCTAGTGGCTATAGTTAACAGACAACAATATAAAATCTCCTGGGAAATTCATAGATTACCTACTTTTGAGGCACATATATGATATTGAGGACTTAAATCTCAAGACTATCCTGATTGTTATGCAATTAGCTTCCTGTTGAAAAAATCCATTTTGTGTCTTCTAAATGGTGGATACTTCACATTATAGAAAGATAGATAGATAGATAGATAGATAGATAGATAGATAGATAGATAGATAGATAGATAGATAGATATGATGAATGAACAAATGAAAGAATGAAACTCTGTATACTAGTTTCTACAACCATATTCGATTGTGGCTGAAAATGGTACAGTGGAAGCATATCAATAAATCAATCAAAAAAGTATTTATTAAGTGCTCACTATGTGTCAGACCCTGGAGTAGGTGTTGGGGATAATAATCTAATGAATTAAGTAATCCCTACTTACTAGAAATTTACATTTTGACAGTAGAGACAAGTACATGTATGAATATTTTAAAATAAACATAAAAATAATATACATACATAAGTTAAATATAAGTGAGTGCAGGAACAATTAAGGGGAACAAGAAAAGCTTCATGTAGATTGTGGTGCTTCAGCATCCTGAAGGAAGAAAGGAGTTAGTTAGGGGTAGGGGAAAGATTACATGATTCAAAGAGCAGTTCAGACACTGAGACCAGCCACTACAAAGGTGGAGAGAGAGTTTTGTTGAGAGAAGAAAAGATCAATTTGGGTGGATGATGAGGATCAGAGGAAGTATATTAGAAAGGTATGCTGAGACTAGGTTGTAAAAGTCTTTAAAAAATAAACAAAGGATTTTATATTTGATATTTGAAGCAACAGGGAACCACTACTCCATGGTAAGTAAGAAGGTAAACATGACTTAAGGAAAAATCACTTTGGCAACAATATACAGACTGGGGTAACATAAAGAGATACTTCAGACAAAGAGACCAATTAGGATGCTTTTGTAAAAATTTAGGAGAGAAGACAGAAGAGGTCAGAGTTGAGAAATGCAATGGAGAGCAAGACAGCAAGATTTGTCAGTGGACTAGATGTGTGAGATGAGATTAAGTTAAGATTTATTAGGCATAATTCCAAGATTATCAATCTCAAGGATTAGAAAGATACTAGTACCTCTGACAGAAATAAGGAAAGTTTGGAAGAAGGTAGCATTAGGGGTAGGGATAATGAATTCTATTTCTACCTCATGGAGTTGGATCATCCGATTTTAAATGTCAAACTGATTATTGGTGATGGTGTAAAAATGGAGATTTGAACCCCGGACTTCAATTCCCAGGAGTCCTTGGTAGCTCCCAGAGTTCCCTATAATCTCAGGTGAGGTCATCACCTGGGCTGCAAGGAGAGAGGGGTTTTTAAAATGGACTCCACCTTCTTCTCTCTCTCTGACTACTTCTGCTTCCAAGCAGATGAGTCTCTCATGATGTAGTGTAAGTGAATGCGCCATTCGGCCCTCCTAGGCACGTGCTTTCTTATTTTGTATGTTCATTATTTCTTAACCTTTAATAAACCTCATAAGAATGTAATACTTTTAGCAGAGAAACTAATTTTAACTGCTACAATGGTAAATTGGAGTCCAGGAAGAGACTGTGGCTGGGTATATAGATGGGGGAGTCATCAGGATAGGGATGATCATTAAGCCATGGGAAATAATGAAGTCACCAGGAGAGAGTGTTTTAAAAAAGAAAAATAAAGAGCCAAGGACAGAACCTTGGAGAATACTTAGGGGATGTGATATGGATGATGAGTAGGAGAATACTCAGACCTACTCTGAGGAGTAGATGGATAACCAGGGAACAATGTGGTAACAAGACTTCAGGGGAGAGAGAGTATTCAGAACAAAAGGAGGGTCAGAGGTTATAAAAGATGAAGACTGAGAAAAGTTCATTATTTGGCAATTTAAGAGTTTGAAGAATTTGAAATTAAGCGGGAAAAGTTTCAGTTAAGAAAAAATTGTGAGAAACCATAGAAGTACAAAAGGGAAATGGAGATACTAAATATAAGCAGTTTTTTCCTAGGAGTATGGCTGGAAAAGGTAAGAAATAAGGAGGATGAGAATTTAATCTAGAGAAGAGAATCTAGTGACTGCGTTGTTTAAGGATGAGGGAGAATTTGATATATTTGAAGGCAACAGAGCAAGGAAGGAGAAGAAAGAGCAGATGATGGAGGCTGCAATCTGGAGAAAAATGAGGAAATATAACAATAACTAGCATTTATATAGGCACAGAACTTTGAAAATATTATTTTATTTTGTTCTACAATAACCTAGGAATACTACAGATGTCATCTTCATTTTACAGATGAGGAAACCAAGACAAATAGCTTAAGTGATTTGCCTAGGGTCACACAACTGTGAACACACAAATTCCTGACTCCAAGGCCAGTGCTCTATATCTGCTACCTGCCAATATTGGAGAGGTTGACCATAGGAAGGAAAAGGGCCCCTTATTTTCTGAGACTAGTGGAAAGGAGAAGAATGCCAGGGATATCAAATTTTTTGCAATTAATAGATAAGAGGGGAAATAGGGGAAAAAAAAAACATGATGTGGGTGGGATTAATATCAGTTCAGCTTCTTCCCCCTGGCCAGTTTCAACTCCCAGAGCCAGAGACAGAAACCAAAGTCCAAGTTCTTGCTGCTTCTCCTCAGTGGCCAGACCCCCAACTGCAAACTACTGGGAACATTCTGTTTGGAACCTTCTCCTTGATTGACAAGCAGGTCAGGTCCCCAGCTTGTTTCTTGCATCTTGGCTTACAAGTCCTCTCTCTCTCCATGCCTCTACCACAGAGGGAAGAAGAAATTTGTGTACAATGACCTCAGTTTTCTCAGTAAAATGAGAGATAAGGCACTCAGGGGAGATGAGTAGGTCTGCAGGCTTGAAGAAAAGAGAGAAAGTGAAGAAAATTTTCTGAGGAGTGATACTGCAGATCAATTAGGGAGAAAAGGAAGGTTTGCCTTGACCAAGGGAGGCCCCAGATGAAGTTGGATAACAGGCTGAAAATTATCAGAAGTACAAGTTGGTAGTCAACAAGGCAGTGAAACTAGATACCAAATTACCAACATTCAGTGAATACACTAAATTCTTTGTGTAGATCACAACAAAATGTGACAAGTCCTGAAAGACATGAGAGTGTCAAATCATCTTACTTCTTCCCTGAGAAGTATATATGGGTTAAGAAGTATATTTGGGTTAAGAAGCAATACTTACAGCTAAACATGAAACAATCGATTATTTTAAAATTGGAAATGGAAGCAACGATATTTATTTAACTTACATGTAGAGCAAATTATGGGAAATGCCAAGATAGATGATTCAAAAGCTGGAATTAAGGTTACAAGGAGAAATAAAAATAATCTCAAGATGAAGTAGACAATGTCACTCTGATGGCGGAAACTGAAGAATCTTTAAGAAAACTCTTGAAGAGAGTAAAAGAAGAGAGTTCAAAAACTGGCTTGAATCTTAACATTAAAAAAAAAAACAAACTAAGATCATAGCAATTGTTCTAATCATTTCCTGGCAAAAAGTGAGAAGAAATGCAAGCAGAATAAGATTTTATATTCTTAGACGTAGAGATCCCTGCTAATTAAATCTGTAGTCATGAAATTAAAACATACTCCTTGAAAACAGATTTGCCATATCTAAGAAACATATCACCCTGACAACAAAAGTCCATATAGTCAAAGTTTTAGTTTTTCAAGCAGAAATAGATTTATACTACAATGAAAGCTGAGCATTGCAGAATCAACACTTTCGATTTATGGTCCTGGGAAGTCTTTTGAGAGTCCTTTAGATAGCAAGGAAATCAAATTATTCAGTACTCACAAATTAATTCAAACTACTGGAAAAACAAATACTGAAATTGAAGGTTAAAAACTATGGTAACATAATGAGAAGACAGGACTCATTGGAAAAGACCCTGATGCTGGGAAAAGACTGATCGTCAAAGAAGAGGATGACAGAAGCTAAGATGGATAGTGTCACAGAAGTGACTTGAAGAGGCTGTGGGAAATATGTGGATATAGAAGTAACTGGCACATTATAATACATGGGGTCAGGAAAAATCATACATGATTGAACAACTACAAAACAAAAGCTGTATCTAGTAAGCACAGTTATGTGAATTCTTCCAGGAACATTCAGCATGTAAAAGTGAAGAAAACAGATTGTGGAAATAAACAAGGGATCACTTTTGGCAAGAGATAAACAATGTTAGGATAAAGGAACAAGGCATATCAAAGGACAATGTATAGTTAAATTGGCTATCAGATCAAGCCTGGACAGGTAGAGAAGTGAAATCTAAGCAAGTGTCAAGGCCAAGAAATTGCTCAAAGGAAGAGGGGATTGGAGAATCCAATGAATGAATTTAAAAAGAGAAAGACAAAGGAAGAAATGGAATGATAGATTATGGTCAGATAGAGGAATATCACAGTTTCTAAATGAGGAATTTGAAAACTAGTGGGTAAATTATAATCTATTTATGAAAGAATAATGGAAACAGCAGCAATAAATTCTGGGCCTCAGCTGTATTCTCCTATAATGGGAAATTTTGGGGAATTCAACTATTCAGAGAATATACCAAAAGGCCCATTAAATTTCAGCTTTGGAACATTTCTTCTATGTGACCCCTTCTCTCCTAACACTGCCAACTCCCTGGCACAGGCCCTCATCAACTTGCACTTGGACTACTGCAATAGCCTGCTGGAGGGGGCAGCCTGCATAAAATCTCTCCCAACTCTAAAGTATTCTTCATTCATTCACAAAAGTGATTTTCCTAAAGCATCAGTACAATTATATCATCTTCCTCCCTTTCCCAATCAAGAAACTCATGTGGCTCCTTCTTGACTCCAGGATCAAGTACAAATGCCATTCAAAGCATTTAACACTCTCATTATACTTCACATCAACATTTTTCTTACACTTAACTCTTCAGTCTTGGCATGGGCCTGTAAACCTCAAATTTCCTTAGACTTATAAATGTTGGAAATTTCACCATTGGGATATTTCATACTTGGAAATTTTCTTACTGATAGTCTATTGGAATGGGAACCCCATTGGCATGGGAGGTTCCTTCTCTTCCCTTCTTAAGATTACTTTAGGACAGAAAACCTTTTGCTGAACAATGGAAAGGACTTTGACCTATGCTTGAGCATAGAACAGGAATTTCTTTGAGTCTTGATTGATTTTAGAATTGATACAATGGAGATACTCCACCCTATTCAGTCCTAATAGGATTGAGTAAGGGCTGCAGCCTAGATCAAAATTTAATTATTCCAATCTCTACCATACTCAAGGTAACAGGATTTAGAAAGGGCTGTAACAAAGGAGTATAGATTTAATCATTTGAAAATATGACCTTCAACAGACATGTGCAAAAGCCAAAAACCTCTGGGCGGTCCTGGGTTAAGCGAGAGCCTCCATTGACAGGGAAATTGATGAAGAGTGATTGGTAGATGTGAGGACTGAGGGGAGGCAACTTGGATGGTGTCCTTAAAGATAGGAGGGTCTGGAGACTGGAGGGAGGATTGAGTTTTTGGTCGGTGTGGTTCCTGGGCTCTGAGGAAGCTTGCTCTGAAGGAAGCTGAAGGTGGGGGCCTCTGAGACTGTTTCTCCATTTTGGACACGTGAGTGAAAGGGACTGATCTCCTTTCATTGCCCCAGCTATCTAAGCGCTTGGGCCTTTTGGCCCAGCCTAAACAGAAGGGGTATTTAAGCCCTATTCCCTTCTCTCCCCTTTCTCTCTCTATATATATCTCCAATTCCTTTCTTGCTCCTATTGTAATTAAACTCCAAAAAAAAAGGCTGACGGCTGACTTGAGTTTTTCATTTAGGAATTACATAGCTGATTCCTTGGCGACCTTAAATTAATATATATCAGTCTTTTAAAGTGATTCCCTTGTAACAGGCCTCTTCGATTTTTGAGTGGACAACATTCTAATGCAGATATTTTTTCTCTAGCTATCCCCCATGGCAGGATGTTCTCCTACTTCAACTCTGCCTACTGACCAGCCTGGCTAAAACCCTATCTTCCAAGGGAAGCCTTTCCTAGCTTCTCTTGATTCTAGAGACTTCTCTATCTTAATTATATGCTATTTATCCTGCATATTTCTCTGTACATAGTTTCTATGTTGTCTTTCCCATTTGATTGTTAGCTCCTTAAGAAGGTATTTATCATTTTTCCCCCACCTTTTGTATTACCGACTTTTAGCACAATGCCTAGCACATAGTAGGGGATTAGTGAATGTCACCTGATTATTAGTCTAATTTTTTTAAATTGTATCTCTGACTTTGTCACAAGAGTAAAAAATGAAGAACTTCCTCTACCAAGACTATCATTTTCTTCACCTTCTGTTAGATTTAAAGTCTCAGAATGGTTCCAGGAGCACTGAGTTTAAATTGACTTGCCCAAGACCAGGCAATAAACAAATGCCCCTTGTTATTCTAAATAGTAAGTTAATTTTCTAATCTAAACTCATTAATTGAAGAATGATTAGGTGTCTGAAAAATGGATGAAGTTTTATATATTGAATGACTTAAAAGAGTTCAAGAATTAAACTCACAAATTAGATACAATCGAAAATGTTTAATGCATATTTTCTGTTTTACATTATAGAAGCGGGCCTTTCTAGAAAATAAATAATTTTTTAAAAGCTTACCTTCTGTCTTAATATCAATTCTAAGACAGAAAAGTGGCCAGGGCTAGGCAATCAAGAATTAGAACAACTTGACAGGATCACACAATTATAAAGTGTCTGAGGCAAAATTTGAGCCCAGGTATTCCCAACACCAGGCCTGGTACTCTATACACTGTGCTACTAAGCTGCCCTGAGAAAATAAATAATTAAGAGGCATATAAACATCTCCCTGCAAAAAAAAAATACTTTTATTTACCAAGAAGAGCTATAGAAGTAGTTATTCTCTTATGACTGTTTTTGCTTTATCTTAACTGAAAAATTGGGTTAGGCACTTTAAAATAATCCTCAACTATTCGTTTAAAATCCCACCCTTATATAATTAACATTTGCCAAACAGATTACAGAGTTATACCACCATTCATATTATATGCATCAAATGGTTTCTGTTATGAAAATATAATGTCCTGGCAGGATATTAAGAAGATAAAACTACTTCAACGAATTTGAACTTCTGAATGTTGAAAGAAATAATATTGACAAATCCAACCAATTTAATGAAAGTACTTTTAGTCAAAGGTATCAGTATTGATAAATATCCTCATATTCACTGTCAAAAAAACCATATGAAAAATGTATACTTGAACTGCCCACAGACTCATTTAAGGTATTGCAATAGAGTAGGATAATCTACATGGAACTATTTCTTGTTGCAGTAAATGGATACTGTAAACCTTAAAATTTCATAGACTTATGAATGTTAAAAATTTTACTCCACATTGAGAATCCTCCAATTCCCTACTTGAAATAATTCCCTACCAAATAGTGAGAACTCTACTTGAATGTGAAAACTCCTTGCTATGGAAGGATCTCTACCCCATCCCTACTTGGGACTGCTTCAGGGGAGAAAACTCCTTGCTATGGGAGGACCTCTATTCCACCCCTACTTAATAATGCTTTAGGGCAGAAAACTCCTTGCTGAATAATGAAAGTACTTGAAAACCATACTTATAAAGGAAAGGAGTTCTTTGAGCCATGCCTATTTTTGGAATTGATACAATGGGATGCTAGGTGCCTATAAAGGTGGGGAAACTTGTAAACTACTTAGACCTAAAAGGTGAAAACTTACTCAGAGGTTTTCTCTTAATGAAATTAGTGGCCACAGCAGCATTTTTTTCTGACTTACTAAAGAGATTAATCTACTCAGCTGTGAATTCAAAATGGGCTGTCTTTTGGAAAACATCTACAGTGATTGGTAGATGGAAGAACTTAGGGGAGGTGACATAGGAGATTTTGCCCTTAAAAATAACAGCTCAGAGAAGAGCTGAAAGTCATTCTGAAACATTCAGATTGAGGAGAGTCATTCTGAAACATTCAGATTGAGGAGGTCATTCTGAAACATTCAGATAGAGGAGGGAGCTGGTGAAAGCAGCTGAAATGATGCTGGCCTGGTGTCACTAGAATTCTTGCTTAGGCGGACCTTGTGGTGAGTGTTAAAAGACTGACTGACTGATCTCTCTCTCTTAAGACTCAGCCATGTTGGCTTAAGGCCCTTCATACTTATTTCCTTTTTTCTCTCTTTCTCTCTTTTCTTTAATTCCACATTTGTATTAATTAAAATCTCTATAAAACCCAGTTGACTTGGGTATTTGAATAATTGGGAATATTTCCCTGGCGACCACCATTATATTTGATTTAAAAGCCAAGACACTGTAGTGAAACATATTTTCTGTGGTCAAATTTACTCACCCTCTCTTATATCTATCACAATTTATATCTTCCACCATTTTAACTCACTACAGTTTAAGACCTCAACCATTTTAATTATAACAATACTCTGGCAATGACTAGAGAGCTGCTAGGGGAACCTGAGGGAAGCCTAATTATAATGGAGGTAGATCTGTATCTAGTGAATTTTAGATCTCGGTAAGACACATAAACTCATCGCCAAAGATAAATTTATTTGGAGAAGAAACAGGGAAGACTAGATAATAATTGATTTGAAGTTTAAGGACTGCACTACTGGAATTCTAGCAGTAAACTTTCTATTTTAATTAATTATTCTTGCTCACTAAGTGCCAAGTACTATTGATTATGGGCTAATATTGTCAATTGGTCAGTCTCTGTCTACCTTACACTTACACACTCCCCACATATCTACTATCGATTCTAGTGGATACTGATGACCACTGTGAATATTTCTAAGTTGTATTCTGGTTTCTTTACCCAAACAAAATTAAAAGAAGCAATTCTATAAACATTGTGTGAGTTTCATTCTTAAAAAGGTTCCAGGTGAAATTTCTTTCCATCCTCTACAAAGTAAACCAAGCCTCAGATGTAAATGAAGAGCAAAGTGCTATCAGTTATCAAAATATATCAAAGCACTTAAAAAATAATAAATATGGAAAGGAGTGGGGCCTAGCAGTACCAGATCTCAAAGTATACTATAAAGCAGTGGTGATCAAAACAATATAGTACCAGTTAAGAGACAGAAGTGAGGATCAGTGAAATAGATCTGGGGTGAATGACCTCAGCAAGACAGTGTATGATAAACCAAAGATTCCAGATTTTGGGACAAAGATTAACTATTAAAAAAAAAAACAGCTAGAAAAACTGGAAAACAGTATGGGACAGATTAGGTTTAGATCAACATCTCACACTCTACACCAAGATAAACTCAGAAGGGGTGAATGACTTGAATATAAAGGAGGAAACTATAAGTAAATTAGATGAAAACAAAATAGTATACCTGTCAGATATATGGGAAAGGAAAGATTTTTAAGACCAAGCAAGAGACAAAGAATATTACAAAATACAAAATGAATAACTTTTATTACATTAAATTAAAAAATTTTGTACTAACAAAACCAATACAACCAAAATTAGAAGGGAAGCAACAAATTGGAGGAAAAAATCTTTAATAACAAAAATATCTGGCAAAGGTCTAATTACTCAAATTTATAAGAAGCTAAATCAATTGTACAAAAAAATCAAGCCATTCCCCAATGAATGAATGGTCAAGAGACATGACTAGGCAATTTCCAGATAAAGAAATCAAAACTATCAATAAGCACATGAAAAAGTATTCTAAATCTCTTATAATTAGAGACATGAAAATCAAAACACCCTCAGGTACCAACTCACACCTGGCAGATTGGCTAACATGACAGCAAGGAAAAGTAATGAATGCTGGAGGGGATGTGGCAAAATTGGGACATTAATGCACTGCTGATGGACTTGTAAATTGATCCAACCATTCTGGAAGACAATTTTGAACTATGCCCAAAGGGTGATAAAAGACTGTCTGCCCTTTGATCCAGCCATAGCACTGCTGGGTTTGGACCCCAAAGAGATAATAAGGGAAAAAAAAAAAACTTGTACAAGAATATTCATAGCTGTGCTTTTTGTGTTGGCAAAAAATTGGAAAATGTGGGGATGCCCTTCAATTAGGGAATGGCTGAACAAATTGTGGTATATGTTGGTGATAGAATGCTATTGTGCTCAAAGGAACAATGAACGGGAGGAATTCCATCCAAGAACTGGAACAACCTCCAGGAACTCATACACAGTGAGAAGAGCAGAACCAGGAGAGCATCATACACAGAGACTGATACATTGTGGCACAATCAAATGTAATAGACATCTCTACTGGCAGTAATGTGTGAAGTGTGAACACTTAAGTAAGGGAATTTGCAAGTCACTTGCTAAAATGAGTGATAACTTGTAAAATTTAAAATTTTATCTTAATAGTAAAACTATCATATTTTGTGAGGTTTATCAAATGATCATTAGAAATCAAGGAATAAAGAGTATACAAAATAAAAACCACCTGCCTATGGCTGGTTAGCCATTTTCATCCATCCCTGTGTTTAGCTTACTACCATACTTGCTGCATCATGCAAGAAGAGAGAGAGTGGGAGACATTACTGCCAGTTAAATATTAATAATATGATCCTGCCAAGGTGGAGGCACAGGAGAGATTATAGAAAATTCTGGGAAATACCAAGGACTTCTGGGGAATGAAGTCTAAGGTTCAAAATCTCCATTTATATCAACTCCAGAACTCAACATTAAGTAAGAGTGATGGGAAGTCATTTGTTATAATGGGTGATAACTCAATTAGTCAGAAATTTGTGAATTCTTTTAAGAGTTCACACTCACAGACACTGTTCAATCAGGAAACTGTGAACCATTTGGATGAGAAATTGACCTTTAGAAGGTAGGAACTAATTCCCACAAACACTGTCCCCTAGGTCCTGAATTTCTGGGGATAGGGAAGGAAGTCAACTCCAAGAAGGAAGTCAGCTTCAATAAGGAGTTGGACTTCAAGAAGGAAGTCAGCATCAAGAAGAAGGTTGGCTCAAGGAAGAAAGTTGGCCTCAAGAATCACCTTCAGCTCCAGTCATTGCCTTGACCTGCCTCTTGAAGGGAACTCAGGTGAGTGGATAGCTGGCTTTCCCTTCCTGTCTTCTGGACAGAGTTTAATTCTGGTTGAAGGTCAACAAGTCCTGGCTGAGTAGGTTAATATCTTCTCAACCCTTTTGTATTTCTCTATTTTCATTCTTTCCACCTCTTTTGTAAATAAAAGCTATTACAGGTCACTTCAACTTTGAGCAATAATACTTTGAATCATATATTTTATTCAAACCCTTAATTTTAACCCTTACAAATGCAATGATCTAGGACAATTCTGAGCGAAGTATGAGAAAAAACACTATCCACATCCAGAGAAAGAACTGTGGAAGTAGAAACACAGAAGAAAAAGAACTACTTCATCACATAGATGATGGGGAAATGATCAGGGATGTAGACTCTAAATGATCACCTTAATGCAAATATTAATAATATAGGAATAGGTCTTTATCAATGGCATATGTAAAACCCAGTGGAATTGGGCATTGGCTATGGGAGAAGGGTGGGAGGATGGGAGAGAAAGAATATGAATCATGTAACCATGGAAAAATAGTCTTAATTAATTAATTAAAAAATTAGACAAAAAATAAAAGAATAAAAGAATAAATGTTAAAACATAACATATTCTGAAGATAAATAACCAAAATATATTTTAAATCATGTGGCATTTGGCAAAAAAAGCACTAAATTCCCATTTGCAGAGTAAGCAAAGAACAAAACCATAAAGTAAGCAATTTATTTTCATCATGTTTCCACCACACTTTAAAGCCCTCTCTTTTTTCTTTTTTCCTAAGGAATATCCTTCCTTAAGGTTGTCATTGCTTTCATGATGACATGGGCATTGTACCCCCAGAAACCCAGGCCAGCTGTTATCAGGGAAACTCCCTTGCCCTTGCATCCTTGTGACTCTTAACCTAGAAACACCCAATGATCCCACCCAGGGTCCTGAATGTTTACTCTCTTTTGTCCTCTAGATTTAAGGTGGACAAAGAAATGAATTTTTATGCCTCCAGGCAGAACCCAGTCAGATGACCACCTCACCCCACCAAATGCCTGAGGGCTTACTGCTCTAAATCACCTGCCCACCAAGGCATAGGTTCTGTTGTAAAAAGGTATAAAAACCTCAGAACTAGTGTGTGTGTGGGGGTGGGGGGGGTGGGGGGGGTGGGAGAAGAGCCTTTCCTCCCATGCTGTCCCCATAGGAAACAGCCTTTCCTTTCATGCTGTACTCCCAAGGAACATCTTGTACTCCCCATCTTGCTGTTCTACCTTGCTATCCTCCTGGCTACTCTCAACATTACTTTCTAAATTAATAAATCTCTTTTTGTTTTTAAGCTAAGTTTTGGAGTCATTGCATGCTTGCAAAAGGAATCCTTCCGGAACCTCAAATGGTATCCTTCCCACCCATAACAATGATACCTTGATTTTCCAAGATCCTCTACACACTGGTGACTTTTCCCTAGACAGTATTCTCTGACCTAGCATTTCGTGTTTCTTCCCACCATCTAGTCAACCTTAAAAAATTACCTATCCCTCTTTCATTCCCTCTAAGTGGGACTTCTAGAAAACAGAATTCTTTGAGATAAACTAGAAGGGAATGGAGAAGAGATCTTTCTGAGTTAAGGGGGTAGCTGGTTTTCAGCCCTTCAAATTATAGTAAGTAGGCAACTACCATTTTCATCACAGAGCACATTTTATCATTTTTCTTACTTTTTTCAAAAACGGAAAGAACTTGTGATAGACTATAAAGATTTTATGTGAAGAGAACTAAAAGGCCATTGTTTCTGGGGAAGAATAATAAGGTCTATATATTTCTGATGGTGAGATGAGCTATGAGGAACCCGTTTTTCCTTATTTCCCTTTAAACCAATGCCTTCTGGCTTCCCTTCTCTTTCTCTTCACAGTCAATTCAAATCCTGAATATACCCTTTACTATCTGTATGACATCAGGCAAGTGACAACTTGTCTGGGGCCTCAATTTCCCAAAATGTACAAATTTAGTTGTCTGAATGAACTAGAACAACTCTAAGGCCCTTCTCAGCACTAATTTAAAATACTCTGATTTATTTTCTAAAAACCCAAAGCAGCAGAACTAGTAAAAATTTTAATTTTGCTCATTTTCCTAGACTAAGAATCTTCTTTTATGGTCCTTATTATCATAAGAACTAAAGATGACCAGCCAGTAACTTTTCCAACTCTTTTGCAACCCATAATTTGAGAAGCTTAAGGAGTATCCAAGAAGAAATAGTAGCAGCAAGTTGTCAATATGGGACCAGAGTAAAGAAGAGATATTAGGGCTGCCTATATTGACTTGAGTCTTAAAAAAAGAAAGCATTTGAATTATTTGAAGCAGATGATATTATCAAGAGACAAAAAGTGTAAATAAAAAGAGAAGCTGGCCTAGGTCCATTTTAAAGGCTTAGTAGAAGTATTATGATGCAGGAAAGAAAGATAAAACATAATGAGGAGAACAAAGAGGAAATACTGTCATCAAACCCAATGGAAAAGAGAAAATATCCAAGAGTATAGTGTTATCAGTAGTTCTTAAAGTTGCAAAGAAGTCAAACAGGATAAGGACTGAGAAAAATCTACCAAACTGAATACTTAAATTTTTTTGGAGAAAGCAACTTCAATCAAGTAGAAACCAAATTTGGAAATCACTCAAGTGAATATAATGATATAATTAAAACATAAAATAAATAAGATGAGGAATGAATATGATTCTCAGTATTTGAGAGTAATAAGACAATAACTTAAGGGAAGATAATAGGGTGAAGTGTTTAAAATACCACATCAGACTAGAGTACAGTTTTAGGCAGTGTGAAAGATGCTGGTGTATAAGGAAGGAATAGTGAGGCAGGCATTGAGGAGGTGCTTAACAAGAACTGATTTGAGAAAACTTCTGGATAAGAAAGGAAACAATGGAAACAAAAGCACAAGCATATGGGTTGGTCTTCATAAGAGGATCTTCTAATTTTTCAGATACTTTTCCTCAAATGTAGATATGAAGGAAGAGATGATAGGTGAAGATGCAGAAGAGTGTGGAAGTATGAAGTAGTAGAGGTAAGGCAACTCACAGAGAAGAAACATGAATTTCCAATAAGGTAAGAAATTAGGATGTTAGCTGAGAAAAGAGTACTGTTGGAGGCTTGAGGTTAAAAAAGATTTGAAACTAACAGCAATGGGATAGTTGATCAAAGAAGAGTTGAGGGACTGCAATCAAAGTCCAGTTGAAATAACAAAAATTAATTTGTAATGGACCTAATTCACTCAGTGGTCTGACTTCCTTCAGTTGGAAAGGTAGGAGAATGGAGGTGTGGGTGGGGGAATGACAGAGGAGGAGTCAGCAGTATAGTTGACCTGGTAATAAACTCCAGTCAACATTGTGAAGAGAGAAAAGAAAGGCTAGAGCCTAGGTGAGGTATTGTAGCAGAAATGTATAGAGAAAGATAAATGTTTTCTTTAGATGAATAGTTTTAGAAGGCATATGACAGGAATAGATGGAAGGAAAGGAGATTCAGATTTGAAAGAAGGAACTTCAGTATTCAGAATTTTGGAAGTTGTGCAGTTATGAGTAAAAGTGAAGATATGATCCGGCCTGTGGGAAAACTGAGGTACCGGGTAAAGATGCAGGACATGAAATTAATTATTAAGTATTAAGTATGAAAGCAGGGTTTTTTTAAGTGTCTACTTATCGCCTCAGAACAGGGGTGAGAACAGAAAATGAAACTATGAGCCAAGTATGAGATACCATCATATAAAGAGAGTAAATATCTTCCTACATCATATACTGAAAGGGAACTAGGGCAACGAACCCGGTATAGATAAGCACCCTTCCTAGGCCAACGAACCTTGTGTGATAGCCACATTGACCTCTCCACCCTGTGTGATAGCCACATTAACCGCTCCACCCTGTGTGATAGCCACATTGACCTCTCCTCCCTGTGTGATAGCCACATTGACCTCTCCACCCTGTGCGATAGCCATATTGACCCTCGGTAAGCTCCATGGTCAGCACCAAGGGTATATAAGCCTGCCTTAAAAATTGCTTCGAGGAGGAACTCCCTTTGGGCTCCTCCCTGCGCGTGTGAAGTGTGTTACAATAAACTACCTCTCTGTGCAGATTGCCTCGTCTGTTCTGTTCCTTTGGACCCCTAAACGGACCCTAACAATACGAATATATTTTGCATAATAGATTATAAGAAAACTAATCAGTAGTCATGGAGTGAAAAAGGAAAGACATTTTTTTAAAAAGCTATTAATCACAGTAATTAAGGCTAGTAGTAGGGGGGATTCTGAGATATGAAGTTTAAAGAAAATTTCTTCAATTTTTCCATGAAGAATTGTAGCATTCCAAGCATATTCACATCTATGAAATATAAATGACTGTATGGCTACTGTGTCTCCAAGCATAAGGTTATACCAATGATGTTTGTGAATGTAACCTTGAGACCTGGTCATGTGGCCCTTGGCTAGGAAACATGATTGGAGCATTCCCTTGAGAAAGCACGGGTTGTAATCTACAGCCCAAAGGTGTTTCCTCTACCCTGCCACCCAATCTTAATTGTCTATGCTCTGTGATGTGATTGCTACGTGATTGGAAACACCTCCTTGCTTCCTCAACAATAAAAGCAAAGGCAATCTTATGATAGTTCCTTCTGAACTTCCTCTTGGACTTCCTCTCCACTTTCCTGGAGCTCCACTCACCTCCTAATACTATCTCCCTCTTTCTCTCTCCTTTCTGAATCTCTTCCTCCACAAGGCTACAGCCCCTGTAGGCTTACATTCTCCACCTCCATCTTAACCTCTACCTCGTATTCCATTGATCCTCATAATTTCCTCCCAAAGGGAAAATCATAGGGGTTGCCTGCCCTATTCAAACACTGACTTGTCCTTGTCTGTCATTCTTCACCCTGGTTCACCAATTCCCTACTTCTCCTCGGGTCCCTATCACAAAGGACAACCCTCTTTTGTAGAACCTGTTTATCAGGCTCTACAAGAATCAGATTATTAAAAAATATGTAAAAAGGTCAGCTGGACAAACAAAAAGATTAACTGTTGCATAGACCCATCTCCTCTTTGATGATTAAATCAGCCATTGGTTTAATACTGCTAACTGAACCACTGAGACTAGCCAGGGGACCCAGTGGTACACAATCATAATATCATATAATACAGGTACTAAAGAATTCAGAATACTGAATAATAAATCTATTTTTTAAAAAAACAGGCCAAAAATGATAAAGGGATTTGCTCAAGGCCACAGAGGTAATAAGTAGCACAGATGGGATTCAATTGAATACTTTTATGATCTATATTCAGTGCTTTTCGCCACTAGAAAGGCCACACTGCCTGTTTCTATCCCAGAATTATAGGAAACAATCCCAAAATAGTTTTAGTCCCAACATTTACTATGCTTTTCCTTAAGGGTCTAGATTTAATTTTTCTTATGGAAAAATACAATATTATATGATAATAAAAATTCATAAAAGCCATAGATAGAAAGAAGTACTTACCACATTTTGGTTGATCTTGTGTCGAAAGCAGGTAATATTAACTACATATGGCCAGTCATCAGGTTCCATCAAGACCCCGGTGGCATGGGCACAGGTTACATGAAAGGAAGCTGGGCAGCGTCCATAAGAGCACTGAATGCAAGCCCCAGAAACTTTCTTAACTCTCTGCCTACAGAAGATACATTTCTGTAGGAACAAAACAGAAAATAAAGCAAATTGAAGAACAGTAGTTTCATTGATTCCAACATAATATGGTATAAGAACTATCTTAAAAAACCAAAAAGGTCTTCCACTACCAACAAAATCCATGGCCTCTAGCTGTAGCAAAGTGATGTGAATACAGTCACAAACTCTGTTATATGCTATAAAATAACTATAACGTCTGGTGGGAGGGAAAGCCAAACATATCTGACCACTTTTAGCAAGTCACACAATATAGAAATGAGCCCAGAATACATTTCTGCAAATCAGTCTAGAATGCCAATTCTATCTTTGTTTAAATAGCAGATTTTTATATCAAGAAATGTGTCTCGAGAATAGGAACAAACACTTTAAAACCTGAGGAAATCCATAAAAAAATATCATAAGAAT
The DNA here is from genome assembly GCF_027887165.1 of Monodelphis domestica. Lineage (NCBI taxonomy): Eukaryota > Metazoa > Chordata > Mammalia > Didelphimorphia > Didelphidae > Monodelphis > Monodelphis domestica. The sequence continues at coordinate 125,826,136 of NC_077233.1, forward strand.
ATACAGATGACTGGGGTGGATTTAAATTTTATTTTTCTTTATGGGGAAATTCAGAATGTTAGTCTAATGTGGTAACTGAGGACTCAAATATTTAATAACCCAAATCTGAACCCAAACTGCCTAACATGAAAAGCTGCCTTCTAAACTGTATAAATTGAAAATCTCCCCAAAGGGCTTAATTTTACCAAATATTTGTAGCTGACTGTGCTTAAGGAAGCTAAAATGAAAAAAAAAATAGCAATAATGATTATCACAATTCCAAAATTAAATCGCAGAAAGTCTTATAGCATGTCAGTACATTTCTTATGAGAGCCAGAGAAAATCCAACATTTTATTTTATATAAGCTTTGTAAATGAAATCCATAGGGTTGGTAATCTCTAAAACTACATTGGTAGCCAATAAAACAATAAAAATTGATAAGTAGTGTAGTAAGATGGAAAGAGGGCTGGATTTTGAATTATACCATGAGAAGTCAAATTGTGGCTCTGGCATTTATTACTTATGTGACCCCCTTCCCCCCAAGAGTTATTTTATTTCTGGGATTTAGTTTCCTTTTGCATTATAATAAACATAACCATAACAAAGTTTATCTACTGTGTACAGTAGTACAGGTTTACTGTGTACCATGCCCTGTGCTAAACTCATTACAACAGCTCATGGAGATAGGTACTATTATTATCCTCAGTTTAAAATTACAAAAACTGTGACAGACAGATGTGACCTAAATTACGCAATGCCACATATCTAATAAGTGCTTATGGTCAGATCTGAACTCAAAAGGATGGGTTTTCCCAATGTCAGAACCAACCAGGACTCCATCCACTATGCAACCTACTGATCTAGTCATCTATCTATATAACCTGTGAAGCTCACAGTATGTAGATAGATAGATAGATATAGATATAGATATAGATATATGAACATGAAGTTATGAAATTGAGACCAACAACAAACCAAAATACAAATTCAGAGAGAAAAGGAGAAATTATATGCTGATCAAATGGCAAACCAACTCTTGCTTTTTTCACCTGTAGAATTAAAAAAAAATGCTTCGAACACAAAATTGTAATCGAGGGAGGGGAAAAAATTAATTCAATGATCTTTTTAAAGGAAATATGATTAAATACCACTAGAAAAATTCATGGATCTTTTAAAAGGGTGAAGTTTCCTTTGGATAGTAATTTTTAAAGGCAGTCTCTAGGGAGAGAATGTCAAACAATAACACAGTATTCAAACATTAATGGGAGTGGAGAAAGGAGGGAGAAGGCAGGAAAGGAAATATGTCTATATATTGGAGAGAAACAGAAGCAAAAAATTTCACACTAAACATAGATTATTTTATACCAGATACATAGGAGATTAATATGAATTAATGAAAATAATAAAAATGCATTAAGAAGACAAATTAGTTTGTAGAAGGGCAGGTAATATATGGTACATAACATGGCAAGACAATTGATTGGATGCTGTAGCACAGAGTTATACCAGAAAGCATTATTAGCACTAAGGAGATTATATGACAATGTGGGCAAATTAATTATATAAATAAACATAGCATAATGTGGTAGAAAAAAAAATTGAATTTAGATTCAAATGACTTGTGGTTTAGATCCTATCAGTTATTTCCTTAACTTGTTAGAATTCAGGCAAGTCTTATTTAAAATCAATCAATTCAATATGTATTTAGTACCGATGTATATAAAGCACTGTGGTAGGAGAGCCAAATATCCAAAGACAAAAACAAAACAGTCCAAAACTGACATTTTCTATGGTCAAAGAGCATAATATGAATATAGCACAAGAAAGTAAATATATAATTGACAATTTTAAAAAATTGTAAGAGAGAAAGCGTGAACAAAAGGAAAATTTTTTTTTCTAGAAATTGTGCTGAAGTTGTACTTTGGAAAAACCTAAGTAAGTATATTAAATCTAAGTCGAAGATAATGCCTTCTCTTTGGGTCTCATTTTCCTCATTTGTAAATATGAAGTTTGGAAAAGAATTAAGAAATATTTTTTTTAATCCTTACATTCTAGCTTGGAATTATTACTGTATATTGGTTCCAAGGAGGAAGAGTAGTAAGAACTAGGCAATGGGGGTCAAGTGACTTGCCCAGGGTCACACACCTACAAAGTGTCTGAGGTCAGATTTAAACCCAGGGCCTCGCATCTCAAAGCCTGGCTCTCAACCCACTGAGCTACCCAGCTGCCCCCTATGACATATTTTTAATAATACTGATATACAAAATAAGTGAAGATTCACCTCAAATCCAAAAAATTGACTAAGATGACAAAATATAAAAAATGTGAATATTGTAAGTGCTGTGTCAAAAAAGATTTATAGAAAAGAAACACATTGGTGGAAGTGTAACCAGCCCAACAATCTAAAAAGTAACTAAAATTATGTGAAGTGAGTAAAATGTTAATACCCTTTACCCCTCAGAGACAATGATGAATAATAACGGTCCAGAAAACATCAAATTACTTTTGCCAGGAGATGCTAATCATGACTGGGGAATGGCAGAATATGAACTGATACAAAGTGAAATAAGCAGAAGCAAGAAAATAATATATATCACCTACACCAATACAAATAGAAAAACAAAAAAACATTGAAAATTAATGATGTGAAATTATAATAACCAAGCTCTCAAAATATATGAAAAGCCACCTCGCTATTTCTTTTACAAAAAGTGAGGATTTATCAATATGTAGTACAATACATAGTGTTGACCTGGGCTGATATTCTTAAAGTACTTCATTACTAGGACAACTACTTCCTTGATTTTATTAGTGTTATTTCTCTGGCTCCCCAGTGCAGTTGCTATTGTTCGCACCCCTCAATAACTGATTTCTTGAGTTTCTGAAGTTCAAAAGAGGTAAGTTTAAATTAAATTTCACAAAGCTGGTTCTTGAGAGGATAGAAATAGAGTTAGTGACTAGGCATATATAAAAACCTATCTAAATTGGCAGAATTCAAATTCATAGCCAAGTATACAATTATGGATCAATTAAGCATAAAAAAAAGGTCCAAAAATACAGAACTTTTACATTTTACTAAAAACACAGGCATTAAATTCAAAATATAGAAGAATACGGATAAACGACAGACAAAGGGGACAATGAGAATTTTATGCCACCACAAGCCATAAATATTTTTTGTACAAATGTTTTACCTTAATATCTCATTGTAGTATAAACCCAGTAGTGGTATGGCTGGATCAAAGGATATGGAGTAGTTTAATGCCCTTTGGGCAGAGTTCTAAATTGCCCTCCAGAATGCTTGATTCAATTCACAACTCCAACAGCAGGGCATTAATGTCCCAATTTTGTCATATACGCCCCCAACATCTATTACTTTACTTTGCTATCATATTAGCCAAACTGGTTGGTATGAGGTGGTACCTCATATTTATTTTGATTGCATTTCTCTGATTATAAGAAATTTAGAATACTTTTTCATATGCTTTAATAGCTTTGATTTCTTTATCTGAAAATTGCCTATTCATACCCCTTGTCCATTTATCAATTGGAGAATGGCTTGATTTTTTATACAACTGATTTAGCTCCTTATAAATTTGGGTAAATAGACCTTTATCAAAGATTTTTGTTATGAAAGATTTTTCATCAATTTGATGCATCTCTTCTGGTTTCGGGTATTTTGGCTTTGTTTGTATGAAAACTTTTTAATTAAATGTAATAAAAATTATTTACTTTATATTTTGTAAGATTCTCTATCTCTTGCTTGGAATTAAAATCGTTCCCTTCCCATAGATCTGGCATGTATACCATTTTATGTTCACTTAATTTATAGTTTCCTATATTTACATCATCTCCCCATTCTGAATTTATCTTGCTAGAAGGTGTCAGATATTGATCTAAATCAAATTTCTCCCATATTGTTTTCCAATTTTCCCAGCAGTTTTTGTCAAATAATGGATCTTTGTCCCGAAAGGGGGGATCATTGAGTATATAGTATAATACCTTCCTGAGGCTATTTACCCCAAGTCTATTCAACTGATACTCCCTTTTATCTCTTAAGCAGTAACAATGTTAAATAATAAAGGTAATAATGGGCATCCTTGTTTCACTCCTGATCTTAAATGGAAGGCTTCTAATTCATCCCAATTGAAAATATTGCTTGCTAATGATTTTAAATATATACTATTTATTATTTTTAGGAAAGGCCCCTTCTTTTCCTATACTTTCTAGTGTTTTCAATAGGAATTAGTATTGTATTTTGTCAAGGGCTTTTTCTGTATCTATTGAGATAATCATGTGATTTCTATTGGTTTGGTTATTGATGTGGTCAATTATGTGGATAGTTTTCCTAATATTAAACCATCTATGCATTCCTGGTTTAAATCCAATCTGATGATAGTGAATAATGCTCATGATCACTTGCTGGAGTCTTTTTGCTGGTATTCTATTTAAGATTTTGCATCTATGACCACTGAGGAGATTGGTCTGTACTTTTCTTTCTCTATTTTTGACCTGCCTTGCTTTGGCATCAGTACCACAATTGTTTCATAAAAGGAATTTGGTGAAACTCTTTCTTTGCTTATTTTGGCCAATATTTTATATAATTTTGGGATTGGTTATTCTTTAAATGTTTTATAGAATTAACAAGTGAATCCATGGAGCGAAGAGGGCTTTTTCTTAGGGAGATCTTTGATAGCTCATTCCATTTTTTTTTTCTGATATGAGAATATTTAAGTATTCAATTTCTTCTGGTAATCTAGGCAATTTATATTATTGACAATAATAACACATATAACCTATATTGTCATTATTTATTGCCAAATTATTGGGAAAAATAGTTCTTAATAATTATCTTACTTTCCTCTGCATTAGAGGTGAGGTTGCCCTTTTCATCTTTGATATTGTTAATTAGGTATTCTTCTTTCCCTTTATTATTAGATGAACCTGTATTTCATCTTTTTTATTTGTTTTTTTTTGCAAAGTACAAGCTTCTACTCTTATTTATTAATTCAATAGTTTTCACTTTCAATTTTATTAATTTCTTCTTTAATTATTAGGATTTCTAATTTGGTTTTTATCTGGGGATTTTTAATTTGTTTGCTTTCTAGTTTTTTAATTTGCATGACCAATTCATTGACATCTTCCCTCCTTGACTTATTAATATAAGCATTCAAGGATATAAATTTCCCGAGTACTGCTTTGTGTGCATCCCATAGATTTTGATATGATGTCTCATCATTGTCATTTTCTTCAATGAAATTATTATTTCTATGAACTGTTTTTTAAGCAACCAATTACAGAGAATCATATTAATGACCAATTAAATTTTGATTTGCCTCTCCATGATCCCTTACTAAATATTATTTTTATTACATTATGATCTGGAAAGGTTGCATTTATTATTTTTGCTCTTTTGCATTTGTTTGCCATGTTTTTATACCCTAGTATATGGTGAATCTGTGAATGTATTGTGTGCTACTGAAAATAGGTGCATTCCTTTTGGTACCTACTTATTTTTCTCCATTAATCTATTAACTCTAATTTTTCTAAGATTTCATTCACATATTTTACCTCTTTCTTATTTATTTTTTGGTTTGATTTATCTAGATCTGATAGAGGAAGTTTCAGGTCTCCCAGTATTATAGTTTTATTATCTATTACTTCTTTAAGCTCCATTAGGTTCTCCTTTAAAATTTTAGATGCTATATGATTTGGTGCATACATGTAGAGTACTAATATTTCCTAACTGGCTATACCTTCCCTATCTCTTTTAATCATATCTATTTTAACTTTAGCTTTTTCAGATATCAATATTGCTACACCTGTCTTCTTTTTCTCAATTGGTGCCCAATAGATTTTGCTCCAGCCTCTTACCTTTACCCTATGGGTGTCTAACTGCCTTATGTGTGTTTCTTTTAAACAACATATGATAGGATTTTGGTTTCTAATCCATTCTGCTATTTCCTTCTGTTTTATGAGTGAGTTCATCCCATTCACATTCAGAGTTATGACTAACAGCTGTGTATTCCCCAACATTTTGATTTCCATTCTTAGTCCTATCCTTCCTTCTTTCACTATTCCTTTCTACACCAGTGTTTTGCTGTTAATCAGTCCCCCTATTCACCACCCTTATATTACTTCCCTTCCCACTCCCTCACTTTTTATTCCCCTTTTATTTTCTTTAGGGTTTATTGAATTCCCTCCCCTCTATCTTTCCCTCTTTTTTGGTACTCCTTGCCACTTATTTTTTAATAGAATATGATACACCAATGGATCTAGATGTTCTTACCTCTCAGAGTTGATTCCACTGAGAGTAAGGTTAAAGTATTACCTATTACCACTCTCTTCCTCTCCTTATTATAGTATTCTATCACTCCCTCTCCCATGCACCTCTTTAGGTAGTATAATTTATCCTATTTTTCTTATTACTTCAAGTTTTTCTTGGTGCCATCCTCTATTCCCACCTTTTCTTTTTCTTTTACAAATTACATTAAATCACTTATTACTCCCACAAACACATATGAATACTTCTTCTAGCTACTATGATAGTTAATACAGTGTTTGAGAGTTACAAATATCATTTTTCCATATAGGATTATGAACCATTTAACTTTACTGAAGCCCTTAAAAAATTTTCCCCCTCTCTTCTTTATCTTTTCAAGTTTCTTTTGAGTTTCATATTTCAACATTAAATTTTGAGTTTAGGTATGGTCTTTTCTTTACAAATACTTGGAAATCATCTATTTTGCAAAATGCCCAATTTTTTACCAAGATAATTAAAATTGGGTAAATGACTTAAATAGAAAAAGTGAAATCATAAATAAATGTGGGGAACATAGAATATTATACCTGTCTGATCTGTAGGAAAGGAAGGAATTTAAGACTAAGAAAAAGATACAGAACATTACAAAATATAAAATAAATTATTTTAATTATACAAATTTTAAAAGGTGTTGTAAAAACAAAAACAATACAACTAAAATTAGAAGAAAAGCAAAAAACTCTGAAAACATTTTGATAACAAAACTCTAACAAAGGTTTAATTTGAAAAATAGATAAGGAAATAAGTCAAATCTACAAAAAATAAAGACATTTCTCAATCAACAAATGGTTAAGGGACATAGCCAGTTTTCACAGGATGAGATCAAAACTACCAATAAGCACATGAAAAGGTTTCCCTATATCTGATAATTAGAGAAATGCAAATTAAAACAACTCTGAGGTACCACCTAACAGTTTGAAGATTGTTTATTATGAATGCAAAGGAAATCAATAAATGCTAGAGGAGATGTGGCAAAATAGGGACACTAATACACTGCTATTTGAGTTGTCAATTGGCCCAACCATTCTGAAGGGTAATTGGGAATTATGCATAAATGTCTTTTAAAAAAACACCTTCCATTTGAGCCAGCCATACCACTGATGGGTTTGTACCCCAAAGTGATAATGAGAAAAACTGGTACAAAAATATTCATAAACTCACTAACTGTGGTGGTAAAAAAATTGGAAAATGAGATAGCTTCTTTCAGTTGGGAAATGCCTGAATAAACTGTAGCATATTTTGGTGATGGATGTTATTGTGTTGAAAAGAATAAAGAAAGGGAGGAATTTCATGTGAACTAGAAGGACCTTGGAGCAGTTAAATTTATGACTGAACTGAATACTTTAGCTGGTTGCCAGAGATTTAATTACTAAATCCCAAATGAATTACTAAAGAGAGAATGGATTTTATGGTAGTTTATTTTACAACAAAGAGGGAAGAAATTAAGGAAGAGAGAAAGAGAAGAAAACAGAGAGATAGTTGATCCAGCATCCTCTAAGCCAGGCAGGAGTTCAGAAGCCCCCAGCCAAGGGTAAAGAGTTTCAAGATGATGGACCTCTCCAGAGGCTGCTGCCTCCAGAAAGGCCAATGGAAAGGGAGTCAGCTTTTACACTCACCAGTGTCAGGTCAAAAGAACAGGGTGACCAGGAAAAACAGGTCCAGTCTGCACTGTTCTGAAAGAAGAATTATTCTCTAATCCAGTAGAACTGCCAGTAGAACTCTAGCTAAAGTTGAAATACAAGTTCTTGTCACTCGTTTAGAGAACCTTTTTCTTGGGTCAGGTCTCTTTAATTTTTATGTTTACCAATCACAGTCAACACTCCACTCTAGGAACATCTAGAAGGCAGTCAGTAGATTCTGATTCTTCACCCACTCTCCCACACATGGGTCACAGACCTCCCACTCAATGTGTGCGATGGGTGTTTGTATCTTTTTTGTTTATATCCAAAATTGGCAGATTTCCCTACTCAACTTTAAATACTATGTTTACACATTGGGGGATTAAAATCTAAAAATAGACAGATCTCTATATTCAACGTTAAATACCAAATTTACCCTTTGGGGATTATATCCAAAAACAGACGGGGGATTACAATTCAATCTTCACAATCAAGGAATAGCTAAGTACCTTCATTATTACAATCAGGGAAGAGCCAAACCCCATCTTCACAGAGCAGAACCAGGAGAACAGTCTACACAGAAACTGACACATTATGTCACAATCAATGTAATGGACTTTTCTACCAGCAGCAATGCAATGACCCAGGAAAATCCAGAGGAACTTAGGAGAAAGAACCCTATCCACATTTAGAGAAAGAACTGTGGAACTCGAAATGCATTAGAAAAATATATTATCGACCACATAGCGCATTAGGGATGTGATTAGGGTTTTGATGTCAAAGAAACATTCTACTGTGGCTATGGCACTAACTAGCTGTGTAAACCTCAGCAAATCACTTAACCCCCACTGCCTAACCTTTATTACTCTTCTGCCTTGAACCCAATTATTAGCATCAATTCTCAGACAGAAAGGGAGATAGGGAGATTGGGAGGGAGGGAGAAAGAAAGACAGAGACAGAGAGGGAGACAGAGGAAAAAAGAGAAATTAAATTATTTAAGGGGCAACTAGGTGGCTCAGTGCACTGAGAGTCAGGCCTAGAGATAATATGGCCTGATTTCAAATCTGATTTCAGATACTCCCTAGGTTCATCACTAAGGAACTCATTTAACCCCCCCATTGCCTGGAGCTTCCTACTCTTCAGACTTTGAACCAATATCTCCAAAAAATTACTCTTTTATGTACTAGAAAAAAGGAAAAAGGTTTAAAATGAGGTAACATGAAGATCTTGGCAACTCTAAATCAATACATATGAAAAGGGACTATTTATAAATGAAATATATGAATATGATGTGTTAGAATGTTTTTCATATACAAAAATATTTTTAAAACACCATTAAATTCAGAGTATTTAATATTCAAAAATTGTAGACAAAATAGAAAAAAAGAAACAAAGAACATTTTCTTTTCTCATTAATAGCATTGATTTACAAAGAAATTATAAATTGCATAAAAGAGAACATTTTCAGGGTAGGAATTTATTCCTTCTAAATCCTGAGATTCTAAATCTTTTTGGAAATAAGAAGGCATATTTTTTGTCCTAAAACTTCTGGATGGACAGAAAGGAAGGTAGGAGAGGCGATGAGAGCACCTGAATATGATGATCTAGATCAGGTTAACAGGGTTCAGAAAGACTAGTAAAACAGTGTGAGAGTATACTAAAAAATATGGAAATAGCACTTGAGAGGCATATTTTAGAGAGTAATATGCTTTAAAAATAAAAAAAAGACAATATACAATTAAACCACTGAGATGGAGACCATGGCAATGGCTGTATTCTATTATTTGCCATCAAGTGTAAGAGACCCTTATTTTGAATTGTTTCGGCAGCTAAAATAAAAAAGCATGACATCAGAATAGAGAGAATATGAAAAATTAAACAAAAATAAACAAAAATATGAATTAATAACAAGATTTATGAGAGTCACTCTGAACTCAGTTTCATGGACTCTGACCTCAGTTTTCACAACATTAAAATAGGAAACTTTCTGACCAATTTCACTGGAACTTTAGAGGATAAAAGCCATCAAATGTGTCAGTGATTCTCCCCACCTCCATCTATTATTTCTTTCTCTGGCAAGTACTGGGAGGATTACTCCGGCAAGTAAAATATATATAACACAATGTTGACTCTGAATACTGTAGATTTCTGTACTGATTCCCATGGCATAGGCTATTAAGGCTAATACTAATGGACACAAAAGCTAATGAAGTCAATGATACAGATGATTTGTGAATCACAGAATTTCAGATTGCCTGACTGCACATCATAGCTGTTGTAAAATGATGAGCTAAGAAGATAAGAAGCTTCGTTTTGTTTTTGTATTTTTAAAGTCTCTTTTGTAATATATTACAGTTGTTTTTGTTATCTTTCAAAACTATTATTTCTTTTCTAAGTGAATGACTTTGATTAAATCATACTTTACCTTTAAATTACTGTATGCAATATTTTTAGCAACAATTAACTTCCACTGTTCCACATAAGCTAACATGTTAAAAAGGAAAGTTTTTTTGGCATTGATAGAGAGAAGTCTCCTTCCCCACTCATGAAATCACAGGTGTGGACTAATACCTATATATGTATAAAGACACACATAAACAAATCACTATAGGTTTAAAATTATGACCTTTAATTGCACTGGCAAAGATCATGTCATTTTTTTCTACATTATATCCTTGACATCTAGCTAGCAAATAGTTTAATTTCTTGTTCATAAGAGCAGGCATTTATATAGGGCTTTAAAGTTTATGAAACTCTTTATATGAAGCAACTTATACAATACTCACAACTCTGGAAGATAGTTGCTATCATCATCTGCATTTTACAGCTGAGGAACCTGAGACAAAGGTAAAGTGACTTTCCCAGAGTCACATGTCTAACCTGAGGACAGTCTTGAATTCAGGTAGGCCTGACTCCAGGCCTACCCCTCTATCCATATTGATACCTGCATTAAATGGCATTTATCTGCTGTTATGACCAAATAATAGCTGAAATATTGAAACTAAACTATTATTGATTAACTTATATTCAATAGTTATTATTGGAAATACTATTATAGGTGGTTGACAAACTTCCTGAAGCAGTTTGATACAATGCTTATTTACTTATAGTAGACATAGGGAGAGTAAATAGGAGATAGGAAGTCAGAGAAACGGCCCCCAAAACTCACAGAATTCTCTCTTTTATGCTAGGCCTCTTAAAGAGTCAAAACCAAGATCTCTCTGCTCTTTCTCTTGAAGGAAAAAGTGTGATATTAATAAAACTTCTACTCTTAATAAGACACAATAAACCCAATAAAACTCCTTAAAACAATATACCAAGCTAAGATCTGTTTGAGAGGAATATTTTCCCCAAATGGATCTTCCAAACTAAACATAATCCATATTTTATACTAAGGACAAAAAGAACTAAAAAGAAAGGAAGAAAGGAAGGAGGGAAGGAGAGAGAGAGCAAGAGAGGAAGGAAGGAAGGGGAAAAGGGAGGAAGGGAGGAAGGAAGAGAAAACAAAAGAAAACATCTTGCAAAGTACAAGTCACACATTACATAGATATTTACAGTTACAAAATAACACAATTCTAACTATATTCCACAGAATCAAAACCTAAAGATAAAAATTGAAATTTACTAGAAGCAAAATATACATTAGAGACATTATTTTTTTATTTATTAACATTACTATTTCATCCTTATATTAATAATAGTTTTTAAACATAAATTATACACTTACCTATTACATTCTATTACAAACCTTTATGTACACAAAATAATACAAATCTTTCATTTAAATGCAATGTTCAGTGTCCTCAAAATGATCAGTCGTAACAGACCTTATTGTAGTTAATTGTTCTTGAAAATAGTCCAACTGTTGTAGTTATCTTTGTCCATGAAAATATTTCAGTGGTTCATTTGTTCAGCTGTCCATTGTCCTTGAAAACTGTCTCATTCATGATTGTTAATTTCGATGTCAGGTACTCTTTTTACATGGGAACAATGTATCAATGATGATTTCTCTCCAATACTGATCACTGTCGGTGTTGTTAAGAGAACTTGCAATGGACCTTCCCAGGCCGGCTGAGTTCCTCCTGTTCAGTTAAAGTTCTTAATATAAATCATATCTACAAAATGTAAACCATGTAATGAAAAATCTATTGGTCCAGCCTGTACTAAAAATCCTAATTCGTGTAATTACTAAATCTTTACTTGTAAATCATTTATGTATTCTTCAATCATTGAATCTCTGCCTAATAATAATGTAAAAACCAGATTGAACGGTTTTGTAGGGATAGGTGGTTTGCCAAACAACAATATGTGTAAGTCTGCCCTCTGTCTACTTCTCAGATAAAACAAAGATAATGGTAGGGTATTGGGCACTTTCAAATGTATTTCTGCACATAATTTTCCAATCATTGTTTTGAGTTCTCTGTTTAGTCTTTCTACTTGTCCTGAACTCTTTAGGTGGTATGGCATATGGAATTTAGGTGTTATACCAAGGCATTAATAAAACTGTTCTAAAACTGAATCTGTAAAAAAAAATCTGTTAAAAAAAATCTTATCTATCTGATCAATTTTTGATGGTATATTGAACCTAGGTATAATTTCTTTCAATAATACTTTAACTACTGTGAACTGATCCAACCACTCTGGAGGGCAATTTGTAACTATGCCCAAAGGGCGTTAAAAGACTGTCTGCCCTTTGATCCAACCACAGCAATGCTGGGTTTTTACCCCAAAAAGATAATAAGAAAAAAAAGACTTGTACAAGAATATTCATAGTTGTGCTCTTTGGAAAATGAGGGGATGCCCTTCAATTGTGGTACATGTTGGTGATGGAACACTATTGTGCTCAAAGAAATAATAAACTGGAGGAATTCCATGTGAACAGGAATGACCTCCAGGATTTGATGAAGTGAAAGGAAGAGAACTAAGAGAACATTATAGACAAAGACTGATACACTGTGGTCCAATCAAATATGATGGATTTCTCCATTAGTGGCAATGATCTTGAACATCTCAGAGAGATTAACAAGAAAGAACACTATCCACATTCAGAGGAAAAACTGTGGGAATAGAAATACTGAAGAAAAACAACTGCTTGATTACATGGTTCAAAGGGGATGTGACTGGTGATGTAGACTCTAAATCATCCTAGTACAAATATCAACAACATGGAAATAGGTTCTAATCAAGAATACATGTAAAACTGAGTGGAATTGCGTGTCGCCTATGGGAAGGGATGGGGGTGAAGGGAGTAATGGAAAGAATATGATTCTGGTAACCAAGGAATACTGTTCAAAATTGATTAATAAATTTTTCTGAAATAAATAATAATAACACTTTACCTACAAATGCTGCTGTATTCTTTTTTGTTGGAAACACATATAGCCATCTCATTAATTGGTCCACTATCACTAAAAAGAATTTGTATTGTCTAGCTTTCTGCATTGATATAATATCAATTTGGATATTTTCAGAGAATAAGCCGAAGATCATACTCCAAACACCTTTCCTAAAAATACATTCTGATTGTATGCTTGGCATACTGGACAAGCTGCACAGATTTTTGATTTGATGTTTGTTATGCCAAGGGCTATCCATTACTGAACCAACTATGCATTGCATTCAGAAATGACCATTCTTATGTGCTGACTGGCAAAATTGATGGTAAAATGTTCTGGGCAATATTAGCTTACCTTGTGATGCCACCCACACATCATTAATCTGTTTCACTTTTAAATTCTGCTTCTATTTCTTGATTTATTTTCATTGTACGCCTGAGATAAATCTGTTTAATTTATAATTGTTAAATTCAAAATTAACTCAGGGCCTTCCACTATTCCTAGTTTTGCAGCCATATCTGCTAGATAGTTCTCTCTTGAAGCCAAATCAGTTCCCCCTGTGTATGCACAACAATGCACCACCACTAGTATTTTTGGTAATTGGAGCTCTACAAGAAATTCACTATTATTTTGCCAGATGATGTTAAAAACACTATTTTCAGCCAAAGTGTACCCACAGCATGATAGACACCAGAGGCGGATTTTAAGTCAGTGTATAGTGTAGCTTTATTATCCCTTGCTATTAAAAAGGCTTGCTTTAATGCAATCAATTCTGCTGCGTGTGCATTTAGATTAGATTTAAGTGATGTGTTTCATAAAGTTTCAAATTCTGTCACCACAGATAATCCTGTATATATCTTAACCCATCTCTCATAAATGGTGAACCATCAATAAACAAAAGAATATCTGCATTTTCTAATGAAGTATAAAGCAAATTTTCCCTTGTTTCTCTACCATCAATACTACTGATTCACGATTCTGAAGTGCTTCTCCATTGGTAGGTAAATCAGCTTGCAGTATAGCAGGATACAGTGTTGCTCAGCGTTTTAACATGATTTTCTCATTTTCTAGGAAAGTTAGCTAATATAGTATAAGCCTTTGGTCTGAGAATGCCTGTGTTCTGTGTCTTAACAATAAAGCTTCCACCTCATGTGGGTTCATAATGCTTACTGGACATCTCAACATTAAGTCTGCAGCTTTTGTCACTAGCAGTGCTGTAGCAGCTACCCCTCTCAGACATAAGGGTGCACCAGGAGCTATTGGGCCTATTTGTGATGAATAATAGGCAATCAGACCCTGGAGTGGTCTCAAAAATTGTGTTAGTATGCCAGAAGCTACTCCTTTTCTTTTATGAACATGCAAAGTGAACGGTTTCTTATAATCAGGGATGCCTAAAGCTAGGGTTGACAAAATTGCTCGCTTAAACATATTTAGGGCTGCTAGATGTTCTGAACTCCATTAGAGTGGTTCCATAACTATACCTTTCATTAATTCCACAGGGGATTTGGCGATTTCTCCATGACACAGAATTCATTGCCTGCAAAAACCCATGCTCTTGACTTTTCATTTTGGGGGCACATAATTTTTCAATGTCTTCAATACGTTTTGGACTGATGTAACAGTCACCTTCTGCTAAAACAAATCCTAAATATTCCACTTATGGGAGACACCACTGAATATGTGATTTGGATATCTTGTGTCCTCTCTTGTATAATTCTATCAGAAGGTATGTATTATCTTCCTGACATGCTTCAGTAGTGGGCAAAGTCAAGAGTAAATCATGCACAAAATGTATTAGCCTGCTCTCCTTAAATTTGATATATCCTAGATCTTGTTGAAAATTTGAGAAAATAAGATTGGACTTTCTATATAATCTTGAAGCAATTGGTACCACATGTATTCAAACCCATTCTAGGTAAATGCAAATATTGGGGGGGGGGGGGAAATCTTCATATATAAGTATTGAAAAAATGCAGAGAAGAGATCTACTACTGTTTAGTATTTTGCATTGCTAGGAATAGATGAAATAATAATTGAAGAACTTGGAACAAGTGGACATTTTTTGATTATGTGATTGTTAATAGCTCTCAAATCATGAACAAATCTACATACTGGTTTCCCATTCTCATCTAATTTAATTTTTTAATGGGCAAAAGCAGCTTATTATATTCTGGTTTTCAGGGGATTATTATCATCAGTTTAATTAAAGAGTTTATCACTGGATAATTCCTTCTATGGAATCTTTTGCTAATGGATATTGTGGTATAGACAGAGAAGAACCACCTCTCGTAATCTGGACTGGCACAGCTGATTTTAACAGACCTACATGGTATTGGGAACAAATTCAATGATTCTTCTGGTAATTCTATAGCACCATTTTAGGTACATACTATTGTTGCTCTCAATTTGCACAATAAATATCTCCCTAATAGATTCATTGCAGAGTTAGGCATTAACAGAAATGAATGTTCCACAGATAAAGATCCTATTGACACCATTCTAGGTGAAAGCTTATGGACCTCAAAGGGAGTTCCTGAAATTCCAACATTAATTGAGCCAACAGTACTTCCATTTGAATCAGATGTAATCATGAGAACAGATCTTGATGCCCCAGTATCCAAAAGACAATTGTAAAATATCTTTGAAAGTTACATGTGGTTTGGTGCTGTCTCAAAAAGAATAAACTTAAGTTATTGGTATTATAATATCTTGTTCTGGAAATTCAATTTTTTCAGTCCTTCATTCAATAGTCCTGTTAAACTTCATAATAGACTGTGTGCTCCTTTCTGAGCTTCCTCTCTTTGAGGAGAATTTGCATTCTGGCTTTGGTTATTGTGTAGATGTACACCATTCCCAATAAAATATAACAATTCATTCACTTCATTTTGGTTGTTTCTATCACTGTGTCTATCATTTCCATTTCTGCAATTGTTGCTTTGTGAACCTTAAAAAATTCTCAGACCCTACTTCATAAGGTTGGATTGTGAACCTTAAAAATTCTCAGACCTTACTTCATAGGGTTGGGTTAAGACTATTCCCCATTTTAAACAATGAAGGTACTTAGATCAGGACTACTCCACCCCTACTTAAGTCTGCCCTAGGGGAAGATAAAGTTGTAAACTCTTTGCTGAACAATGAAAAGTACTTAACCCATACTTATAGTAAGGCAAAAGCCCTTAAGCTAAGTCTATGTTTAGATCTAATACAAAAAGGTGCTAAGTACCTATAAAGATCAAGCAACTTGTGAATTTACAAGGATCAAAGAGGTGAGAAACTTACTCAAAGCTTTCCTGGTGTGAATTACTCAAAAATTTATAGCTTCTTAGGTGTGAACTAAGAATGGTCTGTCCTTTGAAAAAATGTCTACTGTGATTGGTAGATGGGAGAAATTAGGGGAGGTGACATAGGAGAGAATTCCCTATATAAGGAGATGACAGTCTCCTAAAGGGAGGAATCTCGAAGAACAGTCTCTAAGGAGGCTGTTGGGAGAGAGCTCTGGAAACAGGTTCTTGGAACAGTCTCTTGAGGACAGTCAGAAGAATCCCTCTCTGGAGAAGGATGGCTGGCTGAACTGGTGTCTATATTCTTGCTTGGACAGATCTTGTGGTGAGTGATTAAGGACTGACTGATCTCTCTCTCTTAAGACTCAGGTCAAGGCCATGTTGGCTTAAGGCCCTTCATACTTATTCCTCTTTTATTCTCTTTCTCCTTCTTTGTATTTGTATTGTATCTCATTGTATTAATTAATTAAAATCTCTATAAAACCCAGTTGACTTGGGTATATTTGAATAATTGCAAATATTTCCCTGGCGACCACCTTATATTTGATTTAAAAACAAAACACTGTAGTGAAAACATATTTCCTGTGGTCACAATTTACTCATCCACTCTTATATCTATCACAATTTAAGTCTTCCACTATTTTAATCACTATAGTTTATGACCTCAAACTATTTTAATTCTTACAGCTTCTAAAATTGTTATTATTATATAAATAAAAACATTATTAAATTTTTTTTCTGTTCCCAAAATTATTTCTAAAGTTTCCCCCTCTACTCCTGAAATTACTAAATGTTTGGGTCGAACATCTACAGTTAAGCATTAGCTGTCCCCTTTTTCCACAGAGATAACATGTTGGTACTTGATCTATAAATTTTCTTTAATTTCTATATTCCCAGACAGCAGCTAATCCAATACTGGTCTCTCCTTTTTCTTAACTTACTAATTTTCTCTTTTAATTCCCTTACCTCCTTTCTTAATTCTTGCACTAATTCATTATCATCCTCATCTTTTTTTCCAGAATAACGATTGTAAACATATATAGTCTAAATAGTTCATCCAAGTCCATGCTACTCAAGTTTAGGCAATTAGTCTTAAAATAATTTTTCACTACATAGCAGTAATTCTTAACAAATTGCCACCTGAGATTCTGAATGTCTCTTCCTCTATTTATATTCCAAATCAACATATCTTTCCCCCAATTCAATTAGCCCTCTTATCTCATTTCACTTTCTTAAATTTGTTTCATGTTCCCAGCCTGTCTGAGCACCCCCTCGTTGCTGTAAGGACCGATTCTGTGGCCTGGCATAACGTCTCATAATGTAAAGGATCATACACATCCCATTCAGGATCAGGTTGAGGCCAGAGAAGAGTTCCCCGGGTTTCATTCATTAGTTTAATGATTTTCTCTTTTCCCCTGATTGTCAACAGCTCATCCATCAAATACTCAAAATCTAGCCAGGTGGGATTACACGGTTTGCAGATATTTTCTTTTATTTTTAATTACTGTTATTGGTTCATTTTCAAGGGAAGGACAGCCTTTCTTAAACCCTTCTATATCAGCAGATGTGAAAGGTCAATGTTTCCTGATGTTTATTAAATCATGTTCTGGATTAAATATTGGCACTTTTCTCAGTGGGAAAAAGATAGTATTGGATTTTTGTAGTTCTTGTTTAGTTGTTTTGGTAGCAATGGTTGTTTTGTACTTGGTTTTAGATGCAGGATTAGGGGTATTAGCAGTTAGTTTGTCAAATTGGTCTATTATGTCATTTTGTCTAGTGATAACTTTCATTGAGTTATACAATAAACTTCTTCACGTACACTAGCCTCATTTCAGCTTCATCAGTTCTTAGTTCTTTTTTCTTTCTTTTTACAATTTGACTAACTATGAGGCACAATTTGCACCCCTGAGATAATCCAGTTAACATAAAAAAGCCAAAGATTGGTAGCAATTTGAGGATATCTAAAACAGTGAGATTTAATATCTCATTAGCAGTTTTGAGGAGAGGCAATTGCTAGAGATAAGATGGAACCTCTTCTTGTATCAGTTGAGCCATAGTCTCAAATACCATGGTTACTATTTCCTTTTTGCCTATTAATGACTCTAGGTTCAAAATTATGTAGCTCGTCAAGCTATTATACAAAATAATAGCTGATAAAGTGAAACTAAACTGTCATTGATAACCTGTTATATCCAAGTAATAGCTATTATTGGAAATAATACTATAGGTGGTTGACAAACTTCCTGAAGCAGTTTGATACAACCCTTATTTATTTATAGTAGAAAGTAGGGAAAGGAAATAGGAGATAGGATTAGAAATTATATCTATTAATCTTATATTATGTCTGAAATTCCTTAATCTATACTAAAATATCTAAATAACCCCCCCCCCCCAATTTAATTGCTTTCTTTTTAGTTTTTTCTTGTCTGGCAGAGCAGGCCTGCTTAACATAATCTCTTATCTGGCAGAACAGTCCTCCTTAACTTACTCTCAACTATCTTTTTTTTTTTTAAACCCTTACCTTCCGTCTTGGAGTCAATATTGTGTATTGGCTCCAAGGCAGAAGAGTGGTAAGGGCTAGGCAATGGGGGTCAAGTGACTTGCCCAGGGTCACATAGCTGGGAAGTGTCTGAGGTCAGATTTGAACCTAGGACCTCCCGTCTCTAGGGCTGGCTCTCAATCCACTGAGCTACCCAGCTGCCCCCTCTCAACTATCTTAAATAATATTTCTCTATCTAATTAAATTGTTCGATTAATAAAATCTTCTTTAACTTCCTTAAAATAAGTATCAGTTCGTTTCAACTCCAACCACCACAAGCCAACTATCAGAATCTCTTCACAGAGAGACACTAATGCACGCCCTGCTCTCAAGTCAGAGAGTGAACAGAGCCCTTCAAAGGCCTCTCCAATAACAGAGTTTAACTCAAATTCATACATGTATCTCCAACTCTCAAAGTCACTGTCTCAAAATAATTAACAGATCTTATTTGTCTGAGAAAAATGATCCAGCAACCCTGTTCCCACATTAGTCAGAGAGAAACCTAATAAAACTCTGTATAACACTGCAAAGATACAAGACCTCATACAAGTAAAAGTTGCATACATATACAAAATAAAATCATTTGTTGATAGGAAAGAGGAAGGACATTAAGATTTGAGGAAACCAGGAAGTAGCACTTGAGGTGAACCAGGAGAGAGGGGTGGGTTCAAAAAGAAGAATGAAAAAAATTTTCTGGTTTCTTTAGTCTAAGGGTAAGACCAAAACACAAACAAAATGAAATTAAATAATAAAATGAAGTCCTAAAACTATATTATAATAAGCACTCATTAATGGAATTCCTCTTCCAAAAAAAATTATTTCAATGTTGTGAGCTTAAAGCATTAAAAAATAAATGGCTCAGAACACACAGGTTGTTAACAATTCGACCTTTATTTTTCTTAATATTTTGCACTGGCTAGATTCACCCTGTTTTGAATGAGAAAATTAGAATCAAGTTAGAGAGTACTCTAAAGGAGGAAAGGCCTATGAGATGAACTCGGCAGTGGTAAAAGACTTAAAAGGAAGATTAGCAGAGATGATTTGAAAAATAAACCTGGAATTTATTAAAAACCTGGAAGGAGAGTCCTTCTTGGTACTGATTAAATGTTAAATAAGGAAAAACAAACAAAAGGACTCTAGAACAAAAATATGAACAATCCAGTTTATATTATAGGTGAGAAATTAATGGATCATAACTTAAATTCACATATCTCTGATGTTAAATAAATGTTACATGATTCTCTATGCCCAATGATACTTTTATCAGATAAGAACACCTCTTTGAGTTATAGGTTCATTCAAGAGATTGGAAATGGGTGAAGTCCCTTAATACATTGAATGAAATCATCACACAATGTATTGGAACTGATTACCAGAATTGAACAAACCTCTGGGTTGGAGATCCCAGCAGGAGTATTCCAGCAACTACTTTAATGGTTAAATTCTAGTAGAACTTTCAAGAGTCATACATTTGTACCTATAACCAGAGGGTGGCAGAGGAGATGAGGGATCTTAAAGGAAGTAACTTAGTCCTGAATTCCCTCCCCAGTGACAATGTCATTGGAGAGATTGGACCAGTGCAAACAGCTGGAAACTGAAGACGACAAATTAGGCACGCTGAGGAAAGACTAGTTCAGGGATCCTGACCTCTTTGTGGCACTGATGTTGAGGATGTCAGAAGAAAAGGGCTACTAGGTACCAGAAGGGACAATATTATAGACTATACTCACCAAAGGGGAACGCTAAGAGAATTGCATGAAAGGAAAAAAAGGACTTCTTGGCAACCTAAAGCCAAGAGATACCCCTTCACCACAACTCTATTAAGCTCACCTTTCTCTGTATTTTCTATATGCTTATGGGAGAATGAGTACCAGTTTTTTCCTGTTTTTTCCTGTTCTTACTCAATGTGGCAGTCATGAATAATACTGCTAGAGAAATTCCACAAATCCTAAGGGTTACTGCTAGAACTGAAAAGATAAAAGTTGTTAAATGTCACCGAGGGACCTGACACAGCTAAGTGAATGGAAATATGGAATTAGTCCAGGAGGAGACGGTACAGAGAAATCAGAGCCTGAGGGGAAAGGAAATTATTTGTCCTAGGTCACATAGCTGGTAAAATGGAACTTCAAATCTGAATCTATTGATTTTATATTTGAAACTCTGTTATACCAGGTAATCTTCCTAATGGTATATATCCATGTACATGGTTGCTACTTCTATGTGCTTAGTTAGAATCAAGTCATTTTCATTTTCTGACTTCCCTAAGTCTAGAAACTGAGGCAGCTAAAAAAAAATGCAGTACCAACATATAAAATAATTTAGACATACAAAGTTAATGGGACAAAAATAATGTATGTCAATAAATCCTTATGGAAAACATTTAAAATGATCCATGAAATTATTATGATATGATATTACTAAGGAATAAAGCAGAGAAAGCTATGCCTAACTGGGCACCTTCCATTCCATCTCCTACACTAATACTCCAGTAAACTCAGTTGGAGAGCCTAGTGAGGCATTTAACTGTCTTCTGTAAACATACTAGTGCTTAACTTGGCCCAGGTGCCTTAGTTCAGGCTCAGAGCCAGAGCATGGCAATGCTGGAACATTATTTAGGGAAAAAGAAAAATCCAGACAGATGAACTCACTCTTCATTTCTCACACCACTAAGTTTACAAAGAGATTAATTGATAACCTCTTTCCCCAAAGGTCAACATAGCTTTTACTATAGAAGTGTACTCCTAACCCTCTCCCACAAGAAGGAAACAGAAACAAAACCAACTACATAGATAAAAATCAGAAAATACCAAAAATATTTTAAGATTTCTTTTGAGGTGATGATTTGTTCTATAAAAGAATTCTTTGATTTATTTTAAGTTTTTAAGTATTCTTTCATTCAACATTTCCCAGCTAATAAATATTTTTTCATCTTTTATTGTTTAAAATAACTTTTACACCTATTATTTATTTGGTCCTTATAAGCCTAAGATATAAGTAGTGCACACATGATTATAAAGAGGAAAATTCAAGCTCAGAGAAGATGAGTAATTTGCCTCAGGTGGCAATGTCAGAACATGAACTTAGATGTGCTGAATCTAAATACAATTCAGTTTTTTTCTATTATACTTTATATTAGACAGCAGAATTACTCAGTTTGGAGAAATTCAAGTTGCAAGCATCTTTTTGTGAATGTGTGTATAAAGTAAGGTCCATCTCTGAATTGTTTGGCATGTGGTTGAAAAAGAGAGCAAAAGGTGCTCTTTTACAATATGGTAGAAAAGAAGAGAGGAGAGGAGAAGGCAAGGCTTCTGCTCCATAATAAAGCTTCTTTTTTTCATTTATCAGAACTAAGCTCAGTTCCTGAACTATGGTCACATCCTACAGACCTAGAAAAGATATAACTGAACAGTAAAACTGCAGAGTGAGGACAAAGAAGAAACAAGGAAAATAAATTAAATATTCGGCTATGGGAAGGGGTGGGGGGAGGAGAGGGAGGGAAAGAATATGATTCTTGTAACCAAGGAATAATGTCCTAAATTGACTAAATAAAAAAAAAAAGACAAGTGACCACATAATAAAATAGGACTCTAGGAAACACTTTCTATTTAGAGAATCCAATCACACACTTTTGGTAGTCTTCCAATCTATCTTGGTGGCAATTCCCATTTCAAATTCCAAGCAAAATTTAAAGGGCAAAAGGGGACACACAATTAGTAAGTTTTGAGGGATTTAGAACAAATTCTACCTATTAAGGAAACATTAAATATCTTTAGGTTGATGTGAGAAAAAAAATCCTTTTAAGCCACAAAATTAATATGCTTTAACTACCTTTGTAGTTGAATTTTTCTCTCTTTTCATTTTAATATTAAGTAGCACCTGTTTCACAGAAGAAATTTTATTATTTGAGATTGTTTGCCAAAGAGTATACTGAAATTCTTACTCTTCGTGAATTTATATTTATGAAGCTCTTTATGTGAACACTCTACATTATCTTTATAAAAATATCCTTCTGTCCAACTTAGTATTTAGTAAATTTCCTGCTGTAGGGAGGGAATTAGCAAAGCTTCCTAAAAATTTTTTCAACTTGTCTCATCAGATCACTTTTTCTTACAAGCCCAAATAATAAAGTCACTTACCCAAACCATTACATTTGTACTTCAAAGAACCATCTTTTCCACAGAGTGGAATTTTTGACACAGACCTCAAGCACTCTATGACACAGTAGAGAGTTATCTAGTCTTGTTCTTAGATGACCAAAAAAAAAATTCTTTACAATGCCTGTACTTTATTTAAGCTTTTCAATCTGATGCGACATACTAGAGGTTGGTGTTAGCTGGAATAGTTTTCTGGAGCAGAGGAACTCCAGCCTTGGTGTTCAACATCACTTTGGCTCCTCCCTCGGATTAGATGGCTTCCCTAAGAACTTAAGTTGTTTTTTTTTCCTGACTACTCTATATCCTAGACTTCAAAAAGTGCACCAAAAGAATACTTCCTCTTATCCCCATTTTAGATTCCTCTTCTGTGTTGTCTTTCCAGTTTGAAGATAAGCTCCTTGAGGGCAGAGACTGCCTTTACCTGAACTGATATTCTTATATCTGTATTTTATTACCTACTGGAGCAAATACAAAATACTCTGTTTGAAATTCACAGACCTTCATAATCTAGCCCTTTCCGCTCTTCTTATACAATATCATGTAGCCTTTGATACTTTGACATTAACTTCCTAGCTGTTCCTTGGAAAAAAAACAGCGTTTTTCTTGGCTCTGAATATTTTTTCTGGCTCTTCTCCTTAACTGAAAAGCTATCCCTCCTCAACTCCACCTACTGACTTCCCTGGACTCCTTTAAATGGAAAAAAAAATCCCTTAGTCTACAGAAATCTATACCTCTTAACTTGAATGCCTTACCTCAATTAATTATTCCTATTTATCCTGCATATACCTTGTTACACAGAAACATACACATGTTTGCATATTATCTCACCTCTCAGATTGTTAGCTCCCTGAGAACAAGATCTGCCCTTTATTCTCTTTCTGTATCCCTAGCATTTACCACATCCCTGGCACATAGCAGGAGCTTAGTAAAAGTTTAATGATTGATTGATCCCCAATGTTTAGCACGATATCTGGCCCTTAGTAAATGTTTAATTATTGATGACTGATTAGTCAACTAATAATAACCTGAGCTTATAAAGTACTTAAAATTTAATATTATGCCACAGTAAAATAGTGGAGAGGTCATGGTATTAAAAACAAATTTATCTTGAT
Organism: Monodelphis domestica; assembly: GCF_027887165.1. Lineage (NCBI taxonomy): Eukaryota > Metazoa > Chordata > Mammalia > Didelphimorphia > Didelphidae > Monodelphis > Monodelphis domestica. The sequence goes on from NC_077233.1 coordinate 125,850,479, forward strand.
ATAGTTTACCTAAAGAAACATGCATATGGCTTTCCTCCCTAATTTAGAGGACAAGTAAAATATTGCCTCTCATAAACTATAGCTTGTTAAAGTAACTGATACCAAAGGAAATAATAGTATATGTTTTCTATGTATTTATGGCAACCAATCTGAATTCAATAAAAATCACATATGTTGACTATTTTTTGTGTGTATACGCTCAACAACATAGAGATAGAAATTTCAGATATGACATATCCTTTCCCTAAAGGATCTTATAGTCTAATAGGCCTGAAGAAAAGTTGTTGTGCTAAAGAGATAAACAAAATCCAACACAAGGACAAATAATCCATATTAGTATCAAACATTATTTTATAGAATTAAAGTTTCCTACTATTTTTAAGAAAGAAAAACAACACATTTAGTTCCTTAAACACAGTTTTTAACTGCTACAAAGTAACATTTTTAAGTAAATATATAAAATAAGTCTACTCCAGATACATAATGACATCTCCTATTATTTGAAATTATGGAATGTATTGCTATTACTTATTTCTCCAAAGGAAAGGAAAGCAAAAAGAAATATATGCCAATATCACCAATGAATACAAATTGGAAAAAATTAATTAAATGCTAACAAAAATGCTTCAGTAAATATTTTTTTAAATCATTCAGTATGGTCGAGTTGAATAAAGGAGTTCAACTTTTGGAAAATAAACAAAGTGATCATTTAATTATGAAAACACAATCATATAATATGACATGATTATACCAATAGGAGTGTCAAATGTTTTTGATAAAATATAATGCTGATTTGAGATAAAAACAATATAAAGAATATGCAGGAAAAGATCAGATTTTTAACATGGGGGGAAAGTATGTATCTGAAACAAAAAGTGGAATGGAAAAAAGACACTGGGTAGGGGATAAGGTAGTGGGTGCCCAGTACGTGGCACACTGGGATTGGAATCATCAAGATCTGAGTTCAAATAGGCACTAGTTATGTGATGCTTGGCATGTCACTTCACTTCAGTTTGTCTGTTTTATCAAATATAAAATGAGTATAACAATAGCAGTGTAGTTTTGAGTATCAAATGAGGTATTTGTTTTTTAAAAAACTAGTTAAAAAAACATTGCTGAGGACCAAATAGGAACAAAACAAATGTTTATTTTCCCAGCCCCATCTGCAGATACTTTTTTTAGAAAATTGTACAGAATCTGCCCAAGAAACTATATCAGTAGAATAGCCTACTTTGAACCTTTCTCGAGCTCCTACCTTCGATTTCAAATTTTGAAAGGCATTTTAATTCAATTCAATTTAGCAAAAACATATAAAGCATCTGTTGGATGCCAGATACTCAGATAGCAGCTAGGAACACAAAGACAAAAATGAAATAGTTCTGGCCTTTAAGAAGCTTCTTTTTTATTGGATAAAAATAAGATGATAATAGATAAGGAAAGTAGCAATGTATGATAGATAGATATATATACACACATATAGACTTTATATTTATCTCACACACGTTTGTGAAATTAATCCACAGAATGTATAGGGTCTTATAGAAAAAAAAAACAGTAACAGAAAAATCATTGAAGGGCCCTAGTGCTGCTAAGAGGCAGAGGTAAATGAGAGTTTCCTTGGCCTCAGCAACAGCTTTAACAAAGGTAAAAAGTGCTGTAAGGAGGCAGCTGGGTAGCTCAGTGGATTGAAAGCCAAGCCTAGAGATGAGAGGTCCTAGGTTCAAATTTGGCCTCAGACACTTCCCAGCTGTGTGACCCTGGGCAAGTCACTTAACCCTCATTGCCTAGCCCTTACCACTCTTCTGCCTTGGAGCCAATACATAATATTGACTGCAAGACGGAAGGTAAGAGTTTAAAAAAAAAAAAGTGCTGTAAGCTAGGGTACTGGTGGGATTGAAGAAGCTACAATTGGCCCCTCCACCAATATAATACAAGCAAAATATATATATGTATTATATGAAAGGAAGGGTAAAAGAAATCAGGTTACAATCACGTGATAATGGGATTTAAGAGGGAAAACAATTTGTTATCCTAATGGAAATACAGAGCCATTGAAACCTTTCTGAGCAAGGAAAAAATATTGGATGCACTCTAGGAATTATCAAAGATGGACCAGTGAATGGATCTATATCAATGATGACAAACCTTTAGCCAGGCCCTGCCCCCCATCTCACCCACAGACCAAATGCCATGCCCACCTCCCACAGAGTGCCAGGAATGTCCCCAACCTTTACCCACACAGGGGAGGGAGAAAAAGCTGCCATTGGGCTGCAGGGCAGAGGGGAGGGGGATATGAAAAAATTTCGTCAAGTGCAATGGAGGGGGGATGGGAACAGCTCTATACCAGTCCCTCTATAGCAGTCTTTCCAAGTAACAAACTTTGAGAATGGGGCGTGGGAAGGGAGGGCAGCCAAGTGCTCACAGAGAGAGTTCTGTATGCCATCTTTGGCACCCATGCCATCGGTTCGCTGACAATGTTCTATAGTAAGGTTTCAGAGAGTCTCTCCTATGGCAATGTATAACATTAATAACGTTGGGGAAAGTAGTTATTAAGAAAAACATGTTACAAAGGCATTATCTGCAACAATAACAGCTTTTCACGCAAAGAACAGTGTAATTGTTGCGCAGAGGACCCTAAGAATATCTGACTACTATTTGAAGCAGTCATTGATGAATTGTTCAGTCTGGATCCTTCCTTTTCCTGTGTATGTACTGATCTCTTAAACAACCTAAAAGTGACCAAAAATGTTCAAAACATATAACCAGGGGGGAAAAAACCCTCTACTATCCCCGCCTTTAAATGAAACCCTTCTTTCTGGCATACAAAATTCTATAAAATCAATTTATTTAAAAACATTTTATCTAGTTGTGTCTATTAGAATGGATTCATTATTAAAGATTTATTCTTATGCCACATTGTGGCATTGAGCTGAACACAGATTACAGTCTAAGCTATGTGAACATAGCCCAAGACCTGGAAATTCTTAGCAAGATGAATAGGCTTCAAGTATTGATTTAGTAACTCTTAGAAAAACAGCTTTAGCTGATTGTGGAAAAGGTTCTTTATTGCACTTGTCATCAGTGATGAGTTGACTTCATAAAACAATATACTATTATATTATTATTTGAATGGTTGTGATTTGCCTGAATTAGGGTAGTAACTATACTCCTTTATCAAAATTAATATCTATTCAAATTATAGAGCACTATATTTACAAAGAAATATTCGTAATAAGAGATTCTAGGATTTTCATTTTTACAGATGAGGACCTAGGGAACATAGAACTTGGACTTCTAACTTTTTAAGAGAACATTAGTCCCTGTACTGTGATTACTTTTTAACTCATTCATATCCTGAAAAATACTGAAATCCTTTACATCCAGAAAATTTACAAAAAGAATCAATCAATATTGGATGGACTGTATGCGCTATAGAAAAGCTATGAATTGGCCGAACCATTCTGGGATTTCAAATTACCTGAATTAGGTAAAAGAAAACAAACCAAAGTGGTCACATTCTTAGTCTCAGAAATACTCAAGAAGATGTAGAAAGCAAAAAAAAATTAAAATTAAAATTAAAATTAAAAAATTCTCATCAACTGGTAAATGACTACCAAATTGTAGTATATGAATGTAACAGAATAATTCTGTACCTTAAGACATAATGAAAGGAGGTAAAGAATACAGAGAAACTTCAGGAGACTTATAATAACTGATGAGTAAAGAAAATAAAACCAGGAAAAAGCTGGACTAAGTGACTACAGACAAATAAAAAGAAAGAAAAACAGAGCAAAACTAAATGTTGTGTAATTAACGTGACTAAGTTTAGACAGCAAAGTGAAGCTTTCAAAGCTAAGCATACCACTCTTCCCTTTATTGCACATATGGAAAACTACAGATCTGGAATACTCTAATTTTAAAACATTATATAAATATGAAAAATGTTTATATATAAAGACACAGTATACAAAACTAAACAAAACCCTGATGTGTATGAATATATTATTTTATATATTTTTGGTTTACTTTAATTCCTATTGTTGTTTAGTTTTGTTCAACTCCTTGTTTTCTTCATTTTTTTAACCTCTGTCATTAGAAAAGAAGTATAAGAATGGAGAATGGTATATTCTGAAATGAATGCGATATAAAATTAAAAAAAAAAAGACTCAAAACAAAAATCCTTCTCTGTATATCTGTACCCCTTTGTTACAAGTGACAAAAATCTACAGAAGCAATCAAAATTAAAAAAAACTTTAAAAATTAAAAAAACTTGCCTTAAAGATAGAAGTAACTGACAAAACTAGGGAGACTAAATTCTGAAAGAGGCCAGGAGAGAAGCACTGTAAGAAAATGTAAGCACTGTAAGAAACCACGTGTAGTGTTAGTGGAAAGAAAAGCAGGTATATTGATCCATGGAGTCCATGGAAGAAAATAAACGGAATGATGATGAAACCCTAAATTACCAGTGTGTCTATAACTATTTACCTCCAGGGTGTTCATTTCCATTCTTCATCCCACCATAATAATATAAATCTTATCTGCAGACAAGATGTCTTTTTCCCCAACAAAACATCATTTCATATGTTGCTTACATTTCATAGTGTACTACTACTAAAGACATTTCAGGTATACTAAATATAATAGGCTGAACTGAGACTGAATACAACTATGGAGAATATTTATACAATGTGAAAATATACTTTAATACAGCTGATTTAACAAATGAACTCAGAGAACACAACCACTTATAAGTTAGGCATTGCCTGCATTATTCACAACAATTATAGTAATTCACATTTATGTAGTACTTAAAGGTTAATAAAATATTTTCTTTATGAGAATATTTCTAGATAATGAAAATATTCTAAGCCTGAGTTTACTGATGAAAATAGAGAGGCTCTGGTTAATTAAATGACTTTTCCTGGAACAATTCAAATCCTGACTCTTGACTTTTCCACATATATTGCCCAACTAAAGGACCAAAACTGTTCATCTGTAATTTTTTTTTTCTTCACTGGGATACAAACTATAAATACTTCAAATGCTTAATAATGTCTGTTGTTAAGATAGAAAAAAGAGAAGGACACTACTGTTGAGAAAAAGAATTTTCCTGTTAACAAACAACCTGGACAACTATATTACTAGTTATATTTGTTCTTAAAGTGGTATGTGATAATTATTTCTAACCAAATACTTTTAGTTGGCACATAAGCAATATGTCAAATTACTGACCTTTTGCAGAAAAATTCAATTCACATTTAAAAGTAAATATATTTTGATTACCTAGATGCATCTTGCTTGTTCTTTCCACAATATTTTAAATATTTCCACAATATTGAAAAATTACACTTCTTGAAATCCTTCTCAAAAATAGAAGTAAATTACGCAAGCAGATGTGTGAGGGAATAATACATTCACATTCAGGGAAAAATTTACTGTTTATGTTGTATCTCATTTTGTAATCATAAAGCTAAGTTGTAGTCTTCTGGCATTTAAATTACTTATTCAAATCGAAGGTAATCTGCACGGTCCTGTGATTCAAGCATCTTTTTTTCTCTCCCAGTATAAAAAACTCTCAATTTTTGATATTGAAAATTTTCAATGAATTTTCTGTACATTAAAATGTAAACTGCTTTTCTAATCAGAAAAATTGTTAGTATGTGTATATCCAAATACACAAAAATATATTTGAGTCCAAAATAAAAGTTTTCTGGTTTTGGAAATTTTTAGGGATGAAACAGAAAATATGGGACTCAAAATGTTACTCTGTGCAATGCTACATAAGTGACTGAGCAATAGGAATGTGAATTAAGGGAATAAAAAATTATAGGGCCCTGTAATTTCTCAGTGCCATATGACAGGGATAATATTTAAGGCTTAATGAAGATAATGGGTGATCTGAGCAAGTTCAACTGGTTAAAAGATTATTCTCCTTCTTTCTTGAAGCCCCCACACATAATAGTATCATTTCAAGATCTTTATCTTCAGAGATACCATGCATACAATGTCTATGCCCGTCTTCATAATATGTCTTATGTAAAATTATGATATATATTAGGTTAAGAATATTCGTATACTGTACAAATTATTGTACAATTAATAATTTTATGTATTTAGTAATGTATAAGTAGCTTGTACATAGATATATGCTAGGGGTAAATAAATCCATGTAATATATACATAAAACAAAAAAATATTAAAATATTAAAAAATTCAATACTGACATAGCATACAAATTGCGTTTTTTGTTTTTTTTTTTCCAAGAAGTAGTTTAAACAGAATATCAGCTTTGGGTGTTGATGGTAGGGTGTTAGTCCTTCTTCTTGAGGATGTCTAAGGAAGGTATTTTCCTTCATTGCTGGCTTACAAGACCGGTATTTTTGTTAAATTACTTGGACTTTGTTCTATGGAAATTTTGGTTCAAGTAAATGATCTTCATATATACCTGCTAATGGCATAAAGATAATAATGAGTGAAAAATATAGGATTGAGGCTAGTTGACCAATAATAATAAAAGGTTGTTCTACTGGTTGTCCTCCAATTCATGTAAGGGTTAAAAGGTTGGCTACTAGTAATCAGAACATAATCTGTGAAATTGGTCGGAACATTAGGCTTCGTTGTTTTGATGTGTGGAGCAGTGGGATGATTAGTAGGATTAAGAGAGATGCTAAGAGAGCTAATACTCCTCCTAATTTGTTTGGAATTGATCGTAAGATTGCATAGGCAAATAGGAAATATCATTCTGGTTTAATATGTGGAGGAGTGTTTAATGGGTTGGCTGGTGTAAAGTTGTCTGGGTCACCTAGTATATCGGGTGAGAATATTGCTAGTGATATTAAAACAAGAAGTATAAGGATTAGGCCTAGGGCGTCTTTAATAGTGTAGTAGGGGTGAAATGGGATTTTGTCTGAATTAGGGTTAATTCCTGTAGGATTATTTGATCCGGTTTCATGTAGGAATAGGAGGTGTACAATAACTAATGCGAGGATGATGAAAGGTAAAATAAAATGAAATGCGAAGAATCGAGTTAATGTAGCTTTGTCAACTGAAAACCCCCCTCAGATTCATTCTACTAGAGTGTTACCAATGTATGGAATGGCTGATAAAAGGTTAGTAATAACTGTAGCTCCTCAAAAGGATATTTGTCCTCATGGGAGTACATAGCCTACGAAGGCAGTGGCTATTACAGTAAGTATGAGAATCACTCCGATGTTTCAGGTTTCTTTATATAGGTAGGATCCATAGTAAATTCCTCGTCCTACGTGAAGGAATAGACATATGAAGAATATTGAAGCTCCATTAGCATGTAGGTTTCGGATTAGTCATCCGTAGTTAACATCTCGGCAAATATGTGCTACTGATGAAAAAGCAGTTAGAGTGTCTGATGTATAATGTATAGCTAGAAATAGTCCTGTTAGGATTTGGATAATTAAACATATGCCTAAAAGTGATCCAAAGTTCCATCAAGCAGAGATATTGGAAGGGGCTGGTAGGTCAATGAATGAGTGGTTAATAATTTTTATTAAGGGGTAGTTTTTTCGTAGGTTGGTCATTAATTTTTGTAGTTGAAACACAACAATGGTTTTTCATGCCATAGGTTATGGTTAAAATCCATGCTAAAATAACAATGATAATAATTTTTATTATTTCTTTGCTTTTGATTTTTGGGTTTGTGGCATTTTCTTCTAAACCTTCTCCTGTTTATGGAGGGTTAAGTTTAGTTGCAAGTGGTGGTTTGGGATGTGTTATAGTAGTTAACTTTGAAGATTCTTTTTTAGGACTAGTAGTTTTTTTAGTTTATTTAGGGGGTATATTAGTAGTGTTTGGTTATACTGCCGCTATGGCTACAGAAGAATACCCTGAGACTTGAATTGGAAATATCATGGCTTTTTGTATATTATTATTTGTATTACTTATAGAGATTATATGATACTTTATCTTTGGTAATACTTATGTAGATTCTAATATTGAGTTGATCGATTTCACAGTAATAAGTTGTATTGGTCAAGATTTTAGTGCTGTCCCTTTATTATATTGATGTGGGGGATGAGCTTTAGCTTTGTTAGGATGAATTTTATTTATTACTATCTATGTTGTGTTAGAAGTTGTTCGTGGATATAGATGCGAATATTAGAGTAAGTGTAATTGAGATCAGAAAGGACATAAAGTAAACTTTAATTAGGCCTTTTTGAGTAGAAGTAAGTAATGATGATATTGAAGAATGGATGTTAGTCTGCCCTTTAGGTCCTGTTTTTTCATATCAGTTTATATCAATTAGTATGGTAGCAATGCGTTGGCCTGAATATAGATTTATTAGGGGATAAATTCGATGAGTAAAGTAAGTGAAGTACCCTAATATATTTGAGAAGTTAGTAGTATGTTTTATTGAGTTTATAAGTTTATTAGTGAAAGAGTTAAGTTCTATACCAATTGCTAAGCCTGCTAAGGTAATTAGTGGGGCTGATATTTTAATTATATCTGGCATAGTTATTGTGATTGATGTTATTGGTGGGATGTTTATTGTTAGTAAGAACCCTGCATGTGGAACCATGGTTCCACAGACTAACTAACCTACCTCCTTCTTTCTAGGAAGGAGGAAGGGAGGGAGGGAGGAAGGGAGGAAGGGAGGAAGGGAGGAAGGGAGGAAGGGAGGAAGGGAGGAAGGGAGGAAGGAAGGAAGGAAGGAAGGAAGGAAGGAAGGAAGGAAGGAAGGAAGGAAGGAAGGAAGGAAGGAAGGAAGGAAGGAAGGAAGGAAGGAAGGAAGGAAGGAAGGAAGGAAGGAAGGAAGGAAGGAAGGAAGGAAGGAAGGAAGGAAGGAAGGAAGGAAGGAAGGAAGGAAGGAAGGAAGGAAGGAAGGAAGGAAGGAAGAAAGGAAGGAAGGGAGGAAGGAAGGGAGGAAGGAAGGAACGACCAATCTCTTTAATGAACATAGATGCAAAAATCATAAATAGAATACTAGCAAAAAGACTCCAGCAAGTAATCACGAGGATTATTCATTATGATTAGGTGGGATTTATACCAGGAATGCAAGGATGGTTCAATAATACAAAAAATATCCACATAATTGACCATATTAATAAGCAAACCAAAAGAAAAAAATCACATGCTTATCTCAATAGATACAGAAAAAGTCGTTGACAAAATACAACACACATTCCTATTGAAAACACTAGAAAGCATAGGAATAGAAGGGCCTTTCCTAAAAATAAATAAACAGTATATATATAAAACCATCAGCAAACATCATCTGCAATGGAGATAAACTAGAAGCCTTCCCAATGAGATCAGGAGTGAAACAAGGATGTCCATTATCACCTCTATTATTTAACATTGTACTAGAAACACTAGGTGTAGTGAATAGAGAAGAAAAAGAAATTGAAGGTATTAAAATTGTCAATGAGGAGACCAAGTTATCACTCTTTGCAGATGATATGATGGTCTGCTTAAAGAACCCCAGAGAATCAGCTAAAAAGCTAATAGAAATGATCAACAACTTTAGCAAAGTTGCAGGATACAAAATAAACCCACATAAGTCATCAGCATTTCTATATATCTCCAACACATCTCAGCAGCAAAAATTAGAAAGAGAAATTCCATTTGAAATCACCTTGGATAATATAAAATACATAGGAATCTATCTGCCAATACAAATACAGGAACTATATGAACACAACTACAAAACACTCTCCACACAATTAAGACTAGATCTAAACAATTGGAAAAACACCAATTGCTCATGGGTAGGACGAGCTAACATAATAAAAATGACAATCCTATCAAAATTAATTTACTTATTTAGTGCCATACCTGTTTTACTACCAAAAAACTTTTTTTACTTAATTAGAAAAAAACCATAACAAAGTTCATTTAGAAAAACAAAAGATCAAGGATATCCAGGGAAATCATGAAAAAAATGGGAAGGAAGGTGGCCTTGAAGTCCCAGATGTCAAACTATACTATAAAGCAGAGGTCATCAAAACAATTTGGTACTGGGTAAGAGACAGAAAGGAAGATCAGTGGAATAGACTTGGGGTAAATGACCTCTGCAAGACAGTCTATGATAAGTCCAAAGATTCCAGCTTTTGGGGAAAAAAAAATCCACTATTTGATGAAAAAAAAAAACCAACTGCTGGGAAAATTGGAAAACAGTATGGAAGAGAGATTAGATCTGGATCAACATCTCACACCCTACAAGATAAACTCAGAATGGGTGAATGACTTGAATATAAAGAAGGAAATTATAAGTAAATTAGGTGATAGTATACATGTCAGATCTTTGGGAAAGGAAAGACTTTAAAACCAAGCAAGAGCTAGAAAAAAATCACAAAATGTAAAATCAATAATTTTGATTAGATCAAATTAAAAAGGTTTTTTTATGAACAAAACTAATGCAACCAAAATTAAAAGGGAAGCAACAAATGGGGAAATAATCTTCAAAACAGAACCTCGAACAAAGATCTAATTACTCAAATTTATAAAGAGTTAAACCAATTGTACAAAAAAATCAAGCCATTCTCCAATTGATAAATGGGCATGAGACATGAATAGGAAATTTTCAGTTAAAGAAATCAAAACTATTAAAAAGCACATGAAAAAAGTGTTCTAAATCCAAATCAGAGAGAAGCAAATCAATATAACTCTGATATATTTCCTGACACCTAGCAGATTGGCTAACATGACAGCAAGGGAAAGTAATGAATGCTGGAGGGGATGTGGCAAAATCAGGACATTAATGCATTGCTGGTGGAGTTGTGAATTGATCCAACCATTCTGGATGGCAATTTGGAACTATGCCCAAAGGGTGCTAAAAAACTGTCTGCACTTTGATCCAGCCATAGCACTGCTGGGTTTGGACCCTAAAGAGAAAATAAGGAAAAAGAGTTGTACAAGAATATTCATAGCTGTGCTCTTTGTGGTGGCCAAAAATTGGAAAATGAGGGGATGCCCTTCAATTGGGGAATGGCTGAACAAATTGTGGTATATGTTGGTGATGGAATACTGTGGTGCTCAAAGGAATAATAAAGTGGCGGAATTCCATAGGAACTGGAATGACCTTCAGGAATTGATGCAGAGTGAAAGGAGCAGAACCAGGAAAACATTGTACACAGAGACTGATACACTGTGGTATAATCAAATGCAATGGACTTCTCCATTAGTGTCAATGCAGTGATCCTGAACAACCCAGAAGGATCTACAAGAACACTATCCACATTCAGAGGAAAAACTGTGGGAGTTGAAACACTGAAGAAAAACAACTGCTTTACATGGGTCGGTGGGGATATGATTGGGGATGTAGACTCTAAATGAACAACATGGAAATAGGTTCTGTACAAGGACGCATGTAATACCCAGTGGAATTGTGTGTCAGCTATGGGAAAGGTGGGGGAGGGAAGGGAGGGAAAGAATATGATTCTTGTAACAAAGGAATAATGTTTTAAATTGACTAAAAATGAATAAATAAATAAATAAATTTTAAAAAGAAGATATTTAGAGCATTTTTTCATATACTAATATATGGCTTTGATCTAAAAAATATATGTTCATATCTTTTGCCTATCTATCCATTGTGAGATGGATCTTATCCTTATAAATTTGATGAAGTTCTCTTAAGACCTCTAACTAAGAGGCTGTCTAGAAGAAAAATTTTCCCAAGTTTTCTGTTTTCCTTCTAATATTGGCAATATTTGTTTTATTTATAACAAAAACTTTTCAATTAAATGTACTCAGTTATCCATTTTACATTTCACAATGCGAAAACTCCTATCTTGTTAAGTCAAAAATTCCTTATTCTTCTAATTTACTAATGATATCTGTTTTTATGTCTAGATCATATATAAACCTTGATCTTATCGTAGTAAATACTGTTTAAGATATTGGTTGGTCCCTACCTATAGAAATTTTACCAACAGAACTGAAATCTACATTGTTGGAAAGAAGGCAACCAATAATAAAATCATGTATGGCAGGACTAAATAACATCGGTCAGTCAAAAAGCATTAATCAATCAACTGTTTATGTATTAGGCACACAGTCTCTGACCTCAAGAATTTAATATTCCAGTAACATGAGAAAACAAATTAAGAACAGTAAACATTGTATAACTACATTTCTTAGATTGCAAAGAAATTGCTAGTGGGGTATCAGATTTAGACTTACAAAGACATCTAGTCCAACAATACTTATTAAAAAGGCTAAGAAATTTGGGCCCAAGAAGGTTAATTGATTTCTGCAAAGTAATACAAAGACAAATTGGCAGAACCAAATTTCAAATTCAGATCCCTTTGTCTCTGTCCCCATAGTAAATTCTTCCTATCAACATAATGCCATCCCCTTAACATTTATATAGTATTTGCATAGGAAATATAAACTAATTTTAATATGACACAAAGTAATCCAAGGAAGAGAAGAGATACCTGCCAAAGTCAGTCAGAGTAATTCTAAAGTATATGCTATTATGGATTAGGCCACTCCTTTGATGTAAATAATTGAGAATTAACTATATATTATAAAAATCCACCTCTGAAGCTTTTCCCTCCCTTGACCTTACTTTTACTAATGCAAAGGAAGCTTAACCCTCCTGAAAGCAGTTTAAAGCAGATCGAATTAAAAGTAGCAATAGGGGGATTATTTTCTTAGTAAGAACCTGCAAGCAATTTACTTGCCTAGAGGAAAAAATGCAAAGAAAACTTTTATCACAAAATAGCTTCCTTCATCTCTTCCCCAATAAACCTTCCATCCATTTGAGAATACCTATCCTTTCCTGCTGATATCAACAAGCCACAGAGATAAATATTTTATTTTTCCTATAAAACTCTAAAAAGCTATTTTTAATGTAAAATAAAATAAAACTAACACAAACCTGTAGGGGAAATAGCCCTCAAAAAGGTATATGTCATTTAAAGGTTGCATGTTGAAATATTTAGTAATGGAAATCTACCTGTCAAGTTCATACAGTAAGCTCTGATGAGAATACAAGTCCTCCTATCAAATTTTCATCTACCTTAAGGCAGGCCTCACTGACAAAGCAGCAGAATGTTCCTCTGATTCTGTAAAGGACTTGGAAAGGCTAGAGTTCAGAGCCCTGGGATAAAAAAGGGGTCATGATCAATTATGCAGAAGCTGGCTTTGGAGAAATACCCTGCAATGGCACATGAAGGAATCTGTGTTGGCAATGTCAGGGTAGGCAGCTGCTTTCCTGCTTAGGCTCTCCTGCAGAGACACAGTTGATCACAAAAACCTGTGGTTAAACGGATGAGGGAAACATTAGGAATTGAGGCCATGTGGTAGGAAAAGGCAAAGTCTCCCTAGGTAGGAAAAACTAAACTCAAATCTCTTCTATTATGTTCAAGCATGCTTATTTGTGCAAGTGTTCATCAAACCACAGTAATCAAAAGGCCAGGAAAAGCAAAATCCAGGGGAAATTTTTAAAGACAAATTTTAAAAGTCCCTGGTACCCCACCCTTTAAGTGCATCATGTGCAGTAACTTTTAAAGTGTCAAAGAGCTTATGGGAATATTTAACTTAAAAGCAGTGAGGTTTCTGTACAATTGCTAAAAATCCAAATGCTTTTACTAGAAATGACGTTAATATTTTACTGCAAAAGAATATTGTGTCATATAATCAGACAGCAGTGATAGACAGTATGGTTAAATTATGACCCCTACCATTGCACTTTAACATGTATTAATAAGAATGAAAAATACCCAGCTTAGAAAATCTATAAGGATCCAGTTAGTATTATCTTAGAAATAGTAAAATTCTTCTGCTTTTCTTGCCTTCAAATTCTTACCACCATACAAATTCCAATAGGTAAATATTCTGATCTTATTGCAATCAAGGATAAGGACTGATTCAACTATATGCCACTGAGAACACGGGTCAAACCACTCCCCAACCCTCAAATTTACTCTCTAAGGTAGATTTGTATAAAGTAAATCTTTATTAAATGTTATGTGCTAACATAAGGTAAATTAATAAAATCTACAAAGATTTCATCATATTATCTAATCTTTTTATTTAGTCTTCTGCTTCAAATAACACTCATGTATTTCATAAAAAAAAAAAATCTCCCCATAAGTTTGGAAAACTCCCTCCAGCTACGCGGCAGATCACAAACCCATTTATAATTTAGAATCTTAAGAGAATAGCCTTGAGAATGGGACAGTCAATTAGCATTTATTTATAGTTTAGTATGTAGCAGGCACTTGCCTACAGTCAAGCTGCTAAGATGCAAAAGAGGCAAGCCTTCAAAGCAGATAACCCAGACTCCAAGGCCCAGCCACCCTTCTATTCAATCTGCTATGTTGCCTCTAAATCCCAAGTATAAAAATGACAAAAATGTGGGAGTTGTGCACCTAAAGATACTTTCATTATCTAGTTTTTCATTGTGAATCACTATTAATAACTTTTGTCTTCAAATTCCCAACTTATTTTACTAGTCAAACTGTAGTCATGAAATGAGGTATTTCATCTTGGTCAAAAAATGACCAATGTATCCTTTGCTTGCACAAAACTACAAAAATATGTGAAAACTGATATAATTGGTGAGAACTCCAAACCTCCTACAAAAGCACATAAACTAAACTCAATGACAGCTTGTGCAGTGAACAAATGAGGCATGGAAAATACTTTAAATTAGTGCATTTATCTTATTAAATTCTAGTAAAAGCTAATGATTTCTTACAGATATAAGAGAAGACACCCTTTGCAGGACAATTTTTGGATAGGATAATTTGAAAAGGCAAATCCAACCCTATTTCAATTTCATTTTTTTCCCTAACTGTGTTAGTCTTACCTCATACTTCAAGGGCATTTTAGGTTTATAGTACAATGAAGAGAGCAATTTATTGCACACGGGTCTAAAATTTCTGTATGTCAGATTATTTTAGAAATCAATATTTCATTTTTCAAAAAAATTCATACTAACAAACTTGATATCCTCAAGAAATAAACAAAAAAATTATGTACTAGGCACACAGTCTCTGACCTCAAAAATTTAATACTCCAAGGAACATTTTGAAATCTGAAATATTTACACTCCTTTAAGAAAAATAATTGTACATTTAACCAAAATAAGAATCATCTATACCTTTCTACTTATAAAGCTTCATTGTTTGTGTTTTATGTGATAGAAGTTAGTGAGTATTGTTGTTTTCATTGAGGATTTTGGTCTCAAGTATTTCACATAAGTTTAAAATTTTTCTCCGTAACCCTAGGCAAATCTTAGACCAATACTTATCATGAGAGAAAAGACCAAGAGCATTCTGGTAAATTGTAATTTCAAGTAAAAGCCTAAGCTTTTATTTTAGGGTATGGAGAGAATCCTAATATTCCCATATTGAAACTGAAACAAGCAAAAAAGAGCAATAGACCTGAGACATCCTAGGAAAAGGATGTGAATTATAAGACAAAAAATGGTTGCTCAGCAATTACTGCTGCAACAAAGAAAAGAGCAAGTAATGGAGGTTTGTTCTAACTCTTGTTACCTACTGGCCTGTTAGAAAAATTTTTATTGTATGTTAACATATCAAAGTTTTCAAAGCAATCCTGGAAGGCAATATAAACATTATTATCCCCATTTCCAAATGGAGAAATTCCAGTTCAGAAAGATGAAGCAGGTTATGTCAACCTGATCACAAAGTCAGTGTCAGAACTAGTGTTAAGGCCTGGGATTTCACCCACCACCAAGGAAGACCAAGGACAATGCAATCAGGCAAGGAAAAAGGCCGTTTATTATGAAACTGGTACGCGCACCAGTGGGAACCTCTGCCATTAGAGTTCCGAGATGCTTCTGAAAGGCTGGGCCTTAAATACTTTTCAGCATGTATGGACCCCCTTCAAGCTCCTTATCTGCTACATATGATTCTTGAAACGTTGCCAGCATGTGTGGCTCCCTCAGCCCTTATCAGTTACATACTATTCTTGGGACCTTGACAATTTTTGTTATTGGGGTCTTCTTGGCCTTTATCTGGTACCCACTGCAGCTGGGGTCTTTGGCATATTTATGATTTCTGACACTCCCAAGGTTAGGCAGCTCCCTGTTCAGGCCTTCCTGATCTTCCAAGGCTGGGCATTTCCTGCTCTGGCCTCCCTCATTAGCATCATCTAAACTCAGGACTCCTGCCTCCAAGTCTATATGCTCTTTACACAACATAACGCAAACACAACACAACACATAGTGAACTATATCTAGTAGAAGCTTCTAAGCACAGCATCTAGAAACTTAAGGAAGCATAATCCATATACAAAAAAGCAAGATGGTAAAAGAATAAAGCGGTCCACAGGCTAAGAGAGAAGGCTGCTATAAACTTGCCCACTATCCCTAAGGAGAGGATGGTCTTCCTGGTGGTAGGAGGACTGAGGTGCCACAGAGAGGAGGATAAGGAAGAAAATAGGTACCAATTCTAAGGTTGAGCCTATAATGTGTAAACCTTAAAATTTCTTAGACTTATAAATGTTGGAAATTTCACCATTGGGAAATTTCATACTTGAAAAATTTCCTATTGAGAGTGGGAACTCTATTGGAATGTGAACCCCATTGGCATGGGAGGTTCCTCCTCCTCCCTTCTTAAGATTACTTTAGGACAGAAACCTTTTGCTGAACAATGGAAAGGGCTTTGACCTATGCTTAAGCATAGAACAGGAATTTCTTTGAGTCATGATTGATTTTAAAATTGATACAATGGAGATACTTGGAATGACAGAACCAGGTCTTGGAATTGCAATCTCCACCCTACTCAGTCCTAACAGGATTTAGGAAGGGCTGCAGCATAGATCAAAATTTAATTATTCCAATCTCTACTCTACTCAGGGTAACAGGATTTAGGAAGGGCTGTAGCAAAGGATCAAAGATTTAATTATTTGAGAATATGACCTTCAACAGACATGTGCAAAGCCACAGACCTCTGGGCGGTCCTGGGTTAAGCTAGAGCCACCATTGGCTCAGGGAAGACATGGACAGTGATTGGTAGATGTGAGAACTGAGGGGAGGGAACTTGGATGGTTTCCTTAAAGATAGAGGGGTCTGAGGACTGAGGGGTGGTTGGAGAGTTTTGGCTCTGAGTGGTTGGAGAGGTGCTCTGAGAAGCTTGCTCTGAAGGAAGCTGGAGGTGGAGGCCCCTGAGACTGTTTCTCCATTTTGGTCATGTGAGTAATAGGGACTGATCTCCTTTCTTTGCCCCAGCTATCTAAGGGCTTGGGCCTTTTGGCCCAGCCTAAACAGAAGGGGTATTTAAGCCCTATTCCTTTCTCTCCCCTTTCTCTCTCCCTCTCTCTCTCTATCTCTAATACCTTTCTTCATCCTGTTTGTGATTAAACTCCATAAAAGGTTGACTGCTGACTTGAGTTTTCATTTAGGAATTACATAGCTGAATTCCTTGGCGACCTTAAATTAATATATATCAGTCTTTTAAAGTGATTTCCTTGTCACAAATGTAAGCATGGTGTGCCACGATCCATGTTTATTAGGGTTTGTTGTAATCCATAGTACTCAGTATCTAATATTATATTAACTTTTGTGTCAGATTGCATACTTTCTCACCAGGAAAATTACTATTATAAAATGAGGGCTGTGGTTATCTATGTGTGTGAGGCAGCTGAGTGCCACAGAGGTTAGGGTGTCAGACTTCATAGTTAGGGAAACATCAGCTGAAATCCTTCCTCAGACCAGTTATTTGAGTTTAAGCAAGTCACTTAAACTCTCACCCTCAGTTTACTTGTCTATAAAATGGAAATAAAGATAGGACCTACCTCACAGGGTTGTTGTGAGCAATGAATAAGATAAGACATTCATAGTGCTCTACAAATCGTTAGTGCCCTATATAACTGCTATTACTAAGTTCCTTTATGAAAAATATTATAGTTTAAAAAAAATCCACAATTAGGGTGACTAGGGGGGAAAATGACTTTAAAAACAGAATATCCTATATCTCTGTATAAACATTTTTCTCTATTTAAGGATTAAAACTGAAAAAAAACCAATTTCTTTCATTTTTTAAAAATTTCTTTAAAAAATAAAAGTTAGAAAGGTGACAAAGATTAAGTTACTGCATTATATCCTTTATTCACTTCAGAAGGTGTTAAACTCCAAGTCAAGTAGAAAACACTATTTTCTTTAAATACTAAAATGATCGCAATAGAAAGTCCAAGGAAGAAGGAAAAGAGAGAAACAACCAAATCTAGACAAGGGAAGGGAATATCCTACAAAACCTAAAATCACACTTTTCATATCAGAAGCAGGCATTTTCAGTACACAGCCAACTTAAAGCTATATAGAACATTTGGCCCCCAGGGGATGGGTGCCATAGGCATGAACTCAAAGGAATGTCAAGGGTGCACTTGATACGAATTTAACAGTTTAAAAATTCTGATCACTAAGAGCTATTAAGCTGAATAGGGCCAGGTTTCAACAACTTGTCTTCCTCTTAACTTTGCCAGAAGCAATTATAAGCTATTGAAAGTGGTCTTTCAGCAAAGTCTTGTAGACAAGAAGTTAAGATTTTAGCTCCCTCAGTCTGTGTTTAATGTTTGTTTATGCATCATTATATATGTCCATGTTGCAGGTCTTGTTGCTATATTTTCCTAATTGGGCATTCACAAAAATAAACTGCAGAATTCATCCAAGAAAAGGAGCTAATTAACTTTGGCCTCTAAACTTGATAAGTTTGTTTCATAAATCTTCCTTTTTCTTATTTTGGGAAGGGCACACCAGAAGAAAAAAGGAATGGTTTGGAACACACATAGGGAAATTTTATCCAATAATTTGGCTATTCCCTTAAATTTAATATTAAGATATATTTGTAACTTTGGAAAATTGCTAGTTAGTCTGAAAATGTACTATAATACAGAAGGATTTTATGGTGCTAATTGTGTATCAATTAAAGGTGAAATGTTAGATAAATTTGATTTTGCACAATGCCTATACTACAGAATTGTTTATTATCACTAAGAAGTTTCAGAACTAGTTGAATGTAATTAATAGCCAGCTTGACACTACTTTCTACTTTTCCAAGGTAAAACAAAAAACAAAAAAAAACAAAAAAAACCCATACTGGATGCTTAGCATAAGATATTTGGGTGTAAAGATCAGTCAGACAAAGGTTATAGTGCATTGTGGGGAACTTTTTCTAAGATTTAAATTTTGGATTTTAAAATGAGATGTCCTTTAAAATTACCAACAAGTGATTACATGTTAGCATTGGGATTTTAGAAGTTTAAATTTGATAATCAGTATATGTGAATTTGCATAGGTATTAAGAATTTAGTGTATGGCTAAAATTGGAAATTTTAATGTGTCATACCTGATTGTACTGAGAAATTGTTTTTATCTATTCAAATAATAGTTATAGTGTCATACTGGATGCACACAAAACATGTATGAATTTTTCCTGTGGGAAAAAACTTTTATGCAAATTGTGTATTGTGCATTTGGCAAAGAAAATTTGAGCTCCCCAGAAATCAAATATTATTTGTTATTAGGTTATTAAATATTAAAGAAACATTATTAAGGAACTGCAATGAAAGTCAATTTGGAAGTTGTGAAGTTTTTAATTAGTATATTGGGAGTGATTTAATATCAAGGTTTTAAAAACATGTAATTTAAGTGTTAAATTGAAAAGAAAGGAATAATTTTTTTTTCCCTCAGCAAAATACACTTTTACTAAGAATATAGATAAGGAAAACCTAGGGGGAGGGGGGCACCTTGCCAGTTTTGGGACCTTTTCCAAAAGTAATTTAACCCCTTCTTCAGGCACAAGAAGATCAAATTGCTTGCAATTAACTAAGACATATTAAGGGACTAATAGAGAAGAAAAAAAAACCTTTTTTTAAATAGGTAAAAGTTCTCAGTTACCATATCTAAACTTTAAAGATATAACTGGAAATCCCTGAGATGTTAGTTGACAGCTGGAATAAATTTTGATCTACTAATAAGATATATTAAAGAAT
Organism: Monodelphis domestica; assembly: GCF_027887165.1. Lineage (NCBI taxonomy): Eukaryota > Metazoa > Chordata > Mammalia > Didelphimorphia > Didelphidae > Monodelphis > Monodelphis domestica. The sequence continues at coordinate 125,870,423 of NC_077233.1, forward strand.
AACAGGAATTTTAAGAGTTTATTTGACTATGTCCAAATACTATTACTCCTATATATTATTATTAAGTAAAAATATGAACTTTTATGGAAACAGATTTAAAAAGGGGGGTTATTAGTTGAAACTGCATAATGTGGATATGTGAATCAATATATATAATTGCAGAGTACAAACTACAAATTCAGAATTCTAAAGAAGCTCAGGTTAAAGAACATGTTCCCCTTCAAGTCACAATTGATATGTTAGAGCTAATTGAACTAAAGTAGTAATACAATGATTTATGAATAATTGGATCAACTGTTCAAGATGCTAATGTGAATATATTAGAATTGAAAGACTTATGGTTCAAGTGGTTAGGATAAATTTTTGAGAAAAATCTAGATTGCATATTGATACATCAACATGTCAGTCTTTCCTATAAATTCTACTGTGTGAACCATAATACATTCATGATATTAGTTTAGGATTGCATTTTGAAAAGCTAAATATATTAACCCCTCAAAGGAAACTGTTTAGAATTGCTAGGATATAAACTTGATTCATTGAGTCCTTGCCACACCTCCCTTCTTTCTTTCTCCTCTCAACTAGAGTTAAATAAACATGTATGTTCATTGTAATGACTGACAAACAAAAGCAGGTTTCTGATTACAAGTGATTTCATTGGTTATTGCAAAAAAGGATTCCATTATCAACCATTATGTAAGGGAATCCACATTTAATTTTAAAAACAAAAATCCTATAATTTTAAAACACTACTATTAAAGATTTTATTTTAATTTTTCTGTGTTAACCTCTCTTGTCACACGCCCTTTATCCTGCTACGGAAAGGTTACCCCTCACTTTTTCTACTGCAGTAAAGAGGATTCTTAGAAAGCACTAAAAAGTTTTTTCACCACTATAGTGACATGTACATAAATAAAACTTCTTTGCAGCAAAGTTAGTGAGAACCTTACATTTATCTGAGGTAAATACTTTAGCAATTGCTATATTATGTGAACATGCAAGCAACCTGTTTCCAAAGTATGATAATGGTTCAAATTGGAATATTATTGATTATGGATGGAAATTTTTTGTCCTTTAAGAAAAAAATAACCTCATCTATTAAACTTTGCTTTTTATTGCTATCTGATGCTTAGATTATGCATGTATTTCTAAACAAAATCTTTCCCCCTGCATTTCTGAGATTCTGATTGGTCCACAATTGAATGTCACAAGTACTATTTAGCTATTTACTAGGGATATATAATCTAAATTTTTAAGTTAAAGGTTAGGACATTTAGGGCATGTCCTCGACATGACTCCCACCCCAACAACAAGCCACATGACTATCCCAGCTGGACAGTGATAAAGAGAATGCAGATACAAAGAGACTGTAACTTAGGGTGCTCTACCAGCTTGGTGACAAATTAAGACACTTGCAGCACAAGCACAAGCAAAGATTTGCACTTGCTGATTGTATTGCTGCCTTCAACTTTACACCAATGTTATCCTCCATGACTTTTAGAATTTTTTGTTTACGTTACATCTTAACAATTTGTATCAACCCCTCAATTCCTGCTACTACTATATGTTGTCAAACATCCATCCTTTATTATGATCCTGTTAATATGACTTCTGACTGGTATGATGATACAGGCATTTATGCCCTATAATTAATCACCCATAGTTTAAGTCGCTCTAAGCGTTCCACAGCATCCCCTATTTTGGGTTTTACTGCATTCATCTATGTCATTGCATCCCTAGCAACTTCCACTGCAGCCATTGTTCAAGGAGTCCACACTGCACAACAGTTATCATCCAATACCTAAGTTCCAGCCAACTTCAAGTTGACATAGTTCAAATTGAATTGAAGTCACTTCATTTAAAAAACAGAAAACAGGGAGGGGCGGACTCAAGATTGCAGCTTAGCAAGCAGCAAATGTTCAGACCTCGTGGAAGACCCTTCCTAATCGATACAGACTGAATGCTCCTAGGGCACTGAAATCCAAGCTGAACAACAGGACAGAAGTGGGGAACCCTCCTTCTGGACTCAAATCTAAAGGTACACCCCTCAAAAGCCGGAATCCGAGAATACTCAGGGCTAAGGGGAAGGCAGAGCGAAGGTCCCAGGACCCCTCCCCCACAACCCAGAGGGCTGAGCCACCAGGAGCAGCGGGAACTTCTGAGCGGGCAAAGGTGCTGGTTTGCAGGGTCTACCTTGGGAGCAGCGAGGTGTCCGGCTCAGGGCATCCAGCTTGGACAGCGGGGAGGAACCCAGGGAGAAACAGGCCTTGGCTGGGTCCCTCCGTCTACTCCAGGCTCACCCTTGCCTCAGGCACATCCAGACCAATCCAGTTGAACTAATCCCATCAGAACTCCTCAGAATTTAGGGAGGTGGTCAAAGGCACTTGCAGAGGGCTGAGAAGCAGCTGGAGAGAACTGGAGAGAGCCTGGGCGGCCCAGCTTTCCAGGAGTCTTCAAAGCCTCAGTGCTTCATACCACATACAGCCCAACCCAACTGAACTCAATCCAATCAAAAGTCTCCAGAGGACAGGGAAGCTAACATTCCTCCCCCAGAGAGTGTACCAAGAGATCTGACAAAGCTCCAAGAGAGGAGACAGACAGCCCCAAAACCAAAACAAAATGAGACGAGCAAGAGCACAGCCAAATATGGGGAGCAAAGAAGGGATAAACTCGAGCAAACAACAGAAAAAGAAAGAAATTACAATAGAAAGCTTCTGCACATGTAATGAGCAAAGAACGAATGAAACAGAGGGGGAGGACCCAGCAAAGGAAAAATCAGAAATCCCAGCGAATTGGATACAGGCTTTGGAAGAAATCAAAATACAATTCAAAACACAATTAAAAGAGGCTGAAGACAATTGGGAAAAGAACTTAAAAACTAAGATAAGTCATCTGGAAACAGAAAATAGTGTCTTGAAAGCCAAAATCAACCAGCTGGAAAATGAGGCAAAGGAGATGAAAGATGAGGCAAAGAAGATAAAAGATTAGGCGAAGGAGATGAAAGATGACCTCCAAAGAAAATCCGGCCAAAAGGAAAAGGACGACCAAAAAACTAAGGATGAAATCCAGTCTTTAAGAATCAGAATACAACAACTTGAATTGAAAGACCTCACAAAGCAGCAAGACACTATAAAACAAAACCAAAAGAATGAAAAAATTGAGGAAAATATGAAGCATCTCATTCACAAAACAGACGATTTAGAAAATCGTTCAAGGAGAGACAATTTAAGAATTATTGGCCTAACAGAAGACCATGACAAAAGAAAAAGCCTGGACATTACATTACAGGAAATTATTAAAGAAAACTGCCCCGAAATCCTTGAACAAGAGGGAAAAGTAGAGATTGATAGAATCCACAGATCACCTCCTGTACTTAATCCCCAACTGACAACACCCAGGAATGTTATAGCCAAATTCAAGAACTATCAGATCAAAGAAAAGATATTACAAGCTACCAAGAAATCATTCAGATACCAAGGAACCACAGTGAGGATAACTCAGGATCTGGCTGCATCCACACTGAAAAAAAGAAAGGCATGGAATACGATATTACGGAAAGCAACGGAACTAGGTCTAAACCAAGAATCAACTACCCAGCAAAACTGATTATACTCTTACATGGGAAAGTATGGTCATTCAACAAAATAGAAGAATTTCAAGAATTCGTAAAGAAAAGACCAGACCTGAACAGAAAATTTGATGCCCAAGCACAGAACTCAAGAGAATCATCAAAAGGTAATTAAAAGAGAGGGGGAAAAAAGAAAAACAAAAACAAATTTTTTAAGACACTCAATAAGTTAAAATGATGTGTATCCCTATAAGAAAAGAGGTCATTGGTAACTCTTAAAAACTGTTGTTATTAGCTGGGCAGCAAAAAGAAGTATACTTAGAGGAAACAGCAACAAACTGTATAGGATGAAAGGACGAGACATAAATAGGTATATAGATATATGCATGCAAAAATACATACGCATGAGTATGCATATATAACTAGAGCTTAAAAATAGGTTAATATTAAAAGAAATGGGAAAAGGAACAAATGGGGGTAAATTTATATGTCATAAAGAAGCTCATGGTGGGCAGGGGGAAAACATCAATACACTGGAAGGGTAAAGAGGTCAGAGACAGGAAATACTCAACTTTTACATGCTTTGAAAGTGACTCAAAGAGGGAAAAACAATCCAATCCATTGGAAGCAGAGAATAGATTTGCACCCTATAGGGGAGTAGAAGGGTAACAAATGGTCTGGTGGGGAGGGAAGCAGTACAAGAGAGGGAGGGAGTGGGGTGTTAATTTTAGAAAGACTACAGGGAAAATAAGGGGGGGGGTAAATAGGGAGGGGGGTAGAAAGGGAAGTAAAATAAGGGTGGGAACAAGGGGGACTGTTCAAAAGCAAACATTGGTGTAGAAGAAAATAGTGAAAGAAGAAAAGGCAGGTAAAGGAGCAGAAATCAAAATGCTGGGAAATACACAGCTAGTAATCATAACTCTGAATGTGAATGGAATGAACTCACCCATAAAACGCAAGCAAATAGCAGAGTGGATGAGAGTCCAAAACCCTACCATATGCTGTCTACAAGAAACACATATGAGAAAGGTAGACACACATAGGGCGAAAGTAAGAGGGTGGAGCCAAATCTATTGGGCATCAATTGACAAAAAGAAGGCAGGAGTCGCAATCATGATATCCGACAAAGCCAAAGTAAAAATAAATCTAGTTAAAAGAGATAGGGATGGTAATTACATCCTGATAAAAGGCAGTATAGACAGTGAGGAAATCTCTGTACTCAACATGTATGCACCAAATGGCAGAACATCCAAATTTCTAAAGGAGAAACTAGAGGAACTCAAGGACGAAATAGATAGAAAAACTATACTAGTGGGAGATCTGAACTTTCATCTATCTGAACTAGATAAATCAAACTAAAATAAATAAATAAGAAAGAAGTAAGAGAAGTGAATGAAATCTTAGAAAAATTAGAGTTGATAGACATTTGGAGAAAAATAAATAGGGATAAAAAGGAATATACCTTCTTTTCTGCAGCAAATGGTACATTCACAAAAATTGACCATGTATTAGGGCATAAAAACATTGCAAACAAGTGCAAAAGAGCAGAAATAATAAATGCAAATTTCTCAGATCACAATGCAAATAATAATTAGTAAGGGAACATGGAGAGGTAAATCAAAAATTAATTGGAAATTAAACAATACGATTCTCCAAAAGCAGTTAGTTAAAGAACAAATCATAGGAACAATTAATAACTTCACTGAAGAAAATGACAATGATGAGACATCCTTTCAAAACATATGGGATGCAGCCAAAGCAGTACTCAGGGGGAAATTTATATCCTTGAGTTCATATATTAACAAATTAAGGAGGGCAAAGGTCAATGAATTGGGCATGCAAATTAAAAATTTAGAAAGTGAAAAAATTAAAAATTGTCAAATGAAGACTAAATTAGAAATCCTAAAACTCAAAGGAGAAATTAATAAAATTGAAAGTCAAAGAACTATTGATTTAATAAATAAGATTAGAAGCCGGTACTTTGAAAAAACAAATAAAATAGACAAAGTACTAGTCAGTATAATTAAAAAAAGGAAAGAAATAAACCAAATTGACAGTATCCAAGATGAAAAAGGAGACCTCACCTCTAATGAAGAAGAAATTAAGGCAATCATTAAAAACTACTATGCACAATTATATGGCAACAAATATGGCAATCTAGGTGATATGGATGAATACTTACAAAAATATAAATTGCCTAGACTAAAAGAGGAAGAAATAAATTACCTTAACAACCCCATTTCAGAAAAAGAAATTAAACAAGCCATCAAAGAACTCCCTAAGAAAAAATCCCCAGGTCCAGATGGATTCACAAATGAATTCTATCAAACATTCAAAGAACAACTAATCCCAATATTAAACAAACTATTTGACAGAATAGGCCAAGAAGGAGTTCTACCAAATTCATTCTACGACACAAACATGGTACTGATCCCAAAGCCAGGCAGGTCAAAAACAGAGAAAGAAAAATATAGACCAATCCCCCTAATGAATATAGACACAAAAATGCTAAATAGGATACTAGCAAAAAGACTCCTGCAAGTCATCACAAGGGTCATCCACTATGACCAGGCAGGATTCATACCAGGAATGCAAGGATGGTTCAATATTCGGAAAACCATCCACATAATTGACCATATTAACAAACAACTGACAAAAATCACATAATTATCTCAATAGATGCAGAAAAAGCCTTTGATAAAATACAACAACCATTCCTATTGAAAACATTAGAAAGCATAGGAATAGAAGGGCCTTTCCTAAAAATAATAAACTGTATTTATCTAAAACCATCAGCAAACATCATCTGCAATGGGGGTAAACTAGAAGCCTTTCCAATAAGATCAGGAGTAAAACAAGGATGCCCATTATCACCTCTATTATTTAACATTGTACTAGAAACACTAGCAGTAGCAATTAGAGAAGAAAAAGAAATTGAAGGTATTAAAATTGGCAATGAGGAGACTAAGCTATCACTCTTTGAGGATGATATGATGGTTTACTTAAGGAATCCTAGAGAATCAAACAAAAAGTTACTCGAAATAATCAACAACTTTAGCAAAGTTGTAGGATACAAAATAAACCCGCATAAGTCATGAGCATTTCTATATATCTCTAACCCATTTCAGCAGCAAGAATTAGAGAGCGAAATACCATTCAAAATCACCCTAGACAATATAAAATGCTTAGGAATCTATCTGCCGAGACAAACACAGGAACTATATGAACAAAACTACAAAACACTTTCCACACAGCTAAAACTAGATCTAAACAATTGGAAAAACATTGATTGCTCATGGGTGGGACTAGCTAACATAATAAAAATGACAATCCTACCCAAATTAATTTACTTATTTAGTGCCATACCCATTGAACTACCAAAAAACTTCTTTACTGAATTAGAAAAAACCATAACAAAGTTCATTTGGAAGAACAAAAGATCAAGGATATCCAGGGAAATAATGAAAAAAATTGCAAAGAAAGGAGGACTTGCAGTCCCAGATCTCAAACTATACTATAAAGCAGTGGTTATCAAAACAATTTGGTACTAGCTAAGAGACAGAAAGGAGGATCAGTGGAATAGACTTGGAGTAAATGATCTCAGCAAGACAGTTTATGACAAACCCAAAGATCCCAGCTTTTGGGACAAAAATCCATTATTTGATAAAAACTGCTGGGAAAATTGGAAGACAGTGTGGGAGAGATTAGGTTTGGATCAACACCTCACACCCTACACCAAGATAAATTCAGAATGGTTGAATGACTTGAACATAAAGAAGGAAACTATAAGTAAATTAGGTGAACACAGAATAGTATACCTGTTAGACCCTTGGGAAGGGAAAGGTTTTCAAACCAAGCAAGACATAGAAAGAGTCACAAAATGTAAAATAAATAATTTTGACTACATCAAATTAAAAAGCTTTTGTACAAACAGAACCAATGTAACTAAAATAAGAAGGGTAGCAACAAATTGGGAAACAATCTTCATAAAAACCTCTGACAAAGGTTTAATTACTCAAATTTACAAAGAGCTAAATCTGTAAACCTTAAAATTTCTCCTCCCTACTTAAGACTACTTTAGGACAGAAACCTTTTGCTAAACAATGGAAAGGGCTTTGACCTATGCTTAAGCATAGAACAGGAATTACTTTGAGTCATGATTGATTTTAGAATTGATACAATAGAGATACTTGGAATGACAGAACCAGGTCTTGGAAACTACAATCTCCACCCTACTCAGGTTAACAGGATTTAGGAAGGGCTGCAGCAAAGATCAAGATTTAATTATTTGAGAATATGACCTTCAACAGACATGTGCAAAGGGGACAGACCTCTAGGCGGTCCTGGGTTAAGCTAGAGCCACCATTGGCACAGGGGAGACATCGACAGTGATTGGTAGATGTGAGAACTGAGGGGAGGGAACTTAGATTGTGGGCTTAAAGATAGCGGGGTCTGAGGACAAGAGGGAGTTTTTAGCTCTGAAGGAAGGTCTGAGAGGACAGAGGTCCTGGAGGGAGAGCTGCTGGAGAGATCTTGAAGGAAGCTGTGGAAGGAGAACTCAGGAGGAGTCAGGAGAAGAATTCTCTGGAAACATTTCTTGAAAGGAGGCTCTCTTGATGGTGGAACCTGAGGTTGGCATGAGAAGGCCTTACCTAGAGAGATCTTGGGTGAGTGATAAAACCAACTGACTGATTTATCTCTTAGGACTGAGGTCTAGGCCTTATTGGCTTGAGGCCCTTCATTCTTATTCCTTTCTTACGTTCTCTCTTTTTCTATTGATTAATCAGTGTATTATAAATTAAATTTCTCTATAAAACCCAGTTGGCTTGGGCATATTCATAAATTGGGAATATATTCCCTGGTGACCATCTTATATTTATATAAAACCAAGACACAGTAGAAAACATATTTCAGCGGTCATAATTGTTATATATTTCCCTTGCTCCCAAACATTTTAATTATCACAGTTTATGGCTACCACTCTCTTATCTACAACTATTTAACACTCAAAACTAATTTAAATCTAACAATCAATTGTACAAAAAATCAAGCCATTCTCTAATTGATAAATGGGCAAGGGACATGAACAGGCAGTTCTCAGCCAAAGAAATCAAAACTATTAATAAGCACATGAAAAAGTGCTCTACATCTCTTATAATCAGAGAGATGCCAATTCAAAACAACGCTGAAGTATCACCTCACACCTAGCAGATTGGCTAACATAACAGCTATGGAAAGTAATGAATGCTGGAGGAGATGTGGCAAAGTAGGGACAATAATTCATTGCTGGTGGAGTTGTGAATTAATCCAACCATTCTAGAGGGCAATTTGGAACTATGCCCAAAGGGCGATAAAAGACTGTCTGCCCTTTGATCATGCCATAGCACTACTGGGCTTGTACCCCAAAGATATAATAAGGAAAAAGACTTGTATAAGAATGTTCATAGCTGCAATCTTTTTGGTGGCCAAAAATTGGAAAATGAGGGGATGCCCTTAAATTGGGGTTTGGCTGAACAAATTGTGGTATATGTTGGTGATGGAATACTATTGTGCTCAAAGGAATAATAAAGTGGAGGAATTCCATAGAGACTGGAACAACCTCCAGGAAGTGATGCAGAGCGAAAGGAGCAGAACCAGGAAAACATTGTACACAGAGACTGATACATTGTGGTACAATCGAAGGTAATGGACTTCTCCATTAGTGGCAATGCAATGTCCCTGAACAATCTGCAGGGATCTAAAAAACACTATCCACAAGCAGAAGATAAACTGTGGGAGTAAAAATACCAATTAAAAGCAACTGCTTTACTACAGGGGTGGAGGGGATATGAGTGAGGAGAGACTCTAAATGAACACTCTAATACAAATAGCAACAACATGGAAATGGGTTTGAATCAAGAACACATGTGCTACCCAGTGGATTTGCGCGTCGACTGTGGGAGAGGTGGTGGGAGGGGGGTAAAGAAGAAAAGAAAATGATCTTTGTTTCCAATGAATAATGTTTGGAAATGACCAAATAAAAATTAAAAAAAAAAACAGAAAAGGGGGAGATGCAGGGAGCCATCCAACCCACACTGTCTGAAATGATTGAGCACTGATGCCAGAGTTGTAAGGTGACTTTATGGAAAGATGGAGGCACCCGCTCAGCCCCTCTCTGTTACTTCTTTCACTAACATCCCTTGCCATTGAATTATTATTCTCTCCCTAGTTCTAGGAAAATAATATAGAGCAAATACTTACAGGGTTAACACACATATTTCCCACCCTAATGGCCCCCCACCCCAATTATTACCACAAAGATTACATTCACAGGATAAAAACCCAAAGACCATTACCCACTACCTCTCCCTTCTCTCTCAGCAGTCACATTCAGACTCCCCACACCCATTGCAGGTCAAGCACGACAGGTACATCAATCACTCCTCTGCTATGACACACTTCATTGGATCTGTTTGTGTACGATAACCAGGCAACATCACTAAGTGCCTGAGTGAAAAAGAAAGAAAAATGCTACTTAGAAATAAGAAAGATTTCTACCTAATTTTGGTATTGAATACCTATATTGAATTTGCCCTTTAACCCCATACCTAGCTGCAAAATGTTTTGTTACCTATCTCCTAAGCAATTCTGATTGATTATGAAAGTCGATTCTCTTAGCTGGTCCTCCCACAAGTCAGGGGGAACTGACCCTAACTATATCATTCATCTCTATCACTATTCCTTTGTTACAGCAACATGGTATGCAAGATGATCATAAAATGTTAATTAAACAATCTGTTAGAAATTAATGTGTGACATACAATTACCTGCTAAAAATCGTGTATGCTGAAAAATGATTGTGTGGCAGAAAACCATGTATTCACTTAACTATATAATAAATACAAACTCTGTGCCCCGTTGGAAGGGCTCTGTGATGCCTAAGCACCAGGTCTGAATACTTCAGTTGTCTCCCATTCCTCATTATTCTCCTGAATCATCCCACCTAGACAGAAAACGACCCTCGGCTTTGAGAGACCGCTGGTCCGGCTTTCAAAAATCTACCATTAAAATAATCATTATATGTTTAGACTCAACAATAGTAAATCTAATTTAAGTGAACTGATAAAAACCTTTCTGAAAAAACTCCTCTTGAAAATGCATGAATTTCTTCATCAAGATGGAAAAATGTTTATGTAATGAGAGAAGAGGATTCTTTCCAGCTGGAGAGAAATTAACATGCTTTCCAATCATATGTTGTAGTCACTCTATGAAATGCTTGTACTTTTGAAAAATAAAGAATATTGGGAATATTCTTTATGAAAATAGTTATCTAAGTCACTTTTTTAAAAACCCTTACCTTCCAACTTAGAATCAATACTATGCATTGGTTCTAAGGCAGAAAAGCAGTAAGGGCTAGGCAATGAGGGTTAAATGACTTGTCTGTGGACACAAAGCTAGGAAGTGTTGTGAAGCCAGATCTGAACTTAGGCCCTTCCATCTCTGACCTGGCTCTCAATACACTGAGACACCTAGCTGCCCCTTCTAAGTCACTTCTGATTTGAAATTAACAATAACCCAGCAACAGAAATTGCCCAAGATATTAACATTAAGCATTAAAAACCATCTATAATGTTTGACATTAAAAAAGAAAAATTTCTCCTGAATTTGACAAATTTTGTGTTTAACTGTTTACAACCTGATTATTCTTTTGAGCAGCAAGCATAATGCTACTTTGACTCCTTTGTGTTTTGCTATTGGAAATTCTTGACAAAAAAGTCCAACTTCAGTCTGTATTCCCTGTAGGCCCCTTTACCCTCCAGGCAGCAGATTTAAAGCACAGGAAGATCTAGAGCTCCACATGACAGACAAGTGTTGAGAACTGTCAATCATCAGGCAAATACATGCTGCTTTTTGAGAAAAAGAATAACCGCAGCCCCATTAGCAGGATGTTAGGAATCAGAAGTGAGAAAGGACTTAGTATTTTAGGCCCAAAAATGGCAAGAAGAAAAGTTCTAGTTTCGGTTTCTTCATCACCAGGGTTGTACACTTGACAAAACTGCTGTAGAAGACATAGTTAATTCTGACAATGCCGATCTATTCTTCATTGATTACATTCTCAGGAGGTAAATGAATAGTGCGATCATCATGCCTATATTTATCAAAAGCTTCACAACACAAAAGTGATTTTTAAAAAATTCAGCATTTCTATAATATTTTACTATTTACACAGAGTACTTTCTTGACATTATTTATCACCTAAGTAAATTGAAGCTCAGTGACTTGGCCAGAGTCAAGAAGCCAATAAAACTTGGGGCCATTAGGTCTCCTACTTCAGTTCTCATTCTATCACATGACCTGTCTCTAACCTAACCAAATAATTAGGTTTTTTTACTGGGTCATTTTTTTTTTATAACAATGGACCTGAGACTGAATACAAGTAAGCTGATTGTTTACAGTTTAGATATTTGGCCTTGGAGCTCATGTGGATAGCCCTCTTTTTAATTTAAAGTATTTACAGATATAAATAATCCTAAAAATATTTGAGATCCATCTCAAATTTAATATTGTCATTCTGAGTCAGCAGCTAGCCTTTTCAGATTTTGGCTACAAATCAAGTTGAATTTACATAAATAAATAATCACTAAATGAGTTTTAAAATGTTGTGGCCTCTTTCATCTTGCCCTATATATTTTTTTTTCTTTTAAATCCTTACCTTCTGTCTTTGAATTGATACTAAGCATCACTTTGAAGGTAGAAGAGAGGGAAGAACTAAATAGTTGAGATTAAGGAATATGCCCAGGATCACAGAGCTAGGAAGTATCTGAGGCTACATTTGAACCAAGGATTTCCAGACCTGGCTCTCTGCCTAAAAGGGAACACTATAGATGTAGTGATTTCATGGTTCTTACAGTGCTAATCTTTTTGTCTGCAATTTATTGTTTTCATTTATCAACCACTTTGTAGGAATACTCCCAAAGGTTTCAACTTCCTTTGCCAGCTCTTAAAACTTAATAGAATTTTCTCTAATTATATTAACAAGTCTGACCTTATGCTTCCTAATAAAGTGGGGAGCTACTGCTAAGTGTTCTATTTCTTTGCCTCCTCCACTACACTTGAAGCCAACAGGGTTGCTTCTTTTTTCTACAGGAGAAATGACAGGTGTCTCTCTGGCATTTATGGGTTGCCAACATGTTGACAGTGGAAGAATGACAATATAGCACCAGTTGAGACATTTTTAGTCAAAATGCATGGCACCACAGTGTGCAATCTGATAATCTTCCATGACATTTTAGCAGGTTTGTAATGACTGTCAATGTCAGAGGCCTCTCTTTCCCATTTCCCATTTTCCAAGGTCTCGCCATATTGCTATCAGAGACCCAGTATACGTCTAAGTATATGCACTCAACTAGAATAAATTTAAACCCTAAAGAGGGTAGAACTGCCAAATCGAAATACAAGTAATTATATTCTGTTCAACTCAGTCTTTCCTATAGCATTTTTACTAGATGTTATTCTTTATTTTCTCTCCAAAAACACTTGTCCATGTGAATGCATCTCTTTAATGCATCCAAAAAATAATTCAGAAAGGTTGAGAATGATAATATTTAGTGTTAAGTGAGAGGCCAATGGACTGTGACGGGATAGAGTATTCCATAATTGAGGTACCATGTGAAATCCTGCTCACAGTTAACTCATTCTGAAGTGTTCCTTTTTAAAAGGATATTTTTCAAACCTTCTATTTAAATACCTGATTGATGAGATTCTATTAATAAATTAAAGAAAATGCCTGAAAGGAGGGTAGTCATGGAAAAGTTACAAGTCAGTTTGCTCATTGACATTTCACTTGTATAAAACCCTTTACATCACTTTAAAAGTGGGAGGAAAAAACAACTTTGATTTTAATGAGAATGTGGTAGAGTTTTGGGAGAGACACAATCCATTCAATAATCACTAATCTGGATTACTAAACTAGGGGTGGGGGTGTCAAATAAAAGTAGTGAAGGATCAATTAAGAGAAAAACAGAAAGTCTTTTATTCGGAGGAATTAAATTTTAATGGTCTATATATATGAAAATTATAAATAATTATGGTAGTTGCCAATTTAAAATATTATAGCTCAAAGTCAAAATGACTTTTAATAGCTTTTATTTACAAAAGAGGTGGAAAGAGTGAAAGTAGAGAAATACAAAAGGGTAGAGAAGACATTAGCCTATCAAACTAAATATTGCTCCAGTGCCCAACTCATCCAGGACTTATTGACCTTCAACCTAAATTAAACTCTCTCCAGAAGACAGGAAGGGAAAAGCAGCTATCCACTTACCCAAGTTCCCTCCAAGAGGCAGGTCAAGACAATGAAGGTGACTCCTAAGGCTGCCTTTCTTCCCTGAGCCAACCTTATTCTTGAAGCTGACTTCCTTCATGAAGTCCAACTCCATCTTTAGGTCAACTTCCCTAGCTCCAGAAATTCAGAGCCTTTTATAGTGACTTCTTGTCCCTTCCTCTCTTCATAAGGGCCAATCACAGCTTCCAAATTGCCAAGCACTGCCCAGGGGAAATCACTTCTCACCTTTTGGAGAAGTGAATACTCTTCAAAAGGGTTCACAGTTTCCTGGTTGATTGAATTTCAGAGAGTGTGAATTCACTAAGTGGATTGCAAGCTCCTCCACCTAGTGCTAAGTAGAGTATTCAAGCTTTATTGATTCAATTCAAAAGGAGAAAAAGGAGAGTTAATCCTTTCTATCTTCACAATCTAGTGAGGTACTAAGTAGGGGTACTTAAATGATTGTTAATCAAGTGTTAACTCAAAATAGACAAAGGGAATAAAGGATTCCCTTTTACAAGTGTAAACTCAGAAGAGACAAAGAGAACAAAGAATTCCCTTTTACATATTTCTGGAACCATGGTAGATATCAAGGTGAGTCTGACTTAAGTGGTTTCTTTATATGATTTCTATGGCAGCATTCATAAAACACATATTATTTACTATACCATTACATGAAACAAACATAAGAAACATGGCTATTCATATAACTAAGTAGTTATACAAAAGGAATACATAACCTACTTGTTGAAAAAAAATGTAGATGATTAGTTACAGGAGAAAGATTAGAAGGCCATCATCTTAGCAGAACTACTGTCTACTAGGCCAGGCAAGGAATTGAACCTTCCCTGGACTCTGACATCCTCCATTTTCAGTAATAGACTTTTTGTACCAATATGAGAAGAAAAGGAGACAATGAAGCTGGTTTTCCATTTCACTCATTAATGGACATTTACAACAAAATGGTGGCTACAGAACAAGATGGAGTAGGTATGCCTTTAAGCACAGCAAATTCTAAACAGGTAAGATCTATGTGTTATCCAGTTATGTCAGAGAAGTTCATTGTACAAAACGTGAGGATTTGTAGATATTAAGGTAAATGCAGTGGAGAGGATGACTACAAACTGCTAACATAGGGTCCTTAGCTAAAATCCTTCTGCAGGGGTTCAGGGAGGATAATTTTGTCTAATTCTCTCACAAGAACCTAATACAGACAAACTCTCCTGTGAGTTGGACAGTTAAAAGCTCCAGACTAGAAAACCAGGAAGCTTGTGCTTAATTCCAAGTTTGACACAGAATGGCCTCAGTTTCCTAATCATTCAAACCCACTGACCATGTATCCACTGAATGAGCATTTAATCAGAAGAAAGAAAAAAAACATAGTTGCTATCCTTAAAGAATTAAAAATCTATTAAATGATTATAATAGCTAATTTTAGAGCTCAAACATGCTATGATTCTATGATACAGAATAATACTCTGATGTGAAATATTTATGTGTGTGCACACATAAATAAGTAAAATCATATGATTAAAAACATGGCTTACATTTTAGGAAGTTAAGAGTGTAGGATAGGCTAGAAAATCTTATTGTGAATAGCTTTAAAATTTTTATGTGGTTATGAATTCCACAAAGAAGTATATAACAACCCCATTGAAGTAAGTTAAACAATTGACAGGTAAAAACTAAAACCATGACCGTAATAAAAAAAATTTTTGGAAGGTGAGAAAAACAAGAATCTGTCAATTATTTTTAGAAGATACAAAGGAAAAGCTCTTCTATGTTTTATTAAATGAAATAAAAATTTACAGAAAATGCTGTATAAATTTTAAAGTATTATGTTTATAATATAAAATAAAGAATACACATTCTCACAATCTATTCATCATACAACTGCCCAAATATTATTTTTATGTATAAAAGAGATCATATAAATCCTGCTGAAATATCTTCAATAGTTCCCTAAAAACCACCAAGTTAAGTTCAAACTCTATGAACTGATATTTTAGACTTTCCAATATGTGTCAATACCTTTCAAGCTTTATTTCATATTCTCTTCCTCTACAAATTCTATATTCCTGGGGCTATGAATATCTTTCTATGTGTTCTATGAACACATTGAATTCTTAAGTCTCTTTGTCTTGGATCATGATGCTCCCCATGACAAAAATGCCTCCTTTGCAATTCTTCAATTACTAAATTCTGACCTATCCATAAAAGCTCAAATGAAAGAATCCTTAACTGTGTGACACTGGGCAAGTCACTTAATCTCAAATGCATGGCCCCATATAGATCTTCAGCTTGAAACCTGTCCTAGGAGTATCCATTCTAAGAAAAAAAGATTCAAAAAAAAAAAAAAAGCATAAAAACACGTTTTTCAAGATGCCTACCCTAATCACCAAAATAAGTGAGTATTTCCTACCTCCCAGTCCCATACAGGACTCTTATAACTTTAATATATCTAGCATAATGTTGTATAACATTGTTATCAAATTCAAATAGAAATATAGCCACTAACCTATACATAAGCAATTAGTATAGAACAAATATTCACATAGAAAACCACATGATAGTATTATCAATGTTATACACACACACATATATAGTATTTTTACTTGTTTTGTTAAATATTTCTAAGTTACATTTTTATCTGGCTTGAGCAAACTGAGAATAGCAATAAACCCTTCAGCCATTTGTTGCATACTATACATGTTTGTCTTGGTATCTTACTGAGTACTCTCTCATTTAGCTATTTGAATTAATCTGAATCCACCTATTTCTTCTATTATTACCAAGACCTTCTATGCAACGTGTCCCACAGTATTGCCTCTACCTAAAATCTGTGGAATAAGGAACAATACTTCTATTCTTCTATTAATTTGGAGCACTTCATTATCTTATAGAAGTTATTTCCAGTGTACCAAAGAGCTACTGATTATCAAAATGCAAAGGAATGCCCAGGGAATTCCTTTCCATTTACCATGTTTCAGGTATTTCATTTTGAGTGCTAATGACCTGTCTCCAAGCAGCATGTTTGATAACATGCACTTAAACAGGTCCATTTTCAACATCTGTCATCCTGGCTTCCACATCTGTTTTCAAAAATGCTCATCACACCAACAGAACTCTGATGGATGAGTAGTAGTTTCACCTAAACTGAAAAGATGCTGGAGTGCTTGGAAGTACAGCAAGAAAGTGTGATTCAGGCAGAGGGAAACACAGAGTAGATTCCCCAGGCAACAGCCCTCCAGGCGTGGGATGTGCTGTAATATTAACAATGATACTTCTGACAGTCTTACAAAATGCCTTTCTTTTGGGGAAGAGGATAAGACAATGTACAAAATATATTAACACAACGTTCCTTAGAAAGATTTTGATACATAATCACAGTTTCTATGGTTCTTAAAATGACTGCCAGAAAAATGCACATGGGGAGCTCATTCAAAAAAGTAGAAGGAAGAAACAGGGAGACCCACACATTCTCTCAAACAAACAACACAAGGTGCCATGTAAGATATACAGTGAGTTACGTAAATTCCCAACTCTGATTTAAATGAAACCTCTCTATCCTATTAAAAACAGAGAAAAGTGTAGATGGGTAAGCATGAAACTTGGAAATCAAGGGAAAAATGTCTCTGATGCTTAAAAGCTAAAGAATCATGGCCAAATCAGGTTTAAATGGTACTAACAATATATATATATATATATATATATATATATATATATATATATATATATATATATATATATATATAATACTACATGAAGAGTCAAATAAAAAACCAATGGAAACAAAATAAATCCATACAAATCATCATCATTTTTATATTACAAACAAAACTCAATTAGAAGAAAAAGAAAAAAATTCTATTTAAACTATGTGTACACAGTAGACCTGAGAGTCTACCTGCTATGACACACATAGAACTATATGCACACAATTACAAATCATTATTCAAGCAAATAAAAATGTAATAATTAGAGAAATTTTCATTGCTCAGGGGTGGGTCCAAGCCAATATAATTTAAATGACACTATTTATATCAATTTACTGATTCATGAATAAACAAAATGCCAAAATATTAAACAGCTTAAAAAAAAAAGAAAAGAAAATTCAATTGGAGGAATCAAATGTCAAGAATATGAAAGAGAATCATTTTTTTTATTGGGAAGGAAGGAGACAACATCAAATCTCAAACTGAAATCATTGAAATAATTTGCTCCTGGAGAAGGAATAATAAAATAGATCAGTCGAACTGATCACAGAATAGAATATCATATTAATTTTATCTAATACTACTTAGTATTAATTCTACGTTACCTAACCCCAAATTAAGCACGCTATATATAGAAGTAATTGACCATAAGGGAAGCTAGGTAGTTCAGTGGATAGAAAGTCAAAAGGTCCTAGGTTCAAATCTCACTCAAATATTATAATACTCTTTGTTATAAACAAAGAATTATTTTAAAATATATATTAATACTACTAGTATATGAATGAAAACCTGGTTGTTCTTTTATATATATTTATCGTCATGTCTAGGTACTCAAAAGAAATTTATTTTCATTATGCATGAAAAATCATTTCTTAGAGAATGTTGTAAATTATGTACATTATATGTATCATGACTATAAAGGAAAATTCTTTACAATATCTATCAAAAAGAAGTTTAGTAAAGAAGCAAATTGTACACTTTCACCAATGCCCCACTAAATTAGTATAAATGGCAAAATGAATTTGAAGCCAAAAGACTTGTATTCAAATTCAGACACAGAAACTCAATAGATAATAGACCTTAGACAATTCACTTTATGGGGAAGCCGTTTATTCATCTGGAAAATGGTGTTAATATAATTTGCACTATTGATCTCACACAACTGATGTGAGGAATGATTAAGATAATAGCTACAAAGCAATATTTTTAAAATTTACATTATCACTGGTAATAATAATAATAATTGGGAAAACATAATTTGATCTGATTGGGATCACACTTCTATAAAATTCCTCAACTTAAGACACACTTCCTGGTTATTGGCATTTATGAGACTGCCAAATATATATTCCAACAAGGCATTCCCTTTTATTTTCTCCCATTAACAGCCATTTGGTTATGCAGGACTACATTTGCCCAAATTGAAGGAAAAGGGGATTTTATGGCATTTCAAACAAGGACTTTACTTCAAATATAAAGACTTTTCTAGGTAGAGAGCCTATTACTAAGGACATGAGCTTTTGGCATGTGTCTTCCCCCATTTTACCTAACTATCAGACACAGGCATATCACTGTCATCACTTGTGGCTTCCAAAGTAGAAGACAACTAAACTGTAGAGAACAGTGACAGTGGTTGGATATTGTTTTTGAAATCATGGTGGCTGATTTATTACATTTCAGAGCACTTACAATTTTTAGATGAAAATATGGGTCAACAATCACTAGACGTATCAACAAGTGACACTCATTAAAATAAATCACACAAAACAGCCTGTGCTTTATAACATGTTGTGACACTACCACTGCTTTCATAAATAAAGAATGAGAATTAAACTTCCATAACAAAATGTTTCACTAGTCTAGATTGCAAATTTTGACAGAATCAATTCATCAGTGTAAAAATCAGACAAAGCTCAAGCTGTACTAAGGCAGGAGGCTCATTATTTTATTAAGATTATACTACAGCAGGGATTCACTACTCTTTTCATTAAAAACAATCACCACAAGGCAAAGGGTAATTGGCACCCTAATTTATTATTAATGTTTGAAATCAAAAGCAAGGGACAAATGATAGTTAATTTTTTTAAAAGCGAGCCACAGAATCATAGAACCTTAAAATACATCTTGTTCAACCCATTCCAAACAACAAGTATATGCTCTACAACAGTGGTATTAAAAACCAATAGAAATGAGGCCAGGAAATCTCTCTCTCTCTCTCTCTCTCTCTCTCTCTCTCTCTCTCTCTCTCTCTCTCTCTCTCTCTCTCTCTCTCTCTCTCACACACACACACACACACACACACACACACACACACACACACGCCCCTGTAAACGCAAAGGTTTAGAAAACCACATGTTAACATTATCTACATTTATTTTTAATTCATTTTGTTAAATATTGTCTAATTACATTTTAACCTCATTCAAGCCACTTCACAATGTTTTGGGACTGTGCTATAGACTGTGGTCAGTGGGCTGCATATTTGACACCTCTGTTGTAGAACATAGCTCTAAATGAAATGAGAGAAATCTATGAAATAGAACATACTATGTCATGAAGATTTAAATTTTGTCACAATAAGTCTTTTTAAAAGCCTTGAGTATGACAAGATAATATTTTTTGTAGAAATTTTAGCTCTGAGAAGTTATAATGAGTAACTTAACTCATTAACAAAGAATAAATAAATAACAAACCAGGAATTTGAAGCCAAGTATCCTGACTCTCAAATATAACTTTGGAAAGCTGTGAGTTTTAGTTTAGCTCCATATTTGTGAATAACAATAAATGGGTGGGGAAAGTATTTTAAAAGCATGATTCTTCAGCTTACTATAAATATAACGTAAGTTTTGTAGGGATTCACACAAAACATTATATGCATAAGAAAACAAAAATGAAATGACCAATAGGAATCCCTACTATGAAGAAATGACTTTTTATCAAAAATTAGATTACTTTCTTTCCTATAGAACTATGATAAGAAGATCAGGGGGAAGCTGAGTGACTGAGTGGGTTGAGAGCCAGTCTCCGACACATCCTAGCTATGTGATGCTGGGAATGGGAAAGTCACTTAACCTGCATTGCCAAGACCTTACCCTATACCCTAGACCCGATATTAGTTCTAAGAAAGAATGTAAGGATTTGAAAAAATTAAAGAAGATGGAAACCTTAACGTTACCTTACATAGAAGACAGACAAAAGGAATGAGAAAAAACTATTTTTTAGAAAACATTTGAGTAAATATTAAGTTCAATGAGGTGCTTTTAGAAGATCAACTAATACTGATGCCATCAATTAAATTTTTTAAAACAAAATGAAGCCAATTTTCTTCAATTTAATAACCAATGAGTAAAAATGACAAAGAATATGGAAAAAACATAATAACTGTATTTCTGAATAAATATTATACAAAACGAAAGAACTATTTGATTCGATGTGCCACAAAAGAAAAAAAAATCCTCATTCTGAAAACTGACTTTAGAAAATGGGTACTGAGTTTTGTTTTTTTTTTAAACATCCTTATCTTCTGAAATGTATAAGAATTTGAGCCATTCTACAATTAATACATGGTCGAAAGGAAGAAAAAAGTCCTTAAATTCCTTCTCAGTGAAATATAAAATAGAAGAGCGGCAAATGGCAGTCAATTGGGACTATGACTTGCCCAGGGTCATACAGCTAATAAATGTTTGCAGCAAGATATAAAGCCAGGTCCTATCATCTCCAGGCCTCGCAATATATCCACAGTGATACCTAGCTACTTCAGCTTCTCCCTTCATCTCATTTTCCTCCCTCTCTCTTTTCCTCTCCCTATATCCTTTCCCCCAAACCAAAAGTATGTATTTATATATATATATATATATATATATATATATATATATATACATATATATCAGTTATAAAACACTTTCTAGTTCTTTTACCACTTTTATTAATCATAGAAGTAAAATTTCTACTAACAATATTATACATATCATTAATCGAACTAATATTGTAGACTACTGGAGAATCATGGACTCAAAGACTCAAGATGATTGTTTTTCAGTATGAGCACTAGCATTTACTAGTATTGTGATATTTAGCAGATAACCACTCATTCTCTTATTCTTCATGAAAATAGGGTTATGTCATCTGGAAACAGAAAATAGTGTCTTGAAAGCCAAAATCAACCACCTGGAAAATGAGGAAAAGGAGATGAAATATGAGGCAAAGAAGATAAAAGCTGAAACGAAGGAGATGAGAGATGAGGTAAAGAGAATGTAAGATGACCTCCAAAGAAAATCAGACCAGAAGGAGAAGGATGAACAAAAAGCCAGGGATGAAATCAAGCCTTTAAGAACCAGAATAAAACAACTAGAATTAAGTGCCCTCACAAGTACACTATAAAACAAAAACAAAAGAATGAAAAAATTGAGAAAAATATGAAGCATCTAATTCACAAAACAGAGGATTTAGAAAATCATTCGAGGAGAGACAATTTAAGAATCATTGCTCAACCAGAAGACCATGACAAAAGGAAATGCCTGGACGTAATACTACAGGAAATTATCTAAGAAAACTGCCCCAATAATCTAGAACAAGAGGGAAAAGAGGAGATTTAAAGAATCCACAGATCACCTCCTGTACTTAATCCTCAACTGACAACACCAGGGAACGTTATAGCCAAATTCAAGAACTATCAGACCAAACTAAAGATATTACAAACTGCCAAGAACTCATTCAGATTCCATGCAACCAATGAAGATAACACCGGATATGACTGCATCCACACTGACGGACTGAAAGGCATGGAATGAGATATTCCGGAAAGCAAGGGAACTAGGTCTACAAGCAAGAATCAACTACCCAGCAAAATTGACTATATTCTTACAGGGGAAAGCATGGTCATTCAGCAAAATAGAAGAATTTCAAGAATTTGTAAAGAAAAGACCAGACCTGAACAGAAAATTTGATGCCCAAGCACAGAACTCAAGAGAATCATCATAACTTAATTAAAAAGGACAGGAGAAAAAACAAAACAAAACAAATATTTTAAGAGACTCAATAAGTTAAAATGATATGTATCCTTACAAGAAAAAAAGGTCATTGGTAACTCTTAAAAATTGTTATAATCAACTAGGCAGCAAGAAGAATTACACTTAGAACAGTGACAAAATGTATAGGATGAAATGACAAGATATAAATAGGTATATAGATATATGTATGCATAAATGCATATACGTGTGTGTATATATGTATATACACACAGACACACACATACACACACACTCACATACAACCGGAGCTAAAAAAAAGAGATTAATACTAAAAGAAATGGGAAGAGAAACAAAAGGAGGTGAATTTATATGTCACAAAGAAGCTCATGGCGGGAAGGGGGGAGAACATCAATACACTGGAAGGGAAAAGAGGTTGGAGACAGGAAATACTCAACACTTACATGCATTGAAATTGACCCAAAGAGGGAAAAACAATCCAATCCACTAGGGCAGAGAATAGATTTGCACCCTATAGGGGATTAGAAGGGAAACAAATGGAGTGGTGGGGAGGGAATCAGTATAAGGGAGGGAGAGAGTGGGGGAGGGCAGTTTTAGAAAGACTGCAAGGAAAAATAAGGGGAGGAATAAGAAGGGAGGGGAGTAGAAAGGGAAGTAAAATAAGAGTGAGAACTAGAGGGAATGACTAAAAACAAACAATGGTGTAGAAGGAAATATTGAAAGAAGAAAAGACAGGACCAGGAGTAGAAATCAAAATGCTGGGAAATAACACAGCTAGTAATCATAACTCTGAATGTGAATGGAATGAACTCACCCATAAAACACAAGCGAATAAAAGAGTGGATTAGAATCCAAAACCCCACCATATGCTGTCTAGAAGAAATAAACATGAGGAAGGTAGATACGCATAGGGTGAAATTAAGAGGATGGAGCCAAATCTATTGGGCATCAACTGATAAAAAGAAGGCAGGAGTCACAATCATGATATCTGACAAAGCCAAAGTAAAAATAGATCTAGTTAAGAGAGATTGGGAAGGTAATTACATCCTGATAAAAGGCAGTACAGACAAAGAGGAAATGAGTACTCAACATGTATGCACCAAATGGCATAGCATGCAAATTTCTAAACGAGAAACTAGTGGAGCTCAAGGATGAAATAGATAGAAAAGCTATACTAGTGGAAGAACTGAACCTTCCCTCATCAGAACTAAATAAATCAAACCAAAAAATGAATAAAAAAGAGGTAAGAGAAGTGAATGAAATTTTAGAAAAATTAGTTAGTAGACATGTGGAGAAAGGAATATAACTTCTTTTCAGCAGCACATGCTACATAACAAACACTGACCATGTATTAGGGCATAAAAACATTGCAAACAAGTACAAAAGAGCAAAAATAATTAATGCAAACTTCTCAGATCACAATGCAATGAAAATAATAATTAGCAAGGGTACATGGAGCGGTAAATCAAAAATTGATTGGAAATTAAACAATACAATTCTCCAAAACCGGTTTGTTAGAGAAAGAATCATAGAAACAATTAATAACTTCATTGAAGAAGATGACAATGATGAGACATCCTATCAAAACTTATGGGATGCAGCCAAAGAAGTCAGGGGGAAATTTAAATCCTTGACTTCATATATTAACAAATCAGAGAGAGTAGAGGTCAATAAATTGGGCATGCAAATTAAAAAACCAGAAAATGAACAAAATAAAAATCCCCAGATGAAGACTAAATTAGGGATCTGAAAAAATCAAAGGAGAAATTAATGAAATTGAAAGTCAAAGATCTATTGATTTAATAAATAAGACAAGAAGCTGGTACTTACAGTTTAATTAAAAAAAAAGGAAAGAAATAAACCAAATTGACAGTATCCAAGATGAAAATGGAGACCTCACCTCTAATGAAGAGGAAATTAAGGAATCATTAAAAAATATTATGTCCAATTATATGGCAAAAAATTTGACAATAATATGGATGAATACTTACAAAAATATAAATTGCCTAGGCTAAAAGAGGAAGAAATAAATTATCTAAACAACCCCATATCAGAAAAAGAAATTGAACAAGCCATCAAAGAACTCCCTAAGAAAAAATCCCCAGGTACAGATGGATTCACAAATGAATTTATCAAACATTCAAAGAACAACTAATCCCAATATTATACAAACTATTTGACAGAATATGCAAAGAAGTTCTATCAAATTCCTTTTACGACACATGGTACTGATCCCAAAGCCAGGCAGGTCAAAAACAGAAAGAAAACTATAGACCAATCTCCCTAATGAATATATATGCAAAAATCTTAAATAGGATACTAGCAAAAAGACTCCTGCAAGTCATCACAAGGGTCATCCACTATAACCAGGTAGGATTCATACCAGGAATGCAAGAATGGCTCAATATTAGGAAAACCGTCCACATAATTGACCATATTAATAAGCAAATGGACAAAAATCACATGATCATCTCAATAGATGCAGAAAAAGTCTTTGATAAAATACAAAACCCATTCCTATTGAAAACACTTGAAAGCACAGGAATAGAAGGACCTTTCCAAAAAATAATAAACAGTATATATCTAAAACCATCAACAAACATAATCTGCAATGGAGATAAACTAGAAGCCTTCCCAATAAGATCAGGAGTGAAACAAGGATGCCCATAATCACCTCTATTATTTAACATTGTACTAGAAACACTAGCAGTAGCAATTAGAGAAGAAAAAAAAATTGAAGGTATTAAAATTGACAATGAGGAGACCAAGCTATCAATCTTTGCGGATGATATGATGGTCTACTTAAAGAATCCTACAGAATCAACTAAAAAGCTAGTCAAAATAATCAACAACTTAAGCAAAGTTGCAGGACACAAAATAAACCCGCATAAGTCATCAACATTTCTATATATCTCCAACCCATTTCATCAGCAAGATTTAGAGAAATTCCATTTAAAATCACGCTAGACCAGTGGTTCTCAACCTTTCTAATGCCATGACCCCGCAATACAGTTCCTCATGTTGCAGTGACACCAAAACAAAAAATTATTTTGGTGGCTACTTCAAAACTGTGAATCTTGAAATTTCTCAGACTTGTGAATGTTAAAAAAATTCCCCATTGGGGAATTTTTTATTGGGACTATTCCCCCATTTTAAACAATGAAGCTACTTAGATCTAAAATGTGTGAACTCTACTTAGATCAGAAATGTGAAGACCTCTACTCCACCTGTACTTAAGACTGCTTTAGGGGAGAAAACTCCTTGCTGAACAATGAAAAGTACTTAAACCCATACTTTAGCCATGCCTATGTTTAGAATTAATAAAAAGGGGTGCTAAGTACCTATAAAGGTCAGGCAACTTGTGAATTTACATGGGACAAAGAGGTGAAAAACTTACTCAGCCAGCCTATTCTTTTCTCATTTATATTCTCTCTCTCTCTCTCTCTCTCTCTCTCTCTCTCTCTCTCTCTCTCTCTCTCTGATTCCTCATTGTATTATTTGACTTGGGTATATTCATAATTGGGAATATTTCCCTGGCGACCACCTTATATTTTATTTAAAACAAGACACTGTAGTGAAAACATATTTTCTGTGGTCACAATTTACTCACCCACTATTATATCTACTACAATTTATATCTTCCACTATTTTACTCACTACAGTTTACAACCTCAACCATTTTAACTCTTACAGTTTATGGCATCCACACTTTTAAATGCCACAAAACTGTAATTTTGCTACAGTTATGATTCGGAATGTAAGTACCTGATATGCATTATGTATTCTCATTGCTACAAATTGAGACGTTGAGAACCGCTGCCCTAAATAATATAAAATACTTAGGAATCTATCTGCTGAGGCAAACATAGGAACTATATGAACAAAACTACAAAACACTCTCCACACAATTAAAACTAGATCTAAACAACTGGAAAAACATCCACTGACCATGGGTAGGATGAGCTAACATAATAAAAATGACAATCCTACCAAAATTAATTTACTTACTCAGTGCCATACCCATTGAACTACTAAAAAACTTTTCTACTGAATTAGAAAAAATATAACAAAATTCATTTGGAATAACAAAAGATCAAGGATATCCAGGGAAATTATGAAAAAAAAATGCAAAGGAAGGAGGCCTTCAGTCCCAGATCTCAAAATATACTATAAAGCAGTGGTCATCAAAACAATTTGGTACTGGCTAAGAGACAGATAGGAAGATCAGTGGAATAGACTTGGGGTAAATGACCTCAGCAAGACAGTCTATGATAAAACCAAAGATCCCACTTTTGGAGACCAAAACCCACTATTTGATAAAAACTGCTGGGAAAATTGGAAGATAATATGGTAGAGATTAGGTTTGGATCAACATCTCACACCATACACCAAGATAAACTAAGAATGAGTGAATGACCTGATTTTAAAGAAGGAAACTATAAATAAATTAGGTGAACACCGAATATTATACTTGTCAGATCTTTGGGAAAGACTTTAAAACCAAGCAAGAGCTAGAAAAAAAATCACAAAATGTAAAATAAATAATTTTGACTACATCAAATTAAAAAGGTTTTGTACAAACAAAACTAATGAATCCAAAATTAGAAGGGAAGCAACAAATTGGGAAACAATCTTCATTATAAAAACCTCTGACAAAGGTCTAATTACTCAAATTTATAAAGAGCTAAAACAATTGTACAAAAAATCAAGCCATTCTCTAATTGATAAATGGGCAAGGGGCATGAATAGGCAATTTTCAGTTAAAGAAATCAAAACTATTAATAAGCACATGAAAAAAGTGTTCTAAATCTCTTATAATCAGAGAGAAACAAATCAATATAACTCTGATGTATTTCCTGACACCTAGCAGATTGGCTAACATGACAGCAAGGGAAAGTAATGAATGCTGGGAGGTATATGTCAAAATCAGGACATTAATGCATTGCTGACAGAGTTGTGAATTGATCCAACCATTCTGGAGGGCAAATTGGAACTATGCCCAAAAGGCACTAAAAGACTATCTGCCCTTTGATCCAGCCATAGCACTGCTGGGTTTGTGCCCCAAAGAGATAATAAGGAAAAAGACATATACAAGAATATTCACAGCTGCGTTCTTTGTGGTGGCAAAAATTGGAAAATAAGAGGTGCCCTTCAATTGGTGAATAGTTGAACAAATTGTGGTATATGTTGGTGATGGAACACTGTGGTGCTCAAAGGAATAATAAAGCGGAGGAATTCCATGGGGATTGGAACAACTTCCAGGAATTGACGCATAGTGAAAAGGAGAAGAACCAGGAAAACAATGTACTGTACTGAGACTGATAAACTGTGGTACAATCGAATGTAATGGACTTCTCCATTAGTGACAATGCAGTGATCCTGAACAACTTGGAGGAATATACGAGAAAGAATAGTATCCACATCCAGAGGAAACACTGCAGGAATAAAATCACTGAAGGAAAACAACTGCTTGAATACATGGGTTGAAGGGATATGATTGGGGACAAAGACTCTAAATGAACATCCTAGTGCAAACAACAGCATGGAAATTGGTTCTGATCAAGGACACAAATAATAGCCAATGAAATTGTGTGTTGGCTGCTGGAAGGGTGGATAGAGGGGAGGGAGGGAAATAATGTGATTATTGTAACCAAGGAATAATGTTCTAAATTGACTAAATAAACTAATTCAAATGGGAAAAAAAAAAAAGAAAATATGGTCAGTAGCATTATAATGCCTATCATGCAGTGCTGTTAAGAGAAAAGTGCTATACCTATACTAATAAATACATGATGAATTGAACTGATCTAGGTATTAGATTTTTAAAATGTGAGGTACCAGGGGTTTATAATTTACTGGGAGCAAAACTATGTGATGTTAACATAGGGTACAACATGAAGAGATTCTCCAAATACAGCTCTTTTTAAAGTAGTTTAATATACATATACTTCAGATATACTTCATATGTGTAATTCTTTCTCTACACACACACACACACATTTTTGTTCAAAAATCATTCTGATATATCAAGCTTTTGCAGATTGTCTAAAATGCAGTATTAGCAGATGGTTGACTGCCTGCTACAAAAAACTTGAAATGCATCACTAAATGTGGATCCAAAATCTATATGTTGGCTTTGAAAAGTCTCAGAAAATGACAGTGATGGTCAAATTAGTTGGTTTTACATTTAATTATCTGTCAAAATGTTGAGAAAAGAAAAAATGATTCTTGCTACCACAACAGATGTTCAGTCTCAGCTGATAGAGAAAAGCAAACGTTGCATCCTTTTCTAGTTCTTTTTTATGAAGGCTATAATGTCACATGGACAAATCAAATACTCATTGATATTACTCACCCTCAAAACCATTTTTAGTTGTGTTTTACATTAAATAGACCCTCTCCAACCACAGTTTACTCATTCATTTGTTAATCATTAAGATATCTCTAAGGTATAGATTGTCACTTATTGTAGAGGATGCAAGTTATTGATCTGCATCCAGTCAGAGAGTTTTAATAATGAGAATTACTCATTCTGAATCACAGGTTTGCGCAAAGAAAGAAAGAACATTAAAAAAAATAAATTTAAGTTCTTTTTTACTTTTGGAAAGATAACATCAATTTGTAAAAAAAACAACAACAAAACAAAAACTCTCAAGTTCCAAACAACTCAACAATATTCCTTTATATCAGGGATTCTTAACGTTTTTGATGTATTTGGGTGGTTCATTGATCCCTTCTGAGAATAATGGTTTTAAATGCATTAAAAAGAGGAATGTAAGATTACAAATAGAGGGTGTTCTAAAAGTCTTCTTAATGTTTAAAGCTTTAGTAGCTTAAATGGCTTGGGAGCATCCTCTACACTTGCAAGAATAACTTGGTCATTATAACTATAGAATGTCAAAATGTTTTTGTTGTAATTGTTCTTTTGATTCAAACTGTTGTAATTATGAAATCCCTGCTTAGAGCTCAAATTTCCTTGCTAGTCTTTTTTTATTCACTGGCACTAACTATGGCAGTATGCCTTCTACTAAATGTGGGTGTCCCCCAAGACTCTCCTGGAACTCCTCCTCTTTTCTCTCTAAACTATTTATCTTGGAAATCTCACCAGCTTCCAAGGTTTCAGTTTTCTTTATATAGATGATTAACCAGTCTAAATATTTAGCCCCAATCTCTTTTTAATAGCCACAGTCCTATGTCACCATGCTGAATCATATATGCCACTGGCATCTTAAACTAAAAATGTAAAAAAAAAAAAGTCACACCCTAAGTGTCTTCTCCTTTCTCCTAAATCTTTTGTCTTCAGAACTCCCCAATTATTGTTAAAGGAACCATTAATAACTCAGTCCAAACACCTCATGATCATCCCTTTCACTAATCCCAGAAATCCAGTTTATTACCAAATTTTGTCTTTCCAATCTCTAGAATCCCTTATAAACACATACCTGACATCACTCACACACCTTCCACTCTAGTTCAGGCTCTCATCATTTCTTCCAGAGATAAATAATCCTTTAACTGATTTCTCTCTAACTAGATCAAATAGAATGTAAAATTCAAAAACTGTCTCCTCACCGTTGCAAATTTCCTTCATTTTATTCATACCTTCTCTACAATCTAGCACTGATATCCATTCTATTTACTGTTACTTGCACATGACACTCCATCTCTACACCTTTCAACTTCATGCCTACAATGCTTTGCCTCCTCACGTCTCCTAGTCTTCAGGGTTTCCACTATATCTCAATTCAAAACCCATCTCTTTAAAGGAGGACTTTCTTAAAACATTCTTCACTAAAATACTTCCCATATCTAGTATGTATCTAGTTATTTCTATGTCTCTCCATTAGACTATGAGCTCCTGGGAGGCAAGGACTCAATTTTACTATTCTGGGATTTTGGTGGGATTGGGGGGGTGGGAGGTGCAATTGTTTAACATAGAGGTGGATGGTAGCACAGCAGATAGCTAGCTCTGCCTGGAGTCTTGAAGATATTAATTCAAATATAGCTTCAGAATCTTACTAGCTATGTAACCCTTGACAAGTCATTGAACTTGTGTTTGCCTGAGTTTTCTCAACTATAAAATAGGGATAAATGATAGCACCTACCTCACTGGTTCTTATGAATATAAAAGGAAATATTTGTAAAAAGTGCTTTTTCCTCTTTCTCTTTCCCTAACATCTGATATATTATATTACTTAATAAATCCTTTTTGATCAACTGACTACCAATAAATATTTTGATATATTTGGGGCTTTTCCATCTTTACCTTCCTTCTCTACAAATGCCTAGGAGAGTAATAAAAAGGATACAGGCATTTTAGTAACTTTCTCAAATTATTTTTAAGAATGATTGGATTGATTCATGTAGTACCAGTATTTCTCCAGATCCTCCTACACTGATTATCCCCATTTTTTTACATCATTGCCAATTTGCTAAAATTTAAAGTTATCTTACATTGAATTTCTCTTATTATTTATGACTTGGAATGAATTTTTACAATTGTTTAAGTAGATTACTCAAATTTGTATCATATATAATCATATAAGTGGTCATAAAAATATTGTTCAAATCATATTAATATGACATTTGCATTAATTTAGATATCCTATATTTTTGGAAGAAGCAGTTATGATTAAGTTTTTCTTCTAAGAAATTTATGATCTTACCTGTGGGCAAAAGAAAGCAAAGGCTAAAATCAATCAGTATTTAAATGAAAAGTTCAAGATACTAAGGACCTCTTGTGATTGGAACTTTTGGATCAAGCAATTTTAAGCAACTGAATTCTGGCAATAATGCTAAATAATATAATTTATAAAGCATTTTATTTGAATGCTTTTGAAGCGTATTTTATATTTACATTCTCATATCTCAACACTAAAAGACCAGTGCAATTATCCTAATTTCACAGATAAAGAAACTGAAGCAGACAAATGTTAAATAATTTGACCAGGGTTACACAGCTAATAAGGATATGAAATCAATAAAGATATGAGGTTGGATATAAATTTGGGCCTACTTTACTCCAGGTTCAACACTTTATCCACTTCCCCATTTAGCTAAGACATCCAACATTTGATCTACTACCTGTAATATACCATTAAGCATCTATGATTACAGTGTAATGGAAAAGAATATCTTCACCAAATGCTATCCCAATCCATGTCTAACATATTCTTGCCTGAAGTGAGGAGTTTAAGTGATTTATTCATGGTCACCTACTGGTGCTGGCAAAAAGAATGTGAAACCAAGTATTTTTAACTTCAAGGTTAACTCCACTACATAATGCTAACCTTACACATCTGTCTTATATTTCTGAACAATTAGTTTTTTGTACATTATTTTGAAATGTTAGCCTATTTCGAAAACACAAACAGAAGCTCTGGCAAAAACTGTAATTACAAAAAGAAAGGTGGGGTCATAAAGGTAGTGATGCTGTGACTTTAAGTAAAGGAAGGAATTATCCTTCCTCCAAATTCATTGTTATAAAAAAAATTAAAACTCAAGGAATTATGAATTAAAATCACAGAATTACAAAATTATAGAGCTAAAAGGAAGATTAATAAATCAGTTAAATTCAAGACTTCCATTTTACAGTTGAGGAAACTGAGGCCTAGAGAGATGAAGGACTTGACTATGTAACATTACTGGTAATGGCACAGACAAATCAAGTCTTGAACTCAATCTCTACATTTCCATTCCATTGCTCTTTCCCATATAACACACTCTACTACGACAGCCATTTAACCCTGTACCATCAATAAATGGTCAGATTCATTTCTTCAGTCTGTGGGAGGCAAAATTTAGAATGAAGGGAAAGGAGAAGAGAAGGAATTCCAACTACCCAAAACTTTATGGCATTCCCAGCTTCTGTCCTATTCATCTTCCTTTAAATTATGAAAAGAACCACTTACTTAAGTCAAAATGCAAAGAATGACTCTTCTTTACAATTATTCTAAGCAAGATCTTTTTTATCATTCACTTAAAATGTTTCATGAACAAAATTAGACAATGGTCCTCATATCCAATTAACCATTTTGTAAAAGAAGGTCAGAACTGATCATCAAAGAATAATTAAAATGAAAAAAAGTCATGAGCTTGTACCAGGAACTCAGAGGTTGGTGACAAAATGGTGAATGCAAAAGGAAGGAATGTCTGCATAAAGAAGATTCTATTGCTGTGACAGAATACTGCTGTTTTTTCACATCTCAAGAGATAATTCCCAGTATAACTGAAGCTATATTTACCCTCAAGCAAAGGGTATTCACAATTCAGTCAAATTATTTCTGGCCTTGGAAAGAAATCAAAAGAATCAATTCCATTCGATTTTATATGGCTAAATGCTCTAGGGTAAGAAGATATGTGAAGACAAAAAACAGATGTGCTTTGAAATTTAGATCAATAAAACCAAACCATCATTTAAAAATCTGTCATAATAAAACCTATATTAGTACCAGTATATAAAAATGGTGCTAACATTAGCTAAAGGTGGTGAGGCTATGTTGCTCACTGGAAAGACAGCAAAGGCTTGAAGCGGGAGTACCTGGGTTCAAATCTGGTCTCAGAATCTTCCTAGCCACCTGAACCTGGGCAAGTCTCTTAAACTGAATGAACTAGCCCTTACTACTCTTCTGCCTTGGAAGAGGCACTTATTATTAATTCTAAGACAGAAGGTAAGGGTTATTAAAAACAAAACAAAACAAAACCATTAGTCAAAACCAACTGGAAGCTTGTCTCCTTTAAAAGTCTTAAAGGGCAGATTTAAACTACTTAAGCTAAATCTTTAAAGACAATATATTTAAAGGAGATCAAATGTAAGAAAATGACCTTAACCATTAAACTGAAAGTATAAATTTCTTTCGTTGAGAATTTAGAGCTATTTTCAGATTTTGCAGGTTAGTTTACATAATCTATAGTAATGGTCTATAAATGTTGTAAAAATTTAGCACATACCTCAATATGAATAATTAATTATAAATTATAATTATGTAATGTGACAAGGAAATCACTTTAAAAGACTGATATATATTAATTTAAGGTCGCCAAGGAATTCAGCTATGTAATTCCTAAATGAAAACTCAAGTCAGCAGTCAACCTTTTATGGAGTTTAATTACAAACAGGAGGAAGA
Source organism: Monodelphis domestica (assembly GCF_027887165.1). NCBI lineage: Eukaryota > Metazoa > Chordata > Mammalia > Didelphimorphia > Didelphidae > Monodelphis > Monodelphis domestica. The sequence goes on from NC_077233.1 coordinate 125,904,121, forward strand.
AAGGTATTAGAGATAGAGAGAGAAAGGGAGAGAGAAAGGGGAGAGAAGGGAATAGGGCTAAAATACTCCTTCTGTTTAGGCTGGGCCAAAAGGCCCAAGCCCTTAGATAGCTGAGGCAAAGAAAAGAGATCAGTCCCTATCACTCACGTGACCAAAATCGAGAAACAGTCTCAGGGGCCTCCACCTCCAGCTTCCTTCAGAGCAAGCTTCTCAGAGCCCAACCACCTCTCAGAGCAAAACCTCTCCAACCACCCTCCTCTGTCCTCACACCCCCGCTATCTTTTAAGGAAACCATCCAAGTTCCCTCCCCTCAGTTCTCACATCTACCAATCACTGTCCATCTCTTCCCTGTGCCAATGGTGGCTCTAGCTTAACCCAGGACCGCCCAGAGGTTTGTGGCTTTGCACATGTCTATTGAATGTCATATTCTCAAATAATTAAATCTTGACCCTTTGCTACAGCCCTTCCTAAATCCTGTTACCCTGAGTAGGGTGGAGATTGGAATAATTAAATTTTGATCTATGCTGCAGCCCTTCCTAAATCCTGTTACCCTGAGTAGGGTGGAGATTGGAAGTTCCAAGACCTGGTTCTGTCATTCCAAGTATCTCTATTGTATCAATTCTAAAATCAATCATGACTCAAAGAACTTCCTGTTCTATGCTTAAGCATAGGTCAAAGCCCTTTCCATTGTTTAGCAAAAGGTTTTTGTCCTAAAGTAATCTTAAGAAGGGAGGAGGAGGAACCTCCCTTGCCAATGGGGTTCACATTCCAATGGTGAAATTTCCAACATTCACAAGTATAAGTTATAAATAACATTACATTCTAATAATTACATATTATAAAACAAAAATATGAATCTTAAAAAGATCAGAAAAAGGTGAAATAATAGTTGTCCTAAATTCTATAGGAATTAAACATCAGAGTTAAATTATTCTAATTAATTAGTCATGGTCACAGCATTAGCACTTTAGAAAAGCAGATTGGTTAACTCTTGGGGGAGGGAGGATTGGAGTAAAAAGATAGAGAAAGGACAATTAGGAAGATATTGCAATAATCTAATGAGAAGTGATAGAAATTTGAAGTAAAGTGGTAATCATGTTAGTAGAGAAAGGTAGAAGTATACAAGCAAAGTTTTGGATGTAGAATTGATAAGATTTGGCAATTAGGGGGCAGCTGGGTAGCTCAGTGGATTGAGAGCTAGGCCTAGAGATGGGAGGTTCTAGGTTCAAACCTGGACTCAGACACTTCCCAGCTGTGTGACCCTGGGCAGGTCACTTGACCCCCATTGCCTAGCCCTTACCACTCTTCTGCCTTGGAGCCAATACACAGTATTGACTCCAAGAGGGAAGGTAAGGGTTTTAATAAAAAAAAAAAAGATTTGGCAATTAACTGAACAAAAGTATTAGGTAAAGTGAAAAGATACAGATGATTAAGGTATGAGAACCTAAGTATTTGATGGGTGGGACTGACCTTGACAGTAAAGGAAATGACTGGAAAAGGGTTGGGTTTTAGGGAAAGATAATACAATTATACCTGTGACTCACACCAAGTCTATCCATGCAGGCTCATTCTATGTGACCCTCTCAGTTCTACACAATGGTGACAGATCCAGCTACCAAGGTGGACTCAAAACCCAAATCTTTCTGGTTCTAGCAGGCCAACAGCAGAGGCCTGGCCCTTATCTGAGTGAACCAATAATCTCTGTCAGGGAGGGAAAAGGGATTTCCAGCTATTTTTGCTCCTGACTTCCCCCTCCAACTCCAAAATAAGAGTATCAGGAGGCCAGGGATCAATGCAGACTCAGACTCAAAGTCATAAACAGGTTTGTTAAGTGCAATGTACTTTTCAATACGCCTTAGATAAATGATGGCAAACCTTTTAGAAGGGCGGGTGATATGAGAAATGTCCTCAGGAAAGGGGGAGGGGAGCAGCACAGCTCCATGTCCATTGAACAGAGAGGGCGCCGAGTGTCCTCGTGCCATAGGTTTCCCACCACAGTCTTATATACTATGATGTAGTGGCACTGATCTCCTTCCTTGCCTTTCCACAAATAAGACACTACACCCCTGAGCCCCAAACATTCTCACTGGCTCTCCCCTATTACTGGTAACAACCTCTTTCTTCATCTCCACCTTCTGGTTTCTGCGATCCTTTATCTCTAGTTAAGGCCTCTCTACTTAAGGCCTTTATTACTACCTATTGCTGAGAGACTGCAATAGCCTGCTAACTTAAACTGATCTCCCTTCCTCAAATCTTTTGCCACTCAGCCGATAACCTACACACTGCATTCAAGGTGATTTTTCCTCAGTAAAGATCTGACCGTTTGATATCACCCAGGTTCTTAGGTGATCAACTCCCTCTCAACTATAGCTTAAAATATAAATTCCTCTTTGAAAGTGTCACAAAATTTGGTAGCTATCTGTCTTCCCAGGCTATTGGTCATCATTCCCTTGCCAAATTTGGGAAGTTCATGACATTTCTTCCTCACTTCCCTACCCAGGCCATTTTGTCTCCTATCAGGAAGGAGACTAACCTGGAAAGCCCTCGGCACATCACCATTATGTCAACTGAATCCTTCTCATCCTTCAAGAGCAACACAAGTGGCACCTTATGCAGGAAGCATTTTCTGTTATTACCTGTTCCTTCTTCTACAAACAACATTGTATTTCTTTTCCTAATGTTTATTCTATATTTAGAAATACATGTAATATATATTTTTAATAAATAGATTCTAGTATATGTAGCTATCTTTGCCATTAGAGAAGTAGGCTCCTAACAGGTGTTGTTTCATTTGTTGTAGATCTCTCGAACCTAGGAGAGCACCAGGAACATGGTTGGTAGTTAACAAATCCTTTTATTATTGTCTGATTGTCTCCAAGTAAAGTAAGCCCCCAATATGCAAGATTACTGACTCACTATGGCTACTTCTGTTAATAAACAGAATTCTTTTCTATTATTACTTATTCCTTTATATTTTTTATTTATGTATTTGTTGCCCATCTTCCCACCTGAGTGAAAATCTGACCTTGACAGGGGTATCTATTAACAACTACGAGGTGATGTGGAGGGAAAAAGGGAGGCAGAATTTTCCCAAAGGCATTTGTGCAGCTTTAGTGGATAGTGGCTCCCAATATCCACTTCAGAATGAGGAAGAGAGGTGAAAAAGTTCAGGATCCCCAGGGAATAAGAGCAGGTGTGGTTATGTGGAAGATAAGCCATATGATTGCCTATTCTGCAAAGTTACCAACTTATCTATCTTTCTATCTACAAAATGATTGATCATGTTACCTTTTGGTTCAGGACACCAATCCCCACTTTGAATATGCAATTTAAACCCTAAGAGAAAAGGTAATATAGAGTTGTAAGTAGCCCTTCTAGCACAAAGGACAGGCAAGTTGTCCTTAAATTAAGCTGCCTGGAAGTTGTCTAAAAAAAGACCTTTAAAGAGGACGTTGGACCTGTGTAGAGACAAATCCTAAGTCATTGCCCAAAGGGTAGGAGGCAGATACTGACTCCTATAGACAAGGACCTCATAAACACATGAAGTCCTTCCTGAAGGCAGGCTTCTCCTGAAGCAAACAGGAAAACAAAGAACCAAGAACTGAAAGGTTTACATGGTGACAGTGAAGAAGGGGAAGAAATATGCCATCTTGAGGTTCCTTATTTTAAGTATTCTTGAAAATTAGGTGCTGTTTACTACTTTCTACCTGGTAAAGGAATACAAATATAGTAGGTCCTGTGGAGAAAGCCCTAGTTTTGCTCTAATGATAGTTTTGAGGTCAGGAATCCTGGATCACATTGGTAAGGCAGAGAAATGAGACAAATTATCATCATCATTCTTATTATCTGTTGCCAAAATGATACTCCAGTTTGCTGCTCTAGTCAGTCAACAACAATCCAGTCCAAGTAAGAAATCATATCTCCAGCACCGACATTAATAAGTAATTTAATTGGACTTTTTATTATTAATCAGTCCGCACAAATAACCTTGATAAGAGGAGAGCTCAGAAGAACCAAAGAAACTTTTTTCCAACTCCCTCATTTTACAGAAAGGAAATTAAAGTGCAAAAAGTAAAGTGACTTGACCAAGTTCAAATAAGGAGCAAACAGCAGACCCTGGCTTCAATACATGTCACTGATTTGAATTTCAATGCTATTTTCCCCTGGAAAAGACCTCTAACAGCAAATTGGCATTAATATAATTATCGTTGTTTTTCTCCGCTCTTCATTAATCACAAACTATATAAGCAATCCACCAAAAATTATTTTAAATGATTATTCATGAGATATATGGAATCCAAAATTTAAAATTTAAAAACAGTTTCTATCAGGCAAATAGTGATTCCTAGTACATAAGAAAAACCTATACTAACAAGATAATATTTTATACATTTGCACAATTTCTTCTATATACATCTAAAGTCTTCAGAAATTATTATTTGTAGTCAGGCCTATCTGACATTTTTCCATTTTACTCAAAAATTTTATGGTTTGGTATTACAGCAATATACAAATTTGACAGCTTGCAATAGGATCTTGTCACTGTAGCAAATCATGCTGACAGTAAGTACCAGATAGCTGGTAATGTACAATTTTTTAACATAACTCATTAAAAATACTACAAAGAAAGGGATGTGTATGTATGTTTGTGTTTAGAATTTGGACAACATAATGAAGTGAGTAAACTTTTAACAGGTCTTATAAATTATGACATTCAGAAATTATTTCATCAACAATACTCTCCTCCAATTTTGTTTTATTATTTAGAAAAAAGAATAAATGTCTATGAGCATTACCTCAACAATATTAAAAGCATGAAGATTACTTATTTCTGCCTCTGCTCATTATTTCTCAGTATTTCTCTATAGCCTTGCAACAACAACAAAAAAGTTAGATTGTGGTTAAATCAGTACCAGGTAATGGGGAACATAATGACTTCTCTTGATTGCCTGTATACCATTTTTTATATATGCTGAAAGGTAATCGATATGTCTAGATTTCCAGAAATGCATTAACAGTGGCATTTTCAAATGCAGAACTTCATTCCTATGGGAAAGGAAGCTAGAGGTATTATACCCTAACACAGCTATAAAATTACCTAAAGAAATCTAGTAGCAATATTAAAACTCAGAAGGAAAACCTATTCTTATCTTTATGTAATTCTATTTCAAGCAAATTGAAACTGAACTAGTTAGCAACTGAACAAGTGCCTTGTTTGTAGAAGTAGAAAACTCACTTTTTTTTCCCTTCGATTCAACTCTTCCCTTGGAATACCACCATGAAACCACTCTATTTTCAGAATTGATGTACCTTTCAAAACTATAATCTTTAGCTTTCAAGCTCCCTATTATTTGCCTTCAGGTACAAATTTTAAAGTGCATAAAGGCTTCCAAACAGAATAGTATGGTCTCAGCCAGATACTGAAAGACTTGTAGATCAGTCATCATAGTAGCGTAAATTCCTTTTCAAAATAATGGTCCTCACTCAGAGTACTCTTGTGCTTATATTTTGTTGACTTGTCAAATATAAATTTGAGGTCATCAAATGCCTAGGAGCAACTCATGCTATTCCAAAATTCATTCCTACTTCAATTCTGCAGCGGAAATAAGATTTCAAATATAAAAATAATAGAAAAGTTCTACAGATAAAGAACAACTGGCACATTATAAGGAAGCTTGCCATACATGTGGGCAGAGTTAACAGCATATTCAGTTCTTTTCTACACCGAGAGCAATAAAGTAGCTACTGAACTGATGTATAGTATATAAAAAACTGGAACAAAGATATTTTTTAAAGCTTGTTCAGTTAATAAGAAGAGTGCATATACATAATAGCTATGACTATATTATTCAGGGTGTTTTGAAGGGAAGGCTACATGTTCTTAAAAAAGGATTTTTAATATTATTCTGCACAAGACAACTGCTGTTTCATTTAATATATATCAAGTTACTAAGAATACAAAAAGAAAACAAAAATATTAATTACCTAAGAACTGACTTCTGAACATATTCCAAAATGGCAAAATAAATAGTATATGCATATAGGTGGCCATTTTTGTATGGTACTCCTAATTAAGGCACTAATCTTTTTTACAATTTTGTCCTGAATCTTGTGATTTTCCTACTGGCGTCATTTTCATCTTTATTTATTATGGGATTTCTAAGATGACTCTTCTTGCTTTGCCCTCATCCTCTCCTATACATCCCCCCTCTCAACATACTCTTCCCATTTTTAGTGCATTTTTCATTTAATGGGAAAAATGAAAATTAGATATCTTAAATTTCTGCATAAATTTTCTCCCCTTTTTTTAAAATTTTTTTTATTTTAATATATTTTATTTGATCATTTCCAAGCATTATTCGTTAAAGACATAGATCATTTTCTTTTCCTCCCCCCCACCCCCCATAGCCGACACGTAAATCCACTAGGCATTAGATGTTTTCTTGATTTGAACCCATTGCTTTGTTGATAATATTTGCATTAGAGTGTTCATTTAGAGTCTCTCCTCTGTCATGTCCCCTCAACCGCTGTATTCAGGCAGTTGCTTTTCCTCGGTGTTTCCACTCCCATAGTTTATCCTTTGCTTATGAATAGTGTTTTTTTCTCCTGGATCCCTGCAAATTGTTCAGGGACATTACACCACCACTAATGGAGAAGTCCATTACGTTCGATTATACCACAGTGTATTAGTCTCTGTGTACAATGTTCTCCTGGTTCTGCTCCTCTCGCTCTGCATCACTTCCTGGAGGTTGTTCCAGTCTCCATGGAACTTCTCCACTTTATTATTCCTTTGAGCACAATAGTATTCCATCACCAACATATACCACAGTTTGTTCAGCCATTCCCCAATTGATGGGCATGCCCTCGTTTTCCAGTTTTTGGCCACCACAAAGAGCGCAGCTATGAATATTTTTGTACAAGTCTTTTTGTCCATTATCTCTTTGGGGTACAGACCCAGCAGTGCTATGGCTGGATCAAAGGGTAAATATTCAATTTTCTCCCCTTTTCAGTTCTTTGTAAGATTCACTTGCCATCAAAGCTGAATCTACACTGACAGAGATTAAATTTCATATATCTAAGAAAAACTGAATTAATTCTAAATCAATTTTCTAATTTTTTAAACTAAATCATGTTCCTTACTTTAACTCTATGCATATTATTTACACCAACCAATTTATCACTGCACCATGAATCTCTCTCTATCATACACACACACGCAGTCATATTTGCACAATGCATTAATACATACATACATGTGTATAGATGAGGGAAGTGGAACAGTGGACAGACCACTAGACCTGGAGATAGAAAGGCAAATTCAAATCAGACTTTCAGACAATTACTAGCTTTGTGACACTTGGCAAGTCATTTAAACCTTACTATATGAAATTGGAAAAGGAAATGAGGGAAAAAAAAACACACCACAATCCTGACCAAGAAAGGTTGGTATAAGGAAGGGGAGAAGACTAAGGGAAGCCATGAAGAATTGGAATGGGTTAAACAATTCAACAAAACAACACACATACTCACACGGATATCAGTGTGTATGGCTTTCCTTCTCTATATCCTACAAACAAAATAATCCAAAGCACTCATGTTTTCCTACTGGCTCCATTCTTTTCATGAAAAAAAATAATCTAACTAAATCACAATACTTAGTATGATTCTAAGACAGAAGCAGAAAAAATGCTAAATTTAAGAAAATAAAAGATAATCAACTCTCTATACGTGTAAAAACAATGTTGCCTCAACTTAATATAGTTTGGGGAGCTTTTAGGTTAGTACTACCTCACAGCAGAAAGAAATCACTGTACTTTCTTGCCATGGAACCTACTGCAAAGAATCCTCAATTTTGATGATGTTTGAACAAGAGAAAAACTAATCATTCACATCTTTTTTGCATAACATCCAGTTCTGTTTTTGTTCAACTTAAACAATCTGCTATTTTCTCTAGCTTTTGTTACTTATGGATAACAATAAGGAAGGCAGAAAGGAAATAACTATAGGTAGTGAGTGAGTAACTATAAACACAAAAGAAGTAATCATGAAACTTCTTTTAGTGTTAATATTCAGTTATTTTTGTGTTCTAAAGTCTTAATATTAAACTCATATCTTAAAAATTATTGGGTCACAGAAAAATAAAATGAACCAGTGATTAATGTATTTGAAATAATCAGTAGCATTAAAAAAATCAAAATAAAAACTGCTTTGAGAGCTAAGCTGTTTCAGAATTTATTATTAATGTTCACTTTATTTCTCAGAATATAAACTCCACTTTTGCAAGGATTTACCAGGACCACTGGACATTAACAAATTCATTAAGATTCAGGCTATTGATTTGAGTCTGCCATTTCAGAATTTAACTTTCTGAGGGCCATTAGGCACTATTTTATTTTCAACATTCTATAATAGAAAGTAGAGTATTTTTATTTGCTTTGTAAAAACAGATAAGAAAAATCTGAGAATCTAAACAAATACTTTTTTTTTTACAGAATACTTTTCAAAAGCTATAACTTCTATTCCTGAACAAAAGAAAAACAGAATAAGTACTTAAACAATCAAATACCTCAAGAAACATGTTTTATACTACTGAGCATAATAAGCCTTTTAATTTATACTTCATAGTTAGGACAATATTTATTCTTTTAGATTACCTAAAGTGAAAAATTAGTATGTTGCTTTTTTCATGTATATTTTAGGAACCAAGTATGTTAGTGACTTACCCTAGATGACAGTGTTCCTTTTAAAATGAAAAAAATTTTAAAGGGAAAACAAACAAAATATTGAGTCAATGTTTTAACATCATCAGAGCAGTATTTTCCCAGCTGGTCACTAAATTAGGGAATACTCTTAACACACAATCAGATATAACTGCTTAAGAATGATATAGACACGTCTAATATTAAATCTTGATTAGATAGGTGAAGGGTTCCAATTCAGAGACCGGTATGGCAGTGCCACCTAGTGAACAACAAGGAAATATTCTTGGTCAAAATGATGCTCTGGTTCAGCTGAATAAATCTTTAAGACCAGATTCTACAGGCATCTAAGAGCAACTAATACAGAAATATTCAGTAACTGAAGAGGCATGTCAATATCAAAGTTAAATGCTGGGAAAAAACAATCTAGCCAAGATTTGCAGAATAATAAGGAATAAGAAAGCTCTTCCAATGGTCCACATGAAAAGTAGTATGATCTTTGTGTAGAATAGCAACAGAAGAAAAGGAAATAAAGGGATAGATACAGAAGAATATACCATAAAGGACTAACAAGGCTTATTAATGATTAGGTATTTGGGCCAATATATGGGGGAGAAATAAAAATGGCAACCAGATTGACTAGAGAAAAAAAATTATTGATGGGAAAAGATACTGGGAAAACATTCAATTCAACTGTGTATACAATTGCACAGTCCCTATCCTGAAACAACTTAAATTTAATTAAAGAGATATGAAAAGTACCCAAACAAATATAAACCAGGGTATAATGTGGTAAGTGAAAGATCTATTTTGTTTTTGTTGCCTCTATATTCCAAAACAATACTACTGATTTTCACAGTATCTAATAAATGACCAATGAATTGAGATACCTAAGTTGTATATCAAAAGATACATAGAAATAGAATGCTGAAGGTGTGTGAGAGGACATTTAATGAACAGTGAACAATTAATTATTTTAGTAAATGGAGTCAGGAAGATCTAAGTTCAAATCTGGAATTGGGAAAATACGAACTGTGCCACCTTGGGCAAGTTCAAGTTATTTAAAACCTATTTGCCTCAGTTCCTCATCTGTAAAATGAGACACAGGAAAATTAGATGCCAAACTATTCCAGTATCTTTCCCAAGAAAATTCTTGGGGTCAAAGAGTCAGAAACAACTGAACAACAACAAAGTGTCAAGCACTGAGTTAAGCTTTGGAAATTAAGTTTGAATGAATCTGAAAAAATCTTCTCTAGGAAAAAAAAATGGAAAAATAACCAGGAGTCAGCATGAACAGTGGTTGGACATATTTTCTGTTTCATGAAAACAACAGCTTTTGTCTTTACCCAATAGGCTACTCATTTTTGGCTGATCTGGTATTCAACTTTAATCCTCAAATACCTTCTTTCAAGATATGATGATAAAATGAAAGTGATCTCATTAGAAAGGAGCAGAGCCATGACTAGAAATTTTTACACCTGGGCCAACAACACAAAATGCACCTTTGTTGGTTAGAGGGGAAAAGGAAAGGAATTGTTACAAAATGTAAGACAGGTGCTTTGAGATCACATTAATATTAGGAGGTTGCTTTCTAACCCCAACACACACACACACACACACACACACACACACACACACACACACACACACACACACGTGCATGCTCTGTTCATAGATTCATAGATTCTTAGATTCTTTGGGAGACGACTGAAAAAAAGACATGAAAGCAATCCATATCAAAAACCTCAAATAATGATGTTAGAACTAAAAAGAACAACTTTGGGCACGATTAGTCCAACTCCTTATTTAGCAGAAGAAACTAAGACCCCAGGGAAAGGAAGTGACTTCCCACTTGCCTAAGTAAACAGGAAGGTTTATTTACGTGTTTATACATGTTAATAAAATTGAGGTTAAAATAAGATAAAGAGAAATTGAGCATTAAATTTGATAGATTTATATGTTATTTGAGGTGCAATAAAGACCCCCATAGGCACCTCAATAATTTCACAGAGCAGAAAAAAAGTCAGAGTGAATATCTGGGTATATTCTAGATCTAATTCTCTTTGATTTTCAGCCCTGCTGTCTTTTAGCCAAACTAACCCTTGGTGAACCTTTGCTATCACAACCAGATAAAGAATTGAGTAGAGAGGGTAGTCAATATTTCCAGATATACTGTGGTACCAAGCTCATGTTAGCCTTCTACATACTCCTTCAGAACTATTGAGCGGCCTAGGAGGGCAAAACTTTGATAGAAAAAAGTATTCCCAATCAAATATATCCCTGAAGCAAAGGTTCTTCCTGAAGCAAAGTCATCTTCCTGTTCTGACTCTGCCAATTGAAAAGTTCCTGGAACATAGTGACTATTTAATTAGCATTTGTTGATTGCCCTGCCTCAACTGCCACCTGCACCCCAGCCACTCCAAAGGCAATCAGCTCTCCCAGAGAACATTATGATGACAATGCCCTAAAATATTTCCTTTTCCACAAGTTAACTAGAAACTGACCCTAAGGGTCTTGTTTCTTTTCTACTCAAGTCATTCTGCTATTCCCTATCTACTACATCCACCTCCATGCTAATTGTTGAAAAGACAGGATGGACAGTTTAAAGAGTTGAGGCCATGACAAGAAATAAAGAAATCCAAAAGTATTAAGCAAACTTATCAGACACACTACAGCTTATTAAAGTAAGGAAGTTTTACATAAGGAAAAATTCTCACTAAATAAAAATCATAATGGCCTAAGTTAATGATCTGGTGATTTAAAATGTAACAACCTTGCAAGGCTTCTTCAATGTTAACTATATCAGTGGCCTATCTTCTCAATCAGATTTACATTTATAAAAGGGAATCAGTGAAAACATTTCTATAATAATTTCTGAAGTGGTCAGGAGATTATTTGCTGTATAGTTTGTCAAGTCAAGTGAATCTATTTTAAGAGATGAAACCCCTCAGATATAATAAAACTATTTTACACTCATTCATAGCAAGTTGTTGATTAGGAAAAAGAAGAAAATGGAATTGGATTAATTCTTTTGTCTTAAAGACTAAAGTATAGACAAGAAGAGAAAGGAAGAAATAGAAGAAAGGAAGAAATAGAAAAAAGGAAGGAGAGGAGGGAATGGGGAAAAGATGAATGGAGGGAGGGAAGAAAGAAGGGAAGGAGAAACAGAGACAGACAGTCAATCCTTCAAAAAACTTTCTTTAAACTGTGGGTTTTCAACATCTTATACCCTACACCAAGATAAACTCAGAATGGGTGAATCACCTGAATATAAAGAAAGAAACTATAAGCAAATTAGGCGAACACAGAATAGTATAATTGTCAGATCTTTGGAAAAGGAAAGACTTTAAAATCAAGCAAGAGCTAGAAAAAAACCACAAAATGTAAAATCAATAATTTTGATTACATCAAATTAAAAAGTTTTTGTACAAACAAAACTAATGCATCCAAAAGTAGAATTGGGAAACAATTGGAAAACAATCTTCATTACAAAAACCTCTGACAAAGGTCTAAATATTCAAATTTATAAAGAGCTAAAACAATTGTGCAAAAAATCAAGCCATTCTCTAATTGATAAATGGGCAAGGGGCATGAATAGGCAATTTTCAGTTAAAGAAATCAAAACTATTAATAAGCACATGAAAAAGTGTTCTAAATCTCTTATAATCAGAGAGATACAAATCAAAACAACTCTGAGGTATCACCTCACCTCTAGCAGATTGGCACACATGACAGCAAACAAAAGTAATGAATGCTGGAGGGGATGTGGCAAAATTGGGACATTAATTCATTGCTGGTGGAGTTGTGAATTGATCCAACCATTCTGGAGGGCAATCTGGAATTATGCCCAAAGGACACTAAAAGACTGTCTGCCCTTTGATCCAGCTATAGCACTGCTGAGTTTGTATCCCAAAGAGATAATAAGGAAAAAGTCTTGTACAAGAATATTCATAGCTGCGCTCTTTGTGGTGGCAAAAAATTGGAAAATGAGGGGATGACCTTCAATTGGGGAATGGCTGAATAAATTATGGTATATGTTGGTGATAGAATACTATTGTGCTCAAAGGAATTCCTTGTGGAATTCTTCCAAAGTGGAAGAATTCCATGGGGACTGGAACAACCTCCAGGAATTGATGCAGTTAGAGGAGCAGAACCAGGACAACATTATACACAGAAACTGATACACTGTGGTACAATCAAATGTAATGGAGTTCTCCATTAGTGGCAATGCAGTGATCCTGAACAACTTGGAGGAACCTACAAGAAAAACCACTATCCACATTCAGAGGAAACACTGCGAGAGTAAAAACACTGAAGAAAAACAACTGCTTGAATACATGGGTCGAAGGGATATAGTTGGGGGTGTAGACTAAATGAATATCCTAGTGAAAACAACAACATGGAAATAGGTTCTGATCAAGGACACATGTAATACCCAGTGAAATTGACTGTTGGCTGCGGGAAGAGTTGGTGGAGGGGAAGGAGGGAAATAATGTGATTATTGTAACCAAGGAATAATGTTCTAAATTGACTAAATAAACTTATTCAAACGGAAAAATAAAAAAATAAAAAATAAACTGTGGGTTTTCACATATCCAGATTTAATCTAATTTGAAAGTTTATATGAGTTTACAGTATATATAAAAATGGAAAAAATATAAGGTTATGAATATCTTTTGTAAGTCATATGTGAAGTCTTTCTACTCACCAATTTTAACCTCTGTAAAGGTATTCTGCTAATGTCTATTGGTGTCCTTTCTGTAACGTTAACAAATCGAACTTCTGGGATTGCAACTGCACACATTACATGGGCCCACCTACCAAAAAAAAAAAAAGTCATTATAGAAAAGTTCAACTAACTTTATTACCTGAACACATGCACTCCAATATCTTCTCACATTGCACAAACAGACCAAAAGACCACTCACCCATCCCCTTTGCTCTTCAGATTCACTGAAATCTTAGGAGCATAGGAGTAAGTTGTGAATTTTATTTGAGTTTGCACAAATTCATTTGCCATTCTTACTCAAATAAATCTTAATTCTGTAACTGATATAATACCAAATATGAACTAAAAAAACATAAATCTCTTTTTCTCAAGATATTTTATGAATTTACAAACTTAATTCTTGATTTTTGAAGAATTTTGATGAAAATTATTTTAAACAAGAAAGCATGCAGCAATTATAAAGAGACAGAGAAGCTGTGCCAATTTAGCAACACATCTCAGGGGCAGGGGCTCCTCTGTAAGGTAAATTGAAAAAAAGCAGAGTTCAACTTTTCTACTTCATCTAGAACTATTCTACCAAGGTTTAATATGCCTGTCTCTCATCATGTTAACCAAAGATCAGTTTAATGAATGAGCATAGTAAAAATTAAGTTTTCTGTAAAGTAGTTTTATTTTTTAAAAAACCCACATGTCATAAAACCGTAAAATGACAGAAAAATTCTAAATGGATTCATATTATGACAGTAAATATATATTTAAATTTCACAAAAGTTCTGCAAAAAGAATAATAATCTTAGAGATAGCAGGAAATCAAAACTAATCCATTCCTTCTGAGAAGAAACCGGAAGGTTTTACTTGATGTTCATAAAACCTAAAAGAAAGTTTTCACAAAATCAATAGGTAACATTTTCCAGTTACAACCATTATGTCCCCAACTAAATACAATATACTAGAATAATACATGCAGAATCACTGGTTTTAAGGGGAATTCTTCCGAGACTAAGTCAATGAACTGCCCTAAGATCAAACTACATGTAGATTAAAGATCTGAAAATAAGCCTTATTTATGAAGATTCAAAGTTTTGGCAACCATTAGAAAATTCCTCCAAAGGAACCATTAGGAAATTCTTACAACAGTGCCTGGCACATCTGGCACATGAGTAGGCACTTAAAAATTTTTTTACTGACAATTTACTGACGAATCTCTAATGTTATAATAAGCACTACTTTCTCTGATTTTACTCATGGTTAGGATATATAACTATCTTTGTGTGGCGACTAACAAGATTTTCAGACTATATCTAAGGTTTGAGAGTATAAAAGATGGTTGCAGCAATGTGGTCCAGCAGATTGAGAAGCAGGCAGAGGAGAGAGAGGACCTGGGTTTAAATCTGGTCTCAGACAATTCTTTGATGCCAGGCAAGTCACTTAACTTCCTTTGCCTAGCCCTTATCACTCTTCTACCTTGGAATCAATACACAATATTGATTCTAAAACAGAAAGTAAGAGTTTAAGAAAAGTGTAATTTAAAACTCTAAAATTTACATCAAAATACACTTTGAATGTCAAGATTTTATTAATAAAGAAATGATATATGCTTTATAATGCTGAGATATTTTAGATTCATGTGCAAAATTGAAATAGAAGAATGTTCATGCCTCTAATATTAGGTTCAGTCAATAAAAAAGCAATCATTTTATTATTTCAAATAATTTTTTCCTACCTATTAAATCATATTGACCACCTAAGTATGGTTTGTCCCTACATTAATAGATATTAAAAATTGAGACAGAAAGATATGAAAGTGAAATAGTAATATATTGAGGAAATAACCAGAAATGGGAAATTTTCTTCCATGATATATTCACATCATGGAATCATAAAGGATTTCCTCTCCACATTCTTTATCCTGTTCCCTTTGAATCTTAAAATATCAATTTTTGCTTTCTAGTCTTTTGCTTTTAGTAAGAATCACTGTTTGGCTTATTAATTCTAAAGATATGATATCAGTAGGATTCATTTTTCGTTTGTGATCAAGGTTAATAACATTTAACTGAAACAATTAACATTTCATTATTTTCTTCTGAAGCATCTGATAGGTTATATAATAATAGCACAGATACTAGACATTTTCATTGAAATGAAAGGCCTCCTGATGAAAACGTGTACATACAATGGACTACATTTTGTTTTTTGAAATAAATCACAATGCTAATAAGACTAACTCAAAACAAAATAAAAACTGAACAATATCCTTTACTGTCACTATTTGAGTTCAAGATGGGTGGGGGGAACCAGGGTGAATGGCCTAGTTTTAAAGTCATCGTAGATATTTAACACAGTAAAAATAATTAGTTTTGCCTCCTTTAGCAGAGACAAAATTGATCTCAATAGCTATGACAGGAAAAATGCAAACATTTAAAACCTTCAATCTTGGGAGGCAAAAACTTCAAAATATTAGGTTTAATGATAATAAAGTAAATGGTTAAACAAAATGCCTTCCCAATTCCTCTTTAAGTTCTATTTCTATAAGTAAGAAAGAAACTTAGCATAAGGATAAGATTTAGCACTTACTTCTTATTCTTAGTTTGCTTGAGTGCACCACCTCTCAAATTACAGAGACAACATTCCTGGGATGGGAAAGGAAAAAAAAAAGGACAGAAAATCTTTTAAACAAATATATAATTTATCCACCATTATTTAAATGCACAAAAACTTCAGTATTTCAAAAAGATTTTTTTAAATGACCTATTCACTAATAAAAAAAACCTCTTTGTAGTCAAAAATTATGTCCATAAACCCTCAAACCACCTATAACTAGATTGAAACATACATATCTTCTATGATCCTAGAAGCATTTAAAATTATCAGGCATCAGGTGAAATGTCAAACATGAGGCTCATCCCAGACAGTCTTAACTCAGGTACAATAGAAAGAATTATTAACAAAGCCCAAAATTTTATATAAACATTTGGTGATGATTGCCTAATGCTGGAATTCATAACATGGATGGGGTTCATGGACCACAGATAGATGTCATATGAATTGTGAAAATGGATATTAAAATATATACCTTTATTTTTACTAATCTTAAACTACAATTTCTCATTTCCTTAAATTATGCATTTTTAAAAATTGCATAAGAATTTCTAGGCTACACATGGCTAATGGGTTAAAGGGTTGCTTTAACCCATTGGTAAGTGGTAACCCCTATGGTAACATGGGTTAAAGGGTTGCTTGCTACAAAAGAGTTTAAGAACACCAGTCTTGGACTAATACATTATGGCACAATAGAGGGTAATGAATTTTTCCACAGACAATAATGCAATGACCCAGGACAATTAAGAGGAACTTATGAGAAAGAACGCTATCCACATTCAGAGAAAGAACTGTGGAAGTAGAAACAGAAAAGAAAAACATACTATCAATCACATGGTACAATAGGGATATGATTAGGGCTTTGATGTAAAAAGATCTCTCTACTGCAAATATGAAAAACATGGAAATACGTTTTGAACAATGATCCATGTATAATCCAGTGGAACTTCTTGTCAGCTAGGGGAGGGGGGAAGGGAAAGGGGGTGGGAAAAATCATGAATCATGGAAACATGGAAAAATTAAGGAAAGGAAAAAGGAAAGGGGAAAGGAAAGGGGAAACAGATGGGAGAGAAGGGAAGGGGAGGGGAGGGGAGGAAAGGTGAAAAAGGGAAAGAGAAAGAGAAAGAGAAAGAGAAAGAGAAAGAGAAAGAGAAAGAGAAAGAGAAAGAGAAAGAGAAAGAGAAAGAGAAAGAGAAAGAGAAAGAGAAAAAGAGAAAGCGAGAAAAAGAGAAACAGAGAGAGAGAAAGAGAAAGGAAAAGGAAAAGAAAAAGGAAAAGGAAAAGAAAAAGAAAAAGGAAAAGAAAAAGAAAAAGAAAAGCAATACCAGTCTTAGCTTAAAGGCACCTTCAATATTCCTTTAACAATTCCAGGAAGATTAAAAGATAGCTGGAGATCAAAAAATTGACAGTCTTCCTCTAGACATGAGGCCCCTTTTGTCATTGGGGAGAGGGAGTTGGAGGTGGGGATATTTTTAACTAAAACATTCTTGTTTAAAGTAACCTTCTGTGTGATGGTATTTTTGGTAAGAAAAAGGATTTTCAGATCACTTTTTTATACTATATTTTATATTATCTGCAAGGAAAAACAATGGTCAGTCTTAGATTCAAGAAGCTTAAGGTTTAAGTCCTACCTCTGGCATAGAGCTATAAATGTTGCCCAAGACAAGTCAGTCAATTAATCTTTCAGTGGTCAGGGTCTTAAATCACTAATAGAATTCTAAAAAGTCCTTGCACTGGGAAGTCCTCATAGACATTGGGACAAACTAGAAGAAAATTGCATTTTATAGGCTAAAATAACTAGATTGCTGAATTTTTATTTCATTCCTACGTTTCTATAAAGAAATAATTTTGTCTTCTATGTTTTGGGGGCTTATCTTAATCTTCTGTTCTAACCCCTTTACTTGGAATTTTTCTTTTGAACCTTGGTTAAAATAGATAGGTAAAATAGGCCTGCAAAGATGAGTTTCTTGATTCAAACCTGGTGTTTTGAAAAAAATTGGCTAAGCTACTTCAAAAACAATCTTTTATTTCAAGCTTGTCCATGCAGTTCCTTTTACTACATTTAAAAATAATTGGAGGGGGCAACTGGGTAGCTCAGTGAATTGAGAGCCAAGCCTAGAGACTGGAGATCCTAGGTTCAAATCCAACCTCAGACACTTCCCAGCTGTGTAACCCTGGGCAAGTCACTTGACCCCCCATTGCCTAGCCCTTACCACTCTTCTGCCTTGGAGCCAATACACAGTATTGACTCCAAGAAGGAAGGTAAGGGTTACAAAATAAATAAATGAATGAATGAATGAATGGATAAATAAATAAATGAGCAAATAAATAAAAAAAATGAATGAATGAATGAACAAATAAATAAATAATTAAATGAATGAAAATGATTGGAGGATTTTAACATATGTTAAAACTCCTTTGCCCATCAAAGAAAAAACCAAGAAAGTTAAATTTACATCCGACAAATAGAAAATATGAGTGATAAGAGATCTCATGCCACAAAAAAACTAAATAATAAAAAATTAAAAAGATATTATTATATCTCACAAAATAGAGAACCAACACCTGTTAGTTCAATATCTCCTATCTATGTAATGGACGTCGAGAGTGACAAAAGCAGGGCCTTCATTCATGTTCTGAAATTGTTCTTCAAGGTAGCACTAGTTAGCACACATTGCAAAATATTTATTAATCAATAATGTCTTATACTATTTTGTACCCCTTCCTATGCCCCAAATATCCCAACTGATAAGGGCATTCCAGCATTCCAGAAGGGAAGCAATAGCTCTGTTAGGCTGACAAATGATGGCAAGTAGATTTAGGGAACATAAGACATGCACACTGAAGACTCTTCCAGTCCTGGGGAAGCTGCCAAACAGCAACCTGCCCTTTATTCCCTTTTTTGTGTCCTTAAGTTCACCTATGATGTGATATACCCCAAAACAAACCTCTACATGGGTTTTGTAGCCTCTTCCTCTACACCCATATTCCACAGTTTTCTGCCCAGAACATCTCGAACTGCAAGAGGGTGGACTTCTGGGAAAAGGTGAAAAATTTCCAAGAATGGGAGGTGAGACAAGCCCCTGGATCCTCAATAAATATACAAACCAGATCCACCACAGAGACAATTTCATTGTTCATTGATGCCCTTAGGACATTTCATCAGCTTAGGCCTAAAATGGTGAACCCTTGGGGTGGGGTGGGGGGGGGGGGGGGGGGCGCGGGCGGGCCACAGAAGGGAAGCACTCAGAGGTCTTGCTGTGGCTACACTCGCTACAGCCAATGCAAAAAAATTCATCAGTTTGTTACTAGAAAGCCAGAGGGACACATGGTGAGGTGCTTCCCCCCCCCCCCAAGGACATTTCTCACATCATCTATCCCTCTAAAAGGCTTGCCATCATGGGACTCCACTATTTCACTGCTTTAAACCTCATCTTCTTTCAATAAGTACTTTCATACTTCTGGACAGAATGGAGTTTGGAACTTCCAATTTTGGGGCACAATATTGCTATAAACTTTGTTGTGTTTTCCCAAAACATACAAACATATTATCGACCCCCAGCTGGTATGTTAGGATTCTTTGTAGATAGCACAGTAACACAAATCATTTTTGATGATACAACATTTTTTTCCTCTAAATTATCACATAGAAGACTTTTTCCCCCTAAAGAAACTTGTGCATCCTTAGGGTCCTTCCAAGAAAAGGAACTCCTGTCAAATAGAGATTTATGAGAAATCAGAGAGGGAATCACATATCAGCATTATAAGAAAGGTCAAGTCATCTATATCCTCTAACTCCAATGACCCCAAAGACAGTAGGAAGTACTATGTAAGGAACCACTCTGAAGGAAATAAGGAACTATCAACTGATAAGAAAATGAAGGGAAGAAAGATGTAGACAGCAGCAAGCTTCCCTATTGGAAGAAAGTTGGATTGATCTCCCACATAGCTCTGTAAAGGTGCTGAGGAAAAGAAAATGTTTTAGGTAATATGATAAAGCAGGGAGACTCTAATGATCCTGGGTAAAATAAAATCCAACCTGAGATACATCAAACTCATGCAATTCTTATGGATCAGACAGCTGTGTTGTGCACCACGATATTAAAAATTAGATTATTCAATTCAGCACTAAGGGAGTAACAAAACCAGTAAAGAGAGCAGGCTGTTATGTTTTTCTTTAGTAAGAAGGGGAATAAAACAGTAATGGAAGGATGCTTTAAAAAAATTTGACATAACGAAAGACCACTATATTTGAATCCATGTTTTAAAAAGTCTACTAAGGTAAAGTTAAAAATAAGCCTTGGTTTCACAACTTTAAAATTAGACAACATGATCTCTTAACATCTCCTCTTGCTCTAAATCATAGAATCCCAGGATCTGAGAGTTAATAGAGACCTCAATGGTCGTCTAATCCAGTGCATGAATAAAGAGTCACAATGCCACACCCACTGAGCAGCTGTCTAGTTTCTGTCTGAAAGCCACCAAGGATGAGGAGACCACCATCTATGAAGATAAAAAACTTCTACTATTGGACAACGCTAACTGTTAGAGGCATTTTGATGAGGACTAAAATGACATCCTTATAATTTTTACACAATGATCTTGGTTCTTCCATGTGGGGCCAAACATTATAAATCTAATCTCTCCTTCAAAAAAGAGCCATTCAAATACCTGCATAAAAATATTGTTCCCATTTTCTTCTCCAGATTCAAAATACCTGATCATTTAATTCTTCTGTCATGAAATCAAGGTTTTTCATTATCCTGGTTGCCCTCTCTTGACCATTTCCCCCCTTATCAGTATCATATTAAACAACGGTGCCCAGAATTCAACAAAGTATAAGAGATAAAGTCGAAGGGGAGACATCGTGACCTCCTTATTCCTGGAAGCTATGACAAATTTGCACTAGTTTCCTTGATTGTTACATTATATTAATGACAGTAAAATCCCCAGATCCTTTTCCAGACAACTGCTATCTATGCATGCCTCTCATATTTCATGAGTGTGGAGCAGTTTTTTTTGTACTAAACTCTTTTCATTTATACTTATTAAACATCATCTTATTAGGTATAGCCTAATGAACATGCCTGTCAAGCTCCCTTTGGATCTTGGGCCTGAATCTAGGAGTTTAGTTATCCCTCCTAGCTTTTTGTCACCTGAAAATTTGCTGAATACATCTTCTATGCCTTTGTGTAAGTCACTGATGAAAACTTAAGTCAAGTTGAGATGGCTGGCATCCTCCACTAGAGACATACAGCCCAAGGCTGTCAATAAAATATTAACACTCTTTGTCTGGTCATCCAAACTGTTCATTCAATAGGCAATACAATTTAATCTATACTATTCTTTTATCGATAATAGCATGAAATACTCAACAAAAAGCTTTGCTAAAATCTATACCATCTATGTGTACAGCACCGTGCTCAATACTGAAACAGAAAATAAGCATAGTCTGGTGAGACTTATTCTGAATGAAGTCATGATAGATCTCTGAAATAGCGCCAATGTTTCTAGATTATGTTCCCCCTCACCTCTGAAAAGAGTTTCTCTTCTTCTGAGTAAGATGCTTCATATAGTGAAGATAGTAAGAAAGAGCCTTTTCAAATTGTGAATGGTGGCAAGAATTATGACTCTGTAGTCAGGGTCGTGCTGCAATAACAATGAGTTGTCTCAACCAACTCATCCCATGATGAAGTACTAACACTGACATGTTAAGGCAGTGGCTGAGATGGTTTAGAGAGACTTTAATGTGGAGGTTTTATTGTTGTTGTTGTTTTTGGTAGAGGGGTACAGGGAATGGGTTGGTTGAAATGATATAAAAGTTCCTTCCAATTCAAACAATGCCCTTACTTCTTGATTGAAAGATGACAGACAAATAGACTTGGGAGATAGAGAGATAAAGAGATAGAGATATAGATACCAAGTCTCTTTATGACTTAGCTTAAAAATTTGGCAAGTAGTCCTTTATTTTTAAGGGCCATTCCTGTACCAAAATGAAAAACTGTGGGTGGGATGAGTAAAGTGGATTAAAGTCACAGGTAGGAGGAAAGATACCAAGTATGCTACTGTGAAGTAGCCAATGGGAGAAACCATGAGGAAGAAAGAATACACTAATAAATATTTGTTATATAATCCCTAAGAGTTAGTTTTTTTTATTATATCAGTTAGCAACAACATTTCAGGCAAATCTAGAAACATGAATTACTTATAATTTTGATAATGTAGAGGAAAATGTGATACTTTTTGAAGCAAAATAAAAAGTGTTTTTTGGTCTGCAGCGCAACTACAATCATTACCAAATTAACTGTTACTGTTGTTAGTAATAAAGAAGATTAAACAGCTTCACATAACTTGCTACACGTAAAAAATCACAAGAGCTTTTAAACCAAACTTTTTCATCATTTTAATTGCAATCCTTTATTCATGAGGGGAAAGATAAATACAATGCAGACCTATTCATCAAAGTACCCAACCATCTATATTCCACTCATTCATTTGTAGTTGTCCTTTAAAATAATTTCCCCAAAAGGGAAAGAGCAGAGGTACAGGGGCCAGTTGGAATACAATCCTTTATCGGGGGATTTTCTACCACTATGACTAAAATGAAAGTGGTTGTTTATTACATATATTCATTATAACACTTTCACTACACAATAAAACATCCTTTATTACTCTGCAGAGTACAATAAATGCATTTGGGTAGATAATAAATGTGGGCAATTACCTGGTTTATGCATTTCATTATACAAAGTAAGAATTCAAATCTATAATAGGTTTTCATTGGAGAACCTTCTTTTTCATACCATGACAACTTCTAACACAAAAACATTAGAGATATGTTTCTATGCTGTAGTTTCATCAGAAGAAAATAATGAATCTATTCAACACCCAAAATCGAGTTGGAAGAGATAATTTTGAGTAAATAAGAATATGGATAAATGGTTCCATTCAAAATGTATAAAACTAGTTTTTCCTACCGGCAAGAGCCTAGGGTTATATGGTTTAAGGGATCCTCATGAAGTCTAAAAGAACTAAACCCATAAGATTATTGGGCTGCAGTATTCATTCTGATAATTCACCAACAACACTCACTCCTTCTACTCCTCTTAGTTAACAGTTTTGCCTTTTACTGGTCCCATAGTGCAAGTTGAATAATAGCTAATATTTGTATAGCACTTCAAGGTTTATAAAGTTCATTACATTTTTTTATCTAATTCTATTCTCATATTAACCTACCTTTAAGAGAGAATAAGCACCTGCCTGTAGTAAATATTCTCAGTTCCCATGAAGACAAAAATTTACATAAAAATTTAACTGATATATAATTGTACAAAAATTATTACATTATATTAAGATGAAGTCATGAGCACACACTGATTAGTGCTTAATTTCATAATGCTCCTTAGAAAATACATGTGAAAGATGAGAATGGATGTTTAACTATATGCTAAGAGGAAAAAACCCACCACACAACAGCATAAAATAATTTGAGATTATAAATGGAAGGAATTAATTTCCAAAGGACAGAATGAAGAATATGATCCATAACAGAAAGCTAGCTGATGAAGGAGTTACAATAGTAGATCTACAATCAGAAAGACAAGATCAGAGTTCAAATGTAGTCTTCAATACTTACTGTGTGACCATAAGTAAATCACTTAGGCCCTTTTTGCCTCCCTTTTCTCAACTTTAAAATGAAGATCACAGTGGCACAGGTGTGCGAATTATGAAGATAATATTTATAAAATATTTAGCAGAGTGTCTGGTACATAGCAAGTTCTTAATAAATGCTGGGTCTCTTTTCATCACAAGAGGAACCATTTATATAGAATCTACTAAAAACCAGGCATTGTGCTAAACACTTTGTTTGCTTGTGTACTTCATTCCTAAATTAAGGACAGAAGCTTAAATTCATAAAAATTCTGGAGGACAATAAAGAATATTATTTCTCAATCTAAATAATTAAATATGTTCTATTTTAGAAATTTTTAAATCTTATAATTAAATTTTAATTTTATATGTATTTTTATTTTATTATTAAATATTTGTTTTTAGAAAAATTACTAAGTATATTCTTACAAAATGATAATTGAAGGAAAATTTCATTGAAAGGAAAATGAATGATGCCATGTTCTTGGAAAGCCATAGCTGAGCAACATAAGAATTAAAGCAAGAACTTCCAATTAAATAGGCAATTCTATCAATTTGGAAAGAAATGGTTCTCTAAATATTTACTTAAAATTTCAAATGTTTCCTAAATCTTTGATACAGTTCTTATAATAATTAGAATCCTAACTTCTTTGTAGTTCTAATACTGATAAAACATTAAGCTAATTAAATTGTTAGCCAAATCGAAATGTCCCTGTAGGTGAGCAGTTTATTTTCCTCATCTGGCTGAACTCCTATAGAAATATAAGTTAGGGATGGTCTGATTTCTAGGGTTAGTGAAAGGAGGGAATTTTGAGATAAGCCCTGAGAAAGGATTCTGGGTAATAAAGGAATTGTGGGAGTCTAAAACTGAAAAAAAAAAAAAACCTGAAATTTCCTTCTTGGATTTCATCTAAGCTGGAAGTGGGTTTTTGCTCTCTGTCTAAATTTCCAACAAGCTGAAGTAGGATTTTACTCTAAGGGATTCTTCCTGGATTGTAAAGATTTCATGGAGAAATCTTTGGCATGTAGATAGAGGATCTTTTAGGAGAAAACCAAATTTCCTTGAGTCCAAAGATCATCTGACAGTGGTCCATCTGCCAGAATTCCTCTCGGGTTAAGGTAATCCAAAGCTTTCCATCTATAACTTTGGGTTATTTAATACATGAGCCAAACCCAAGGGTTTTCCCTTTCTTTATTAATTACTGTTGGGAAAATTCTGTTGAGTCAGATAGCTTGGGAAAAGGTTTTAGGCAAGACAGGGAGCTGTAGGCAGGGCCTAGAGAAGAAACCAAAGGCTCCCCTTAAGCGGGGAACTTTAGTAGTTGGGAGGAGGTAGATTGAAAAGTATAAGATTATACCTACCAGTTTTATTTATTCCTTTTATTAAAATAAAGTTTGTTTCCATAATACAAGGATTTGGTGCTTAACTGGCCCTGAGGAGTTCCTAGGTAGGTTATAACATCTAACATCCCTCTGGATCAGTTCATTACACTCCTTCATAATTAGAAGGCTATTCCTAAGGAAGTGCTCAAAAAAAAAATTTAAGAGATCACAGGGAGCTAAATTTTAAGAAATCAATGTAAGCTAGGGGAAAAGATACTAAAAAAAAAGAATAACAAGTTTTCAACATTTTAAAAGGCAAGTAGAAATACTTGGGAGCTACATTTAATTGTTATCTTTTGACAGAGATATCTAAAATGATGGTTAAAACTAGAGTAATTACATGAGGAAATGAGTAGATTAAAATGAGTATCAGAAATTAGTAAAGATTCTAAAAGTAAAAGAATCTAGTGACATCCCAAACTCATTTTTAAATATATTTTGAATAATTTAGAATGTGTCCTAAATTAATCACTAAAAGTCACTGTGCATCCATTTCTCCTCTCCTAAAATAACCTAACTCTGAACTCTATGAATATTTACCTACAAATAAATTCCATATCAAATGCAACTAAAAACAGCATAATCCATAAAGGTTAAGTTACAAATCATTATGTAATGATTTGTCTTTCAGATTAAATCAGAAGCATTTTCATTTATTGAATGAGAAATTAGATAGGTAAGAGGGAAAAGATCATGGTTAGTTATGACCTAAGTTAAAAGCTGGTAGAGAATAGCAATTCAATATTCACAGACTGCATACAGAACCCTGCAGAACCTTGTAAATGAGATCAAGAATCGGGCAAAAAAGTTCATCCTAACTGTCCACTGAGGAAAAGTCAAATAAATACATGAAGAATTTCTATTGTTTAGACTGTAACAGTTGTTTTTGTAGTTTAGACTATTGCAGGACAACTTCTAGAGCTGGTTCCTTTCCAAATATATCTTGCTCAGACATCAAAAATGGAAAATAATCTGGTCCAAGAAATGAAAAATAAGAGAAAGTTAGGCCAGAGTGCTTTTAAGAAATGGTCCAGGGCTTTAAATGGCCACAATCTTATCAAAGGAACAAACATCTTTTTATTAGCTATATTCCTCAAATTATACTACATGGCTAAAATATCATAATCATCAAAAAATCAAAGTTAAAAGATACCTGAAGGGCAGAGGTGAGAAAAATAAATATTAGGTATTTGAAGAAAAGAAAAAAAGTGTTATGCATATATATACACACACATATACAATATAAGAATTATATCTGTATTTTTTTAACTTAACTCCATGAATATAAGGATAGTATGTAATAAGTAGTAAGATTAAAGAGAAAAACTGATGTCCTTGCAAAAAGAGAGAAAATGACTCTCAGTGGGCAGTTAACTACATTTGGGATCTAGATAGAAGGATCTTGCTTCATCAAACTATTAAACACTCTTGAGTTGCACTTTGACTCAAATCAAAGGGTCACTGAACCTTATTGAAAGAAGTGAAATTACTCTGTTGGTTCTACTTCAAATCCATATCTAATTTCATTTGGACTCTCATAGCTACTTGGAAATCTTTTATTCTTTCTTGCAGAGTTCCTACAAGAGTCATTCCAATCCTTCTACATGCCACTTAAACTACACATGATGACCCTACTTCATTCTCCATCATTCCCACTAGAAAACTTGGCATGATACTTTAAAAAGGGAAATTGAGCCCAACCATTTTGAGCTTCCTAATAGCTATATATATCTAGTGTAAAATGCCCTCAATATCATTCCCCATTCTCCAATTTGCTCCAATCTCAGAAGAGGATTTTCTCCCTTCCACACCAAAACCTTCTAAAGGTGTACTGTATCCAATCTAGATTTTTAATCTTCTGTAGGATACTGCCATTTTACCTACTTCTTCTCTTTATCCACCAGCAGCATCTCAATTGACTACAAACATGCCTAGTTACTGTTCTAAATTCCACTTTTCTCAATCAGTTTCAAACTCTTAGAAAAAGCAGTTTCGACTCAATTCCTCTATTGGTAAAATCTCCGAGTCATTTCAGAACAAGTAACAATCTAGTTTTCATCATCAAATCTATACTGAAATTGTTTTCTCCAAGGTTGCCAATGAATTCTTAATTGTTTCAATGGCTTTTTACCAGTCCACAGTCTGCACCTTTCTGCAGTATCTGACACTATCAAGGATCCCCAACTTCTGAATACTCTCTCCCATTTGGTTTTTTATGATTTTGCTTTTTGCCCTTTCTTCTACCTAATTACTGCTTCTGATTCTTCATTCCTAGATCTTATCAGCTCTGTGACCCTGGGCAAATCAGTTAATCTTTCAGACTTCCTGAATGTAAAATGTTGAGGAACCTGCTAAATGACTCAGTGCATATAGTGCTGGGCTTAGAAATAGGAAGGCCAAGGTTCAAATCCAGCCTCAGATAGATACAGGCAATGTGACTTCAAGCAAGTCATTTCTTGATTGCCATAATCCATTACTGAAGGAAATAGCCAAATACTCCAGGATATGTGCCAATAAAAATCTATGGAGAAAATAGAGAATCAAGAAGAATCAGGTATGACTGAACAACTAACTGCACAAAAAATGTACCAGAAACAGTTCCAAATACTAGGAGTACAAACAATGAAAAAAAAAGAAAAGAAAAGAAAACTAGTTCCTAATCTCAAGGAGCTCTGAGTTTAAAGGAGAAAATATGGAAATGATTAGATATGAACAAATTATGTACAACATAAATTAAGAGATAATCAGCAGAAGGAAGGCATATTAGCTTCAATAAAGGCTTCTTAAAAATGTTAAAATGTTAGTTGGGGCTTTGACGAATCCACGAAATGGTGACAAGAAGCATTCTTCTGAGGAGGAAAGCCAATGAAATGTTTATAGTCAGGAGATGAGTTTTCTTGTGCAAAGAACATTAAGGAAGCCAGTGTCACTAGATCACACGGTATAAGAGAGGAGAAAATAAGATTATGAAGAGTTTTAAGACTGAACAAAAAGGTTATTTATATATAATTCATTAACTGATCATTCATAGAAATAATGAATGGCGATTAAACCTAGGCATTAAAGGTCCAACACCAAGCTAAAAGGGTTTGAAATATAGGTCTGTACTGTTACTTAAGTCTGAAGATGTAGAGAGGAGGTTAACCAACAAATGACGACATTTTCTTCAGCCACAAAAACTCATGATACTATATACTGAAGCAAATGTTTTGGCAATCTGTGCTTGCCCACAATTAGGAAATCAAGGACATCTGAAGGACTCAGGTAAATACGGTGGCAACTGAAGTATTGTTACATATAAAAGAGTGGTTGCCTTGAACTGACCGCGGAAATATAGTTTCAAGACATTGTCTTGAGTTAAATCTAATATAAAGTGGTCCCCAGGGAAAAATTCCCAAATATGAAATATACCCAAGTCAGCTGGGTTTTTATGTAGATTTTAATTACTACAAATAAGGATTAATGAAAGAGAGAGAGTAAGAGGAAACAATGAGAAAAGGGCTAGGCCAGCTCAGGCCAGCCTAGGCTTTAAGCCCTAAGAATGAGATCAGTCAATCTTTATCCACTAACCACAAGATTTGTCCCAAGTAAGGTTCTAGTGTTCAGAGAGACCCTCCAGTTCAGCTCCTGAGCTCTACTTCAGCTTCCAAGGTTGAATTCCCCTCAGAGGCCTTCTGATTCTCCTTTTAAAGAGAATTTCCTCCTATGTCACCTCCCCTAAGTTCTCACATCTACCAATCATAGTATACATTTTCACAGGGCTGACCATTCTTAATTCACACCTTCTTTAATTCTCAACTTCTCTGGGTAAACTAAAACTTCGGAGTAAGTTCACACCTCTTTGCCCCATGCAAGTTTGCAAGTTGCCTGACCTTTTAATGATTAATTTGACCTTCATAGGTACTTAGCACCTTTTTGTATTAGATCTAAACATAGACTTAGCTTAAGGGCTTTTGCCTTACTATAAGTATGGGTTAAGTACTTTTCATTGTTCAGTAAAGAGTTTACAACTTTATCTTCCCCTAAAGTATGCTTAAGTATGGGTGGAGTAATGTTAGAGTTCTTATATTCCTGATCAAGTACCTTCATTGTTTAAAATGGGGAATGGTCTTAACCAAATGTTCTAAGGTAGAGTCTGAGAATCTTTAACATTCACAAGTCTGAGAAATTTTAAGATTCACAGTATGAACTGTAAATGCTAAAAAGAAATGTCCATTTGTAACATAAATCACAAAACATCTATTTTTTTAAAATAGATCTTTAAAAAAAAGGCACAAGCAGAGAGATAGAGGTAAGCTACTTACTGCCGTCCATGCACTTCTCTTACAGCGAGAGCACAGCCATTCATCTCGGATATCTTGAGAAGGAACACCATAGCAACCTGTTTTTTAAAAAATCAGGATATTGAAGTATTAGTTCATTTCAATCTCATAAATCATTCATAGAATAAAACTAGAAATTTGCAGTGGTCAGAAAGACCACATAAATCTCTTCATTAGTTAAAATATGACACTGACAAATTAAAATGACAAAATGATTTCAGAAAAGCAATTCATCCTCATCTCTTATGACTGAAATTTTAATGGCTACTGCTGCACAATAATTTGACTGACTGACTTAAAAGAAGTCTTAGTTCAAAGATTAGCAGTACAAGACTGCTTTGAGAATATGTAGTTGTCTACACTTTACTGAGCAAGAGCACATAAAGGAATTAAATTAAAATGTAATTTAAAAATAATATTTAACATTAATTCTAATTTTAAAATATATACTATCCAAAGTTTCACCTATCAGATCAAGGATACTCAGTGCATGAATGACATAAATTCAACATTACTGATCAGCATTTTATATTTTTCATTGGAAGAAAAAAGGAATTGCTTGAGCATTACCACTTACACTTGTGTCTACTACCCTCTGAAAGACAAATTTTGTTCATCCATAAAAAGACTATATTTGATACTGATAACTGAGATATAGTTTTAGAATACTGGCTCTGTATTCTATAAAATTTTTTTTCAAAATTTTTTCAAATTATAAAAAAAATTAAAAGATTTTAGGCAAAACTGATAGCCAATTCTGACAGCTTGAGCTAAGAACAAATCAATCATATCTTCTAGGACTTTGGGGACAGAGAAAGATTCTTTTTATGACCAAATGAAGAAAGATCATTAGCTTTAAAAAGAAACAAGAAATCATTTCTCTTTAAAGAAATGGTGAAAAAAGTTGATAAATAAATATCAAAAAAGAGGAACTGAAATTCTGAATAGCTCAGATCTAGTAAAAAAAACTATAGATAGAAAGGCTCATAAATTATTAAATAATCCATTTATTTACTTGCATGAACCTGTACACAACACTTTGCACAGGAAATCAGAAGACTAGTTCCATCCTCTTCAATGAAGGCATTAGATGGAGAATGTTCTGTGTTTTCTTCACTATAAATAAAACACATCTCTGGAATGAGTGGCTTAGTCTTTTCCAAGGCAGAAGTAACTTCATTGGATTTAGATTCCCATTTACAAAAAGAGTCTTCATTACTGTTGTCTGGCTGAAAAATATGATGTTTATATTACATTGAAAGTTAGCAGCACCTTCCTTCAGTACATCTCCTAGTCTAGGAGACTGCAAATCTTGAACATTCAAGGGCAGTGATGGTGAGCCTATGGCACAGGTGCTAAAGATGACATGCAGAGCATTCTCTGGGGGCACAAAGTTAACCTACCCCACACCCCCAGAATTTATACTGGAATGGCAGAGGGACTGGGGAAGAGCTGCACCCCTCCCTGCCTCTACAGCGCCTGACGACATTTTACACATGCCCCACATCTCTGCCCAGCAGCCCAATGGGAGAGAACAAGGTGTAATGCAAGTCACTCCCCTCCTCTTCTCTACACTCACTGAGGACATTCTCCACTTCATTCCCCCCCAACTCAGCAGCCCAATAAGAGCTCTTTCTCACTCCTGTGTATGTGTTTATGTGTGTGCAAGTGGAAGGTGGGAGGGGAGTGGCGGGGGGGGGGGGGGGGGGTGCACAGTTTCTAAAAGGTTCACAAGTTCTACCCTAGGAACTTCAAAAACAGTGACAACAACAATGTAATTGGGAAGAAGAGCAATGAAAACAATCAAAAATAAAAGGTCTAAAATTATACTGATAAACGTTATCCTGAAAGAAGAGATATAAAAAGCCTGTCTTTTTTATGAAGGCAATAGAGTATAACTATGGTACGCTGACTACAATACTGGACTTAAGGCATATTCTATATTATTAGAAATTGAATATAGGAGCAAAAGAAATATAATTTATAAAGTGCTTTAAAACAATGCCTGATACATAGCAAGCAAACAAATGATTGTTTCCTACCTTGATCTCTAGGGTAAGTGTGTGAGGGATGAAATGGGAAAAGTATGAGATGAAAAAGATAAAACGTAAAAAAGATTATTTCCCAAAAATGATTTCTGATTTCACGTGGATCTCTTATTAATCTCATCCACCCAAGGATTTATCTATTATTTCAAAGCTTCTTGCAAGTGATGACAAATCAAAGAGGGAAAATTTTTATTTAAAATTCAAGAAATAGAAAAACTAATTAGTATCAGAAAATGTACTTAAGAGAGGGTAGATTTCAGTCAATTTTGTCACAGCAATTATGCGGTCTCATACTGAATATAATGTGTGAAAGCCTAACTGTTCCCTTCTCGTGTATTGTATAGTTTTATCATAATGATTTTATAGCAATAGGAATATATATGTATAGAAACTACTTATTGAAATTTAAAAAAAAAAAAGAGAGAGGGTAGATGATTTTGCCAACACTTAGCACATAGTCAGTGGCAAAATGAAGAGAAATAAAGCTTTTCTAATCATAACATGTACAAAATTCAAAGTGTGAGCAAAATTTTCCCTTTTTTAAAAAAAGTTTAAAAGAGTAACATGACATTTGTTATATTCTAAAACTGTCTACATGGAAACAATTTATCAGCATACAAGTCTAAAAAATCTGAAATGGTCCTCATATTTTATCTACAAATATCATCATTTACCTACAAATGTCACTTTTACTTATTCTTGTAGAAGTTGAGCTCCTACAAGGCAGAAACTGTCTGTTTAACTTATTCTAATAATGCTCCAAACAGGATCACTTAAGGAGAGGTTAAATCAATGTTAACCCAATCAAGAAGTATTTACTAAGAACCCAGCATGTCCATACCTTCAATTATTTGGAGATGATAACATGATATTAAAAATAAGGGTTCAGAGTTAACACATACAATTTGAAATTTTTTCAATACCTATTATAGAATTACCCTATCTTAAGCTTTTCAAGCTTTAGGTGCTTAAATTTCACCTCCATATTTCCAAACAAGAATATTACTTTTTTTTAAAAGTTGGGGGTAATTATATAAGAACTGGCAGTTTTGGAAATTTATTTTAAAATAAGAAAATACTGACATACAAATGGACCAAAATATTAGTGTTATCTATCAGTGTATTTTACATTCACAATTCACCTTGTTTATATAATAATTAACAGATCTCATACTATTACCAAAAGGCTTTTATTAAAATAAAAATGATAAAGAGACCTTAGTCATTATTTACTTGGGTTCCTAAAATCTTTCATACCTTATAGTAGGGCATCAAGAGAGTACAAATAGCACAGTAGGGTTCCATTTTAGCAACAGCTGCATTGTACTCCTGCTCAGCCACAAAATTTGGTGCTTTGCTCTGCCAAAGGTAGACAAGTGGCTTGGCCCAGGATTCAGTTTCTTGAACTTCTTCCTCAACTGATGGAACCTCAGGCAATTCTTAAAGAAAAGAAATACCTAAAAATATTGGGTTGTTGCAAACTAGAGAAAACAGTATTATAGCTTGATCTTTAGAATAAGAAGATCTGGGCATAACATGAACTAGCAATGCTACATAGTAAGTTTAATGCTTCCTAAAGTATCTCTGTTTAATCACATACCAATAGGATAAAAGAGAAATTTAGTATCTTCTTACTAATTTATTTTATTACTTATCATATTAATTATTCTATTATGAAGACTATTAATCCTTACATCAAGTATTTAGGGAACTTGTTTTTACAGGCAGACTCTGGGATGCCTTTTGTCAATGTTAGCCCACAATTAATACCAAAATGCATATATATCTACTAATCTGAAAGAGACTGATGTGTTAAATTTGGAGAACAAAAAACCTATATAGACAAAGTGTGATAGGAATAAAAAGCATAATGTGACATTCCAAGACAGGCAAAGAAAAATTTACCAAAACAAATCAACACACATTTAATATGTGCCTACTATGCGTCAGAAATTGGGTAAAGTGCTAAGGATACAAATAACAACATAAACCAGTTATCACTATTAGAGTTCTAAGTAATCTAATAGAGGAGGCAATATGCAAAAAAAAAAAAACCTATGAGCATATGAGATTAATACAAGAGAAATGAGAGGTAATGCCGGAAAGAAGGCAGTTCCATTAAGAGGACCAAGAAAGGCTTTTTCTGAAAGTGGGATTTTAGCTGATGCTTGAAAGAAGCCTGGAAATCCAAGAGACTGTGGTGAAGAAGGATGGCATTCTAGGCATGGGAACTAGTCAGTGAGATTGCTGAGGTTGAGAGCAAGAGTCATATTAGAGAAACACCAGAGACCAGTTACTATACCCTATGCCAAAAGAACAGATAGAAGGATAATCAGGTATAAGAAGACTGGAAAAGTAGAAGAGGGCAGACATGACAAAGGATTTAGAAAACAGACATCGGATTTTATATTTGATCCTGGAAGTAAGAAAGAGTCACTGAAATTCATGGATTAGGAAGATGGGGGTTGTCATGGGCAGCTTTGGATTGTGATGGCAATCAGTCTGACACACTAAACACAAAGTAAAGCTCTGCTATGTACAGAAAAGATGCTTTAAAAATTTTACAAAAGGAATGGTATTCATTTTCATGAACTTCAGAGTAAGTAGAGGATCAAGATACACAGATATAGGTAACAACTGAGAAAAAATGCTCAACGCCATAGTTTCCTACCGTTATGTGTTGTAAAATGCCAAGTAAAAGATTCTTCTACCAGTAAGAACCAGGGATGTTGTGAATTGTATGTAATGTACTTAGCAACTAATGGAAAGATATTCTTGACAATCCCTCTCTATTTGTCATCTTTACTATTGACTAAGCTGACTTAATAAATTATGAAGTAGCAGTCACTTCATCAACAGAAAAGATTTGAAGATAGAAACAAAAAGTTTCTAATGAATCCAAAGGAAACAGAAAGTCCTTGTTCAGGAATTATGAAGTAGAGAGTAAGCAGAAGTTTTACCTTATAGTTGAAAACTATCTTAGAAAGTCAATTACATGAAAATGCTATCAATATGGAGGAATCCCTTACATATTAGGAATCTAAACATTCAAAAAATTTGTTGATTGAGCAAAAAATATTTGCTAAATTAAAATGGTTAAATCATGTTCAAACATTAAAACTTCAATGAAATACATATGATCTGCTAACTCTGAACCAATGCACATAGAAACTTTTTTGCAATTCATTCGAAATCATGGGGTTATAAAAGGTTGGAGTCTAAAAAGCAGTGTGTTTTGAGTCTAGTGTTTCAATATAAATTCTAAAGGATATTCATAAAGCATATCAAAAAAACATATTTAACATTTATATGATTTACTGATTTAGTTTTATGAATTTAATTAAGTTTTAGTGTATGTGTGTGTGTGTGTGTAAATAAAAATTTTTCTTTTTATTATTAAAGGCAACCATAGATATGATTTAAAACAACACCTACATTATAAGACAAGGGTCTAACAAAATGATTCTTGAAATCATAAAATGAGATCTGGCAAGCTGTTCTATAATATTCATCATATTAAGCAGAACATTCTAAAGTAAGAGTAGAAAGGTAGGTTGTAGACTGCATTTTAGGTATAAGAAAAAACATAATTATGTCTAGGTTTCTTAGATTAACAATGTCTAAATAATGCATAGGCAATGAAGAGACCAAGGTAAAGTTTTCTTAGTAACTCTGGCATGGTCAAACCTCTGTTATAGGGAAGATTACATTAGTAAGTAAGTAAAAAATTGATTGGAGAAGGGAAGAAACAAAATACATAGAGAGCAGTCAAGAGGCCATTATAATACCTAAAGAAAAGGGCAATATTGACTCAAATGAAAGTATTAAGAAACATATGTATAGAGATATCATGGAGGTAGAAAAGTATAACAAAAATCAAAAAGAACATGGAGGCTGAAGGAGAAGTAAGAGGGAAAGATGATTACTGAGATTACACTGACATGGTTGAATCACATCAGAAACAATTAAGTTGAGATTAGGTTTTTGGAGGGGAAATTGTTGAGGTAGGGTTTTGATGCATTGAATTTGAAGTTCCATTGAAACATCCGAATTGTAATCTCCAAGAGTTATTTGGAAAAGAAAAGAGCTGGGGGAAGAGATATGACCTAGATATACAGATCTAGAAATCACTCACGGAAGAGCTAAATGAAGGTTTAGGAATAGACAGATTTAATCCAAACCGATAAACATTTATTAAATATCTACTATAATTAAAGCACTACAGCCTGATGTTACATTTATGAAACTTCAGCAGAAATATTTGCTGTAATCAGGAAGCTTGGGGTATTGGGAGAAGAATATAAAAAGGAGATAGATACATATACATGATTATTTGAGGAGAAGGGAAAGAGTAATAGCAGGGGCTGGGGAAATATGAAAACTACCTGTAAGAATGTCGACATGAGCTGAGATTTGAGGGATTTTGACAGATGTGAGGAAGGAGCAGGTTCCAGGGACTGATAATGCTGTGAAATTTAGGCTGGAAAGTAGATTGCATAGAGAGAAAAAAAGAAATTAAGAAAGCTTCAAAAATGGCCTGGAACAGGGTATATGACAAGTTGGTGGGAGGCGGAAAGAAGAGCAGGAAAGGAGAATTCCAAGAGAAAGACAGCAGGGAAGGAGTGGAGTGAGTGAGTGAGTGAGTGAGTGTGTGTGTGTGTGTGAGAGAGAGACAGAGAGAGACAGAGAGAAAGACAGAGAGAATAGAGAGACAGAGACAGACAGAGAGACAGTCAGACAGACAGACAGACAGACAGACACAGACAGAGACAGAGAGAGGGATTCAATCTCTTCACTTCACAGGGTATGGAGAGTGAAAAGACTATTTGGAAGAGGTACTGTTGGTGTGTTTATCAATTAGAGATGGATAGAATTTAAATACTACTATGTAGCAGAAAGGTCTACTGAGTTGAATATAATCAGCATCATTTTGAAATTTCCTGCAGAAGGTGCAGAAACTTATTAGGATATTATATAAGTGATTGCTAAAATTGAGTTGTACTTGACAGCCTTCTAATTCTATAAGTTCATGGAACATTTTAACCCTAAAAAATTACCTCTCTTGAAATTTACCATTAACTATTGACCTTAACTTTTGCTTTGTTCCTTCTCAAATCATGACTTACATTATTTTTCTGTTTTTCCAATTTTAAAAATCCACTGACTCAAAACATTAAGGAAAAAAAATTTTCCCTGGTTAAATTACTCCTATGTTCTAGTATCCCATCACTCCCATTACCTATACTTTTCTAAATCTAAAGAAATACTGTTCTCTTTTCTTCCTATAAAAATGTCTTACTTCTCTCATTTGATTTCTATTCAGTCAGGCCTTCTCTCATTCATTACTTGTTTTGAACTTTGCCCAGATTTCCAATTCTCCTATCTTCAGATGTCTAAAAGGGGAAAGAAAGATGTAATTTTTCTCTTGTGGAGCATTGAACCTGCACATTTCATTACTTTCCTAATTTTTTTACCCAAGATTCCCCTCCCCCCAAAAAAAGACTATACTCTCCAAAATAATTATTTTACTATATAATACAATTAACCAAAAATAAATGTGGAATGGAAATATACCACACTATTTTACAGTTTGTGAAGTGTTTTTTTTTTTAATATTAGTTCTTATACCACTTCTATTGTGAAGATTAAATTAACTCCCCTGCCCATTTTTAGATTTAATCACCAAAAGTGTAAACATCCCACGAAATCATTGAGTGGGGGAGGTCTGTGACCCACTTGTGCAATAATAGGTGATGAATCAGAATCAAACTGACTGCCCTCTGGACAGTCCTAAACAAAGTTTCAACTGTAATGGGTGGTTGTAAAAGTGGAGGTAGGCACAGGAAATGACACAAAAGGAAGTGGCATTATAAGGGAGTTACAACTTCCTGTGAGACTTGATCTTCAGAGAGTTGGAGAGTTCTTTGGGCTTCGGATAGGTCTGAGTTCTCTAATTCTTCTGGAGTACAGAGTTTGAGTTGGAGTCTGGTGAAGAATCTACTGAGTGGACCTGAGACCCTGTACTTGGTGAGACTGTTCTTAAATTTCTCCCTTTGGATTGACGCGTGATGAATGAAACGAGCTGACTCCTGTCTTGGACTTTCTGAGGAGATGAGCCTTAGGAGAGACCTATCCTCTTGAGAGAGGCTCCCTGTATCCCCAGGTCCTCAGGTCAAGGCCAAAGCTTCCCCAACTAAGCCCTGCCTGGGTTGAGCTAGGGGTGGGAGCAAAATACTTAATACATAAGCTAGATATCTTCTTACCCTATTCTTTCCCTCATTTTCTTACTTTCACACTTTCTATATTTTGTAAATAAATTGTAAAAATAAATCTCTTTGGAATTAATTAAATTCCTGGCAACCCTATTCTTAAGTAAACAAGCCCAACCTCCTATTTTAAAAAAGCCTTTCTCCCCCTTACACTATGAAGGAAGTACACAAAGGGACAATTATTATTAAGTAGATAATGTGTGGATACTGAATGGCAATACCATAATTCTCTAGAATTTTATTTTCTTGCATATTATCAATCTTATATTAAAAGTTAGGAAATCACTCTGAATATTCTCATTCATTACAGAATAAGGAGAAAGTGAAATGAAATAAAAACCAAAAACAAACTTTATTGTATTTACCAATAATCAAAGGATTTGCTTTTATCACTATAAGTATTCCTTCCATCAAGTCACATTAAAAACCCCTCCTTGGGGACAGCTGGGTAGCTCAGTGGATTGAGAGCCAGGTCTAGGGACTGGAGGTCCTAGGTTCAAATCTGACTTCAGACACTTCCCAGCTGTGTGACCTTGGGCAAGTCACTTAAACCCCAGTTGCCTAGCCCTTACCACTCTTCTGCCTTGGAGCCAATTGGCTCCAAGACAGAAGGTAAGGGTTAAAAAAAAAAACCCTCCTTATCTTAGTATATACATACAAACACAAATATGCATATAAAGTATATATTCTTTTTTAATTTCTATTGGCAAAATATTCATTATCCTATGTATAATTTTATGATGATGAGCCACTCAGAACATAACTAAGAAGCTGGTAACTGGTTAATAGATACACAAAAAATCACTACATTAGTATTGGAACCCTTGCTAGTTGGCTAGCATCTACAATATTTTGTGTTCCACGAGAACAGTCTATGACATCAGAGTACATCTTTGGAGGAGATTTTTAATAATGTAGTGAGGATTGTGATTCTGGGTTCTCCTCCTTTCTAGCATTTCTCTTTGGAGAGAGGGCGGGATGGAGGAAAGAAGGGAAGGAGGAAGGAGAGAAGGATAGAAAGAAGAGACTTAAAGAAATTAGAAATTAGAAATTGATATTTATTAAGCAATGATGAGTCAGGAATTGTACTAAAGTAATTTTTAAAATAGAATCTCATTTGATGTTAATGTTTCTGTGAAAAAGATAATCTCATTATACAGTTGAGGAAATTGCCAGAATGAGGTTGTGTCTTGCTCAATGTCACACATTTTTAGTAAGTGTTATGGCCATTATTGATCTCAGGTCTTCATGACTCCAAATCAAATAGAGATGGCACTCTATCCACTGCACCATCTAGATATCTTACAATCAAAAACTTTGTTAAATACCCTTTTACAAAATCCCTCTTTCAAGTTTGTCAAAATTAACCAGCATTATATAAAGACAACTTGGGGGGGGGGGGGGGTGAGGGGGCATAAAATAAATCAATTTGAATTTTGAAAGCAGTTTCACAAGGGCCATGTTAACCAAGGGATGACTAAAAAAATTCATGTGGATACTATGAAATTATTATTATAAAATGATTTTCTTCCCATTCAAGTTATGAGCCTTAAGCAAAACATATAATTCTACACTAAAAATGTCTTTTTTTCTTAATCCTTTGAATAGACTACAACTACAACATAGAGCTTCCCAGCTGCAAGAGGAAAATGGAACTTGTTTGTATGCAAATAGAATTTTGTGACACTTTCCCCACTTTAAGTAGCGGTTTTAATGATGAAGGCCTAGAAATGCACTCTTCAGAAAACACTGAAATTACTCTGGAGATAAAGATATAGGAAGCAGTTACTTCAAGTTCCAAGTTAAGAAAGAACATCAACTTAAAGTACCAGTGTGTAAGTGGTACTCCATGTGAAAAATATTCTCTTCATAAAAGCAGTGAGCAGTTCAGTAACATAAGACACATCAGAAAACTTTAGGTTTGCGTTTTCTGGCACCTATGTCTTTGAAAATTCTCAAGTGTTTAAAAAAACAAAACAAAACAAGTAGATATGCTATGTTACTAGATGTATTGAACATTGTTATTTATCAGAACAGGTAAATAACTGGGCAGCTTTAAAAAATACAGACAGTGCATTAGTATATATTAATGGTCACTTGAAGGATACCACTTCAAAAAGGGTGTGTGTACACATATAGACACACACAATACTCGTCTGAGAAACAAATATGAATTAAAAAAATAATAATCATCAGTGGCCTGGAATGATTGGGGGGTGGGGGTGGCAAAGATAAGGTGGAGGAGATTTTCCCCTCAGACATGGACCTATTATTCCATCTGGTTCCAAATATTTCTACCCTAATTAGAAGTCCCTGAAAATGGTAGGTTAGAAGAAAAATGCTGAAACTGATCAAAAGACACACTGTCAATAAACACATAGTTATTTGACTATATTAAATGGTATAGAATAAATATAAGAATAAAAAGTATAAGCTTTCAGATTTAACAAAATTATGAAACAGGTCAATTAATATATTTTCATAACGAGTCTGCAATTACTGCCCCTTCCACTTTAATTCTCCCAATCACTGGAATAGCTGGCACTCATTCTCAACTGAAAAATCTTGCCTTCTGTTTCTATACACACTTTTATTCTTTCATAATTGAGATTCCTCACAAAATGTTTCATATCTCTTTCTAAAGACCCAAGTTCACATCAAGACTCAGACATGTATTATATGTGTGACCATAGTCAAATCTCTTGACATCTGTTGGCCTCAGATTCAACATCTGTAACATGGTGATAATAAGAATAAGTGCAGAGTTGTTGCTATTATCTATCAATCAATTTGTGATTGCATCTCAGAATTGTTGTGAGAATAAGATGAAATAAAATTTATGAAGTATTTTTTAAAATTTAAAATGCTATAAAATGCTGGTTATTATTACTACTATGAAACTATTAACATTATCGATACATCACTACCTTTTTTTACAGTATTAGAAATAAAATATACCTTGGAAATGATCTAATCGAATCTCTTCATTTTTCAGCTGAGGAAACTGAGGTCCAGAGATGAACTAACTTGCCCAGGACTAAGTAGCAGACCTAGAATTTAAACCCAATTCTGTTGGACTCTTTCCCTGTGTTTTTTCTCATAATGTGCTGCCAAAAGTATTCAAAATCAGGGTTGTCCAAAAGACATTCTAAAATAATAGTTGCTTGAGTTTTTTTTTTTTTAATATTAGGGAAAAACAGGGATTCAGCATTACAATCCTCAACACTTTCTACTTTTGAGAATATTATTTAGTCTTCTTTCTTAAAGCTCTTAATTTATAAACTTATGATTGTTAGAAACCCATAAATACTAGCTCTAATATATAAACATAGAATTTTTTCAACTGAATATATCTGTGACATCTTTCTATTACATCAATAACATCAATAAAATTACTGAGTGTTTAATCACCATTCCCAGTGTTAAATTATCAGTATGTAAAGAGATAAGTTATTTTTTAAACCTTAATCTATACTGAAAAAAGATTTCTAGAAGAACATGTCTTCCATTGGTACACTAAAATCTAATTTTGTAGCTACTGCTTAACTTTGAATAAGATCTCTATCCATCTAGAAAAAATGTAAAAATGTTTTCATTAAAACATCCTAAAACTTAATTTAACAATTACAGTTGCCAATATACCTCACATCAACACAAGCACAAAGATTAAGTGTGGCACTTGTCATGGAATTAATAATGCATGCCATGCTGGAAAGAACAAGTCACAAAATGGAAACATTACTCTTCACTATCACATCATGTGCAATGAGGTGGTATGACAGTCTTGTGGTATGACATAAGTATAGAGCAGAAATGATCATAAAATATCCTCAAAGATATTAAACAATGGGAAAAGCCTCTGAACACCAAAGATATTGTCAGAATCAGAGTCCAGGGAGGAAAACTATGTTCATTATAAGATAGCAATTATAGATGCCAATATTGTGGTATAGACTATATCCCATTCCTAAATGAAGAAAAAAAGTATATTGTTTACTTGTGTAGGCCATTTGACTTGAAAATATAGATAATTAAATAATTTTATGAAAACCTTTGGATTAATTAGGATTATGGATTCTCATTTCTGATAAACTCAAAAGAACTAAAAATAAATATTTGGGAAGGAAGTAATATTATTCCATAGGAATGTTCTACTATTCATCCTCAGCTTTAACAAAATGAACATTTATAAAACTGTCAAAAATAACATCCTCAAAACTGGCAATTATTTCATTATGTAGAAAGCTGTCAATTACCAAAAAAGCATTAACAACACAGTTATACCCAAAAAAATATTATTTCAAGAATAAATTACTATCTCATTAGAAAAACTGCAAATAATACATAAATTTAAAGGGCAAAATATATACAAACAGAAAGTATAAGATATAAAAGTAATTATTACTTTCTAAATTTTATCTTTTTTCAAATAAAATATTAAGATTTTTTAATATTAAAAGTTTATGAATTTTTATTACAAAATTTAAATAAAAATTTTTAAATGCTTATAATATGTTGATCATATTGCTGTAGTCATTATTTCCCTAATGCTAAATAATTGGAAGAAAAATTAAAATTGAGTCACTAACTTAGATTTCCAAGAAATGTAGAAAAATGCATATTATTGAAGTATAAAAACAAATTTAAAAACTATTTTCAAATACTTAAATATCATGTTCCAAATAGGATTTTGTAAACAATATAATGAATGAAGACATTGACCTGAAAATTAAATTTGTTTTAAATCCCTGAAGTAAATTTATTGAAACACTTAATAATTTCTCTTTGAATAAATTTTGTTTACTAAGTTCAAGTAGAATTCTCAGAAGGAAACCACTGAGGAAATTTGTAGAAGGTCCTGATGCCAATACTTGCTCATCTAACATAGCACATATAAAAAGTAATAGACTCTAATAAAATACAATTTTCTTCTGGCGGTCACAATGATTTTGCTGCTTGAGGTTATATTCCATTGATGTTTTTTGGTTAGAAAATTAGTACCATAATCTGCTATGAAAAACAGCAGAAAAACAGAAAATTTATTAGTCAGGTTCTTGAGTAAAATCCCAGCCCAAATTTCAAATGTCCTGGATGAAATAATGGGTAAAAAATAAGTCACTGAATTTCTACCTTTTTTTTTTCCACTAAGCAATTTCAAAGGCTATAACATACACTCTAAGTTTCTAAAAATAAGCTTAATTAGCTTCAATTTCCTCAGCTAGGATGAGATCAACAACAAAATGAAACATAATTGGCTGGATCCATTTTTTTGTGAAGGTTCAGAAAAGCTGATTTAACGGAATAAAAGCGTCACCAAAAATCCAAAGTTCTTTCTGACAGTTTTGTAGAGATTGTTTTCAGAACAATTTAGTATCCTGGGATCCAAATAAAAAGGAAGGAAACAAGCATTTAATAGCATAGGTGACATAAGGCACTATGAAAATTTCTAGAGATAAAAATGAAAACAAAAAGAAATAGGCTCTGCCCTCTAGGAATGGAAAAAACGTTCCTGAAAAAGAGATCAAAAGAGAAATGTTGAAGGGAGAGGAAATAAAAGTATTGTATGGGCATTGGGAATGGTTTTGAAGTCTAGAAGCCAGGAATAAGACCTGAGGAGTAATGAAAACTGACCTGAGTCCCTCCAGAAAATTAAAAGTTCCAAGAGGAAGTTCTCCATTTTAAGACTGGTGTTTCATGTTGAGAAGGTCATGAGTGTGGTTGAATGTTCAAGAGTGAGAAAACCCCAGCAACTGAGGAAAATTCCAAAGAAAGATCATATAGTTTGGAAGATGAGGAGCCCAGGAAAAAAGTCAAAAGGGGAAAGATTATACCTTGCTCTCAAAACCAGATTAAAAGATCCTTGAAGATAGCTGCTAAATATATTTATATATATATATATATATATATATATATATATATAAAACACGTATCCCCCATACTGATAAACATTGCACTACACATTATGAAAATTCAATGATTATAGGTGGATTTGATATAAGAACAATAACAAAGATCATTTTTATATTTCAATAATGAAAATTAGAATTGGATTTAAATAAAAGGGGTCCAGGACTTGCTTATTAACAGTTTTAAATTTGATTTTTACCCTCAAATCCTCATATATGTCTGCTTAGGTGAGAAGACCTGTGACAACAATTGCATTTGGGTTCTGGGCCTTTCATCTATTCCACAT
The DNA here is from genome assembly GCF_027887165.1 of Monodelphis domestica. Lineage (NCBI taxonomy): Eukaryota > Metazoa > Chordata > Mammalia > Didelphimorphia > Didelphidae > Monodelphis > Monodelphis domestica. The sequence continues at coordinate 125,948,012 of NC_077233.1, forward strand.
ACACCATATCCACTACAGTTAAAGGCTGCTGGAACTAGGTCAGACATTTTCCCATTTGACCCAAAGAATTCACTTCCATTTGTACCAATACAAACCATGTATCTGTTGCCAGTTAAAATTCCCAAGGAGAATATAAAGAAGTTCTGGTACAAAGAACAACCTTTCTTAATTTGATTTCTGGCCTCACATCTCCTGCTGCATTTAGAATATATGATAGAAGAGTAGATTCATTCGCTCTGATGAACATTCTCACATTTCTATCTAGGGCTGTTATGAACTACTCTTCTACCCTCAGTCACACACAAAGATGAGAAGACCCTTAACCTTGCCATGAACAATGAATCCAACATCTCCATGTTCTAAAATTAGAAAGGGCCCTAAACTGGCCACGATCAATTGGTTTTTCCCGTCTCCCACTACATTCTCTTACATAACTCCTTTCATCCATACCATGATCTCCAATCCCTTGACCCCTCAATTCTCTCACAGGCTATCTCTTCTGCATTAACAACTCTCTCCTACCTCATGCTGTACCAATTGAAGTCTATACTCTCCTATTCTCTTGAACACGTAGATTCCTTATCATATTACTGATTATAACCAGCCAAACCAAAGCCTGGAATCACTCTCCCATTCGCTCACCTTAGCTCCCTAAACACATGCTTCTGAATGAAGACGGGAGAAAGCCACACAACCCTTCATGACTGGGTCTCCTACAAATAGATGTTACACAACCTCAATGATGACCTCTGCTAGGTATCCAACTACATGTTTCTTATCAACTCAATATCTCATTCACCACAACACCTCTAACTAATCTTTAAATCCCTCCCCAAGCCTCCCATGCTTCCCTAACTTCATACTTACTCAGCTAAGATCTTTGTCTCACATTTTAGAGGAGGGGGGAAATGAGTTCGTGTTCCATGAACTCTTTCTACTTCCCTTTTCTTCATTTCCCATCACTCCTGCCTCTTACTCTTCATACACATGGTCTCTCACAAGGGAAAGTGTTCTTATTCCTTACCAAGACCAATCCCTCTAGTTGTTCAAATAGCTCTATTCGATCCCACCTCCAAAACATTTTGACCTGTCATCCCTACATTCTCGATTACTTTCTATCTTGCTCTCTCTATTTCTTACTGCCTATAAACATGCCAATGTCTCCCTAAACCTCTTACTATATTGTTCCATCTGTACTATCATCCTAAATCACTTCTGCCCTTTGTAGCTATTTACAAGATGTTTATCTTGAAAAACTGGATAGAATAAGTGACTCCAGTTTTTCTCCTCTCATCTTCTTAAACCCTGAAAATCTAGCTTCCAACCATATTATTCCACTGAAAGGTCTCTGCAAAGTTATAAATGAACTCTTGGTTGCCAAATCCAATGGTTCTATATCAATACTCATTTTTGACACTGGTAATCACTCTCTCCTTATACTCTCTACTTCCTTAGGTTTCAGAACAATACCCTCTCCTTTCCATCTAACCATTGCTTCCCCTCCTGCTGGATCCTTATCATCATCTAAATGTAGGTGTCCCTCAAGATTCTGTCCAAGGCTGCCCCTTCTCTATTCCTTCCACACTACGTCATTTGGTAATCTCATCAGCTTTCAGACATTTAATTACTATGGAGATGAATCTCAAATCTATCTATTTTGACCTAATGTCTTGGTAAACCTCAAATTTCCTTTCTCCAACTACTTTCCATTAGATGTACACTACACATCTTAAACTCAGTAAGTTGAAAATATAATTTATTCATTCCTCCAAAACCAAACATTCCTCTCTTCTACCTTCTCTTTTACTATAAAGGCAGTATCATCCTCCCATTCCATTTGAGTTCACTACTGAGGAATTATCTTTGATTAATTATTCACACCCCACATATCCAAGAAATTGCCATGACCTGTCTCTTTCAACTTTCAACATCCCTCTCATACCCCACCCTTGGCTTCTCTGACACTGCCACCCTAATAGAACAGGCCCACATAATCTAATGTCTGCATTACTTCAATTTAATTCAATGCTTGCCTCAAGTCTCTCCACTTGAATGCATTCTCCATTTAGCAACTAAAGGGATTTTTGGAAAATATGAGTCTGGTCAAGGAACAAACCCTCTATTCAATAAACTCAAAAGGCTGCCTATTGCATCTATTAGTGAATACAATGTAGAATATAAGTGAAGGGGGTGGGGGGGGGTCTGAGATTGGGGAAACAGGAATTCTACATTTTTCTCAAACAGATGGACAGCTCTCTTTCACTTTCTGAAAACTCAAAATTATAAAGGATCACTACAATAGTCAGTATTAAAAGGTGGCATAATCTAATAGAAAAAAATCCCTTATTTTACAGTCTTACACAGGTAAAATCTTACCAGATTGCTTGCCATCTCAGAGGAAAGAGAAGGACAGAGGGTAAGAATTTGGCTATAACTAAAAAAAAAAAAAATCAAACAAGAAAGTTTAAAAACTTGGGGGTTTTTTCCATGTAGTTGTAGAAAAAAATGTTTTTAAAAATAGTATATCAATTTTTTAAAATCCCTAAATAGAAGTTAAAACAACCTTGGTTCTAGCCCTACTGAATGTCATCCCAAAGAATTTAGAGGCAAAACTACCACATGGGCAATAAAAAATGAGACAATAGAACACAACTTTCACCAGTTCTACACCAATCTATTTTCATCATCAGTAAGGCAGAAAAAGTCACCCATAAGTTCTAGGAGAAGCCTTCAAGATGGAACAGTGATGGGGCAGCCCAGTAGCTCAATAAATAGATAGTCAGACCTAGAGACTAAAGAGCCTGAGTTCAGTTCTGGACTCAAAAACTTTCTGGTTGGGAGACCCCAGGCAATTCACTTAACCCCAACTGCTTAGACCTTACTGCAATTCTTTTTTCAAAAACAAATCAGTCAGAAATTGTCACCAAAAGAGGCCAAGTAGACAATGAAGAAATTAATCATTAGGGCAAGATAATATATTATGGAGAAAATGAGAAGTAATAATGTAGGCTCCATTACCGAAAAAAAGAGAACTGAAATATGTTGTCAATCACCAACCACAAATAAGGTGACTTTATCATTATAAGTAGGATGAATACAAAGTGTTGAGGGGTGATCAATAAAAATTAGAAATGGAAATAAGGGTGCTGCCATGTATAATTTCTTACAGACAATAACATTTCTTCAATAATGTGATTTACTCATAAGTGTAGAGAAAAAATGTCTCTATGAATGTTCCTCCTTAAAAAGGAATAAAAGAATTCACAGATAAAACAAAGTAGAGGCTCGAATGCTTCTGCTATTATAATGTACCATAGATATGGAGCTGAAAGGACATTAGAGAACATAAGATGAATATGCTGGAATTCTAAGTTACTCAAAGACCAAAAAATTAATCATTGTGTAAATACAATTATTTCTCTGGTAATGCCATTTGATTGTAACGACAGGGCAATGCAAAGTTATATGATGTGTACAAATACATTGCAACACATTTCCAATAATGGCCTTCAGATATGTAGCATAGAGAACAACACTGTGAAGACATTTCATCACAAAACAAGGTGGCTTGGTTAAATGTGGGGAATGAGGACTAAAATATGGCTCAGGAGACACATTAGTAGGCATGATATAAAAATAAAACTAAAAGAAGACCTTCAGCTAATGGAATGAATGTTTTTTTAAAGAATTATAGCAAAATAAGAACAAAGACAACAAAAGATTAAAAGGCATGGATAGGAGATGATTTTTAGCAGTAAAGATCAATAAGACCATAGATGCAATACAAAAGTATAAGACTAAGCTCACATTGATATATAACATCTCTGCTATAAATGTGAGATAACCACATCCAGCTATAATTGTATCTTATTATAAAACACAAATATATTTAAAGTTAAAATTAAAATCCCAAGGTAAAGGTAAAAAGAACAAAAGTTGTACTCAGGTAAAGGACACTAATCAAAAGCAAATCTTACTATTATAGGAGAAAAAAAATCTGAAAATTAAATTCCTGCAGAATGACTTAATAGCTAATTAGAGAAAGGCAGGCCTGGAGACAGGTTTCCTGGGTTCAAATCTAGGCTCACACACATCCTAGTGATTTAATCTTTGACAAGTCACTTAACCCCCATTGCCTAAGTCTTATCTATCTTTGGCCAGAGAGCTAATACATAGTATTGATTCAAAATTATACAATAAGGGTTCTTTACTTTAAATATGCTAGAAAAGATTTTCTTAATCTGTGTATGAAAATAGTATCACCTATGTATCATTATTAATCATACAGTCAACAAGCATTAAGTGTTTAACTAAGTGCCAGTCACTGTGTTACATATTAAAAAGTAAAGGTCAACATCAACAAGCAAACCAACAAGAACCACATGATTATCTCAATAGACGAAGAAAAAGCCTTTGATAAAATACAACACCCATTCCTACTAAAAACACTACAAGGCATAGGAATAGAAGGGTCATTCCTAAAAATAATAAACAGTATATATCTAAAACCATCAACTAATATCATCTGCAATGGGGATAAACTAAATCCATTCCCATTAAGATCAGGAGTGAAACAAGGATGCCCATTATTACCTCTATTATTTGACACTGTATTAGAAACACTAGCAGTAGCAATTAGAGAAGAAAAAGAAATTGAAGGCATTAAAATGGGCAATGAGGAGACCAAGTTATCACTCTTTGCAGATGACATGATGGTCTACTTAAAGAATCCTAGAGATTCAACCAAAAAGCTAAGCGAAATAATCAACAACTTTAGCAAAGTTGCAGGATACAAAATAAACCCACATAAGTCATCAGCATTTCTATATAATTCCAACACAGCTCAGTAGCAAGAACTAGAAAGAGAAATCCCACTCAAAATCACCTTAGACAAAATAAAATACTTAGGAATCTACCTCCCGAAACAAACACAGGAACTATATGAACACAACTACAAAACACTTTCCACACAACTAAAACTAGACTTGAGCAATTGGAAAAACATTAACTGCTCATGGGTAGGACGAGCCAATATAATAAAAATGACCATTCTACCCAAACTCATCTATCTATTTAGTGCCATACCCATGGAACTTCCAAAAAAAATTTTTACTGATTTAGAAAAAACCATAACAAAGTTGATTTGGAAGAACAAAAGATCAAGGATATCCAGGGAAATAATGAAAAAAAATACAAAGGAAGGGGACCTTGCAGTCCCAGATCTCAAACCATATTATAAAAAAGAGGTCATCAAAACAATTTGGTACTGGCTAAGAGACAGAAAGGAGGATCAGTGGAATAGACTCAGGGTAAGTGACCTCAGCAAGACAGTATATGACAAACCAAAAGATCCCAGCTTTTGGGACAAAAATCCACTATTCCATAAAAACTGCTGGGAAAATTGGAGGACAGTGTGGGAAAGATTAGGTTTGGATCAACACCTCACACCCTACACCAAGATAAATTCAAAATGGGTGAATGACTTGAATATAAAGAAGGAAACTAAGAAAATTAGGTGAACACAGAATAGCATACATGTCAGACCTTTGGGAAGGGAAAGACTTCAAAACCAAGCAAGAATTAGAAAGAGTTAAAAAAAGCAAAATAAATAATCTGGAATACATCAAATTAAAAAGTTTTTGTACAAGCAAAACCAATGAAACCAAAATCAGAAGGGTAGCAACAAATTGGGAAACAATCTTCATAAAAACCTCTGACAAAGGTTTAATTACTCAAATTTACAAAGAACTAAATCAATTGTACAAAAATCCAAGCCATTCTCCAATTGATAAATGGGCAAGGGACATGAACAGGCAGTTCTCAGTCAAAGAAATCAAAACTACTAATAAGCTCATGAAAAAGTGTTCTACATCTCTTATAATCAGAGAGATGCAAATCAAAACAACTCTGAGGTATCACCTCACACCTAGCAGATTAGCTAACATGACAGCTATGGAAAGTAATGAATGCTGGAGGGGATGTGGCAAAGTAGGGACATTAATTCATTGCTGGTGGAGTTGTGAATTGATCCAGCCATTCTGGAGGGCAATTTGGAACTATGCACAAAGGGTGATAGAAGACTGTCTGCCCTTTGATCCAGCTCTAGCACTGCTGGGTCTGTACCCCAAAGAGATAATAAGGAAAAAGATTTGTACAAAAATATTCATAGCTGCACTCTTTAGGGTGGCCAAAAATTGGGAAACGAGGGAATGCCCATCAATTGGGGAATGGCTGAACAAATTGTGGTATATGTTGGTGATGGAATACTATTGTGCTAAAAGGAATAATAAAATAGAGGAATTCCATGGAGACTGGAACAACCTCCAGGAAGTGATGCAGAGCGAAAGGAGCAGAACCAGGAAAACATTGTACACAGAGACTGATACATTGTGGTACAATCGAAGGTGATGGACTTCTCCATTAGTGGCAATGCAGTGATCCTGAACAACCTGCAGGGATCTAAAAAATACTATCCACAAGCAGAGGATAAACTGTGGGAGTAAAAACACCGAGGAAAAGCAACTGCTTGACTACAGGGGTTGAGGGGATGTGACTGAGGAGAGACTCTAAATGAACACTCTAATGCAAATACCAACAAGAGGGAAATGGGTTCGAGTCAAGAACACATGTGATAACCAGTGGAATCGTGCGTCGGCTATGGGAGAGGGAAAGGTGGTGGGAGGGGTGGCGGGGAGGAAAAGAAAATGATCTTTGTTTCCAGTGAATAATGTTTGGAAATGACCTAATTAAAAAATGTTTAAAATTTTTTAAAAAAAAGTAAAGGTCAAACAGTATATGCCAAAGAAACTTACATAAAACATATTTTGCATACACAAAGAGCACACATAAGAGGTTAATATCAGCTATGGTGATACCTTGGCTGGAAGGCTTTCTTTAGAAGATGGTACCTGAATACATCTAGGAGGGAACCAAGAACTGTGAGACCCAAAAGGGTAAGGAAAAAGAGGGAAAGAAAACACTGTAGAGGTGAGAGAAAGCTAGATTAAAAAATACTAGACACAGAAAATGAAATGTCATATTTGAAAAGCAAATAGGCAAATCAGTAAGGACAGACTATAGAATATGGAAGAGGATAATGTTTAAGAGGAATAGACTGGCAGAATGGGAACAGATTAGAAAAGATTTTAAATATGAGAGAGGAATTTCTATTTCATAGACAAGGTAATAAGCAGCCATTGGATTTTATTGAATAGACAAATGACATATTTCAGATATTTGTGAGAGACCTAATACAAGCCTACTACAATAGTCTAAGTAGGGACTGAAATCAAGTATAAATATTAGCAAATGGAAAGGGATGCAGATCAGAGATATGTAGCGATATAATATATGATGTGGAATTTGATTGGATGTGTGATGGGAGTGAAGACTCAAAGAAGACATAGAGGTTATTAACCTTGGTGACTCAAAAGTGGTATCCTCAACAGCAATAAGGAGGAAGATGGGTTTAAAGAGAGAAAAGAAGATCTGCTTGGACAGGTTGAACTTGAAATTCCTAAGACATATTTAATGCAAAATATCCTAGAAGCATTTGGGACTAGGGCTCAAAAATGAGACTAGGACTAGGATTGAGGGTTTTCTTGACAACGAAATGGGAATGGTTTGTCAATTCCTTTTCCACGTCATTTTATACGTGATGAAACTGAAGCCAACAGGGTCATTTGATATGCCAAAAGTCAGCCAGCTAATAAATGTCTGAGGCCAGGTTTAAACTTGGGTCGTTTTAAATGCAGAATGGCCATTCTATACACTGCACCATCTAGCAGCCCAAATGCATACAGAAATAAAATATAAATTTACATTCACATACATGTAAACAAAAATGACAGCTAAATTCAGATAAACTGATGAAGTCAATTAGTGATAAAGCACAGAGAAAAAAAAAAGAAGACAGCCCAAGTCAGAGCTTTCCAGCATAGCCACCATTAAAAAATATGACATTATAGACCCATACATGAGAGGTCCTAGGTTCAAATTTGACCTCAGACACATATAAACCTGAGCAAGACATTTTTACCATTTCCTAGCTCTTACTCTTGTTCTGCCTTAGAACGAACACACAGTATTGATTCAAAGATGGAAGGTAAGGGTTTAAAAAAATGACAGTGGTCACAATGTTGGAAAGAAGAACAAAATATTGAAACAGGATTCAGATTGCCTAGTCTTGAAACCATGTATTAGCATCTTTTAATGTACATTCAAATACATTGTTGGGGGTGGAGGGATTGGAAGAGGGGGTGTTACTTGAATAGGATTCAATGTGAGATCATTTATTTCACTGCTACACATTCAAAAAGTAACAGATTTAGTAATAAATCAGAGGTTCTTAATCTTGTGTAGCATAAACAACTTTGGGATTCTAGTTAAAAAATATGCTCTCTTAAAAAGTCTTAAATTGATAAAATATAATAAAGTAAAAAATGAAATCAATATTTTAAAGTACATTTATGAAAAAAATTTAAGTTCAGAGATGCCAAATTAAGAACTTTTGGGCTAGGAAAAACTGTAAAGAAGTAATTTCATACAAATAGGAGAATAGCCCTATGAACACACAAAAATATATTTCCTGGCGGCTCAACAAGAATCTGACATACGATATGCAAATACTCTAGGAAATAAAAAAGAAAGTAATAAGGATAGTAATAATAATATTTCTATTTTTATTTCACTTATTTTAACAATGATGCAAAATAAGAAATATAAATAGTGATATATTCATCTTAAAATAAGGTAATTAGGGCTAAGATAGGTTTCTTGACTTGCCCAGTGTCACAGATTGTAATGTCTGAAGAGAAATTTGAACCCAGGTATCCCTGATTAAAAACCCAATACATTATCAACTCTGTCATAGCATTTCCATTAGGAAATTATCTAGGAGATCATGGCAGTAATATGCTAAATATAAATTAAGGGCATGTCCAAATCGCAAAACCAAGAGAGTTAAACTGATTAGAGATGACAAAAGCAAGTTTTTCAAAACAACTTTATAATCAACATTTCTGTAACAAAAAGTCAGCATCAAATAAAATGAAAGCACAGACCACATTTCAGCATGGATATAATGTTAGCAGCAATTTAATTTCCATCAAATTGACAAATGAAAGCAAGATCCCTAAACAGCTCCCATATTTGGAGTTAACATGGGAATGATACTTAAGAAGGACAGAAAAAAGAAATGTATTAAAATACAAATAAACAAGCAATAAAGGTATTATAGAATCAATAATGACTAACCAACAACAACATAGATAATTCTAACAGACTGAATACACTAAACAAATGTGCTGTTTTACGAAGGTGTTTCAACATCCACAGATGTCCTTAGTACAAAAATGACTTAACTTCTTGCAAGCATAATAAAAAGAATGACAATGATGAAGATGATGATGATTATACCTAAGAATTCTAAAGTGTTTACAATGTGCCAAGCACTATGTTAAGTGCTTTCTATTATTTCATTAGATCCTTACAGCAACAATAGGACGTAGATGCTTTTATTATTCCTCCATTACAGATGAGAAAAAAGAGGGAAGCAGAAGTTCAGTGAAGTTGCCTAGGGTTTATCTGAGAAGGCATTAGAATACATGCTATGTGATCTCTATCCATTTTCTCAACTAGCTCTTCCATAAGAGCCTGGCCTAATGACTTGTCATTCCACCTAACTATAAGAACACAAACAATTCAGTAAACCTTATGAAGTTTTTATTTCACCACTTGAAACAGAATATTAATCCCTAATCTGACAACTTCACAGTTAATAAATCAGTAACACCTATTAATAACTGCCATGCTTAGGGCACATTGCTAACTATTGGGAATAAAGAAAAAAGTAAAAATGTTGAGGCCCCTGCTCTCAAAGACCTCATGTCTAGAAGGAAACAACATGCTAATAATTAGGTACACACAATACAGATAGATATGAAGACAAAGACAGATATATAAAAATATAGATATACAAACACATAGAAAATCTCAGAGGGAAAGGGAGGGAAAAGAACAAGGCAGAGTCTTAAAGGAAGTCAGGGATTCAGTAATCAGAGGGAAAAAAAGGTCTTCAGGCGTGAGATACAACCAGTAAAAAGGCATGGAGTCTTCTGTGAGGAATAGCAAAGCCAGTGTTAATCAATCAAAGAGCATATAAAGAACAGGAAAAAAGAAGAATATTATAGAAAGGAAATAAGGAACTTGGCTATGAAGGGCTTAAAAAGTCAAACAACAAAATTTATATTTGATGCCAGTTAACCACAGGAAGCTGCCACAAGTTCCTGATATGAGCAGATCTTGGCATTGGGACAATTACTTTGACAGCTGGTCATAGAAGTCAGTGTTTAATAACTCTGACAAAAGACCAATATAACAACAGAAATCAATACCATTCAACACTAACAAAAATTAGGAGGAAATAATGGAAGTAGACAAAGTAACTACAAGATAATAAATAATGAGAAGAATTTGTACAGAACATTAAAGTTTGCTAAGCACATTAATGAATATTGTTCCTGATCCTTACCACAACTGGGGGGGAGGGAGGGAGGTATTTATTTGCAAATAAGGAAACTGAGTTTAACAAAGGTAAAAAGACTTACGCAAGGGGACATAGCTAGTAAGTGTCAGAAGGTAGATTTGAACTTGTCATTCTGCCTTCAGAAAGGATTTGGGTTTTGTTATTCTTCTTCATCTAAGCTTCTCCTCTGATCAGGTTTTCTATTCATTAATCAGTTGCAAATAGCTTAAATGATTATTTTTATAACATAAATTGAAGGCTATTTATTAATTCTTAACTGCTTCATTGCAACTCTTCCGACAATGTTAATTCCCTTTGGTTTCTTAATCTTGAACTATTTTGTTGGTATTTAAAATTTTGGGGAACAGAAAAAAAGTAAAATAGAAAAAAACAAGATAAAATACCCTTCACAACAATTATTAGAGGGAAGAACTTAACTCCCACAAAAATTAATTATGATCTTACTAGATTATTATTATTACTAGGTTGATTTTTAAAGAAATGTAAATTATATAGTTGATTCATGTGTGTATGTAAGAATCAACAAAACTAACATAAACACAATGATAAAAAAAAACTGGGATAAAATATCTTTCCATCAAATACCTCTGAAAGAGGTATTGTTATCCTAAATGTTTTAAATTTATGCAAATGTATAAAACAGAGATTCCTTCATCAATAAATAACCAAGGAAAATTCTTAGAATCCATATCCAAAAAGAAGAATTTCAAGCAATAAAAAGCTATGTTTGCATTTTCAGATCACTAAGAGAAATGTAAATCAAAACAATTCTAAGATGCAATAATACATCTAATGAATTGTAATAACGACAAAAGATAAAAACGGTTAATATTAGAGAAGGTAGACATTGATATTGACATAACTATTAATGGAATGGTGAACTGATTTCATAATTATCAAAATGAATTTGTAATTATGTTATATAAATTACTAAAATAGTTCTAACTTTAGTCATGAATTGTTTTGCAAGGCATTTCTCAAGAAGAATAATGATAACATAAAAAGATGCGATATACCAAAATATGTATTGAAGTGATTATTGTATTGGGCAAGTACTAGAAATACAAGATGATGCAATTGATTGAGGAAAAGCCAAAGAAATTATGTAAATATATGTAATCGAATATTATTCTTTAAGAAATAATGAATATGAAGAATAGAGAGAAGCACAAAAAAATTTTAATGTACTGATTCTATGGAAAATAAGCAGAATCATGACTACAAGAAAGATAATGACTAACATGGGGAAAAGGATCAAAACTAAAAGTTCTGAAATAATAATGAACAAACTGGGGGCAACTGGGTAACCGCTCAGTGGATTGAGAGCCAGGCCTAGAGACGGGAGGTCCTAGGTTCAAATCCAACCTCAGACACTTCCTAGCCGTGTGACCTTTGGCAAGTCACTAGACCCCCATTAGCTAGCCCTTACCACTCTTCTCCTTTGGAACCAATACACAATATTCATTCCAAGATAGAAGGGAAGGTATTAAAAATAATAATTATTATTAGCAAGCTTTGTGCCAAAAGTGTGTCTGAATACAAGGTCCTTCTTAATAGACAAAAAAAAATAATGAATGTGGAGCACAGAATAACTGTGTTGGCCCTGTTACAGTGCTTTATAATAAGAATAAGAGAGGGATATAATAGGAAATAATTTGATTTTTTAAAATATCAATTTCTTTTCACTATAGGACAAGACTAGATACAAAATAATGTCAGAAAATGATCAGAATTTCTACAAATAGTGCTCAAATTACTTTATAAAAGAGGCAAAAACCAGAGAAATATGTTGTTTCTAGTTACTCTGAAACAATGAAATGAATATAATGATAGAATTGAAATAAATTTTTATATACTTCTATTGCAATTAAAGGAAGAAACTAGGTGGCTCAAATCTAGCCTCTGACCTTTACAAGTTATGTGAGTCTAGAAACCAAAACACAGTTTTGACTGGAGAAGGAAAGAACAAAACACTCCATATCTTTATCAAAAAAAATCCCAAAGACTCTATGGTCCACAAGGTCTTGAAGTGTCGTTTACAAATGAATGACTCAGCAAAAACCATAGCAATGGTCTTAAAGGTAAAAAAGACTTCAAATGTGAGTTTGAATGTGGCATCAAGAATTAAATATCTCTATAACCCTGGGTAAATCACTTAATCTGTATTTTCCTCCATATCTTAAACTATAAAATGGAAATTATAATAACAATAGCTCCTATATCCAAGAGTTGTTGCCAGGAATCAATGAGATACTATTTGTAAAGCACTTAGAAAAGTATCAAAAAAGTGAATCAACAAATTAACCTTCTCCATTAAAACATCAGTACAGGAGGCAGCTGGGTAGATCAGTGGATTGAGAGCCAGGCCTAGAGATGGGATGATCCTAGGTTCAAATCTGACCTCAAGACACTTCCCAGCTGTGTGACCCCGGGCAAGTCACTCACTCCCATTGCCTAGCCCTTACCACTCTTCTGCCTTGGAACAATCAATACGCAGTATTGACTCCAACATGGAAGGTAAGGGTTTTAAAAAACAAACATCAAAATAGAAATCACTGAAATTAGGTGAGATCAAAGGAATTCAAATCAAAAATAAATTAATGAATTAATATAATAAACATATTCGCTTTAAGGAGAAGGGGGAGTAGATAAATGAAAACATAAATCAACCAATAGCAAACAATTTTTTAAAAATTATATACCAGAATAACTATCAAAAATGAAAATAAATTCACAACAAATAAATAATAAAGTAAATACCTTGAAATGCATACACAAATTAACATGCCAATAAAATGTGAAAATTTCACTGAAATAGATTAATATTTTTAAATGCAGTACCACTGAGAGCAAACATTAACAATTATATTATTATTGTTATTAAAACTAGAAAAATACTAAAATCCATGTCAAGAAAGAAAGTCTGAAATAGCAAGGAAAATAATCAAAAAAGGAGAAATAAAAAGTCATAACATTACAATACTATAAACAATGATATAAAATAATAATCGTCAAATATCTGCCTCTTTTTTTGAAAAATGAAAAGCAGAATAGAAAAGCAGAATTAAAGACATCTAGAAAAAAACTGAACAATTTAGAGAAATCCAAAAAAACAAGCAAGTGGTATGGGGAAAAGATCGAGACATCAAAAAGACTATGGTATGACAGAAAATTACTTAAGATTGGAATCTCACATTACATATCATGAAAAGCTATAAATGGCCACATAAACAAAATGTAAGAAAATACATTATGACAGAAAAATGAACCTTTCATTATTCAACTAAGGGGAAAGGAGATAAAAGACAAAACAAAAATTTTGGGTTTTAAAACATTAAAAAAAAAAACTTTTGTTTGAATCAAATCAGCATAGCTAAAATAATAAGAGGTAGGGATGGGTGGAGGAGCATTTTTTGTATCAAATGTCTCTGATGAAATGTAATATACAAAGTTATTTTAAAGATCTTAGGCAAATACATGAAATTTAGAATAATTCCCTGAATTATGAGTGTTCAAAATGATTATTTTTTGAAGAGTGAAATTGTCAAGAATAATGTAATAAAGATGCTTAAAAGGTAGGAGGGTAATGAATAATTGACTAAGCATCTACTAATTTCTAGAAACTAGGTTAATTAAATTTAAAATATTATCCTATTAAAACTTTACAACTCTTTAAGATATCTGATATATCATTCTCATTTTGGAGTAAAAAAAAATGAGGCAAGCATCAAACAATAAGTGTTTACCTGAGGTCAGAAAGTTATCAAACATTTAGGACTGGAGGTTAACTCAGATTTTACTAACTCAACATACTATCCATTGAACCACTTAGCTAACTCAACTTCTAGATGTTAATAATGTAAATTATATTATCTTTGAGGTTCTATTTGAGATGTCCAATGAAATAACTGTTCTCATACATTAAAAATTATTTTCATTAACAATCTTCATGGTACCTCAAACCTGAAATTAATGCAATAAACCCTATCGGGGAACAGTTAAAATAAATGGAGTATGTGAACATATCACAAAACTGTTTTCCCAGAAAAAAAATTAGGAATTTGAAGAATGTTGAGAAACTTGAAGACTCTTGCATAAACAAAAGTAGAGATAAAGAGACAAAACTACAAAAAATATACACATAATGACAAAAGAAATGTAATTTTTAAAAAACCAGCAAAGGTAATCAATTTTGGCATAAAAGAACAAGTAATAAACTCATTTTCCCAATATCAGTAGATCAGTAGGGAACTACAAAAGCAGAATGTTAGCTATGCTTGAAGACATGTTAATTTTTTTCAATTTAGCATGATTGCTTTTCTTCATGACTTAGGAGAATTCTTTGGGGGAAGGAAGTACATTGATTTTTTTTTAAAGCAGGTATAAAATATAAAATTCATTTAAAAAAACTTTTGAAAATGAAATTTTATACTTATATCATATGAGAGCATATATTTAAGAGATATGCCCTTACACGGTAGGAGGTTTAGAAGCATGATTTAGAGGAAATTAAGGTCCCTGCTCTCTTTAGCCAACATTTATAAGTTTACTTTGTCAAATTTACCTGAATTCCTACTAGGCAGACAAGACAGTCATTTCAGGTTACCAAGTTAAGAAAGAAACTGGCTTTTACTCTTTTACAATGCAATGGGAATGGGTGTGACTACTTTAAACCTAACAACAAAGTTCAATCAATTTACAGGGAGGTAAATGAAAATTTGCATTAAAGGAAAGGCAATTCATGATTCATGAACACCTCTTCATGATAACATGTACAAAATTTAAATAGGTATAAAAAAACTAATACATATTGTAGACAAGAGAAAATTATAAAAATGTTAAGTAATAACTTTTTTGAAGTATATAATTAAAATATATAAATAATCAGTGACAAAGAGACCTGACTCATGTAATAACAAAAAGAAAGGCTGGGGATAAAAAAGTCAGGTATCATATCAAAATGACAATTATTATAGCAATCATTCTGCCTTCAGCTGAATACAGTATGTTAATCCTGAAAGTTTTGAAAAGAATGTCACTAATTTAGTACAATTAGATTAACAGAATATAAAAATCAAAGAAAGCACTTATTTTTTTTTAATAAAGGTTGACATTTAGACAATGATTAGGGGTTACAAAATATTTTCATTTGAATCTCACAAAGATTGTGAGAAAATTACTCCCATATATCATCATTTTTACAGAAAAAGAAACTGAAGCTCAGAGAGAGAAAATGAGTTCCCTACAAATACTCAGGCATGACTAGATCCTATTAAGAATAATAAATATGAAGCAGAATTATAAATTTTGTAATATTCCAAGTACATAACATAATTTAATCAGTATCATCCATAATGCCCTGCACAATAACTAAAAGTTTAGAATTCTCTGGATATATTTTTAAGTTTACTTCTGCATTACTATATATAGTAGATAATTCCACTGGAGCTTCTAAAGAAGAAAAAACTAACAGCTACATTTTATAATATGTATAGTGTTGAAAGAAATAGCTAATCTATTCAAGCTTTTAAGTAGTGTCCAATGCTTTATGTCAAAATAATGCAGGAAAATATGATCTACAACCAATCAATAAACATTCTTAGCATATTCCTAGTAGTTCTGCTGAATTTTCTATTTTATTGCCTATAATTGCAAAAGCATATTTATATGAAAGTATATTATCATATGTTAATAAGAATGAATTGAACAAAAAAGATCATTATGTAAAAATATTAACATTTGGAGCATGACATTAAAATATACATAGTCCTTTTGTTTCCCTAAAATTGGCCAAAAAAAATTTTTTTTTAAGAAGGGAAAAGGCTTGTTGGTAGGAGATATTCCTGTCCTTCACTATTTTGGTTTCATATTAAATACCAATATAAACAAAGAAAGGGGGAATTAGGGGGAAAGAAGGCTCCTCTTCTCATGCTTTTTCAGGAAATCATAGAATGTTAAAGCTGGAAAGGACCCGAGAGATCATCCTAGTCCAACTCTCTTATTTTACAGATGAGGAAACAAAGGCCCAGAGAGGTTACCTGAGACACAAAAAGGCAAGTAAGTTAGTGGCAAAACTGAGACTCATTATTCCTAATATAAAGACCTAATACTACTAAGCATAAAAAGAATGATAGAAATACATGAATGAAAGTATAAAAAAACATTTTTCATAATAACCTTAAGAGAGAAGAGGTACAAATATTCAGAGCATTTCAGAACTACAAAGAACATTAGAAATGCCTTTTTTTTTAAATTCCTTCTTCTATAAAAGGGGAAGCCAAGGCACACAAAGATATGTCCAAAGTCACTCCAGTAGGATGTCAAATTAGACCTCAAAAAGCACAATGGCATTGTGGATGGAGAGCGACCACTGCTCTCAAGAAGGATTTTGTACCCTCCTGCCTTTCACATACAATGGGTAAATGAGCCTATGAACTTAGTGCACCAAGAAAACTCTTAATGGTAATAGACAAGATGCAAATCTGCTTCAGGGGAGGTAACTTTCTAAATCATGAGAAGCGCACACTCATTAGATACCAAGTATAACTGTACAAAAAGGCACCAAAAAAATAAAAATCTAAATGAAGAAAACTAAACTGTCTCACAGTCAAAAGTACTTGGTTGCATTCTGTTAGAAGAAATGGATAATTTTACTATAAAATATTGGTTATTATGTCATGGAAATGCAAACAGATTGCACTGAGAATTTTGAAGTTAAAAGTATGCTCAATTTAAGGGAAAGAAGGGAGGGAGGGAGGGAGGGAGGGAGGGAGGGAGGGAGGGAGGGAGGGAGGGAGGGAGGGAGGGAGGAAGGAAGGAAGGAAGGAAGGAAGGAAGGAAGGAAGGAAGGAAGGAAGGAAGGAAGGAAGGAAGGAAGGAAGGAAGGAAGGAAGGAAGGAAGGAAGGAAGGAAGGAAGGAAGGAAGGAAGGAAGGAAGGAAGGAAGGAAGGAAGGAAGGAAGGAAGGAAGGAAGGAAGGAAGGAAGGAAGGAAGGAAGGAAGGAAGGAAGGAAGGAAGGAAGGAAGGAAGGAAGGAAGGAAGGAAGGAAGGAAGGAAAGGAGTAGCGATGTTCATGGAGGTAGATACTTCTATAGAGCTTGACTATCAATTTAAACCATAACTAAGGCAACTATAACAAGACGTGAAGCAGGTACATGTGACTAGGTGGGGAAAAAAATTTACAATTTTCTTCCTAATAATGAAAAATAAGGATAAAAAATAGTCACCATGTGCCCAGAATAAGAACTAATTTAAATCTATCACTTTAACATATTTAAATCTTTAATTGCATTACTAAACGAATTCTAATATTAACATAGCTGCTTATTTTTTTAATTACTATAACAATGCCTAAAATCTAATCTCATTTTAGCCCCTTAAGGCATGCAAAAATTACAGAAATATGGATCATAGGCCTAAAATATATTGAATTGCAAAATATATGCTTAACAGCTAATTGAAATACTATACTTGCTAAAATAAGGACAAAGATAAAAACTATAGTTATCTGGACAATTTCTTTTCAAAGCTTAAACCCAAGTCATTATGCTGAACCTGGTAAATGATCAAGGACCTACCAAAGAAAAAGGTTTTTTTAATAATAGCTGTCCTTATAAAAAGATTGTGGGGAATTATCATTGAGAAAATAGAAAATGAAATTGCAAGCTAATATTTTTCTAAAACTGTAAAAAATCATTTTTAATCCAAAAACATAGCAGTAAGAACATTGAATGAAAAGAATAATAGGACATCTCCTTGGTCAAGATTCATTTTGATCTGAACCCCAACAAAAGCTGAAAAGATTGATGATGACAACATTGCTAAAAGCTTCTGCCAAAAGATGCTTATTAAGTTGAAGATAACTTAAAGTGGTTTATCTCTAAATGGAACCTATGAAAAAGCAAAGATTTGAAACCTAGAATCAAAATGCATTCAAAACGGGGAAGCTGGCGAGCTGAGTGGATTGAGAGTCAGGCCAAGAGGCAGGATCCTTGGTTCAAATCAGGACTCACACACTTCCTAGCTGTGTGACCCTGGGGAAGACACTTCACCCCCATTGCCTAGTCCTTACCACTCTTCTGCCTTGGAACCAATACATAATATTGACTCTAAGGCAGAAGGTAAGGGTTTAAAAACAAAAGGCATTCAGTGATCAATACCTACAGGACATAATCCAAAAATATGATGAAAAATAGCAGTTAAAAAGATAGCCTTCAAGAAACAGAAGTTATAATGACAGCAAATGAGAATCAAGTAAATATCACCAAAAATTATAGAATGGTTATTCCTTATGGATTTATATATGTAATCAATGTAGTTTGTGTAAAGAATAGATAGAAACTATGGAACACATTTTAAAATGGGCAATAAGGATTTTAATTTTAAAAAAAGAAAAAAGGGGGTTGGGGGGACCTGCAACAATAAATTTGGGTAGATGGGCCTACAATATTGGAAACGCATCTGTCCTCTGAGATCTACTATTTTGAGAAAAACCAATGTTGAAAATAACCAAATATGAGGGAGGAGAGGAGTGGAGTGGGGAGGGAGAGAGGAAGGAAGGGAATCTGGTCAGCAGGGAAAGAGTGTGGTAACATACCATCTTAGGACTTCTATCAAGTCTGAAAAACAATATAAGCAGTTACCAGGAAGCTTTATCAGAAGTAGAGTCCAAACAATAAATCTGGGGCTAATCAGGGACAACAGTCATCTTTCAGGAAAACCACTAACCAATTCAATATTGTCAGGGGCAATGGGGACCCCTTGAGAGATATGAGGGTCCTAGCAAAAAATGACTGAGGTTGGATTTACACATTAGAAGGATACTATTTTGCATGGAATGACAAACAAAAAAATCTCATTTGTATCCCATTCAAATCTCAAATTAACCTCAAATCAATCAATAAACTGTACCTGAAAAAATCCACTGTAATAGACTTAACTGTGGGCCACACAAGCCTAGATAGAACAAAGATTCAAAAACAAAACACACACACACACACACACACACACACACACACACACACACACACACACACACACAAACCTTAAGACCAAATTTTTTTAAATAGATGCCACCATAACAAATATCCATAAACTCCTAACAGAGTTTAAAAAAAATCTTTCAAAATATAGAAACCAAGCAGGGGGAAACCAAATTTTGTAGAAACAGTACATATAGAATCCTCAGCTTTATAGCTGGCAGTGAATTTAAGAGGTCAATGAATTCAACATTCAGAAAAATGAGACACAGGAATATTAGATGAATTGTTAAAGATTAAAAAAGGAGTGCAAGTAGAAGCTAGGATGTCCCAATTTTGAACCCAGAACTCTATCCACTCACTATATCATCATTCCTTTTGTCCTGTCTGCTACTATAATTGTGGAAAGGATGCTTAAAGTGAAAAATCCAAAGATGACATTTCATCCTAATACTGAACTTATTTTATGTATTATCCATTTATGCAACAATGTTTAGAATATTCATCAGTAAATAAGCATTTATTAAATACTCAACAATTAACAAGCAAAATGCTAAGCAATAGGTACTTCCCCACCCCCAAAAAGGTGGGGCACTATGTGGTATACATGTGTGCACTCCAAAAATACTGTCCCGGATCTTAAGAAACTCTAATTCTAATAGGAAAATTAAATAAAAGTAAATGAAAAGCAAACTCTAAAGGAAGGCATTAGCAGATGGAAGATCTAAGAAAAGCCTCTTGTAAGGTGAGACTGGAGCTAAGTGCCCCTGAAGGAAGTCAGAGAAGCCAGCAAGGAGAAATGAAGAGGAATAGAATTCTATGGAGAAGAGAATGACTAGAGAAAAGGCAAGGAGTGAAATGACAGAGTTCAATGTTTCAGGAAAGCCAAGTAGGCCATTACTGCTAGATTATAGAATATATGGAAAGGGGAAAGATGAAAGAAGATTGTGAGTTAACTAGTAACCACTGGATAAGGAGGTAACAAGGTAAGACCTACACTTTGGGGAAATTAATAGCTAAGTGGAAAATGGTCTGGAATAAGAAGAGACTTGAGGTGGGGAGATGTAATCAGATAATACTTCAATAGTTCAAGAGAGAGATGATGAGAGTCTGAAGCAAGGTGATGAGAAATTTTAGTTCAGGAGGGAGAACTAGATATTTAAATCCAAGAATTATCTTCATAGATATAATAATTGATTCCATGGGAGACAAGGAGATTAACAAGTAAGAAAACACATAAAGAAAAGAAAATGTAGTTCAGGATAAAACCTTAGGGAGTAAAGACTGTTAGTGAACACAAAATGGCTATAAAGATCTAGGAGAGAAGAATGAATAAGAATTTAGGACAAACAACAGGAAAAAAACAATATAATGAAAAAATATTAAAAGTCAAGAGGAAAGAGTAATCAACAAACCGGGTAAAACTGAAGAGAAATAAAGAAAAAAGAGAACTGAAAAAAGGCTATATGATATAACAATTAAGAGATCATTGGTAACTTTGGAGACAGCAGTTTTAGTTAAAAGATGAGATCAAAAGCATGATTGTAGAAGGGGTAAAATCAAATGAGAGGATGGGAAAGGGAGGTCGCTAGTGTAGAAAACTCAATAAAAAAATATGGCATAATAGTAAGAATAACAACATATACCATAAAAAAGTAATGATAATAACACACTAAGCAGACAATAAGGAATTATTAAGCACAAATTTTGTGGTAGGCACTCTGCTGAGTACAAGTGAAACAGACCTTGCCCATAAGGAACTTGTGTGTGTGTGTGTGTGTGTGTGTGTGTGTGTGTGTGTTGGGGGGGTTAGAGTTAACATGCAACATGCAAACAAATCTATAAAGAAAAGCATAACATTTAAACATTTATATTTAATATTTACTTTTTACTTAAGGAAATTTATTTATTTTTATTCCTTTATTTAAGGAAAAAATTACTAGAAGAAAGACACTACAAGTAAAATAAACTAAGAAACACTACCTAAAGAGGCCATTTTAGAACTTAAAAAGAAGCCAGAGAGATCTGGAGTCAAAGTGGAGCCATAGAGGAAATCCAGAGAGAATGCGCAGTGACATGAGATATCTTGGTCATGGCGTAGTCAAGGGAGCCAAGTATGACTATACTATACTGAGGAAAGCCAAATAGACCACTGCCATTAGATTATAGAATATATGGAAAGGGGAAGATAAAAGAAGACGTGAGTTAACAAGTAACCACGGTTAAGGTGTTAAATATTAAGGTGTTACGGTGTAAGAAGGCTGGAAAGGTAAGTCGAAGCAAAGTTTTAAAGGCCTTTAAATATCAAACAGAGCATTATTTTTTATGTTCTTGGAGGCAACAGAGAGCCAATGAAGTTTAGGGAGTGACTTGGTCACACCTGCACTTTAGGAAAATCACTTTAGTGGTTGAATGGAAAATGGATTAGAATGGGGAGAGACTTTAGGCAGGAAGATTGACAAACAGGTTATTGCAATAATCCAGGTCAAGAGGGCAAGTTCAAGAGACATTGCAAAAATAAAAATGGCAAGACTGGTCAATAGCTTAGACATAAGGGAGAAGAGACATTGAGGAATTCCCAAATAACTCCAAGATTATAAATCTGAGAGACTGGTACAATTTTGTCCACTACAATAACAGAGAAGGTAGGAAGAGTGCAGGATTTAGGGGAAAAGAGAAAAAATAAGTTCTAAGATGGACATATTGAATTGAAGATTTGAATATCCAGCTTGAGATAGCTGAAAGGCAGGTGGAAATGTGAGAATGGAGGTCAGCAAAGAGACTGAAGCAGATTTGTGAATTAGTTCCAAGAAAGTAATAAAACTAATGAGAACTGATTAGATCACCAAATGAAGTAGTACAGAGAGAGAAGATAAAAGGGTCTCAGACAAAACCTTTAAGGACACTAGATATAAAGGGCATGATCTGGAGGAGGATCTAGAAAAGGAAACAGAGATAGATAGAAAAAAAAATATTTCTGAAACTAAGGGAGAAAAAAGAGATCAATAATGTGAAAGGCTGCAGAGAGGTCAGGAAAAATAAAGGTTAAAAAGAGACCATTAGTTTAGTCACTTAACAGATCATTAGTCCAAATATCTATCAATTCTACTTAAGATGACTCCCACCTTTAGATATTTACTCCTAATTTATCAATTGAACTACAAAATAGCTAACTTCTGGACACACCTTTCCTAAGGCTTCCCATCAACATGAAATTCAAGATAATCAAAAGAGAGAATAGAACCTAAAGTATATGGAAAACACATAAGTCAGATATAGAGAAACAACCCCATTCCCCACTGTAGCTTGAAACAACCATTAAATATTCAAAGTGTATTCTTTTTAATCCCTTTATAAAACTATTTGTATTTAGTTTTTAATAGCATAAAAAGAGATAAATTTCTCAGTTTAGTACCAGAGAATAAAACATTGAGTTAATAATGAAAGTTTCAGGAAATATCTAATTTAATCAGGGTTAAGAAGAATTTTTGTCATTAGTTCAGAATCTAGCTTTTGGAAAATCAGGTAATTTAAAGATATTTTAAATATAAATAGGCCATATTCATACTTTTAAAAGGCTATACAGATATTAGTCACTTCTTTTCTAATATCTGCCAGGATGTTAAAAATCATAGGCTTTTTTTTCATTGTTTCCCTGGATATCCTTGATCCTTTGTTCTTCCAAATGAACTTTGTTATGGTTTTTTCTAGATCAGTAAAAAAAATTTTTTTGGAAGTTCCATGGGTATGGCACTAAATAGATGAGTTTGGGAAGGATGGTCATTTTTATTATATTGACTCGTCCTACCCATGAGCAGATAATGTTTTTCCAACTGTTCAAGTCTAGTTTTAGTTGTGTGGAAAGTGTTTTGTAGTTGTGTTCATAAAGTTCCTGTGTTTGTCTCGGGAGATAGATTCCTAAGTATTTTATTTTGTCTAAGGTGATTTTGAATGGGATTTCTCTTTCTAGTTCTTGCTGCTGAGCTGTGTTGGAAATATATAGAAATGCTGATGACTTATGTGGGTTTATTTTGTATCCTGCAACTTTTCTAAAGTTGTTGATTATTTCAATTAGCTTCTTGGTTGAATCTCTAGGATTCTTTAAGTAGACCATCATGCCATCCGCAAAGAGTGATAACTTGGTCTCCTCATTGCCAATTTTAATGCCTTCAATTTATTTTTCTTCTCTAATTGCTACTGCTAGTGTTTCTAGTACAATGTCAAATAGTAGAGGTGATGATGGGCATCCTTGTTTCACTCCTGATCTTAATGGGAATGGATTTAGTTTATCCCCATTGCAGATGATATTAGTTGATGGTTTTAGATATATACTGTTTATTATTTTTAGGAACGACCCTTCTATTCCTAGGCTTTCTTTAATAGGAATAGGTGTTGTATTTTATCAAAGGCTTTTTCTGCGTCTATTGAGATAATCATGTGATTTTTGTTGGTTTGCTTGTTGATGTGGTCAATTATGTGGATGGTTTTCCTAATATTGAACCAGCCCTGCATCCATGGTATAAATCCTACTTGATCATGGTGTATGACTCTTCTGATAACTTGCTGGAGTCTTTTTGCTAGTATCCTATTTAAGATTTTTGCATCTATATTCATTAGGAAGATTGGTCTATAATTTTCTTTCTCTGTTTTTGGCCTGCCTGGCTTTGAATTAGTACCATGTTTGTGTCATAAAAGGAATTTGGTAGAACTCCCTCTTTGCTTATTATGTCAAATAGTTTGTATAGTATTGGGGTTAATTGATCTTTGAATGTTTGATAGAATTCACTGGTGAATCCATCAGGCCCTGGGGATTTTTTCTTAGGAAGTTCTTTGATGGCCTGTTGGATTTCTTTTTCTGATATGGGATTATTTAAGAAATCAATTTCTTCTTCTGTTAGTCTAGGCAATTTATATTTTTGTAGATATTCATCCATATCACCTAGGTTGGTATATTTATTGCCATATAGTTGGGCAAAGTAGTTTTTAATGATTGCCTTAATTTCCTCTTCTTTGGAGGTGATGTCCCCCTTTTCATCCTTGATGCTGTTAATTTGCCTTTCTTCTTTCCTTTTTTTAATTAGATTGACGAGTACTTTGTCTATTTTGTCTGTTTTTTCAATGTACCAGCTTCTAGTCTTGTTTATTAGCTCAATAGTATTATCACTTTTGATTTTATTAATTTCTCCCTTAATTTTTAGGATCTCTTGCAGTCCCAGATCTCAAACCATATTATAAAGCAGCGGTCATCAAAACAATTTGGTACTGGCTAAGAGACAGAAAGGAGGATCAGTGGAATAGACTCAGGGTAAGTAACCTCAGCACGACAGTATATGACAAACCAAAAGATCCCAGCTTTTGGGACAAAAATCCACTATTTCATAAAAACTGCTGGGAAAATTGGAGGACAGTGTGGGAAAGATTAGGTTTAGATCAACACCTCACACCCTACACCAAGATAAATTCAAAATGGGTGAATGACTTGAATATAAAGAAGGAAACTATAAGAAAATTAGGCGAACACAGAATAGTATACATATCAGACCTTTGGGAAGGGAGAGGCTTTAAAACCAATCAAGACTTAGAAAGAGTCACAAAATGCAAAATAAATAATCTGGAATACATCAAATTAAAAAGTTTTTGTACAAGCAAAACCAATGTAATTAAAATCAGAAGGGAAGCAACAAATTGGGAAACAATCTCCATAAAAACCTCTGACAAAGGTTTAATTACTCAAATTTACAAAGAGCTACATCAATTGTACAAAAAATCAAGCCATTCTCCAATTGATAAATGGGCAAGGGACATGAACAGGCAGTTCTCAGTCAAAGAAATCAAAACTATTAATAAGCACATGAAAAAGTGTTCTACATCTCTTATAATCAGAGAGATGCAAATCAAAACAACCCTGAGGTATCACCTCACACCTAGCAGATTGGCTAATATGACAGCAAAGGAAGGTAGTGAATGCTGGAGAGGATGTGGCAAAGTAGGGACATTAATTCATTGCTGGTGGAGTTGTGAATTGATCCAGCCATTCTGGAGGGCAATTTGGAACTATGCACAAAGGGTGATAAAAGACTGTCTGCCCTTTGATCCAGCCATAGCACTGCTGGGTTTGTACCCCAAAGAGATAATAAGGAAAAAGACTCGTACAAGAATATTCATAGCTGCACTCTTTGTGGTGGCCAAAAATTGGAAAATGAGGGGATGCCCTTCAATTGGGGAATGGCTGAACAAATTGTGGTATATGTTGGTGATGGAATACTATTGTGCTAAAAGGAATAATAAAGCAGAGGAATTCTATGGAGACTGGAATGACCTCCAAGAAGTGATGCAGAAAGAAAGGAGCAGAACCAGGAAAATATTATACACAGAGACTGATACACTATGGTACAATCGAAGGTGATGGACTCCTCCATTAGTGTCAATGCAATGTCCCTGAACAATCTGCAGGGATCTAAAAAACACTATCCACAAGCAGAGGATAAAGTATGGGAGTAAAAACACCGAGGAAAAGCAACTGCTTGACTACAGGGGGAAAGGGGATACCACTGAGGAGAGACTCTAAATGAACACTCTAATGCAAATAACAACAACATGGAAATGGGTTCGAACCAAGAACACAAGTGATACCCAGTGGAATCGTGCGTCAGCTATGGGAGAGGTGGTGGGAACAGGATAGGAGGGAGGAAAAGAAAATGATCTTTGTTTCCAATGAATAATGTTTGGAAATGACCAAATAAAATAATATTTAAAGTGAAAAAAAAATCATAGGCTTTGTTTTGAGAGATATCCTACTATTCCTATAATGAGGCAAACTTATTCAGGACTACCTAAGTTCAAATTGAGGATCTGACACTCAAAGGCATATGGTCATAAACAAGTCATCTTAGCTCTCCAAGCTTCATTAACTTCATCTACAATAAAAATTAACCTCAGAGGCTTATTGTTGCTCCCACATTTTATATATATATACATACATACATATATATATATATATACACATACACACACATATATGTATGTATGTATATGTATTATATATATTATTGTAGCTAAAGTTACTGAATATAAATATAAATATATATATATATATGTATATATATTTTTCCCCCCCCACAAATCTCAAAATGCTGTTTGAACATTGGAAGGAAGAGAAAAAAAGGGGGGGGGGGGAGAAGAGGATGAGGAGTATTCTCTGTTCAAAATTTGAAGTAACTCATGATGTGCTTGTAACCTGACAATATATTGCTACATATTGTCCTACACAAAGGAATGTTTCAATATATTTATTACTAAGAAAACAGGAAATGTGGCAACATGGATAGAAGGCCAGACTAGATATATGTTAGATTGAGGACCCTGAATAAGTCATTTAAATTAGTGGCCTATGCAATTCACTTAGAAATTACCTATATCCACTGGTAAAGAAAGTTTCAATGCTAAACACTCATTAAAGTAATGAAATTAGGGATTCTACTCTGTCAATTGCACATGTTAAAAGCAGGCACCTACTATCTGCATTCCATTTTACATAACTCTTTAACCCACTTCCCCACCCCACCTACCTACCACCTATCCCTCACAGAGGTAGAAATGAAGTAACATTAGATCTCTAAAATGTCTAAAATGTCTCTGTTCCATTCATGCTTGGGTAGTAGATTAGCAGGAAAGCAGGAAAGATAGATTCAAGTCCTGCCCACAGGCTGTGAGAATTACGAGATTCCCATTACATCTCATTGCACTAGGGAATTCTCTAAGATTATAAGTTGTCTGAAATGTGCCAGACAGCTTTTTAAGAGGAAGTCAGCTCATATACGTGTTCCCAGGATCAATTAAATCATATCACAATGGGATAAAAACCCAGAATGTAGGTTATGTCTGATTTAACCTGCCATCCTTATTAGATACATATTCTCCTTAACTCAATAATATCTTCACTTCTATCTCCTAGCCTTGGAACAGTATTGTCACAAATTAGGCATTTAATAAATGTGTGATGGATTAGTTTGTTTTAAAATAGTGATATCAAGAAAAAATGGGGGAGAGGGGAAAAACCTCAATACCAAACATGAAACTAAATATGACTAGAAATAACAGCATTTTTGATGGTCAGTGATTGGCAGTATTTCTAAATATAAGTGTTGAGACATAAATCAAGTTACCTTCATTTTAAAAACCCTTATCATTTGTCAGTATCAATTCCAAGACAGAAAAACATTAAGGGTCAGGCAATTGGGATCAAGTGACCTGCCAGGGTCACACAGCTAGTAAGTGTCTCAGACCAGATTTGAAACCAGGTCAGCAAAACTCCAGGCTTGACACTGTAACCCCTGTGGTATATACCCAGCTGCCCCTCCATGTTATTACTTTGAATTAAGAAAAATAGATTTTATTTTTTACTCAAGAGTTATTTAACTACACAATATGAATGAAAAATTTTATAAAATACAGATTGTCCAATTTAACGGACTCTTTATTGACTTTAGAAGTTAAAAAGCCTTTTATCCTCAAAGAAAAGAACTTGCACATATAAAAAATTCTATTATTTAATAGTTTTGTATAATTTGCCACAAAGTCAAAGATCTCTCTACCCAAAATGTTCATCACCATGTAGACATCAAAACTCATTTAAGTAAAAAACTCACCTTCATCACTACCTGCCTGCTGCTTTACCAGAGTCATTGGTGATCTAGCTGGAGGCTTACTGAGTGGATGGCGCCAACTCTTAGAAGTTTTGGGTTCCCCTTCCGCCCTCCGATTACAGAACTAAAACAAGGAAAAACCAGGCAGAGTTGGAAGTTAGAGTTGAAATTAGCTACTATCATAACTGCCCAGTTGTCAATTATGCCAAGAAAACATTACAAATATCATTTCTTTTAAGAGATATACCTCCAATTGAGGACTATAAACTAGTATCTTGATTCTTTTTTTAAAAGAAAGAAACATGAAATAAAAACTTTCTCAGTAAGAAATTTTTACAGTAGCAATTTTACCAAGAAGATATTTGACTTTTCTTTGTTCTTCAAATATTTAATCAAGGATAGGTTAAGTTTGTCAGACCTGAAATACAATAGTAAGATCACAATTTCTCAAAGTTCTAATCAAAGCATAAAAATATGTACATTTAGAGTTTTGAATATTTTTTCAAATGAAATTAGACCCAAAAAACCGTGTGAAATACCTATTTCTCACTGAGTAAGAGACAATGTTGTGATATCTCTTCATCTTTATCCTGGGGATAAAAAATTTCTTGGAAACCTGTTTCCTATCCAAATATTTATACCTATGATGGCAAACCTGTGCCACACATGCCAGAAAAAAGATGTAGAGCCCTCTCTATGGACACACACGTCACCTGCCAGAATTCATTACTAGAAAGACAGAGGAACTTAGTCAAGCTGATCCCTTTTCCCCCTCTACCCCCATCTGAGGATATTTTTTCACTTCAACTGCCCCTCTGCCCAGCAGCCCAATGGGAACACTTTTTCCCTTGCAAATCTGCACAACACAAGGACTCTAAAAGGTTCACCACACTGATCTATACCATACTGAAATAGATAGGAAAACTAATTAATTAACAAGAACGAGAAATGAAATACATTTTCCAGAACCTTAGTTTTGTTTTACAGTATTTGGTGAAGAGGATAAAATATTTTCTGAGAGGTTTTATATTTGAGTTTTGACTTGAACTTAAAAAAAGATTACACTAAGATGAACTGCTGACTCCTTATTAGTTCTAGACAAGAAAGAAACAACTAAGGGGATTGGGGAAGAGATTTTACTTTTTGCTTTTCAATTTTCCCTTTCTGTTTTAGACTCAATACTGGTTTCAATGTTAAAAGGGAGGAAAGCAGTGAATCTCTTCTTTCCGAATAGAAAGGTTGTCATCAGGAAGGCACATAATACTTTATTTCCTTTCTTCTTCTGTCAAAAACATGGTATGGGGGAAAATAGCTATATGGGAGAATAATTTCATCAAATTTACCAAAAGTGAAAAAAGAGGACAGGAATAGAAATTATTCAAATAACCTAAAAAAAAGTGAAATAGCTTTTAAGTATAAATTAAAGCTCTCTAATAAAAATCTCAGAATAAAGGACAACAAAAATGATTAAAACTTAAAAATGAAATACCAAACTATATTTATATATTTACTTAAAAATTGTTCTAAAATAACTTCAAATATAATATCTGGAAAACATTTGACAATATTACCTATTTTAATGTAATTATATTTTTATAAAAATGAAAATTCAGTACTTCACTAGATGATGCAATTAACACTATTTCCGCCAAAGATGCAGATTACAACCTATCAAAACTCTTGATTATTAGTGACTTTTGCCCATTGCTTTGCATAAAACATGCCTAGACGACTGACCCAAAGCATTAAGGATGTCATCCTCTCGCTGGCATGGAAAACAACAGAATATAAAGGCTAAGATAGCCCTCACTCTTTTTCGGTAGCATTAATGTTCCACTCTTACATCTCTTACAGCATCCTTTACATTGATTCTCCTATACAATTCTTAGTTGGTAATGTATTTTACTCAAACTCACCACCCATTTCTTCAGATTATAGTTCAACATTAATTTTTAGGAGACTTATATTCTGTAAGTTAAAGACAGATAGCAAAAATGGAAAAATAGTGTTTAAAAAAATTCTTCTTTCACAAAAGAAAATTGGAGTCATTAAAAGCACTGAAAATTTTCCCTAAACCTGCCCAGCAGACTCTATTCTTCCATATGAAGTATGAAGCCATCTTCTCATAAATTCACAGGAATTACCCAAAATAAAAGTACTGATTAACCAAATCTATAGTGTACACATTAAAGAGAGTACTACAGTCTGAAAAATATGGATTCTTCATTCACTTGGTTTCCACAATGTGTACAGATTGTGTACATTCCAGCAATGATGATGAATATCTAATAAAATCTTTTACACGGGAACTTTTTAGTTTTTGTCTTTGTACCTTAGTGACTAGTAAAGTATCTGGAATATTAGATAAACTGTAGTCGAGGCATTGCCGTAAAGGCAGGAGACCTCTTCTTTTCCCTGCTTGGGCTGCATAGTCAAGGTCGTGGGTTGAACTGTGTACGACCTGCCCAGCTGCATGCTCAAGGTTGGAATAGTCAGCAGAGGGAGGTTTGATAAGGTTTGTGAGAAACTGCAAGGTAGGAATAGTCAGCAGAGGGAGGATTGATAATGGCTGTGAGAAACTGTGAGAGACTGTGGGAAACTTGTTTCTCTGCCCTTGTTTGGAATCCTCTCAGTTCCTCCTTGTGACTGGCAGGTAACGTCATGAATTCCTATGAATCTGCCCAATTATTGGTTCCTGCTGTTGCTGGGCGGTAACATCATATCTTCCTGTGGGTCTTAACCTATATATGCTTTGTCTGAATCCAATAAACTTTGTCGCTATGCATTTCATATAGTGTCCATTCATTACTCTTCATTTCGTTACCCCAAGTAAGGTTACACAGGGCTGGTTGACTCTGGAGATGAACCTTACAAAAATGGCGCACAAACAGGGACATATGTCGTCGTAACCCCGATTCCTTTGCTGGTCATAGGATGACGAAGAGTTAACGGCCTCTGCCGTGAGACTGCAGCTCAGGTGGGCAAGGGATCGAACAGAGAAAAAGATTGCTGCATTGGCGGGCCTCCTCTGTTCCCCAACTTTGTCTCTCTCTCTTTCTTTCGCTTTTTAGTTTATCTTTTAGCAGTAATGGGTAATTCTATTCCTGTCTTTTTAAAGGACAAAGATCGGCAAATAGTTCCAAGATCTCCTAGGAACAGGTTAACTCCCCTGTTAATACTCAAGGGAGGCTTGGGAAGGATAGGTTGTGTCTCTCGAGAAGAGTTTTAAATCTGGTGTTCTGCTTACTATAAACGTTCATTATCCCTCTTTGATAATGTTCCAATCTTTCTTTCTTGCGACTTCTCGGACAGCTCTAAGCTGTCCCCCGATAGTTCTAAACTGTGATTGTGGTATAGATAAAAAGAGCACTTAATTAAAGTTACATAATACTTGGGTTCAGAATCTGGCCAAACGATTTACTAGATGTGAGGCTTTTAGTAATACCCTCTATATTCCTTATTTATTAAATGAGATGTTTTTGACTGATTTCTAAGATGATTTTGAGTTTCCACACCTATGATTCCAATGCATTACACTGTCAATTCACAAACATTCTTATTTAAAAAGAAATATTTTTTAAAGCTTAAGTACTTAGAGAATTTACAAGTTGAGAAGGAATCGAAAAGTGTACCTAAGCTGACTCAGAGGCATGCAATAGTTACGAATTGCCAGAATTAATGAATAACTATTCCCTCAATTCAACTTACTGCCCTCTCTCATGACTTCTACATTTCATCTGATAACTTCATCAGAAACAAACATCTAGGGCAGTAAACCCAGAAATACTATTATAAAATGAGAAATATTAAATAATAAATAATTCTGGCAGGAGGAAAAAAGTAAACCCTTTAGAGAGCATGAAATGAAGACCACATTATTCTAGGACCTTAGGGATTGCAGGGCACTTTCCCCACAAAATCCCTATGAGGGAAGTGCAAGTACAGTAATTCTAATGCCACAACAGCAGGAGCAGAAATATAAAGATATTAAGAGTCTGGCCTAACGTCACAGATAGAAAGTACTATAACAATAGAAAGACAAGTAACAATAAATCTGAGTTTCCTCCTCATAAAAATGATAAATGGTCAAGGGACATAAATAGGCAATTTCCAGATAAAGAAATCAAAACTATGAATAAGCACATGAAAAAGTGTTCTAAATCTCTTATAAATCAGAGAAATAAAAATCAAAACAACTCTCAGGTACCACCACACACCTAAAACACTGACTAATATGGCAGCAAAGTAATAAATGTTGGATTTGATGTCGCAAACTTGGGACACTAATGCATTGCTGATGGAGTCATGAACTGATCCAACCAGTATGAAAGACAATTTGGAACTATGCCCAAAAGGGCGCTAAAAGACTGTCTGCCCTTTGAACCAGGCATACCACAGCTGGGTTTGTACCCCAAAGAGATAATAAGGGAAAAGATTTGTACAAGAATATTCATAGCTGTGCTCTTTGTGGTGGCAAAAAATTGGAAAATGAGGGGATGCCCTTCAATTGTGGAATGGCTGAACAAATTGTGGTATATGTTGGTGATGGAATATTATTGTGCTCAAAGGAATAATAATCTGGAATTCTACGTGAATTGGAATGACCTCCAGAAACTGATGCAGAGTGAAAGGAGCGGAACCAGGAGAACATTTTACATAGAGACTGATACACTGTGGCACAGTCAAATATAATAGACTACTCTACTAGCAATAATGCAATAATCTAAGACATTTCTGAGGGACTTATGAGAAAGAATGCTATCAACATCCAGAAAAAGAACTGTGGGAGTAGAAACACAGAAGAAAAGCAACTGCTTGATCACATGGGTTGAGGGAAATATGAATCAGGATGTAGTCTCTAAACAATCACGCTAGTCCAAGCACTAATAACATGGAAATAGGTCTTGATCAATGATACATGTAAAACCCAGTGAAATTACTCATTGGCTACAAGAGGTGGGTGGGAGGAGAGGAGAGAAAGAACATGATTCATGTAACCATGGAAAAATATTCTAAATTAAATAAACTTTTTTTTTTAAATGAGAACTTTGCACTTTTATAAAATGAAAAATAACTTGTTAGTAGTACCAACAACAATGGGTTGCTTTACCTAGAGGCCAAATTGAAAATAAGGGCTGCATACACTGAGAGCAGAGCAAGAGTTGAATTGACAGTACAGTTTTTTAACTTAAAATATTCTCAGTCTTATCCTTTTGTGGAAAGTGTTCAAGGGACAAATGCCTAACAAAATATACAAAATGCACTGGATAGATATTTGGTATTAAAAATAAAATTAAGAAAAAATTTATAAAATAAAATGATCAAAATTAGAATATATTTCTAATTTTGTGAGCACAAATCAGTGCTAATCCGAACAATATATTGATGGAAATATAATTAATATCCTCTGAAACTGCAAATGGAAAATCCCATTATTTGAAAACCAGAAAAATATATTTGACAAAAATGGACTTCATAATATTTCTGTATCTCACTAGATTATAAATAAAAGTAAATGCAGAGATTTTCCACGTACACTTGGAATTTTGAAGTCATTTCGTTCTCCCTTAGTTTTAGCTGGGATTTCTCCAGGTTCTAGGACACTCTCACTGCTTTCAAGATCACTGTCATCTTCCTCTGTGGAAATACTACTATTTTCTTCTTTTTCCAGAATCTCAGCTTCAGAAGAGACAGAATCACATGACTTAGGTCTTGAAACACAATCACTCTCAGACTTTAAATTGTCTTCTATTATACATTCAGCAGCAAGAGGCATAGAGGCAGAAGATTCCATGAGATCAGAAGAAGGAATACTACTATCCACTTTGTCTTTCTCACATTTTATTTCCTGCTCTATAGAATCAGAGTGGAAAGATGTGCTGACGCCATTGCTTCCTGGAGATAAAGAAAACATGGAGTATTAATAAAGTTTATATTACATTATTATCACATAGCATTATTATTCTTTTACCAAATTAATATCAATTTAATAAATGGTCTCAGTTTATTAATATCAATGATTGCAGTAAAAATACTTGTTAAAAGATAGATGAAAAGATGGAAAAATTAGTTTTTATCCAATGAGAAATTAAAGAAATAGCACGATATTCTAACACTATTGCACTTTTATCGTTAAATTATAAAATGTGCTTTAAGTTAAAAATGAAGAAAATGTACTTAAGGGTTTTCATAAAAGTCATTAAGAAATCTAAAATCAATAGTGATGATATTAATTTTTGTGGATTGATTTTGTCCCCAATAAAGAAGTCCTCAATCTTTACAGGTTTGAGTAGGCAAGAAATCTACACATCTAAGATAAATAAAATACTTTCATCATTTGTCTTTAATGTTGATAAAAGATGTTAGGATCTGAAAAGAGAGGGGAATAATAAATTAATATTATATTTAAAAAAATAGTATGGCATATGAGGTTCTGATAGATGTTGGATCTTCAAAGCTGTCCCAGTAACAATTTATAATTTTACACATTAATAGGACATAGAGACCCATAGCCAAATTTTTTCCCCAATCACATACCTGAAGAACTAACAAAAAACTACTCAGCATAGAAGATGGAAACAGAACAAGAAGGATAAAGGCACAAGGTTGCAAAGTCAATCAATTCTGACAGAGTAATAAAAACATTTGCTTCTGATATGGGCATAA
This sequence comes from Monodelphis domestica, assembly GCF_027887165.1. Lineage (NCBI taxonomy): Eukaryota > Metazoa > Chordata > Mammalia > Didelphimorphia > Didelphidae > Monodelphis > Monodelphis domestica. The sequence continues at coordinate 125,982,847 of NC_077233.1, forward strand.
CTTAGATAATAGTGGTTCAGGTCATCCAATATTAGTTCTTCAGTAATTAAAAAAATCACAAATTGTTTAAAATGTTATATTCCAAATAATGATTTCTTCTTTTTAAATAAATAGTTCTCTAAGAGGAGATTGGGCCTGTTAATAAGCAGGTTTAAAAAAAATAAAAGAGGGCTCTCATGCCCTGATAAGTGATTAAAGCCTAAAAAATATTATTCTTAAATGGGGAATACAGGCTCTGATATATGCCAGAAAAATAACTATCACTGGCTAAACCTCAATACTTTTTAAATGAAGATACATAGACTATCTAACTCACAAGGTGGGAAGGGGAAAAAAAAACACTTTACACCCCGTAAAGTTCCATAAGACAATAATTATATGTAATGATAATTATGTTAAAGGGAAAGTAAGGAAAAAACTGAGTTTTGTGGGGTTGATTGTACTAGCAATTTGCAATTACCAAAACTACATGAAATTAAGGTTAGCATTTGCCTATATTCTTTAATTATGTTCAGAATGAAATTTAATGAATTACAAAATTTGGACAAAGAAAAAGAATGTATCTCTATTAAAAGACAATTATAAAAAAGAAGACCAATATTTTCCCAACAGCTAAAGAAGGTTGTCTACAGGGAAACCAAATAATTCTAAGTACGTGGATAATATAATCTGCTTTAAAAAAGAATTTGTGTAATTTGTTACACTTTATTTTTCATTTAAGCCTTATCAGAAAAATGTGGACTACAAGATGTGGTATAGACTGGCTATAAAAACTCAGAAAAGTTCTCTATTAAGGAACAAAAGATTGGGATGTAGTAGTAGTAGTAGTAGTCTCTCGGTAACCGAGGACGATTGTCTTTGTGCTTTTTCATCTATGATAAATGAGTGTGCACAAAGACACTTGTGTGTGAAAGAGATTTAAGTGGAAAAGTCGATGCACAGAGACAGTCCCACTCTCTCAGCGTTGGAAGCCTGGGTCCACTGGCACGAAAAGTCGTTACACCTGGAGACTTCATCAGCTGATTGGGATGTATATATAAGACAAATGCAAACCAATAAAATCACAGATTTTTAAAAATAATTTACATTTCAAATTCTATTCCATTGTATTCATAAGAAAATCTGTGTATAAGCCTTTTCTTGTTAAATAATCAGCCAAAATATCTCCCTAAAAATATAAATAATATCGTAATAAAATATGGAAGCAATAAAAACTGAGATTAATAAATTGAAAGAAGTGTGAAATAATAAAGCATCATTCCTAATTTTGCTCCCAATTTTATTTTTTGAAGTTCACTATTCTCTTAAGTATAGATTTCATTTCCCATGTATGTTTATAAAGTATCTCCTAAAACTTCAAATTTGAGTTTATTATATATTCTATTTACAATACTACAATATCTATCTGTTCATCCATAGAATGATGGAATTAAATAATCAACAGTTTTTAAGTTGTAAGTAAAATACAGTCTTAATCTCACCTGAGACTTTAACATTATCTGATAAACTCTGATCAACCTGCATTCCTTTAATGGTGGTCTCTTCCCCAGAAGATATTCCAGTGTTCACCAACCCTTTTTTTTCTACTGGCTTTTCATTGACCTTGAAATCATCTGTAGTTGATTCAGTGGCTACAACTTCTGCACCAATTACCATAGCTGATATTTTTTCATCCTCTGGAGTTTTAAGTTTTTTAGATCGAGATCTTGTGTGCTGGAGGCTGTTATAAGAGATATTGCTGTCAAAGCAGAATGGGGCTGTGGTGGATAAGATAAAATGTCTACCAATTTAAATATCACTTTCAACTACTTAAAGTACCAAAAAGAAAAAAAAATCTGAATTTTTTTCCATTTTTTGTGCTGATAAGAGTATGCAGTTTATTAAGTGAGAGATCAAGTAACTGATTAGGTTCCCCCTTTAATTTTCTTATTAAAAAGATAGGAAATAATAAAGCTAAAGCAACCTCCAGTGACTTATTAACCAGTATCAAAATTCATCATTAGAATAAGAGCTACAGGCAAATTCTAAATCAACATATATTTCTAAAATGCCTATATGGAAGAGGTAAGTAAAAGAACTGGACCTTGAAGTATTCTAAAAGAAAGACATAACCCAATCTCCAGCTTGAAAAAATTAACAGTCTTTGTCTCAGTGTGGAGATGATCATGTAAATTCTACTCTCATGTACAGAGAATGAAGCACAAAGTAATAACAAAAAGACATAATATCAGAGACTCTTGTAGGCCCATATATATATATATATATATATATATAAACTATACTTGCATGATTTCTGCCAAGGTAGAAAAAAATGTCAGAGGACTAAGCTCTAAAGCACCCTGACAACCACTTACTAGAAAGGAAATGAAAGGAAAGAGGAAGAAAGAAGAGGAGAGAAAGGGAAGGCAAGTCTCAATATGAGCATTGAGGCAGTTTCTCTGCTCAGATTTCTGAGATGGATATAAGCCCACCTAAAAAACAGAAAATTTGTCCATAGCAGCGATTTTGGAAATGTCTAAAAGTTCATGGAGAATTCTGAGTACTATTCTCTAAAGTGCATGGCCAAACTTGTTTTACTCCCAAGAAAGTCCAGATGTTTTATTCCCAAGAAAGTTCACAATGTCCTCATGAATCTCCATACAAAAAACCACTAAGCATTTTCTTAAGGACTTAAAAAAAAAACTACTCATTCAAAAATAAATTTCACAATGTGGTCCAAAACATAAATACTAAGACTCAAAATACACAACTTGATAATAATGTAAATTTTATGACACATAATTCACTTAAAGCTTCAAATAACTTCATTTCATGTCTCTTTGTGCTGAGATAGAGGAGTGGGTAGAACCTCTGACTCCTTAACCCTCTATTAAAAATACCTAAAGAAAGCATAAATTACCAGTATAAAAGACCCTGGGTAACTCAAACGGTAGTTCTGAAGATCATGACAATCCTCAAATAAGAATTCAACCCACTATAGCTACTTTCAGTGTATAGTTTGTAAAGCTACTGAGCCTATTTATATCCAATTCTAATTACTGAATGGCCTCAGACATTTTGGGCTCTAATTCCCAGAGATTTGGGGAAACACTACAGTTTAAGAAAAAACCATTGCCAAAAAAATCACCAGAAATATGAAGGCTATGCAGGGTTCAACCTCCTTTACAATGCAGTTTTCTCATTACAATGAGTAATTTTTTTCCAAAGTTAATAATTTTGTCAATTGTAAGAGGGAAGGAATAAGTCCATCAGTACCTTGGTAGTCTAGGCTGCAAATTGGGATGAAATGAGATTTGCGTACACAAAAATATTTTTATTGTTGTTTTATCAACACTCTATAGAAAAAACTGCTATCTAGCTATAACAAAAGAAGAAATCTATTGGGTAAAAAGATGGATTGAAATGGTGATGAACAATAGTGCCCTAGAAACAAATGCCTTAAATAGAACTGACTAAATGTGAGAATAATATTCTCTGCACTGTGTGTACCACTTAAAAAAGGTAATTTGAAAATAATATACCATTTATATTTATTACAATCATTAAGAATTAAAAATTATTTGTCAAATTTTCATTCAAATATGAACAAAGGTGAAATTTTTTTAAAAATGGAACAAACATTGAGAAAGGAATTTTAAATGAAGTGTTGTTTTCTGCAAGACAAAAATTAATAAATAGGTGGGAGGAAAATAATTACCTTCTGGATGGCTTTCTAATTTTCTTCCTTTGCATCCACAATTTTACTTCTGGTGTCGATTCTGGAGTGGGCTGTGTGTGATCGATGGTATATATATCCTTGCCTTGTTTCCAAAGATGATACCTGTCTGGCTGAAATTTCTTCACAAAAATATCCATTGAAATTTTCACCATATCTTTCCTGCAGGTGCACTTTAAGACAAAATACAAGACAAATGATATTCGAAAATTCTAAAGCATTTCTGAAATTAAATAAAGGTTAACTTTTCAGAAATAACTAAAACATACCAAATAATTATTTAGTGACTACATAACTACTCATAATGATTTACATTTAAAACATTTAGTTTTCAGTTAAGAACATTTCAAAGGAAGGTTACTGTGAAGGCCTTATGCTAAATCAGACATATTGGAAAAGAGGAATATATTCAACAACAACAAAAAAAGTATAACTATCCAAAAATGTCACTGTGAATTTGATACCAAAAATTTACCAGAAATGGGAGAACGAATTTAAAAAATTGGCCTGTCTTACAGTGATAAACTCTTTATACGAGCTTGATTTTTATCCTACTATGAAAGATAGATATATAAAGCAAAAATGTATATGACTGGGACAAAAGAAAAAAGATCAGTGTGAATGCAGGAATTAACTGAAGTGTAAACAACACTTTTCCCTAACAGAAGAACATTTTTTAGTCTTCAAGAAACGGGAGATCAGAATTACGGAATTTTTAATTATTTTTAAGTAATAAGGCCTCATTAATAAAACACTGCTAGACAATTTTGAACAGTCCAACCTCCACTCCACACCAAAAAGTTCTCAGATAAAAAATACGAGAGAATTTTCCCCTCTATGGTTATGATATACAGGACATTCTATTAAAATGTGGGTGAAAAAAATACAACAATGAAACAATTCCTGGTCTCAGTATGTAAATATACAGCAAGTACACATCTATTTGCAAAGTAGTAAAAAAAATAATTTTAAGAAGGATAGTAAAGGATACTGCCAATAGCAAGAGAGGCTTCAAGAAAGGACTTCTGCAGGAGATGCTCAGTTGTCCAAAAAGGTAAACTAGGAATATTCCAGGGTAAACCTAAATGGCAATTTCATTATAAATTTAGAGGAGCACTGATCAGTCACAAATACAGGAGGAAAAATGACACATATATGAAACAAATTATAGCCCACTTTGCCTATCAGGGAAATGATTGTGATGACAATAATAGCTAGCAATTTTACAGTATTGTGCCATGTGGGAAGCATAGTGGCAAAATGGATGAAATGCAAGGCCTCAGGCCAGAAAGACTTATCTTCTTGAGGAGAAATCTGACTTCAAGATATATACTAGCTATGTGATTCTGGACAAGTCACTTAAGCCTATCTCCCTCAGTTTTGTCATCTGGAAAATGAACAACAAGAAAAAATGACAAAATATTCCAGTATCAGGGGCAGCAAGATGGCTCAGTGGGTTAAGAACCAGGCCAGGAAACGGGAGATCCTGGGTTTAAATCTGGCTTCAGATACTTCCTAGCTGTGTGTCCCTGGGCAAATCACTGAACCCCCATTGCCTGTCCCGTATCACTCTGCTGCCTTTGAACAAATATATAATATGCAATATTTATTTAAAGATGAAAAGTAAAGTTTCTTTAAAAAAAAAACGATTCTAGTATTTTGGGGGAAAAAATCCAAAGAGGGTTCTGAAATGTCCAACACAACTAAAAAGAAGTGAATAAAAATACACCAGGCATTATTATCTCACTTACTCCTCACAATAACCCCAGGGGTACCTATTGTCATCCCACATTCAAGAATCTCACAACTTTAGTAAGTATCTAAGGCCAAATTTGAACTCAAGTTTCTTGACTGCTTGCTCAGCATTATTTCTTTTTTTAATTTAATTAGATGATTTAGAATATTTTTCCACAGTTACAAGACTCATGTTCTTTCCCACCCTACCCCTACGCCATCCCATATCTGACCTGCAATTTAACAAGTTTAACAAGTTTCACTGATCAAGACCTATTTCTATATTATTAATATTTGCACTAGGGTGATCATTTAGAGTCTATATCCCCAGTCATATCCCCATCGACCCATGCGGATCAACCAGTTCTTTTTCTTCTGTGTTTCTTTTCCCACAGTTCTTCCTCTGAATGCGGATAGTGTTCTTTCTCAAAAGTCCTTCCAAATTGTTCTGGATCACTGCATTCCTCCCAGTAGAGAAGTCCATTACATTTGATTATACCACTAGGTTCTCCTGGTTCTGCTCCTCTCACTCTGCATCAATTCCTGGAGGTCGTTCCAGTCCCCATGAAATTCCTCCACTTTATTATTCCTTTGAGCACAATAGTATTCCATCACCAACATATACCATAATTTGTTCAACCATTCCCCAATTTAAGGGCATCCCCTCATTTTCCAATTTTTTGACACCACAAAAAGCACAGCTATGAATATTCTTGTACATGTCTTTTTCCTTATTATCTCTTCGGGTACAAACTCAACAGTGCTATGGCTGGATCAAAGGGCAGATAGTCTTTTAGTGCCCTTTGGGCATAGTTCCAAATTCATGCCCACCATTCCTAACTAGTGTATCATCAGCTATTTCATGTTATATGAAGTACTTAATCAGTCCCCACCACAAAATCTTTTGGCATGACACTAATTAGGGTGTGGTACAAAGAAACTATTTTGATAGAAATAAGATAAGCTTATGAGAGACAGAACCAAATCTTGCAGGAAACTGGGATTCACAAAGATGGAGGTAACAAAATATCAGATGCAAATCTTGGGGTACAGCTGCTGCAAAGGAAAGGAGATAATAAGAGAGCATTTTCTATGAAGAATATCAAGTAGACCAATATAGTCAAAACATAGGCTAAGGAAAAAGAGTATAACAAGAAAATGGAAGAAGTCAGGTCATAAGGAACTTTTAAATGCCAACAGAATATATTTTTAATATGAAAGGTTAATCGGAAGTTGAAGTAATTAAATGAGCATAGTACAACAAGGCAGGCCCCAACCGAACAATAGAACTTGGATACACCTAAGGCAGTAGCAAAGGCTCATAGAACTCTCAGCAGGAGGGGTGGGGATGGGGATGGAGGGGTCCTCAACAACTTCTCATGAGCAGAAAAGGGTCCCTTTGCTGTCACTGGGTGTAAGACTCTTGTCACATTATTCATACTCAGCACCAGGTTGCAGGTTTGGGAAGCTGTCAAGGTGTGAGGGGAAGCATTAACATACACCAGGATTCATAGCCACAGGGTAGCAAAGGACGATGATCATAGTTTTAAAGAGTAAAAGAGTGATTCTGATTACTAACAGAGTTGAGCACAGAATGGGATGATATTAAACACAAATCCCTATATATCATAGAACCTATGGGTCACCAGTGCAGGCTCTGAAGACAGTTGCACAAAGAACCTGAAACTTGAAGAAAGGCTCCCTTCAACACAATTACAGAGTCCAAGTTTAAGTGTTTTAAACTAAAAGAAAAAGGCAGGAAAATTAGCAAAAAAAAAAAAGACAGAAAGAAACTTAACATAGAAAGTTATTTTAGTGACAGGGTAGACTTAAACAATTTGCTATGTAAAGCCTCTAAGAAAAATGTTAATTGCTCAAATCACAAAAAAGAATTAAGAGAAGAGCATAAAAAGGATTTTGAAAATCAAATGAGAGGTAGAAGGAAAAATGGGAAATGAAATCAATGATACAGGGAAATCATTTGTTAAAGGAGACAGACAGACAGACACACACACACACACACACACACACACACACACACACACACCTGAATAAATAAATACCTTAAAAAAAAGGTCAACTAGTAAAAAGAGACAAAAATTCAAAGAGACTGCCTTGAAAGGGAGAACTAGCCAAATGGGAAAAGATATACAAAAATGAACTGAGTAGAAAACTTTCTTGGAAGATAGAATTGGCCCTTTGGGGAAAAAGAGGCACAAAAATTCACTGAGGAAAACAACACTTTACAAAGTAGAATTAGCGAAGCAGAAAAGAAGTTAAAAATGCTTACTCAAGAAAATGATGCTTTAAAAATTAGCACTGGGGAAGTGGAAGTTAATGACTCCATGAGATATTAAGAAAAATCAAAGTATAAGAAATGTAAAATATCTCATGGTAAAAAAAGAAAAACTGAACTAAAAAAATTAAACCAACAAATAATTTAAGAATTTTGGACTACTTGAGAAATATAATTTTAAAAAAAGTTTGGACATCATCTTTCAAGAAATCATAAAGGAAAACTACTTTGATATTCTAGAACCAGGGGATAAAAAAGAAATAATTGAATCTACGAATCACCATCTGAAAGATCAGAAAGATCACTCCCAGGAATATTCTAGTCAAATTACAGAAGACCAAAATTAAGGAGAAAATAATTCACATATAGTGGTGCCACCATCAGAAATTAGCAACTTTCACATTATGTAAGCTTAGAGCCTAGAAGAGGATATTCCAGAGGGCAAAAGAGCTTGGACTTCAAGCAAGAATCATTTATCCAGCAAAATTGAGTATAATCTTTGGCAGGGGGGAGGGGAGAGAAGAATTTGAACAAAAATATTTTTAGCAGCACTTTTTGAAGAGGCAAAAAAAATGGAAAGTATGTCCATTGGAAAATGGAAAATGGTTGAGCAAGTTGTGGAATATGACTGTAATGGAACACTATTGTACCTTAAGAAATGACAACAAAATTAGTTCAGAAAAAACTAGAAGACTTATACAAACAGATACTAAATGAAGTAAGCAGAATCAGGAGGGTATTGGAGGTTCTTTTACTAAGGTACTTAAGGAAAAGGAAAACAACTAGAACAGTAACACCAAGAAATAAGGCTAAAGGAGAGACTCAATTCTCACTCCTCTTCCCCCCACCTACTTCCTGTTCTTTTGTTGGTCTTAATGGCTATTCAACTTTGGTAGTTTTCAACAGACTAATTTCACTTTAAAATATTGAAAAAATGGGATTTATTTTGAAGGAAGAAAAGGTAGAGAGTTGAGATAGGGTAGAGGGAATTTATGGTTTCCCTAATCTATTATAAATTCACTATAAAGAAAGTAAACGTTGAATTGTCTTTAAGGGGATATTGTTAATGACTTGAAAAGATCCTAAGAGCTATGCCCAAAATCTTTCAAGGAGAAATCAATAGCCAGAAGTTTAGAGTAAATCTTCTCTGCCAGTTTCTTCCTCAGAGTCTCAAGGAAGAAGTGAGAAAATCAGTTTTTGTGCCAGCTTATTTAAACTGCCTTCTTCCTGGCCACATTCTTCTTTGGAATCTTCTTCATTGACAGGTCTTCAAACTTCTATTTTTGCAATTGCTTGCAAGTCTTTCTCTAGCAGGAATCAGCTCTTCACAGAAGACAACTGCATACAGTAACAGAAAAACTAAATGATGATGAACTGTGAAGAGTTAGGCTATTACAACCAATGTAAAATTACAATATAATCACAAAGGATTCATGATAAAAAAAAATCATTGGCACAGTTGAAAAGGGAAAATCAAAGCAAAGTATCTTCTACTTTATTTCCTTTGTGATTTTTTAATTTGTTTGATATGTGTTTTCTTTTAAAGCATAAGTAATGTGGAAATATATAAAGCAGCAATATAATTTGTTTCAGACTATTACTGCCTTGGAGTTGGGGGAAGGCGGCAGAAAAAGAGAGAATAAAAATCATAAAGTTTCAGGAAATGATTGTCAAATTGTTTCTCCAGGTAATTTTTTAAAATAATTAGAAATTTTTTTAAAACATAAATCAGGAATTTGGAGAATTCTGTGTTGAGGTTGGGAGAAAAGAAAAATACTTCCACTATAGAGCTACTAAGATATGAAGTCAATGGAGACAGAACAACATGAGTTAAAATAGAGTCTCAGACACTTATTAGCTGTGATACCCTCTGCTTGTTGTAGTTGTTGTTGTTTTAGTAGTAGTAGTAGTTGGAAAACCAATAAGTGTCAGGAAAACCTGGAAATAAAAGAGTATGAAGGGGAAAAGAGTGAAAGTGACCAAAAAAAGACACTTAGAATGAGAATCAAGAAAAGGTCATGAGATTATCAGGATACTGTTAATTTAAGAAAAAGCAATTTTGGTTGAATGGGGAGATCAAAAGCTAGATGGTAGAGTTAAAAAGAGAATGAAAGGGAAAGGAAGTAGAGTATCTATTGTCCATGAACTGCTCAAGGACATTAGGCTCAAAAGACAGAAGAGACATACGTTCATATCTATTAAGAGGTGGATCAGGAGGAAATTACTAAGCATATGTGTATATATGAATGCATATAAATATATGTGCAGGTGTAGTGTGTGTGTGTGTGTGTGAATGAAAACACACACAAACACACAATCTTAGTGAGGTGACATAGTGAATAAAGGTCTGGGCCAGGAGTCAAATTCAAATTTAAATCTAACCTCAGCACTTTATCAGCTGTGTGACTCTGGGCAAATAACATGAACAAATCTCAGTTACTTTATCTATACAATAAGTTAGAGAATGGAGAGCAAATCACTCCAGTATCATAGACAAGGAAATCTCAATAGCGTCATGAGCAGCTACAAGGAAAAATTTGACAGTCTGGAGCAACCACTGTGATAAGTGAGGAAATGGGATAATTAACATGGTGTAAAAGGATTGCTTTGCAGTCATAAGAGTCCAGTTAACGTTTTTTGTGGATACAATTAACATTGTTTTATAATTTCCATAAACTTCACTCAGCATCACATGTATAGAAATAAAGGTAGAAGTGATCCATGGCTAAGATTTTCAGGGTAAGTTCAGTAATATGATGAAAGGAAAAGGGTCTTGAGAAGGGAGTTTAGAGCTGAAGTAGCACCCAAGAAGTAAAGAGGAAGAAGGGCAACAGTGTAGGTTTGAAAAAAAATGGAAAAGAAATGAGAGGTCAAAGATATGGAGGTCAAATTGTTAGGGAAAGGGAAGGCTGAGAAAGAGGTGTATAGATGAAGAGATATGGGAAAATTAAGGAAAATGCGGAACATGGAAGTATTGCATATCTGGGAAAGATAAGATGAAATATATTTTGATAACACTACCTCAGGGTATGTGGTTGATAGGGATAAAAGAATATCTGGAGAATGAGAAAGTTAAGGGCGTTTAAAGGAATGTCAGCATGTATATTGAGTTCCACTAGCTTGAGAAAGAAATGAAGAGGGGATACGGGAAGGGTATAAACTACTGAGTGCCAAGCACTGTGTTAATTGACAAATATGATGTCTTTTCATCTTTACAACAATCCTGTGAGATGAATGCTATTGTTATCTCCATTTTATAATGAAGGAAATTGAAAGGGGTGAGTGGGGGAGACTCAGTAACTTAAGCAGGAACACACAGTTAGTGTCTCAACTTAAGACTTCCTATTTCACAGGCCTAACAGTCCAGCCAGTATACACTGTGCAACAAGCTGCATCTAAGAGGCGGCCTTTCTGCATCAGGACTGAAGTCACAGAAGAAAAAACAGAAGTGACCCAGAAGGTAATATATAGCACCTATAAGAAATTTATGAAATTATCAAAACCAAAGGAAAAAGGTTATTTAATAATGATAATAGAGGAATAATTTTTTTAAACCCTTACCTTCCGTCTTGGAGCCAATACTGTGTATTGGCTCCAAGGCAGAAGAGTGGTAAGGGCCAGGCAATGGGGGTCAAGTGACTTGCCCAGGGTCACACAGCTGGGAAATGTCTGAGGCCAGATTTGAACCTAGGACCTCCCGTCTCTACGCCTGGTTCTCAATCCACTGAGCTATCCAGCTGCCCCCTAGAGGAATAATTTTTAAGTGCAAAAGGGAAGCAAGAATCTAACAGTGGAGCAGGTTTAACACGAGAGGCAGTAGGAAATTATTTAAGGGCAGCCCCTGATATAAATAGAGACCAAGTAGGAACTCAAATCTCAGTGACATCAAAAACACGAGAAAAGTGGACAAAGAAAAGATTTAAGATGAAGGCAAATTTGTTGCCCATGATCAGTCACATTAGAGAACACAGTAAAGGACATGAATGACTTTAGAGAAGAACTTAGGGAGTCAGGACATTAAGGAAAGAAATTAAGGGATTAGAAAAAGGGATACCAAAAAGTGTTTTGAGTAATTACATCAGGAGGTTCAAAATCCCTAGGGATGTGGAGGGTAGGATGAGAGGGGTAGTGTGTTAATCATGTAGTAATCAATTTAGGTAGATGATCAGAAACCATAGAAGTTTAGATTCTGGGTGGAACAAATCTCAAAACTTTAAACAATACAAATAACAGAGCTAAAGGAATATTGTTATGCCGTGCCCAGAAGTCAGGAGACCAAGCTGATAATCAGATGAAATGAACTTTCTCCACTTCCATGGAAGAGAGAAATCGAAAAGTACTTAACACAATGATGTTCCACCTCCTCCTCCTACACGAAAGCAGGAGACCAAGGAGACTTAACATGTGAAAATAGCACTTCCTCCCCATACCAGAAAAGTAGGAAATTGGTTTAAAATAGAATATTTCTCCCCTGCCCCCAGGAGGAACAGCATGTACAAGTTCTTAATAGACTCTACTCGAGAGTTTCCATCTCCACAATTCTTATTTTTCATATAACTACAATGTACTCTCAGTCTGGAATGCCCCTAGGCTTCAAACTTTTGACTCATACCTTTGCCATTCTTAAGAAACAAATTCAACTGGAGGAATTCCATGTGAAATAGAAAGACTTCCAGGAACTGATACAGAGTGAAATAAGCAGAAGAAGGAGAACATTATATATAGAGACTGATACACTGTGGTACAATCGAAGTAATGAAGGTCTCTACAGGCAGCAATGCAATGACCTAGGCCAATGCAAAGGAATTTATGAGAGAGAACACTATCCACATACAAAGAAAATTTTGTGGGAGTAGAAACACAGAAATCATGTTGGTACGTGATTGGGGATGTTGACTTTAATAATATGGAAATCCATTTTGAACACTGATACATGTATAACCCACTGGAATTGCTCAATAGCTCCGGGAAGGGGAGGGAAGATGAGAGGGAAAGAACAAGGATCATGTAACCAAAGAAAACTATTCTAAATTAATTAATTAATTCAAAATAAAATGAAAAGAAATAAAGAAAAAAAAGGATTAAGTTCAAGCCTCTCCTTGAACCATATGGATTTAATCAGAGAATCTTGGTTCAAATTTGGAATCTCTTAGTTATACCAGTATAACCTTGGGCAAATCACTTTTGGTTTCACGTTCCATTCTTTATTATAAATATTAGGATAAGACAAGATAATCACTAAGATTCCTTTAAGTTCTAAAATATTCTATGGTACTAAGGGTTCATTCTTGGCATTCTTACATGTTTTGGCAAAGAAAGGAAATTCAATATCAAAATATTAAGATTTACAAATAAACATCTAAGGCAGAAATCAAAGTTATTTTTGCAAGATATTCTATATAGAAATGAGATTTAATAACAAACTTCAGGAATATGAAAATATTTTGTATAAGAATACGACTAGTCTTCTATGTTAAATGGAAGATGAAATAGGGTGAATTAAATTTAAATTACAGCCTAACGGATTTTCATTAGATTTGCTAAAGAGTCTTCTGAGACTGAAAACTGTTAAATCCTGGGATAAATCATTAGGAAAAACTAGATTTGATAAAGAACTATCTACAAGTTAACTGAATAAAGCATAAAGGGAAAATAATAAAAAATAATAAAATAATATATAATATAAATATAATAATATAATAGAAATAGAAATAGAAAAATCATTATACATTATAGCATAACGATATAGGCATACTTTTTAAATGTTACTAATCACATATTCTGCATATAATGTAGATAAATTAACAATACATGGTGGCATGCAGATTGTAGAATATATAGACTATCATTCTAAATTTTAAAATAATCTCATTCATAATCCTAAGGAAAGAGTTATGAATCTAACGAGTTATTTTCGCGCATGTGCGCGTGTATGTGTGTGCGTGTGTGTGTGTGTGTGTGTGTGTGCACGTGTGTGTGTGTGTGTGTAGAGAGACAGAGACGGAGAGGGAGAGAGAGAGAGAGAGAGAGAGAGAGAGAGAGAGAGAGAGAGAGAGAGAGAGAGAGAGAGAGAGACAGAGAGAGAGACAGAGAGACAGAGAGAGACAGAGAGAGAGACAGAGAGACAGAGAGAGAGAGAGACAGAGACAGAGACAGAGACAGAGACAGAGACAGAGACAGAGACAGAGACAGAGACAGAAAGAGAGAGAGAAATCTTGAGATCAGGGAGTTTTTTTTAATGTTTTAGTAAAATTGATTTGGAGGCAATGTTTAAGTGAGCATGGAGGGGTGGCTAGAGATTACAGAGATAAAAATTCTAATGAAATGTGTTTGTAGACAAAATATCTTGCCACAACATAATCGACTGAATCAATGTGGAAAATACTTCCATGCTATTTCCTTTTAACGCAACAAGTTAAGTACTCCTACCACATTAAAGGATCAAGATATAGCTAACAATATGTCATTTATACATTAAAACCTTACTATGAGAGACTATATCTTGTGAATTTTTTAATCAAAGAGGCAGGAAGTAGCTCTCTTACAAATGTAAGATAGGAAAAACATACACATACTATTTCAGGACATAATGACTTTGTAGACTTTTGTGGATATGTTTTTCATAGCATTTTTTTAATGTAATTTACTAATTGTCATAAAATTGACTGAGAAACATAGAATATAAAAGATATTTTTTAAGTAACTATGCAGGGCTAAATGTGCCACTGAATGACTGTCTTTTGAAAAGTGTGTTTAGGGGGCAGCTAGGTAGCTCAGTGGATTGAGAGCCAGGCCTAGAGAAATGAAGGAGATCCTTTGTTCAAATCTGGCCTCAGACACTTTCTAGCTGCGTGACCCTGGGCAAATCACTTAACCCTTATTACCTAGCCCTTACCATTCTTCTACCTTAACAGAAGATGAGGTGTTAAAGCACGAAAAAAAGAAAAATGTGTTTATAGCCATATGAAAATTATGTAAGAGTGGGCAACTGGGTGACTCAGTGGATTTAGAGACAGGATGAGAGATGGAAGGTCCTGGGTTCAAATCTGCCCTCAGACACTTCCTACCTTTGTAACCTTGGGCAAGTCACTTGCCTAGCCCTTACAACTCTTCTGCCTTAGAACTAATGCACAGAATTGATTCTAAGACAGAAGGTAATGATTTTTTTTAATAATATGAGAATGTACAAAAGTGAAAACTACAAAAATCATTCTTGTCCTAACCTTGAAACAAAAATTGTGATATATATTTATTTTTAATGTATTTATTGTGGTGGTGGTGAATATGTTTTAATGTGAGAAGAAAAATTGGATTAAAATATAATTAATATTGAATAAAATATTAATGGAGTTCTCAAGTCATCTATATGAAGGATAAAAGGAAGTAGATATGGTACTTGCCCAGAAGAAGCTTATAATGTAGAAGATATGCCCAGGAATGGGGCAGTGACTCATTTTCTATCCTTCATCCCAATTTGCGATAACCAGTGCAAGAATCTGACATCAAAGACGAACCAGGAGTTCAGTTCCATGCATGGCCTCCTTGATTTCACAATGGTTGAGGCAAAGAGTAATCTATCAAAACCCACAACATGGTACAAGCTGATTAATAGACCCAAACTTGGGTCAGAAATTTGTAGAATTTAGACCAGAAGAGCAGTGAAGTTCCTTGTGTCTCCAACCACGGGATACAAGCTGGAAAAGCTTATAGGAGTACTGGCCAGAGGGGGAAAAAGATGAGAACAAGAAAATTCTAAATGAAAATACAGTTAGCATGCATAATTGGGAATGTGAAAAGAATGAGCTCACTGGTAAACAAATAATGGCCAAAAAAAATCAGAATGCTTGAGAAACCAGAATACAATATACTGTTTACAAAAGACACACTTCAATACACAGATTTAAATTAAGAAAAAGGAACAGAATACTTTATATCTATCATATTCAGAAAAAATTAGTTGTCCTTATTAATTATGCCCCATTTTTAATCCTATAGTGCTACTCTGCCTTGGATGCAAATCAAGCCATTGATTCTAAGATGGAAGGTAAGGATTTATATATAGAGAGAGAGAGACTAATTGGACTAGAATTCTATCAGGAATAAAATAAGGAAAATTAGGTATAAAACTATATTGGGAAAACTATAACTAAATGAATAATGCAATAACAAAAACCGTATGGCTTGAAGTAGATGGAAAAAAATACTTCAACAAGATACAAAGTCTATTCCTGCTTTTTAAAAAAAGTCAAGCAAGCATAGGGATAAAAGTAGCATTTCTTAAAATAGGTACCTCACTAAAATCTCTATCATGGAGATAGGCAAAAGTCTATCAAGTAAGACTAAGAATAAAAGATTAACATCATTACTCTTCAAAATTAAAAAAACAATACCAATGATAGTGATAAAAACAAGAAAAGGAAATTGTAGGAATAAGTATAAGCAAAGAGGAAATAAAACGATCTCTTTTAAAGAATAAGATGATGGTTTACTTCAAAAACTGTAGAAAATCAATTATAAAACTAACTGAAACAACTAATAATTACAGAAAAGGTACAGGATATAAAATAAACCAACACAAACATCCCCATTAATTAACACATTTGACATATATTAAGCAATTAATAAATATTTCTTTCCTTATTTTTAAATACCTACCTTCCAACTTGGAATCAATATTAATTAATTAATTAATTAATTAATCAGCATTAATTCCAAGGCAAAGAAGTGCTAAGGGTTAGGCAGAATCACACAGCTAGGAAGTGTCTGAGGCTAAATTTCAACCAAAGATCTCCTATCTCTAGACCTGTTTCTCAGTCTACTGACTTATACTTCCTTCCCTCTCAAAGAATAAAATGACATACTGTACATGGATGATGACAATTTGAGTACTGGTTTTGAAGAAGTATCCCTATATGATATAATGAGTTTTTTTTTCCTATTATAAAGGGGGAGGAGGCATGTTTTTGAAAGGAAGAGAAAATAAATGGTAATGAAGTAAAAAAACAAAATGAAATAAAAATTTAACTTCTTAAATAATTCATTACCCAGCTCAAAAATCTTGAGTCACTTCTCATCAAATTAAGTCTTTTTGTAAAATTAAACACATATCAGAAAGATAGGTTTCAAAAATTTAATAACATGTATATGTTTATGAATGTATATGTGTAATGTTATAAACATAACATTCACAACTAATATATATATAAGTAAATCTATAAAAAGATATGATTTTATAATAAAATAAAATTATGATTGTTGTTTATTAAATGTTTCAATTTACAGAAAATTATCATCTACTTCATATAATTTATATAAATTTACAGTTGAGTTTTAAATATACTATCTCTCCTGACACAACAGTCCTGGATTAGCAGAAAAGTATATATGATACCTACTTCAGAGATTCAAAAACTAAGGCTGAAAGAAGTTATATGATTTCCTTAATGTCTAGAACTACTTAGTAATGGAGCCATAATAAGAAAAACCATTTCTTTATGACAATAAACTGTTTAACATCTCTCAATCAGTTTCTCATGTGGAAAATAAGCAGACCTCAAATTCTGTGATTCCATTAAGCTATAATTATAACATTTAAATCTCCAGGCCAAATGATATATGACAGTATACAGTAAGTATCATGTAGCATAGTAAAAAGATCAAAAGAATCAAAGGACCCAATTTTTTTTGCATGATATATCTCTACAACCCAAAGGAAGTCACCAATATCTGGAGAGGTCCTGGATTAGACTAGATGATCTCTCAAGATAACTAACAACCAGCTCTAATATTCAATGACTCCATGATTCAATTCATTTTTCCAATAGCGAGGGAATAAGTAATGATTCTCTGGAAGATTCTCTGGAACAGCTCTGGAAGTCTGGACAGTCTATACATTCAGGATATTTGGGAGTGAATTGTGACTATAGAATAAAAACCAGCAGTGATTCAGATTTCAAAAAAATCAATAAAGTTTTAAACTAATTAATTCAGTGATCAAAATAGTCCTTTCTCCTTATACAGCAACTACCTTATCCAACTAATTAAAACATAGATGCACATTTTTTTATTTTAGGGAATTTTGCTTCCCTATATTTTCCACAAAAATGTGATAATGGAATAGAGAAAACAGAAAAGTAATAAGTCTAACATTGCATTGTAAGGTATATAGAATTGGGAACTAAACTTCTATATTTTCTTTTTTCATGGTTTTGAGCTCTTTATGGTCATGTTAGTGTCTACACTTAAGTCTAGTATCATAAACAATATTTGGTAATGACATTGATAAGACTAAAAATGGGACCAAACTTTTTTACCTTAAAACAAGATGGTCTCACAACATAATTTAAATGTGTAATGATGGGGAGCAGGGAAAAAGAACCATTGGGTTGAAATGGAATTGTTAGAGGTTGACAGTTGCATGAGGCAATAATGGCAGTTGGAAACTGAACAAGGACTTCTGGGAAATTCTCCTAAGCACGGAGTCCTGGGTGCAGAGACATAAAAGGGAATGAAAGGAAGAACTGTTCTTTGGGCCATTTTCAAGACACCTGTGGAGATTTCTGACACTGACAGAAATCTTAACATCACGGGTTCCTGTTTAAAACATTGCTGGTTCCTGTCAAGAAAACTTAATTTTTCTGAAGACTTTCATTCCATGAACTATTGAGATATTAGACTCAAATTGCTGAGCAGTGGTCTCCCCTTTTCTACCTCTCCCCTGCCTTTTACTTCAGTAATTAGATTATTTAGAAAAGATTTAAGGAGACCTACAATCTCTCAAACCTCTATCCCTTTACCCCAATCAACAATTAAATCAAATAAGCGGTCAGATAGCAATTTCAATCTCATTGATTTACATCTACAGAATAAGCCCATTGGGAGACTCCATCTTGTTGCCGGTTTTCAATAAGACACAAGGGAGAGGGGCTTGTGAGCACCCCAAAACAGGGAATATCTGGACTGGGGTCCCTCATACTTTTCCTTGTAGAGAAGACTTCCTTGCTGCCCTTGAGGGCCATCACAGAGGGGAGATTTCCATTTTGTCTCCCCCAAGTAATTCAGGGACTTGGGGGTAGTAGTGAAGGAAGCCATTTTCATCAACCCTTTCTTCACTGTCTTAACTCTCATTTCTCCATCTATGGAGTGTAAGTCCTCCAAAATTACAAATGTAATAAATATTATTTAATGACTGGTTTTGCCACTTGAGAGTTGAGGGTAGAGTTAATTGCAAAGATGATGAGATGTTACCAAGATATTCAGTTTGATCTATCTAATAGGCAATTGGTGATGTGGGACCAAAGATCTGGGAAGAAAATGGTAACTGAGAATAATCAGAATATATTTTGTTCATAAATTAAAATGTGAATTCAAAATTTGATTTAGTCTTATTAAAACAAAATATGACAATAGTTCAAAATTTTAAATGAAGGAACCAGTAAACGTTGATAATAAAGAATAAAAGCCAATCCTGAAAATGCTTCATGATTGTTCATATTTCTGAAAATGATATAAATTCAAGCTGAATTAAAAATGATCTGGGTAATTTGGTCATTTTGAGTTTATATTGATAAAGCAAAAAAGCATTAATTTTAATAACTCAACTATATCGGATTTTCAGAATAACACATGAGAATATTAATAAATAGGTATATCATTAATTTTGTAAATTATGTATTTAAACTTTAAAAATTATTATATTAAAGACTTATTAAATATTACATTGATTTTTAATATGGTACATTTAATTTTTTCCTAGTTACTTCTTCCAGGCAATGAACTATCAGTTTAGATTCCACAAAGTACTATTCATCTCTAGTTACACACAACATGGACACTTTTTTTGATAAAAAGAAATGTACATGAACAAAATTTTTGGATGAATTAACATCAGATATTCTGATAAATTACCCTAAAACAAGAAAGAAAAGCCAACTTCTACCTTCTTATTTTTATAAATCCTTACCTTCCGCCTTAGAATCAATACTATGTATTAGTTCCAAGGCAGAACAATGGTAAGGGCTAGTCAATGGGAGTTAAGTGACTTAACCAGGGTCACACTGCTAGGAAGTGTATGAGACCATATTTGAACCTAGGACCTCCCACCTCTAAGTCTAGCTCTCAATCCACTGAGCTATCTAGCTGACCCAGGAAAAAATACTTTCTAGAATCCATTATTTTATCTTCCTGTCCAAGAGCAGATTATACTTTCTCCATACTTCATTTTGTATAATTTTTATGTAAATCTGCCATAAAAGAGCAACAAAATCAATTATTTCTCTGGCTCTTTTAAAATTCTGTTGGTATCAGTATAATAAGAGAATTAAGAAGAGAAAAACTACGAAGTTCTTTGCATACATTATCTATATTATAATATGCAAAAGCATAGCACTCAAAATCCTAAATATATGTTGAACTCAAGACATTTGTGAGTGACATCCATCACCTTTGGCATATCATTGGCTCACTACATACTTGTGGATCAAGCATGTTTTTCGAGGCAAGAAAAGTTAACATAATATAAAATATTAGAAACTATGATACGTGGGTACAACATGAGAACAGCAGGGGCTTCCATTGAGTAAAATTCTGGAAGGCCTATAAAGACCACTCATCCCCCCAAAGCAAAGACTCTGAGGTAGCCATAGTGCAGCTAAAGTCAGACAAGTAGCTCCTCGCCTGAGGCTTCAATGCTTCACTCTCCTCCGTCTTTGCTAAAACTGGATGCTCGAACCATGTTGATATATGCATTCTCTGGGAATCTGAATTAGATGGTTACATATTGAGATATTGATGTATCAGCCTATAGAAAACTCTGTCTAGATTTGATGAGGTAAACCATATCCATTGTACAACCCTGTAATTATTTGTGAACGCTTACCTGATCTCTCAGACTCTCTATAAAACGGATCTCTCAGACCCTGAATAAAACTTGCCTTGAAAATCATCAGCTTTCCTAGCCCTCCAAATCCCTGCTTTGTTCTCTCTAATTTTCTCTTATTTCCTTTGCCCCTTTCTTGAAGAACCATCAATAAATTGGCAAGGAAAACTTGATAAAATACTTTATAAAATATTAGAATGCAATATACATTTATTAAATGCCTACCATGAACAGACTAGTGTGCCACAAAAAAAAATTAAAAATAAAATTGGTATTAAGGCATAACACTTTTCTTGAGAACTACTATGAAAGATAATTAAACTCCAAGAAAAACAAATTAAACACCCAAAAAAGTACATTTTAAGTGCTTTAATAACTAATAAAACAAAGTTTAACGTAGCATGACTACAACATGCTGGCCAGATTAACTTCATTTGCTTTTTTGGCAAGATTATATTACAGAAATGCTGTGGACATAATCAACTCAATTTTTTTATTATTTTAATGAAGCTTTCTAATATCATGTGAATCCATAAATCTACCTTTTTCCATGACATCCTTGGGTACCCATGTAACAAAGAAAAGAAGCTAAGGACAGTCTCCAAACAAAGGAGAAAAACCTGAATGAAGTAAACTTCCATATTTAAAATTGTTAATGTTCATAAATAAAATGAGGAAGATGGATTTTATCTCCTATCTAGAGCCAAGGTTGGTTATTAAAATCATTCAGTATTCATTTAAACTTTGGTGGTATTTTGATGATGTGATCATAACAATTGGGTACAATAAGGTCTTAGTTCTGCTTACTTCCCTCTACATCAGTACTTACAAATCATAGGAAAATAAATTTAGAACTGGAAGGGACCTTAAAGGCCACTAAGTACAACCCAATCATTTTACTAATTAAGAAAACGATGTTGAGCAAAATAATTTGAAACTCACAAATATTAAAGGTTTATGAGTCAAGTTATGAACTCAGAATTATCTGACTCTAAACTACCTTCTCAAGTTTTTTTCTAAATTATTCATATAGCAAAATAATTTCTTATAGCACAACAATATTCCATTACATTAGCTGACAATCTGCTCAGCCATATCACAATAAATGCCCAATTTTTGTTCTTTGAATATGGTATCTTGAGCTTTATTGCCTTGACTGGATTTACTTGGGGAAATATGCTCAGCACAAAGACCTCTAGATTAAAAATAAAGATACTTTAGTAAATTCTCTAGCATAATCCTGACTGATTAGGGCAAATCACAGTTTTAAATTATATTAGTGTTCCTTCTCTTTAAAAAAAAGTGGAATGGTTTCATATCTTAACATCTCTGCAAATGTGCTAAGTGTTTAAATAAAAGTTTTTTTAATTTGCATTTTGCATTATGTAAGAAGTGAGTACATTTCATGTGATTATAAATTTTAAGGTTCTACTTAAAAGAATTAACACCTTCCTTTTCAATATATATAAAATGGTGAATGATTCCTGAATCTTATATATTTCAGTCTAATGAACAACAGGAGAAAGAAACAGGAATAAAGTGAATGCCTGCCTTGGGCTAAGAAGAAGGAACAAGATTGTAGCAGAGGGCAAGAGAACTACAAGTGAGTTGGGATAACATCAAATACTTAAAGGAAAAGATCAGTGAAGTATAAGGAAAAATTAAAAGTATTACCACATTTGGAAATTTCAATATAACCTTCTACACATGGCCAGATCTTACTGTCCTAACCATTCTATAGAAACTTGGAGTACTTCACACACTATTTACCTGTCTTAACAGTTCTACCTCTTCCTTGAAGAAATGTAATCAAATAAATACTACCTTTACCTGCCTCTACACTTTACCACTTCTCCAAAAAATTAATAAAATCAATACCACAATTACCTCAGGAAAAAGTGTTTGCACTCATCATTTTTCTTGTTTTCCCCCATGCCATTTTGCTGGCCAATATCTCCATTTATGAGTGGTCTCCACAAATAAATAGAAGCTCCTCCAGGTATTAAATTTAATTTTTACATCTTTAAGAATTTATTTATTGAATTTATAAAATTATTTTCTATACTTTTAATTCCTCCTATTTTATATATTTTTAATTATTTTATTAAAACTTTGCATTTTCTTATTACTTCTTATATTTTGTCATTATCATAAAGAAGACCTATTTATTTTTGTGGGCTTATTCTGTAGCCTGAAACTTTATTAAAGCTACAAACTATATAGTTTCATTGTTAATTCCCTAAAAGTATCATACACATAGTAATTACTTCATAAATGGTTTTGTGATCATTGACACAGTCAAGTTAAAGATGAATAGAAATTTAGAAAATATACTAGGAAAGAACTATTCAGTAATTAATAGTAATAAAAAGGAATAGATACTTCTAAACAGGACTAGCAACATTTAAAAATTTTAAAAAACAACAACAAAAAAAAAAAGATAAATACAGGTGAAAAAAATTAAGCAAGTCCATGGTTGCCCAAAATGTAAAGAAAATTATGATTAAACAGTTTATCCGGAGAAATGGTAACATTTTAATGGAATATAAATAATTTAAACCTACATAAAAGAAAAAAGAATCACAGAAATAATAAATAATATCTTCAAAGTAAAAAAACACAGGAATCTTTTTGGGGACTACTTATATCACACTCTAATCAAGGAGAGGAAAAATAGATGAATAAATCAAGAATATCACGACACCAAAACAAAACAGAACAGCAATATCCAAAAAATTAACAACAAATACAAAAAAGAAAATCTAAAAACCAAGAGAAAAACTGTAATAAAAAAAAATTTGATTTATGAATTAAGATAAAAGTTCTTTTTGAAACATCTTGCAAAATAGGCAATTCATTGAAATATTAACCTTTTTTATATGGGAAAAAATTATAATTGCCTAAATTAAAACAAAAAATAAGATGATTCACATCAGAGGAAAAAAATTATAACCTATTTTTATTAATAAAACAGATGAAAGTAATGAATACTACAAATACATAAAATGACCAGATTAATAAAACAAGAAAAAAAATTGAAGAGCCAAACAAAAGGGGTTGCAGAAAAAAAAAACTAAGTCATGAATGGATATCCAAATTAAAAAAAAAAAAGCAGAAGGATTTTAAAGTTTTGACAGACACTGAAAGAAAAATTAATTCCAAAATTCTGTAAAGAGTATTTAAAATTAGGGCAGAAAGCATTCTATCAAAAGCCTTTGATAAGATATATAAGATTCCAGAACATAAACTATAAAGTAATAAAACAGAGAAAGGGAACTATTATTATTATGTGTCTCATCATTGCTAAAACACAAATATTGACTAAAAATCAGCAGAGGACATACAGTAAATAATAGTATGGGTTATGACCACATTAGATTTTTAATTAACTCAACAGCTTAGCTTCAAAAATGGGGAAAACTATAAATATAATAAACCATAATAACAAAAACAAGATAATTCACAAAATTATATATACAGATTAAAAAAAACTTTGAACAAGAAACCTAAATGTTATAATAAAGATATAAATTTTTGAACTACAAGAATAACATTTCCTTTCATCTTGAATAGTATCTATCTGGAATCAATGCATATAAATTATTTATAAGAAGAAATGGTAAGCACCTTTCCAGTAAGATCAAGGGTATTTAAAGTTGCACACTCTCACTATTACTCATTATAATTAAGTGTAAGATAAAATAGGAAGATAAAAGAAAGGCAGAAAGATACAAAATTATCATCTTTGCATATTATAATTTACATGAGAACCATGAGGAAAAAATTATCTCAAAACATTAATTAAGAAAAGGATATAAAACAAAACCACAAAAATAAAAAATTTCTTCATAATAGAAAAAACCCAGAGAATGAAAAATTAAAATTCCATTGAAAATAACTCTAAATCTATAAAATACTTACAAATCTACTCAACAAAGTCAGTTACATAGAAGTAACCACTACCAAAAAAGGATGAAAATGTAAAAAATAATTTTCATATTTAGTATCATATAAATCATTACATAGCAAAAGTTTTCTAGAGAGAAAATCATCTCTACAGGGAAAAATAACAGAATCTCAATGAAATAATGAAGAAGAAAAGGGAGAAAAGGAATAAAGAAAGCCTACGTACCTTATGTCAAACTATTATGAAATGATGAACATAAAATTTAAAATGATACAAGAACATAGAAAATTGATGCAAATTTTAAAAATGGCTTTTCCTCGAAAATAAATGGTTAAAGAATATGAGTAAGTAGTTCTCAAAAGAAGAAAAGGAATATTCAATAAACATGGGAGGAAATGATCAAAAATAACAAAAAATATGAGAAGCAAAAATGTAAGAAACTTTTGATATATCATATTCATCAGATTAGAAAGGACAGCAAAGAAAAAAACAATTATTGACCAAGAGGCTGAGGGTATAATAGGGATATTAATGTACTTTTCATGAAGTTATACATTCCTCCAATAATTATGGAAAGCAAATTGGAGCTATACCATAAATTCAGTAACCTGTGCATAATATTAAAAAAAAAAAACTTTTTACTTTAATGGCCAGGATAGCTCAAGATAAAAAGTTTTAAAGTTAATATTCATAATAAAAACAAAAATATCTAAAACAATATTTTCAACAAACACAGAAAAAGCCACTGAGAAAAGTACAACACTCATTTGCACTCAAAGAAAAAACTTACAAAAAAGGGACGAAAACTTTTTTTAATGCTTAACAGTATCTATTTAAAAGATTAGGGGCAGCTGGGTAGCTCAGTGGATTGAGAGTCGGGCCTAGAGACTGGAGGACCTGGGTTCAAATTTGGCCTCAGACACTTCCCAGCTGTGTAAGCCTGGGCAAAGTCACTTGACCCGCATTGCCTAGTCCTTACCACTCTTCTGCCTTGGAGCCAATACACAGTATTAACTCCAAGAAAGAAGGTAAGGGTTTAAAATTAAAAAAAGATTATATGCAATGGAAACAACAGAAGATTCCTCAAAAAATTTGGGAATTAATTAAAAATGTTACCTTACCTATTAGTGTTTGATAGGATTTTAGAAATGTTAACACATGCAATAAGAAAAGGGAGGAAAAACCCACAAAATGTCAAAGAAAAGATAAAATTATTCCTATTTCTCAAAAATATACAGTAAAAGTGGGAAAGGAAAAGAGTAATTGAAGAACATGGAGGGAAATGGCATATGCAAAGGAAGGTAGATTAGGGGAAAAAAGGTTAGAAGCATACTGAAAAAGATAAACAAGGCAGGAAATAGGATGTTAGAAAGTGAATAATAATGACCATTAATGGGAAGTACTAATACATAAAATTAAATCTTATTCAAGAGTGATTTAAAAAACAATCCATCAATATATTGTTTATGAGAAAAATACCTGAAAAGAAACAAAAAAATATAAAAATAAGGGGCTGCAGAACAAAATCTATTATGCTTTTTAGCTAACATTTAAAAAATAAATAAAACTAGAGGGAATAATTATATGACCAGAAATGAAACAAAAGGATAATTAAAACTAATTGAAAGAGATAAATGAGGAAATTATATTGTGCTCAAAGGTACCAAAGACAATAAATTCATATTAATAATAAAAATATATGCATCAAATGGCAAAGCAACCAAATTTTTAAAGAAAAATGAAATGAGTTACAGGATGAAATAGATACTAAAAGTATTGTGAAAAGGAAAAACAAGCTCTGGATTTTCTACCACTGATGTGGAACAGAAAGCAGTTGGAATGGTATTGACATGGAATAGATATTGGCAATGATGACAGTTGGTGGGAGAAGGGGTGTCTGGGAGAGTGACAGTTGCTCTCAAGTAGTTCTCTTTCCTGGCCCTCAGACTGGAAGGAGCATCTTCTCCCTGTCTCTGGATAGAAGTACCTCTTTTCCTGATTTTTCCCAACTGTGTACTTTACCTGGATACCTGTGATCATGTCATCAAACAAAAGGATTTCAGGGAAATGGTTTGAACTTAAGGCCGATCTTTAGGGGCATCCTCCCAAAAAGACAGGCCCAACCAATTCTGAAAGTCACATTTTCTTCCTCTTGCCGTCTTCTGATAAAGACTTTGAACTTAAGAAAGCTAGCACAGATATAGCAAACAGGAATAAAAGAAACCTTCCACAAGCCTGAGAGGCCTGGCCTCTGATAAAAAGGTGAGAGAGATGCAAACGCAATCTAGGGAAAAGTACAGGGAACCCCTATTCCCTCTTCCCTGATACCTTCCCAATCCAAACTTGTTATTAAATTCAACTTGATTTAAATAACCTGCAGTCAGATAAGAGGAGAACTACCATTTCAGGGGGGCAATAGAAGGAGCAGAACCTAAGGACAGCCATTCAACCATAAAAGGATAAACAGTCCCTAACAGGACTCCTTTCAGGCCACTTAGAGGGGCAGGGGAGGTGGAGGTGGGGGTGGAGACAGGGCTTATCCCTCAGGAGGGTTCTTGATTACCTGCCCCAGGTTATCTTCAACATCAATCAATAGAGAAGACATCCCCTCAGGCTATAATAGTTGGCCCATTTTTCAGGAACTCCATTGTTCAAAGACAGCCTATCAGCAGGAGGTATCTCTCTCCTTTTACCTCAACAGTATCCATATTCCTTCTGTTCCTGAGACTCCTCCATTCCCGGTTATAAACCCTTCCTTATCTCCTGTACCTCTTCCATCCTCTACAATTCCTTTAACTATTACACTATGCTAGTAGGGGATCTCATAATTCCCTCTCTCATTATCCGATAAAGCTAACCAAAAGATAAATAAGAAATAAGTTGAGATGAATACAATTTTAGAAATGTTATATATCATTAAATGATAAGATATAGATGAATATGAATGAGAACAGGAGTATGCCTTTTTGGGGGTTTTACATTGAAGCTTCACAAAAATTAACTATGTAATAAAGAATATAAAATCTCACAATCAAATGCGGAAAATAAACGCATCCTTTGCAGATCATTATGCAAAAGCAATTTCATTCTATAAGGGGCCATAGAAATACAGATAAAAATTAACTAGAGATTAAATAATCTAATACAAAAGAATGAGTGGGATATCATTCTTGAAATGAAAGTCAAAGAAGAACTAGGAAGTTTTCAGAAGAAGGAATCAAAGCCATATATAGTCACACGAATATGGGCCATAAACTACTATTTTTTTTTTTAAACCCTTACCTTCCATCTTAGAATCACTACTAGGTATTGGTTCCAAGGAAGAGGAGCAGTAAGGGCGAGGCAATGGAGCTTAAGTGATTTGTTCAGGGTCACACAGCAAGTGTTTGAGGTCAGATTTGAACTACAAACTACCATCTCCAGATCTGGCTTTCAATCCACTGAGCCACCAAATTGCACTCTCTATTAGAGAAATGATAATTAAATAACTCGGAGGCAGTACCTCATACCCATCAGATTGTCCAATGTGAAAAAAAAAAAAGGAAAATGATGATTGGAACAACATTGATGAAGTTGTGATCCAATATTTTGGAGAGCAATATTTAACTATATCCAAAAGACTATAAAATACTGTATAACCTTTGGTCTACCACCAATGCCATTATTAAGATATCTTTAAATT
The DNA here is from genome assembly GCF_027887165.1 of Monodelphis domestica. Taxonomy (NCBI): domain Eukaryota; kingdom Metazoa; phylum Chordata; class Mammalia; order Didelphimorphia; family Didelphidae; genus Monodelphis; species Monodelphis domestica. Next base: position 126,011,058 of record NC_077233.1, read on the forward strand.
TTTTTAAGGGTAAAGGACCTATTTTCATAGTTCTTTTCATGGTAGCAAAGAATAAGAAATTATACAACTTTCCATGAAAATAAGGAAATGACTAAACAAGTTGTAGTATTTAAAAATGATGGAATACTATAATGCCATAAAAAAGAAAAAGGACTTCAGAAAATTCTGGAAAGACATACATAAAATGATGCAAAGAGAATTCAGCATAAATAAAAGAGCATTCTAAAAATTAACAGCAATTAAAAAAAAAAACCCTTAACTTCTGTTTTATAATCAATACTGTGTATTGGTTCTAAGGCAAAAAGATCAATAAGGGCTAGGCAATGGGGTTAAGTGTCTTGCCTAGGGTCACACAGCTAAGAACTGTCTAAGGCCAAATTTGAACATAAACCTCCCTTCTCTAATCCAGATTCTCAATCCACTAAGGCACCCAAATGGCCCCTAAAAGCGATGTTTTTTTATAACTGTGAATGGCTTAATTTTTCTCAGCAATTCTAGAGACCCATTATGAAAAATGCCATCTGCCCTGACAGAGAACTGAATGCAACTGAAGCATATTCTTTTTTTTTCTGTTAAGATCTCTTTCACATGATGACTAACATAGCAAAATGACTTAAGTAACTGAACATGAAAAATCTACATTCATAATGTCTTAGGGATAGGGGAGGGAATATGAGGGATATAGGAAGGTAGAGAGAATAGGAAAGAAGGAAAAAATTTAGGAAGAAACAATTAATGAATGTTAAAAATCATTTTTACATGTAATTGGATGAAATGTTATTTTAAAATAAAGCAATAGAAAAAAACAAATAGAAGTATTCAATAATTGAGAAACAGTAGAATAAATGAGATGCAGTCAAAGCAGTCACAGACAAAAATTAATCTCTCTAAACACTTAATATAATAACAAGAGAAAAACAGATCAATGAATTGGGCGTGCAAATTAAAAACAGAAAAAGAACAAATTAATAACACCAAACAAATTGGAAAACCTGAAAAAAAATCACTAGATTAACAAAACTTAAAGTAGGAAAACCAATGGACAAATGAATGAAACTAGGTCCTAGTTATAGGGAGGGAAATAATTTTAAATTTTGATTTTTTTAAAAGAAATAAAGAAGAATAAAGAATGAAAAATAAAAGAAAATGTGAAATATCTCATTTATAAAAACAATTGATGAAGAAAACATACTAAAGAGAAACAATTTAGGAATGCTTAGACTATCAGAAAGCTACAAGCAAAGAAAGCACCAAGACATGTTATTTCAAAAAAAATTATCAAGGAAAGCTAGTCCACTATCTTAGAACAAAAGGGTAAAATAGATGATGGAGGAATCCATTGATGACATTCTAAAAGAGATCCCAAAATGAAAACTTCCATGATTATAATAACCAAATTCCAGATGTCTCATGTCAGAGAAAATATTAAAAGTGATCAGAAAAAAAAAAAACTACCATGAGGACACAGTATCACACAAGACTTAACAGTTACCCATGTTAAAGTAGCAGAGAGCATGGAATATAATATTCCAGAAAGCAAAAAAGATAGAATTCTAACCAATAGTAATTTATCCAGCAAAATTCTATATAATTGCTTCAAGAAAAGAAAAGTAAATTTAATAAAATAGTGGACTTTCGATTATTCCTAAAGTAAAAGCCAGGACTGAATGGAAAATCTGACTTTGAAGTATAAGACTCAAGAGTAACGTTAACAGGCATATGTAAAAAAAAAAAAATCATAAGGGATTTGACATGTTCAATCAGTTTGCATTTCTATATGGTAAGATGATTCACACAGAGAGAGAGAAATATGTTTGAACTTCACTCTCACTAAATTATTCCATGGAGGTTAAGTATATATACACACACTGAATTAGTATTCAAAATCTGACTTAGTTAATTAGTTTAACAAAATCTGGAATGTCTTTAGAACTTTAAATTACTCCACCCTACTTAGACCATACTTTATGGGGAAGATAAAGTTATAATCTCCTGATTGAACAATAAAGGTACTTAACTCTTACCTTATAGTGAAGCTAGAACTTCAAGCTAAGTCTATTTAAGATCTTATTACAAAAAGTTGTAACTATAAAGTATATAAACTATATATAAACTATAAAGTAATAACTCTAAAGGTTAAATCAATCACAAAAAAGGTTAAGTAACTCACAAAAGGTGAACTTAAAAAAAGTGTTAAATAACTCTAAAGAATTAATCTAATCAGAAGAAGATGAGAACTAAAAGTATGGGCAGTCCTGGAGAAAAGCCTTTGATGTGATTGGTAGATGTGAAAATTTAGAGGAGGAGACACAATGATGAAAGATCTACATATTTGGGTCACTTCCTCTCTTCGGGATTTTTTGGGGGCAGAGAGTTGGCTGATAGCAGCATGCTGCGCCTTTCGGCTTCTTAGTGTGGCTACAAGCTATTGTCCGGTTCAGTGGTGAGTTTCTGGCTGAGTATTCCTCCTTTACTTTCAATTTTAAACTCTTAGAAGCCTCTAATCTTCTTCAGAGACCTAGAGGGAAGAATTTTAAATTCCCACTGACATAGGCCAGGCAGGATAAATCCTATATCCTCTTCTCTCTTTCTCCTTAAATTCCTTCCCCCTATATTAAATAAATTGCAATAAATTTCCAGACTGACTTGGGCAATTTATTTGAGATTTCCCTTGGCAACCAATTAAATCTAGATTTAAGTCACAACCCTAAAATTATCTTTACAATACAAAGAGATGATTATTTCATACAACATATCAAGATTCAGTCAAAATTAATAAATGATTTAGATATAAAGAATAAAATCATAAGAAATTAGCCCAGCATAAAAAATGTACCTGACATATCTTTAGATAAGGGAACAAATGAGATAAAAATCACAGTTTAAAATTATTATTTTTATTATCTAAAATTTTAAAAGTTTTACATGAGTGAAACCACTGTAATTAAATTTAGGATGAGAACAGTGAATTGGATTTCTGTTCAAAAGACCTCATTTCCTGAATGTACAGGGAACTAAACCAAAATTATAAAAATTAAGCCATTTCCTAATTTTATAATGGTTAAAGGATAAAAATAAGCAATTTTCAGAAGAAGAAACCAAAGCTAGCAATAGACACATTTAAAATGGCTTACAATCACTTGAGAAATACACATTTTAAAAATTCTGATATACCATCTCATAACTATCACATTAGCTAACTAACATGAGAGAAAAGGAAAATTCATCAATGCCAGACGGGATAAGGAAAAATTGGGACATTATTACACTACTGGTAGATCTTTAGGTTAGTTCAATAACACAGGAGAACAATGTGGAACCATACCCAAAGAGCCATAAAACTGTACACCCTTTGACCAATCTGTACGAAAAAAATATTTATAGCCCAAAAATTTGAAACTGGGGGAAAAGACATCAACTGGGTAATGGCCAAACAAGTTGTGGTATATGACTGTAATGAAATATTACTCTTCTACAAGAAATCGGAAGCAGGAGCATTTCATAAAAAGTGGAAAAGACAATTATAAACTAATGCAAAGTGAAGTGAGCAAAACAGAACACTGAACACAACAATAGCAATACTGTAAAATAATCAACTATGAAAGATTTAGTAACTCTGAACAACGGATTCACCACAATTCTAAAGGTTCCATGATGAAAAATGCTAACCATGTGCAAGGAGAACTCATAAATTCCAAATGTAGATTAAAGAATGCTCTTTTACTTTATTCTTTTTTTCCACTTAAATCCAATTCTTGTATAAGATGACTTCATGTCATTTGTCAACTTAAGGATAAATTACTAAAACACAGCAACATATACAAATTATAAGATTATTTGTTTTCTCAAGAGGTGGAGAAAGGGGTAGAAGGGAGATAATCTGGAACTTAAACATTTTTCTCAATGAATGCCAAACAATTTATATATAATCAGGAAATGTTTAGCGAAAGGAAATAATAAATTTATTAAAATACTAAAATCTAAGCTCAATAAAAGGTAAAGGAAACAACATGTAGGTTGAAGTTGTTCAGTTGTTTCCATCAAGTCTGAAACCTCCTTACTTCATTTAGGAATTATACTGCATTGCCATTTCTTTCTCTAGCTCCATTTTAGGCATGAGGAAACTGAAGCAAATAGGGTTAAGTGTCTGGCCATGGGTCACACAGCTAGTATGTGTCTCAAGCAAAATTTGAGACCCCATCTTTCTAACTCCAGGAGCCCTGTATTACACCACCTAACTGGCCAACATATCAGTATAAAGGGTCAAATGTTCCTAAAATTCTTCCTTAATTAAAAGTAACTATAAGTCTCATCACTTCCCCAATATTTTTACTTGTTATTCAATAATAAGACCGCATTATTATCTGGATTATTACAATAGCCTTTTGCCAAATCTCCTATATTTCATTTTTTCCTTCTCTAATCTAATATGTTAAATAGCTGCCAGCGAGTGATTTACCTTATATACTAATCTGGTCGTGTTTCATCTGTTCAAAAATGTTCAATACTCTACTACTGTTCGATAGTTATTAAATTCCAATTCCTTTCTTCATTAAGATTTTCCAGCTATCTTTTTTTTTTTTAAATAAACCCTTACCTTCTGTATTGGTTCCAAGGCAGAAGAGTGATAAGGGCTAGGCAATGGGGGTCAAGTGACTTGCCCAGGCTCACACAGCTAGGAAGTGTCTGAGTTCACATTTGAACACTCCCATCCATGGGCCTAACTCTCAATCCACTGAATCACCCAGCTGCCCCCACAACCAGCTTACTTAAAGAAAAAAAATTACAGAATGATATGGTCTCAGAGTTGGGATGTTACAAGTTAACTAAATCCTTAAGAACTTAACAATAAAAACTAGATCATAAAAACTAACATCTCGTATTCCATTCTGTTCCCTCTAGCTACACTAGATTACTCTCTGTACCAGAATGCACTTTGCACAGTCCTTCCTGCCTTCCTTGATTATGCCAGTTTCAATTCCTGCAATTATATGTGCTCATTTGATGAATTTCTACACATTAATCCTCAATTAGCTCTTCTACAGAGGATTCCTTAATCTCTACTGGTAAATAACTGTGCTTCTACTTGAATTTTCTCTTATATATCAATGATATATTTATTGTGTAATATTAAGTAATATTAGTTGTTTTTTTGTATTATTCCCCTTCTTTACTGTAAATTCCATTAGAGTATAATTGTTTTCTCTAAACTGTGTACCTTTCCCTCATCCCTGAGTTCCCAGACTGAAAATCTACACACAGGAAGTAATTAAGGAAACATTTTAAAATGTCAAAGGAAAAAGTATTTCACAAATCTCTTTCAACATCTATAAAATTAGAGAGTTTTATTAAATTACCTCTAAAAGGCAACTTTAAAACTGTATAATCCTAAATAATGCACATGAAGTAAAAACCTTGAAATGGGTAGTTCTAGCATTCTTACTGCTGTACCAATAAGTAAAAGGTCTAAATAATACCAAAGATTCTTGAGAGACTCTGCTCCAAGAAACATTTTCATGCTTACTGCAGCAAAGAATGAGCTCTAAACAACTCTGAGCAAAGATCAGTGATGCACAGCCAGAAAGCAAATTTATTCAACACAGTGGGAAAAGAAAACAAATTTCTTTGACTATTGAAACCTAAAAATATTTCAAATGGAGGTGGTTAGTAATGCTATAACACTATTAATTCTTCATAAACTTCAAGAAAAAAATGAAGTAGGATTAAAATCTCACTGGCTAAAAGCACATGTAGCTTCAGAAATATCAACTTCTGATATTATGAAATTTCTTTATGAGATTTTAAAATGTTCATTCTCTTATCTGCCTTCAGTATCTTGGGGAATATACAATGCATTAAAAAATCTCTATTTTGGTAATCCAGAAATTTTGAGAAATTAAGTTGGTTTTTCCATTTTTCGATGCATCATATGGTAAAAATTACCCCCCAACCTAGAGGATAAAGAGATATTTGGATTTTCATTTTAGAGAATTATAACAGGGGAAAGGTAGAATAGCGTTGATTATTTTATGTATTAATTTTCGACTAAAATTCTATTTTGACACAGGATTATGATGTTACATGAAGGCAACAAAAACAAAAATATGTAATTTCTTCTATACTTTAATATTACATATTTTCTAGTTCATTACTTACTATAAAAATGATGACCATTTTTTTGGAGTTACATGTATCATCATTCCAAATAGGAATATAAGGCCTTTAACCTTTCTGGGGCCATTAAATGTTTTCTCTTTTCTGTTCACCTTTACTGTATTTGGGCCTCAAATTTTCTATACAAGCCTGGTCTTTTCTTCAAAAATGCTTGGAAGCCTTCTATTTTATAAAATGACCATACCTTCCCCTGAAAGAATATAATCAGTTTTCCTGGGTAGTTGATTCTTCAGTTCCCTTTCCTTCCCAAATATTATACTCTAAGCCTTCCAGTCCTTCATTGTGGAGGCTGCCAGGTCTTTTGTAATCATGACTGGGGCTCCTTGATATCCGAAATGCTTCCTTCTAGCAGCTTATAGTATTTTCTCTTTGGTCTGGGAGCTCCTGAACTTGACTGTAACATTCCTGGAAGTTTTCAATAGGAGATTTAATGAATGAGATGATCTGTGAATTATTTCAATCTCTATATTTTACCCTCCTATTCAGGTACATCAAGGTCGTTCTCTTGGATAATTTCTTGTAGTATGATGTCAATGGTTTTTTTCTGATCATGGTCTTCAAGTAGTCCAATAATTCTTAAAATGTCTCTCCTGGATCTACTTTTGAGGTCCATCATTTTTTCCATAAAGTGTTCCAGATTTTCTTCTATTTTTTCATTCTATTGATTTTATTTCAAAAAAATCTTGATGCCTTATGAAACCACTAGCTTCTAGTTGGTGAATTCTAATTTTTAAAGACCAGATTTGATCCATGACTTTTTGATCCACCGTTTCCTTTTTGACTATTTTTCTTTGTAATGCTTTTCTTTGTCTTTTAAATTTTTTTTTGCCTCACTTTCAAACTGGTCAATTCTGGCCTTTAAATCACTATTTTCTTATTTTTAGTTCATGTGCCTTTGTATCCAGATAACCTATTTTGCTTTTTTTCCCCAGTTTTCTTCAGTCTGTGTAATTTGATTTTAGAATTTTTTTTTTTAGCTCTTCCAGAGCCTGAATCCAGTTCACTGGAGTTTCTGAGGTTTTACTTAATATTCCTTGGTCTGCCTCTGTTCCATCTGTTCTTTGTTGCTTTGCTGAATAGTGGTTTTCAACCATAGTTTCTTTTTTTCCTTCTGTTGTTTACTCATAACTCTTTCTTTGTACATTTGCTTCTCTGGTTGCTTGTTGACTCTGTGAGTTGGAGCTTTTCTGCCTTCTAAAAGGCTTCTTCTCTTCTCTACTTCTGGAATAGGCCAGTTGAGCTGATATGCAGAGCTAAATGTGCCCTGAAGTCAAAACTTTCTGGCAGAGGCCTAAAATATTAGTATGGTGCCTGAAGGTTGTGATCAGCCTACCCTCTTCTCTGCTTCTGTTCTCAGTTACCTCCTTGCCAGCTGTGGTCTAAGCCCTGAGCTTCCCATAGTTGTGGTATCAAGTTACTCTCTCCTGGGTGGAACCCTAGCCCTGAGATCCCACCATCTGCTCAAGTCTCAGCACATTAGGTGGGGGAGGCGCATTGGGATCTTCCCTATTTCCTTTCCTTATACCATAGAATTCAACCTTCTATGCATACCTTTTATGTTGAATTGAGCAGGAGGGTCCTACAGCTCTGTCTTATTGGATGTAGTTTTCTGCCCCCCATGAAGAGTTTTGTTTTTGATTGGTGTGGAAGACTATTCACAAAAGAATCAATTTTTACTCTCTCTAAGCCCCCATCTTGACACCACCCCTAATTTCTTCTAAACTCATCTATCTTTCAAACAAACCTAAGTTTCTAAAATAAGAAGAGAGCTATTTAGATTCAAGGAAGTAGGCGAAACATTGCAATGGCATGACATATCTAGTTTTGGAGCCAAATAAATCAAGTCATTTAAAACATTTTGTTTTTTGATGTCAGAATATACTTTGGATAGAAAGTTTCTGACATGGTGAATAAGGAGGCAGAGTAGAAAAGCATCTCTATTTAATAAAGTGTCCCTTTCTGTTCTTTTATAATAAGTAAAGTTCTTTTTTATGACATGTATACAAACTACAATGTGTTCCAATTCATAGCCTTCCTGAACCACTACTAGTCTAGACAGTCAGGAAATCAACTACAAGAAAAGTACCACTTAACAAGAAGTGACAGCAGCCAGAGGACTTCACATTATATTCAAAATCTATGAAAAGGATTATCAGGTCATTAGAAATGATCACATCAATTATTCAATACGCATTTATTAAGTGCCTATTATGTACCAATGGGGTGTATGGGGTGCTCAGGGAGGGGTAGCATCTCTGGTATAGAGGGCTTCGTGCCCTCCTAGGGCAGCTCTCCAGCCTCTGACCCTCACCTGACACCCAGCTCTCACTTGTGGCTCCCAGTAGCTGCTAGCATGCGGCAGTGGCCACACCCTGGGCAATAGCTTCGACAGGCCGGCTAAACCTTGTGAGGGTAGCCATCGGGTCGTCAACTCCTGGTGAACCAGGGCTTTGCTCACCCAGCATGTGAAGACTGCTTCGGCTGAACAGACAGAAGAAAACAATAAGAAGGTTCAACAGCTGAGATGGCGACGCAGAAAAGCACTGTGGAGTGCTTAGGGCGTGTTGGAGCACAAAAGACAACACGGCCATCCAATGCAGCTGAGGAAGTCTCCAGGTGTAACGATTTTTCGTGCCACTGGACCCAGGCTTCCAACGCCGAGAGAGTGGGACTGTCTCTGTGCATTGACTCTTCCACTTAAATCTCCTTCACGCACAAGTGTCTTTGTGCACACTCATCTATACACCATAGATGAAAACGCACAAAGACCACCGTCATCCTCGGTTAACGAGAGATTACCACTATTATGTGCCAAGCACTATGCTAAGCACAGCTTCACAAAAAATAAGCAAAAGATAATTCTTGCTCTCAGGGGGCCCATAATCCACATCAAGCCTCATATTACTTTTCACTAATCTCCAAAAATAGTCATCAACTATTTGACTATTAGAAATAGCCAAATGAATGTAAATGTAGCCTAAATTAAAGTAGAGAACAAGATAAGAATGTTCTGAAACATCATCATCACCAAAATTAACATTTGTATGATGCTATAATGTTCACAGAGTCTTCCCTAATAATCTCACAAAGTAGGTAGATACAAGTGTGACAGCACTGTGGATACTGGGTTGAGTGTAAAGGAGGCTGGGTTTGACAGTCAGGCTAATCTTGGCCAAATCAACTCATTTCTTTACATCATCTTCATCATCTCCACATGAGTGGAGTAGCTGATCTCCATGACTACATTCCTATTCTAAATTTCTCTTACTCTGCTGTTGTTGTTCAGACCTTTTCAGACTCTTTGTGAACCCAATTGGGTGTTCTTCACAAATACAAAGGAATAGTTTGCCATTTCCTTCTCCAGCTCATTATAGATGAGAAAATTGAGACAAATGGGGTTAAGTGACTTACCCAGAGACACAAAGCCATGAAGTGTCCGAGTTGAATTTGAACTGAGATCTCCCTGACTACAAGGTGGGCAATCTATACGTTATGCCACGAACCTGCCCACTATTTTTCCCCTCTGCTCTTTTCCCTTTTTTTAAACCTTTACCTTCTGTCTTAGAATCAATACTAAATATTGGTTCCTAATCAGAAGAACAGTAAGGTACAAGCAATTGGGATTTAGTTGCTTGCCCAGGGTCACATGGCTAGGAAGTATCTGAGATCACATTTTAACCAAGAACCTCCACCTAGCTATCCCAATTTTTTCATCAGTACTTTTAACAACAACCAAAAAAACAAGCAAACAAAAAAAAAACACCTTATCTTGTACCTTAGAATTGAAACATAACTGTTCCAAGAGAGAACAGTAAAGACCTAGGCAATGAGGTTTAAGTGACTTGCCCAGAGCCATGTAGCTATGAAGTGGCACACTTGAACTCAGCACCTCCCAAGCCAGGCCTGGCTCTCTAGCCACTCAACTATATATAACTCACTCCTGCTCATTATTTTCTTACATTGTCCCTGAATAGAAGTTGTGTTGTATAATATCACCAAAAGGCACTAAAATTTTTCCCTAAAAGTTCTTAAAAGATGAGCTACAAAAGATAAGATTAACAAACTCAACACTTAAAGGGGAAAAAAGCACTAAAGCAGAAGATCATTAAGCACTCCTGACATTCACTGAATTGACCTTTAGTTATTGCCTACATTCAACTATCCTTTATTTCTTAAAATCTAGAATAACAATTTATTAAACTAAAATTCAAAAACTATCAGAAACTTATTCTCATATGGCTAGCTTCAGGGAATGTCAAATTCAGGTTTTGTTGTTGTTGTTCAGAAGATTTCTGTGAATTTGAAAGTAGGTTTCATTCCTGTGTTTATAGAGATGTATATTTGTATTATCAAAACAAAACTACAACAATAATGTGGGTCACTCTCCATTCTCAACTGTCAAATAACACAATAGAGCTGAGGGTAACTCTACTGAAAAAGAACAAATTAAAATGATGGAAAAAAATTTTGAGTACATGATTATAACTTTAGAAAATACAAACTAAACTCATCCTTAATATGCTCTAATAGACTCATAGAATAATGAATCTAAATTAGAAATTAGTTCACATACATTAATTGAAAGTAAGAAGGTATGATCAACTAGAAACAAATTCATCCATTCTATAAATTCAAGTCAATGTATTAATTGAATGATGAAAGTCTTTAGCATTATATTATGAGGTTCAAGCTCAAAAAATTTTTGGAAACTATCCTCCAAAGACAAAATTAAAACTATTGGCCAGAAAAAAATATATATCAGCCTCAACCTTGTTTAAAAAATCAGTGAAAACTTCTTCACTGATTTAGAAAAAACCATAACAAAGTTCATTTGGAAGAACAAAAGATCAAGGATATCCAGGGAAATAATGAAAAAAAACACATATGATGGGGGCCTTGCAGTCCCAGACCTCAAACTATATTACAAAGCAGCAGTCATCAAAACAATTTGGTACTGGCTAAGAAACAGAAAGGAAGATCAGTGGAATAGACTGGGGGAAAACGACCTCAGCAAGACAGTATACGATAAACCCAAAGATCCCAGCTTTTGGGACAAAAATCCACTATTCGATAAAAACTGCTGGGAAAATTGGAAGACAGTGTGGGAGAGAATAGGAATAGATCAACACCTCACACCCTACACCAAGATAAATTCAAAATGGGTGAGTGACTTAAACATAAAGAAGGAAACCATAAGTAAATTGGGTAAACACAGAATAGTATACATGTCAGACCTTTGGGAGGGGAAAGGCTTTAAAACCAAGCAAGATATAGAAAGAATCACAAAATGTAAAATAAATAATTTTGACTACATCAAACTAAAAAGCTTTTGTACAAACAAAACCAATATAACTAAAATCAGAAGGGAAACAACAAATTGGGAAAAAATCTTCATAGAAACCTCTGACAAAGGTTTAATTACTCATATTTATAATGAGCTAAATCAATTGTACAAAAAATCAAGCCATTCTCCAATTGATAAATGGGCAAGGGACATGGATAGGCGGTTCTCAGATAAAGAAATCAAAACTATTAACAAGCACATGAAGAAGTGCTCCACATCTCTTATAATCAGAGAGATGCAAATCAAAACAACTCTGAGGTATCACCTCACACCTAGCAGATTGGCTAACATAACAGCAAAGGAAAGTAATGAATGCTGGAGGGGATGTGGCAAAGTAGGGACATTAATTCATTGCTGGTGGAGTTGTGAACTGATCCAACCATTCTGGAGGGCAATTTGGAACTATGCCCAAAGGGCGACAAAAGAATATCTACCCTTTGACCCAGCCATAGCACTGCTGGGTCTGTACCCCAAAGAGATAATGGACACAAAGACTTGTACAAAAATATTCATAGCTGCGCTCTTTGTGGTGGCCCAAAACTGGAAAACGAGGGGATGCCCATCAATTGGGGAATGGCTGAACAAACTGTGGTATATGTTGGTGATGGAGTACTATTGTGCTAAAAGGAATAATAAAGTGGAGAAGTTCCATGGAGACTGGAACAACCTCCAGGAAGTGATGCAGAGCGAGAGGAGCAGAACCAGGAGAACATTGTACACAGAGACTAATACACTGTGGTATCATCGAACGTAATGGACTTCTCCATTAGGGGTGGTGTAATGTCCCTGAACAACTTTCAGGGATCCAGGAGAAAAAAAACACCATTCATAAGCAAAGGATAAACTATGGGAGTGGAAACACCGAGAAAAAGCAACTGCCTGAATACAGAGGTTGAGGGGACATGACAGAGGATAGACTTTAAATGAACACTCTAATGCAAATACTATCAACAAAGCAATGGGTTCAAATCAAGAAAACATCTAATGCCCAGTGGACTTACGCGTCGGCTATGGGGGGTGGGGGGGAGGAAAAGAAAATGATCTATGTCTTTAACGAATAATGCTTGGAAATGATCAAATAAAATATATTTAAAAAAAAAATAAAAAAAAAAATCAGTGAAAGTCAAAATCAACACACATTGAGGATTTTTTCACTTTTTATTATACAGAATTATAAAATAATTTAGTCTGCCCCAACTAGAAACAACAATGAAACCAATTAAACAGGAAATGATCATAACTGGTAAATAGAAATCCATTTTAAATATGTACTCTTAAAAGCTTAATTGAACTGCTAGTTCTTCCATACTTCTTGCTTTATCTTCAAAATATAATTATTATGTATCCATATTTGATATATCTCCATATTTATATATTACATTTTGTCCTATTTTGTACACACTATGCAAACATCTATTAAGGTCTAATATGTGCAAGGAACAAGCATGTGCACGTGTACGCACACACCTTTCTTTTTTATGAAAATCTTTCTTATTTTATATTTCCTGATATTTATCATTGTAAATAACAATGAAGTATTCATTTACATTTACATACCACATTTTAATCAAACCTTTCCAACTACAGACCATTTCTATTCTTCCAGTTCTTTCCAAATACATACAATGTTGATGTTCAGTTTTGTGTGCAAATAAAAGTAAAAATGCCCCTTTTCTATTTAAGACAATATTCTTAAGTTATATCAGAGCTGAAAGAAAGCAATAAAAAAAACTAATAAATTTGACTTTCCGCTATTGACTATAAACCATTTTTTAAATACTAGTCAACAACTCTCTTCCTTCTACTTAGAGAGACCCATTTTCAAAGCTCTTACCACCAAAGGTCCAATTGGCCAACTCTTGACTAGCAGACTCTAATGTTAATTCGTGTAAACCAAATATTCTTGGGTTTTGACATTTTTGCCATTCACTGAAATTAGAACAATTTGGGCTTTTCCATTAATCTTAAATTTAATTTTCTTTTATGCGTTATCTTGTCAATTACAAAGTGCTGTACTTAACAGCAGAAACTGCCATGTTTTATCACTTTGTAACACCAGTATTTAGCACTTCTCATTCATATTAGAATCAATGGGGGAATGTTTGCATATCATCTCTTTTTCACTGAACTTTACTATGTTGTAAGAAGAGGCTTGCAGCATTGTTACCAAATATTTGCAGAGCTTGGCACACAACAGGCACTTCTCACACATAGGGAAATATAACATAAGAATATATGGTATCATGACAAGCATAAAGATGAATTTCTTGAGTTTTATCTCATAAGATAAAAATTTGATGAATTCATTATCAAAATAGAATGAGCTAGAGATATAATGGCAAGAACCTTGGATTTTATAAAGTCAGGAAAAACAGAATAACATGAATGTGAATCCTAATCAAGAGAACTTAGCTAAATAATTTAAACTCAACATCAATTTTTTTTACCTATAAAATAAAAGATAAAAAATAAAGACTAGATTTAAAATTTCATTGGTAAAAGTAACATCCAAATAAAGAGGCTCTATCAATGCATGTCATCATCTTTGCTACTTCAAATATTAGAGAATTGGCATAAAACTCAAATAGAAATAAGGGTCTCTATGGCTACATATAAAATTATTTTTTAAATGTAAGGTTATACAGGTTTTATCATATTGCTATTCATTGTTAAATATTTTCCATATAGATTTGAATCTAGTACCAGCACTGCTAAGGAGTTTGACACCCCTTTAAAGAAGGTTACAGAGAGGTGTCAAACCCTTAAATCCCTGGGCCCAAAAGGCCTGCAAAATTTCAGAATGCAGCCCAAACAAGATAAAAATATAACTGGAAAATAAATAACAAAATGCAAATACAACAATGCAATATATAGCCTTCAGGGATCTATTCTTATTTGGCACCAATGGCTTAAAAAAGATAGAAATTAATTGGATTGCCATGGGTCACAAAGTAGTGTCACAGGTAGACATAAACCATTATATTTTTGGCTTTACTACAACAACTTTGTGATGAGATTTTATTTTATAAGATATTCTGCATATATTTTAATATATTCATTATAGAAATTATTACATATTGGATAAATTTATTCAATATATTAAATATACTAAAATTTAATTGATTAGTATTATTACTATTAAAATTATATTATATTACCATATTTTACATATATAAGAAAAGCATTTTGTAAACTTTAAGCCACTGTACATGTCAGCAATTATTGTATACCACAATATCACATTGTGAAATATGATGTTTCACTTTTTTTTTAATTGTTTATGCAGCGAAGCATTCTGAGGTCATTCCCGAATGAACCTTTCCATTTTTACAGGGTCACTTTTTTCAATGTCATTCTCAAAAGTAGGAGCCTTCTATAAAACAGAGTACTTTCTAAAGTATTTTCATCATTCTGCCATGCTGCTAACAAACATCAAACTGAAGTAATAAAATTTCACAATTTTCAGAAGTCACATGACATTATTTTTACAAGCTAATAAAAATAATATTTAGATTAAAATCAACAAAGGAATGAACCAAGGATTTTGGATAAAAGAAGGTGGAAGGAATAGCAGAAATACTATGAATTTTTATTTAGAGAAAATTCAGAATAGATATTTTTAAATTAAGTATTTGCTTTCCCTGGACCAAAAGAAAGAAGTAAAGCGGAAGAATTAATACAATTACTGATCTCAGTTCCCTTGATGATATATGGTATCCAAGAGAAAAACATTCTATTCTTTTCCTTTTCACAACATTCTGCTTGTTCACATTTTTCTTTTTTTCAAAATTCAAGCTGTCCACAGTTATATGGTTACAGAACAGACATGGCACGGAAGGTCAGCTCTGGCTCTCAGGGCTTAGAGAAAACTAACCTTGGATTTTCCATTTAAAACATCAATTAAATTATGCTGATATTAACTTGATAAATTATAAAATCTTGTAATAAAAGGCACAAAGGATCATATAGTTGATATATTCAAAATAAATTCAATTTATTTTAAATATTTAAAATGGTCTATATCAACAAAAGGAGAGGAAGTGCTAGACTTTCTCTTTTTGGCATGGCTTGTCTCTCCCTATTATGGAGCATTTAGGGCAGTGGTAACCTTTTTAATGCCGTGACCCCACAATACAGTTCCTCATGTTGCAGTGACCCCAAACAAAAAATTATTTTGGTGGCTACTTCAAAACTGTAATTTTGCTACAGTTATGATTCTGAATGGAAATACCTGATATGCATTATGTATTCTCATTGCTACAAATTGAGAGGTTGAGAACCGCTGATCTAGGGCTTAGTCTAATCTTATGTGACTGAGCAATCTAGATCTGCCACTGCTTGCATCCACTTGGGCTGTGTCCAGAGGCCTGCTGGAGCTTGTAGACTTTTAGTTAGGATGGATAGGGAATCTTTTTCTCTATCTTTCTCAAACTTTTACTAATAAATAATGTGAAATTAATATAAAGACTCTAGAATTCTTTAATCATAAAAGTTCTTACTTGCTTTTTTTCAACTTTTAATAAACTACATTAACATCATGGGAAGTCAAAAATTTACAAATGCTCTTAGCTTTTAGAGCAATTCCAGTCAATAAAAATAATTTAAGCAATTACCACAACACTCCCTCAGAACCAAATGAAATGGTCTATGCCATTATAAACATATCCTTTGGCTACTGGAAGCTTTGGCAAGGAAATAAGACAGATATATAAATAACAATGATACACAATAATACTAGAAATTGTGCCAAGCCAAGTAATGTGTGAGAGACAAGGGAAATTGTTACTAACAAGAAATATACCAAAAGTCTTCATGGAAGCATATTTGCATTTAAAGTTGGGTGTAAGTTTAACAGATGAATAATAGTTTCGAGGAAAATCAAGTAATAAATCAAAAACATGAAGAAATAAAATGCATGATCCAAAAATGCATGGAAATTAGTTGTCTCAAATTAAAACACAAGGTGGAAAACAGGGAATAAATTAAAATTTATATTTCAAAGTTTTGTATAATGGCATTCAAACAACAAAGGAGACTGAATTCTATTTGGTAAGCAATTGGATTTTAAAAGAGATGTGAAGGGCCCATATCTGATAATATTGTAAAGTGTGAAATAAAAGATGAAGAACCTCAAGCAAAGCGAGAGTCTATTGCACTAATTCAAAAGTGATAATGAGAGCAATGAGTCTGATATGGCTTTAAGACAATACACTTAATAAATGGTTGTTGAAATTATTATTGAAGAGAAATAAAGGGACTAAACCTACATAAAAGCTTCATCACCTCTCATAAAGGGTTTAACTATCATCTCTAGGCAGATGACTCCGAGAGCTCCTCTTTCCCCTGAGTTTCAGTCCTAGATTACCAATACCTTATTAGACATTTCAAATTGGATGACCTGAAGAAATTTTAGATTTTTTGTATAATTGAAAACGTTATACTGACTTCCTGTCGTTATGTACTTCCTGCAATCAGGGGATAAATTCAGTGGATGTGCCTGCTCTGGCCTCTTTGGCATCCTAGCAAGGATAGTGGTGGTAGGCACAGGGGTTTTGAAAGGGTTGATTTGTGGGTTTATCTTCTATCGCTTTTATTCCTTTAATTCTAATGAACATTAATTAAAATATGCTTAAAATATACTAGCTTTAATATTGCACATTTTTATTTCTACATTAGCTTATCCAAAAGTGAATTTGTCTTTCTTTTTGAACCCTCCCTTATAAAATTCCCCATTTCTGTGAAAGAAATTACAATCCTTCCACCCCCTAAAATTCAAATTCTTGGATTTATGTTTGGTTCCTCATAGATCCAATCAGTAACCAAATGTAGCCATTTCAAGCTACATAACAATCTAATTCCATTTCTCTATTCATACACCTACTACCTTAGTTCAAATTCTCATCACAACTATTATGAATTATTGAAACAGCCTTTGAAAGGGTTTTCTTGTCACATACCTTCCCCACCTCGATTTTCCAGCAAACTCTTATCAAAGTAAGTGTGGTTAAGCAACATCTCATCTATGACTTCCAAAAAATCTTCTATTTAGCCTATAATATATTACACAACTTGGCCCCAAATAAGCTTTCCGACTGCAATGGACATTATTCGTTTTCCTACACTACACAATATAGCTAAATTAGCCTTCTCTCTGTTTTTTACACATGACAAACTATCTCCTGTCTTTGTGTCTCTGAATTGGCTATCTGCCATCCCTGGAAAACATTCCCTCCACATATCCATCCCTCTCTTCCTTTAAAATGTAGTTCAAGCACCACTTTCTGAATCAAGATTTACTTTATGCTGGGGACAGCTGGGTAGCTCAGTGGATTAAGAGCGAGTCCTAGAGACAGGAGGTTCTAGGTTGAAATGTGACCTCAGACACTTCCCAGCTATGTGACCCTGGGCAAGTCACTTAACCCCCCATTGTCTAGCCCTTACCACTCTTCTACCTTGGAACCAATACACAGTATTGATTGCAAAACAGAAGGTACAGGTTTAAAACAAAAAAAAAAAGACTTACCGTATCCTCCGAAATGCTAGTGGTTTCCCTATCAAATTCTTGTAAATTTTAATTATTTATTGATTTTCTAGTAATGCTATGAATACTTTATATGTACTGTTATCAATGCCTTTAGAATACAAGTTTGGGGGTAATAGGGATTGATTTATTAATTATTATTGTTCCTGAGGGAAAGAATAGTACGTACCATACAGTAGGTGCTTAAAAAGTAGCTGGTCATTGATTGAATTGCTTAATATCCTCAAATTTATCTAAATACCTAAAGACAATGCTTTCTTGTTTTCCAACATTCATATTACTTCCAAAATAATCTTCCTGATAGAAAAATCTAATTATATCATTTCACTGTTTAAAAAAATATATTCTGTTGTTCAATCAATTCAGTCGTATCAAATTCTATAGGACTCTATTTTGTTTTTTCATGGTAAAGGTACTGGAGTGACTTGCCATTCCCTTTTCCAGCATACTTTTAGATTACAACTGAGGCAATGAGAAGGAAGCCTAGGGTCACAATGCTAGTAACTGTGGCCAGATTTTAATTTGTGAAAATTAATCTTCCTTATTCTCAACCTAGTACTCTATCCTAGATGTAACCCAAAAAAACCTTAGTTCCTACTAATCATTCACAAATTTAATTACAAACGCCTTGTAATAATATGCTTCCCAAACTTATTTCATACAACTTAACTTCATGTACTCTATTCTTAAACTAAAATGGGCCTACCCACACACAGTTCCCCAATTTTGTCCTGCTCCTTCCTCCACTGGTATATATGGAAAATTATTTTCCATTGTCTATTAAGAGACTCGCCTCTTACATTTCTATTTTTGAAATCATTATCAGAAGATTAAAATGGGAAAGGATTTTAAAAGTCAGCTAAACGTATCCCTTTTTTTCACAGAGAAGAGGACACACGGATGATCAAAGTCTTTTAAGTGACTAGCAGCTGAAACAGGCACTTTAAGGTCTAGCTATGGCTCATCACATCAAAGATATCTTCTATCATCTAGAAGAAATCAATGCTCTCCTCAAATTTTTCATACTACTCCTTTAAACTTCATATATTTATTTCATCATATTCTAATACATTATAGCTAATGGTGAATTAGTGCCTTCGTGCAATGAATAACACAGAGTATATGCAGGTAATTAATAAATGTTAGCTGAGGTAAATTGAATCTCTTTAACCTTGAAGACACGCATATTTCAATAGGGGTGAGTTTCTGACAAATCAAAATTAAAGAAAATACAAAGGAATATGAATAATACTGTACTAATAAGAAATATCTACATGATTGAATACTTCTGAAGGAATACTTCTATACTATTAGAAATGAAGAGCAAGAGAGTTTCAAAAAAACCTGGAAAAACTTATAAGAAATAATACAAAGTGAAGGGAGCAGAACAAAGAGAACATTGTACACAGTAAAGTAGATGGTCAACTTTTACTTACTCTGATGCAAGACAATTCCAAAGAATTCACTCATGAGGAAATATACTATCCATCTCTAGAAAGAGAACTGATGAACTCTGGAGTAAAGACTGAAGGATAATTTTTTTCACTTTCTTTAATTTTCTGACATTTTTAGGATCTAGCTAATAAGAACATGTTTTACAGTTTAAATGAACCAGGAAAGGGCAGGAAGGAGAAATTTAAGAAATCAGTTTTTTAAAGTATAATTAAAAATAATAAATTTACTTTTTGAAGATAAGATAAACATTACTGGAAGTAACCTACACAGAAGGGAATTGAAGTTATAGAAATAATGGTGTTACCTAGGGAAAGTATAATGAGAAAAGAAAAAATGCTCAAAGTAAAAATCTTTTTGAAAACATAATAATCCTAATCCTTCTCAATATTTTTGCAGTGGATAATATTGTTGGTCACTTTCCATATATAGTACTATCTATTCCCCAGGTTTTTGTGAACCTTTTAAAGGAATCAAGTAAATAATAGACAAAATGACAAAAATATATAAAACATATTTATTAACATATAAACAAATATAACATATAAACAAAACTACTAAACTGAAAACTAGGAAATGAAATTTAAATGCAAAAAGCTTAGTTCCAATAAAGAGATATAAGAAGGTATCCACTCCTGCTCCATCCTTTCTTTGGAGCCGAGGGAGACTTCAAGAATAAAAAAATGAACATAATGATAAGACTTTCTGACATGTGGATTAATTTTGAAGAACTTTTTCTTCTCTATTGTTTCTGTCACTCAGGATGGCTCTATGGAAGAGATTGGGGAAGGGATACAGCAACATGTAAGTGAAGGAAAGATAAAACATATGAAAAAATGTATTTAAATTTTTTAATAATAATAATAGATTCGGGGGTATAACCAGCTATTATGATTTTGTCTAATAATAATTTTTATGTTATCTTACACAGTCTCTCACACTGGATTAACAGGAATAAGTATACCACTTCTGATAGTTAAGGCTAGATATGGCCATACCCATGACAATATTTCCTTTTTTTTTTTAACTCAAGGAAATCAGTATAGTAAATAATTTTTCTTCCCTTCAAGACAGTCACAGTGCTTGAGGCTACTGCAGCACAAATACAAAATCTCTTCAAGAATGTCTCTAAACAGTCAAGCTGAAAATCTAAGTCAAAGTTTCATTTAACAGCCTGTCAGTTTTTTGATGTGTAGCTAATGAATGCAGTGGCAAACAAATCCATCAAACCAAACATCAAAACAACTGCACTTCATCCCACCAAAGGGAAAAATGAAATACAACCTACAGGGCACAGCTTTGATCTAATCTCTCAACAAAAACCATCTCTAAACAGCTACTGCAGCAAAACATGCAAAGCAATTATGAATTTAATTTCATTTAATCAAAGACCAATGTTTAAGAATCTGAAGACAGCAATGTTAGATCAGACTCCTTGGTTCTAGTGCTAAACGATCATCTAAAGAATACAGAAAATTTTCACCCCACTGAAAATTTTGGCATACTCATTTTAAAAATTAACCAAAATATCATAACCTTTAACATAAACTTTAAAATAGTCTTACAAGTAAATTGTTCATAAAAGTACTTGTTTTAGCTTACTTTTTTCCTGGAGTTAGAAAACATAAAATATATTTATATTGAATACTTTTCTACATGCCTAATGACCCATTTACTTCATTGGATTTGGAATATCTTCTCCCTACCTTCATTTATACAACAATTGAATTTATTTCAATATTTAATTCAATTTTATTTTTTAGTATTAAATTCATTGCCTTCTTTTTCATCTCTCTTTCAATGCTAAAGAAAAACAAAATCTATTATAAATATATACAATGAAGAAAAACAAATTATCACAAGTCATGGGGGGGCAGTGTCTCTGTGTGTGTGTGTGTGTGTGTGTGTGTGTGTGTGTGTGTGTATGTGTGTGTGTGTTGTCTGTATATATTCACACCCACTTACTTGTCTTTATAATTGTAGTTGGTAGTGGCAGCTCAGTGGACTGAGAGTCAGGCATAGAGATAGGAGGTCCTAGGTTCAAATCTGCCCTCAGACACTTCCCAGATGTGTGACCCTGGGCAAGTCACTTGACCCCCATTACCTGTCCCTTAGCACTCTTCAGCCTTGGAACCAATACACATTATTGGTTCCAAGACAGAAGGTATGGGTTTAAAAAAATTTTTTGTTTTAATTGTAGTTGATTGCATTGTGTTTATCAGAGGCTTACTGTATCAATTCCAGAGCAGATGAGTGGTAAGGGATAGCCTAATGAGGTATAATGACTTTGTAGCGATCTGTCCAGCAGCCACTACACAAAAGGGAATATCTACAGGATTATGATTTTCAGGAGAAGAACAGAAGCCGAAGAGAGGTTTAAAGAATTGAGATAGACACCAGATAATATCTTGTTATGGAAGGACGCATCTTCCCTTTACCTTCCTTTACAGGACATACATTGAAGAAAGATTAAAAAAACCAAGAATGCATGGAGAGTAGAATTCTTAAATAGTATTAGGAATCAGGAATGAGGTGAGAAGGAAAGAAAAGAATAAAGATCTTTAGAGGCACAATGGATCTCCATAACAGGAGTAATCCATGTGGGCAGCAGGCAGGTTAGAGAAAAAGAGAGAAAAGGGAAAAGAGAAAGAGAGGCGTCCTTCCTGACTATTTATGTCATAATGATGTATGATGATATATATATATATATATATATATTGATGAGATAATGATGTAAGAGATAGGTAATGCATATAGTGGATTTACATTGGCTTGACAAATCAATGACATACAAGCTAGAGGCGTGGTAAGTTCAGGCCGCTCTTTTCAAACTCCCAGAACAAAGACCATATGGCCTGCTCATAAATCATGCATTGGAATGCTGTCTGACCAGATCCGAGCTGGGCCCTCTGTGGTTCAGTCCAGAGATTCTTCCTGGAATCCTACAAACTTGTCCAGCATCACAAAGCTAATAAGTGTCTGAGGCCAACTTTGAACCCAAGACTTCCTCTCTCAAGTCCTTGCTGAGATATCTAGCTGCCCCCATTCCTAAGTCTTTTGATGTGGTTTTTTAAATATTGCTGTTTTATAAATTGTTATCCTGGTTTTCACTATACTTTGCATCAGTTTTTCTACAAATAAATACTTCCAAGTTTAAAAAAAATCATTCAATTTATTATTGCTTAAGACAAAATAGCATTCAATCACAAATATTCTAATTTCTTAAGCTACTCATCATTTCATGGATAGACTCTCATTTTCCAATTCTTTTCCATCAAAAAATAATTATATATTTGTGCATATGAGTCCTTTTCCTCTTTCTTTAATCTCATTGAGGTATAAACCTAATAACAATATATTGCAGAATCAAAGAATGTGCATATATTATTAGCTTATCAGAAATGGTTCCAAATTCCATTCCAAAAGCAATCAGGTGTAATACAAAAGGGCTAGGTGTGAGATACAGAAATAAAAAGGGTATTAATTTTGAGTTCAAAAAAGGTAAGATGCTACAAGGATGCTTAATTTCTAAACATTCTATTAAAAACAACTAAAATATCTTGCTTCTACTAATAATGACCTCTCTTGGCTTTTTTAATGTACTTTTATACACCTCTCTATAATTCACATATGATAATAGGCAGAAAAAAGAAAGGGAACAGGCATCTATATATATAGAGAGAGAGAGATATGGGGGGAGGGGCCTAATACATGCCAGACATTGAATTAAAGGCTTTTTTTTAATCAAACAGATAATATTTTATTTGATAATTACAAAAATCCTATAAGATAGATACTATAATTGTCACCATTTATAACTAAGGAAAACTGAGCCCTATGGTCAAAAAGCAAGTATCTGAAGCCAAAATTGAACTCAAATTCTGCCTCCAGGTGCACTGCTTTATACACTGTGCCACCTAGCAACATCATATGAAGGAAATAAAAATGAGCCCACAAGAATGAGGTTTACAGAGGCTGAGTGAAGATTGAGGCTTAGAAGGAGCAGAGGTTCAGACCTCTAAATACCCTTTCTAACCAATCATAAACTGAATGCTCCCAGAGGACTGAAAAACAAACTTAACAACAAGACACAGACAAGGAACCCTCCTGCTGGACTTAATTCAAAAGGTACGCCCCCTGAAAAGCCGGAATCCAAGATCACTCGGGTTTAAGGGGAAGACAGAAGGATCCCCTCCCACCCAGAGAACTGAGACTCAAGTGACAGCCGGAACTTTTGGGTGGGCAAAGGTGCTGGTCTGAAGGCTTTACATTGCAACCAGGGCTGTGATAAGTTCAGAGTCTCCAACACAGAAGGCGGGGAAGGAGCTAGAGAGGGAGCATAGACCTGGCAGCCTGGCCAGAGCTCTGGAGATCCTCCATATTTGCTCCAGCCATCCAGGAAGTTTTGGACTCAGAGAACACCCAGCCCAACTTAGCTGAACTTAATCCCATCAAAAGTCTCCAGAACTCAGGAAAGCCAAAGCTCCACAGCCATCCTCATTGACTGCTGGACTTTAATCCAATCAAAAGCCTCCAGAGGACAGGAAAGCTCAAACCCCAACAAACCTCCACCAGAGACTACAACAAGAGGTCTCCTGTAAAAGCTCCAAGAGGGGAGACTGACAGAAACCCCCAAACAAAAAAAATTAGAGGAGCAAGAGCATAGACAAATACAGGGAGTAAAGAAGTGGTGGATTTGAGCAAACAGAAAAAGAAGAAAGAAACTACAATAGACAGCTTCTACTCAGCAAATGGAACAGAGGGGCAGAGATCAGCAAACTTGATAAATCAGAAATCCCAGCGAATTGGATACAAGCTATGGAAGAACTCAAAACACAATTAAGAGAGGCTGAAGACAATTGGGGAAAGAACTTAAAAATTAAGATAACTCGTCTGGAAACAGAGGCACTTGAATGAAAACGAAAAAATAGTGTCTTGAAAGCCAAAATCAACCAGCTGGAAAATGAGGCAAAGGAGATGAAAGATGAGGTGAAGAAGATGAAAGATGAGAAAAAAAGAGATGAAAGACGAGGTGAGGTAAAGAGGATGAAAGATGAACTCCAAAGAAAATCAGACTAGAAGGAGAGGGATGACCAAAAAGCCAGGGATGAAATCCAGTCTTTAATAACCAAAATACAACAACTGGAATTAAGTGACCTCACAAGGGAGCAGGACACTATAAAACAAAATGAAAAGAATGAAAAAATTGAGGAAAATATGATGCATCGCAAACACAAAACAGACAATTAAGAAAATTGTTCAAGAAGAGAAATATAAGAATCATAGGTCTACCAGAAGACCATGACAAAATAAAAAGCCTGGACATAATACTACAGGAAATTATTCAGAAAACTGTCCCCATATCCTAGAACAAGAGGGGAAAGTGGAGATTGAAAGAATCCACAGATGACCTCCTGTATTTAATCTCCAACTGACAACAACCAGGAATGTTATAGCCAAACTCAAAAATTATCAGACCAAAGAAAAGATATTACAAGCTGCCAAGAAGAAGCCATTCAGATACCATGGAAACAGAGTGAGGATAACTCAGGAACTGGCTGCATCAACAATGAAGGACCGAAAGGCATGGAATATAATATTCTGGAAAGCAAAGGAACTAGGTATATAACCAAGAATCACATACCCATCAAAACTGACTATATTCTTAAAGGGGAAAGTATGGTCATTCAACACAATAGCAGAATTCCAAGCATTCGTAAAGAAAAGACCAGAACTGAACAGAAAATGTGATGTCCAAGCACAGAATTCAAGAGAATCATCAAAAAGTAATTAAAAAAGAGGGGAAAAAGAAAAACAAAACAAATGAACAACAACAAAAAATTTTAAGAGACTCAGTAAGTTAAAATATGTATCCCTATAAAAAAATAAGTCATTGGTAACACTTAAAAAACTGTTGCTATCACCTGGGCAGCTAGAAGAATTACACTTAGAGGAACAGTGACAAACTGTATAGGATGAAAGGACTAGACATATATAGGTATACAGATATATGCATGCAAGCACACATATACATGTGTGTATATGCATATATAAACACACATATATATATATAAATATATAACCATAACTTAAAAAAAAGAGGCTAATATTAAAAGAAATGGGAAAAGAAATAAATGGGGGTAAATTGATATGAAACAAAGTAGCTCATGGTGGGAGGGGGGAGAACATCGATACACTGGAAGGGTAAAGAGGTTGGAGATAGGAAATACTCAACTCTTACGTGCTTTGAAACTGACCCAAAGTGGGAAGAAAAATCCAATCCATTGGGGCAGATAATAGATTTGTGCCCTATAGGGGAGTAGAATGCTAAAAAATGGACTGGTGGGGAGGGAAGCAGTACAAGGGAGGGGGGGAGAATTTTTAAAAGACTACAGGGGAAATTGGGAGGGGGGGATAGGGAGGAGGGAGATAGAAAGGGAAGTAAAATAAGGGTGGGAACTAGGGGGACTGATTATAAACAAACACTGGTGTAAAAGGAAAGAGTGAAAGAAGAAAAGGCAGGACCAGGAGAAGAAAACAAAATGCTGGGAAATACACAGCTGGTAATCATAACTCTGAATGTGAATGGAATGAACTCACCCATAAAAAGCAAGCGAATAGCAGAGTGAATTAGAATCCAAAACCCTAACATATGCTGTCTGCAGGAAACACATATGAGAAAGGTAGATACACATAGGTTAAAGTAAGAAGACAAAGCCAAATCCATTGGGGAGCAACTGATAAAAAGAAGGCAGGAGTCGCAATCATGATATCAGACAAAGCCAAAGTAAAAATAAATCTAGTTAAAAGAGATAGGGAAGGTAACTACATCCTGATAAAGGGCAGTATATACAATGAGGAAATGTCTGTACTCAATATGTATGCACCAAATAGCAGAGCACCCAAATTTCTAAAGGAGAAACTAGAGGAGCTCAAGGATGAATTCGACAGAAAAACTATACTGGTGGGAGGTCTGAACCTTCCTCTATCTGAACTAGATAAATCAAACCAAAAAATAAATGAGAAAGAGTTGAGAGAAGCAAATGAAATCTTAGAAAAATTAGAGTTAGTAGACATGTGGAGAAAATAAATAGGGACAAAAAGGAATACACCTTCTTTTCAACAGCACATGATACATTCACAAAAATTGACTGTGTATTAGGGTACAAAAACATTGCAAACAAGTGAAAAAGGACAGAAATAATAAATGCAAACTTCTCAGAACACAATGCAATGAAAATAATAATTAGTAAGGGTACATGGAGAGATAAATCAAAAATTAATTGGAAATTAAACAATATGATTGTCCAAAACTGGCTAGTTAAAGAACAAATTGTAGAAACAATCAATAACTTTATTGAAGAAAACGACAATGGTGAGACATCCTTTCAAAACCTATGGGATGCAGGAAGGATGGTTCAATATTAGGAAAACAATCCACATAATTGACCATATTAACAAGCAAACTGACTTGGCATAAAGACCTCAGCAAGACAGTCTATGACAAACCCAAAGACCCCAGCTTTGGGAACAAAAATCCACTATTTGATAAAAACTGCTGGGAAAATTGGAAGACAGTGTGGGAGAGATTAGTTTTGGATTAACACCTCACACACTATACCAAGAAAAACTCCAAATGGTGTTTCTTTTCAAAAAGGCAAAAAATTGAGTAACAATCTTCATAACAAAAACCTTTGACAAAGGTCTAATTACTCAAATTTATAAAGAGTTAAACCAGTTGTACAAAAAATCAAGCCATTCTCCAATTGAAAAATGGGCAAGGGACATGAATAGGCAGTTTTCAGTTAAAGAAATCAAAACCATTAATAAGCACATGAAAACATATTCTAAATCTCTTATAATCTAAAGAGATGCAAATAAAAACAACTCTGAGGTATCAACTCACTCCTAGCAAATTGGCCAACATGACAGCTATGGAAAGTAATGAATGCTGGAGGGGATGTGGCAAAGTGGGAACACTAATTCATTGCTGGTGGAGTTGTGAATTGATCCAACCATTCTGGAGGGCAATTTGGAACTATGCACAAAGAGCAATAAAAGACTTTCTGCCCTTTGATCCAACCATAGCACTGCTGAGTTTGTAGCCTAAAGAGATAATAAGGAAAAAAGACTTGTACAAGAATATTCATAGCTGCTCTCTTTATGGTGGCAAAACATTGGAAAATGGGGGATGCCCCTCAATTGGGGAATGGCTGAACAAACTATGGTATATGTTGGTGATGGAATACTATTGCGCTAAAAGGAATAATACAGTGGAGGAAGTCCATGGTGACTGGAACAATCTCCAGAAAGTGATGCAGAGTGAAAGGAGTAGAACCAGGAGAACATTGTACACAGAGCCTGATACACTGTGGTTCAATCGAACGTAATGGACTTCTCCATTAATGGCAATACAATGTCCCTAAACAATCTGCAGGGATCTATCAGAAAAAAAACTATCCTCAAGCAGAGGACAAGCTGTGGGAGTAAAAACACCTAGGAAAAGCAACTCTTTGACTACAGGGGAGGAGGGGATATGATTGAGGAGAGACGCTAAATGAGCACCCTAATGCAAATACTAACAACAAGGAAATGGGTTCAGAGCAAGGACACATGTGATACCCAGTGGAATTGCGCGTTGGCTAGGGGAAGGGTGGCATGAGGAGGGGAGGGTGGGGGAGGAAAAGAAAATGATCTCTGTTTCCAATGAATAATGTAGGAAAATGACCAAATAAAATAATATTAAGAAAAAAAAATGAGGTTCAACCACTTACTACCTACTTGGCTAAGAGAAAGTCATTCAACCTCTCTAGACAGCAGTTTCTTCATCTTTAAAATGATGAAATTAGTTACACTAGAAGGCTTTAAAACATCTCTTCCAGGTCTAGATGAGACCCTAATATTTTTTATAAGTTATATCTTTCTGTTTTATCATCTTGATAGATGATAATCTATCTATTAGATTATCTAGACTATAATCTATAAGAAGAGGTATGATACTTATTAAAAAACCTTTCTTCCTATCTTAAAAATCACTTATTAGTGTTCATGCTAAAGTAGAATAGGAGGAAAAACTAGGAAATCACAGTTAAGTGACTTGCCCAGGTTCACATAGGTTGGAAGTGTCTGGGCCATATTTGAACCCAGGGCCTCCGTGTCTCTGGGCGTGGCTCTATACACTAAGATACTTAGCTGGCTCAGGTATATGTTTTACTGAATCTCTATTCCTCCCCTCTAACCTAACACAACACATTAGCTGGAAATTAATATTTTAAAAAATTATAGTTGCTTCCCAATTTGTTGATTCCCTTCTAATTTTAGATGCATTGGTTTTGTTTGTACAAAACCTTTTTAATTTGATGTAATCAAAATTATTGATTTTACATTTTGTGATTTTTTTCCTAGCTCTTGCTTGGTATTAAAGTCTTTCCTTTCCCAAAGATCTGACATGTATACTCTTCTATGTTCACCTAATTTGCTTATAGTTTCCTTCTTTATATTCAGATCATTCTGAGTTTATCTTGGTGTAGGGTGTGAGATGTTGATCCAAACCTAATCTCTCCCATACTGTCTTCCAATTTTCCCAGCAGTTTTCATCAAATAGTGGATTTTGGTCCCAAAAGCTGGGATCTTTGGGCTTATCATAGACTGTCTTGCTGAAGTCACTTACCCCAAGTCTATTCCACAGATCCTCCTCTCTGACTCTTAGCCAGAACCATATTGTTTTGATGACCACTGCTTTATAATATAGTTTGAGATCTGGGACTGCAAATCCTCCTTCCTTCACATTTTTTCATGATTTCCCTGAATATCCTTGATCTTTTGTTCTTCCAAATGAACTTTGTTATGGTTTTTTTCTAATTCAGTAAAAAAGTTTTTTGGACGTTCAATGGGTATGGCAAAAAATAAGTAACTTAATTTGGAAAGGATTGTCATTTTTATTATGTTAGCTCATCCTAACCATGAGCAATTAATGTTTTTCCTATTGTTTAGATCTAGAGTGAGAGGAGCAGAACCAGGAGAGCATTGTACACAGAAACTGATACACTATGGTACAATCGAAAGTAATGTACTTCTCCATTAGTGGCAATACAGTGACCCTGAACAACTTGGAGAAATCTAAGAGAAAAAACACTATTCACATTCAGAGGAAAAACTGTGGAAGTAGAAATACAGAAGAATGGGTGTTGTATTTTGTCAAAGACTTTTTCTGCATCTATTGAGATAATCATGTGGTTTTTGTCGGTTTGCTTGTTTATATGGTCAATTATGTGGATGGTTTTCCTAATATTGAACCATCCTTGAATTCCTGGTATGAATCCTACCTGGTTATAGTGGATAACCCTTGTGATGACTTGCTGCAGTCTTTTTCCTAGTATCCGATTTAAGATTTTTGCATCTATATTCATTAGGGAGATTGGCCTATAGTTTTCTTTCTCTGTTTTTAACCTGCCTGCTTTGGGATGAGTACCATGTTTGTGTCGTAAAAAGAATTTGGTAGAACCCCTTCTTGACTTATGATCTCTGTTTCTAATGAATAATGTATGAAAATGACCAAATAAAATAATGTTTTAAAAACTGAAAAAAAAAAAGAATGCCTACCCGTTGACCCAGCCATACCACTGCTGGGTTTGTATCCCAAAGAGATTTTTAAAAATGGGAAAGGACCTGTTTGTACACAAATATTTATAGCTGCGCTTTTTGTGGTGGCAAAAAATTGGAAAATGAGGGGATGCCCCTCAATTGTGGAATGGCTGAACAAATTGTGGTATATTTGTTGATGGAATACTATCGTGCTATAAGGAATGTCAAATCACTTGATTTCTATAAGAATTGGGAGGACCTACATGAACTGATGCATAGTGAAATGAGCAAAACCAGGAGAACATTGTACACAGAGACTGAAACATTAGATTCTACTACTAAAAGCAATGCAATGACCCAGGACAATTCTGAAGGACTTATGAGAAAGATACTATCCACATTCAGAGAAAGAACTATGGGAGCAGAAACACAGAAGAAAATATATGATTTGTCACTAACAAGTATGGGTATAGAATTTGGGGTTTGGGTTTTAAAAGATTATCTTTTATAAAACAAATAATATGGAAATCGGTTTTGAGTGATAATATATGTATAACCCAGTAGATTATTTGTCAGCTCTGAAAGTGGAGAGGGGAGAGGGAAGGGAGACAACATGAATCACGAAGTCATGGAAAAACATTTTTTTTTTAAAAATAAAATTAAAAATAAATGAGAAAAAAAAGAAACACAGAAGAAAAACAACTGCTTGAATACATGGTTCGAGGGGATATGGCTGGGGATACAGACTCTAAATGAACATCCTAATGCAAACACCAACAACATGGAAATAGGTTTTGATCAAGGACACATGTAATACCCAGTGAAATTGCACATCAGCTACAGGAAGGCTGGGGGTAGGGAAGGGAGGGAAATAATATGATTCTCTTAACCAAAAAATAATGTTTATAAATTGACTAAATAAATTTAATTTAAAAAAATTATAGTTGCTAGACTCCCTTAAATGGCAAAGTTCAAACTTCATATGCATAATGCCGTACTCATAAAAGTCCCAATTCTGGTCAGCAAAACTGAGGACTATTTTTCAAAGTATTTTTATCCTGAACATCAAAACTAATTCTTTCCTAGACAATATCAGTCCTGACCAATGTAAAGATGATATTAGAAACTAAGTATTGTTTTATTTGTTTAGAGATAAGAAGTAAAGTGGCTGCTTGAGAAAGAACTGGAGTTTGAAGCAGAGCTGAGAAAGGATGTTGATTTCAGATGTGACAGTTATAACTAATTTTCTATGTCAATTACTCTCTCTGGCAGTTGGGAGTTGGTCTCTGGCAGTTGGCAGACTCACTCTCAGAGACTCAGGGCTGGAGGAGGTAACATCTTTGCCTCTCTCTCTGTCTGAGGGGAAGATCTGAAGGAGCTCAGTGTTTTCCTTTCCCAACTTGGGAAACATTATTAACTATCTATTGCAGTTTTTATAAATCGGTTTATATCTGATAGGATCAAAGAAAGACCTGGTCTTTGGTTTGGTCTCTGAGTCTGTTAAGTCTCAGAGTCCTAACTTGATTCATGTTGAGACTCAACCAGCTAGCCTTTGCTATTTTATAATTTGGAGGCAAAGTTAAGAATTATAAGGATAATAGCAGCAGTTTTTATTTAGATAGTATAAATTTGGGTTGGTCAGATTAGGAAGGAGAAGTGTAGCCTGTGAAATACAGGAGAAGTGGTTCCTTGCAGAACTAGGGAGCTTATTTGGGTAGATTTAAAATCCCTTAGAAATACAAATACTTTTTTTAGCTATATGTATATTTCAATAAATATTTCATTTTTATAATAAAAGTCTCTTAAGCTTCCTCGTACCTGGCCCTGAAGGGAAGTTCACATTTGAGCTTCACTTTATCACTGAAGATACTTTTGATTACATTTATCAAAAGTATCTAAATAGTTTTGAACCTACATTGAACAGTTTTTTCCATATAAATATTTTATTTTATAACTAGCCAATATATTTTTACACTAAGTAGTTTAAAAGGAAAGGACAAGTCACACCTACCAACTAGAGCAAAATATTTGAGATATAATCAAAGAGAAATTTTTTTAAGAATTTTGGAGTAACTACCACATTAGTAACAATCTTTTAAACCTGTTCCACAGAAAAAGTCTTTATTGTCTTCAAGACACTGCTAGAGAAAAGCAAGCTCTAGGTAGTCCTAAAAAGCTGGAAATTATTTTTTTTATGTAAAGGTCAGCAACAGTTTTTGTCCATCAGCCTAGGATCAAACTATCTAAGATTTGGAGAAGCTCATCACCACGAGGCAGACCAACAAATGTTGAATTATGTTGGAAAAATAAATTCAAGAAACAAACTACAAAAATGTGGATAGATTATGATTAACAGTACTGATTAGAATATTCTCCTGGGTAAAATCATGAATCCTTGAAACATGGAAAAGGTAATGCTCCACAATTCATTCATTTCTTCATCATATGAGGCTGCATGGAATAATAAGAAGCAGGAATTAAGTAGCAGGAAAACTAGAATTAATTATAGCATCAACCATAATTGCTATATGATATTATATTTATCAATTACATTTCATTTATCCCAATTTCCTAATCTACTTGAATTGCCCTATTTATTTTCCATAATTCTATCAGACATGAAAACCGCAATACAGGCAGATTTAGCATAAGCTTCACCAACTCAGCTGTAATATTTTTCAGGCTATGGGATAAAGGACCCAAAATAAAGATAAATAGCACAAAATGTTTTCTTTCCCACTCAATCCATTCATTATCATTTCATCAAAAAGACAAATAGGATGTACCAAAAAGAATACTGTATTCAAAATCACTGAACTGAGTATAAATCCCATGTGTATTACCTACTACGTATATCATGTTAGGAAAGTCGCTGAACTTCCCTAGGCCTCAGTTTCCTAACTTATATCAGTTAATTGGGCATTTTAAGGTCCTTTCTAATTCTAATCCATATGTAATTAAAAAGTCATAAACTGGCAATATTATTAATATGAAGAAATTTTAACCTAGATAAACCAGAGAACGAGTTAGAAGAAATTTCAGTAGCTATTTTCACTTTACTAATAACTAGAAAACATCAAATTAGAATTTGCCTCTTTAGAACTTTTACACATTGCTCCTGGATTATTTCATCAAATTATCACAAGAATTTTCATAAAAGAAATGGGAAGAAAAACTACAAATAGAAAAAAAGGAACAGATTTTGATTGTGATTAACATCAATAAGCATGAAATTACAGTAATTTAACTTTTAACAACTCAGTACTCAAAGTGCTATATGAGGAAAGGGAATTCTTTTCAAAAAGTTGGTAAGTGTTAGTGGAAGAAGCATGAACGGCAATATTTTGAAATTGGAAGGGTGCTCAGAAGCTCAAAAATGACAGGAATATCTACGCCTAGGGGAACAGACTCTGAAGATAGTCTGTTCCACGTGAAAGCTTGAGTTAAGAAGTTTCTCTTGACATGGAATCTCAATTAATCTCTTTACAACCTCCTGCCATTGTCTTCTGCAACCAAACAGATCAAGTTCCATTATTCTACAATATAAAAATTGGTAGCATATGCTCCATGAGTTTTCCCTATTTCAACCTTAACATTCCCAAACGAAAAGTCTTTTCATCACCTTGACTGCCCTCCTAGAGACATGATATAGCAATCAATGATGGTGAACCTTTTAGAAACTGAGTGCCCAAACTGCCTCACTCCATATGTGAGCTCCCTACCCCCAACCATCCATTACCCAAGACAGAGGAGAGAGGAAGCACTCTCATCAATCTTATTGGGCAGAGAGGCGAGTCATGTAAGAAATGTCCTCTGGTGCACCTAGAGAGGGGGAATGGATCAGCCCCCTGTGACACACTCTGAAAAACATGTGACAGGCACATCAATACAGCTCTAGAATTTCAACATATTTTTTGAAACAAGTTTCTCAGAACCAAATATAATAGTTCAGAGAAGCTGTTGTGAAGTCAAAATACAGTAAGATTATGACTTCTTGGCACTGTAGCCTATTTTGGTTGTTCTGTTTTCATAATGACAGAAAAGATAAGATAGCCAAAGTGGATGACAAGATAAGATATTAAGCATAGTCTAAAGGACTGATCTCAGGCCTTAGCTGAGCTCTATTTTAACTCAATCACTAACCAAGCAAGAGAATAATTCCCCAAGAGTAAGATTTCCAAAGTTATAATGAATTTATTTCCCTCAGGAACTATTGGGGGACAAGAAGTAGAGATGAAGGAGTGGAATTTTCTAGTGGCCTGGTCACTTCTAAAAGAATTGATCCAGATAAGACAGTGAGACGAGCAGTAACATATTAGATGGCAAAGTATGGCTCTAAAACATATGAAGACTACTTCAAAGGTCACATCTGGGCTCTACAGCTATTTAGGTGTAACAGACTGACTGAAGTACTGTCAAATATAAGAGAAAAGTAAAGTCCTTAACTCTGCAAAATGCAAAAGTGGACATACTTGAATTCCTAAATATTGAGGACTTCCAGCAAGATGGCAGACTTGAGTGGAGATGCATGTCTAACCATTCCTAGCTTCAAAATAGCCCCACCATTAAGTAAAAGAAAATAAAGGGTGGAAAGGAGTTTAAAAAAACAAGGAAAACATCACAGAAAAATGAGTACTCTAAAGAAATTTTTAATAGCAATAGATAAGTGATATGTACAAAAAGAAAAAATTTTAATAAGAAATGTCCAAAGAAAAAGAAAATACTTCACTAACATCAAAGTCCCCTCTTCTCCAAAATGAGCAATGTTGTATTAGATTCAGATTAATGGAGTAATTACAAGAAAACATGAAAAAAAAGAATTATATGTTAATGATTTTTTTAAAGAAAGAAAAATGATTTTAAAAAAACTAGGAACTTTTTATAAAGGAATAGACACTATAAAATCTAATAACAGCAATAATTGGATTAAAAATGAAGAAAATTAGAAAAGTACTTTAAGCCTCTGTAAAAATGGACACATGTTCCCTCATAGAAACTCAATTAACTAAAATACCTTATTGATTACAGAAAATTATGCAAGAAAATTTATCCAAAAACACTGTGAATAGGAAAGCACAGATTAAAAGAATACTCAGAACTCTGTCAGAGAAAAACCCCAAATTTACCTCCTAAAGAAATAAGGCTGCAAATTGCCAAAACTTTGAGACAAAGAAATAATCTTGTAAGCAGTCAGAAATAAATGATTTATAAATCAAGAAATATAAATTCAAATTGTGGAGTTATGTATTAATGATTAAAAAATTAATTTTTAAAACTGGAATATGAGATAGAAATTAAGTAAAATGGTTTACACCAAGAATGTTACAAAAAAAATATTCTAACATGAAGAAATAACTTAGTGACAAATAATGTTATAAAAGACATCATTCTGTGAAATGAAAAGAGGTAAATTTTATTACAAGTCACTTGGTGAACAAGCACATATTAAGCATACTATGTGCCTGGAGCTGTATTGGCTTCTGTGGTAAGGCACTAACAAACAGGGGGAAAAAAAAACTAAAAAAGGCATCATTCAAACAGCCTGATATGGGTAGATTTTTAACAGAGGTCAAGGAAATGGAGAAGTGAACACATAGAAAATTCGAAGGATGATGATCATCCCTTGCAAAAGAGTTGATTCTTTTAAGGAAAAAAAAGGCATCTTAGAGTGCCTAGAATGTAATGTATGTAGAAAGTAGCAAAGTCAATAATACTGAAAAGACAGAAAGAGACCAGGTGGTGAAGGGGTTTCAATGTGAAACAAAAGACTACAAATATCTTGTAAATAATGAGGAGCCACTTGAGTTTGAGTAAAGGGGGAATGTGATCAGGGTAAATGTAAAGAAAATAATTTTTCTTTTTTATATTTTTTAATTTAAGAAAATAATTTTGATAGCTCAAAGAAACACAAATTAGAATGTACCCAGACATGGAGTAAAGAAACTAATTAGCAACTGCATTAGTCTGGGTGAGAGATAATTATG
The DNA here is from genome assembly GCF_027887165.1 of Monodelphis domestica. Lineage (NCBI taxonomy): Eukaryota > Metazoa > Chordata > Mammalia > Didelphimorphia > Didelphidae > Monodelphis > Monodelphis domestica. The sequence goes on from NC_077233.1 coordinate 126,047,137, forward strand.
TCCTGAAATAGGATGGTGGTTGTGTGATAGAAGAGGTAGATAGAAGAGATATTAGGAAGGTAGAAATGGCAAGATTTAGCAATTTGATATTCTTGATTTTAGGGAATTCTATTGATTGAATCTTAGATTATTCAGTTCATTTTGATGCTTAATAATCTAGTCTGTTCTGCTGATCTATTTTTCTATTTTGTAAGGAGTATTAAATATTTTTGATAATTACTACTTGATTTCTAAAAGTACTACTATCCTTTCCATCTTTTCTTTAAATTATATTCTTTGAGTTTCTAGGGCTTATTCCACCCTCCTGAATAATGGTATTTTCTAGCTCAACAGAATAAACTTTTGATAGTTGTAACATATAGTTTAATTTGGGGAGTATGTTTATAATTACATAGCGATAGTACAACCACAAGTAATAATTACATACTCAATTATTTAAGTGAACCTTAATTTCTATAAATTGTTTCATAATTATTAGGTAGATTCACTTAAAAAATGTTTTGTTCAGTTTTGTATTCAAGTTGATTAAGATTTCTCTAATACTTCCTATTAATTTTTACATCAAAGAAATCCAAAAAAGCACAGGCAAGTAAGAGCTATTATAATAGTATAAATATCATACATCTAAAATCAAAAGTTAGGAGTATTTGTAATAAAGAAATACTGACATCAATACCAAAAAAAATGTGAATAAGGATAAACCACTTCTCCCATATAGTTTAATAAAATGCAATTAAAAAAAAGAAGTAACAGGAAATCAAAGGCATAAACACCACCAAAAAGAAATTAATACTTTTAAGAAAACTCTAGATACAAGAAAATGAATGAATTACTAGCATCAGTATAGTAACAGGATTCAAAATAAAACCAAATATTCTTATTAAAATAACTGCTTTATTTCATCAGCCTAATAACTAATCTAAGGAGAGCCACATACAAATTTGAGAAAAATATTGCATAACTGGAAATCCTGTGCCTTTGAACTACAATTCCCAGGAACCCACTGACTTCCTGGCATTATGTACTGACATAGAAAGGAGATAAATATGGTGTGGTCTTCTGTAGCTAGCTCTCTTTCCTTCCTGGATCCGGACATTGGTAGGACTTAAGCAGGTAACTTAGCCATTAGCATGTGGTTTTATTTTGTTAATACTAGTGATTATTAATATATATTATAAAATATAATATTTGCAATTATAGTAGATTAATTTTAATTTTAGCATCACATTATTAATAATGAAAACTAAACAGTTCAGCAGTTGAGATTATTTTGAAATCATTCTTCTATAACCAATATAAACAGTCAACAATAAATAAATGTAAATAGACTGTAATATTAGCAATAATCACAATAGTTCCATCAGAAAACTCTATTAATATGTAAATAATTATATTATCAAGTTTGAATAACTGGAAACTACAAACACACTATATAAAAACAGGAGCCTTTCTGTTTGTCATTTGCCAACCCCTACATAGTTGATCTTACATAGACTACAAATAATTTAGAAGCTGCTCACTGCCAGGAAATGCACCTCCAACAGAAAAAAGAAAGGGGGAAGGGGGAGAGAGTCACAAGAGAAAGTAATCAAATTTAACAGAAGTAACCATCATTTTGAAGCCACCATCAATTTGAAGTCACAAGGGAGAAATAATTAAAATTAATAGAAATTGTCGCTTGCAAACAAAAACACAGAGTGTGTGAACAAAATACAAAGTATTTGGCAGAAGATAGCATTTAATATATCATATAAATAAAATATTTTGTTCTGGAAAATATATTCCAATTTTTGAATGATAAGAAAATCATACTACTGAGAGTAATCAATCCATTTTAACTGTTCACTCATCTCTCTCCTCAATATTTCCCTAAATTTTGGATACACTCTATAACCTGGTCACTAAATAAGCCTTCGTTTTTTCCATTTTACTGCATTTTTACAAGACATATTCCACTTTAACAATCAAGAACATGTCTAAACAATAGAATATTTCAAAAAGTATAAAAATTTGTAGGATTGGGGAACAACATGACTTCATGCAAATTCTTTAACAAGAAGAAATATAGCATAATGACAGAATAAGCTAATGTATTAATTTCATAAAATTATTTCTCAGAGTAATATACAAGTTTTACATGAATGACAACAGGAAAGTATTTTGAAATAACTATTATTTAGCAAGAAGCAAATTTAAAAATCTGAAATAAATTACAACAGTGAAAATCTAAAAATACATATAAAATTTAAAGATCATTTACATGTTAAATTTGTTACCACAATAACTAGAAATGATACATAATTTATACTTGATTTTTGTAGCATAACTCACCAACTTAGCAACTTTTCCATAATCAATCCATCTGACTGTAGCAAAATTTGTAGATTCTGCACAATTAAATCCATGATTGAAACCAGCATGGTATCCATATGGGAAAGTGATCATAAATTCTCCAGCCTCTTGAGTAACCTGCATCATAACAATACATCCAATTTTAAAAGTTTCTTCAAGAAGAAATTAGTAAGATATGATACTTTAAATGAAGAGAAATTTCCTTATAGAACTGAGAATTACAACTCTCTTACTTATTACTTGCTTCCTTAATTCCTTAAATTCCTTTTCATACCTAAAGAATTGAAATCATTTTTTGGTCAAAGAATCTACAATTCAGTCTATTATGTTGAAAATTTTGAAAAATCCCTTTTTAATTTCTTAACCCTATTTACATAATCTTGATTTGGCTATCCAAAAATCCATTTTTGGTAATGAGGAAAGCTCTAAAAGAAAACTCCTATATCACTCCAACCTTTCTAAAGCTTTATTAAAACCAAAAACAACCATAGTTTCCCCAGGCTGAAATTAAGTCACCACTTTCACTTCTCCTAACCCCATTCATCTCCCTCACTCATAAAAAGGCAAGCCCCCCTAGGGTGTGGACCCTCCCCCACGATGGGATTGGGTCATTCAAGACCAATCCCACACCAGGAACTAGGAGAGACCCCTGAGGACATCTGGGAGAAGTAGATCCCCTAGGCCACAACACAGTAGTCAATAAAATTAATTATTATTTATTATAAAATATTCATATAATGCAAATATTAGCTACTATACATTAGTAATAATTCAATTATAAGTAATAGTAGGAGCTATGATTCAGTTGTTTTCAGTCATGTCCAGTTCTTTATTACTTCACTTTGTAGGGTATACTTTGCAAAGATATTGGAGTTATCATTTCATTCCCCAGTTGATTTTACTGATAAGGAAACAGAGGCAAACAGAAATAAATGACTCCCCCAGGTTCACACAGGCATTAAGTATCTGAAGCTAAACTTGAACTCTGGTCTTACTGCCCCATGCCTAGCAATCTATCCACTCGGCCGCCTAGCATTCTATCCACTCTGCCAGCTAACTGGGTCTATAACAATAGTGGCTAATATGTAAATAACATTTTAAGATCTACAAAGCTGTTTAAACATGTTATTTCATCTGCCTAAAATTATATAATTAAAAGTGTTGCTATTATTGCCAATTTGCAGAAAGGAAAACAGGCTGAAAAAATTTAGGTAGAGTTGCCCAAGATCATATAGCTAGTAAATCTCTGAGTCAGAATTTGAAATTCTGCTTTTCCTAACTCTAAACTCAACACTCCATACTCTATGTGACCTACCTAATGAACTATGTATTGAATTTTGTTTAAACTAAAAGTCAATGTAGGTAGGTACATGCGTAGACATAATATATATGCAAGATTATATGCTTATATGCATATTTAATTATGTATATAGTCTCACAGGGCCAATAACATCACTAATTATGTGTTTCTCTCCATTATCAATTTTATCACAGATCTTACTAACAGATTATTTTACCTATTAAAAGTAAACAATTTCATTTTTGTAACAAATTGGATTTATTTGAAGAAATAATGTAAAATAATCCATATAATTAAGAACTCCAATTAAGAACCTAAAAACAAGTAACAATCCATAGTTTTTTGTTTTCTTTGTTCTTGGTTAGGAAAAAAGGTTGTTCGCAGGCCTTATTCTACATATATAGAAAATGAGAACAAGAAAAATTCTCAAAAATTTAAGTATGGAAATTTTACTCAGCCAAAATTTGGTTATGAAGTATTCTTTTATTGCTTGATATTAAACTAATAATTAAAATCTCCTATATGAAGGAGCTAAGAAATGAACTGCTAACATTATAAATTATATGTTAACATTTCCCTCATATTTCAATGTCATTCACATTAGAATAATACAAAAGCTAAGAATTCATTATAAAATCAGGCATCCGGTGAAAGGCTTAATATAACAGCCAACAAAATGGGCATTTTACCTACTAAAAAAAAAAGTGTTATAGTATGGGCTCCTTTGGTAATCTCATGAAGCCTACAGATACTTTTTTCAGAATGATGCCTTTAAATAAATGAAATACAAAGTTTCAGTTAAATGTCAGGGGAAATTAAAATGTAATTTTGTTTCCCATCCAAGTTCAAGAATGCCCTGAAATATATCCATACACTAAGGGAAACTATGTATATGAGTTTAATTCAAAAAGTGAAGATGAATAGAATATATTTATGAAATTTCTGAAAAGTATAAATGGAACATTTTTCATTCCAATTTACATATATTCGGTCACTATAAAAGAAATTCTCCTCGATTCACATCTAATTTTTCTTTTTATTTTCCATCTAGTATCTGTGAGAATGAAAATGGCCAAACTGATTAAAAATTCATAGAATGTTCAAAGTTTTAGATTCTGTTATAATGAACTATCATAGAACGGGTTTGTTACAAGTCACATGGACACAGACCATTTAGAACAAATTTGGTAGGAATGTGGATGAAGGGTCTTAGCAAACACTGCTAGACCCTAATAAAAATGTAAAATCAACAATATCTCTTCATAAGTAGCCAGCATAGGGTTCAATGGATTTTCATCAATCAGTTTTAATGATATTTTAATATATTTTAATGATGATGGAATAAGATATGAATATGTCACACATGAGTTTTCTGTCACAGTGTCACCAAATAAAAGTTAGACATATCTAGAAAGTTTAACCAGTGCTCAATGCCTAATGACATAAACATGTATTCACCATAGCATAATATAATGAACCTATCATAAAAAATTTTTCAAGAGTACAGTAATCAGGATGCGACTTGATTTTTGGAAATTCAAAATGCCTATGTATAATTGAAAATGTTACCCTAAAAAAGAACTACATTTCCGAGGAGCCCACTGACTTCCTCTTATTATATACTTCCTGTATACAGGGGATATTAGGTAAGGACGTGGAGAGTCCGGCTCTCTTTTTGAGCCAGTAGGCAAACATGGCGGTTGTGAGTAGGGATTTTGAAATGGCTGATCAGCCATGGGTACGTGGTCTTTATTTGGAATCTTCTTTATTCCTTGATTTCTAATGATCATTAATGAATCTCATTTAAAAAAATGTAACATTTTATTATTTGAGATCAATTTTAATTCTTACATTGATGGTAACCACGAAAAGATTCCCTAGGCAATAATTAGCCTCCACGTGGCAGGGGACCTCAGAGGGGAAGGGGAAGGAAGTTACTGTTCCAAACAGGAAGTAAAGAACTGCAAACATGGTGCATTCCATAAAAGAGCAGTACCTGTACTGTTTCAAACAGCTTCCAGTTTTAGGGTGTTTTTCCTTTCTACCACTGGTCTTTTCAATTATCTTGCCTGACATTCAGAGAAGAAACTCATCTCCCTACAACCCTTTGTCATTTGGGACTTCCAAGTCTCTGATTCATCCAGTTTGGAATTCCTCAAACACATGTTCTCCTTCTCTGTGGGAGATCATAGAGCTCTGACAAAAAAGTATCTGAATGGATAGAGAAAGGAACTTTAAAGAGACTGGAGGTGAAGATTTTAGACCTTTTCAGACTCCACTATTTTATGAAAGTCTCTGTACTTTATTGTATTTTGCTGATTGTTTTAAGATTTAATTTTGTTGTTTTAAGTTCATATATTAATGTATTCAATACTATTCTGCTATACTGAACAAGTTTAATCTACTGTGTTTTAACTATTAGATATATTCTGTTACCTTTACCCTGTAACCATATTGACAAAATATTTTTAATAAGGCCATAAAAAAATAAATTTTTATTCCATTTTGTAATTGTTAATTGTTACATAGATTATGGATGGACGCAACCTGGCAGATTATGGATGGACTCAACCTGGCAAACAACATTTTAAGACTTTAATGAGCTAAATATCTCAAATTGATTAAGGTAAATTGGTTAAGGGGTCAGAAGACATGATTTTTAAATTTTTTTTTCAAGAATTTTGAATGATCATTTTGCCTACTTCTTAGTTATTTATAACAAGGGGTAAAGGGTCCATTTTAGTTGCTGAAGTAAAGCATTATTATAACCCCATCTCCTCATTTGTAAAAATCTGAATGGATGGACATTAACAGTCTCATACCAAAGGAGGTGATAAGTTGATCCCAGAGCATGGTACTGTAAAGATTAAAATTTGGGGAAAACTTGGGCAGGTAGAAATTAGTTTCTCTCTGCAAGGGGTATTATATTTGTAGAGGTTTATTAAAGATTAAAATATAAAGAAAATACAAGTAAGAGAGGCACATGTCTAGGTCCAAAGAGCCTATTCACGACCACTCACATCTTGCATGCTAGATGGAGAGCCTCGTCTGTTCCCAAGCGGAAGTAAGAAAGAACACCAAAACCCTTTCCAATAAGGTTAAATACCTCTTCTCGATCTCGGCCCAGGTGAGAATTCAGGGATATTACAAGGCAAGGACTTCTGGGGATTGAAGTCCTGGATTCAAGTCTCCATTTTTACAGTACCTTAGATGTCTCCTAAGAGGGAGACCCTCTCATTTGTACCTTATCAGCTTACTCTACACTTCCACCAGAATGATCTAGATTCTTGGTGAAACTTTTTTAAACCCAACATCAACAGTACAGAGGTTTGTTTTTTTCTAGACTCCTCTGCCACATTTTTGTAATGACAGCAGTAATATATATTTTTAAAATATCTCAGCGATTGTGAAATAGAAACCCACAGACTCCATATAGACAATTTAGGTAAATAAAGTCAAAAACCCAAATTTCTCCATGTCAAGGTAGAAAGTTAGATTTTATTGGAAGAGGGCCAAGTCCTCCAATAAAAATATTCTCTTGCACATATTACATTGTTGGACACGGGAAAGAGACAATGCCCAGAGGCTGAGGTCTGGTTTATATAGCAAAATGAATACTTCCTTACAAGGTTGATGACATATCACAAGACATAACATCATACAGACCATATTTTAGAAACAGTTACCCAATTACAAAGCTGATTGATGTATAAATAGAGATTTTGAATCCTAGACTTCATTCCCCAGAAGTCCTTGGTATTTCCCAGAATTCCCTAAAATCTTACCCGAGTCTCCACATAGGCGAGATCACAATTTGTATTTAACTGGCAGTAACACCTCCCACGCTCGCTCTTCCTTCCTTTTTCAATGATGTAGCAAGTATAGTGGTAAGCTAAGTGTGGGGATTTTAAATGGGCTAATCAACCATGGGCACATAGTTTTTATTTTGTATCTTCTTTATTCCTTGATTTCTAATGATCCTTAATGAACCTCATAAAATGTATTTTTATAATTAGAAATATAAATTTAATTTTTACATTGGTTACTTCATTTCAGAAAGCCCATATTAGTCCTTAGACTTAAGGTGGGGGGGGGGGAGGCAGCTGGGTGGCTCAGTTGATTGAGAGTCAGACCTAGAGATGGAAAGTCGTAGGTTCAAATCTGGCCTCAGACACTTCCCAGCTGTGTGATTCTGGGTAAGTCACTTGACCCCCATTGCCTAGCCCCTACGACTCTTCTACCTTGGAGCCAATACACAGTATTGACTCCAAGATGGAAGGTAAGGGTTTTTATAAAATAAAAAAATAAATAAAAATTTTAAAATTAAAAAAAAAAAGACTAATGACTTAGTCAAGTCAATTGACCATTACCTCTCTCTCATCTGATCTGGGGGAAATGATGACTATATCCTAAAATGAAAGGGTACATGATGTTTGAGCCATATTGGGACATGAGATTCAGATAGTCAGTATCTTATGATAAAAGGAAGTACAAACATAGGGAGGGGTTACACATCCCTTTAGAGACAGTTTTTACATAAGTTTTAGTTAGAAATCCTTAAAAAATTATGAATTTTGCCGATTGTATTAAGATTATAATGGAATTTATACTAATCACTTTAGAATCACAATATTGATTATCTTAAACATATCACTATCACTAAAATCCAATCAAGTATAAAGGGGTAAAGGTCTTTTTTCCTAACAAAGCCAAAGTTTAAACATTGCTACACCTGAAAAACTTGTGACAAGCATCCATTAGTTTAAATTATCATATAGCAGTCTCATGTGAATCCTAATGATAGTGGGTTTGTTTGCTATTGTAATTAAATGGGCACATTAAATATGTGGGGATTTTGATACTTCTTGAATGTGCATTATCTGTTGTACTAATATTATTTATAAAAACTGTTACTTTGTAAACAGTGAATCATGGCCAAGTTTGAAAAAGGAAATGGATCTCATTTTTTAGTGAGAAAGAAACCTTTGTATTCTACCTTTCCTTAGCTGACAGTGTTCTATGATTGTAAGCTACATATTAATTTTTAAAACTCTTTTATTGTTTTTGCATGCATGTGCAATATACTATTTCAGTGTTATTTTTTCTCTCCTTTTTGTATTTGAAGCAAATGTCACCAGTATTGAGATTTTCTTTAACTTTTTTAATTTTGTTGAAATATAAGTTAAAATATATATTTGTTATAATATTAATACGTACCCAAAAGCTTTAAAATATGGAAACCTGGCATTTATTGATAAATGTTATGGGACTGTAATTAATGATTGTGCCTATTTCCAGGAAGAACAGTCATTTTTACACTACCAAGAAGCACAAAACATCAAAGAGACCAACCAATTCAATGGGGTTGATGAAAATCTGCACAGTGCCAAGGAGCACAAGGTCAAAAGGGACCAAACCAATCCAGGTAGGATTGATGAACTTCTAAGCCAGTAAAAAGGACTTATACCTAGTGTGCAGACTCAAGGTTGAGATGTTTAACATTAACACCTGTGTTAAGACACAGGACGCCTTTTATCCACATTCTTAGTGAAATACTCAAAGACAGGTACTGAAGTTTAGCTATCATCCTGGCTCCCCCTATTCCTGAGAGTGAAGGTAAAATCAGACCAGAGAATGACACATCCCTATCACACAAAAATCTAGTCCTTTCTTCTCTCTTATAGTATGGCAATTTCCTGTAGTCTTGGCTGCAAATGGGTAAGTGAAATATTACTTCATTTTGTCCTAGAGACTTGTGGGACAGAAATCACTGTAATTGGGTCCTGATTCAAGGACCTGTTAACAAGTTTACTTTCCCTTACATGAAATATTTACTAATAAGACTTTGATAGTCTATATTTCATCCAGAAATTATCTTTTCTCTTTTATTTGGATTTATTTTTTGTTTTTTATTTCTCTTGCCAAGTAATTCATACCTCATAACTCAGCTATGCATTCCTAAGTTATCTCTGTGTTTTTCAATACCCTCTTGGGGGAGGTGGGGGTATGTATAATTATTCTAAAATGAGAAGTTTAAATTCTTTTGAGAGTCATTTTAGGTTAAGAAACATGCTAACTTTCTGAATCCAAAAAGTAAACTGTTTGGAGAAGACCCCATGAAGATACCTCCATAGACCACATAATAGACCAGAAGATCCAGAGTAAACTTTGGGATGTGGTGATTTGAACTGTGTAGTGGTGAATGCATTTGTTTTGTATGTATATTCTTATGCTGAAGGGGACTGCCCCCTAACTGGCTCTTTGTCAATGCTCCTAGCAACCATGGGTTTCTTCTTTTCCTTTTTGCCCCCAAATTATTGTAATTTAGAAGTTGGTTATGTTTACAAGATCCATTGGAGAGACTAGTCTTCCACGGATCTCAAGGGGAATATATAATTGAAAATCTGTTTCCCACAATTTGTTACCCAAAAAAAGAACTACATTTCCCCGGAACCCACTGACTTTCTATTGTTATATAATTCCTGTAGATAGGGGATATTAGTCAGGGACATGGAGAGTCTCCACCTCTTTTTGACGCATGGTGGTTGTGAGTGGGGATTCTGAAATTGCTGATCAATCATGGGCATGTGGTTTTTATTTTGTATCTTCTTAATTCCTTTTTTTCTAATGATCATTAATAAATCTCCTAAAAACATTTTTATTATTTGAGATTAATTTTAATTTTTACACCTATATCCATTAATAACTTAATATATAATAATATATTAAGTTGGTTAAGAATATCTTTCATGGTTAATTGGATGATGTACATAGTACTTCCAAAGGGAAGCATGAAGCTTCATGTATAACACATGGTCTTGTATTATTTAACATCATCATATTTCCTATCTGGAAGGTCCCATAATGCAGTAATTCTTTGAATTCAGAGAACCTGACTCCCAAACCAACCCTGTCTGCCACACAACATTTTGAAGTATATTAATTCATTCTCTGGCCTATTTTCTCACCTGTAAAATGAGAGAGCTAAACTAGGTAATCATTCTAAACTAGGACTTTCCGGGCCAAAATATTATAAACCTAAATAAATTTTTCCTAACAGAAGGTAAAACCTTTCTCAATTAAGATATAATTTATGTGAAGGGACACTTTCTTGTTAATCTGAATAAAATAAGAAAAGAAAGGCAATTTTCAGACTAGCTAAAAAATTTAAAATGGTATACAGAGCAATAAACATCCATTTTAATTAGAAACAAAGGAGGAAATGAGATACAAACTTCTATTTCAACTATGGGGAACTTAAAATGTCTATCAAGTGTCCAGAAATTCACTTCACCAACATTTTTAAAATTGATTCAAATAAATTGAGTACTATTTGAAGGCAAGAAAATAAAATATATAATCTTGCATGATTCTTTAGTTTTGAAATAGCATGATGTGCATGTATACAAAATAAATATAAACATGGTATACACACATAAATACAGGTATACTGAATATGATCCTGAAATGAAAGGAATTAAAATAATGTAGTAAATGTCATCTCAGAACAAGCAGTTCCCCAAATTACCTCATCACCAGGCCCCTTTCACTATTGATAAATGAACCGAGCACAGGAATTTTTATTGTAGTAATAATAACAATTCACTGTTGCCTGGTAAGTGTAACCTCATTTATCACTGTGAAGCATGTTTCAAGTTCCATCTCCCCAAACTGAGAAAGATAGAGTCTGATTATTCAGTTAAATAATTTTCTCCATTACTCTACAAAAAACAACAACAAAAACAACAACTCTCCTCTGCAGGTGTTTAAAAGGATCATCTGTACCAAAAGATCATGCTTCAAAATAGTACTCTTTCTAGTGTATGTAGAAGCATGAAATACCGTATCAAACTATGTTGCAAGAATAAAAGGTTGACTTACTTTTGCCTCTTTGCTGACACATTTACAATAAACTACAGGAACAAAAATAGACATCTATACTATGATACTAAAAGCAAAATTTATATTTACACAAAGTAATATATCCTTATGTGTTTGAGCATGCACTTAATTTACCTTGGTTAGGATAATCTAACTTGCAGGCAAGTTTTCAGTATTTTTAAAATTTTTACAAGTTAGCTCAACAAAGAAAATCAAAGATAAGAAATTTTCATAAAAGTGAAATAATAGGGAGAAGGATAAAAGAACCATACAGTTGGCTGAGCCAATTTTAGGATGAAATTGGCTATAACAGAAATTTATTTTTAAATCAAAACATTTTTAAAACAAAACATTTCTCAGAGGAGAACCAGAAGGTAGTCGTTTTATTTTTCTACTCACTATGGTAATCTAAGAAGTTCAAATATTTCTGAAAAGAAAATTTAAAGGAACAGCAACATAGCTAGTATAAAATCAGACAGAGAGATACAAAACAATGGAAAAGTCTATAATAACAATGCTGTTTGCAATATGCAGCAGCATCTTTCTGCTATATAAATCCTGGTCAATGCTAAATGGCATATGGATGGAAGTGATTCCACAATACATCTTAGGAATCATAGCCATTCATGACTCATAACAATGGCTAAAAATAGAACTGGAAGAACTCTTTGAATTCTTGCCTACAATCTTTGCAGTCATATTATCCTTCCTACAGTTCCATTACTGTCTGAAGAATCTAATCAAGAAAATACTTGGGCAAAAGAAAGATAATGAGTAACAGATACTGACACTAAAAGAAAAGATAAACCAATTAGAAAAAAAATACAGATAATGAAAAACAAAAAGGGAGAACAAACACTAGACATGACAACACAAACTGTAAAGGAGACAAAGGCAGAAGTTCAAATAGCTAAAGAGAAGATAGAGAATCCAGTACCTCTCCTACCCATTTATGATCAAGGCTCGATCAAACCAAATTTTGGCATTGTTCATGTAAAGACTCATAAATCTTTCTCTGCCTCAGACCAAGAAAATCTGAAAAAAGGGTCACCTGCTTTTTTTCCTAAACCTATTCCAGGCCATAAAAGAATTCAAACGCGAGATGAGACTTTTTGATCCAACATTCTCAGACATTGAAATTCTTCTTCGGCAGATATTTACTCTAGCAGAAAAAATAAAATTCATTCAGGAGACTAGAAATAACCCTAAATTAACCTTATGGTCAGAGCATTTTTGAGAATCTGGAACTTTCCAACCATTCAAATTTAGTTTATTTAAGAAAGGCTACAGAGGACTTGGTGGAGAATATGAAAATCTTCACGAAGCATCCTGACTCATGAGGGATATTTGAAAACATAAAACAAGAAACAACAGAGCATTCTTCAACATTCCTTGATCACTTGCTAGAAGCTGGAGAAACAGTACTGGGGTTTCAGGACTGGTCAGAAAATAACTTCCAGCACATCAGGAGTCAATACATTAAAGGCAGTTCCCTACCTATCAGGACATATTTCAAATTACAGTGCCCAGGTTGGGAAAACCTTAATATTGAGGACCCTCATAAAACTGCATCTTATGTTCAGGAAGGACCCCAAGAAATCATTGACTCCAGACTCTAAAAGAAAAAGACCAGATCATCAAATATTTAAAGCATCAATTAAAAGATGAAAAGGAAAACATGAAAAATAGTTAAACTGAGGAAGTGAAATCATTAGCTACTTTCCAAGCCTTTAGACCTAGATAACAAAATCAACAGCTTAGGCAATCAAGAAACTCATACTACATCAAAAACAATAACAAAAGATGTTTCTTATATGGAAAATTCGAGCATACTGTCAGATTTTGCCACTACAGAGCTCAATTAAACTTGAACACAAACAACAGAAATAGGAACTATAACTACAACACAAGAAACATTAGCAATTCAGACAAGTCAAGTAGTTGCTGTGACCACAATTGTAAAATATATAGGCAAAGTCCAGATCTAAAGTCCAGGGAGCAAAGCCTAATTATTCGAGCATGGTTGCAGGACATAACGTAGAATTATGAAGCCAGGATCCAGCCTTAGCAAATAAAACAAAATTTAAGAGGTGCAAGGCTGAGTCTTAAACATGGGGAAAAAAAACGTATAAAAATTTTGAGCTTGGAAATGACTATGAGGATTATGAGGATGGTAAAGGACAAACGAAAAGGAAAGCAAATAGAGCAGGAACATCAGTGTTATGGGATGTAACAGAAATCAAAGATAAAGTATATGGGAAAGAAAATAAAGATTCAAAAACACAAGAAAAATATAAGAATGTTCTTACAACAGAATTAACAGCAAATATAGCAACAGTTTTAATTGACAATGAAAGGGAAATTGCAAAATATAGAGTACCAGAAACTACATAAGTTCAAGAAACAAATTTAAATGAGTGTTCTGAGCAGTTTCTCATACAATCAAGAAGTGACAGGAAAAAAAAAGGTGAAAATCAGTCTTTTAAAGCGGCCATTTGAAAGGAAAGACATAGAAAGTAAAGCAGAGAAACAAGCAGACCTCCCAGAGAAGTGGTAGAAGACAATATCTTTGTTATCAATACAATCAAACCTCAATCCAGAAGTCAAAGAGATTTACCCCAAGCCATCTCCAGAGAACAATTCTATTCAAACAATACCACAACTCCAAGCTTGTGATCTTTCAGGGAAGTCTGCAACTGAAAGTAACTCCATTTGCTTAATTGTCAATCAATCTGAGGAATTAATCCAAAAGCATGTACAAACAAGAGAAAGAAAAGCAAATAAAGGAAACAGAGAACAAACATGGGAAACAGACACAAAGTCAAACAATACCAAAACCTTGTTGCATATACATTCAAACCAGAACAAAATCTTACCTTCAAAATCCCTGACTCTCTATAATCTGAAAACAACATCATCTATAACAGAAGCACCTAAGGGGAAGGGAAGCTTAAATCAATCATGCATTCCCATCACAGATGTATGAATTCCTCAAATGCAAGCTTTCCCTCGATGTAACTTTGTACAGCCTCTGCAAAGCATGTTCAGGGAATCAAAAGAGACTTTAGCTTTAGTGTGGTCACAAAGAAATCCCAAACACGATCTTAACATAATTACTAACAATACATATACACAGAAGTCTAAATCGAACAACATTTTGCAACTAAATGAAGGGAACAGTTATAAAAACAGCACAGAAATACCAACCAGCACAGAGAAAGGAACCCACTGCAAACTCAAGAGACATTGCAAGTTGATAATTCTAGAGCCTGAACAAGCACAAGCCAATTCAAACCAAGAATGGGACATAAGAAAAATTGAGTTACAAGCATTTATGTTTCAAGTCAATCAAGTCTTGAAGACATAGTATATATAAAAAATTTCAACAGAAAAGCTGTAACAGATCCAAAATGGTTAGGTCCACATGAAGTTCTGTTCATTTCTCCATCGGCTATTAAAGTTGCAAAAAAAGATTCATGGTTCCACTCTTCCTACATAAAGCTACAAAAACCAAACACAGACACACAACAAGCAGAACACTCACAAGCTACTCAAAACTTAGAATCAAATCAAAACCCAGAGAATTAATGAAGAAAACACAAGACATCACTGAAAATTCCAATAACTAAAACCAATAAACATCACATCACACTAATATTAAGTTCTAGTGCAAGAGAAAAAATTCCAGCAGTCAACATATAAACCACAGACAAAAATCCAACTACCACAGATGAAGAAAAACAACAAAAGATAGAAGCAAAGAAGAAGTGAATCAACTTACAACAAAAAATGGATGATTAGAACTTTAAAAATTGCAAAAAATGACAGTTCAAGTAGAAAGACAAAAGGGAAACTATAGTAAGATTAGTGTGGCATAAACAACAAAAATCACAAATTAACCTCACACTATAAAAATGCAAACACTACATAACTTCAAGAAAGAAGAGAACCTACAGGCAACTAGTTAGAAAAAGGACACCTTGCAACAAAAAAGGTAAGTATGTGCATACACCAGTACATATTAGACATGGCACAACATAAAAAAACTGATTTCTAAATATTCCCCTCATGTAAATAAACAAGTGTCTGAAGATTGCATACGTGCAAAATGTATGTGTGTAAATGAAGTATAAATGTGTATGCTTCCTAAGTCTATAGTTTTTTAATCTGACATGGACATGTTCCATTTCCCTGAACTGCTAAAATCTCTATGCAAAAAAAACACTTGTAAAAATGTACTTTATGTAAATATAAAAGTAGATAAAACTTACTAACAAAATTCTAACCTATAGAATAGTGTAGCAACTAAACACATTAAAATAATAGCATTATGAAAGATGCAGATAGGGACTAAGAAAAAGTTTTTTTAGCTAGACAGGTTAGGCACAGCATAAGGATAAGACTATAGTATATTGTTATATTTTGGATATGGATACTAACAAAAATAAGATAGATAACTGAATAAAATAATAGCATAACAACATTACTTTGTAAACATGAGTAGGTTAACATTTAAAATAGAAAAGTATACAGCTTAGCAAAGGAAAATGAATGATAAATAAGAAAACTCTAGTATGGTTCATTGAATTTACTCTTTGGTTTTGAGAAAAACCTGTTTGTGGTTACAAAAATTGTTCACCCTTTGTAACATTGTAATACAATTTGTTTTACCCTTTCCTACCCAAAGCATTCTTATATACCTTTCTTAGCATAGGTAGATAGAATCTTAGAAAGAGTAAGATAGTAAAATAGGAATTTATTATTTTGGTGGGACAGAACATAGAATAAGAATAGGAAAAGACAGTGCACAAATGGTGTGAGCCTTTAGCAAAAGACTCACGAAAATCAAAACTGGGATATGATGGGGAGAAGGACAAAAGAACCATTGGGTTGAAATGGAAATGTTGAGAGCTCTACAGTTGCATGACACAGAAACGGCAGTCAGGCAAAAAATTGGAAAATGAGGGGATGCCCTTCAATTGGGGAAAGGCTAAACAAATTGTGGTATATGTTGGTGATGGAATATTTTGTGCCCAAAGGAATAAGGTGGAGGAATTCCATGGGAACTGGAACAACCTCCAGGAAGTGATGCAGCTCAAAAGGAGCAGAAACAGGAGAACATTGTACACAGAGACTGATGGTACAATCGAATGTAATGGACTTCTCTATTAGTGGCAAAACATTGATCATAAACAACATGAAGGGATGTATGAGAAAGAACACTATCCACATTCAGAGAAAAAACTGTGGGAGTAAAAATACCAAAGAAAAACAACTGCTTGATTACATGGGTCGAGGGGAATATGATTGGGGATAAAGACCCTAAATAAACATCCTAGTGCAAACATCAAACAGCATGGAAATAGGTTCTGATCAAGGACACATGTATTACCGAGTGGAATTGTGCCTCGTCTACTGGAAGGGCAGGGGGAGGGGAGGGAGGAATAGAAAATGATTTTTGTAACCAAGGAATAATGTTTGAAATTGACCAAATAAAATTAAGTAAATAAATAAATGGCAGTCAGAAACTGAACAAAGACTTCTGGGAAATTCTCCTGAGGAGAGGGTCTTGGGTGCTAAGACACAGAAGGAAATGAAAGGAGGAACTATTTCTCTGGGTCATCAAGTTCCTGACACTGACAGAAATCTTAAATCATGGGTCCCTGCTTAAAACATAGCTGGTTCCTGTCAAGAAAACTTAATTTTTCTGAAGACATTCATTCTATCAACTATTGAGATACTGGACTCGGATTGGTCTACCTTTCCCCTGCCTATGTGAAAACCTTTTACTTCAGTATTAGATTATTTAGAAAAAGATTTAGGGAGACCTACAATCCCTCTAACCTCTTCCCCTTAACCCCAATCAAGAATTAAATAAAATCAGCAGTCAGATAGTGAATTCAATCTTGTTTATTTACATCTAGAGATGTAAATTGGCATACTCCATCTTGTTGCCAGTTTTCAAGAAGACACAATGGGGAGACTTGTGAGTGCCCCAAATCAGAGAATATCCAGATTGAGGTCCCTCATACCTCTCCTTGTATAGAAGACTTCCCTGCCACCCTTGAGGGACCACCCTGCCATCAAAGGGCAAGTCTTCACAGAGTAGTGACCTCCATTTTGTCTCTCTCAAGTAATTCAGGGACTCAGGGAGGGAGTAGTGAGGGAAGCCATTTTCATCAACCCTTTCCTCACTGCCTTCAACCCTCATTTCTCTCATCTAAGGAGTAAGGGACTTAACAGTAAGGAAAAGGCCCAAGTTTCATCTGAGCAATTTCCAATGAGTAGCCCCATCCCTACACAGACTAGGGGGGGGGGGGGGGGGGGAGATCATAGAACAATAGATCAAGATCTGAAAGGTATCTCAGAGGGCATCTAGCTCATACTTTTCATTTTATAGAAAAGGAAACTGAGGCCCAGAGAAGTTAATCCAAAAATTATACAAATTGTGTCAAAGTTAGAACCAGGTTCTCTGATACTAGAAAGAGCAAGTGCCCTTTCCACCAGGCTGGTCTTAAAAGTGTAGATCATGTAGGGATTTAAGTATGTATATAAGTTCTGTGACCATGAACAAATCTCTTAACCTCTAAAGGCCCCAAACTTTCTAAACTTTGGTTTCAAATGATCTATACCAGTGAAGGCATTTTCTGTACATGGAACTTTTTCATTTTATAACATCACAAATAAAGATCTCTCCTATCTTACCCTTTAAAATACTTGAACTGATCCCACAAAATCTTGAAAGGATTTTATTTTAGAAAGTTGCAGCCTACCATTTCTGTGCCCTCAAAAGCTAAAGTAAGAACTTCATATAGCAGAGACAAAAAAACAGCAGGATTTAAATACAACAAAGCCTGCATAAAGAATGGCCAGCTTACCTACTCTGAACTTTTCTCTGTGGTCCAAAAAATGATTCCTGATGGTTTCCTACTGCCTTTGGCATTCAAGAAGTCCCCAGGGGGCAGCAAAGTAGCTCAAAAGATTGAGAGTCAGGCCCAGAGATGGGAGGTCCTGGGTTCAAATTTGACCTCAGACACTTCCCAGCTATGTAATCGTGGGCAAGTCACTTAACTTGCATTGCCTAGTCCTTACCATTCTTCTGCCTTGGAACCAATACAAAACTATACAATACAAAAGAACCTAATATGCATTTAATTTTGAAGAAATTAATCTGGATAGACACTGAAAAAATAACATCCAAGTAAATCATCCCATAACTTTAACCACAATAAAAGCTGATGTTATAAGGTCTATTGTGACTCAAGTGGAGAGAGAGCTAGGCTTGGCAATTGTCCTGGGTTCAAATATGATTTCAAATACCTTTTTAGTTGTGTGATCCTGGGCAAGTAACAACCCCAATTACCCAGCCTTACCACTCTTCTACCTTGGAACTGAAACTTAATATTAATTCTAAGATAGAAAGTAAGGGTTTAAAAAAAAAAAAGAAAAAGGCCATGTTATAGAAATGAACTATTATCTTAAAATTTCTACTAATTCCAAAATGTAAGATACTAGTCATAGAGTCATTGCTAAGAGTTAATAATTGATACATTTAATTGATCCTGAAAAATAGTATGATTACAAAATGTTCCTCATATAAAAAGGTTAATTTTACCATTTTATTCAAATTTGATTTTATTCGGTAATGATAGAGCACTATGAAATCTATATTAAATTAAATATTTTAAAGATCGTTGATTAGCACTTGATCAATAACTAAACTATTATCAAACAGGGATAAACATTCTCTTAGAAATCCATGTTCTTGGATGACAATTAACACTTGTAATTTAAATCTGAAGTAAAAAATCATTTATTTTATTTACTTTAAATTTAAGTTAGATAAAAATAATAATGGCAGAATTTTTTAATGATTTTCAATATACCTTGTCAAAAGGAATGCCATATTTCTTCAGCACTGAAGGAGATATCAGTGTCATCTTGTGGCGAAGAAATGCATCACACCCTTGAGAGCTGCTTGGGAAGAATCCTAAATAGGAAAAAAGAAACAAACACAACTGATTCAATTACAGTAACAAAGCTGAGCTCAAGGTTTGGTGTGGTTTGGATGGATTGGTTTTATTATTTTTCAAATTCCAGTTCAAATATAACACCTTCAGAGACTGTTGTGTTATACAACATGCTGACTGCAGGAGTCATGAGGCAAGAGATTCAAGAGATGCTGTCGATGAAGAAATGAAAATATTTGTCAACAGGTTAGTTAAGTGGATTAACAGAGGACAATTCCAAGGCTTTGAACCCAGATGATCAAATTAGTGAGTGGTATTAAAGAAATAGAGCATTTGAGATACCATTATTTTACAGACAAAGAAACTGAGGCACCCACAGGTTAATAAACTTCCCCAATATCACAAAAATAGAAAGTCTCTAAAATGAGATTCAAACACAATACCACTGACTCCAAATCCAACACTATTCATACTGCATATGTTCTTTTCTAATAGAAAATGATGGCCTGAGATGAAATTCTTTTAACAGTTCCACAAAAATATTTAAGATGAGTCATATGTAAAGATTCTATTTTTACACAATTTGAATTGAACTCTGCTTTTACATAAATTGCCCTGTCAAATATAGTAAAAATACTAAAGAAGAAGCTGGAAGGATTAGGATTAATCAAAGGATCCCTCATTTAAAGCACTCATCCTAAAAACAATTTAAATTTAACTGAATCATTCATTTGTTCATTGAGTTACTTGTTCTCTTTTTACTCGCCCTTATTTTGCTATTTTGGAAATGAAAATTTCTATCTGAAATCCAAACAATTAACAAGGTAAACTAAAATTAAAGACCAATAAACTTTTAAATTTTTCATTAAAAAAAGAAACAAATTAATTCAAAGTAACCCAGCATAATTTATTTTCAAATGTAATGAATACAAATAAGAACACTTTAAAAATAAATCAGAGTCTGCACTTCATATTCATTACATGAAATAAACTTCATTAGAATTAACAGTGTGAATGATACTGCACTTAACAAGATAGCAAAGGGCTTGTATCTCACATATTTAAAAAAATTAGAAAAATATACAATAAACTAAAAAAAATGTAACCTTTATTTTTCAAGACAGGAATCTCATTCTCTCTCTCTCTCTCTCTCTCTCTCTCTCTCTCTCTCTCTCTCTCTCTCCTTTGACTAGATATTGTGTAATATATACAAAGAACATCAATAGGAATATTTGTTAAAAGGAAGATATTCTCATTATCACTCTCAGTATCTGAGTAACAGATGAGGTGAAGACATTAATGGTCTTTAGTCATACTTTACAAGCACAATACCACAAAAATACTAGGTTACCTTTCAGAAGCTTATTATTTGATCTATGCTCTTTTTATCTATCTGCAGACAAAGATAATATGATGGCAGTACAAATTCTTACTTAATTTGAATTGTAAAACATTCAAGTGTTAAAAATTAATGAAAAAAATTTGTGGCCACATACACTTAAAATCCCTACCAAAAGCAAGCTTAAGTTTCTCCCTCCAACCTATGTTTCTAGTACTCACAATATGTTGGGAGATTGGCATATAAGGCAAAATGATCTAGATGCTCCTAACAATAACCTAAAGCTATTTATCTTAGTCTTGCAGCATCTTTTAGTAACAAGATTTAAAACTGCCCAAGATTAAACTGTGTCTGTAATTTTGAAGTGGAAAAAAAAAATCTTTTGGGAAAACAGCATCCTTCCCACCACCCATAAATAAAGGTCTGAAAAGGTAACATCTATAAAGTTAAAGTTATAAAATATATATTAATGTTTTCCACAATTCAAAAATGCTTAATTTGGTTATTTCTAAATCACTAAAACTTTTATACTTGAACATAAAAATGTAAAGTTTAGGGGCATTCAATTTTGAATGTTAGGAGAGAAATCTTTAATCTCTCCAATGACTTCTAGGTGACTCCCTGTTGCTACACAGAAATATGTTTGTGTCTCCTTTATATCAAAAAAACCCGCAGATAATCCAGAGACATGCCTACTGGCTATCAATTTATGTCCTACTGTCTTTCATTGTTATGAAATAACTCGAATTATTTTCCCCATTTCTTTTCTTTTCACTTTCTTCTAATCCTTTAATAGCCAAGATTCCATGTTCAGCATTTAACTGTTTTATCCAAAGTAACCAATGATCTCATAATATAGCAAACATAACCTCTTTTTGATTTCTCCTGACCAAAAAAAGAATGTCTAGTGTTGAACTTTATGGAATCTTGACATGGTACATCTAAAAATGTATTCATTATCCAAACATTATGCCTTTTCCAAATTTTGCTACAACTGCCAAGTCTTCTCATAACTCAGGTTCTTCACTCATACTCACACTACATAGCCAATCTATTATCAAGATTATCTCTACATTTGAAACATCTCTTATATATGTTCCCACCTCTCCATGTATACAGGGTGCTATTTTAGAGAAGGTCTTTATTACCTCATGCCTAGACAAATTTCTCTCCAATATAAATCTTTTTCCATTGTATTGCTAAAGTGAAATTACCAAAGTACTGGCTTGACCAAACTTCAGTGACAACCTATGATGTCCAAGGTTTTTGTCCAAGATGTCCATTGCTTTTTCAAAGCCCCAAAAAACTTATCCCTTTCTGTATTTCCAGGCTTCTTACTTTACTTCCCTCCAAATACTCTTTTATGAAGGTAAACTACACTTCTTGCTATTCTTAGTATAAGATATTCCATTTCACCAGATTTTTCACTGTTTATCTCCACGTGTATAGAATGCTCAAATTCTTTGCTTCTGCCTAATGTCCTTCAACACCCTAAAGAAGGCCTTCATATGGCCGAATACTCTCCATTTTTTGCACTGTTAAAAGTCTTCTAATTGAGATTATTTTATCCTTATACATAGTTGTTTACATATCTTCTCCAAAATTAAGGAATTATTTTCTTCCATGACCTTTTGATTCTCCTTTTCCATTTCATCCAGTCTACTTTTTGTGTAATTCTTTTCTTTATGGATTTTTTTTTTTGGTCTCTATTTCCAGCTGGTCAATTGTTTTTCAAGAAAATTTTTTCCTTGTTGGATTTTTGGGCCTTTTTTCCACTTGGCCAATTTGGCTTTTTAAGCTGCTATTTTCTTTGTGTAGTACTTTCAATTCTTTTTCCCATTTTTCTTCTACTCTTATTTGATTTTTGAATTTCTAGTACCTGAGACCAATTCTCATTTTCTTCTTGAAGTTTTGCATGTGGCTACTTTGTTTTCACTGTCCCCTGATGAATCAGTTCCTTGTTCATTCCCTCCACAGAAATTTTCAATGGATAGATGTTTCTTTTACTGTTTGCTAATTTTCCTAGCCTTTTTATATCTGTGGACTGGTAGTTCTGAAAGCTCAAGTCTTTCCCCTTTGCTAATGACTTGCAGGACTCCACACTATGAGCTATTCTGTGCTGGGGCTACAGGCTTCACCCCAAGCTTGAAAAAGCCATGGACTATAGATTTAGAGGTCTTGCCACAGTCTAGAATCAAGGATTGGCACACTTCAAGGGGTAAATATGGGGTGCTCTGCCTTAGCTTAGTTGGGTACCAGAGTTTCAAAGTTGGCCTATGCTCAGGCTTGGAACTTGATGGGGCTGGTCAGTCCCCATTCCTCTGTGTTGTAGTTTTACTTCCAGTTATGCAAAAATCAAATCTCTCTATCTTCCTTTCAAGTTGTTTTATACAGAAGAGCCCTCTCACTCTGTTTTGATGTTTCTTTTGTGACTCCTGTCATTTGGAGGCATTATTTTAAAATTAGTTTGGAAGAAATCTCAGAGTAATTCCAGTTTTTGCTGCTACTAAAACACCATCTTGATTCTGCTGCTCCCACCAAAATAAATTATGAGCTACTTAAGGTCAAGTACTATGTTTTGCCTTTCTTTTATTAACCTAGTAGTTAGCACAGTGCTTCAAAAATACCTAGTTAGCTCCAAATACATGTTTATTAATGGATATGTTTAAAAAGATAATTCAAAATGAGCTACTTTTATATAATATTGGTGACAATTTATGCAATTATATATATATGATAAACCAGTCATATATATATATATGATAAACCAATACTAATTACTTTATTAAAATATAGTAACAACTTACACAAAAGTTGACTTTTTATTTAGGACAGTCATGAGAATATCCCTAAAGGTCCCATAGTATTCTTCAATAGTATGTCCATAATGATTTTTAGAAAGTCTACAGATGGCATAAAAGTTTTAAATTAATACAACAAAAAAATTTAAAACTAGAAGGGAAAAGTAATGAAGAAAAAACTGACATAAAATTACTTGAACATACACGAATATAGATTATAATATTTAATTCAGATAACCTGATGTCAAGGTTAAAATACTGATATTATAAAAATCAATATACTGATATCACTCACCCAAAACATGTACTAAGGCAAATTAGGATGAGAGGAGTCATTTAAAACTAATTTTTTTTCATTTCATATAGTATGGGACCCTTTCAAATTAATGATTTGGAACAATTTTCTTTTTGTTAGTATCATCTTTATAAAAGTAGGCATTTCTATGATATTTTTAGACTATCAGTTAAATGATTACTTAAGGGTATATTCATTTGCCACAGTGACACTTCATAATACTATATTTTACTTCTAAAAAACAAACCATGATTCCCCAATTGATAGATGGACAAGGGACATGAATAGGCAATTTTCAGATAAGGAAATCAAAACTATCTATAAGGTACATGAAAAAGAGATCTAAATCTCTCATAATCGGAGAAATGCAAATCAAAACAACTTTGAGGTATGCACTGGCTTGATATCAAGTCCCAGCCATCAGGCATTTTGACTTTGAGTAGTATACTTATTATTGTTATTATTAGTATTCCATCTATTAGTATAATTATTATTACTACGCCTGTTATTGTTTCTATTATACCCATTACTTAATTGTCTCCTAACCTGATTCCTACATCAGCAGTCCCTGTAAAGGTGTCCAATAAGATTACACAGGAAACACCTCCTAGGGCCTGATCTCCTCTCATTTGGTTTATAATTATTAGTATTATACCTTGGCTGTACAGATCTCAATTGTAACCAAGATATAAAACTAATAATTATTAGTGGAAGGAGACAATTGCAGAAATATAGAATCATCAGTCAAATTGAGTATTCAGTCAAAAAGATAAGTAAGGAGAGAGCCATTCCTACAGAAGAGGATAGAAGAGAACAATGTAGATGAAGAGGAGAATTCAGGAATTAATGGACATTGATAAAAGACTAAAAATTTATAAATTTAAAAGACTTTGTGAAACTTGCAATGAAGAGGATTAGAGGATAAATGGACTAATGATTTTATACTTTGGGTAATGTATTATAGTAAATAATAACATAGCATTTATTCACATATAAGCACAAATATATTTACTACTATGGAATTACAGAAGGATATTCAAGGAGGAGATGAGAAGAGAAAGGAAAATTCAAAGTAGGGGTAAGTATGTTGCATTACAACAGTAACATAACTGACTCTTACATAACAGTAACATTGACATTTAAATAGCAAAACAACATGATATAGCAAAAGTAATAAAATAATAAACATAAGCCCTTATTTCCTTTCCATTCCCAAATAATAAAACAAATTTATTTATATGTTTTCCTCTTGTGTTTCTCTTACCCTAAATCCTACCCTAACAGATACCACCTCACATCTAGCAGATTAGCTAACATGACAACAAAGGAAAGTAATAAATGTTGGAGGGAATGTGGCAAAATTGGGACATTAATTCATTGCTGGTGGAGCTGTGAATTGATCCAACCATTCTGAAGGCAATTTGGAACTATGCCCAAAGGGTGCTAAAAGACTGCCTGCCCTTTAATCCAGTCATACCGCTGCCAGGTTTATATCCCAAGAAGACAATAAGGTAAAAGACATACAAAAATATTCATAGCTGCACAATTTGTGGTGACAAAAAATTCGAAAATGAGAGGATACCCTTCGATTGGGGAGTGGTTGAACAAATTGTGATATCTGTTGGTGATGGAATACTATTTTGTTCAAAGAAATAATGAACTGGAGGAATTCCATGTGAACTGGAGCAGCCTCCAGGAATTGAGGCACAGTGAAAGGGGAAGAACCTGGACAACATTGTAAACAGAGATTGATATACTGAGGAACAATCGATTGTAATGAACTTCTCTACTAACAACAATGCAGTGATCCAGAACAATTCTGAGGGATTTATGAGAAAGAACGCTATCCATATCCAAAGGAAGAACTGTGGAAGTAGAAACACAGAAGAAAAACAACTGCTTGATCATATGGGTCAATGGAGATATGATTGGGGATGTAGACTCTAAATGATCATCCTGGTGCAAATACTAATAATATGGAAATGAGTATTGATCAATGACACATGTAAAACCCAGTTGAATTGCTTGTTGGCTATGAGAGGGGTGTGGGAGGAAGGGAGGGAAAGAACATAATTCATAGTTTAAATTAAATAAATAAACATTTAAAAAACATGTTAAGTAAGCTATATATTTAAGAGCTCAATGATTTACAAACTGTTCAAAAATTATGCAAACCGTCACTTCTCTGCCTATAAACTTTTCAAAAATATATTCACAAATTTAAGGCAGTTTTTACACTTCTACATAATTAAAAGCAAGTTTACTAATATGAATCTGATCAAGAAGGCAGAATGGTTTTATATGTGTGATGAATTTATTTCTTAAAGTAATTCTTTTGATTGCTGTTGCAGAAGATAATCATTTTAGAGTGACAATAAAAGGGACTATATATTATACCAAAAACTCCATCAAAGACTCATATAGAATTAAAGAAATGCTGTTTCGTAACCACTGCTGCAATTTTACTTAAGAAAAATTCCTATCATTGGTCGCTATTTCTAAAAATATTTTTAAAGATTTTGAAACCAATAAACTATTCTAAGGATAAGTAATTTTCACTGAAATATTTAACAATGAGTTTATGGATTATCTTACTGTCTAGTTCAAAGTATGTTGAAACATTTACATTACTACTTCATTTAAGAATTTAATGCCTATTTTAATTAATATAATGGAATACTAAATATATAATTCTAAGTCCAAAATAAAACATTCCATTTAGAGAATTATTTTTAACTAAAAATCCACTATGCTGTCTTTTCTTATTTATGATTATACTTTTTTTTATACATTATCCAACTGATTTCAAAAGAAAATTTTTAAAGAATTCGAAGTCATTCTAAATGAGCCTTTGCAATCAGTTTGCTTAAGATTTTTATTACATTTATTTCTATATAAAATTGAAAAAAACTACATGGGAAAGCAGGACAAGGGCTGGTGAAATCTAATGTCTTTGAGATAAACTAATTATAGGTGTGAAGGCAATGAAAATTTCAATGTAAACCAAAGTTGAAAGCATTCATGAATTAAAGACATGGGGGATAATTCTAATGTGTAGACAAAATAATGAAAAATATACTAGTCAACTTTTAATTGTATGTATCAAGCACTGTATTGACTTAACTGTTAAGGCTTTGTTGCATTTGATGATTTTTTATCATTTTAATTATTTAGCATTATTCAATTAATGAATAAAATGGTTGGTCAATGGGACTAAATCTAACATCTTTAAGCATTTTTCTATTGTTTCATTTCTAAGAACTATACAGAAAAGTTTTGCATAAAAGTTCAATTAAGTTTGAATGTCTCATTCATACTTCAAGTTTATTAGCATTTTTTAAAATTAAATACATTGCACTATATGGTTGGCATGTTATTTTAAGAAAGATTACTTGAAAACCGTAGCAATGTTTTGCTGTATAAAGATTATAATATGAAGATACCCATTCATCAATTTTCTCCTGTGATGAAATAATGGGGAAATGTGGATGTAATTATTACTATAAGTTTGTTATCATATAGTTTCAACAAAAAGTTCATTATCTATATATTTATGAATTCTGGTAATCAACTTCCAAGCTCCTCTCTAATCCACTATAAGGACTTAGAACTCATCTATGTTAATATTCATGAAAGTAGTTTGTCCCTGACCAAATTCAGGATTGCAATTATAATGGCCTTAAAGCAATTAACTACACTACAAAAAACAGTATGTATTTCTAATTATCAGCATTCCAGAACTTTAATAATGAGATAACAAAAGTGAGATGCTATAACTCTTCTATCCTTCTTTAAATTAAAAAAAAACTTTTAAGTTTCATTCTAAAACTATTCAAAATTTAGTGACATGGCAAGGAACTGAGTCTCCTTGGACTAATAAATTAATGACAGAAAACTTAACATGAAAATGAACAACTGATGAGAAAAACTATTGATAACAGAAGAATCAATAATAAGTGAAGGTAGAATAATAAGTGAAGGTAGAAAGCTTGCCTGTTCTTGATTTTCAACTCTTATAGAATGCAGTGTCTTTATTGGAACATTTGACAGTCCTCTGGGAAATGAAACCTTACCAATAGTAGGTATCTTTATTCCACGAACAGTATACTTTTTTTATTCAGAAGGATGTCTGACATAACTGGAAAATCAAATGTTAGCAAAGAGAATTCCTCTTCCATATTGTTAGGGTGAGAGCAGGGCATCCTTAGACAAACCATATCTTATATCATGATAATAAAAAAGTAATAGGGAAGATTGTGACTTCCTTCAAACCATCCAGTCACACAAGAGACTTGACCCGGCGCAGAGAAAAAGTACTGGGGAAAGGGTGTGGGGGAGAATAATACTTTTAAAGACTTCCAAAACACAATACATGTTATTTCACTTGATCCTCAGAGATGGGTTCTTTTATTATATCCATTTTACAAATAAGTAAAGTGAGGATAAAAGAAGCAAAATGGAAAGGCCAGAGTAAATGTTTGTAAGAGAATTCAAACTGAAATTCTCCTGGCTCTAAGTGCCACATTATCAACTTCAACACTTAACTACTGATCCACAAAAGGAGAAATCACTCGCTGTTGCAGAAATTACATAAGAAAATCACTTCCACATGCCAACCTATTTATGCTTATAAACATAGTGCTTACGGAGTTTCTCAATAGATAGAATCAAAAGGGATATAATAGTTGTTCATGATAGTTAAAGACAAGATGGCAAAACAAAGACAAAGTAAAGCAGAAATCAGAAAACTTATCCCAGTATTTCCCTCTAAATAACATTAAAATACTATCTCAAATCTAATTCTTATTCTGTTGAGCACACTCAACAAATTCTATCTGTCCAAGATACCTTAGAAGTTCACAAGATCTGTGACATTAGATTGGGGTTGGTGAGGAACACATGGGGATAAAACATGAGTAACGGTACCTGATAGTAGAGACAGAAGCAGCTAGAACTTCAGCTGATCTCAAGACAGAAGCGATGAGTGGACCTGGCAACTAGTAAAAAAGTGATTACCAAATATACATGGGCTAGCACTGGACAAAAGACTAGATGATATTTGTCAAGTCCATCATCTATACCCACTTCCAGGTCAAGGGTAGGAGGAATGCTTTTGGTTACAAAGGAAAAGGAGCCCTGCCTTACTGAGTATTAGAACCAAGAACAAGAAAGTAATGGCCATAACTTATGCCAGATCACAGGTCCTTGAAAGGACCAAAAATTTCAATACCCTCAGAACTAATTCTGCAAATAGTTGTGCAAAAAAGACTAAAACCTAAAACAATGCCATCTCCCAACTTGGGAATAGAGCCCAATTTCTAGAAAAAGTTCAAACAAAGTATAAGCTTAAAAAAAAGTAGCAAACAATAAAACAAAAACCTGACAATAAAAATTTACTATGGTGAAGAAGATCATTCAAGACACAAACTGAGAAGATAATGTTATGTCATATCACCTACAAGGAAAGCCTAAAAAAATTTGAATTGGACATGAGTACTATAAGGACTCCCAAATGACATTAAAAAATGGTTTTAAAAGTAAAGCAAGAATGGTGAAGAAAAAACTGAAAAGGAAAATGAATGGTTCCAGAGAGTTATAAGACAATAGCTTAACAAAAAAAAGGTACAAAATTTCACCAAAGAAAAAAACCTTTTCAAAAACAGAATTGAGGGGGCATTTGGGTAGCTCAGTGGATTGAGAGCCAGACCTAGAGATGGAAGGTACTAGGTCAAATCTGGCCTCAGACACTCCCCAGCTGTGTAACCCTGGACGAGTCACTTGACCCCCATTGCCTAGCCCTTACCACTCTTCTGTGTTGGAACCAATACACAGTATTGATTCCAAGACAGAAGGTACGAGTTTTTAAAACAACAAATTAAAAAAAAAAAAGAATTGACCAAATGAAAAAAAGTGGTACAAAAACTCCCTTAAGAAAACTACTCCATAACAACCAGAATTGAGCAAATGGAACAACTCCATAACATAAAAAGAATCAATAAAAGAAAATCTTTTTAAAAACTGAAAAAATAGAAGAATATGTGAAATAGTTCATTGAAATAACAACTGACATGGAATATATAAGATGAAAAAATGAGAAGGATTTAACTTAAGAATCATAGGACTACCTGAAAGTTATGACTTTTTTTGGAAAGGAGAGCTTAGATATAATACTTTGAGAAATTATCAAAGAAAATGGCCATAATATCCTAAAACAAGAGTAACATAGAAATTGAAAAAATCTGCTAATTATCTCCTATAACAGATCCAAAAAAGAAAACTCCCAGGAACACTACAAGCAAAATCCAGACCTTCCAGATCAAAATGAAAATGCTTTAAGTAGTTAGAAAGAAACCATTCAAATGCCAGAGATCCACAGTCAGTACCATAATAGATATAGCAGGCTCCAGGATAGAGCACCGCAGGGCTAGGAATATAAGATTGCAGAAGGCAAAGAAGGTAGAATAAGAATAAATTGTCTATCAAAAGATGATACACTCCTAATGGAGAAAAAAAGATACTATATGAAATAGAGTATTCCAGAGGAAAAGACCAGAGCAAAGTGGAAATTCTGACTTTCAAATATAAGACTCAAGAGAGGCACTAAAAGACAAGAAAGAGAAATCATAAGGGACTAGATTTTTTAAAGAGACCTAATTAAAAGAAATAAGCAAAGAAAACAAAGTTTTGTAAATAGGAACTAGAAACAATGAAGCATTATAAAGTACTAAACAGTATAATATCCAAATTCATAAAGAAAAATTAAACGGATTATAGTAAAACCTAGACAATAAAATTATACTAATGAAGGACCTTAATTTTTCCCCTCAAAGCTAGGTAAAGCTAAACATAAAATAAATTTTAAAATAGGTTAAGGAAAAGCATAGAATCCTAGAAAAGGTAAAATAACAGCAGAAAAAATAAAATGCTTATAAGTCTACCTGCAAAGACAAACCAAGGGATTATATGATAATAAATACAAAATGCTTTTCACATTTACAAATAAAAGCAATTAAGTTATAAACAGTAACAATTCATGGGGAGGCTAAACCAATGAAATAAAAAATGCCAATTCAACCTAAGCTATTTACTTTTCAGTACCAAACCAATTAAAGTACTGTGGATGGAGTTCTGAAATGCTCCAGTCGTTCTGAAGAATAATTTGGAAACATACTGGAAGGGATATAAAACTGTGTATACCCTTTGACCCAGCAATACTACTACTAAGCCTATAACCCAAAGACATAAAGAAAAGGAAAAATATTTACAGTACCTCTTTCTGTGGTGGCAAAGAATTGGAAACTGAGTAGTGTCCATCAGTTTAGGAATAGCTAAACAAGTAGTATTATAGGTAAATCTCATTTTACTATAATTCACTTTTTGTGCTTTGAAAATGGTACATTTTTTGCAAATTGAAGATCAGCAGCAAATCCAGTCTATTAGCTTCATTTTTCTAATACCATGTGTTCACATTGGGTGTGTGACACATTCTGGGAATTCTTACAATATTGCAAACATTTTCATCAGTATTATATCTGTTACAGTAATCTGTCAATGGTGATCTTTGGTGTTACTATTTTAATTGTTTTGGGGAGCCACAAACCATGCCCAAATATAAAGGCAAACTTAAATGATGAATGCTCAGGAGCATAACAGAGAAAGTCCTGGAGAATCAGGACAGCAGCCCACAGAGGAATGAACAGGGGCCCTTCCTCAAAATGGAGATGCTAGCAGAGATCAATCAATCACAAGGAGGGGCTTCCAAAAGGTCTTTCAATGCATGAAGTCCTCTGCTATTATTCCTACTCTTCTAACTTCTGCTCCTACTATGCCACTGCTAAGCCCTACTATTACTGTTACTCCTCCTGCTCTGAAAGTCCTATCATATGACCCTTGTCATACAAGGACAAGACTACTTAAGTTCAGAAAGTATCAACACTAAATTGGATAGGGGGAAATGAATTTTGAGCCACAATAATTCTTTAAAACAGTCCCCTAAATCATATAGAGAACATGATCTGCAGCCATGTAGGAAAGGTTGTACCAATGAAATCAGAAAGTACCATACCAATAGTATCAATCCTAGAATCAAGACTGTGAATTGGTTACAAGGCAGGAGAGTGGCAAAGGCAAGGCAATGGTAATTAAACGACTCACCCAGAGGCACAAAGCCAGGGAATGCCTGAAGCCAGATTTGAACAAAATATTGTGATTAAAAATCTCAAAAAAAAAGTATCTTAATTTATAATTATTTATCAAATAAACAGGCAGATCTAGATAAAGAAATCAAAGTTATCTATACTACATATGAAAAAATTCTCTAAATCACTCCATGATAAAAATGCAAAATAATACAATTTTAAGGTACCACCAATGACACCACCAATGGTCGATAAAACAGAAAAGGAAAATGATAGAAGTTAGAGGAGATGCAAGAAAATCGAAACACTAATGCACTCGAAGTGGAGTTGTTATCTGATCCAACCATCCTGGAGAATAATGTGTAAATATGTCCAAAGGGTTCTAAAACTGTGCATACCCTTTGATCCATCAATACCACTACTATTCTGGTATCCCAAAGAGATCCAACAAAAGGGAAGACCTACTTGTACAAAAATACTTAAAGGCTGTTTTTAATAAGCTAAAGACAGACCCATGGGTTCTTTTTTTCCCAGTCTTCAAGTATCAAAAGTTAAAGATAGAACTTGATTTTAAAGCAATTAGTAATAATAGAGGATCAAAACTGAAGCATTATGGAATAAATTGAGGAAAAAAACCCATTACAAGTAAATTACCACATTTTTGTGGGAAAAAATTCCAAAGGCAAAATGAACAGAATGAAAATGGAAGAAAGGAAGAAGTGTTGACTCAAACGAGAGAGGGTATGGTATTTCACCAAAGAGTACTCTCATGTTAAAAAGGTGTAATTCAAAAAAGGGGATATAGAGACTTTGGGAAGTACTGGTAAAATGTAAAATGACTATGTCTCAGAATAAATAGAAGACTACAAAGTGAAACTCCTATAGGAACTTGAGTCCATGGAGGGACAGGAGGAAATGAGGTAGATATGAGGACTTGGGCAACTGAAAGTAGAATAATTATGAAGGGAGTATGGAGTAGAATAAACAGATCTGGGTTGGATAATTTCTACAAGGGGACACAGATTCTATCCATATTGCTATCCACACAAATGAATATACCTAAGAATTCAACATAAAACAACAATAATAATACTGACAAAGCTGACAACTGACAAGCACTTAGCACATTACAACTATTACCCTCATTTGATCCTCACAATAACCACAGGATGTGCTACTATTATACTTATTTTACAGTTGGGAAAACTATAACAAACAGAAGCTAAGTAACTTGTCCAACATAGAAGAGCAAGTGTATAGGGCCATATTTGAACTCAAGATCATGACTCTCTGCCTAAGGACCCTATTATATCACCTAAAAGGGAAAATGAGACAAGTTCTATGAAAGATATAACAAAGAAATTAGTTAAAAAGTGGATCTCAAGCTTGGTACTTCAGAAAGTTTAAGTGCATGAGGGAAAAAAAGGAATACAATGGGGAAAAAAAGAATTTAGAACAAATCAGAGAACAAAAGATCACAACTGCCAGACAAGGAAAAAATGAAAAGAACAATGAAATTCTTTTTTTTCCAAATGCAGAGAAAAAAACTAACACAATTATATAGCACTTTAAGAGTTGTAAAATGGTTAAAGAAGTAGACTATATTACATATTGTACCTTTCTAAAGGAGATAAAGGAGATGTATGTATCATGGAAAATTTGATTCATAGTGGAAAACAGACTTTATAGAGGCATTTAAGGTTTTTATGAGTACAGTTAGGTCCATTTTACTTAGCTAGGGCTAAAGAGAACATAAGAAAGCCAAAATACCAAGAATGCCATTTTCCTATACCCATGGAAACCAAATGAGTGGTTGCCTGAAAAGTCACGTACAATGCATGAATTTGGTTACTTCAAATTCAGAAAAATCACACAAAAGAATATAAGCAAAGCATTAACATCTTAAATCAAAACTTTAAGAATAATTTTTAAAGGATAATCATAATAGGAAAGTTCCATAAATTCCAAATATTCCATAGTCCATAGGCTAGAAAACACCGTAACAGATCAAATATATAAAAGTACATCAATATAATGATTAAGCTCTTCAAACAGACAAAATAATGATCTTCATAATGCCTTTAAAATGGTTTTGTCCCTCACATTCTTATTTTCAATGTCTTGGAATATAAAATAGATTACTTTGGGAAATTAACATCACTTCTTAAGAGTGAAAACAAAATTTTACTTCTTGTTCCTTGAAGTAAAGTAGTTCTTGATGTTCATGGTAAAGATATACTTTGACTCTCTACTAGAATTAAAATCCCAAAACATGTGTAGTCAAGTAACACTTCAATAAAGCATCTTCATAAAACTTTCTTTTTTTAAAATAATAGTAATATTTAAATATATCATTTCTCCTTAAGACAGCATTCAACTCTTATCTTCTCAAAATACTGCTCCAGGAAAAAAAAAAAGCAAGAACCCTGCGAAAGGTCATCACAGACATTTTTTACAGAAATATGCATATGGTCCTCTGGAACATAAACTATCATTATTTTGTGTAAAGTCATACATGCATGATGTCCCCCTCATAGACTATAAACTCCTCAAGGGCAATTAGTACTATATTCCTCCAATAATGAGACATTTATAATTCATCTATTTTGATTCAGCTTTAAACATCAGTTCAAGCTTACACTGAACTACATTCAATGGATTCTAAGGGCACAGAAAAGTTTAATAATGAAAAAAAAATTTGTCATTGCCATGGCTCTGAATCAGGAAACTGTAGTCATATGATCACCCTGGGGCAAATGCAAGACAGCATGGATCCCCCAGTGGACAGATACTTCAATGAAATAGATATATTAATAAGATAAACTTTTTTAAAATGGTTATAAATTACTGTGACAGATAATAAAAAGTATTAAATGTATACTTTTTTTAATTAAACCATGATAAACTGGCAATCTATATAAAGTATTAAAAAGAAAAATCATTAATTTCTAAAAGAATTGTTTAGAAAAGAAAATTTTTAAATAATTTTACCTTGAGCTAGCCGTTCAAGTCGCTTTCCATGCTCTGGAGGTATGGCATACCTAAAAATTGCATAAATAAAATTTTTAAAGTTATAATTTTAAAAACACAGCTATAACTAGAACACAAATTTCAAATAACCAATTCAAAATAGAGGGAAAAGAGAAAGACTAAGGAGGAATTTTCCTTTGTTTCAAAGAAAACTCAATTTCATTAATAATTTAAAAAGGAATACATAACAATATAATTTATAGATTTATACGATTGATTGCCCACTTATCCAACATTAAGATTAGAATAGGTCACCATTCATAAGTTTCGGTAAAATGGTTCAAAAGAATATTTTTCATCTATTAATTGCCAGGTAAGATATAATGAAATTAAGTGGCATATGCAAACATTTTCTTATTAACATAATTATCAAGTAAATATAACAAAGATTGCCATTCTTAGAAGCCCCTTCCTTATGTATATTATTAAATTCACTTTTAAAGTAATAATTATATTTATTTACAACCCTTCTAAAATAAAAACACCATTTTATCCATTTGTAAAGATAATATGCTTTAAATTATTTTATTGTTTATTTATAAAATTATTTTTGAAAAATTTTCCCATAATATGAAAATAATACGTAAAATATTTTTACAATTAAAGCTTAAAAAATTAAAAATCCTAACCTTCCCAATTTAAAATGCTATTTCATTTTAGTTTTTCTGAGATTTAACAATCACTATATTTATTTGATCACATTTATAAGCACAAATATGGAAAATCATAAGATTATGGGATAAAATTAAGACATCCCTTTTATAAAGGAGGAAATGGAAGCCATGAGATTTATACAAGGTTCCATATTATATATACATACCAGAGTCAAAAATTTGTCTCCAAATACTCTGATTTCAAGACCAATACTCTTTCATATATACTATAGTGCCTTAGAACTTCTAATTAAATTTAATGTTTAATACTAAATTCAGGTATTCAATGCTTCTGAAAACATACTGCAAAACCTAACCGGACTCAGTAACACTAACCAATTAGATAAAAGTAAACTCAATTATATAATTTTAACTTGGAATCTCTGACTTTTGAAAATATGTACAAGTATTTCAATATAATTGACATCTTTTGTAACCATGCATTAATTCTGTACATTTAAAATACTGTTCTGGGAAAAATTCTGTAAGTTAACCAAACTTCCAAAGAGTGTCTATGAAGTGGGGGAGCAGGCAGAGAGATTAAAAAGCCCCTGTTTAAGGAACTGGCTTGGAGCACTATGAATTTAGGTGACACCCTCTGGGTCACATAGCCAGTATGATTCAGAGTCTGACCTCATATCTAGGTCTCTCTGGCTTCCAGACTGGTTTTTAATGCACTCCAGATGTTCTTAACCATTTTTTTATGATGGTCTCCTATGGCAATCTGAAAAAAATCTAGAAAACTCTGCTCGTTAATAATATTCTATTGCCTCCAATCATAATTTCAGGAAATGCTCATTTTCAGTTAGAAGTTAGTAAAAACATAAGGTTTTAATGATACATGTATAAGCCAGTGGAATTGCTTGTCGACTCCAGGAGGGGGAAGGAAGGAGGGGAAGAAAAAAACATGAATCATGTAACCATGGAAAAATAGTCTAATTTAATTAATTAAATAAATAAAATTTTAAGGGTTAAAAAAAAACAATGGGTTTTTTTATCCCCTTCCAAATTCATAGATCTTTCAACCCACACTCGAGTGACCTCAGTTTAAAAACATACACTACACGAAATTGCTTCAGTAAAACATATACTGTCATAATTTATGAAGGTGGAAATTAAACATTTAATTACATCTTTTCCTGTTTTCCATGGCCAAACAATATCACTGTGCCATGGTTGCTTGTTTGTTTTTTGCAAGTCAAATGCAAGTATTCATTAAATTTAAAAGTGGGACAAAATTTTATCTCTTTCCATATCTGGAATATAAAGGTGAAAATTAATGGTTAGATAATCATTTCATGAAATTATGTGGTCGCCAAATATTCATTATAGCTCAAGTCAGAAATGTATTTACAAATATTTATAAATAAAAAAGAAACAATAAAGAAGAGAAATGTGAGGGGGATAGAGACGTTATCTATCCTATCTCAAACAGGAAGGCTGGTAGTGAGTAACCACACAGCCTCCTCCAAGGTGAAAGCTAGTCTCTTAGGAATCTAGGAAAGTAGTCAGCCTTTCACTCACCCAACAAAGTAGTCCAGGAGTCAGAGTCTAAGTTGAAGCCGAGCTCCAGGCCCACAATCCCAAACTGTAGTCTCCAACAAAGCTCCCTAGAATTCTCTCCCCAATTAGAAGACTATCTCCAGAAGACAATCTCTTAAGACTATCTTCTCAAAGACCATCTGAGGCCATTATGGCTTGCTTTGATATTGATTTCTTGTCTCCTCCCCTCTTCAGAGGGGCCAATCACAGTTTCCAAATTGTCTAGTACTACCCAGGGGGCAGTGCCAGGGGGCAGTCACCTTCTGAAGGTCAAATTCTCATAAAAAATGTTCAGTTTCCTGATTCAACAGTTTCTGAGGGTGTGAATTCACTCTTAAAAGAATTCACAAGTTTCTGACTGATTGAATTTAAAAAAGGGTGGAGCTTTCCAAGTATCTTGCTGGTTTCTCACCTAGGACTAAGTAGGGTACTTCAATCTTTTGTTGATTAAATTTAAACGGTAGACAAAGGACAGTTAATTCTATTTTAATCTTCATAATCCAGTGAGGTACTTAAGTTAGTGTTAACTCAGGATAGACAACAAAGAATTCTCTTTCACAGGGAAGGGTCTACTTGATGGCTTCTTCAAAGTTTTCATGAGAGCTTCTCAAAAATTATTTGGAAAACCAGAAAAAGAACAATTCCCTTCATGCTATTATGTGTGTGTGTGTGTATACACATCCCTAAATTAGCCATCTATTTGATCATGCCAAGATGCAATGAAAGAACTTCAAAAGAATGCCATTGTTCTCTTCATAATTGTAGTCAGCATATCATATCCTTGTTAAGAATATGTCTATTCATCTATATGTTTCTTCTTGCAATATATTGTAAATGGCACGATCATAACAGCATCAGTAAGATGAAATTAAAACTAAATCAGTGTCTATAATCATGAGCTGAAAGCAATATACAAAATTCCATAAAAGGAATCAATCAAATTAGCAACAGGAATTCAGGCTCAGCCCAAAGAAAAATAGAAAGCTGAAAAGGATCAAGGTACAGACTAATAAGAAATAATAGTAAAACATGAAACTGAGGGACCTCTAGGTGGCTCGGTGGATTGAGAACCAGGCCTAAGTCCCAGGTTCAAATCTGAATTCAGACACTTCCTAGCTGTGTAATCCTGGGCAAGTTACTTAAACCCCTTTGCCTAGCCCCTCTTATCAGTTGTCTGCCTTGGAACCAATACACAATATTGATTCTAAGAGGGAAGGTAGGGCATTTAAAAATGAATAAATAAATGAAAACAAATGAAACAAGATTAAAAAAAAAAACTTCAAATTTTAATCACCATTAGATACCTAATAATAATCAATCCAACAACCAAGTACTTCAATAGTCTCTGTGGATAAAAAAGCAAAAATGAAATAGCACATGCCCTCTGGACAATTACCATGTATCAGGAAAGACTACATGTACATAAATAAGAACAAACAAAATAATATAAGACAAATATATGTGGCAGCTAGGTGGCACAGAGCATCATGGTGGTCCACTGCATAGAGTGCTGGGCTTGTAGCCAGAAACACTCTTCTTCCTGAGTTCAAGTATAGTCTCAGACACTACAAGCTATGTGAACACAGGCACATCATGATTCAATTTGTTTCAGTTTCCTGATCTGCAAAATGAGCTAAAGAAATAAATGCCATACAACTCCAGTATTTTTGCCAAGGAAACCCCAAATGAAGTCATAAAGAGTCAGGAATGACTGAAAAATAACTAAAAAACAACAAAAATATATAAGTAGCATCAAGGGGGACCAGGAAAAAATTCATATACATGATGGCACATGAAGAAAGGGGGCAAAAAGGAACAAGATTCTCAAGAGTAAAATCCAAACAATTGGGACAACCACAGCATTGCTACAAATAGGACAAAGGTGTGATCTTGGCGAAGAGTAACAATAAATAAAGTCACTCTGGAAGGGCTGTGAAGGGAAGGAAGTGGATTCATGAATAATTTAGGAAAGTGAGTTGGGACAATAGGGAGGCACTGGTATGGTATGTACTGAGTAGATAGAGTAATATGATCACTTGCATTATTTAAGAGAATATAATATGGACATTTATTTGTAGAATGGCTTGTCATATGCTTAGACCAGCGTTGGTGAAGTATTGGCACATATGCTGAGTCAGCACTCAGGGAGCTTCTCCTCCCCCCCTCTCCACAGTGCCTAAGGACATTTTTGGATGTCCCACCCCCTCGGTCCAGCACCCCAAAGAAAGGACTTCCTCCCTCCACTCTCTGGAATAATGCAGAGGACTGTAAATTTTAAAACTATTCCACCCTAATCAGACCATTCTTTAGAAGATCTGATTTAGCTATTTCCTAATCAGTAAAAATGGAGATACTTGGAATAACAGAATCAGGTCTTGGAAACTCTACATTTCTCTTCCCTTCTTAGTTTAACAAAATTTGGAAGGTCTGCATCAAACTCAAGATTTAATTATCTAAGGAAATGGCCTTCAACAGACATGTGCAGAAAAAAGGACAAACCCCTGGGCTGTCCTAAGTCAAACTAAGCTATCATTGGTACAGATGAGATGCGGAAAAGTGATGTAAAACTGTCTATATAAGGCACGGCACTTCCTCTCTCCTCCTCTTTCCCCAAAGAGAGAATTCTGGCTGGTAGCATGCTAAGCATTCCGACATCTTGGAGTGTTGGTGGTGTCTTTCTAATATTTCAGTTAAAACTACCTAGGCATAAAAAGAGTTCACAGAGATATTCCTCACTATAATTTTACTATGTATTTCTCCTCTAAAATTTTGCCTTTGGTATATTTAGACTCTATGTTATTTGGTGCATATTTACTAGTGTAAACCTTAAAATTTCTTAAGACTTATAAATGTTGGAAATTTCACCATTGGGAAATTTCATACTTGAAGAATTTTCTACTGATAGTCTATTGGAATGTGAACCCCATTGGCATGGGAGGTTCCTTCTCCTCCCTACTTAAGATTACTTTAGGACAGAAACCTTTTGCTGAACAATGGAAAGGGCTTTGACCTATGCTTAAGCATAGAACAGGAAGTTCTTTGAGTCATGATTGATTTTGGAATTGATACAATAAAGATACTTGGAATGACAGAACCAGGTCTTGGAACTTCCAATCTCCACCCTGCTCAGGGTAACAGGATTTAGGAAGGGCTACAGCAAGGGATCAAGATTTAATTATTTGAGAATATGACCTTCAACAGACATGTGCAAAGCCACAGACCTCTGGGCGGTCCTGGGTTAAGCTAGAGCCACCATTGGCACAGGGAAGACATGGACAGTGATTGGTAGATGTGAGAACTGAGGGGAGGGAACTTGGATGGTTTCCTTAAAGATAGCGGGGTCTGAGGACTAGGGTGGTTGGAGAGTTTTTGCTGTGAGAGGTTGTGCTCTGAGAAACTTGCTCTGAAGAAGGCTGGAGGTGGAGGCCTCTGAGACTGTTTCTCCATTTTGGTCACGTGAGTGATAGGTCTTTTTTCTTTGCCTCAGCTATCTAAGGGCTTGGGCCTTTTGGCTCAGCCTAAACAGAGGGGGTATTTAAGCCCTATTTCTCTCTCTCTCTCTCTCTCTCTCTCTCTCTCTCTCTCTCTCTCTCTCTCTCTCTCTCTCTCTCTCTCTCTCTCTCTCATACCTTTCTTCCTCCTTTTTGTAATTTAACTCCATAAAAGGTTGACTGCTGACTTGAGTTTTCATTAAGGAATTACATAGCTGAATTCCTTGGCGACCTTAAATTAATATATATCAGTCTTTTAAAGTGATTTCCATGTCACACTAGGTCTTGTTACTGATTGATGATCAACAGTGCCTTTAAGCACAATGTAACTTTGCCAATTATCTACTTGTATCTATGACTACTATACCTTTATCAGAAATCATTAGTGGTTGTGCCTGGTTTTTTTTAGTATAGCTGAAGCCAAGCATTTTATCCAACTCTTCATTTTAAATTAATTTGCATTATTTGAATAGTAATGTATCATTGTGCTTCTTGTAAGCAACATATTATATATTCTGTTTTCCAATACATTCCTCAGTACTCTTTCAAACTGTGGGTGAAATAATTCTACTCATATTCATAATGATTAATAAGTTTGTCTTTCTCAACATCCTTTCATCTACAATTTTTTCCTTCTTCCTCATATTTTGTTTACAAATAAAAATAAGGGCCTACAAAGGTATGTGTCTAACATTCAAAATCTTTAAATGAAAATGTGTTACCTTTTTTCATCCTCCCTTTACTCCATGGACATAATCCTGGATTGTCTTAATTCTCCATTCATTTTTAATTCTCTTCCCTTCTCTAAAGGAAATTTCCCTTGAAAGTTCCTTATTCTCCCTCCCTCTCATTTCCCTTTTCAATTTAGTGTACTTCTTTACTGTGATATTTCTATGTAGTGGCAACATGTGTACATACATATTTTTTTTTCAAATTTACCTTGTCAAAATCAGAGGAAAATGAAGTTCATGGGATGTCCACTCACCCCATTCCTTATTCAAGTTTAAATACTCTTCATTTTACTCACTTCTACTATAAGATAAAAATTTTCTTTTCCTTCTTCCTCCTCTGATCTCTATTATCATTATCTATTCTTTCCATTTCTATCTTCTCTTAAGATCATTAAAACAAAAATAAAGCCTGGTATCTCAGTCAGATCTACCTTTTTCTACAATCTTTTAAGGTATTATGGTACCAAAAACACATCAATTTCTAATGCCCATTTTGGCAAGAATAAAATTCATTGCCACTTGGTTTCATCCATTTGAACAAATGAGTGCATCACTGTTTTTCTCTTGGTTCCTGTGTTTCAGTTACAAAAAATCTGCTCCCCCAAACCTTTCTATAAGGAACATTTGCAAATCTTTTTCACTGAAGGCTGCTTTTACACCTATCAAAAAGTGTGCTCTGAACTCTCAACGTCTTTAAATTGTCAATTTCCCAGTCTGTGGATTAGGGAGGAAATATAACATGATTTCTGAGATTCTAATATCTAATATTATAATTATCAATCCTACTCCATCCATGTCAGTATTGTTTTATTTGTTTCATTTTTTCCAAATAATCAGTCTTTGGATTTGTATCAAATATTGCTTATGAGTTTTCTGTATGCCTCATTCTGATTTTCTGGGCACTTTTTTCAGTAAAGGTTGCCTCTATTTGTTCTAAAGTAAAAGGTTGATGATTATTTAAGCAAATTCAGATGGGAATCACAAAAAAGAGCACTTTGGTATCTTATTTCCCATTGTTTTGATATTTCATTTTAAATTCAATATTTTCTTCCAGGTACTTTTTTTGGCTATATAAATATTTCTAAGTATAACAATTTTTAAATATTATCGGCAAAAAAAAACTTATTTTTCTCTCATGGAAAAAAAATTTGCTCTAAGAAGAACTTCGGCTATAAAACATGAATTTTTATACATTATATTTATGCCAACAATAATTTGTAATGGCTTCTGTAATATGTTTTAACCAAGACCAGACTCACAAATCTTTTATTTTAAGCCTTTTTACTGGTCATTAATTTAGTATAATGTTCTTAATGAATCCATTTCACTTCTAAAAACAGTTACGCTGTAGACCTGATGTGTTGAATATCAAATTAGAAACAATAATCAAATAGAAGATAAACTTAGTGTTAGGGGGATGTTTTTTACTGTAAGGATGATTTTATGGTTGTGACCTAATCTAAGTTAATTTTGGTCACCAGGGAATATCCCAAATAAAATACCCAAGTCAGCTGGAAATTTATGGTGATTTTAATTAATATAGAGGAAAGGAATTAAGGAGAAGGAAGTGGGAAAGGATATAGGATTTCTCCCGCCAGGCCTGTGCCAGGGGAAGTTCAAAGTCCTCCACAACGAGGTCAAAGTCCTCCACCACGAGGTCTCTAATGATTAGTGGCTTTCTAAGAGGGTAGTGTTTGGAAGGTAAAGGAGAAAGAATCAGCCTAAACTCCAATAGAGCTCAGTAAGATGCCTCACCTAAACTAGGCTTACTCAGCTTCTCCCAGTATAGTATGAAGGAAAACTCACCAACAAACCAGACAATAGTTGCCACCACGTCAAGATGCTGGAATGCTTACGCTCAGCAAGCTGCCGCCAGCTACCTCTCCACCTCCAAAGAGGC
Source organism: Monodelphis domestica (assembly GCF_027887165.1). NCBI lineage: Eukaryota > Metazoa > Chordata > Mammalia > Didelphimorphia > Didelphidae > Monodelphis > Monodelphis domestica. The sequence goes on from NC_077233.1 coordinate 126,090,560, forward strand.
CAGAGAGAGGAAGTGAAGCAAAATATATAGATGGTTTTACATCACTTTCTTGCATCTCACCTGTACCAACGGTAGCTTAAGCTTGACTTAGGACAGCCCAGGGGTTTGTCAACTGTTTCTGATTTGTCATTTGCTAGCACATGTCTATCATAGGCCATCCTCCTAAATACTTAATCCTTAAGTATGGGTGTAGACATTCCTGATTTTGTTAGACTAAGTAGGGTGGAGTAATCTAAAGTTCACATTACTAATAGATTATTTTTAGTACTACCCATTACTGATTAATAATAATGGTAACATAATTGTGTATAGCTTTACAAATTAAAAATATTTCTTCTATTACTTTATGATGCAACTGATTAAAATATTATCTTCATTTTAAAAATAAAAAATTCAATGAGATTGTGACTTGCCCATGATCAAATAACCTATGTGGAAATGGGTTTATAACTAAATTTTAAAATAATAAATACAGTACACTTTCCATTACAAACTAACATTTAAAAGCAAAGTTAAAAAAAAGTAATTGTTTTCCATAAGAGAGGATCATGAAAAATAAAATAAGTAATACTGATTACATAAAATGTAAGTTTTTCCAGAAACAAATACAAAGAACTTAAAATGAAAAAAAATTTGGAAACAAAAGGAAAAATTGTGGCAAATCTTCAGATTTGGAAAAAAAAACAGTTAGGATAAATATATATAAAAAAAAACATACAGATATTATATATATATGGTATGTGTATATATGTCATTGATTCAAACTTATAAAGACAAGAGACATTACCTGATAGGAAAACTAAGGATATGAATAGGAAGTTCTTTAAAAAAAAGAAATTCAAAGTATCGACATCCACTGGAAAAAGTTTCCAAATAATAATCATAACAAATCTTAAAACTTCAAGATATATCCATTAGATTAAGAATAACTAATGTTATTAAGAAATACAGGAAAACAGACAGAATAACTGCACTGTTAGTGGAGTTATAAATTGGCTCAAACATTCTGGAAAGGAAGTTGAAACTCAAGAGAAATTAAATTATGCATATTCTTTGACATAACACGACTAGACCTATTATCCACAAAGAGATCCAAAACATCAAAAATGATAGATATAGACCCAGAAATGTAGATATATAAGATAAGAATTACAGATATGTAGAATCGTTTTAAAAGTTATATGTTGGGGGGCATCTTGAGAGCCAGGCCTAGAGATGGGAGGTCGTAGGTTCAAATCTGGCCTCAAACACTTCCTAGCTGTGTGACACTGGGCAAGTCAGTTGACCCCCCCCCCCCCCCATTGCCTAGTCCTTCCACCATTCTGCCGTGGAACCAATACACAGTATTGATTCCAAGACCGAAGGTAAGCACTTTAAAAAAAAATTTTTAAGGCATGTTAAATTCATTAGATATGTTTAAAGATAATACAAGTTGAACATCATGAATCTCTAATTTCAGGTAAAATTTTTTTTGTTCTACTACACATAATATGCCCAGAATCTTAAGTGTTTCAATGTCAATATAATAATATTTTTTAACAAGTGTTAAATCAAAATTTCTAAAGTAATGAAAAATTTGTATTTATAGCACTAAAGTATGAACCAAAGTTTTTTGAACCTGAAATAAAATAATTATTTTTGAAATTTCGCATTATCTCTAGACTCAGAAGAATCAATTCAACTCCCACCTCTTATATTTACAATTATACTAGATACAAATTAGATATCCATCTTCTTAGAAATAGTGAAACACACTTTGTACATGATTAAAATGGAAAGGATAAATATTCCCCAATAAACAAATGATCAAAATGAGTCACTATCAAGAGAGGCAATCCAGGAAACTGACAGCTATTTCTAAAAATCCTTCAAACCATTAATTATTATTAAAATGCAAACTAAAGCAACACTGAGAGTCATCAGACTGTGACTGTGAGATGATGAAAAATAACTACTGGAAGACTGCAAGAAGAAAGGCATATTTAATGCACTAATGATTGTGCAGTTGTGAACTGGTCTTGCTCTTCTGAAAAATAACTTGGAATCATATTCCAGAAGTCATTAAGCTGCAATTCCTTTGTCCCAAGCAATACTTCATTTGTAAGTCTCTATCTAGAGATCAAAGAAAGAGGAAAAGTACCTACATATAAAAAATTATTTACATTTGGTTATAGGAAGAAAATAGAAACAATAGTGGTGACTAGGAAGAGCAAATAGGTGAACAAATTATGGCATGAGAAAGAAATGGAATTATTATTTCATAACAATTCATGATGGAAGGTACCATTTCAGAGAAAGATAGAGAAAACTTGGAATGAAATGATTCAATGATTAGTGAACAGAAACAAGAAACCAGTTTCAAGAAAGAACAATATGATGAAAAACAACTATGAACGCTTATCAAGAAAATGAGCAAAAACATTTACACATGATCCTAACTACTATTGGCCTAAAATGTGGAATATGATATACCTTCAAATGTGGTCACAGTGGGAATTTTTTTTTTTTGCATGGCTATATATTTGTTATATGGGATATGTTTTGCTATTTTGATTTTCAATCAGGATGAGAGGAAGCTGGAGATGGGGAGAGCGGGGAGGAGGGAAAAAGAAGAGGGAGAGAAAGAAGGAGAGACATGGGAAGAGATGGGAGGGTGCCAGAATACATATGAATTTGGATAGGACAGCTTTAAATAAATACAGGTATTCCCTTTCAAATCATGTGAATTAGGGGCACAACTTATCCACAATTAGGGAAATCTGCATGAATTTTTTTGTATTCTCGTACAAAAAAAATTAATTTTCTTTCATGGAGTATCTACATAATCTATTTGAGTCAAATATTTGGTAATAGGCTATATAATTTCTAAACTTTTTCTGTGTTATCTGCTGATTATAAAAAAAGAAAGCTTTATATATGAACTCCATTTCAGGTAAAATCCTCTTCTATTCTACTATATATGTGTATATTTATATATAAATATATGTAAATGTATATTTTATCTGGCTTTTAAATTTTTCAAAAAATAAATTTATAAATATGAAGAAAAATTATGAAAATTATATATGTTTTTCAAAGCATGGGAAGAATTAAATTTACTGGTAGAGAACCAAGCACAATCTGGAAAATATACAATATAGAAGCAAAATGTAAATTATAGCAAAAAAGAAGGATGTTGTATATTTGAAAAAATTTTAAAGACAAAAAATTGAAAAGTTTGTTCTTTAAATAAGCCCATGTAAATGAAAAGAACAATAAAACAATAAAAAACATGAAAGTATGACTAAGGATGGGCACAAACAAAGGATAGGGAAAAAATACCTTCCCTCTTCATTACAGAAAAGTGTGACTATTGAATGAACCAAGAAGACTTTTCAATAGCTTGGTTAGTTTTATTGACTTCTTTCCTTCTTTTTACTCTTCATTATATGAAATGGCATTATTTCTGCTGTTATAATAGTGCATGTTTAAAGTGTATACTACTTTCTATTTTTCTCTATTTTCTGTAAATTGAAAGGCTAAATGAAATTTTTTTAAATGGGAAGAGATATATTATTTTCTACCTAAAAGGATTTGGGTTTATAAGGTCAGTGGTAAGGAGTCATTCTCAGAATACAGTATTAATTTTAACAGTATTGGAGACAATATATAAATTTGTATTTCTGTTAGCCCTATTTGTTCGATGGGAAAACAAATGAAACAAAGCTTAAGTTTTAGGTTTTTTTTTTCTATTCATTGTGCTTAAAGGGCTCATTTTCCTCAGCATTCATTTTTAACCTGGCATATAGATTCAAATAATGAACGCAGGAGAGAAGGAAGAGGTTGTTGTTAGCCACTAAATTCCCAACTTCCAATCAATTATATTGCTTCCCTCACCTTAGTCATGTAATCAATCATGTCATCCTCAACCCCATGCTGTTGCATGTTCTATTCTGTTCTTTATACTGTAAAAATGGAGATTTGAACCCCAGACTTTAATTCCCAGAAGTCCTTGGTAGTTCCCAGAATTCCCTAAAATCACATCTGAGGTCCTCACCTGGGCCGAGAACAAAATGGCTATTTAAACTGACTGTACTGCCTTACTTGCTCTCTTTTAGCTTCAGCTTCTAAGCTCACACAGGCAAGATGTAAGGCTGTGAATGGGCTCTGTGCCTAGGTATGTGCTTTCTTATTTTGTATTTTCTTTATTTCTTCATTCTAATAATCCTTAATAAACCTCTAAAAATATAATAATTTTAGTAGAGAAACTAATTTAATTTTAACAATACAGCCCTTAAAAAATGATTTAACCCTTAATTGCAAGATCTCTAATATAAATAGAGGCAAAGCACTGACCCTTCTAAATAACAGGTTCTATGTCCTATTAATAAAATGTTAGCTTCCTTAGAGAGAACATATCTCAATTTATCCTTTGTAGACTTTTTACTCACAATAATGGGCAAAATAAGAGCACCTGTAGCTCAGGGTTGATGTGAGAGGATTAAATGAATTAACATATGTAAAAAGCTTTGAAAACATTAGAGCATTATACTACTACTACTAATTATCATGAAAAATGTTTAAACTTGCCAAGATTTGGGTTCTCCAAAGTGAAGATAATTAATGCTGTATAGGTCCATATCTTCAGTGTGCCATGCAAATGTAGTTTTCCACATACCAAAATAGAGATAGGGGGTATTTACACCCTCAATAGAAATACCACACTCTTCTCCAACAACATCCAATATGGTATTCAAGTGAGCAATGTTCCATTCATCCACACCCTGGAAAAAAGAGGAAAACAAAAAAATCAATAAACTAATAAATATAAAAATAATCAAAATTAAATCAAGAAATTTATAATATACAAATGTGTTGTTAAAATAATAATCTAAATCAGAATCCACATAATAAATGGGTACATACAAATTAGGTAGAGCTTTCTGAACAATTTTTCAACCATCATAGAAATGAAACTAATCAAAGGAAAACCACTAGAATAGTGAAAGGAATAAAGACCGTGTAATATAAGAACTAGTTCAGAGACCTAGGCAGCTTTAGTTTGGGAAGTTCTTTCAAGAAATGGAGAAGGGGAAGAAAAAGTAATGAAAAATATCTTTAGGTTTATAAAGAAGGGATTGAACTTGTTCTAATTCACTTCTGGTTGCAGAGATACAGTGGGTGGAAATTTTTAGAGAATCAAATATCTGTAAATGGAAAGAAAAAATTCCTTTAACAATTGTCCAAAGATATAAGCAGGCTCAAGAAGTAGCTTCCTCTCAGTTCATACAGAGATGTGATAATCATTTGATGGGGATATCGTAGAAGAGATACTTACTTAAACTGAATTTGGTGGAGCAAATGGGAGCTCAGTGGATTGAGAGTCAGCTCCAGACAAGGAAAGTCCTGGATTCAAATCTACCCTCATTCATTTCCTAACTATTTGACCTTGAGCAAATCACTTATAACCCCAATTTTCTAGCCCTTACCATTCTTCTACCTTGGAACTGATACTTAGTATCAAATTCTAAATAAATTTTAAATTCCAAAAATTCTAAAAGAGAAGATAAGACTTGCTTGGTTTGTTTTGTTTTTTTTTTTCACTAAATATATAAACTGCAAATGGTGACTAAAACTATATTTCTGAGATTCTGAGTTGTTAATCCAATTTTTGTATATGTTCTTTATGATTACAGTCTTGACATACAATTAATGAAAACCAGATTGAAGTCATGTTGGACATCAGCAGCTTGATATATCAAGAAAATATTTTTATCTTCCATCCCTCTTCCCTCATCACAAAACCCCAAATTTTATTTTCACCATATTATACCCAGAGTCTTAGACATTCTATAGACATTAACTTACCATTGCTATAAACATCAATTCTTACAGTTTTATCAATCCATTAAATGTCATTATTAAGCACTGACTGCCCTGGGGCCACAAATATAATAAAGGTAAGGTTTTAACTTTCATGGAACTAATAATCTACTTTACCCTTTTGGAAATAAGAAAAGTCATTCATAACAACATCTGGAAAACTTATAAATGAAAAGAGCATTTTAAAAACTTCAGTGAAATTCAATCAAAATGAGTATGAGAAGAACTAACAAGTCAATCTAGCTGGCAACTTAGTAGAAAGAATGTTGAGTGGGCAGATGAAGCAATCACAGTGTAATTTATTATGACTATATGATCTATAGTGCGGGGAGAAGGAACATTTTAAAATATTTAGAAATTTTACAAATAAAAAATTTCTTATACTAAACTGGAGAATCTAAGTTCAAGTACTTTTTTAAAACAAAGGGGAAGAAGCTTCAAATAGTTCCATCTGTGTGACCCTAGGTAAGTCACTTAACCTCAATTGCCTAACCTTTGCCACTCTACCATCTTAGAATTGATACTAAAAAAAGGTCTTACTTTTTTTTAATGAAGAGAAAGATAATCTTTAAATCAGACTTGACCATGATAAAACACTACTAAATGATGTTAAATTCATAGCCAATTTGCAAATTACTAAAAACTATCTGGTTAAAGAAATGTGAAAATGGCAAATTTAAAATTTCGCTGGGGGGCAGTAGTAGTACTTTAAATAATGCCACAGCTATATGAGGGCAATTATTGGCAATACAGTTAATGAAGTCCTATTTAAATTGAGTTAACTAAAAGTTCCAGAGCATATAATTTAATTCCAGAATCCTTTTAACTTCCTGATCAATCAGTAAATTAAGTTTGAAAATAACAATGTCAATGATTCAGAAACTGGCCATTGTACATACTATTCTAGTCATGAATCTAAGACCCAACTAAACATATATTAGAAAAACAAAGTTATTCCATCAAGTCATACAAAAATAATTATTTCATTTTATTTACAGTGATGCGATCTCCAAAAACCAAGCCAATCAGACATCAGGAGCTCTGCATTCTAATAACATAATTCAATTTAAAAGGTATTCCTGAAATCACAATTCTGTAGTAGTAAATGAAAGGCATATTACATGGATTATTTTTAGATGGATTTTTTTGAACTCTTGCAACTATAATCTTAAGTGATTCCTTCCAAGATTAATCAATTTCAGAAAAACTGCAGTTCCATTGCTGGGTACTGGTAATTTTTGGAGTAGTATTGGCTGATACCTGAATCTATTTTTATTTCAAGAGAAATACAAGCAATAATTATATCAAAATGGGATGTTAAAATTTAGGGGCTTTAGCACAATACCTGAAACATGGTTGGTGCTTCAATAAATTTTTATAGATTCAATAACTTAGTGAGATATAATGCTTGAATACACCATAGAGATGAACCATCAAACTGAAACATTTTGTTTTACATACAGATAAGGAAAATGGTGACTAAGTTAAGTGACTTCGAAAATATCACAAACAGAGCAAAAGATTCATTTTAAGATAATTTATGATCATGAAGAGATGCATCATGCCAAGACAAGATAAAGTTGATATTGGAGTCAAGAAGAACTGGATTCAAGTTATGCCTCAAACATATATTGGCTATGTGATTCTCACAAAAAAAAAAAAAATCACTTCACCTCTCAATGTTCTATTTGTGCTCTCTTTTGGAACCTCATGTTGTCCCAAAGGTTGAATCATCATCTCAATGCATTTTAGTCAGAGGTGCAGACACTTCAATCCCACAAAACCAGCTATTACATGTTTCACTACATGTGCCAGAGATATTTCAAACATTTCCCAAAAAAATTCACTCCTTATACAAACTTCACTATTTATGTCAAAAGGATAGATCACTTTTTAAGTCCCCCAGGATGATGATTTGGGCATAATGACTAAATTCTCACTCTACCTTACTCCCAAATATACCAGTTAGCAATCTTATTTTTACCTCATTATTATCTATATCTGTTCTATAAACATTTAATCTGCATCTACATGTATAACAGAGATCTGAAAAGAACTCTCAGTATAGAGATCATATCTACACACATCTCCCCAATTTAAATATAGACACATCTTTGTAACCTATCTGCAATCTTAGAACCTAGGACACAATTTGGCACAAAAGAGGTGCTTAATAAAATATACGTAACCTGAATGATCATTCTTAGGGACAGTGAAGAATCCACACTACCACTTGATTCTATACCAAAAGATTCTAGTTCTTTTAAGGGGACAACAGATTTTCAAGGAATTCTCTATTACTTACAATTAAATATAAATTCAGTTTTCCTGCTGCTTGCTTTAATGTGATCACTCTCAATGATTTTTACATATGCATTAACAAATTACTTAATCTAATTTCTTGTACTTGTAAAATCATACAAAACATTTTCATATTATCCTCAAAAGGCAATAAAAAATTTTAAGTAAAAAAATTATACTTCAATTTGCACTCAGAGTTTATCAGTTCTCTCTCTGAAGGTAGACAGCATTTTTTCATCACAAGTCCTTTGGAACTGTCTTGGGTAATTGTATTGATCTGAGATGGCAAGTCTTTAATAGTTGATCATCATTAAAAATGACTTTAACTGTGCACAATGATCAGCAAATTCTTCTCATTTCAACTTTCATCAGTTCATTGTGGATCTTGCCATGTTTTTCTGAAACTACACCCTCATTATGCACATCATAATCTTCTGCAACAACTTTTTCAGTCATTCCCTAATTGATAACTACTATAAAAGGGCTGCTATACTTATTTTTGCAGATGTATTCTGATCTCTTTTTGATACAGACCTAGTGTTGCTATTTCAGGGTGAAGAGCTATGCACAGTTTTAAAGCCCTTTGGACATAGATCCAAATTGTTTTCTAGAATGGTTGGACGGGTTCAATATTTTACCAACAGTTAATTAGTGTATATATTTTCCCTCATTCCCTCCAGCTAAACAATATGAATGCAATGGAATGACATTTTGTAGTAAGACATTCATAGGAACCTGGAAGACTTGAATGAATTAATGTTGAATGAAGAAAGCAGATTTAAGAAAATAATTCATACAGTGTTTAAAACATTATAAAGAAAAACTCTGAAAGACTTAAGAATTATAAAGTAATCCCAACTTCAGAATACCAATGGTGAAGCTTATTTCCCATACAAAGGCATAATGAATTAGACATACATCTTCATACATAAGGAATGTGGAATCAATTTGAGTGTCTTTTAAAAAGGTGATAGGATTGTAAGAGGGTGATTGAGGAACAGTGGAGTCCAGGAGAATTTTTCCACCCTAAACACTGTCTTCGTAGTGATCCCTGTTTTAAAAAAAAAAGTATCAACAAGTAAAGCAAATAAGCAGTCATTATGCCCCTTTTTGTACCAGGCAATGATCAACTAGGAGTTGATAAGAGTAAGGAAGCATGTCAATCATTTCCTGACAAAGATCGTTGCTAAACTCACAGTTGGACATATGTGAGGATATCTCTTGTATGATTATGCTTACTTCTTTAAAAGTTGTTTTCCTTCTTAATATGTAGGAGGTGTGGAGAGCAATAAGGTTGTCGGTCCCCTTCCCACCCACACCGCAAAAAACAAAGAGTCATTTAAACATACAGAAAAGAACTAAAGTTTAGAAGGTAAAAGACATACTGGACAACCTTGAAATTAATGAATTAAATTTATGCTTTATTTTTAAAAAGCAAGTTATACATAGATATTAACATTTTGATATGTAATCATTTTCCATTGTATTATGCATTTGGAAATATTTACGGTTCATTAAAATAAAAAACACTTTTAAAATGAAATAAGTAAGAAAAAAATGAAAATTTTAAAATTAAATGTAAAGAATGAATGTCCTTTGATCCAGCAACACCACTACTAGGTTTGTATCCCAAAGATATTTTTTTAAATGGGAAAAAGAGGGGGCAGCTGGGTAGCTCAGTGGATTGAGAACCAGGCCTGGAGATGGAAGGTCCTAGGTTCAAATCTGGCCTCAGACACGTCCTAGCTGTGTGACCCTGGGCAAGTCACTTGACCCCCATTGCCTAGCCCTTACCACTCTTCTGCCTTGGAACCAATAGACAGTATTGACTCTAAGACGTAAGGTAAGGGCTTAAAAAAAATAAAGTGGGAAAAACATATGTTTGTACAAAAATATTCATGGCTGTGCTTTTTGTGGTGGCAAAAAAAATTGGAAAATGAGGGGATGTCCCTCGATTGAGGAATGGCTGAACAAATTGTGGTATATGATGGTGATGGAATACTATTAGGCTATAAGGAATGGTGAATTATTTGATTTCTATAAGTCCTGGAAGGACTTACATGAAGTGATGAAGAGTGAAATGAGCAGAACATTGTACACAAAGACTGAAACATTGTGGGATGATCAAATGTATTAGACTTTGCTACTAGCAGCAATGCAATGATCCAACAATCCTGAGGGACTTAAGAGAAAGAATGCTATCCACATCTAGAGAATGAACTGTGGGAGTAGAAATGCAGAAGATTTATCACTTGTTTATATGGGTAAATGATTTGGGGGGTTGGTTTTAAAAGATTACTCTTTTCCACAAATGAATAATAAAGAAATGGTTTTAAGTGATAATACACATATATCCCAGTGGAATTGCTTGTCAGTTCCAAGGGAGAAGAGGGAAAAGGGGAGGGAGAGAACATGAATCATGTAACCATGGAAAAAATATTTTAAAAATAAAATTAAGATAAAAAAAACTTATTTGAAGTTATCAGAAAAAATTTAAATGTAAAATAACCTCCACAATATCCTTAATATATTAAACATAATATACTTTTCAAAATGGTTCAAAATTTTCACATGACATGGTGAACATTATAACATTACTTTTCTGTCTTAAAAACAAATATGTTTTAAGGCTAAATTAACCTTTTCTTAGTTTGATTTTGTGAAATGAGAACGTCAGAAAACACACATTTCTCATGATTTTCAGACATTTCTACCTACCTAATTATCTATGGCCTTTACCACTGCACAACAAACTTATTTCCTTTCTAAACTACAGTGAAACAGGTTAAATGAAAGGTCATTTATCCAATCTTCACTAATTTGTCATTGCATTAAAGTTTACATTAAGTGATGCCACCAGTTCAGATGGCTGTTACTGGCCTTTATGTAGTAGGATTCACATATAAGGTCTGAGGACCCTGGAAAGGGGGAAGTAAAACCCTAATAGCTCCTTAACATGGAAGATACCAATCACAGTGGTAGAGATAGTCTTCCTTTTCTCAGAAATTTTAAAAAAAAAGTGTAGCTTCAAAAAAAAATCACATACAGATTATTTTTAAGTGCTAAAGATGTTTCTCTATTAGGAAGACCATAAGAAATGTATTTTACTACATAAAAATTAAAATTTAATTAATTACAAGTAGAACACCATTGTAGGGAGACAAAGGATTGTGGCTTCTTCCTTTCTATAGAAATATCCAACCGTTACATTCCATCTTATTCCTTTTTGTCTGGTATTTTGACATATTGTATCTTCATCTATAATGCTATACTCAATTGCCACTCCTTTGTAAATTTTTAACCAGAACCTTATAAAATTAATTTGAAAACAAAAAAAAAATTTCTAGTATCAAATACTGTCAAAGAAAAGGTAACATATTCACCCTAAAAGTAAGCAGAGTAAAAGGGAAAAAGGGATTGTGAAAAAAGGTGGGAAAATTGTCCACTGAAAAGATGAATGGACCACCTATGAAAGCCATGGATTCCAACATCTAATTTGAAGGAGTTGCATTCATGAAAAACAACACAATAATCTTTCCTTTTTGAAAAGAGATGGCATCTATATTTTGACATTCAGCTATATGTAAGAATAACACCATTCTATCATTCTTATAACATCATCCAACGAACACTTTCTTGTGAGATTGTTTTGTGTAATTTGAATCAGTTACCCTAAAAAATTATGATCCCGAGCAAAACTACAATTACCAGGACCCTACACACTTATGTGCTGACATAGATGGGATGTAGATTGTGTGGAATTCATTATCTAGATCTTTTTTTCTTTCCTGTAGGCTTTGGTGGAACAGGTTTTTTTCAGCAGGTAGAAAACTTAGTGATGTAGTTCTATATTGTCAGATGATAAACTTTAAAAATATGATACTTCAAGTATTCAACTTTAATTCCTATACACAATTAAGTGTTTATACATTTTTCCTTCTCTAATCCAATTACGATGAAAGTAAGGCTCAAGCACTGCCTGCCAACCCTTCCATTCCCCCCTTCATTTTAAAGGCCTATTTTAGGTGAAAAAATTTCCCTTATTCTACCTACCTTTCCCTTCCCTCTTCTAATAGCACATCGCTAATTCTCATTACTTCATTTTTTAACAACATCTCAACATAATTTATTCACATTCATTGCCCATTGTAGAAATTTTCTAATCTAATGATAAGAGTTCTTAGAAATTATATGTATAATCTATCCAAATGGAAAAGAAAATAGATTGTTTAAGTCCCTTATACCCCCCAGAACTAGAACCCAGATCTGTGTATGGACAATAGAATTATCAGTTAGCACTATACTCAGCGCCAACAAAGAGGATTCTTGTAATCTCTTTGTTACCAGTTGTTTGATCCCGTTGCCATCTCTAAGCTGACAGTTCCACAAATTGTTGCTGCAGCCTCTGTTGCAACCATTCTCAAAATCCATCAATGGCACTCTGCGCACTCTGGCCTTATAAAATTTAAAAGTAGTGTTTGCCATAAACTGTTACAGATAAGAGTGGTTGCCTTAAACTGTGACCGCGTAAATATGGTTTCAAAAATATAGTGGTCGCCAGGGAAAAATTCCCAAATATGAAATATACCCAAGTCAGCTGGGTTTTTATGGAGATTTTAACTAATACAAATGAAGGAATTAAAGAAAGGGAGAGAAACAGAGTAAGAGGTAATAGTAGGAAAAGGGCTATACCAGCTTAGGCCAGCCTTAAGGCTTAAGTCTTAAGAGAGAGATCAGTCAGTCTTTTATCAACTCACCACAAGATTTGTCCAAGCAAGACTCTAGTGTTCAGAGACCCACCAGAGCTGAACTAAGTTCAGCCATCAAGCCCTTCAAGGCAGCTCTGACAAGCTGCCTCTCTCCAATTCAGCTTTGGCCAGCTGAATCTGCCAGAGACCTCTTTTTAGCTCCTTTTAAATAGAATTTTCTCCTATGCACCTCCCCTAAGTTCTCACATCTACCAATCACAGTAGACCTTTTTCCAAAGGAAATTCACATCTGAGTAGACTAAACTTTTCTGGGAAGACTAAAACTTCTGAGTAAGTTCACACCTCTTTGCAGCTTCCAAGTTTGCAAGTTGCCTGACCTTCATAGGTACTTAGCACTTTCCTAAAAATAGACTTAGCTTAAGTGCTTGGCCTTACTATAAGTATGGGTTAAGTACTTTTCATTGTTCAGTAAAGAGTTTACAACTTTATCTTCCCCTAAAGTATGCTTAAGTATGGGTGGAGCAGAGTTCTCACATTCCTGACTAAGTCTTTTCATGGTTTAAAATGGGGAATGGTCTTAACCAAATGTTCTGAAGAAGGGTCTGAGAATTTTTAAGATTCACAGCCTAGACCTCACACTGATATCACAGATCTATCCTGCCTACCTCCTATGATGTCTTAAGCTGGGAAAATGTCTCAACCCAATATTTTTTGGCTGTAAAATTTTATTTTAATCTTTATTTTAAACTTCATTAGGGGAAAATGTTGCCAGAGTTCAGCCTGGTTGCTGCCTCTAATCTGCCATTCTGGCTCCATCAATCCAATAGACATGTTAAAGTCAACAGATACAATATTAAATCCATTGTCCTTCACCCTCACACCTAAAGAAATTATTTACTTTTCAAACACCCTAGACTGTAGAAATACAAGGGAGCACAAATAAGCAACCAAGCAAAACTACTACCACAAAATAAGAACAAAGAGAGCATTAAGAGTTCTTTCTAAAAGGACACAAAGATGAAAGCAAAAGTCTAACCAAAATGATGAGGGAGAAATAGACCTGAAACACGATTAAAAAATATCTCAGACAACACTTAAGACTATGGGTCTAAAGGCCACAAACAAAAGATGTCAGGCTATACCTAAACAAAACCTATACTACAGGTGAACCAACATTTTTCATTCGACTAAAGGATGTAAACATAAATAAATCAGAACAGATGAGGAAAAAGATAAAGGGAGAGATAGCTGATATAAACTAAAAAGAGATCAAAATCAAGAAATGCATCTTCTGGAGACTCTCAGAAAGAGAGACTAGGAAAAATGAATTAAGTAAAAAGAGAGTGAAACAAAGGAGAAATATTATTTTACTAGTAGAAGAGGATACTGCTGGTAATATTTCCACAAAGAGATATATTCTTTTATTGTCAGAGATACTCTAGTGATTTGCCATTTCTTCTCCAGATCAGTTTACAGAGAAAGAAACTGAGGCAAACAGGATTAAGTGACTTGCCCAGTGTTGCATAGCTAGTAAGTGTCTGAGACCAGATTTGAACTCAGACTTTCCTGACTCTAAGCCTGGCATTCTATCCCCTCAGTTGTGTCCCCAAAAATAATGACAACCAGATGACAGCAGGGTAGCTCAGTGGATTGAGAGTCAAGCCTAGAGATGGGAGGTCCTAGGTTCAAATCTGGCCTCAGACACTTCCCAGCTGTGTGACCCTGGGCAAGTCACTTGACCCCCATTGCTTAGCCCTTACCACTTTTCTGCCTTGGAACCAATACACAGTATTGATTCCAAGACAGAAGGTAAGGGTTTAAAAAAAAAATACAGACCTTGTAGAATATAAGCTACATGAATTTGGATAAAGCAGGAGATAAGAAGTCTAACCTCAAAGGAGAGGGCTGTTAAGAGTTCTCCACATTCCAGTTGGAAGACGGAGCTGGCAGCAGGAGGTTGAGGTGGCAGAGATGGAAATGTTGCTTTGGGGCAAAGAGAATGAATGCAAGTAAAGCTAGTACTGGAATCTATGGCCAGGGATAAACAGACATCCTATGAATAGCTATATAGACACGCACGCACGCATGCACACACACACACACACACACACACACACACACACACACAGAACTCTTGGATTCCTACAATACTTAAATTGAATGTTGATAGAAACAACAGTTTAGGAAACAATTTTTTGCCCAAGTGCACCATCTGGTGGACACAACACTTTTAACAAGCCATTATTAAGAAAAACTTTGTACAGATTAAAACCCATTAGGAGACAAAAGTCTTACTATTAAAAGATTCCCATACCATTATTTAATTTAAATGACATCAAATTCAAGACAATTCCAATGAATATAATTCTGATCCTCCTCTAAAGATCAATTTATCTTTTTGTAGGAAAAAATTCGCTGTTCATAAGCATGAATGATAAATTTTTAGAACTGGAAATTATGTCATAAATCATTTATTGTAACCACATGATCTAATAGATATGAAGCATAACAAGTAACTTGCTAGTGTATTAGATCATTCAAAATTCAATGTGAAAATAAATAGGATAATTCTTTATCTTTTTATGTGTAGAAGATTCTTTTCAAAAGCCTTAATTAGATAAATAAATATCTATATTTATATACACAGGATCTTTTTGTCTTTCATGATCTTTGTGAAAAAGGCATAGGATACTGGATGGCAGAAGAAGATACTGAAATGTGAATGCAATGAAAAAACAAGTTAACAATAAAATTTTTAAAAGGATAAAGAAAGGAAATGAGGCGACTGGGAGAACCTCTATAGTGTGGGTTAGGTGAGGCTTCTTCCCTGAGCCACATTGATGAGGTGACTGACTCCTTCCTTCCTCCTTTCCTTGACCTCCAAACTCCTATCTGGCTTGCCAGAGAAGTCCAATTTCCCTTACCTCTCTCTCTCTCTCTCTTTCTTAATTTCCTTCCTCTACTATAATTAAACCACCGTAAAAAAATCCCAAACTGACTTCAGCATTTTATTGGTACTGAGACCACTAGTATAATATATTGAGTCCAAAACTCCTAATTTTACCCTTAACACCCTGGATATCCCAATACATTTCTATTGGCAAGAAGTCAAAGACAAGGTGTACTTAAGAGAAACCAACATCTCTCATTATTTCACCACAGGAAGAGGCTGTTGTTAAGGAACCCAAGAAGCCCCTTACTCCCAGAACACAGGGTTGAGTCACCAAGACTGCCTTGCTACAACTTCCTGACTTGATTTTATCTTCCAAGTGGCTCAGGCCCTGTCCCTAATCCTTTTATTCTCAACAAAAATCAATTACGAAACATAGGAGAGAAACTATTTCTGTTTTAAAATCAAACCATTCTTAGAGAACTAAAGGGGATATTATTTAATAAAAGATAGACCAATTCTATATTAATTTTCCACAGTTTGGGAAATATTTATTAAATAACGTGGTTTGGTATTATGTCCTGTCTTCAATGTATGTGAAGTGTCTTGGGATCTATTAATCACATAAAACATAATCCTACTGAAATCATAACAGTAACAATATCCCAATACAACTAAATTGAAAATATCTAGATCATTTTTCCCCCAGTCACTCTATATCAACCACAAAGCCATTACTTTCACCTACTTCTTTAATCATTCCATTCAATACTAAATAAGTGATCATTATGCAACATAAAGCTAAATTCCAATGGATCTTGACAAAAAAAGTTATAATATTCACAGATGTACAATAATAATCTCTAAAGCCATACATATAATATTTTCAAATGCTGCCTCATTTCAAGTTGAGTACTGACTATTTTTATTAATTACACTTTTTTAAAAAGGTCTATAATTGACTTAGTATGGTAGGCTTGACCCATGTCAGGCTGAATGCCAAATGCCAAGAAAGAGGAGCAAAACAAAAGAAGGGAGAGCGTGGAAGTAACTGGTGTCAGAGGCATTCACTTATATTGAAAATAACATGTCTCTTCCAGGTAAACATGGCTGCAATCTAGACGCGAATCGCTTCCTCTCCCGGGCACCGAGCAAACTAGACTACCTCAAAAGAGCATAAAAATCACCTTTGGAAGAACGGAGGGACTCTCCAGTACCCCACAGAAATGAAGAGAGGTGGGGTTTGAACATTTCCACACTATAAGAGGAAAAGCTTGCACAAAAATGTGAACTGAGCCGCCCTTCTCCCCCAACCCACCTCCCCCACCAAACCAGAGTAGGGTATCAGAGCACTCAATGGGACAGCGAGTGAGTGAGGAACATCTCTGTTGGGGGGGGGGGGGGGACCACATCAGGGTCCTTGGGATCTAAAGAATGCTAGGAAACGACCTCTCAGGGTAGTTTCACGGGAGAACCCTACACACTGGAGAGCTCAGAGACAGCATGTCCCCTGCAAACTGGGAACACTGAGGAGTCTCGAGAGCCTGTAAAAATTGCCTAAGGCCAAAGGGTTGCCCCTTGCTGGGGGGGGGGGGGGGCAAGCCAGGCTCCCTGGAAACTGACAGGGAATACCAGAGTTCCATCCCTCACAGCGGTTTTACAAGAGATTCCTGTGCAGGGGAGAGAAGAGACCACAGAGCACGGGAGCAGGCACGCTGAACACAGGGGCAGACACTCTAAGAAACCTCAGAGGCTGGGAAGAACTAGTCTGAGGCAATCTAAATTCACAGAAAACCCGCCCATATCACCCAGACCTCAGACCAAAAAGGAAAGCAGAATAAAACCACCAAAGAAATGGCTCACACAGCCAAAATCAAGCCTCCAAGAAGAAAGGGAAAAAATGTGACTATTGAAAACTTTTATGGCGGGAGTACCCAAGGAAATGAAGAGAAAGAGGATGAAATCCAAACAAAATCAAAACATGCGTTCCAAAATGGAAATTATCCACAAGCTATGAAAGAACTCAAATTGGAGCTTATCTAAAAGATGGAAACCTTCTGGGAAAAAAAATGGGAGAAAGAGATCAGCAGTCTGATAGATAAGACCTCACAATTGGAGAAAGAGCTGAAAGCATCTAACAGAAGGGCAGACCAAGATGAAAAGCAAAACTAGTCCCTAAAGACAAGAATAAAGCAACTGAAAGACAGTGAGCTTGCAAAACAGCAAGAATTAATAAAACAAAGCCAAAAAAATAATGAATTAGGAGAAAACATAAAATATCTCACTGAAAAAGTCACAGACCAGGAAAACAGAGGAAGAAGAGACAACTTAAGAATTATTGGTCTGCCCGAAAAACCAGAGATAAGCAAAAACTTAAGATGCTATACTACAGGAGATTATAGAAGAAAATTGCCCACATGTTCTGGAGGAAGAGGGCAAAATAGAAATAGAAAGGGTTCATTGAACACCCTCTATACTAAATCCCCAAAAGACAACCCCCAGAAATGTAATCGCCAAATTCAAGAGCTTCCAAGCAAAGTAGAAAATCCTACAAGAAGCCAAGAAGAGGAGCTTCAGATATAGATGTAATAATTAAAATGGTTGATGTTGTAAACTGTAGTGAGTTAAAATGGTGGAAGATATAAATTGTGATAGATATAAGAGAGGGTGAGTAAATTTGTCCGCAGAAAATATGTTTCACTACAGTGTCTTGGTTTTCAAATCAAATATAAGGTGGTCGCCAGGGAATATATTCCCAAATTATGAATATGCCCAAGTCAACTGGGTTTTATATAGAATTTAATTAATAATACAATGAGGAATTAAAGAAAAGGAGAAGGAGAGAGAAAAGGAATTAATGAGAAGAGAATAGGTCGGCCAAGGGCAGGCCTGGCCAACCCAGGCCTAAGCCTTAAGAGAGAAATCAGTCAGTTATCACTCACCATAAGATTGTCCAAGTAAGGGATTCAGAGGGACAGAGTCTCCCCAGAGGGAGTTCCAGCCAGAGTCAGCCTCCCTTGAGAGACCTCCTTAGAGAATTCCTCCAAGAGCTCCTTCTCAAGCGATCTCCAAAAGAATCTCCTTTAAAGCCTTCAAAAGCCTCCTCCAAAAGGATCTATCTCCAAGGAATCTATCTCCAAGGATCTCCAAGCCTCTCCAAGCCTCCAAGGATCCCTTGCTCAAGAGATTCCTTTTCTTATATAGGAGGTTTTTTCCTATGTCACCTCCCCTAAGTTCTTCCATCTACCAATCACCGTAGATCTTTTCTAAAGGACAGCCCATATGAATTCCTGCTAAATCGACTAATCCCCTAAGTCTGAACCAGAGAAAACACAGCTGAGTTGACTAATCTCATTAAGAGAAAACTTGCCCGACCCTTTTAGGTACTTAGCATCCCACTATCAATTCTAAAAAACAGGCATGGCTCAAAGAACTCCTTGCCTTATTATAAGCATGGGTCCAAGTACTTTCATTGTTTAGCAAGGAGTTTTCTGCCCTAAAGCAGTCTTAAGTATGGGTGGAGTATAGGTCCTCCCATAGCAAGGAGTTTTCTCCCTTAAAGCAGTCTTAAGTACGGGTGGAGTAGAGGTCCTCCCATTTCTGATCCTGGCGAGTTCTCACATCAAAATGGGGAATGTTTCCAGTAGGGAATTTGATCCAATGGAAGATTCCTCAATGTGAAAATTTTTAACATTCACAAGTCTAAGATATTTCAAGATTTACATAGAGGGGCCCCAATAAGGATCACACATGACTTAGCGGCTAATACTCTAAGAGACCACAAAGCATGGAACACGATATTTAAAAAAGCAAGACAACTGGGTCTCCAACCAAAAATCAAGTACTCATCAAAACTGACTATATACTTCCAGGGGAAAGTATGGGCATTCACCAAAATAGAAGATTTCCAAGTATTTACTAAGAAAAGACCAGAACGTGGTGGAAAATTTGATATCCAATCACAGAAAGCAAGAGAAACATGAAAAGGTAAATATGAAAAAAAGGGAAAAGGAGAAAAATCTTATCTTTTTCTTTAAATCAAACTCTCTTCTATAAGGACTACACTTACATCAAATTATATATATGTTAGTATGTGGGGAAAATGTATTGTGTAACTCTCAAAAATTGTATGCATCATAAGAGTAGTTAGAAGAATCATGCATAGGGAAAGATTGGGGCATCAAGAAGATTTGGTGAAAGAGGGGGCAAAGAAAGTAAAAGGGAGGGGAGAGTCAGTAAATGAAGTAGCAATTAGAGAAGAAAAAGAAATTGAAGGCATTAAAATAGGCTAGGAGGAGACCAAGTTATCACTCTTTGCGGATGACATAATGGTTTAAAGAATCCTAGAGGTTCAACCAAAAAGCTAATCGAAATAATCAACAACTTTAGCAAAGTTGCAGGATACAAAATAAACCCCAATAAGTCATCAGAATTTCTATATATTTCCAACACAGCTCAGCAGCAAGAACTAGAAAGAGAAATCCCACTCAAAATCACCTTAGACAAAATAAAATATTTAGGAATCTCTCTCCCGACATAAACACAGGAACTTTATGAACACAACTACAAAACACTCTCCACACAACTAAAACTAGACTTGAACAATTGGAAAAACATTAACTGCTCATGGATAGGACGAGTCAATATAATAAAAATGAACATCCTACCCAAACTTATTTATCTATTTAGTGTCATACCCATTGAACTTCCAAAAACTTTTTTTACTGATTTAGAAAAAATCATAACAAAGTTCATTTGGAAGAACAAAGAATCAAGGATATCCAGGGAAATCATGAAAAAAAATGCAAAGGAAGGAGGCCTTGCAGTACCAGATCTCAATATATACTATAAAACACTGGCAATCAAAACAATTTGATACTGGCTAAGAGACAGAAAGGAGGATCAGTGGAATAGACTAGGAGTAAGAGACCTCAGCAAGACAGTCTATGACAAGGCCTAAGATCCCAGGTTTTGGGACAAAAACCCACTATTTGATAAAAACTGCTGGGGAAATTGGAAGACAGTATGGGAGAGATTAGGTTTGCATCAACATCTCACACCCTACACCAAGATCAACTCAGAATGGGTGAAAGACTTGAATGTAAAGAAGGAAACTATAAGCAAATTAGGTAAACATAGAATAGTATACACATGTCAGATCTTTGGGAAAGGAAAGACATTAAAACCAAGCAAGAGTTAGAAAAAAAAGTGGCAAAATGTAAAATCATTAATTTTGATTACATCAAATTTAAAAAGTTTTGTACAAACAAAACTAAAGCAACCACAATTAGACAGGAAGCAACTAACTGGGAAACAATCTTCACAACAAAAACCTCTGACAAAGATCTAATTACACGAATTTATAAAGAACTAAACCAACTGTACAAAAAACCAAGCTATTCTCCAATAGATAAATGGGCAAGGGACATATCAATTTTAAAAATATTCCACCTAATCAGACCATTCATTAGAAGATGTGATTTAGCTATTTCCTGATCAGTAACAATGGAGATACTTGGAATAACAGAATCAGGTCTTGGAAACTCTACATTCTCCACCCTACTCAGTTTAACAAGATTTTGAAGGTCTGCATCAAATTCAAGATTTAATTATCTGAGGAGATGGCCTTCGAAAGACATGTGCAAAAAAAGGGCAGACCTCTGGGCTGTCCTAAGTCAAGCTAAGTTCTCATTGGTACAGATGAGATGCGGAAAAGTGATGTAAAAACGTCCATATAAAGCATATCAGTTCCTGCTGCTCGCTCTTTCCCCAGAGAGACGACTCTGGCTGGCAGCATGCTAAGTGTTCTGACATATTGAAATGTTGGGTGGTGAGTTTTGCCCTGGAGCTGATTTCAGGTTTGGTCATCTTAGCTGAGCCCCTTTGGAGGTCAAGCTGATTCCTTCCTCCTTCATACTCCGAACCCTTACTCCCTTATCTCTTGATCTCCCTGCCTGATATTAGTCAGGCAGGGGGAGAGGGAGAGAAAAAACCTACTCCTTCTTCTTTCTTCTTCTTAATCTTCTCTACTTTATCAATTGAATCACCATAAAATTTGGAAGCTGACTTGGGTATTTTATTACTTCGGTTTTTCATTAGGATTTTTATAAAGAAAACCGTTGGCGACCTAAATTAATTATACATTCAGTCTCAGCCATAATTTCACCCTTTACAGACATAAATAGGCAATTTTCAGTTAAAGAAATCAAAACTATTAAAAAGCATATGAAAAAGAGTTCTAAATCTCTTATAATCTGAGAGCTGCAAATCAAATCAACTCTGAGTCCCTCCTCATCTCTATCAGATTGGCTAACATAACAGCAATCGACAGTAATGAATGCTGGAAGGGATGAGGCAAAGTTGGACATTAATGCATTGCTGGTGGAGTTGTGAACTGATCCAACCATTCTGGAGGACAATTTGGAACTATGCCCAAAGGACACTAAAAGACTGCACGCCCTTTGATCCAGCCATAGCACTACTGGGTTTGTACCCCAAAGAGATAATGAGGAAAAAGACATGTACAAGAATATTCATAGCTGTGCTCTTTGTGGTGGCAAAAAATTGGAAAATGAGGGGATGACCTTCAATTGGAGAATGGCTGAATAAATTGTGGTATATGCTAGTGATAGAATACTATTGTGCTCAAAGGAATAATGAACTGGAGAGATTCCATGTGAACTGGAGCAACCTCCAGAAATTGATGTAGATGGAAAGGAGAACTAGGAGAACATTGTACACAAAGACTGATACACTGTGGTACAATTGAAAGTAATGGACATCTCCATTAGTGGCAATGCAGTGATCCTGAACAACTACGAGGAATCTACAAGAAAAAACACTATCCACATTCAGAGGAAACACTATGGGAGTAAAAAGACCAAAGAAAAGCAACTGCTTAAATACATGGATCGAAGGGATATGGTTGGGGATGTAGACTCTAAATGAACATCCTAGTGCAAATATGAACAACATGGAAATAGGTTCTGATCGAGGACACAAGTAATACCCAATGAAATTGCGCATCGGCTGTGGGAAGGGTGGGATAGGGGAGGGAGGGAAATAATATGATTATTTTAATCAAGGAATAATGTCCTAAATTGATTAAATAAGCTAATACAAATGGGGAGAAAAAAAGCCTCTGACAAAGGTCTAATTGCGCAAATTTATAAAGAACTAAACCAATTGTACAAAAAAAAAATCAAGCCATTCTCCAATAGATAAATGGTCAAGGAACATGAATAAGCAATTTTCAATTAAGGAAATCAAAACTATTAATAAGCACATGAAAAAGTGCTCTAAATCTCTTATAATCAGAGAGCTACAAATCAAAACAACTCTGAGGTATCACCTCACACCTAGCAGATTGGCTAACATGACAACAATGGAAAGTAATAAATGTTGAAAGGGATGTGGCAAAGTTGGGACACTAATTCATTGCTGGTGGAGTTGTGAACTAATCCAACCATTCTGGAGGGCAATTTGGAAGTATGCCCAAAGGGCGCTAAAAGACTGTCTGCCCTTTGAACCAGCCACAGCAAATACGTTTACAAGAATATTTGTAGCTGTGCTCTTTGTGGTGGCAAAAAATTGGGAAATAAGGGGATGACCTTCAATTGGAGAATGGCTGAGTAAATTGTGGTATATGCTGGTGATAAAATACTATTATGCTCAAAGGAATAATTAACTGGAGAGATTCCATGTGAACTGGAGCAACCTCCAGGAATTGATGCAGAGGGAAAGGAGAACTAGGAGAACATGGTACACAGAGACTGATACACTGTGGTACAATTGAATGTAATGGACATCTCCATTAGTGGCAATGCAGTGATCCTGAACAACTGCGAGGAATCTATAAGAAAAACCACTATCCACATTCAGAGGAAACACTATGGGAGTAAAAACACCAAAGAAAAACAACTGCTTGAATACATGGTTTGAAGAGATATGGTTGGCTGCTGGAAGGGTGGATAGAGGGGAGGGATGCAAATAATGTGATTCTGGTAACCAAGGAATAATGCTCTAAATTGACTAAATAAATTAATTAAAAATCAACAAAAAAATAAATGAAATAAGTGAATAAATAAATAAATGAAAAGAATGTTTAAAAAATTATTTTTACATGTAATGGCATGGAAATAAAATATTACTTTAAAAAAACTATGTTTAGGGGCAAATGGGTGGCATAGTGGATAGAGTACCAGGCTTGAAGTAAGGAAGACCTGGATTCATATCTAGTCTCAAGACTCTTCCTATGTGAAACTTTTTATTTCAATGTTATTTTAATAACTGAATTACAAAGTCTAAATTTTCTATTCTGTTAACATTATATCAATGTTTTATGATTTAAAAACACAAATAACAAAAGCATAAATACTGTAAATCATGGAGCACTAGCTTCAACTTAATATTCTAACGTTTGTTATTTATAACAGATATTTTCATTGAATTTTCATTAAAACAACTTGAAAATGACCCTAATTCTATTAATTCTTCATCATATTCAACAAAAGAGAAATATTCAAAAATGGTATCTATCTAAAAAATTCTGTGGATAATTTGATTGTTAAAGGACACTATATATGCAAACAAATATTAACTATAATAAAGCAGATAGGATATTTTATTACTCCTTTCTATGTACCATTCATACAGCTGTTATGTTTCCTACATCCAAACTAGGACCAAAACATATGTGCTTTTACAAAAAGCTCAAAAAAATAACTCCCAACTCCATTATGGAGAAGGCCTTCTTTAAACAAACATAAACATGAGGCTGCTTTATCTGGACAGAAATTATGCTACTAGTAACTGAAAATTATAAACATTTACCCTACAATGTCACTCTCTGTCTCCTCCTAAATGTATGATTACATGCCAAACCTCAAGAATAACAGTGTTAAACTCAAATAGAAATGGGGCCACTAAACCATAAAGATCCCCGTGTGTGAGTAAAGTTCTTCACATGGCGGCCCACACACATATACCAGCATGCATCTGTGTGAGTCTACACCAGTTTGCATCACCTGTTATCACGGAGCATGGGCCACAGGACTGTAGTCTATGTGCTTGATCCCAGATATGATCCTGACCTTGAACCGGATGTGAAAGTAGGAGAAAAAGCAATGATCCAGGATGTGTGGGCTCTCTCTCTCTCATGTAATGGTGCTGGGGAGCTGATACAGTGACCAGGCTGATACCATTCATATGACTAGTGACAATAGGCTTCTCTCTCATCCCTTTGCCTTTTCATATCCAAGTAAATACTAATCAACTTTTTGAAAAATAAGGACCAGAGTTGTAATTTATTTCTAACAATTGCAGCAGCCAAATTACTCGGACAACCACATAATACCATTATCTATTATGTACTGTATATTTATTTTGTTAAACATTTACAAATAACATTTAATTTGGTTTGTGGACACTCAAAACATTGCAGACAGTCCTGCATGTTTGATACCTCTGAACTAAAATTCATAGTTCATCTTCTAAGTAATTATAAATTGATAGTAAGAAGCACTATTGCACTTGGAACACCAAATATTTTAAACAATAGATGAAAGGGAAGTAAATTTATAATTAATTCAAGATTATTTTTAAATGCCTAGTTTTTGCTCAATTATGTTTGTGACCACTTGGTATAGATACTCATCAAAAGCAACATTTCTAATATTGTGTTTTTTTAATATCCTTGAATCTTTTTAAGAAATAATGCAGGGGGCAGATGGATGGCTCAGTGGATTGAGAGGCAGGCCAAGAGATGGGAGGTCCTAGGTTCAAATATGGCCTTAGACACTTCCCAGCTGTGTGACCCTGGGCAAGTCACTTAACCCCCATTTGCCTAGCCCTTAGCACTCTTCTGCCTTGGAACCAGTACACAGTATTGACTCCAAGACAGAAGGTAAGGGTTTAGAAAATTTAAAAAAATAAATTAAATAAAATTAAATAAATAATGCAGGGGGGCAGCTGGATGGCTCAGTGGATTGGGAGTCAGGCGTAGAGACAGGAGGTCCTAGTTTCAGATCTGGCCTCAAGACACTTCCCAGCTGTGTGACCCTGGGCAAGTCACTTGACCCTCATTGCCTAGCCCTTACCATTCTTCTGCCTTGAAACCAATACACAGTATTGATTCCAAGATGGAAGGTAGGAGTTTAAAAAAAAAGAAAGAAAAGAAAAGAAACAATTCATTTACCAGAAAGATAAATCATTTTGCTGAGCTGCCCCAAATAAAAACGAAATATCAAATGGTCTTTCAGAAAAGGTATAATGTACAAGAACAGACATACTTCATCATATATGCTTCCATTGATATCTGCTCCATAGATGGGTGCAACAAAGGTCAAATTCTTCCAGTATTTGCGCTCCAAATCTTCATAGTCTAAATATCTTGGGGTGCAATACCTGTAAGAAAGATGAAAGTAAGTCTAAAGAATTTTTAAAGAGCATAAAAACTGTCATTCATTCAAATAACTCACCTCTTCAGTCTATACACCATATTAAATTTCTGAACTGGTCTTTTTGGATTCAGTCCATCATATTTCACCAAAACATTTCATACTCCAAGTATTTATGTATCTTCCTAATACACTCTTCTCTATCTCATTCCACTACTCAAATACCAATTTAATCCTTATTATCTACCACATAAAGTATAAACTCTGAATTTTAGCATCCAAAGCCCACCACAAACTGATTTAGGATTGTATTTTAAAACTTTCCTCATGTTGCTCCCCTTCAAGTATTCCATCTGTTTCATTCAAAATGAACTAATCAATAATGTGTAATGCAGTATATAGTGTATCTGGTCAGCAGTAAGGAAGGCCTGAGTTCAAACTTGACCTCATTATCTTTGGAACTTTGGGCCTGTCATCTAATATTTATTTGCCTCAGTTTCATCAACTTTTATAATTGAGGGTAATAATAGCACTAACTTCAAAAGGTTAATGGATCAAATGAAGTACTGTGTGTGTATACACATTCACATTGCATACAAGAACTCCCATGAGATTGAGTTTCCCTATTTCAGCAAGACAGGGGGGTACACTTCACTTAACCACCTCCAGGGATACCAAGGAATTATACCAGGGATAACAAGCATACACCAATAGCGGAATGCTATGCCCCTTATATGTTAGGGACTTTCTCCACATGGGTCATCATGTACTTAAATCTCTCCCTTCTTTTAAGACCCAAACCCGAGTGCCATCTTCCTTCAAGAGGCTTTCTATTACCTTTTTATTGACAATAATAATCAGCTAAAATTTCTCTCATTACTTAAATGTTTCATAATGCTTACCTGAACCTTTCTGATTAAATTTGTTAGTCTTCTATATATTTTATATATGCAGAAATGTCAATGTTTAGGCACATACACACACACACATGCAGAACTGTTAGCTTCCTAAAAATTGGGTCTCTGTAAGTTATCTTTTAAACACTATCATGTGCACAGAGCTAGAATAAATCTGTTAATTGACTAATCTCAAAATAATCAAAACCAGTTCAATAAACATTTCTGTAATCAATAAAAGGATGTTTCAGAAATTCATGACAACAGAAATATAACAGTCAAGTCCATCTCTATCAGTTTCAGAAAGTCACTAAATTCACAGGTTACTTTTCTTCTTTAATAATTTTATATCTTTTCAAATGATGGAAGAAAATATTTTCAAGAAAAATAATTTGTATTAATAGGTAGGGCATATCTGTAATAAAAAATAATGAATAAAAATTCTTATATAATTCTTATATGAGAAATGACAAATAGGATGAGTTAAAAAAAACCTAGAAAGATTTAGATGAAATGTTGCAAAGTAAAGTGAGCAGAACCAGAAAAATGTAAACATAACATAAATATTGTTCGATGATCTATTGTGAAGGATTAAAATATTATCAACAAAACAAGGTTCCAAGATAACCTAAGGGGCTCATAATTAAAAAAAAAATGCCATCCACAGCCAAAAAAAAATGTTGGAATCTGACCAAATAGCAAAGGATGCCATCTTCCACTTCATTTCCTTAATGAAATTTTTTTATTGTATGCGTGACATGTCTTCTGTCACAGAATGCAGAATACAGAAATATGTACTGGATAAAAGCACTAAAATAACTTATGTCAAACCGTTTACCACCTCAGGGAAGAGAGGGAGGAAGTAAGGGAAGGCGAGAATCTCAATCATGATGTCAAACAGATGTCAAGTGTGAAAATATTGTTTCTATGTGTAATTGAAGAAAAAAAATAAATTTAAAAAAAACCTATACAAGTGACCTTTTCAAGCTCAAGACAGATAGACTCTAAGTCAAATCCTCTTTCCAATACACCACATTTGTTTTCTTGTAGAACCCATACTCCGAAAAGGGACATCAAAGTTAGAAAGAGCACAGAAGGAAAATTAGAAACAGGTAAAGTCTAATTTGTTTCCGTCCTGTTTCCTCCAAAAATTGGTACAAATGATGTAGAATAAAATAAGGATCGTTAAAGCAAACATTTATTGGAATAAACATCCTATAGAAGTTAACAAACGATACGTGGATCTCAGTAAAGATCAACAAGTTGAACCTGCAGTGGAAAAGGAAAGAATTATAAAAAGTTAGCTGTATTATTTTGGGGAAACTGCAAAGCTCTTTTACTTTTATATAATGACATGATAGCAAAGTCCAAAGATGTGCAAAAGCAAGGAAGCTGGTAGAAATAATGAACAGGGGAGGATTGTTGAACAGAAATGAGACTATTAGGTAGAAAGATCGGTAAGAAACAGGAACTGAACTAGGTTGCTAGTTGTGTGAATGGACAGAAAAGGACAGATATTGAGAGAAGTTTGGGTGACAAAACTGAAAGGACTTAAAAATTGAATGGACATAAAAAAGTGAAGATGTGGCAGTGATTCGGGTCTAGAGACGAGGTCCTGGGTTCAAATGTGAGTATGGGCCCAACTTATTTAGCTGGCCTTACTAGAATGTGGTGTTGTAAAGGAAATACAGAAATTCTGAAATCTTAATTGTCCAATTATTCTAAAAATAAGGGGACTTAAATCCCTATAATTTATCCTAAAATAACTTTTGTCACATATTTCTTATATTTGTGGAGGAATGCTTGATAATAAAATTGGCACTGAAATAAAATAAATCATAAGTAGAGACTTAATGTAATTGGTGGGAAATTTTTTAATAAGTATATTAGTTGGTCATATCGGAACAGACGGTATAATTCTCAAATTCATAGAAAGGCATTAGAAGTATTAGAAGTAGTCCTTTGATTATGAAGGCTGTAGTATTGAAGTAGGGGGAAGTTGTAATCAACAGATGAGCCCATAAATAGGATAGTTGTTAAGACATTCATTGCAATAATGTTGGCATACTCTACTAGGAAGAATACAGCAAAAGGTATTACAGCATATTCAGCACTAAAACTGATACAAATTCTGATTCTCCTTTTGTTAGATCAAATGGAGCTCGTTTGTTGTGGCTAATGTGGAAATGTATCATATTATGGCTAAGAGTCATGCTGAGGTGATCAAACATAAGTTTTCTTGGGTAATTGTTAAGATTTTTTAGGACGAATGAGCCGTTAATAAGCATAATAAAGAAACTTCCTACCTGTGGAACTCTGGGAAAGTCACTTAAACCCAACAGCCTAACCCTTAATGCTCTTCTGGTTTGGAACCCATCCTTAGTATCAATTCTAAGACAGAAGATAAGGATTAAAAAAAAAAAGGTAGAGGTAGCGAACTATAAAGACTATAAACTATAAAGAAAAGAGAAAAAAGAACTCTTGAGAAATAACCTAAAATATTCACCAATGTCTAACAGTACCAAATCCCAAACTAATATAAAGCAACATCAAAACAATGTGGTACTGGCTAAAAAAAAGAATGGCATATCAATGTAGTAGACTGGATACAAAATATACAGAGGTAAATGGCCTCAGCAACCTAGTATTAGATAAATCCATTGACCCAACCTTTTATAATAAGCACTCACTATTTAACAAAAACTGATGGAAAAACTGGAAAACAATGTGGCAAGAACTAGATATAGACCAATATCTCACACCCTATGCCAAGATACAGTCAAAATGGGTATAAGATTTAGATATAAAGAATAACACCATAAATAAATTAGGGGGAAAATCTTTGCTGAAGGGAAGAATCTAATTTCACAAATTTATAGAGAACTAAGTCAAATTTATAAGACTACAAGCCATTTCCCAATTGACAGTCAAAGTTTATCAACAAGCAATTTTCAGATGAAAAAATCAAAGCCATTAATAATCATATGAAAAAATGTTCTAAATTACTCTTGAATAAAGAAATCCAAATTACAACAATGCTGAAGGACCACCTCACACCTATCACATTGGCCAATATAGCAGTAAAGTGACAAATGTTGGAGAGGATGTGGCAAAATTAGGATACTATTACAGGTGGAGTTACGAACTGATTCAACCATTCTAAAGGATATTTTGGAACTGTGATCGAAGGGCTATAAAACAGTACATACCCTTTGACATAGCAATACCATTACAAGATTTATATCCCAAAGAGTTTTTTTAATTAGGGAGTGGGGAGTACAGCAAGAATGTATATTTACAATAACATCTAAAGCAGCTCCTCTTAGGAGGGCAAAGATTTGGAAAGTGAGGGGATCAATTGGAAAATGGCTAAGTAAGTTAATATGTTACTGTAATGAAATACAATTGTGATATAAGAATTTACTAGCAGGAGGGGCTCAGAAAAAACTTGGACTTATATGAATTGAAGATGAGTGAAATAAGTAGAACCAGGGGAACATTATACAGAGACAGGAATATTTTATAATGAACAAGTGTGAATAACAGCTAGGGATAGCAGTATTCAACAACAAAACATAAAGATTTACATAAAGATATAGATTATAGTCTGGTAACATTAACCCATCACTGTAAAGTATATTTACTCTTTGGGATCAGACCCTTATTAATGGTCAGTATTAACTACGTAGTGTAAAAATAAAATCCTGGAAGACTCTTCTGGGTAAAGATTTAGCTTTATTATGAGTAGAAATCACAGGGCAAGAGATCTGCGGATGCCCCCACTAGAATCTGAGACCCTAAACTGCAAAACACACCCATTTTTATAGTTTCATGTCCCCAACCCTGCCACCCATCAAAAAACATCTCCAAGAGATCTCAGAGACCATTTCCATACTTCCTTGTCTTTGTGACCTTTGCATGACCTGCTAGTCTATAATTTCTTACATAAAATGGTTTGACATAAAGTACATTTAGAAATTGATTCATACACTTAGAATAAACATAGTAACTTACTTATGACTACTAATATGATAACACACACTGAAAATTACTATAACAATACATACACTTGAAATTATAACTCAAATATTATCCTGCTACTACATTCTTAATCTGGTTACATACACAGAACTCTTACCTATATTCTTAATATAAATCACTCTGGCAACCAGTAAGGGCCAGAATGTAAAGGGTTAAAATTAAAGGGTTGGACAAGATATTTAAGAGTGTGGTCACCAGGAATTATTACTCAATACCAAATGAATTTTTATGGTAATTTATTTACAAAAAGAGAAAGAGTGAAAGTAAGAAAATCATAGAGAGTAAATATTTACTCCAGCCTGGTCTGAATCAGGCAGGGTTTCAGAGGCCCCAGCAATGGGGGTCCCGAGAAGTAAATTAAACAAGAGTATTAGCCACAAGGCCTCCTCCAAGACAAGGGGCCTCTCTGGGGGCTAGTACCTCCAGAACAAGCCAGGGAAAGGAGACAGCCTTTTTCACACACCCATGTGGCAGTTCTAATAGAATTTAGATGTTTTCTAAGGTCTTCAGGCAGAGCTCCTCCAGGGTCAAGTTGAAGGTGCAAGACCCCTCACAGGAAGTTCTTAGCACTTCTCATCACTTCCTGTGCCAGTGGATTCTGATTTGTCACCCACTTTCACACATTTGGGTCACAGACCTCCCCCACTTAAGGATAAGTGGGGTGTAGATGCTTTTGATAATTAAATCTAAAAATGAGCAGGGGAGAGTTAATTCCATCTTCACATCACACAGTTACAAGGTATCAAACTAAAGGGATTCTTAAATTAATATAAATGAGGGGCTGCTTAATTAAATTTCTTTCTTACACTCACTGGAATCAAATGTGAAATAAGGAAAATAGAATAGCCTCTCTACTGCATACATTGAAATAAACGTTAAGTGCCCCTTACCTACAGGTGAGAGTTTTGCCTAGATAGGAACAAATGAACAAAAAGATGTAACAACTCTTGTTAACAATGAAAATTATTTCACTTTCAGCACAAATTTCATTCCTGTTCCGAGGACAATATGGTTATTAGAACACTGAAAAGACCAGAGAGAAATACGGCTTAAAATTTAAACAGCAAAACTTTCCTGAAATTTTTAATGAATTGCCAGTTTATTCATTATTATAATAATAATAATAATGATAAAAAATAAAATAATATACTATTTGTTTCACATGGTGATTTTAATGGCTAATGAAATATATCCATACCCTAAATACATAAAATATTGCAACATTGAATTAGATGAAAGTTTTAAGAAAATATTTTTTCATGTTAATTTTCTAATTCAAGAAAATTTCAAACTAAACAAAGAAATAAAATTTAAAAAGAAATGCAGAATATCAAATGCTACAACTAACTGTAGAATCACAGAAATTTCACTGTTGTTAAGTGCTTCAGTGGATGACTACAGATATCTACACTATAATCCCTGTGTAGAAAAAGAATCCCCCTACAAAATGACCAACAAAGAGTCTACCTGCTTTTGCCAGAAAAACATCCCCCAAAAAAACCTCTGCCCTTCAAGGAAAGAACTAATTACATAGCATGAATCGACAGTTTTTTTCTGGACAGCAAGGCTTAATTTGAGTCTTTGACATTCTACCTACCACTTCTCATATTTCCCTCCCAAGACCAAGCAAAACAAAACTAATCCTTTTCAAGACAGCCTTTCAAATACCTGAAGCTCTGTTCTGTCTCCACGGTAAATACTCTTCAATTCCACAATCAATTTTTCCATGAAACCAAGTTGAATGAGATGAACCCCCTGTCCCCCACCAAAGTATTTATGCTTACTTCTGTCAGAGTCACATGCAGTTTGGGCTCTTGAAAAGGCATATTTGGCAGCTCCTTCGGTTATTTTCTTCAAGATTCACTTCTCTACTTTTTATGAGAAGCCTTTCTTGACCTGCCCAAACCCACACATGGATGTTTGAATGTTAACTCCTTAAAAGGGGGGATTTCCATTTGTGTAAGTGTATGCCCCCATTTAACACAATGCCTAACACATAGTAAGAAGTAGATAATAAATGTCTGTTGACAATCTCTATGCAAATGACCCCAATCTTTTTCCTGGGCATTAGTCTTATATTTCCAACACCCTGCTGGTCATATCCATCTAGATAGATGGTAAACATTTCAAACTCCAAAGATTCAAGACAAAAATCATTCTATTTCCCCCTGAACCAACTCCACCAAACTCCTCCCTTTGTGCATCACTAGCTTCTACTCTGGTTTAAAACACAGAAGAGTTGTCTTCAACATATATCTCTCCTCTTATCCCAAAAGCCAACAAGGGGCCAAGTATTAATAGGAGGATATTATATCTATGTTACAAGAGGGATACTATACTGTATATTTCTATCACATACTATAAATTTGTCAAAAAAAGCAAAACCCTAAACTCAATGCAATATAATAATATTGCAACATAGGGTAGATTTACATTTTACTAGAGGGAATCAACACATACATAAACAAGTACAACTTTATTCACTGAAAACTGAAAACTGAAGACATTGTTAACATGCTTAATATTCATGATAATTTCATTCTCAATAATCTTAAGCGCGCGCGCGCACACACACACACACACCCCAGTCACATAGCCACACTCTAGTTCAAGGCCTCATTATTTCTGGCCTAAAGTACTATAAAAGTTTCCTAGTTGTTACCCTTGCTTCTACTTTCTTCACTATCCATTTTATCACCCACCTGCCAAAGATTCAGGTCTAGCTGAAGCTACAAGTTCTCTATTGCCCCTAGGGTTAAAAAGAAAAAGAAAAAGACCTTGCTGGGACATGTAAAGCCCTTCACCATGGAGATAGCATATAAATGATTTCATGACCTGGTGCTTTCATAGCTTTCCAGCGTTCTTATATTCCACTCATTCCACACCAGCCTCAGTGACCTACCTGCTGCTCCTTGACATTCAGCTCTCTCCTCTGGGCCTTTGCCCTAGCTATCCCCTTGCCTGGAATGCTCTCCTTTCTTATCCCAATTCCTAACTTTCTTCAACACTCATCTAAAACCTCACCCACAGAAAAAGATCTTTTCCAGTCATTCCA
Source organism: Monodelphis domestica (assembly GCF_027887165.1). NCBI lineage: Eukaryota > Metazoa > Chordata > Mammalia > Didelphimorphia > Didelphidae > Monodelphis > Monodelphis domestica. Next base: position 126,124,711 of record NC_077233.1, read on the forward strand.
ACTACAAGTACATCTTTCTGGGATTCCCTCTCATTTTCACTTCATGAATATTGATTATTTTCATGTTGACTCTCCCACTAGAATTGAACTTCTTGGGGCAAGGAGAGCATTTTTGTCTTTCTTTGTATTTCCAGCACAGTGCCTGGTATAAAGTAATTAATCACTTAATAATCACCTATTGACCTACACATGTTCACAGAGTTTACATCTTAGCCAACTTGTATATTTGCTATTTCATATGATGTACATATGATCTTTCATTTCATCAACTTGTATATTTGCTATTTCATAAGATGTACATATGATCTTTCATTTGCCATTACCCTGATTAGCGCCCATTCTGGTAATGTTTCTCTCCACATTTCTGCTCAAAAATTCCCTAGCTTCCTTTATCTCAGGAGACTTCTTACAGGACGTTTTTCTGACCAAATTTTATATATACTCTCTCAAGTATCCAAAATTGCCAGATAATTGAACAAAAGTACTATTCATCAAATATATACTTATTATCCAAAGCAATAAAAGTAGGGGTTGATAATGAAGAATATTAAAATGTCAAACTCTTGGGAATTGAATGTTCAATCATTGAAAGCCCAGATACTGCAGCAAAATATTGCTTATGTTTTGCAAAGATATAAAGACTATTTTATTGTATAAGTCAATAAATTCATTTTAAATAACCAAATATTCATCTTTCATATGTTTTGTATTCTTATCTATACACTGTATCCTCCAACAAAGACTTTGTCATTTTTTCCTTTGATTCTTAATACCTTGTACAACAATTCACACATATTGAGCACTTTAAAACAAATGCATCTTGAACCATATCTGAGATCCAAAAAGAAAAATTACATGAGAGAGAATAGGGAGAAAGAAGAAGAAGAAAACTACTGAGATCAAGCTAATAAGCAAAAGAACTAAACTAAATTACAAAAAGTATAAATGATTATTATGTTTATATCAAATATAATTTTAAACTAGATACATGTGTAACACAAATTTTAACTGACAAAAAATGTTATCAGAAGCCCTAATGGAACTATTAAGTGAGACTCATGGATAATTAGCACTTTATTTACTTGAACATGAATTACCTAGAATGCTTAAAACAGTGTTATCTTAAATGGAATAAATATTTCCCTTTCAACCTTTCTCATGGTGTACCTTAGAGAACCTATTCTTCATTATTGTTTAGAAAAGTATCTTTCAATCCAACCCATATGAAATTCCCACAAAATCTCAATGAATTTAAATTGTTATAGAGGTTCGTGCCATTACATACAAAAGGACAAGTATCAAAAGGATAGGTTAAAATTAAATTTTAAAGTGCCTAGGTGGTGCTCAGTGAAAGTCAAAAAAGCCTGGAAACCGGAGGTTCTAGGTTCAAATTTGATCTCAGATACTTCCCAGCTCTGTGACCCTAAGAAAGTTACTTAACCCCAACTGCCTAACCTTACTGTTCTGCCTTGAAACCAATGTCTATACTAAGACAAAAGGTAATGATTTTTTAAAAAAATAAATTAAAAACCAAAAATGTGGTTACATTTGTAGTGCTAGAATACATCATAATCGTGACAGATGCTGGCACTAAAGAAAAGTGTGTGGAACTGATCACCTCAATGGGGGGAGGGGCCCCAGGAATTTGGAATCTTGAGGAGGAGAGGACTCAGGCTGGGAGAAGAGTGGATCTCTCAGCCTTGAGAAGCCAAAAATAGAAGGTGGAAAAAGACTTTCTCCTGAGTGTTACCCACTTTTTCCTGTCTGTGACTAGAAATTCCGCCCCCCCCCCCCATTTCCCAACTGAAAAGACTATTGAAGAGGAAACCTTAGAAAGATATTTTAAATCTCTGCCTGACTTTACTTTAGCTCCTGTTGCCCTGAGTCTGAATGTGGCCAAGGGGCCAAACCCAGGGTTAGTTAACCTGACTTTCTCTCAGGAGGCTCAGGCTGACAAGGCCTGAGTTCCCCCCAAACTCGACGAGGGAGGGAAAAGATAATTTCAAAGGATTCAAGATGAGAAATGCTATTCATTTCCAGAAAAGGAACGGATTTCAGATTAAAGAATACTTCTTTTATTTTGTCTAGTTTTCTTGGGCTTTAGTGTGTATTTTCTTTTGTAATAAGTTTAATATGGAAATATTTTACATGCCTTCTCACAGAACTGATCTAATATTGCTTGCCTTCTCAAGGGGCAGGAGAGGAACAGAAGGAAAAGAAATTAAGATTCAAAAAAATTTTTAAGAAATGTTTAAAAAATTGTAAATATAATTAGTAAATTTTAAAAGAAATAAATAAAAATAAATTCAATGGCCATAACATCCACAAGAATTGAAAAGAACTACAACAAGGTGTTGTACTACTATTAAAGTCTGACCATACAAAAAATCAAAAACAGAGTCGCTATTAAGAGAAATGCTTTAATCTGATCACATAATAAGAATGAGTATTTTTTTAGGGCTTTTTAAAGTATCTCTTACAAACAAGGAAATTCTGATTCATGATAATCAAATCAGTTTAGACTTGTTCTATTTCCAGTCTGCCTTTGGTATCTCATATTAAGATTCCTATTACAGAAGACTGTCCTAAAGAATATTAATATTCTGCATGGTGCTGTCATTCTTCTAATCTCATCCATGTTTATACAAAAAATATACAAAATTATACATTCTTCTACCATAATTTGCTCATCCATTGTTCATTTGAGAGGACCTTCCTAATTTCTGGCTCTTTTCTTCTACCATATATATTTCTACATATATTTCTACATAAACTAAGAACTTTTCTCCAGTCAATTTGAGGGCAGTATTACAAATTGATTTTTTTAAAGCTTTTTTAAAATTTTCCAAAACTATATTTTGCTTTCAATATAAAAATTATTCCCATTATTCTGATTAGTTCTACATCAGAGAATGACAAAAAAAATATATTTAAAACTCAGGAGAAAATTCAATATGAATTTATTATTAGAACAACAAAATTAAATACAAGGGGAAATCAAATATACCTACTTATCACTGTTAGCCAGTTGCCTGAATTCTTTCACAGTCATTGGTTTTTTTTGGATGTTATACTGGGTAAAAAGTCCAGATTGTCCTGTGACCATCTGCTGAATAGGAGCAGGAATGATCAAATTATCTATGTCATCATAACGTTGTCTTGGTTTCCATTCCTTTGGAGGGATCACCTAAACACAGAAAGTAAATAATAGCTTAGGAATATTCCACTTGCCAATAACCGTTTGACAAACAAGAAAATTTAAATATTTTACAGACCATTTATAAAGTGTGGTGAATACTTTCAGCTAATCTGAATGAAAATCAAAAAGGCAAAACTCCAATCAGTATCAGGTTTAGTGAGAGAGACCAGTGTCTCTCAAGGAAGCTGGGTCTTTAGGTTTTCTTCCCAACCTAAGACAAATGAATGACAGTTTTCTCCTCTTTTTATACCTTAACATCATATCATCTGAGATCCTACACTAAGAGTCAACCAATTCTAGCTGAGTGGAACATAAGAGAAATCTCCACAAGGTACCTTGGTACCTTTCTGCCCAGGGTATCTGTGTGCCAAATACAATCACCCCTTCTGATCATGGACAATGAGTGGGATTGATATATATCTAGCAATGATTGGGTGCTAGTTTCTTGAAGATATACAAGTTTTCTGATTGGTCACAAGACACCATGGTTCTTCTCAGTGTGTCCTATATGGCAATGACTCTTGGTCAACTGGTCAGCACATCCCCAGGGCCCCCACTACTCATTATCTGGACATTCCATATACGGATGCTAAGTTTTCCGCTTATTGAATCACACCCTATTGCAAAATGCTAGTTTATAGGAAATTGCAGTAAAAAGAGAAGATGTAGCTAGTACTTAATGCACAATTTAAACTTTTTCCTTTTTAAGATAAAATTACTAGAATTCTACTAATCTTACTATAATTCTGTTAATCATTAATCAGTCCTTGTCCCAGATTAATTACCTCCTTTGGCTACATACTGATTGTGAAAACTGAGGTCTTATTTAAAAAGAGTCAGGGGGTCATAGATTTTTATTCTCTTCAAAAGACAAAGGGAATTTTTCCTATGTAAAACAAAATGTTCATTTTCTTTTTAGGATATGAAAGAGATGACTACATGGCAATAAAAATTAAACTAAGTAAAAATATAGGTTAGTCATATTATTATGTGATTTTCCTTTCTCCAAGTGTAGGGATTCTTAATCTTTTTGTGTTTCAAGGAATAACATTATTGAAAATAATAGTTTAAATGTATGAAATAAGTTACACAGTACTGAAAAATGAGCAAATAATACTGAAATAGTTATCAAAATAATTTTTAAAAAACAAGTTCAATGACCCTAGAGCAAAAATTTCTACATAGTGCTTCAGTCCTTTAAGAACTATGAATAGAGAGGTAGAACTGGAGACAGGAGGTCTTGGATTCTAATCTGAACTCAGATACTTCCTAGCTATATTAAGTCCTGGATAAGTCACTTAACCCCAATTGCCTAGCCCTTACTGCTCTTTCTGCCTTGGAACCAATACTTTGTACCCATTCTAAGGCAGAAGGTAAAGGTTTATTAAAAAAAAAAAAACTGTTAACGATCAAGATTATTCTCAGGATATCTAAAAATACCCAAAACCCCAATGGAGCAGACTACACAAACTACCCCTACAACTGTACTTAAGTGTTTATCTTTCTCTACTTTATTAGAAACTAGGCCATCAGAGGTTTCTTCTCTGAGAAGAGACCAATATCTGAAGATTCTAGCAGTCAAAAGCTTAACATGAGTATGAAAAAGACTGTCCACTAACTCAAGCAGCTGGGTCTCAACCAACTAGTTCTCTTAAATGTTCAGGAAAATTTCAAGAGTGGGAGCATTACTGATAAGGAATGACACTTAAAAAGGGACTTTTTCTCTCTCTATGCAAGAACAATCTAGCCTCAAATTGAATTGCTACTGAAGACCTCCCTTTCAATCTTAACATGTACACTGACTGTATTAACTTATTGAAGAAGAATGGGGGGGGGGGGGGGGGGGAATCACCCTAACTAGAGAGAAAGAAGTATGTCCTTCATCTGAAACTGCCCAAATGGGTTTTGGAAAGTATTCAATGCTAGCTGCTTCAGGTTTTTCTTTAAAATATCCTGCTCATCATTTCTTATAGCATAATACTGTTCCATGACAATCATATACCACAGTTAAAGTCATGCTAAATATGTTTCTATATTAGCCAAAAAATAAAGAAAAATAAAGCAAAAAAAGTACGCTTCAATCTGCACATAGTGTTTGTTCATCAGTTCTCTCTCTGGAGAGATGGCTAAAGAGATTGAGATATTTGAATGTAATTGATTATATTGTTATTAAAAATGAAAAATATTGAAATATAAATAAAATATGGAAAATATATTAAAATATGAAAAGTATAAGAAAATAAGAATATATAGCATGATTACATTTTTTTAAAAATAGCCCAAAAATCAAGAAAAAAAGTATCCAAGTAAAAGAAATCCAAAAAGAACTCAAAAGCTGAGGATGTTTAAATCTATTTATTAGCACAGATAGATAATTTGTATATTTTTAAGCAAACAGTAAATGTGGAGTTTCAGGATTATCATGTAATTCTTTTTATGCTTAGTTCCAATTAAATCTGGTGGTGGTGATGGTTAAGTATCTAATTTTATAAAATTTGTAGAGGTTGTATCTATATTAGAATAAGGAATACCAAAACTTATAAATTCACAAACACAAAGTCAGCAAACGATTAAAGTTCTAAATAAAGAATAATATTTTGATATTGTGATCAATCTGTGATGTCATTCAAAACAACAATATACCAAATACTTCTTTTAGGATGTAATACATAATAAATTTCCATATCAAGAAACAGAAATCTAAAACATGAAGATAAGCCAAAAAATTATTCATATTTCAAAAAAGAAAGTAATTGAAAAATTAAAAACTTCTTTACCTTAGCCAGTCCTGCTCTATGTGCTCCTTTAGACTCCATATATGCTAAATATTTGTTGAATTCTCTAAATTCATCCATAGAAGGTCTGAAAGTCATAATCTTACAACTCAGATTTGGGGGGCTATCCACCTCTGCTGCCTCCATGTTGACTAAGTTTTGTCCTGTAAATAAATTAATATGTGATAAATGTCCATTGTTTTGTACCTATTAATATATTAGTGACGTCACATAGATTAGAATTTCCTGATCAGACGAAAACCTTTTCACGGTCTGGTCCAGCCTACAGTACAGTTCAATTATCCACTTCTTAAAGTATAGTAAAAATTTACTATTATTTATCCTAGGAAGTTCAAAGCATCCACCTTATCTCTACAAACTGAATCTTATTCATCAGGCAATACCCACTACATCTTTGATGATTTCTATAAACATCTTTACCCCACAATGTCTCTTCTTTCTGTGAACTATAGAACTTATTGCTAATAAACACTGTAAAGTCTAGGATATTAGATATAAAGAAGGCTTCTACTCAAATTCTGAACCAAACTTCCTTTGTAATGCTAGGACAAGTCATTAACCTCTTCTCAGCCTCTTTCTTCATATATAAAAGGAGAATAATATCCACAATACCTTATTATAGGATTACTATAATGATCAAATGAGATACTATGAAGTTACTTTTAAAACTTTAAAAGATCATCACAGTATCCCAAAAGTTTTAGAGAAATTTTAAGCTACAAAGTTTTAAAATTCACTGAGACCTTAAGGAGGCCGTGTAAAATACATAGTAGAAACAATATTGCATTTTTATCTCATGCGTGTTACAGCTGTGACACTGAACAAATCTTTTGGGGTCAGCCTCAGTTTCCTCATCTTCAAAATGGAAATGAACCCAAAAGTCTTATTTTACGAGTGTTTTAAGAAATATATATAAAGAACTATCCTCACTCATCATCCTAACCCATGGAGATGATTCCAAACTCCCTGATATTACTCTAGGAAAACAAAGATGAGCACTTTATGAGGAACATCCTACCTAAATATAAAGAGGTTCATCATAACTACATTGGCAAAAAATGATGACAAAGTTTTTGGTTATGACAAAAAAATAAAAATGCTCTTAGTCCTGGGCAACCTGGTACTTCTTCAACAACAACAGTCAAGTGATTGAAAAAGTGAACAAGGAGAAGGATAAACAGGAGAAAAAGCAGGATGGTCAAAAACATTAGTTACCATTAAAAAAAAGTTCAGGGCAAGTTTCTCTGATAAAAGTCTTATTTCTCAAATATATAGAAAACTGAATTCTTAGGAACACAAATCATTTCTCAATTAATAAATGAACAGGTAGCTTACAAAGGAAGAAATCAAAGCTATCTATAATCATATAAAAAAATGCTCTATTTCATTTTTTTTTTAAACCCTGACCTTCCGTCTTGGAGTCAATACTGTGTATTGGCTCCAAGGCAGAAGAGTGGTAAGGTCTAGGCAATGGGGGTCAAGTGACTTGCCCAGGGACACAGCTGGGAAGTGTCTGAGGTCACATTTGAACCCAGGACCTCCCATCTCTAGGCCTGGCTCTCAATCTACTGAGCTACCCAGCTGCCCCTTCTAAGTCATTTTTGACTAGAGAAATACAAAATAAAACAACTTCACAATTAGCTCACTGGCTAATATGACAGAAAAGGTAATGATAAATATAGGAAGGGTGTGGCAAAACTGGCACATTAATTCATAGTCAGTGGTATTGTAAACTGATCCCACCAGCTATAAAGCAATTTGGAACTAAAGCAGATACATTACATCTTTTTACCTAGCAATACCACTACTAAGTCTATAACCCAAAGAGATCACTTAAAAAAAAAAGGAAAATAAAAAGAATGGACATGTTCAAAAACATTTATAGAAGCTCTTTCTGTGGAAGTAAAGAATTGGAAATTGAGGGGTTGCCCATCAATTGAGAAATGAGTAAACAAGTTGTGAGATATGATTGTGATGGAATACAATTGTGCTATGAGAAATAAACAGGATGGTTTCAGAAAAACTAGGGAGTGTAGTGAGAATCAGATTACTGTGCAAAGTAATATTGTATGATGACCGATTGTGCGTGACTTTACTCTTCCCAGCAACACAATGATTTAAGACAACTTCAAAGTACATGACAAAAAAACTGTATTCACTAACAGAGAAAGGATTGATAGGATCTGAATTCATATCAATTCAAATTTATTTTTCTTGGGGGTTTTTTCATCTTTGCTTTCTTTCACAACATGACTTATATGGAGATATGTTTTACATGATTGCACATGTATAAACTATATCAAAGTGCTTGCCTTCTAAATTGGGGGAGGGGTGTAAAGGGATGAAAGAGAGAGAGATGGAGAGGGAGAAAGGAAGGGAGGAAGAATAGGAAACAATGATTTTTTAAAAAGTAATTGTTAAAGGGAGCAGCTAGGTAGCTTAGTGAATAGAGAACCAGGCCCAGAGATAAAAAGTCCTGGGTTCAAATCAAGAATGAAGATGCTTCCTTGCTATGTGACTCTGGGCAAGTTATTTAACCTTCATTGCCTAGCGCTTACTGCTCTTGAGCCTTAGAAACAATACATACTAAGATAGATGGTAGAGGGTTTTTAAAACAAAATCAGAATGTTAAAAATTATTCTTATGTGTGAATAGAAAAAAATTTTTAAATTTTAAAGGGGGGCAGACGGTGCTGAAAGTCACATGGCTTTTGGACAATCAATAAATATTAGCTTAGCTGCTAGAATTCCAAACATGAGGTCCTATCCAATGACCAAGTAGACATACTTCAAGAGGAACTAAATATCAGTCTTGGTATTCTTGCTCTAAACAAAGGTAGAAAAGAAAGGAAATTACAGCCATATAATTAAAGGGTTGACATTCTGGAGGGCAATTTGGAACTATGTCCAAAGGGCGATAAAAGACTGTCTGCCCTTTGATCCAGCCATAGCACTGCTGGGCTTGTACCCCAAAGAGATAATGGACAAAAAGACTTGTACAAAAATATTCATAGCTGCGCTCTTTGTGGTGGCCAAAAATTGGAAAATGAGGGGATGCCCATCAATTGGGGAATGGCTGAACAAATTGTGGTATATGTTGGTGATGGAATACTATTGTGCTCAAAGGAATAATAAAGTGGAGGAATTCCATGGAGACTGGAACAACCTCCAGGAAGTGATGCAGAGCGAGAGGAGCAGAACCAGGAAAACATTATACACAGAGACTGATACATTGTGGTACAATCGAAGGTGATGGACTTCTCCATTAGTATCAATGCAATTTCCCTGAACAATCTGCAGGGATCTAAAAAAAATAAAATAAAATACTACCCACAAGCAGAGGATAAACTGTGGGAGTAAAAACACCGCTGAAAAGCAACTGCTTGACTACAGGGTTGGAGGAGATAAGACTGAGGAGAGACTCTAAATGAACACTATAATGCAAATTCCAACAACAGGGAAATGGGTTCGAGTCAAGAACACATGTGATAACCAGTGGAATCATGCGTCGGCTATGGGAGAGGGAAAGGGGGGGGGGAGGGGAGGAAAAGAAAACGATCTTTGTTTCCAGTGAATAATGTATGAAAACGACCAAATAAAATAATATTTAAAGAGTAAAAAAAAATAATTAAAGGGTTGACACACTTTCCTTAGAAAAGTATGTAATATGTAATGCCCAGTGGATTTACGCGTCGGCTATGAGGGGTGGGGGGGAGGAAAAGAAAATGATCTATGTCTTTAATGAATAATGCTTGGAAATGATCAAATAAAATATATTTTTAAAAAAAAGAAAAGAAAAGTATGTAATAGGGTACACCTGGGTGGCTCAGAGGATTGAGAGCCAGGCCTAGAGATGGGAGGTCCAAGGTTCAAATCTGGTCTCACATAATTCCTACCTGTGTGACCCTGGGCAAGTCACTTAACCCCCATTGCTTAGCCCTTACCACTCTTCTGCCTTGGAACTAATATATAGTATTGATTCTAAGACAGAAGGTAAGGGAGGAAGGGAGAAAGTGAGGGAGGAAGGAAGGAATGGAGGAAGGGAGGGAGGGAGGTAATAAAAGAAGAATTCTATTCTACACATGAAGGCAACAAGAAATTTCATGGCATATGTGGTCATTTTATATTACAGTGCTCATGACTAGTCTTTGCAAAAGAAAACTACCTTGAAAATAAGAATAGCTAACATTTAAACACCTGTTAGGAAGAGGCACAAGACTTCTATGAAGCACTCAAAAAGACTGTGCAAATTAACCACTTATTCAATGACTTCAGTACAAAAGGACAAATAGGTGAAAAGGGGGCAAAAAAATGTCTTGGCAAATATAGCAGTAGTAAGGAATGAGAAAAGTCACAGACACATTAGAATATATATAAGATTTGTGAGTATCCAACATGAATACTTTCAGATAATAGAATCAGAAAATACTAGGATATGGAAAGCTTCAAATAATATTTTTTAAAAGTAGGGCTGATTAACATTTAAGAGACAAGAAAGATCTAATACTAATTGTATACTAATATGTATACTACAATACAAACGTGGGTCTCATTCCAGAATGAGCAATGTAAAGTGAGGTCACTGAGCAAAGATCAAAATTAATACAAAGCTAAAAACATAAAAATGAATAAAAAAGATGTCATGAAATTAAAACAAATCGAACCAAACCTATTCAAGCAAACTATTAATGATGAGATACTGGAAATGGGCAGAAAAGAAAGGGCCATTAAAACAGTTTACAACCATTTTTAATAGAGTTTAATTCAGATAAATAAACTGGCATAATGAAAAAATTTTTTTAAATCTAAAAAAGCTATCTAAATTGGCAAATGCTTGACAACCAGAAAGAAATGTGAGGTTCAGGTCAACAATTTTTTTAGAAAGATAAACTCATTTGTAAACTTTTATGAGGTGAGATATTATAGAAAAATGCATGGCACTGCCTAAAAAAAAAAAAACAGTTTAACACAGTTAAGGAAAAATCCAGTTAAAAAATTAAGCAATTATGTATAAGACGTATTCAAATGGGTTTTGAAATTTCTCATCAATTTGGATGTTACTTCCAATGACCTAGTAACTCATCCCAACCTGCTCATGCTTTGTAACTCAGCCCAACCTGCTCATACTTTGTAACTCATGGCCAGAGGTTTCCAGTCTACCAAGTATGCTGGAAATGTTTCTATTTGTCTCCCAGCATAACAAGAATATCCATAAATACTCTAAGTGGTCTATCATGTCATCCCTTCCTCGCACCAAATGACCAACCCATCTTCTTTTTCTAGCATACTTTTCATGATGAAAACTTTTATTCCTGGTCTTCTTCAAAGTTCCCCATTTGTTATATGTTGCAGCCTGTTCACACCCACCATGCACCTCTCCATTGCCCTTTGTGTGAGATTCACTTCCAGTTCTTCGGAGACTGTTGTGTTCCATGTCTTGAAGCCATACAACACCAACGGTAGAATATAAAAGTATATAACGATGAAACTAAAAGAAAGACAACAAAGAGATGAAAGATGGTAAAGATCAACAAAGACTTTCACAAGAAACACCTTTCACCATCATGAACAGTGAAAGTATCCTATATTGACTCTAATAATACAGTCCCAAATGCCCTTATGGGGGAGTAGAAATGGCACTGAAAAGCAAAGATGAGAAAATAAGATGGAATGGAATTACTATACACAAAGGAGGTCCATTCTGGAAAAGATAGCATTGGGAGGATGTTGAGATATCAATATGTCTGAACGGGGGGAAAGTTTAAGTTGTAGAGAAAATAAGGAGTTCTTATGATTACCAAGAAAATTGACCATGCTATTATGCTAAACTTATGAAGTTTTTTCAAGAAAAATATATACAAATTAACAAGAACATTTTCATGTACATAAAATTTTGGCAAGGACATCATGCATTAAAAGCATTATTGGGGGTTTTAGGAATGAATGCACAGGCTTTCTCAGTTGATGTTTCATGAAGGATTACATCTTCACCATCACCCAAATTAAAGATACTAAAAAGATTCCACTGAAATTAGGGAAAAAGAAAACTAATTTAGTAGAGTAAAACACAGCCTTTTTAAGCTCTGGTCCAATAAAATGCCTCCCATACATGTTTCAAAATTATACAAGAATCATAGAAAAATATAACAAAATTTTGACCAGCAACTCTCTGATGATTGGTTTCAATCAAAAAAGGCAGAAAATAGAAATATGTATGCTTGTGAAAGATGGTAACTACTGTCACTGAAGAGATCCAGAACAAAATCCAAGTTAAAAAAGAAATTCCTTTAGATGGTAGGGCCTTTAAGAGACTCTTAATTCTTGTCTGCACATAAGCACTGTACAGACTCTTATCAAGCCTGCTATTATTGCCAAATAATTGAGAAATATAATTCCTCAAATCAAATAGATACTAAGATTGCCTATGTGCCCTGCCACCATGATGTACATGACCTACGAAGTGTATATGTGTGTCTCAGACATGAAGAAAACACAGACAAGACAATGCAAAAAGATAATGATGTGCCTAGAACTGAAAAGAAGAAAAGTAAACAGAGGGTGAGGGAGTCCTTTGAGAAACTGCAGTTATTATAAAGACTTCAAAAGCTTCCCCTTGCAACAAGGAATCATCTTTTTAATATCACAATTCTTCTAGTAACATTGTATGATATGCCTGAATCATGGAACACCATCCTCTAAAGAAATGAAATTAAGGGTCAACCAAAGGGCAACAGTAAGAGACATAGTAGTTGTGAGGTGGGAAAACATTACAAATAAGAAATTATAAAAGAAAAGTATTAAGATATCATCAAAGAAAGAAAAGGATTAAAAAGATGAGCTGTTATGTGGCAAAAACAAGGAAAGGATTGTCCACTGGTATCCAAACTATGTCAAAAGAACGAGCAAAAGACCCTATACCAAATTTTGGAAAAACAACTATGAAGTTAAACCCAAACAGAGCTGTTGGCGGAAAATGGAGTTACCTGGAAAGATTTCAAAAGTTCAGAGTCCTCTATGAAGGACTAGGCCCTCTAATCAAAGGCAAAAAGTGTACTATCCTAGAAAATATCTTGCGGCCAGATTTGTACCAGGACCTCTCATCTCCAGGCCTTGCATTCTTATCAACTGAATCACCTAATTGCACACCACCACGATCCACATAAGCATTTCAAACTCCATATGTCCAAAACTAAGGTTATCATCTTTGCCATAATACTTACTACTCCTTTATGATATGACTGGTTCTTTTAAGGCAGTACAGATTTATTCACTCGGTGAATGTTCAAGATTTAGATGATAATTTAGACATTTCCTTCTCTTCTAATATGTAATTACCAAGTCCTCTTGATTCATCTTCTACAAAATTTCTTATATTTCTACTCTCTTTTCCCATTGGCACCACCTTAATATAGAGTACAGGTCCTTATTACCACCTGATGAGACACTGAAGAATCCACGAACAGTAATTCATATGGCACCTCCCTGCTCCTCTTCTAGACTCTCCTAAGGTACCTTCTAGCACTGAATTGCATCATCTTTCATACTACTGTGTAAATCTCTCCTCTGGTCACATGACTCCCTATTGCTTGCCATATAAAGTTCAAACCCCCGGCATGAGATGCAAAATAACCCTCCACACTCCAATGCCCCCTTAGCTTTCCAGCTTTATCTAAATTGCTTCCTGTCATATATTATTCTAAAACTGTTTATTCTTTTTCTAAGAACATATTATGGTTTTCTACCTTCATATTTTTGCAGATGTTTCATAAACTTGAAATACCTTCATTTGCATCACCTGCTGAACTTCTTGAACTGTTCAATATAGAATTCCAAATTTAGCATTCTCAAACTTCCCAAAATATCCTATTTTGTACTTCCTTTAATAAACCTACATATTCCTTTGTACCACTGTATCATTAGTAATCATCTAATAAATATTTATTAAATGAATACTACATGCCCTGCACACTCCTGGGTGCTATAGATACAAAGACAAAAAAAAAAGTCTTTGACCTCAAGGACCTTATGCTCTATCTGAGCAGAAAACACATTTACACACTTAATATATAAGATAGGCATTCAAACTTTTTTTAAAATATGGCCATGAAGGATCAGAAAAGGCTTCAGGCTTCATCTAGAAGGTAGCATTTGAGCTGAGTTTTTAAGAAAACTAAGAACTCTAAAAGGCATAGTACATGGATATGGAAAATGAAGTGTTGACTGCAAGAAACAAAAACCAGGTTAGTCGGCCTGAACTGTAAAATGCATAAAATAAAAAATGAGAATAATAATATTCCTGATTGGAGCCACAATTATATGAAGAGATACCCAAAAAAAATCTGACAAAACCCAACACCCATATTTCCATTTTTTAAAAGCTTACTTATATAAACAAATGAACATTTCTTTAATAAAGTAAATGATATAGCAGGAGAGCTAAGTGGCTCAGTGGATTGAGGGCCAGTCCTAAAGACAGAAGGTCCTGGGTTCAAATGTGGCTTCCTAGCTGTGTGACCTTAGACACGTCATCTAACCCTCATTGCCTAGCCCATACCTTAGAACCAATAATACACAGTATTGATTCTAAGGCAGGTGAGGGTTTTAAAAAATAAAAATAAAAAAATTATATATATGTATGTATGTATGTACATACACACAGTACACGGTATATAACTAAAGATGATAGCCAACATTATATATGATTAAGGAAAGCTAAAGGACTCTCAAATAAGATCAAGGATAACAATTTCTTATCACTACTACTAATTTACTTAAATGCTAGAGATATTAGCTATAGCATTAAGACAAGAAAAAGGAAACCAATGGAATTTGCACTGAAAAAGAAACAAAACTACAACTTTTGAAGACATGATAATCTATGTAGAAAATTAAGACAACTAAAAATTGAAACAATAACTACAACAAAGTTGCTAGATAGAAAATTAATCCACTTAAAGCATCTACATCTCATCAGATTACCAACAAAATCCAACCATAAATTCCAGTCCAAATAATGACAATGTAAAACATTTGAGCCTGCCAGCCAATACAGTAATGAATTTAGAAAATTCCCAAAGACAGATATAGATAATTGATAAAATACTACCTGTTCATAGTTAAGTCAAGTCCATATAATATAAATGTCAAATCTAACTAATATGACTATTTACCAAATTACCAAAGGATGATTTTATAAAGGTAGACAAAATAATAATGAAATTCAACCATAACAAAGAATAGGCAAAAAATTACAGCCTGTAGGCCAAATCTAGACCTCTGCCCATTTTTATTTGTTTCACAAGCTTAAAATGCTTTTTAAATAAAGAATTTTTTTAACACTAAAGAAATTTTTTTTTAATGTAAAAGATCTATTTTAGTTCACAAGCCATATTAAAAAAAAAGGAGGGGGCAGTTGGATGGCTCAGTTGATTGAGAGTCAGGCCTAGAGATGGCAGGTCCTAGGTTCAAATCTGGCCTCAAACACTTCCCAGCTGTGTGACCCTGGGGCAAGTCACTTGACCCCCATTGCCTAGCCCTTACAGAGCCAATACACAGTATTGACTCCAAGACAGAAGGTAAGGGTTTTAAAAAAAAAAAAGGAAAGGACCCAGGTTTGGCCTTCAGGCTATAATTTGATGACAAAAAACAATGAGAAAAAATATCTTATACTATTCAATAAACAGTAATCCTCAAAATGATTTAATAGTGACTAAAAACTATAAAGTTCAATCAACAAAAAATATTAGGTCAGATACATAAGGGATACAATATTATAGTGTCCAATAAATGAAAAAACTTCAAATATCAGAGTAAGAATTCGTTATTCAACAAATATTGCTCAGAAAACTGGAAAGCAGTGAAGCAAAAATTAGGTTTAGGACAACATTCACATCATATTCCAAGATAAGTTACAATGGATACATGACTTAGACATAGAGACTTATAAATAAAAGGAAGGAGAAAAGAAAATAAATTTTTGACCTATGAATTGGACAAGAATTGGAAAAGATCAAAGACTCATAAAAGATAAAATTGTACTTTTGATTACATGAGATTACAAAGTTTATGTACCAACAAAATAAATACTGCTGGGGGCAGCTGGGTGGCTCAGTGGATTGAGAGTCAGGCCTAGAGATGGGAGGTCCTGAGTTCAAATTTGACCTGACACTTCCTGGCTATGTCATAACCCCCACTGCCTAGTCCTTACCACTCTTCTGTCTTGGAATCAATGTCCAGTATTGATTCCAAGAAGATATGGGTTTAAACAAAAAAAAATACTAAAATTAGAAGGGAAATTGTGACAAGTTTCTCTGATAAAGGTGTCATGTGTAAGATATATAAGAAAGATCCAAATTTATAAGCATAAAAGCCATGTTCTAATCGACAGATTATCAAAGGAAGAAATCCAAACTACCAACTAACACAAAAAATGTTCTAAATTATTATTAAACTATTACCCAAGCACCTCCAAGGTTTAACTTCACACCTACCAAATGATATCAAAAGAAGCTAAAAGTTATTGGAAAGGATTTAGGAAACCAGGAAAATTAATGCAGAAATGGTACAGATATTAACTGGTCCAGCCATTTTGGAAAGCAATTTGGAACTATGCCTAAAAAGTGTCTCAAGTGTGCAATTCCTTTAACTTGGAAGCTCCATTTCAGAGAGGGGAAGGAGGAGGAGGGAGGGAGGGAGGAAGGAAGGAAGGAAGGAAGACCCCTGTGTACTAAAATATTTACATCAACTATTTTTGTAGTAGCAAAGAACTGGAAACTAAGGTGATGGCTGGGGAACAGCTACACAAATTGAGGAATATGAATAAAATTATATTATGCCATAAGAAATGATGAAATGGATTTCACAGAAAAATAAGAAGGCAGAGTGAAATGGGCAGAACCAAGAGAACAATTTATACAACAATAAAATTTTAAAAAACCACTTGGAAAGATCTGAAAGCTCTAAACAATATAATGGGCAAACCATAATTCCAGAGGACTTCCAGAGGATCAAGCATGCTAACCATCTACTGGCAGAATTATAAAGGGCTCAAAATGGAAAAATAACACACAAATTTACAGTCACAACCAATATCAAATCTGTGAGCTTTATTTTCCTTTTTTTCTAGTTGGGGGTTGGATGGGAAGGAAAGGTATAGGATCTGGCAGATAAAACAAAAACAAAAACAAAAAAAAACAGAGTCATTGAAGCATCTGTTGTTAGAAATTCACAGAAGAAACTAGAAGGCCAGAAAAGAATCTCAGCCAACTGAAAAATTTTGTAAATTATATTCTGATTTTTAGATATTTAAAAATGAAAGCACAATGTATATAACATAAATCCAGGTTCATGCATAATCCTCTTTGGTACTACTATAACAATAGAAAAATTTAGTTCCACCAGAACCAGTATATGTCATAAAATAAAATCACTCATTAATTTGTAGTCATATTATGTTTTTATTAAATGTCACAGCTGAATGAACTACCCTATTGTTATCAAGCTTACTTATCAATCATTTTTGGTTGTTTCCAAAAACCAAACGAAATTATAAAGACTAAAAATTTCCCACCATTGAGTAATTTCAAAAAGTGATTTGTCCAACAGAAGTCATTTTGGAATTAGGATGTAGTCACTCAAAAAGAATCTTTTAAAAAGATTCATTCATTTAACAATATCATTGTCCCATCCATATCTCTTCTTTGTTGCTTCTCTTTTTTACAAGTTTTAAAAATGAACCCTTTTTATGTCCTTAGCTTTCCTCAGTCTCAGCTCATTCTGAGTTTTAGCATTCCAACTGTTATTCTTAAAAAACTATGCCATGCTTTTATATTCTCATTTTCACCTTCTGTATAAGTCTTTCGAAAATTGCATACTTGGTAAATTCCCTGTGCAGCCTCGTTTTCTCCTCAGACCATTCTTCTTTTTCCTCCTGATTATAACTTTTGGGGGTCTTCAGGACTTCAGCTCAAGAACTTCTTCCTTTTGCTCTGACTTCCCCACTAGACAATTTTAGTCTACAGCATCCTATCTTCCTGTCTCTTCTCTCTGAAACATGCTCTCCTAAAAACTGTTAAACAATTCCTAGGTTTTCTTTTCCTGTCACAAAGCGTGAGAGAAAAATCATTTACTCCCTGAAAGTTTCCATTATTTACAACCCAGAAGTAGCTTCTTGGTAAGAGATAATCAGGGGCAGAATAGTTTAATTAATCTTTTAAAATTATCATTAAGGCAAGACCAGATAGCATTGGCTGTTCTTCTTTTAGGCTGAGAGAACTCCCAACATGAGACCAGAAAATTTAAGTTACCTAACATGACTGTTACAAAATTTTGATCCAAAAAGCATCTACTTCCTCTTTCAACTGAGGTATAATTTATATATAACTAATATATATATTAAATTATATATAATTATCACATTATATATAATTATATATAACTAATAAATATATTAAATAATAAATATAAATTAAATATAACTAATATTGCTATCTCGAATGATCTTCCAATGTTCTCCACCATATTTTCCCCCTTCCTGGTTTCTGGATTTCCTCATCTGTCCATATCTTTTTTTATAGACAGTACTACTGTTACCCCTACTTATCACAATTTCTTTTACATGAGGTAGGTAGACTATCTACTAAGTAGTGAGAAAACGGCAATTTGTTTGGCTTGAGAAGAGTATCCAAATCTGTGAAATCACAGATCCTTAAAGTAGTAACATGGTAAAGAAAATTGTCTTAACATTCATTTAATTTTATATATATTACGGAAAATGGCATTTAAATCAAAAGTTTAATGTATATCATTTGCATTAATGATTTAATGTTACTTTGGACCATTTACTAAAAAACTCACCAGTATCAAACTTAATAACTTCAATAATCTTGACAGTCACTAAAAGTTTATGTGCTGGCTTTAATGAATTTGGACAAAGGATAACATAGTCAACAAATCTATTGTGTTCCCAAAAGATCTCACTTTGTACAATTTATTTTATTCTTCAGCTATGATACAATGAAAGGCAAAATAGCATTCAGTCATAGGTCAGAAAGAATTATTCTCATTTTCTCAAAAGCTGATAACATCCATAAAGCCAGGAAACTAAATCATTTAGTCATCAATCATGAGGAATTACTATTATGCCTCTTTTTAAATCTATCTCAACTGAGGCATATTTGGTTATTTTTCAAAGGAAAGGCACTCCCCCAATTTCTGGGGGTCTGCGGGCTATATTGGAGCAAAAATTCCCTGATAATTAATCCAGAATCCAAGGTTTTGTTTTTACTACTTGGTTTAGATTCTTCTTAAGACAATATGTCATGGCTGGATCAGGAGTGAGGGAAAAGCACCCCAGATTTTTTTCACCTACATAGTTATTAAGACATGCAGTCTCGGAGGTGGAATCAAGATGGCGGCATAGAGGCAGCAAAAGTTCAGACATTTCTGAAAACCCTTCCTCACCAATTAAAAACAAAATGCTCCTGGGGACTGAAAACCAAATCTAACAACAAGTCAGAGCTAAGGAACCTTCGAGCTGGACTCAACTTAAAAGGCACATGCCCAAAAAGCCTAAATTAGAGAACACTCGGGTTTAAGGGGAAATAAAAAGGAAGGTCCCAGGACCCCTCCCTCACCTACAGTACTGAGCCTCCAACAGTGGCTGGAATCTCTGGGCAGGCAAGGGTGCTAGTCTGGAGGGAGTAATTTGCAAACAAAACTGTGCCAGGCTCAGGACTTTGAACACAGGCAGCAGGGCAGTAGCAGGAGGAGAACCTCAGAGAAGGCAGCCTAATCCCAATTGACATTCCATATTTACCCACCCACCCCACACCAACCCCGAGGTTTTGGCCTCAGTGCACATCCAGCTCTGCAAGATCAACTCCACTTGGCTTAATCTTATCAAGCCTTCTGAGGGCAGGGAAACTCAAGCCCAAACACCCCTGCCCCCCTCAAACTGCTCTAAGAGCTTTCCTAACTAAGCTCCATGGGTGAAGATTCACAGAAAAGCCCAAACCCACAAATCCAGTACAAAATGAGAGGAAAAAGATAACAGGCAACTATAGGAGTGAAAGAGGGGAAAATATGAGCAAACAACAGAAAAAGAAAAAAGAAATCACAATTAACAGCTTCTATCCAGGCAATGAACAAAGAGCAAATGAAACAGAAGAAGATCAAGAAACGCCTAGCAAAAACACAGAAACTCCAACAAATAGGACACAGGCTTTGGAAGAACTCAAAATACAATTCACAATTAAGAGAGGCTGAAGCAAAATGGGAACTTAAAAAGCAAGATAAGCCATCTGGAAAAACAGGCACTTGAACTAAAACAAAAAAATAAAGTCCTAAAAGCCAAAATGAATAAGCTTGAAAATGAGGCAAAGGAGATGAAATATCAGAAGGAGAAGAATGACTGAAAAGCCAGGTATAAAATTCAGTCTTTAAAAACCAGAATACAACAATTAGAAGCAAGTGACTTCACAAGGCAGCAGGAAACTATGAAACAAAATCAAAAAAATGAAAAAATTGAAGAAAATATGAAACGCCTCATTCAAAAAACAGAAAATTTAGAAAATCGGTCCAGGAGCGACAAATTAAGAATCATTGCTCTACTGGAAGAACAAGACAAAAGAAAACGCCTGGACATCATCTTACAGCAAATTATCCAAGAAAACTGCCCCAACATTCTAGACTAAGAGGGATAAGTGGAGATTGAAAGAATCCACAGATCACCTCCTGTACTTTAATCCCCAACTGACAACACCCAGGAATATTATAGCCAAATTCAAGAACTACCAGACCAAGGAAAAAATATTACAAACTGATAAGAACTCATACAGATACCATGGAACTATACTGAGGATAACACAGGATCTGGCTGCATCTACACTGAAGGACCGAAAGGTATGGAATATGATATTCCAAAAAGGAAGGGAATCAGGTTTATAACCAAGAATCAAATACCCAACAAAAGTGAGTATATATTCTTGGAGGGAAAACTATGGTCATTTAATAAAAGAATTCCAAGCAAATAAAATAACTCTGAGGTATCACCTCACACCTAGCAGATTGGCTAAGATGACAGCAATAGACTGTAATGAATGCTAGAGGGGATGTGGCAAAGTTGGGACATTAATGCATTGTTGGTGGAGTGGTGAATTGATCCAACCATTCCGGAGGGCAATTTGGAACTATGCCCAAAGGGTGATTAAAAAAACTGTCTACAGGGGGCAGCTGGATGGCTCAGTGGATTGAGAGCTAGGCCTAGAGATGGGAGATCCTAGGTTCAAATCTGGCCTCAGACACTTCGCAGCTGTGTGACCCTGGACAAGTCACTTGACCCCCATTGCCTAGCCCTTACCACTCTTCTGCCTTGGAGCCAAAAGACGGAAGGTAAGGGTTTAAAAAAAAAAAACTGTCTACAGTTTGATCCAGCCAGAGCACTTCTGGGTTTGTACCCCAAAGAGATAATAAGGAAAAAGACATGTACAAGAATATTCATAGCTACGCTCTTTGTAGTGGCAAAAAACTGGAAAATTTCAATTGGGAAATGGCTGAACAAACTGTGTTATATGTTGGTAATGGAATAGTATTGTGTTCAAAGGAATAATAAATTGGAGGAATTCCATGGGAACTGGAATGACTTCCAGGAATGGATGCAGAATGAGAGGAGCAGAACCAGGAGAACATTGTACACTGTGATACAATCGAATGTAATGGACTTCTCCATTAGTGGCAAAGCAGTGATCCTGAACAACTCTGAGGGATCTACAAGAAAGCACACTATCCACATTCAAAAGAAAAACTGAGGGAGTAAAAACACAGAAGAAAAACAACTGTTTGATTACATGGGTCAAGGGGGATATGACTGGGGATATAGACTCTAAATGATCACCCTAGTGCAAGCATCAATAATATGGAAATAGATTTTGACCAATGACACATGTTAAAACCCAGTGGAATTGCTCATTGGCTACAGGAGAGGGTGGGAGGAGGTCAGGGAAAGAACATGATTCTTGTAAGCAGTGAAAATTTTTCTAAATTGACTAATTAAATAAAATTTTCCCAAAAAAAAAATTTAAAAAAAAAAAAGATTCTTCAGTATTGTAAGGCTTGATATAATCATCCACATGTCATTTCATCCCCAACATCCCCAAAAAAGGGCATCACCATCTACAGAGGATGCCTCTTCTATTTGGCTTTTTCACTGGCATCTTCCAAGTGACAGTTATAAATGAATTTATGCATCACTAAATATTAATAATCAGAAGGTTAAATTGAGTCGTGGTATAGCCATCCTTTCAGGAATTTTACTTTTTTACTATGTCCATAGAGAATACCTTATTAGAGAAGTCTTTAGGGAAGAATTTATAGTGTTCATGTCTCACAGTGAGCATTAAGAACATACTGAAAGCCCTCCATTCTGAATTCATATACAATTCTAAACTAAATTTCCCATGATGATATATTTTTTGGTTGCTTCTGGACACATGATGAAAAACTCTTATTTTCCTCCCCAAGTAAAGCAAATCTTCCATTTAGCTGCAACTTTCTTTTGGTTTTTGGTTTCATTTATGGGGGCAATGTCATAAATAAAAACACTTTAGCTTCTCAAGCGGTCAGTGAACAGCAATTCAAAGTACCAAGAGCTGGTTAATATTTATAGAGGACTAAAAACAAGGTACTTCTTAGGGCACTCTGCAGAAATGGAAGTCATGCAGGATTTAAGACCATCTTGTATTTTTCTTTGTTTGATATGTTGCCATGGCCAAATGATCAGGCTACTGATTATGAACCTCTCTATACTTTTGTTGGTTATTCCTCAGGAAAGAATATAGTCTATTGACAAGACAATAGAAACCCCCATCAAATTATAATCTGCCAGAGTTTACATTATACTTCATTTGCAAAACTATGAAAAGGGGAAGAATTTATGACCAAAAAAGATAGAGAACATTACAAGATGTAAAATGAATAACTCTGACTCTATGAAATTTAAAAGTTTTTGTACAAGAAAATCAATCTAACCAAGATTAGAAGGGAATGAACTGAGGGAAAATTTTATAACAAATTTTACTGATAAAGGTCTCATTTCAGAATAAAAGCATCAAGAAAAGCTGCTAGAGACAAAAAAAAAACAAAGAAAAAAAGCTGAAATGGACAGCTAAGACTTTGAACTTAGTAAATTTGTTTATATAAGAGGACAGATCGAAAACAAGACTTATATGTAAGACTATGTTGAAATAATAAAACAAAAGTAATTTCACATATTAGGGAAATAGCATGCATCACTACATAATTTGGAAGAAAGAAGAGATCCATCAGTCAACATGAGAAGTGGAAATCTGAAGAAACTTGATAAGTATTAAATCAACACAACACTATTAGACCCAAAACACAAAATCACAAACTAACATATTGAGATCTTGTTTACATAAACAAGTGTCTGAAATTGTATTTATGCAAAATGTAAATATGTATATAGTTAGTTCCATAAGGTCTTAGGCAAATAGAAAGATCAATAGATATTTCTATTTGACTGACATCAGGATGTGAAACAATGTATATTGTATTATATGTAAATAATTTCTATAAATAATGTATTAGTTTTAGTTAACTTAGAGTAAGTAGTATTAGCACTAAGATTCAAATTTCTTGTAATCGTTTTGTTCAACATTTATTGTACTGAATTTATTGTAAAACCCAAAACTACCCTTACCCAAACTTTCCTCCTAAGAATTCCTTAGGGTAGATTTAGTAAATTGGTAACTATAAGTAAGTGACCTTGGGAATGTCACAATAAAAAAAGGGGGAGGATTGTGGAAAGGAAACAAAACTGACAGTTGGTGGGGGAAGGGCCAACTGGGAGTGGCAGTTGGGTCTTATGACTAGCACTTCCTTCCTGGTGTTAGAGGAGGGAGGAGCTCATTCAGCCCAGGCTGGAGTGGCATGCCTCTTCTTGGTTCAGCCAGAAGGTTCAGGCCCAATCACTTCTGAAAGTTAGAATTGTTCTTCTTTGCTTTCTGTCTACTAAGATTCTGAATTAGACAAAGCAAGGACTGATATAGACGGGAGTGGGAGAAACCCTCTGCCAGCCTCTGGGGCCTGGCCTCAGCTCTGAAGCTGAGGAAGAAACTCCAATCCCAATTGGTTATTAAACTTTATATTATTTGAATTCGCAGTCTGATAAGTGGACTATCTTTTCTGGGCATAGAAGGAGCTGAACATCATTTCAGTCATTCAACGACAAACAGTCCTTATTGGACCCCTGCTTCTTCCTCTCGGCAGAGGGCATCTCTCTCCTTTGCCTCACCAAGCAATATTCCTTCTCTCCCTTTAAACTCCTCCATACCCCCATACAAACCTCCCATTTATACGCTGGTTTTTCAATCAACTCCTCCTTTCCCAATAAATATTACAATAATAATATGAAAATATATTCTAAACCACTCCTGATTAGAGAAGTGCAAATTAAAACACCTCTGAGCTACCTCATACCTACCAGACTGGACAATAGTGATAATTGTAGGCAGGGATACAGCAAAATTGAGACACATGCATTTTTTATGAAGTTCTAAAATGATCCAACAATTCAGGAGGGCAATTTGGAACTATTCCCAAAGGGAACAATGTATACTCTCTGACCCAATACCACGCCTAGGTCTATATCCTAAAGAAATTTTTTTTAAAAGGGGGGAGGGTAGCTACTTGTAAAAAAATATATATATTTATAGCAGCTCATTGTGGTGGCAAAAAAATCGGGAAATTGAAGGTTTGTTCATTAATTGATGAATGACAGGACATTGTGGTATATGATGATGAAACACTAATGAGTTGTAAGAATTTATCAACAAGATGATTTCAGAAGGAGATAGAAAGATCTACATAAACTGATACGGAGTGAAATAAGCAGAACCAGAAGAACATTGTACAGAATAAGCAATATTGTGGAATAATAAACTATGATAGCTATTTTCAGCATTGGAATGATAAAGGACAATTCTAAGGGACTTATGTCAAAGAATGCTATCCCACCTCCAGAGAAAAAACTGTCGTAGTCAGATGCAGATCAATGCATATTAGTTTTATCAAAGTTTTGGGTTTTATACAATTATTCTCTTTTTAAAATACATGGAAATGTTTTGTATAACAATATACAGAAAAAATTGCTTGCCAGCTCCAGGAAGAAGAAAAACAATCTGGATCATATAACTTCTGAAAACTTATATGGAAAATTATCACATGAAATTAGTTAAAATAGCTTTACAAAAAAACAAAGAAAATAATTATTTAGAAACTCTCATATCTTACTCTAATGCTCAAACGAATGAACCCAAAATCTCTGTTCTACCAATAATAAAATGTCCTTCATATGAGATCTCTTCCTTTTATGTTCTATCTCATTACATAACTGAAACTCAGTTCTTCCTAAGGGATTTTGCATCTCTGGTTACCTTCTCCAATACTGGATGTATGTCAGGCCCCAAAAAACAGTGCGTCAGAAGAACGAATGGACACCATTTTTGCCCCTGACTTCAACTTCTCAAACTGCTCTCTATATTTGACACTAAGAAAATTCTCCTTTTTTGAGGTTCATTCTATCCAAATATAATCCCCGATCCTCAAAGACACTATACTAGTTAGTCTTCATCCTCTTTCAAGCTTAGTAAACTGATAATGTCCTTGAGTAACCTTCCTATGCTCTTCCCCCACCCTTAAACTTGGAGACTTTGAAGGTAATATCCCCTCAATTATACTTGTTTCTCATATAAATCCCTCAAATCACATGCTCTCCCTCTTCATTCTTGACTCCTGGCCTCCTTCAAATTCCAGCTAAGCCCTACCCACTTTCTAGGAGAAGTCTTCTTCTAATCCCCTTAAAAAAAAAAAAAACTTAACCTGTCTTAGAATTAATACAATATATTGGTTCTAAGGCAGAAGAGCCTTAAAGGCGAGGTAATAGGGGAAATGAAGAGAACATTATATACATTAATAGCAGTACTGTCCAAAAAAAAATGTGAATGACAAAGCTATTAAGTTATATGAATATTCAAATCAATTACAAAGAACCTTTGAAGATGCGAACTACCTCCAGAGAAAGAACATGTATGGTATAATAAATAATTGTATAAACTATGTATTATATAGTTTCATATGCATATGTGTCAAATGTTGACCCTCTCTAGTGCTGGGTTAGGAGGGGAGGGAGGGAAGGAAGGAAACAACTTGGAACTTAAATGTAAAAAATACATTTTTTTTTTAAAGTTAAATTTTAATGAACAAAATGTCCTATTATTTTTATCACCCACTAAACCCACCTTCCCCCATGACTAAACTGAAGCATTTCCTTGTAAAAAATAATGAGGCAAAACAAATCCGTACTTTGGTCACATCTGAGAACAAATTAGGTACTACTAACTAGGCCATCTCTCAGACAAAAAGTTTCATCATAAAGTCTTAACTGAAAGCTGCTTAAGACAAAGCTCAAGTCATTCAATGCTTTCCTTCATATTATTGTTGTCCTTATCCATAAACTGTTGTCATGATTTTGTTTCTTTCATTCTGCATTATCACTTTCTGGCCTTTAATGTTCCTTTGTCCATTGTCCTTTGCTCAACATTTTTAAAAAAATCATATAATCCATAGAATCCCTTAAAACTGTCATAGTCCTAGATATTTACTTCTTTCCACTTTCCTTCTTTATACTTCATAGGCAAACTGTTAGAAGAAAAAAAATCACAAAGCATTGGCCCATTTTTGGCAAAAAATAAAACATCCTCTCCAAAACTTCCTTTCTCTGAATGGATATCTTCTCTCCCTCCAACTGCCACCCATCCTTTTTGGCTCCCCTCTATGTGTTATCTTCCCTCATTAGAGGGAAGGAACTATCATTTTTTTTTTTGCTTAAAGTTATATGCTCAGTACAGTGATGCTATACAATAAGAGCTTAATAATTAGTCTAATCTCTAACTTACATTTAAAAACATGCATTTTTAGTCAGAATTTCAAAAATAATATAGATGGTAAATATGTAATTTTCTTCCTTTTTGACAATTTTATTACTTGAACCATATCATACATCTTTTGAAATGTTCATTTTTCACATATAAATGTAAATAATGTATATCATATTAATATATTCATGTAGTGAACATTTATAATAAGTGTATGTTTTTACATGTAAATGGATACATATGTAAATGCTTGCATAATATGATAGACCTCACACTTTTGTTTTTAGGAAAATTTGAAGCATATGTGAAAAAATTTGAAGCACTGTGGAAAGAATTTGGAGTTTAGAGACTCTTCACTCTAATTTCATCTCCAGTACTTCCAGCTAAGTGGACCTAGGCAAGTAACTTAATCTCTGATAGCCTCAGGTTCCTTTAACAGCAAAATAAGAATTCCACTGGATATAGCCATTTCATAGAGTTGGTGAAGTTGACACAAGATAATATATATGTTTAAGGCATCCCCAGTTACATCTCCTAAGTTACAATTGAGTTCAAACTAAAAAAATAATTTGAGAGATATTCAACCATACAACTTTATTAAGCCAGAAGCCAACAATTCCCCACACAGACTCTCATGCTAGAGGGGAGAAATTAATTCACAATGAGATAAATTCCACGGTAACCATTCCAGCAGAAACTCACAGCAACATGACTTCGTGTGTGTGTGTGTGCGCGCGTGCGTGTGCGTGCGTGTGCGTGCGTGTGCGTGTGCGTGTGTGTGTGTGTGTGTGTGTGTGTGTGTGTGTGTGTTTAAACCCTTACCTTCTGTCTTGAAATCAATACTGTATATTGGTTCCAAGGCAGAAGAGTGGTAAGGGCTAGGCTATGGGGGGTCAAGTGACTTGCCTAGGATCACACAGCTGGGAAGTATCTGAGGCCAGCTTTGAACCTAGGACTTCCAGTCTCTAGGTCTGGATCTCAATCCACTGAGCTACCCAGCTGCACCACCACCACCCCACTTCCTGTGGTTTTGAAGGAACTTTATCCCTCTCTGCTCTTTACTGCTATTTTTACCTATTCAGCTGTTCCCGAATGAAGATTTGGCTCTATTCTGTCAGATGCTTCATTTGTACCTCCTGTATTGCTGTAAATCACTGATTCTTCTCCTCTACAGCTGTCATTTTGTCCTGAAGTTACCATTACCTCAGTCTTCCTGGTTAATATCCAAATAAAACTGGTTCATTACTATCTACTATTGCTTGAATTTCCAGTAAGGTCTCTTCTAGTTTGACACTTCCCAGCTATATTCCTGAACCACTATTTAATGATCTTTGAGTTTTAAATCATTTGAACATCAGGCCTCAGATATATGTCAGAGCCACACTTCCTAGCCCACATCACAATTCTAAAATCTTATGATTCACCTACCTCGTAGCTCCAGCTAAGCGAAGCCTAAAAAAGAGCCCTCAAACAGCTGCCATGAAATACTTCTTTCCAGGGCAGCTAGTTGGCTCTAAAGTCAGCCTGGAATCAGGAGGTCCCGAGTTCAAACCTGACTTCCAATACCCCCTAGCTGTGTGGTCCTACGCAAGTCATTTAGAGCCCTATGACCTAACCTTTACCACTTTTCTATCTACCACAATTACATCAAAGGCCTTGCCTTTTTAAGTATATTGGTGCTTTGCGAACCTTAAGGTTTATTTTTTTTAATCTTATAAGTCTGTATCCTGCTATTATTCTTTTATACTTTATGCCCTATGGATCATTTTGCAAAGGTAAATAAACTGTTATTACTTGAACAAAAGTACTGGAACATAAACTCATCTTCTGCAGGTTCACTGAAAGCAAATCACTATATTTCCATATGAGTTTGATTTAGCCTTTTAGATCTCAAATCTGAAAACTTTCTGTTCCAAATCCCTTATATATCCACATCATCCATATCTATGAAAATTGTTGCTCATAAATTCCTACAGATTGTTATATAGTTTTGGGCTTCAGTTATTTCAGTCTGACACTACAGGAATCATTTGGGTTGGCAAAGATACTGAAGTTGTTTGATATTTCCTTCTCCAGCTCATTTTCAGATAAGGAAACTGAGGGAAACAGGATTAAGTTACTTGCCCAGGGAAATATATATACTTAAGTGTTTGAGGCCAAATATGAATTCAGGACCAGGTCCAGCAGTCTATCCACTGTGTCAAAATGTTAGGCTGTGACCATGCTCAGGTTCTAGTACTGGATTAATTACTCTTCCTATTGATTCTATTTGCCATCTGTATTCAAACTTGAAACATTCAATCTCTATATTTCCTTAAGGGTACATTAAGAATTATACATTTATAAAATTCAAATGACACCTTTTTATCATTGCAGAAAGATCAAGAGATAAAGAGGCTATTTAATTTGACTATTACTAATATGAAGTTCTATAAAACAAAACAATGACAAAATATTTTTGCAAAGCAGGTAATCCTCAGGTAATTTGCAGTTTTTTAAGTATTAGAGAAACTAAAGGAAGTTTAACATAAGTTAGACTTTTACAAATTATAAAATTATTTTAGATTGTTACAAAATAATTAAAATACAGGGGCAATAAGTATATTACAATGCAATCAAGTATCCCCTACAGCAAAACATTAAACAATAAGACTGAATAAAGACTTTCTCCAGACTTGATGGGATATATAATATTCATAGGATTAGATTTAGAATTGAAAGGGGTCTTAGTAAGGAAAATGATGACTACAGATATTAAATGACTTCCCTAAGGTCACACACATAGTAAGAGATAGAGCAGAAGAACTCAAATGCTCAAGACATCAAATACAACATTCTTTCCATCTTACCACAGGACATTCTATTCCAAGGAGTTAATCTTTCCATTCTAGCGACTTTTAGATATTATTGTTCACTGTTTATAACTACATTTGACAATTCTAAAACACTTTACCAATGATTTCTAAAGATAAAATGTCTAACTCAAGTGCTCCTGCCAAAAATATCCTCTAGGTTATATCTGACTATAGCTATTACTAAAACAAAGCCAATAAACAGTATTTTGCTTATTAATAGTGTAACATTCAACTCCCTTAACTAAAGAAATTTTTTAAATTATTCCATTGATTAAATTAGGTGAACACAGAATATTATACTTGTCAGATATTTGCGAAAGGAAAGATTTTAGAACAAAGCAAGAGTTAGAAGAAAATACAAAATATAAAATAAATAATTTTGATTACATTAAATTAAAAAGTTTTATACAAACAAAACCAATGTAACTAAAATTAGAAAGGAAGCAACAAATTGGGAAAAAATCTTCATAGCGAAAACCTGACAAAGGTCTAATTACTCAAATTTATAAAGAGTTAAATCAATTGTACAAAAAAAATCAAGCCATTCTCCAATTGATAAATGGGCAAGAGACATGAATAGGCAATTTGCAGATAAAGAAATCAAAACTATTAATAAGCTATTGAGAGTGTTCTAAATCTCTTATAATCAGATAAATGCAAATCAAAACAACTCTGAGGTATCACCCCACACCTAGCAGATTGGCTAATGTGACAACAAAGGAAAGTAATAAATGCTGGAAGGGATGTGGCAAAATTGGGACATTACTATATTCCTGGTGAAGTTGTAAATTGATCAAACCATTCTGGATGGAAATTTGGAACTATACCCAAAGGGCACTAAAACTGCCTCTGATTCAGCCATACCACTGCTGGGTTTATATCCAAAGAGATAATAAGAATATTCATAGCTGGCGCTCTTTGTAGTGGCAAAAAATTGGAAAATGAGGGGATGTCCTACGATTAGGGAGTAGCTGAACAAATTGTGATATCTGATGGTGATGGAATACTATTGTGCTCAAAGGAATAATGAACTGAAGGAATTCCATGTGAACTGGAATGACCTCCAAAAATTGATGTAGAATGAAAGGAGCAGAACCAGGAGAATATTATACACAGAGACGAATTCACTGTAGTACAATCGAATGTAATGGACTTTTCTACTAGCAGCAATGCAATGATCTAGGACAATTCTAGGGACTTATGAGAAAGAATGCTATCCACACTCAGAGGGAAAACTGTGAGAATAGAAACACAGAAGAAAAATAACTGTTTGATCACATAGGTCGGTGGAGATATGATTGCTTGGGGATATATTATTACCCTAGTGCAAATTATCAATAATATGGAATGGGTCTTGATGAATGACACATGCAAAACCCAGTGGAACTGGGTAGAACTAAGGATCAGCTACGGGAGGGGAGTGGGAGAAGGGGAAGGAAAGAACATGAATCTTGTAACCATGGGAAAATATCCTAAATTAACTAATTAAATAAAATTTTCTGAAAGCCAAAATAAATGAATGAATGAATAAATGAACAGAAAATAATAGAATGGTTAAGCCAACATCTCTTGAAGAAAACAAGAGATCAACGAAAAGTTTCATACAAGAAAATGGTAAGTACATAAAAGAAGTAGAAGAGATCAAGAAGAGGTATCAAGAATACAAAACTACTTACTATACAAGAAAAATCTTAAGGACGGTTACTGATCTTGGAGCCAGATATCCTAGAGAATGGTCTCAAATGGGCGTTAGGAAGTGTTGTTAACAATAAGGCTAATAGGGGGCAGCTGGATGACTCAGTGGATTGAAAGCCAGGCCCAGAGACAGGAGGTCCTGGGTTTAAATCTGGCCTCAGATACTTCCTAGCTGTGTGAACCTGGGCAAGTCACTTGACCCTCATTGCCTAGCCCTTACCACTCTTCTGCCTTAGAACCAATATACAGTATTGATTCTAAGATGAAAGGTAAGAGGTTAAAATTTTAAAAAATAAGGCTAATGGAGTAGTGAAATTCCAAGTGAGCTATTTAAAATCCTAAAAGGTGACACATTAAAGAGCTGTATTCAGTATGCCAACAAATTTGGAAACTCAACAGTGTCCGAAAAGATCAGTTTATATATCAGTCTAAAGAAGGACAATGTCCAAGAATGTTCAAATTACTGAACAAACTGAACAATTGCACATTTTACATGCCAGCAAGGTCATGCTTAAGATTCTGCAAGTGGGGCTTTAGTCATATGTGAACCAAGAATTACCAGAATAGCAGGCTGGTTTTTCAAACAGGCAACATTCCCTGGAGAATTGTGGAGAAAGCAAAGAAGTTCGAAAAAAACATCTTCTGCTTCACTGGTTATACTAAAGCCTTTGTGTGGATCACAACAAAATGTGTCAAATTCTCAAAGAGATGGGAGTACGAGATCATCTTACTTGCCCTCCTGAGGATGTATGCAAACCAAGAAGCAAGAGTTAAAACTGAACATGGAACAACTGCTTGGTTTTAAAAGTGGGAGTATGACAAGGCTACATGTTGTCACATTAATAGAGAACCATCACGCAAAATACGAGGTTGGACAAATTAAAAGCCAGAATTAAAGTTTCTGGGAGAAATATCAACAATCTTAGATATGCAAACAATGCCACTCTGACAGTGGTAAGTGAAGAAATGAGAAGAGATAACAGTCAAAAGTTCAAAAGCTGACTTTAAGCTTACCATGACCAAATGACTTAACAATTACAGCAGCAAAACTATAGCAATTATAATTAAAACTCATGTTTCCTCTTGCCACAAGATCCAGACTCCCTCTCCACTGGTTTACATAAATTTAATTAAGTAATCTAAAAACTAGTCATATATGTTTTAAAGCTGTTATATTTGTTAAATGTTTGGCATAATGGATAGAAAATTGACCATATACCCAGAAAGGCCTGGATTCAACTGCTGCCTCTGACATATGCTAAGTGTTTTCAATACTAGGCAAGTCACCTTGCCCTCAGTACTCCAAGTAATTCTCTTACTGTTAAAGAGTTATTAACCCTTTTTGTGTCATGGACTCCTTAAAGGAAGCCTGAAAAGTCCTTTCCAGAATAATGTTTTTAAAAGCATAAAACATATATTGCTAGAAACTGATTGTTTTAAAATAGTATTTTTTTTAACAATTAAAAAAGTTCATGGACCTCCTGCAAGAATGCCTAACCAAGACAAGTTACAGAGGAAGTGCTTACCTGCTTTGGTGGAGGGGGTTTCTCAGCAGGGAGTTCCTTATCATTGTGAAACCAACAATCTAGTTCTTATCCCTTGCACTGTGTGTATATATATATATATATATATATATATATATATATATATATTAGCTGCATTCGATAATAGCCTATACCCCAGAAATACTGGGATTGATATTTTTTATTGTTTTCTTTCATATGGACATATAGAAATAAGCCTTCTACTTTTACTGGGCATCTTTTAGGGTACCCTAATTAACCTGGCAATTAAAAAATAAAAAAGCAACCAAGTTATAAGAGAAGATTTTGAGTTAATCATTTTTGTGTAGTGCAAATATTTTTGCTTACACTAAATTTCAGCATAACTGGAATTTGCTCATTTCCATACCTCCCTTCCTCAACCCAAGGTCTTATCACTTTTCACATGGAAATTCTTTGAAGTCTATATATTTTATCCTATACATTTCAAAATACTCTGAGAAAAGTGCTCCAGACTCCCAAAGGGGTCTATAAAATAAAAAGATTAAGAACCACAGTTTTTCTAGACAGTTTTCAGAAGGAGAAATCAAAGCTAAAAATAATTATATGAAAAAAAAGTTGTTAATCACTAATAATTAGATGCAAACTAAAACAATCCAAACGAACCACCACCTCACACTCATCTAATCAGCTAGAAAAAGAAAATGACAAATATTGGAGGAGATGTGGGAAAATAGATACATTAATGCACTGCTGGCAGAACTGTGACCAGTCCAACCATTCTGGAGAACAACCTAAAGCAGGGATGGTGAACCTTTTACAAACTACATCCCATGCCCCACCTCACCTACAGACCACTTGACCTGCTCCACCAACTTACCCCAGAGACAGGGGAGGGAAAAAGCACTCCCATAGTTCAGTTGGGCAAAGAGGGGAATGATGTGAAAAAAATGCCCTTAGGATTAGAAACAAATTTAGGGTTATAAACTAATTTAGGATTAGGATTAGAAAGAAATTTAAAGTTACAGTTCAAATTTAGGATTAGGGTTTGAAACGAATTTAGGGTTAGGGAAGGGATGAGAACTCCGCAACCCCTCTACCTCAGTCTCTATCTTGGCAGTCTGTGACCCACTCACCTTATCCCAGACAATCCCAGGCAAGAGAGAATGAGTGCTCCCATTGGACTGCTGGGCAGAGGAGTAGATCAAGTGAAAAAATGTCCTCTTACATGGTGGAGAAGGGAAAGGAAGCAGCTTGACTGGAGTCCCTCTGCCTTTGTAGAACTCTAGCAGGCAACAGGCCCATGCCCACAGAGAGGTCACTGCATGCCTTTTCTAGCATACATGCCTTAGGTTTGCCATCACAGATCTAAGGCAATGCCTAAAGGGCTATAAAACTGTGCATACTCTCTGGTCCAACAATACCCCTATTAGGTCCATACCCCAAAGATAATAAAAAGGAAAGCCATTCATATATACAGAAAACAGTGATAACAGCTCTTTTCATGGAGGCAAAGAATTAGAAACTGAGAAAATGCCCATCAATTGGAGTATGGCTGGACAAGGTATGACATAAGATTGTGATAAAATACTACTGTGCTATAAGAAAAGAAAGACTCCAAAAAACATAAGAATATAAGAATTGGTATAAAGTGAGCAGAATCAGATGAACAAGGAAAACAATCTACTAGTAATAGTAATACGGTAATGATAATCAGCTGTGAAAAACTTAGTAACTCTGACCTATCTATATTGTGATCTACCACAATTCCAAAGGACTCATTATCTAAAACTCTTTTAAAAATCTCCAGAGAATTGATAAAATCAAGAATGTGGTACGAAGAATATTTTTTCTTTATTTACATTAATTTTCCCCCAGAACATGGCTTAACATGAAAATGTTTTGCATGACTTTAGATGTATAATGTGTATTATATTTCTTAACTTCTCAATGGATAGGGAGTGAAGAGAAGAATGAATTTAAAACTGAAAAATAAAAATTAATTTTTTTAAAGAAACCCTATTCAAACAAAGGGCTATAAAACTGTGCATACCTTTTGATCCTATAATACCACTACTGAGTTTTTCTACTAAAGAGATCATAAAAAAAGGGGAAAGGAACTACTTGTACCAAAATATTTATGGCAGCTCTTTGTGTTGTGGCAAAGAATTGGAAATTAAGGGAATGTTTATCAAGTGGGGAATGGCTGAGCAAATTGTGCTATATGTTAGTGATAGAATATTATTGTGCTATAGGAAATGAATAGGAGGATGCTTTCAGAAAAACCTGGAAAGAGCTACATGAACTGATGCAGTGCAAAATATGCAGAACCAGGAAAATATTATACACAGAAACAGCAATATTGTACTCTCATAGCAATTCAATTAATGACCTGGGTCAATTCTAAAGGACTTATGACAAAGAATGGAATCCAACTCCAAAGAAATAACTGTTGGGAGACTGATGTAGATCAAAGCATATTAGCTTTTACATTAGTTTATTTACAGTTTTATTTTGGGATTTTTGTTTGATATGAATATTCTCTTACAACAATGACCGATATCAAATTATGTTTTGTATAATACATGTATTCAAAAAGGAAGTCAGCTTTAAGAAGGTTGGCTCAAGGAAGAAAGTCAGCCTCAGGAATCACCTTCAGCTCGAGTCATTGTCTTCACCTGCCTCTTGAAGGGAACTTGGGTGAGCTGGATTTCCCTTCCTGTCTTCTGGAGAGAATTTAATTCCAGTTGAAGGTCAACAAATCATGGCTGAGTAGGTTAAAGTCTTCTCTACCCTTTTGTATTTCTGTACTTTCACTCTTTCCACCTCTTTTTGTAAATAAAAGCTATTAAAGGTCACTTAAGAGTTTGAGCAATAATACTTTGAATCATGTATTTTAGTCAAACCCTTAATTTTAACCCTTACATGTATAACCTAGAATCAAATTGCTTACCATCTCTGAGAGGGAGAAACAGAAGGAGGAAGATAATTTAGATCTTATAACTTTAGAAAATGTATGATGAACATTGTTATTACATGTAATTGGGAAAATAAATATCTTTGAAAAAAAATAAAAGAACCCCTATTCTAGAATAAGAGGAAATAACACCGAAGGAAACAAAGGGAAAAACAGCTTATACTCATGAAGTATAAACAGGAAAGCTATACTAAAAACAACAAAACTTTGATGGTGTAGTCAATTCTCATGGTATCTGAAAAAAAAAAAGAAATGTCCATTGGTATAAAAAAGATTCTCAGACCTTATAAAGCAGGTTCCATACTATGATATTTGTACAAAATTAATCTCACTTTACATACAATTTTTATAAGGATATTAGATGGGATTGGGCAAATTTTCTAAAGCAATATTCCACAACAGGTCCCTTATTTACTATCAAATAACTACCTGAAAGATGTAGAAAATACAAAGATCCTACTGTGGTTAAACAGTTCACTGACTATGGGGAAAAAAAATAAGCATTTGGTAAGCATAGGTAGAAAAAACATAATAAAGATTTTCCATCAACAAAGTTGTCTTCTATATATACATAAAAATTATTGTTAAAAGTATTTTCTTAATCTCTTCCTCTGTCTCCTTAAGAGGCTGGAGAAGCACAATTTCTAAATAGATCAAAACTGATAGGAGTCAGTGAGGCAGAGCTGAAGATTCCATTACCAGGGAAACCAAGGCAGAGGAGAAAAAGTAGCCAGTCCTCTGACAGAAAGTTAGGGGGGACAGTTGGTGAGTGAGGGGATAAGGAAGCTGCCATGAACAGTTAAAGGTCTTTTGCCTCTGGGATCTCTAGAGAAGACAAGGTCTGTCTCTGAGGCAAGGATCTGCTAACAATTGGCTATTGAAAGTTGGGTAGCTTATAGAAAACATTGGAGTGAATGAGTAAGTGGTAGTTGTCTTATTATTTTGGGGAGTTAGGGAATTAGTGAATAATTTATAGAGTGGGTTGAGATAGGCGTGCCCTGCCAGGCAGAAGAAACTGTCTTCAGAAGACAGAGATTGTTTTAGGACATTTTAGTTAGTATGAGGAATTTTAGGAATATTTATAGGGTATAAGATTAATAATCTCTTTCCTCTTTTCTATCTTCTTATCTCTTTCTCAGATTAAACAAAAATTTCTATTAAACTGCTCTCCTCACTTTGTCGAACTCCTTAATTTAACCCTTACACTATATAAATTATATATTTATGACCTTAAAGATATAACATTACACCTAGCAGATTGGCTAAAATGACAGTAAAGGAAAGTAATGAATGCTGATGGGGAGTTGGCAACATTAGGGCATTACTGCATTGCTGGTGGAGTTGTGAATTGATCCAACCATTCTGGAGGGCAATTTGGAACTATGCCAAAGGGCGCTAAAAGACTGTCTGCCCTTTGATACAGTCATAGCACTGCTGGGTTTGTACCTCAAAGAGATAATAAGGAAAAAGACTTGTACAAGAATATTCATAGCTGCGCTCTTTGTGGTGGCAAAAAATTGGAAAATGAAGGGATGCCCTTCAATTGGGGAATGGCTGAACAAATTGTGGTATATGTTGGTGATGGAATACTATTGTGCTCAAAGGAATAATGAACTGAAGGAATTCCATGTGAACTAGAATGACCTCCAGAAATTGATGCAAAGTGAAAGGAGAAGAACCAGGAGAACATTATACAGAGACTGATACACTGTGGTACAATCGAAAGTAATGGACTTCTCTACTAACAGAAATGCAATCATCCAGGATGATTCTGAGGGACTTATGAGAAAGAACACTATTCACATCCAGAGAAAGAACTGTGGAAGTAGAAACAGAAAAGAAAAACAACTGCCTGATCACATGGGTTAATGGGGTTATACATTGTTTATAGACTCTATAAACAATCACCCTAGTGTAAATATTAATAATATGGAAATAGTATTCTTCCCCTTCCCTTCCCACGCGTATCTTCACACAAAGAAGGGAAGAATACTCTTATAAGAAGGAGAGGAAGAGAGCACTAATAGGTAATACTTAAACCTTACTCTCAGTGAAATCAACTCTGAGAGGGAAGAGCACCTAGATCCACTGGGATCTTGAATTCTATCTTACCCTACAGGGTAAGGGAGAAGGGAAAACTAAGGGGGGGATGGGGGAGGGAGTACAAAAAGGGAGGGACCAAAAAGGGAAGCTAATCAAAGGAGGGAATTAGGGGGATTAATTAAAAGTAAACCACTGCTTTAAAAGGATATAGCAAAATAAGAAAGGACAGAACTAGGAGAGGATATCAAAATGCTGGGGAATTCACAAGCAACAATCATAACTTTGAACATGAATGGGATGAACTCGCCCATAAAACGTAGATGAATAGGACAGTGGAAAAGAATCCAAAATCCTACCATATGTTGTCTACAAGAAACACCTCTGAGGCAGGTAGATACTCACAAGGTCAGAATGAAAGGTTGGAGCAAGAATTGAAGGAGGTAATAGATAGTAAAACCATACTAGTGGGAGCTATGAACCTACCACTATCAAATTTAGATAAATCAAATCAAAAAATAAGAAAAAGGTAAAAGAGGTGAACGAAATCTTAGAAAAGTTAGAATTAATAGATATATGGAGAAAAACAAATACGGACAAAAAGGAATAAACCTTTTCAGCAGCAGATGGTACATTCACAAAGATTGACCACATACTAGGTCATAAAAACATGGCATACAAATGCAGAAAAGCAGAAATAATAAATGCAACCTTTTTAGATCATAAGGCAATAAAAATAATGATAAGGGTACATGGAGAGCCAAATCAAAAATTAATTGGAAATTAAATAATATGATTCTCCAAAATCAGTTAGAGAACAAATCATAGAAACAATAATTTCATTGAAGAAAATTACAATGATGAGACATCCTTTCAAACTTTATGGGATGCAGCCAAAGCAGTACTTAGGGGAAAATTTATACTCTTGAGTTCATATATTAACAAATTAGGAGAATCAATGAATTGAACATGAAAATCAAAAAACTTGAAAGCGAACAAATTAAAAACCCCCAGAAGAAAACAAAATTAGAGATCCTAAAAATTAAGGAAGAAATTAATAAAATCAAAAGTGATAGAACTATTGAACTAATAAATAAGACTAGAAGATGGTATTTTGAGAAAATAAAACAAAATACACAAAGTACTAGTCAATCTAATTTAAAAAGGACAGAAGAAAACCAAATTAACAGTATCATAAATGAAAAGAGAAAACTCACCTCCAATGAAGAGGAAATTAAGGCAATCATTAAAAAATATTTTGCCCAATTATATGGCAATAAATATGCCACTCTAGGTGATATGGATGAATATATACAAAACTATAAATTGCCTTGATTAACAGAAGAAGAAATGGAATTTTAAATAATCCCGTATCAGAAAAAGAAATCGAACAGGCAATCAAAGAACTCCCTAAGAAAAAATCCCCAGGGCCTGATTGATTCACAAGTGAATTCTATCAAACATTCAAAGAACAGCTAATCCCAATACTATACAAACTATTTGACATAATAAGCAAAGAGGGAGTTCTACCAAATTCCTTTTATAACACAAATATGGTACTTATTCCAAAGCCAGGCAGGTCAAAAATGGAGAAAGAAAACTATAGACCAATCTCCTTAATGAACATAGATGCAAAAATCTTAAATAGGATACTAGCAAAAAGATGCCAGCAAGTGATCACGAGGGTTATTCACTATGATCAGGTGAGATTTATGCCAGGAATACAAGGATGGTTCAATATTGGGGAAAGCATCCACATAATTGACCATATCAACAAGCAAACTAACAAAAATCACATGATTATCTCAATAGACACAGAAAAAGCCTTTGACAAAATATACCACTCATTCCTACTGAAAACACTATAAAGTATAGGAAAAGAAGGGTCTTTCATAAAAATAATAAACAGTATCTATCTAAAAACCATTAGCCAACACCATCTGCAATGGGGATAAACTAGATGCATTCCCAATACGATCAGGAGTGAAACAAGGATGCCCATTATCGCCTCTACTATTTAACATTATACTAGAAATACTAGCAGTAGCATTTAAAGAAAAAGAAACTGAAGGTATTAAAATTGGCAATGAAGAGACCAAGCTATTACTCTTTGCAGATGATATGATGGTCTACTTAAAGTGTCCTAGAGAATCAACTAAAAAGCTAGTCAAAATAACAACTTTAGCAAAGTTGCAGGATACAAAATAAACCCACATAAGTCATCAGCATTTCTATATATCTCTAACATATCTCAGCAGCAGGAATTAGAAAGAGAAATTCCATTCAAAATCACCTTAGACACTATAAAATACTTGGTAATCTTTCTGCCGAGACAAACACAGGAACTATATGAACACAACTACAAAACACTTTCCGCACAACTAAAACTAGATTTGAGCAATTGGAAAAACATTAACTGCTCATGGGTAGGATGAGCTAACATAATAAAAATGACCAATCCTACCCAAACTTATCTACTTATTTAGTGCCAAAGCCATCGAACTTCCAAAAAATTTTTACTGAATCAGAAAAAACCATAACAAAGTTCAAATATTTGGAATAACAAAAGATCAAGGATATCCAGGGAAATAATGAAAAAAAAAATACAAAGGTAGGTGGCCTTGCAGTACCAGATCTCAAACTATATTATAAAGCAGTGGTCATCAAAACAATTTGGTACTGGCTAAGAGACAGAAAGGAGGATCAGTGGAACAGACTTGGGGTAAGTGACCTCAGCAAAACAGTGTATGACAAACCCAAAGATCGCAGCTTTTGGGACAAAAATCCACTACTCAACAAAAATTGCTGGGAAAATTGGAAGACAGTGTGAGAGAGATTAGGCTTGGATCAACACCTCACACCCTACACCAAGATAAACTCAGAATGGGTGAATGACTTGAACATAAAGAAGGAAACTATAAGTAAATTAGATGAACACAGAATAGTATACATGTCAGACCTTTGAGAAGGGAAAGATTTTAAAACCAAGCAGGATTTAGAAAGAGTCACAAAATGTAAAATTTTGACTACATCAAATTTAAAAGTTTTTATACAAACAAAACCAATGTAACCAAAATCAGAAGGGAAAAATAACAAACTGGAAAACAATCTTCATAACAAAAACCTCTGACAAAGGTCTAATTACTCAAATTTATAAAGAGCTAAATCAATTGTACAAAAAATCAAGCCATTCTCCAATTGACAAATGGGGAAAGGACATGAATAGGCAATTTTCAGTCAAAGAAATCAAAACCATTAATAAGCACATGAAAAAGTGTTCTACATCTCTTATAATCAGAGAGATGCAAATCAAAACAACTCTGAGGTATCACCTCACACCTAGCAGATTGGCTAACATGACAGCAATGGAAAGTAATGAATGCTGGAGGGGATGTGGCAAAGCTGGGACATTAATGCATTGCTGGTGGAGTTGTAAATTGATCCAACAATTCTGGAGGGCCATTTGGAACTATGCCCAAAGGGTGATAAAAGACTGTCTGCCCTTTGATCCAGCCATAGCACTGCTGGGTCTGTACCCCAAAGAGATAATAAGGAAAAAGACATGTACAAGAATATTAATAGCTGGTGCTCTTTGTGGTGGCAAAAAATTGGAAAATGAAGGGATGCCCTTCAATTGGGGAATGGCTGAACAAATTGTGGTATATGTTGGTGATGGAATACTATTGTGCT
This sequence comes from Monodelphis domestica, assembly GCF_027887165.1. Classification (NCBI taxonomy): domain Eukaryota; kingdom Metazoa; phylum Chordata; class Mammalia; order Didelphimorphia; family Didelphidae; genus Monodelphis; species Monodelphis domestica. The sequence goes on from NC_077233.1 coordinate 126,166,414, forward strand.
CAAAGGAATAATAAAGTGGAGAAATTCCATGGGAACTGGACTGACCTCCAGGAACTGATGCAGAGCTAAAGGAGCAGAACCAGGAGAACATTGTACACAGAGACTAATACACTGTGGTACAATCAAATGTAATGGACTTCTCCATTAGTGACAATGCAGTGATCCTAAACAACTTGGAGGAATCTATGAGAAAGAATACTATCCACATTCAGAGGAAACACTGTGGAAGTAAAAACACCAAAGAAAAACAACTGCTCAATGACATGGGTTGAAGTGGATATGAATGGGGATGTAAACTCTAAATGAACATCATAAATGAATCATGCAACCATGGAAAAATAAACATTTTCAAATAAAAAAAAAGATAGGTTACAAGTTTGGGGTTTCTAGATTCCATATTGACAAACATTACTCTCAAATGAGGAATAATATAGTGTTTATAATATAATCATCATTATCACCATAAGAGCTAACATTCATACAGTACTTTACTATGCCAGACACTGAGCTAAGTACTTACAATATGAAACAAACATGAATACAGTTCCTCACTGCCATAGGTGTTTAATTCTAGGTCACATGATCAGCATGATGGAAAGCAGACACTTTCTCCAATACTCTCACTTTTTTTTTAAACCCTGTCAACATGGAAATATAGAAACCCCCAGTTTATTTAGTTTGAGTGTAGAAACCCCAGGTTTTGACCTTGTCACAGGAGAGGTTCCCCCCTGAGGGAAGGTCCCTCTTCACCAGACAATAAACATCCACTTCAGGTGGGGGGGGGGGAGGGCAGACCCCATCTGAAGTCAAGTAGCTCTTTTGTCTCCAGAAGCCTTTCCCTCCTTAGGAGGATAGAACTCGGGAGTTCTATCCCGAGTTCTATCCCGAGTTCTATCCTCGGGACCTTCATCATTGATGCGCTACCTACTGCGTCAAACCTGAAGTGGATGTTTATTAGAGGGACCTTCCCTCAGGGGGGAACCTCTCCTCTGACAAGGTGGTCAAAACCTGGGGTTTCTACACTCAAACTAAATAAACTGGGGATTTCTATATTTCCATGTTGATTACAACCCTTATCTTCCATCTTTGAGTCAATACTGTGTATTAGTTCTAAGGCAGAAGAGTGGTACGGGCTAGGCAATGAGGGTTAAGTGACTTGCCCAAGGTCACACAGCTAGGAAGTTTCTGAGGCCAGATTTGAACCCAGGCACTTCCTTCTCTAAGTTTGGCTCTCAATCCACTGAGCCACCTAATTGGACCCCCTCACAACTTTTTACACCTCTCCAAAACAGAAATTATGCACCAAAGACAAAACAATTTCACTATCTCTTTAGTCTAGGCCACCAAGAAAAAAGGTTAAAAACTATAAACTAAGTCTAACTCCTGCTCAGTTGGCATCCCCTCCAGCAGTCCACCCAGGATACTCCCAGCACTAGCTAACCTGACCACCCACACTCATGAGCTACAATATAAAGCAACTTTACCCACACCTTGACCTCCAATCCTTCTTGCCAGTTCCTATAGATTCCAAAAGGTAGAAATTTGTGGAAGCCATGCACCTGGGCAGCATTCTGTACTACAGAGTTCTGCAAAACAGCAGAGAAACAAGAAAAGATAGCTGTCTGAGCTGTAATACACCTTGACTTTTCACCCTGGCCCTCTGCCTCCTCTCAGTGAAGCAAAGATCACTCCAAAGGGCAGAAACTTGCAGAAGCTGCAACAGATGCAATATGGTAGGGCTCTGTACCCAAATGGACCAGAGAACTGAGGAATGGAGGGGACAGGGTAGGAAGACAACTTGGGTGAGGAGATGGCTATAAAGCACTACACTAAGCCTGAGGGAAAAAATCCAGCATCCAGTTGGAGCCATTCCCTCACCCCTCCCCTTCATCAAATTACTTGGGGAAAAGAGTGAAGCTAATGAACTGTGAATTAGCAAGAAACTGAGATGCTTTTAGATCCGGCCCCTAAGGAAACCACCATCAGAGGGGAAGAAAGGATAAAAAAGACTGAAATTATGAAGGAACGGAAAGAACACTTCAAAGACTTTGAACATAAGCAGATAAACCCAACAGTTCTAATAAGGTCTCCAGATCTACTAACAGAATTCAGGTTATCTAAGAATAAATCCTGCAAAACCAAGGGAAAGGATTCAACAACTGATAATGCAAAGACACCAGATTTTGAGGAGACATGAAACCACAATATGCTGTTACTGAAAAGTTTAAAGAGAAATGAAAATTCTGAAATCAAAATTTATGGTCTACACTGCAAAAAATAATTGGTAAAATAGAAAAAACTTAAATCTAAGGCAGTAAATTTCACCAAAGAAACAAATGAGTACAACTGACTAGGAATGCAAATACATAGTAATGAAGGACAATCTGGAAGAAGAAAAAAAACAGCAAGGAAAAAAAGAAAAGAAAAAAAGAAAACATAGGCAGTGGGGTGGCTCAGCAGATAGAGCCAGCTCTGGAAATGGGAGGGCCTGGTTTCAAATTTGACCTTCTAGCCCTTACTTATATCGTATCACCTAGCCCTTTTTGCTCTTCTGCCTTAGAACCAATACTTAGTATTGATTCCAAAGCAGAGGGAGGGTAGGAGGAAGAATGGCAGAGAGATAAGGAGGGCATTCTCTCAATACAAGAGAAAAATAATCATTTTAAATACAGAATGCATAGTTTCAACTTAAAAGATCATAGATTTCCCAGGGGGAAAAAAGGTGACCCATAATACAAGACATCATAAAGGAAACTTCCCAGAATTTTTGAACACAGAAAACAAAATGCTATTTGAAAAAATCCATAGATTGTCTCTAAGAAAAGAACCAGATGCTGTAATATCAGACATACAGTTATTTAATTTGACAGCTTTATAGAGAAATAACAAATTCTGCCAGCAACCAGGCAAGTTTCAAAAACAAAGGAAACTCACTAAATATTAAATGTAATGTTAAAAGGAGAAATGTCTCAGCTCAAGATGCAGCCCAATATGACCTATATTCAAGCAGTTGAGTCTAACCATAAATGAAAAAATCTAGTAACAAAAAAGCATTCTCATAAAGAAAGCCAACTTTAAAGAGATTATTTGATTCTCAATCAACTCAGAAACAGAATTTCTATATTTTCTCTTTTAAAGAGTTATTGTTATTGTTCTTCAGTCATTGTCCAATTCTTGCTGATCTCATTTTTGGGTTTTGTGGCAAGTGCAAGCAAATAAAGAGCAACTTCTGCAAAATAAGAAGAGAAACCATTAAGATACTTCTTTCTAAATGCCTACCAAGAGAGAAAGTAAAAAAAAAAGGTAGCAAATAAAAGTTATGGTAGAAAAGGGCTAACCTTATAATACCCTTCAGGTAAATCAATACTTTCTTCAGGACTAAATTGCAAAATGAGAGTCTATAAAGGACTGAGGATGGGGGGGGGGGGAGGAGGAGAAGGGGAGAGGGAGAGAGAGAGGTTGGAAGGGGAAGAGGGAGAAAGGGGGAGAGGGAGAAGAGGGTAGGGGGAAGGAGAGGGAGGGAGAGGGAGAGAGAAAGAGAGAGAGAGAGAGAGAGAGAGAGAGAGAGAGAGAGAGAGAGAGAGAGAGAGAGAGAGAGAGAGAAGTGCCTAAAGAGAGTCTGCATGACTATACATATTTTAATAGGTTTTATTTCCCTTGAGGGAAAATGAGGACACCAAGAGAGATTTGAAAATTAAATGAATTTTTTAAAGAAAAGAATAGGTCCTGAGTTAGATCCTGGAAAGGAGAGTGTGATACAGTGAGAGAAGATTCTGGAGACAAGAAGAGTCACTTGGCTTGGGCTTGGTCCCCCCAGATGGGGATTGTCTTTTACCTTAGGGTCCATTATTCAGTCTGAAACTGCTAGCCTGAGATTCCCTTCAGGGTGGATTCTAACAGGAACAGGGAAGAAGAACAAGTTTTGGGATCTCCAACTTACAAGCTAGTCCTAAACTTGGGATGCATCAGATCTAAATAGGCTACAAGTTTGGGGTTTCTAGATTCCATGTTGACAAAAGTAAAATGAAATCACATCAAAAATTTTTAAAGAGTACCTATTATATAGTTACATGCATGCTAATAAAACTGAAAAAACAAAACAGAAGAATGGCTATCTTCAAGTATATAAAATATGAAAACTGACATAAGGTCAAAAAGATTTTTTTTAAAAACCCTTATCTTCCATCTTGGGCAGAAGAGTGACTTGTCCGGGGTCACATAGCTAGGAAATGTCTGAGGCCAAATTTGAACCCACGACCTCCTGTGTCTGGGCCTGATTCTCAATCCATTGAGCCACATAGCTGCCCCCCCAAACAGATTTTTTTTTTAAATGCTCATCTCGGGAAAGGAGACAGAATTAGATGTAAAGAAACTTTGAGGAAAAAACTGCTGGTTCTCAGAGATTCACAGGCAAATTATATCAAATTTAAGATCAATTAATGCCCATAATACAAAATTATTCTAAAAACTGATAAAGCAGTCTATTAGAAACCTTTTATAAAACAATTATAATCATAATTCCTAAATTAGGGAAGAGGGCAAAATCATTAATGAATATCAATTCAAAAACTTTAAATAAAATCCTATCAGACTAGAGTGATTTATCCAAGAAATAATTCATTATAACCAAGTTGGATTTAAACTAGGAATGCAAGAGTAATTCATAAAGAAAACAATTAACATAATCATATTAAAAATTAAAGCATCCAAAATCACATTATCTCAAAAGATACAGAAAAATACTTTAACAAAGTATGATACTCAACTGCTGCTTAAAAATCTCCAAGTACAGGCACAGAAAGACCTTTTAAAAAATATATCATAAAAAACATCTATCTAAAATCAAAACCAAGCATCATAAGTGATGGGGATACACTAAAATCTTTTTCAATAAATACAGGAATAATTGCTCCCCACTATTATTTGATGCAATTCTGGAAATACAAATAATACAATAAGGCAAAGGAAAAAAAATTAAAAATATTAATTAAAAAGGCAAAACTACAGTGCCTTTTTGCTGATATTATGGTTACACTTAGAAAATCCTTAGGAAATCTGCAAAGATATAAATTGAGACAATAGCTTCAGCAAAATTTAAGGCTACAAATAAACCCTCAAAAATCAACTGCATTACTATATAATAATAACAATTAGGGCAGCAAGGTGGCACAGTAAATAGGGCCTAGAGTCAGGAAGGATCATCTCAGGAAGACTCAAATATGGCCTTAGACACCTGCCAAATGTGTAATTCTGGGAGAGTCACTTGACCCAAGTTTGCCTCAATGCCTTCATCTATAAAATGAGTTGTAGAAGAAAATGGCAAACCATTCCAGTATCTTTGGCAAGAAAACCCCCAATGAGGTCACAAAAAGCGAAACACAACTGAACAACAAGGAATAGCAGAATCCAATAGACAATTACAGAAAAGAAAATCACATTCCAAATATCCACAAATTGCATAAGGTATCTGGAGATCAAACCACCAAAGCACAAAAGACACATAAATTCAATTACAAAATATTCCTTCAAGAAATAAAGAACAATTTGAATAGCTGGAGTTATTTTCAGTTGGCTAAGCCATACTAATGTAATAAAAATAACAATACCAAAGTCAATTTAAACTTTTATGCCAATCAAATTTATCAAAAAATATTTTATATGGTAAAATCAAAACAAAATTCATTTGAAAAAATAAAAGATCTAGAAATCAAGGGAAATGAGGGAAAGAGGCTGAGATAAAGGAAAAAGTAGCACAAATATATTATTTAAAATTTTCAATATTAAAATATATTACTATTATAGAAGACATCAAGATCATCCGGTATTTATTAAAAAGAAGAATGGTAGAGCAATGGAACAAATTAGAAGAGGAAAAATCAAAAACAAAGGATCTCAATATCCTACTGCCAAATAAGGTAGAATGCATAAGGAACTTAGAAAGAATGACCTATTTGATTTTTTTTAACTGAGAAAACTGAAAAGAAGTCCAGCAAAAATTAGCTTAAAACTAATAATTTACATCATATTCCACAATATATTACAAACAGGTGATCTTAATCCTAAAAATTGAATCATAAAAAAAGAACATATCATACATATACTTCTCACAGCCACAGGCAGACATATCATAACCAAACAAGACACAGAGGCAATCCCAAAAGATAAAATGGACAAATTGATTACATGAATTGAAAAGCTTCTGCACAGACAAAACTACATGCAGTTAGGATAAGGGATGTGATCTAAAAGGAAAAAATATTGTTTTATTATAATTATCTAATTTCTCTGATTAGTTTAACATTCAATGCATATAAACAGTTCAATTCTATGTAAGATCAATAGCCCTAGGGCAGACTTCCTATCTGTGTAAGTCACTTACCCTCAATTGCTTAGCCCTCCCTATTCTTGTGTCTTGGAACTGATACAAAGTCAAAAAGTAAGGGTTTGAAGAAAAAAAAGATCAATAACCATTCCTCAACAGATAAATGGTTGTCACAGGATGTGATTTTTTTCTCAGAATAGAATTACAAACAATCACAATCACAATAAAGAATATTTCAAATCATAATTAGAAAAATGCAAATAAAAAAATCCTAAGGTTTTTCATCTGCAAACTGGCAAAGATGATCAAAAAAATGTCATAGTCAAGATTGGAGGGATTTTATGAAGATAAGACTCCATTATGAATTGTTACTGGAGCTTGTGAATCAGTAAATACAATTTAGAAAGCAATATGGAATTATACAAATAAAATAACTAAAATGTTCATATCCTTCCAACCAGAAAATCCATTATTGGGTTTATAACTCAAGGAAGGCACTGACAAAAAGTCTCCATTCACACCAAAATATTTATAGTAGCACTTTTTGTGCTATCCAATATCTGGAAACCAAGTATATACCCATTAACTGGAGAATAGCTAAGCTAATTGTGATATATGAACATAATGGACTATTACTTTGCTTTAAGAAATAATGAATGCCATGGATACAGAACAACATGGGGTGATATCTTGAGCCCTCTTCTCTTTGCTCACTATACAGGGTCATCATCTCTCCCATAAATTTCATTACCTATGCTGTGTAAATCTTGAAATTTCTCAGACTTGTGAATGTTAAAAATTTCCACATTGAGGAATCCTCCACTGGAACAAATTCCCTACTGGGAAACATTCCCCATTTTGATGTGAGAACTCGCCAGGATCAGAAATGGGAGGACCTCTACTCCTCCTGTACTTAAGACTGCTTTAGGGGAAAAAACGCCTTGCTATGGGAGGACCTCTACTCCACCTGTACTTAAGACTACTTTAGGGGAGAAAACTCCTTGCTAAACAATGAAAGTACTTGGACCCATGCTTATAATAAGGCAAGAAGTTCTTTGAGCCATGCCTGTTTTTTAGAATTGATACAATGAGATGCTAGGTACCTAAAAGGGTCAGGCAAGTTTTCTCTTAATGAGATTAGTCAACTCAGCTGTGTTTTCTCTGGTTCAGACTTAGTGAGGAGATTAGTCGAATTAGCAGGAATTCATATGGGCAGTCCTTTGCAAAATGTCTACAGTGATTGGTAGATGTAAGGACTTAGGGGAGGTGACATAGGAAAAAAACCCCTATATAAGAAAAAGCAGAATCTCTTGAGAGGACAATCCTTTTGGAGAAAGCTCTTATGAGAATCGCTTGGGAAGAATCTCTTGAGAAGGGAAGCTCTTTGGAGGACAATCTCTAAGGAGCTCTCACTGGAGCTCCTCTGAGGGGACTCTGTCCCTCTGGAGGCTCTGGAGAGAGGCCCTTTGAAACAGTCTCTGGCTGGATCTCTTTTTGAGGAGGGCTCTGGCTGAACTCTCTCTGGTGAAATCAGCTGAGATGGAGCTGGCCTGGTGTCCCTAGAATCCTTGCTTAGACAGACCTTGTGGTGAGTGATAAAAGACTAGCTGACTGATCTCTCTCTTAAGACTCAGGTCTAGGCCATGTTGGCTTAAGGCCCTTCATACTTATTTCCTTTTTCTCTCTCTCTCTCTTTCTTTGATTACTCATTGTATTATTAATTAAATTCTCTATAAAACCCAGTTGACTTGGGCATATTGAATAATTGGGAATATTTCCCTGGCGACCACCTTATATTTGATTTAAAAACCAAGACACTGTAGTGAAACATATTTTCTGCGGTCACAATTTACTCACCCTCTCTTATATCTATCACAATTTATATCTTCCACCATTTTAACTCACTACAGTTTACAACATCAACCATTTTAATTATAACAGTTTATACCCTTAACTCTTTTAGCTACTTACAATTTATGACCCACAACTATTTTAATTATTACAGTTTAAGCCATATACTATTTTAAATCTCACAGCTGACAACACTCAAATCTATCTATTCTCTCCTAAACTCTCTGCTGACCTCCAACAATCTTTCAGACATCTTGAATTGGATGTCCAGAAGACATCTTAAAACTAAGTATGTCCAAAATTATTTTTCTTTCTAAACCATCCTCTCTCCATCCCATCCTACCTTCCCTATTATGGTAGAAGGTAACATCATCATTCCAGACCTTCAGGCATACAATTAAGAGTCATACTCAATTCCTCCCTATGTCTCCCCCCTACTATGTCCAATCAGTTGCTAATGCCTGTCAGTTTGACCTTGGCAATTTCTCATACCTGCCCTTCTGTCCTTTCACACTGCTACTAGTCTAGTACAAGTCCTCATCACCTCACCTAGACAAGTCTCTATCCTCTGCAATCCATCTTTCATTAAGCAGAACCAAGAAATAAATTTATATAAGGATAAGAAGATAAAGAAAAACAAGTCTGGAAGACTTAGCAACTCTGATCAAAAGCAATGACCAATCATGTCTCCGAACCTATCTCCTGACAGGAAAGTGATAGACCCAAAGTTCAAAAACAAACTTTTTTTGGACCTGTCAATTATGTGCATTAACCAAATTGTCTTAATCATAAATGAAAAAAGAGACCTCAAAACAAATGAGGAAAAAAAGAAAAGTCCTAGAAATTATTTTGCCCAAGTACATGGAAACAAAGATGATAATTTAAATTAAAACAATTAATGATCATCAAAAAATACCCAAATTAACAGAATTTACATCAAAACAATCTAGTACTGGCTAAGAGATAGAAGGGTGGATCAATGGAATAAACTAGGGGTAAATAGGGTAAATAACCTCAGGAATCTTTTGTTCAATAAACCTGAAGATCCCAATTTTGGGGATTAAAAACCCAGTATTTGACAAAAACTGCTGGGAAAATTGGAAAACAGTATGGAAAAAATTAGATTTAGATCAATATCTCATATCCTATATGCCAAGATATGTTCAAAATGGGTATATGATTTAAACATAAAGAGTGATGTAAGTAAATTAGTATACCTGTCAGATCTATGGAGAAGGAAAGAATTTAAGACCAAGCAAGAAATAAAGAACATTACAAGCAGTAAAATGGATAATTTTGATGTTAAATTAAAAAGGTTTTGTACAAATAAAATCAATACAATCAAAATTATAAGGGAAGCTACTGGGGAGAAAATTTTATAACAAAATTCTCTGACAAAGGTCTAATTTCTCAAATATACAAAGAACACTAAATCAAATTTATAAAGAAATCAAATCATTCCACAATTGACGGATATGAATAAGCCGTTTTTCAGATGAATAAATCAAAACTATCAATAATCATATGAAAAATATTCTAAATCCCCCCTGATTAGAGAAATTCAAATTAAAACTCTGAGGTGCCACCTTACACTTGGGAAAGTGGCCAATATGACAGTAAAGAAAAATATTTAAATAAATGTTGGAGAAGATGTGGTAAAATTGAGACACTAATGCATTGCTGATGGAGTTGTGAATCCAATCATTTTGAAAGGCAATTTGGAATTATGACCAAAGGGCTTTAAAAGAAAGTCACTTAACCCAGATTGCCTAGCCCTTACCACTCTTCTGCCTTTGAGTCAATACACAGTATTGACTCTAAGATGAAAGGTAAGAGTTTTTTAATTTAAAAAAATTATTACAAAAATGAATAATAGCAAAATGGGTTTTGAGTGATAGTGGAATTGCTTGTCAACTCTGGGAGTAGTGAGGGAAGAGAGGAGAGAGTCAAGAATAATGTAACCATGGAAAAATTTTTAAAAAGAAAAAAAATCATAATTAACAGAATTTAAATAACCATATCTCAGAAAAAAATGTTCAAGCACAAAGGTATTCTAGAGATGGGCAGAAAACTGGATCTGATGGCTGTACAAGAGAAACTTAAATCAAATATTCAAAAAATAATTCTTTTCAGTATTATATAAACTGCTTACCAAAAGAGGGTAGGAAGCAATCCTACCAAAACTCCTTCAATATAATAAATATAGGTATTCCTTCTCTGACAACAAGATTAGGAGGCACTGACCCTACAATCTGAAAAACTTGCATAAAATTTTTTGAACTTCCCTTTTCACCAGAAGTCTAAATTCTTCTTTTACTTTTATGAAATATTTACAGTACCTTTTTGTAAAATTTGGGTTATTTGGACATGGGCTACATATAGATCAGCATTAACATTTCTAGACTTTGTGTCAGGTGCTAGCTTTGCTGTTCTTACAAACTTTAACTTTTTACTTATTTTAACTTTAAAAAAATTATACATAAATTTATGGTATTAAAAAGTTTGTTGATGTTACACAATGTGATACATATATTTTACACATTTCTGAGATCAGCAACTTCTCTGTGATTTATGGTCAGTTGCCTAGAGCACTAAGGGATAAGTTACCCAGGGTGACAAAATTTCTGTTTGTCAGAGGGAGGATTTGAAACCAGGTCTGTCTATATTGCTTCACTACAGCAATAAAACAATAAAACATAAGAAATAGGCAAAAAAAGAAACAAAATTATCACTTTTTACAGATGCTATCATTTACTTGAAGCAGAGATTTAAAACAAAAATTCAATGAAACAGTAATTAAAATAAAGTACTAAAATAAACTCATTAAATAATGTCTTTTTGCATATTACCAATAACACCAAGCAAAAATAGATAAGAAATTCCTCTGAAAATATCTACAGACTGCATAAAATATTTGGCAGTCTACCTACCAAGAAATACAGGAATTGTGTGAATCCAACTACTAAACACTTTTTAACAGAAACAGATAGGGAAAAAACTGTGAAAGGTGTTAATTCCTTATGCTTAGGCCATGTCAACATAAAATACATGACAATATTAACATTATTACATAATTTAATTTATTTGATGCCATACCAGTCAAACCAAAGTATTATTCTATAACTTAAAAAAGCTAATAATTCATCAGGAGAAACAAAAGTCAAGAATCTCACAAGGAATATTTTTTTAAGGAGGAAAAGGTAGCCTAACAAAAAAGATCTGTGAAATTGGAATTCACCTCCCTTTGTTTTAATTTAATCAGTCAGGGACCTGGAGGTTTGCAAGTATACACATGCCCACAGTGAAAGGAAATTGAAACCAAAGAGATAGGAAATTGATCCCACAGGCAATTGACCCCCAGGGTGGAATCAGGCAAATTAAGGAACTATGATTAGTTCCTGAGATGTGACGTGGGAGAGCTAATGGGTGGAGAAAAATGGCTTATAAAGGCGTTTTCAGAGGGCTAAACACCCATGCTTGTGTTGGTGACACTCTTGCTGGAGAGACTACTGAGCTGGTAACTCTTGCTGAAGGGAGAAGCTTACTCTGGTAACTCTTGCTGATGAGACTCTAGTGGACTTCTGACTGGAGATTGGAACCCTGTTGGTGGTGAGCTAGTTTCCATTAGAATGGCACACAGGGTGGTATAGGCTAGGCAATTCCCCATCTCTTTCCTACATTTCCCTCTTGTTACTATCTCTATTTTGATTAAAATAAATTGTTAAAGTTACAAACAGACTCATAATTTAATTTTTATTTCATTTTAATTATTACAATTTTGGTAACCTTTTAACTATTACAGATCTCAAACTATACTACAAAATAAATATATCATCAAAAATAATTTTTAAAAAAGGAAACTTGGTGCTAGACAGATTAGATAGCACAAAATCCATAAACAAACAAAATATCTGTAGTACAATGCTAAATAAAGAACCACAACTACAAGGATTCAACTACCATTCAAAAAATTCAGCTGGAAAAACTGGAAAGCAGTCTGGGAGAAATTAGGATTAGACCAATATCTCACACAATATATCCCAATATGACTACAGGACCTTGATATAAATTAATGACGTAAACAAATTAGAGAACCAAAGAAACCTTTCTTTCACAACTATGGCCAAAGGAAGACTTCTTGGGAACAAAGAATATCATAGAAAACAAAATGTGTAATTTTATATAAATAAAAACAAAATCACTGCAATTTAAATGAAAAATCTTTACAGCAAACATCTCTGATATAGGTCTAATATCCAAGAACACAAAGCATTGATTTTAAGTTTTAATGACTTAAAACTCCACTAAGGCTTTTGGGACCTTTATATAAGAACAAGCACCACAGCCATTCCCCTTTGAATATCCTAGTCAAACAATATGAACAGATAGTTCTCAAAAGAAATACAAATTGGTCAATAACTATATTAATGAGAAATAAAAATTTAAACAATTTATGGCTTGCACCTCACACCCATATGACTAGCAAGTTATTAGAAAAAAGGAAAATGACAATTGTTACTGGAAATTGGGCAAACCAAATAGATTAAAGGACCGTGACTTTATTCAATCAATTTTGGAAGTCAATTTGGAACTAGACCCAAAAAATATCTAAAACTGTTGGATACCATTCCTAGGGTTTAGAGATCAAAGAGAGAAAGAGGCTATGTAGGCTTTTTTTTTTTATGTATACAGTATGTTTTGTTTTCGCAAAGTGGGTGTCTATCAGTTGGAGACAGCTACACATATATGTAATGGAACATAATTTTTAAAATTATAATTTAAGGGGCAGCTAAGTGACTCAGTGCATAGAGAGCCAGGCTTACAGAAAGAAGGTTCTGAATTCACATCTAATCTCAGATACTTAGCTGTGTGACCCTGGGCAAAATCACTTGATCCCAAATGCCCTTACCACTCTTCTGCCTTTGAATCACTTGATTCTAAGACAGAAGGTAAGGGTTAAAAAATAAATTATCATTTATATAGCACCTACTAAGTACCAGGCACTGTGTTAATTACTTTATAAATATTATCTCATTTGATCCTCACAACTCAGGGAGATGCTAATTATTATTCCCATTTTACAGCCAAGTAAACCAAGGAAAAGAGATTAAGTGATTTACTCAAGATCACAGAATTAGCAAATGCCTGAAGCAGAATTTGAACTTAAAGTCATTCTGACTGTAGATCCATTGTATCATCAACTGCCTGAATTATTGTTCTATTAAAAATTTACTAAAGTCATTGAACTTAAGATCTCAGAAAACTGATTTTGAATCATACTTCCCACCTCTTAACAGAGACGTAATAGTTTAGAGGTATAAAATGAGAAAAAACATTTTACAACAGGGTAAATTTGCCGATTTGTTTTAACTACATTCATTACAAGAGGGAAATTATTTTCCAAGGGGAAAATTTTTAAGGATAATAGTAATACCAACCAAAAAAGAAAAGCATCATTAGACATTATAAAACTAACAAAAGGATAGGAAGAAGTTGAAATAATTATAAGCAGAATAGCATTGGAATTATTGTAAATTACTATATACTTAAAAAATATACATTACTCTTTTCTGTTCTTTGCTTATGGAAATGTTTGTTGATGTCTTTTAAGTTTACAGAAAAATTATAATAGTATCTCCCTCACAAAGTGGATATAATAAAATAATAATAAATGAGATAATGCATATAAATTCCTACATAAGTGCAAGTAGCATCAAGTAGCTACCAATAAGAAGCCTTTTAAAGAAATTAAGTCTAATATTTATGCATCATAAGCATTTTAACTGCCCCTTGATTTTAAAACATAAAATTTATATAAAATAAGTGCCATCCGTATGCTTATCAAAAAAAGAATAAATTGGGGGCAGCTAGATGGCTTAGTGGATAAGAGTGTCAAGCTTGAAGACAGAAAGTCATGGGTTCAAATGTGGCCTCAGTTACTTCCTAGTTGTGTGATTTACTGCTCTTCTGCCTCTACACAGTATTGATCCCTAAGACAAAAAGTAAGGTGTTTTGTTTTGTTTTTTAAGGTAAAATTAAAGTAATTCAGGAATGTAAATAAATTATGAAAATTAATGTTCAGTTCATATGCTACTCCGAGTAAAATATCAGTTAACTAAAGTTTTAATCTCCTTTATGCAAATATATATAATAGGCATCTTTTATGTAATTTCCAAAAAAATTAGTTTTAAATGCATTCATTTCATGAATTTATTTTTTGATCATTGAACAATCTCCATCATTAAATACACAGCCCCTTCAGCAGGTTACTTAAGCAAGATTTACACTAAAGAATAGAAATAAGACTGGGGCTTTCTCATTTGTTGTCTTTGTACTGGGAATGGAAGTTGTTTCCTTCTTTTCAGCAGTTGCAGAATTCAGTTGACAAATATGGTAAACAATTACCAGATGTCAACTACTGGTGACAAAAAATGTACTAACATAATGATAAAAAATAAAGAACTAAAAATGCAGAATGAGAACTATTTTAAAATATGACCAAGTTGGGAATTTGATTTCCTTCCTATATATGTTTGTTACAAGTTTTTCTTTTTTTCCCCCGTGGGAGTAGGGGGACAGAAATGTAGGAGGGAGAAAAAGAAATATGTTAATTAAAAAATAAAGTAAGAGTTGTTTGTTTTCTAATTTAAGTTGTATATGCCTTTCCTCCTCCTTGTAGTCAAGTCAGAACTTTTGTTCAGCACTAGATATATTATCAGCATTTAATAGTTAAAATCATCTTGGAGTTTTGGAAGGTTGAACTAACCTTGCTAAATTTAAAATCTGTGAATGCTGACACCTAAAATAATATTCTATATGCATTTATTCCTACATAGTATTTATAATGCCCTATGTGCCTAGACATTTTTAAAATACTTAATATCAATTAAATATGGCCTATAAACCTTTACTAATCTCAGCCTGTTTTCATCTATCTCTTACCAGATGGCAGTTTATGACAGGGTCCTTTAGCCCTTGCAAAATGGACAACTAGACAATACCATAATTGGGTATTATTAGCTTTCCAAAAAAAGGATAGCAGTATAGTACATAATCCTTGTTATCAGTAATGCTGATAAGATTTAGTGTAGGAAAGGTCTTTAATGATAATCTAGTCATTTTATATAAGAGGAAACTAAGGCTCAGAGAGACTAGTGTTTCATTCAATTTAACAAATATTTATTGAAGTATAAAGATTCTAGAGAGCTCAAATATGAAATAAGGTCCTTATTCAAAAACTGCTCTTTTTTACTACACCAGATAAAAGGATGAGCAATATAGTTCTTTACTTTATCCAAACTAAAAACCACAGAAATAAAAAATTATAGTCATGAAACATGACGTCCAGTAAATAACTGGAGGCACTGTAAACGAATGAGAAATTCTTAAGGTAGATTTTGGAACTAGGTATGATATGATCCCCTACAAACCATACTCTTATGCATTGTCTGATTAGTTTTCCTTTCCCCTTCCTTTGTTAGATCATGAAAGGAATAAGGAAAGAAGGTATAGGGAAGATACAATCCTTGCGTGAGTACTTCCAGTTTGCAAAATCCCTCCAATGAGAGAAGTTAAAGTGACTTTGATAAAGTCAGTGTGTAGTAGAAGACAAAGACAAAGACAGACACACACACACACACACACACACAAAATCCCTCTTTGTCTTTAGGAGAATAGGTAAAATGTATCCCAACCTCTGGACCTAAAAACTTGTCTGGGTACTGTATTTTTAGGCCAAAATTTTCAGTTCCATTTATTCTTTTCATTTATTCCACAAATATTTATCAAGTATGTAGAACCCTACCCTGAGAAATATTAAATTTAGATACCCTTATGGCACATACTATACGGTGAGTAAAAGGATAAAATACAAACACAAATAATTATAATACACAACATTATGTGATAATACTTAGATAGTATGCTCAGTACATGCTGAGCAAAAGATTCTTAGCTATCAAGAACTGTTGGGAGGGCAGCAAGCTGGGTAGCTCAGTGGATTGAGAGCCAGGCCTAGAGATGGGAGTTCCTAGGTTCAAATCTGGCCTCAGACACTTCCCAGCTGTGTGACCCTGGGCAAGTCACTTGACCCCCATTGCCTAGCCCTTACCACTCTTCTGCCTTGGAACCAAAACACAGTATTAATTCCAAGATGGAAGGTAAGGGTTTATAAAAAAAAAAAAAAACTGGGTGCCTTGGGAAACTGATGAGGAAAAGACTTTGGAGATAGTACTGTACTGTGTTTATGTTTTGCTACCTTACTCTACACTACAGTTTTGAATAGCTCACATTAATATAATCTTTTTTACATTTTACAAAACATTTTCCTCCTACTATCCAATATTATGACAAGGCAATTAGTATACATACTATCTAGACATTCTGGTAACCTGATTATTTTCAAACTAGCACTTGTATTTATATTATTCTATAATTGTTTCCTTTTAATTCAAGGCTTTTCAATAAAATCATAAATTATCTTGAGAGCCTGATGCTATCATATTTTGTGACACTAGTATGAGTCACTTAGCTGTTGAATGAATTCTGAAATCACTTGCTGAATGAGTGAAAGTGTCAAGTTTCATTTTAGTTATATATGCATCAAAGTTTGCTATTCTAAATTTCTCAAAAAAAATTTTTAATACTGATCTGATTAACAAATTTAGTATATATTTTGGGGGCAGGTAGGTAGCTCAGTAGATAAGAGTGCCAGGCCTGGAAACAAGAGGCCCTGGTTTCAAACCTGAACAAATACACCCTAGCTGTAGGACCCTGGGCAAATCACTTAATTTCTATTTCCTAGCTTTTACCACTCTTCTGCCTTGGAACCAATACACAATAACAATTTTAAGACAGAAGATAAGAGTTGTCTTTTTAAAGCACATATTTTGACATCTAACAGTATGTTTAATTGACTAAACATTTTTCAAAACCAATAATATCCTATCTTCCTATGAGTCTGTTTCATTCCTTTAAAAAACAGTCATCTCACTTGATGTTACCTGTCAGGTACAGAATAATTTAATCTATACTTTTACTTCATCCCATTGCTCAGAAACATTAA
This sequence comes from Monodelphis domestica, assembly GCF_027887165.1. NCBI lineage: Eukaryota > Metazoa > Chordata > Mammalia > Didelphimorphia > Didelphidae > Monodelphis > Monodelphis domestica. The sequence continues at coordinate 126,183,651 of NC_077233.1, forward strand.
ACATCTCATGCCTACTGAATAAAATCCAAAATCCCTAGTCAACAACAACAAGACTCCAATCTAACTTAACAGTCTCATTCTTTGAGCTACCCTTCTTTCTGGACTATACAAAACTTATTGTACAGGACTCATTTCTCAACATAACGCAAGCATTAAGTCTAAATATCATCAGGTGCCTTAAATACTAGCAAATGACAATAAACACAGATCCAACATTCAACTATTGTGCATTGTAAACAATATGGGGTATGCTGCAATAGGGTCAGTAGCAGTTTATTCTACTTACATCACAACTACTATATATCTGCAGGCATACTTTCAAATTTTAATAAAAGAAACAGTTAAAACAAAGACCTAGTCTTTCACTTCTTCAATATTCTAAATTAAACTTTCGAATGTACTCTGCTGTTAATTCTATTTTTCAAACCTTCAACTCTAGACCAAAAAAATAGAATCCAAGCTGTAAGCACTGTATGCCAAATATTGTATTAAGCACTAGTAAGCACTAGGGATACAAAGAAAAAAGTCCCTAATCTCAAACTCAGCCTAATGGAGACAACAAGAAAACATACATACATATAAGATACACAGAGGACAAATTTTCAAGGACTTCCACAGTCTTGTTCTATGCTTTCATTCCAACCTGTATACAATTCTAAATTAGCCTTTTTAATAATTTGAATAGGATTATGATAATTAAAATATGAAATTATACCTCAACATAAAAATTAATAAGTGACAGATTATGTTACTTTAGTCACAAAAACAAAATTCAAGTGATCCAATTTATTTGATGTTACTTCTCAGATAAATAATTTAAAAGTCCATGACAGTAGAAAAAAATTTTTAAAAGTCTGGCCTGCAGCTAAGCCAGCCTATAATCAATAAGCATCTATTCAGTATCTACATAGTTCTAGACACTGTGCTAGATGCTAAAGATACAGATACAAAAGTGAGATTATACCTACCTTCAAGGAATAATGTTCAAATGAGGGGTATAACAATTTTTTTTTAAGTATATTCAAAATACATGGCAATTTAAGAGAGAGAAGGCACCACCAGCTGGGTGTATGGTGGGAGGATTGAGGTCTCAAGAAGATGGTGCTTCAACTGAACTTAGAAGAAAACTAGGGAGTACATTCCAGGCATGGAGAATGATCTTCATCTTGTAGAACAGAAAGTAGGCCAATCTGGCTGGACCTACATAGAGTCATGCACTCTATGGAGAAATGAAATAATCCTGAATGGGAAGGGTGAAGTCAGGTTGGGAAGGATTTTTTAGTGTCACACAAAAGAATTTATATTTTACCTTTATGGCAAAAGGGAGATATTAGTGCTTTTTGAACAAGAAAATGACAGGGTCAGACCTGTATTCTAGGAATATTACTTAGCTGTCATGGAAGATGCATTCTAGAGGGGAATGACTTGAGGATATCACTTTAAAAGGCTATTGCAAAAGCTCAAGTGAAAGGTGCTTAGGGACTGAACTAGACTGGCAAGCCTTCAATGGAAAGGTGAACAATACAAAAGATGTTGTAGAGGCAGAGTGTATAGGGCTAGGCAATTCTCTGGATATTGAAAGTAAGAAAGAATGAAGTTTCTTTCTCCCAAGGGAGCTAACCAGGTTGCAGTGTATAGTTTAGAGAAGAATAAGGGGCTTCACTTAAAAGGCACAATCTAGATTATGTACCAGCAAAACCTAAGAATGGAATTTAAAAATTAAAAGGAGACCCAGGGGAGCAAGTGGATAGAGAGCCAGACTTGGAAACAAGAGGTCCTGGGTTCAAATATTGGCCTCAGAAATTTCCTGTGTGACCCTGGGCAAGTCACTTATTCCCAGTTGCCTACCCCCTTACTGCTCTTCTGACTTAGAACCAATATTCAGTACTGATTCTACAACAGAAGGCAAGGGTTTTTTTAATCAAATTTTTAAAAGGTAAGAATAAGAAAGCCCAGAGAAGACAGTTTACAGAAAAGTTGTTCAACAGTATCAAATCAACAGAGAATCTGAGATTAAGGACTGAGAAAAATAATCAGATTTCACAATTAGGAGAATGTTGGGGGGGGGGGGAATAAAATTTTGAAGTAGGAAAAAAAGGTTAAAAATGTTGGTAATTAAAAGTTTTTAGGTGAATGTGTGGTCAAAAGTCAGATTTGCAAAAGACTGAAGAGTAGACAGTTTTTTCTAGAAAGCTGACTGAGAAAGGAGAAAGATAGGATACATGTTTTGCCAAATGATAAGAGTGAAGTTTTTTTAAGGGAAGAGAGGGAGCTTGGGCATACTTAAATATTAAGATCTCAATATCTGATCATTAAATTTATGGTAGCAATTACACTACTTAGAGCTTTTATACTTAGGTATAAAACCAATAGCAAAGGGGAAATAAGTTGCCCTATAGGCAAGTTTTATATGAAAAATTTTTGACATAATGCTGCATATAGACAAATCACCATATTTCTCATCTTAAAAAAAAGACAGATGAGATAAAAGGTATAGTTTTGTTGTACAAGGATTTAATTCTTACAATGTAACATTCTCAGATGCTAGATTTTATGCTCCAAAAAACAATTGACACCAAACTTCTTCTAAGGAACCTATGTTACTTTGTGAGGGGTAGTCATTTGAATCTACCATATCCCAAGAACACTAACTGAACATATTTCTTTCAACAGTTAAGAAATAATCTAAAGGAGGGTGAACTTCTCATAGGTTTTTGGAAATCTTAGCTTAAAATCAGTTACATTAAAAGAAATATACTATAACTTGGTAAGTATGTATCTAAAAGAATGCTCTATAACCCTTGCTCCAAGAATGCTGCCCTTGTTGGATAAATTTCTGAATATTTTTGAAATTGTCTTAGAAGGTTATGGCATACTTAATCCTATGTTCTCTCCTCCCTAGGATTTAGCTCCCTAGGTTTAAGAGGCAGTCCTGGTATCTGCAAGCAAATAACCATCTATCTCCTTTATACAGTTATACATGGAAAAGGCTTGGACCTAAGCCCTTTCTCTGCAACTCTTTATTTCAAAGATCTCATCAACTAACTCTATGTATATCTCCCAAATCTACAAATCAGTTCTAGTCTTCGATCTGAACTCTGGCTCCACCAAATCAATGGTCAGGCTAGATATCTTACCACTTGAAAGTCTCATAGATATATCAAATTTAACTCATCCAAAACAAAATTTATTATCCTCTAAAACTACCACTTCTACAAAGTACCCTATATTTCAGCTGATAGTTCCAGGATGTTTTTAGTTACTCAACTATAAGACCTCAGAACCATTCTGGAGTTCTCCCTTCCCCCAACCCTTTATGCAAACAGTTCCCAGGTATTATTTATCCTATCTCCAGACACCAGTTCCTTTCTCTTTATTCACAAGACTCACAAGTCTCAGGCACTAATCATATCTCCCAAGGACTTACTGTGATTGATTTACCAATTGGCTTCTGGAAAACAAGGTCCACTTTTTGCTTAAATGTTTTTGCCTTTCTATGTATTCTCAATGCTTACTTAGCACAGTGCCTGGCACATAGTAGGTGAATAAATGCTTAATAGGTCTGCTTCCAGCTTCTCCCCTCTCCTACCCTCCACATCTGCCAAAATGAAAATACAGGTATAACTGTCACTGCTCAGCTCAAAAATCTTCAGTGTCTTCCCTACTGCCTCTAAGAAAAACACAAGCTTCTTAGCCTTGAATTTAAGACCCTCATAATCTGGCTCCACCCTATCTTTACATTAGATTGCCTTCAAGAACTCTTATATTAAAACACCAAACTGGTGTATTTACCGTTGAGACTAAATCTCAAATATCTAGAATATACTCATAAAATCCTTCGCTTCACAGCTCAACTGAGATGCCACTTCCCATACGGACCTAATTCTGATCCTCCTATGTGTACCTCTTTTTAAATTGTGTTCTCTCCCTCCACAAATTCCTAATATTTAGCTACCTAGTTTCATTTTGCATTCCCCTAAAATGTCTTGAGGGCAGGGCATTTTTAAAAAATATTTGTATCTCCAGCCATAACTCAGTGTCTTCATGTTGGTGCTTTAAAAAAAAAAAGGTTTGTTGAGTGGATAAGGTTCAACAGCTGAAAAATATTTGTTAAAGAATATTTTCTAAAGTTTAATCTATAAAAACAAATATCACAAAATGAGTATTTTGAACTGAGATCTATAATAACCTAATGGGAAAAATTATCTTTTGGGCAAATTTGCTTGATATTTTTTATTTTTACTAAATTTCATCATCTGTTTGATTAGAATGCTGTAAAAATTATGCAAAAAGTCTTTCCAATATCTTAAAAGTAGGAATGATAAAAATATTCTGGAACAAATCTAGCTGGAGGAACTGGAACTTTTTAAAAACCAGGTAAAATAAATACACTCAATAAACCAAAATTTTTGGTGTGTTTGCTATTGCTTTTCTTTGAAAAGAGAAATTATACTATTTTCTAATAAACCAACCACTATGAATTACATTCTTAGTAGTTTCTGATAAGATCATAGATCTAAAGCCTAAAGGAACTTTAGATGCCCTCTAAAATTCAACTCTTTATAGACAAGGTAACTGAGGTCCAGAATGGTTAATCAACTTTTTTCAAGGCTGGACAAATAGCAAGTGACAGATACCAGATTTGGACTCAGGACTCATGACTCCAAATTAAGCACTCTTTCAGTGTTCTTTCCACAGCTCCATTATGATTTCAACATTAAAATAGTTATGACTTTTCATACAAAGCAGAAACGTTTAGCCACGGTTTAAAAACCAAGTTACAGCAGGTGCAAAGAAGAAAACTTTCAAGTCAACTGCATCTAAGTAGTCTCTAAAAGAAATTTAACTGAGACTTCAGACACAAAGTTCATAAAGTACAACCTCTAAGTTATCCTTCCGGGGCAGTTTTACAAATGAAAAGAGAGTGTTATGAATAACAAGATCGGAGGGGAGGAGGGGGAGTTTTCCCAGTCTACATTAGAAAGAACCCAAACAATGCTATGGGCTCCCCAAGAACAAGAAGCACCTCCACGAAAAAGGCAGAACGTTGGGGGGGGAGGGGGGGGAAGGCCACAACTCCATGATATTTGCCAAAGGTATCTGAAACAAGCTAGGCTGATTACATTGGCTGAACCATAAAGTAAACAAGCGAGCATCAGCCAAAAGTACCAGTATATGTCTCCCACCTCCACCTCCCCACTTCTCCATGGTATTAGGTATAAGAAATGGGGCAGTGGAAGGGAGAGGAAAGGTAGAGAAAATGGGACAACCCAGGAAGGAGACTGGACGGGTAAAAAGACGAAACAGGGTTAAGATAAAATGGGACTTCGCCGGGTCATACCAAAGTTTAGTTTGTAGAAGGAGGGCATTCCCACGATCAATGGGGTCCAAGAAGGGGTCAACTCCTAAGTGCTAAAGAGTCTAGGCTACCAGACTTGAGAGCTGGAAAAACCTTCAAGGGCCATATATTCCAACCCTCACCAGCACGAGAAAGCATCTTCTATGCCATCCTTGACATGTGGTCATTCCATCCATTGGGATCTCTGCAAAGATGAGGAACCCTCCAGGGGTAGCACCATTCCACCACCACCACCATTCTGCCCTCATTTTTGTGACTGAGGAAACTGAGGCCCAGATAGAAGCAAGAACGCTGGGTCAGCCTGGGGCCTAAAGAGGCCGAGCCTCCAGCCTCCCTCCCAGGAGGACAACTCTGGGGGCCGGCCCTGCACCACCATCTCCTCCCAGTCCTCAGACTCTATGCGAACAATTCCCTTGAGGGATCCGGGGCAGGGGCTGGTAGAGTAGTGAGAAGGGGAGGCGGGGGACCCGACTGTCACCTCCTCTCTCTCTCAAATCGCGCCTGTCGCGATAGCAGCCCCTGACGCTCACCTGGATCTATCATCTCTTCCTGCCACCCTATCCCCTCCTCACCCCACCCCCACCATTTTCCGTTGGCCGACAGGTCCCCGCAGCCGCCAACCCCAAATCCCCGGAGAGCAACGGGGCAATTGTGGGGAGCTAGACGTCCGGCCTCTGGGGGCCTCATCTACGACCGCGGCGCCATCCCCTCCCTGACACCCCACATCCCCGCCCCGGTCAAAGCAGTTACCTGGGCGCGCGGGCAAGGCAGAAGGGGTGGGGGAGGGGCCGGGACCCCCAAGGAGGAGGAAGAGGAGGAAGGAGGAAGGTCGCCTACCGGCTCAGGGGGGAGGGGGGAGGTTTGTATGACTTGTTGTTCCGCACAGGGTGACAGCTGTTTCCTGCGCAGGCGCGCCGGGCCCCCACCACCAACACACCACAGCAAGCCAAATCTCTCTCGCTAGTTCTTACACACCGAGTGGGTGGGGAAAGGGAGGGGAAAGAGATGAAGAGGGAGGAGGAAGGAGCGCGCACCCTTTACCACCGGCACACTCACTTACATACACGCCTACGCAAACATATATACACGGGCTTATCATCCCAGGACCGCGCGCGCGCGTGCGCGCGCACAGCCGGTGCGGAGGTCACGTGAGCTGCCCGGTCTGGGCTGCTAGTGGGGGGTCACGTGGCCCGCCCACCCACACAGGGCCCTGGGATGAGGGCGGCGCTAGTGAGCCGGTGGTTCACATGACCCTCACTGATCTGTGGTTTTCTTGCACTTTTACCCCCCACACACACAAACTTCTTTGACTCCTACCCAGAAGCCTCATCAGTCCCAATCCCGGCCCCCCAGGGGCGAGACGGGGCAGGAGAAGGTGGGCTATAAAAGGGCCCTGGGCCACTGCACGTCAGCAATGGTGGAGCGCCCCCCTCCAGAGCCGACCGGATTAACAGTCTACAGACCACACGTCACAATAATAGCCTTAGGCGTGAACCCATTGGCTGCAGATTTGTGATGTCAGAGCCGATGCAACTTCTTCTAGGCTTCAGACAGACCCAACTGAGAATGACCCCTCACATGGGGGTAGGAGTCATCCATATAAAATGGAAATGATAATTCTTTAATATTCTACCTACCACATAAAACTATTCTAAGCAAGACTGCAAAATTTAAATGGCTGTGTAAATATGAGTGAGTTGCACCATAGCTTAGTAGAAAGAAACTATATTGGGTGTTGGAAAATTTAAAGTCCAGACCTTTCCTTCTCCATTTATTACATGTATGACCTTAAATATTTTTACCTCCCTGCACTTCTCATTTCCCCTCATCAGCTATGAATTCCTTCAGGACAGATTTTTTTCAAGTAAAACTTGTTCATTGAACTTTAAAAATGAAGTTGGATTATATCTCTAAACCTTAATCTTATGACTATATGATACAAAATATTTGCAAATAGGTGAGCTAACATTCCCCCCTGCCCCATTTTTAAATTAATACCCTTTTTTTAAAAGTGCATGAATTCAGAACAGGTAGGTGGCTCAGTAGATACAGAGTAAGGCCTAGAGATTGGAGGTGCCAGATTCAAATCTGGCCTCAGAAGCTTTCTAGCCCTGTGACCCTGGGCAAGTCACTTGACTTGCTTAGTTGTTACTTCTCTTTATTGTTGGAACCAGTACTGAGTACTGATTCCAAGACAGAAAGCAAGGGGTTTTTCAAAAGTATATTAATTTTCCAATAATAGTGTAAAAGGGTTGATAAGAAAAATTAAATTATTTTACCCCATCATTTAAAGTGATAAAATGCCATAATACCCTAACCAATTGAGAATATCTGTTGATCAGTCAAGTACAGAGAAAAATACTTGAATGAATAGAATAATGAAGACCAAAGAGAATGATCAGATTAGCTGAGAAAATTTGGTAATGGTCCCATGAAGACTACAAAAAACAAGAAAATAGTTCAAAAACCAAGAGATTTTCGCCAAAAAGAGAGAGAGAGAGAGAGAGAGAGAGAGAGAGAGAGAGAGAGAGAGAGAGAGAGAGAGAGAGAGAGAGAGAGGAAAAGACATCCAGTTAAACTCCCCACACACAGATTTTGGACTTTGGAGGGAGAAAAAAATCTTGGCTTAGCTAAGTCTTGGCCTCCACCCTCTAACTATTCTTGACAGACTTTGGTGAGGAGAATGTTTTGAACCAACTATTCTTACTATAGACTACCTTTAGTAAAATATCCCAATTAATTAATCATCATAATAAGAAGACCTGGCTTGAGTCCATAAGCTATAGAAATAAAAATGTAAACCTCATGCCCCTCTTCCCCTCAGGTCTACCCCTAAAAGTCTTAAAGAGTTTATAGCCAGCCTTGATATAGAGTCAGACTTGTCAGAGTCAGAATAATCTACTTCAAAGCAAGAGTTTAATCTAGCAAGAGGAAATGTGGCCTTAGGGGATTGAGACCTGTTCTTAAATAGTCTGACACTCTAGGACTTGGGGCTGATCTAAAAGCGTTTTAGTCTGTTAGCATTGTCTTCAAGAATCCAGATGCACCTCCATGCCATGTTGGGACATGAGGAAGAGGACTTTAAGAGAGAAACAATCAAAAGTTTCTAAAAAAAATATGGCCTAACTTTTGGCCTTTTTCAAGAGTAAACAAATATTGTGCCACCTTCCTGTAGGAGAAAGTTTAGAACTGCATTTGTCATTTTCACTTTCATTGTTATATTTTTATAAGATGAGAATCCATTCGTGAGATATAAGCACAAATGTGAAGTGAAAAAGCTGTGTTATCTCTTTCTATTTTTAATTTAAGATAACAAGATATGTAATGACCAATGCTTTAATTGCCTTAAGAAAGGAAGATAATTAACAAACAGAATAATGGTTTATATTTTTTATTCTAATTGTTTTTTTTTAATGATATGGATATATCTGTAAAGGAATCCAAAATTGCTTTGACTCTATAGTCTTCTCTCTCCACTATACAAATGCTTTGAAAATGTCTAAAAACTACATTGATTTCTCTTCACTAAACCCAAAAGGAAGAATGAACACTTTTTACTCATGGAGAAAGGCATGTCCAGAATATCTATGTTTAATAAAATGTGTGGCTAAATCACAGGACTTTATCCCACCATTAAGTCCTATTTCTATCCAACAACAAGAATGTTCCTTTTGTCTTGGTATATGTAATAAGCTGCCTTACCAACAAAATTTCTAGAATTGGAAATGAAAACAGTTTAGGTCTTGAATTCATCTTTTATAAAATCTTGGAAAAGCCCTTGAAATGCAATCTAGTTCATCTAGAACTTTCTGCCATTCCACACTTAAAGTAGCATTTATTCATTTCACTCACTCAACAAATATTTATTGAACATGTATTACATATGAAAGGCACTGAGCTTGGTAATGAAGGAGATACAAAGATGAATGAGACACATGTTTACTCACAAGGAAGTGACAATATATTCTGTTTTTAAATTCTTACAGAAGATTCCACAGTCTATTCATATTTTTAATAGCCTTTAATGATAGATATTCACTCAGCTCCAAACTGAAAATCATAGTGAGGGACCTGGGGAGACAAGCTATGCAGCTTAAGGCAAGTTATTTAACCTTTCTGGTTAAATCTGTAAAATGGGGGGGAGGGGGATAGACTAATTGCTAAGTTCTCCTCCAACTCAAATGATTCTATGCCTATAATTCTAACTATCCTCTGAGATGAAGGAATACCACACCTTCAGAGAGGAGAAATACAAAAGTTATGGCTTATTTATTTGTTTCATTTTTAACCTGTAATTTCATTAGTGTCTAGAACACCCAGTGGAAAGACCCTCTTAAAGAATTGCTTGAGCCACTGAGAATTTCAGGAACTTACTGGGATCACATAGCCAATAGATGTCATAGTTTACATTCTCTAGGAGACAGATATGTACATTTATGGTGTCCACAAAATAGATTTTTTTTTATTATCATGGAAAACACACTTCCATATTGGTCATTGTTGTAAGAACACAGCCATACAAAACCCAAACTCCAAAATGAAACCATAAATACACTGATGTAAAAGACAGTATGCTCCAAAATAGAATTTTTTTAATGGACAAAAAGTAATTTGTGTTGGGGAAGAAAGAGGCAAGGTCCCCAGGGAAAACGTTGGCAGCTAGGTGCATCAGTAAAGACTGCTGGTTGAATAGTGCTTAAACTGAGTCTGGAAGGAATTAAGAGGCCACCTGATAAGATATTTACATTCAAATCTCACCTAAGATACTTAGTAACCATGTGTCTCAAGTCACACCATTTGCTTGCTCTGTGCTCAATATTCTTTATCAATAAAATAAAGACCTGGTGGCATCTTATAACCCCTCCTGCTTTAATGATAGTATTCCTTTAAAACTTTTAAGAGATGGTGCAAATCATGCACAGAGGGACAGTCTATTCAAAGGCAGAGAGGGGTTGGGAGATCTTGCAGAATGGAGGATGAAGAATATCAAAAAAGCCAGTTTGCCTGGAACCAGAGTTTTGTGTTTGTGGTGTTGTTTCTAGGCTAAGGAGAAACAAGTGTCTTGAAACAGTAGCTCTGGGAGGTGACATATTGTTTACTCATTCACTTTAATCATAATTATTCCCTAAAGTCCTTGAATTCTCTTCTCTTTCTTCATCTTCCTCATTCTTTCATTGATATGATCAGTTCACATAGGTTCAGTTACCAATTATTGGGGGCAGCTAGGTGGTCCAATGGATTGAGGATCAGACCTAGAGAGGAGGAGTCCACGTTCCAATTGGGGCCTCAGAAAACTTTCTACCTTTGTGACAACCCCCATTGCCTAGCCCTTATTGCTTTTCTGCCTTGAAATCAATACACAGTATTGATTCTAAGTCAGAAGGTAAGGGGTTAAAAAAGATAAATTATTGTCAGTAAATAGATGAAGCCCAAATCTATGTACATAGCCTTCAATACTGAATCTTTATTTCACACTGACAGCTTCTTGATGGACCTTGATATCCCACTGGTCTTTCACATGCAGCATATCCAAAAAGCAATTCATTATCTTTTCTCACTAAATCACCCCTCATCCAATTTCTATATTTTTGTTTAGATTACTACCATATTAGCAGTAGCTGGGTATCAACAATAAAAATTGACCAAGCGCTTACACTTATTGACCTTAAAAAAATACAGAACTACCAAAGTGGTTATAAAAGTAAGTCTTTAATCAGGAAAAGGAAATTATAATTAAGGAAACAACAGAGACACCAATCAAAAGGCTGATTTCCCCCTAAAGAAAACTGAGTGATTAAATAGTCTTCTGGAAGGGAGCGGGCAAAAGTCAGGTCCTTAGAACTCACAAAAGCTTGGGAAAAGAGCAATAGCTAGAGGGTAGGATGGCTGGGAGTGGGTTTCTGGTTCTTCAGATTTGATTGTCCTCTTTCAAATTCAGCCCTGTACTTTCTTGGAACTAAGTAATATTGATTTATAGTAAATTCAGTCATCACTTGCCTTTTGAATTCTTTTGTTTTAAGACTTTGGGAGAGTCAGTCTGGAGATTCTAACAATAATATTGTCATTTTGTACCAGGCTCCTTACAGAAGATCCAAACACAAAACTCAAAATGACCATTATTCGCAAGGAACTTAGTTTACCTCCACATCTCTTCCATTTGTCCTCTTCTTTCTATGCCTATAACCACAATCTTATTTTAGGCACCCTTACATGGACTATTTGCAAAAATTTCTTAATTAGTCTCAGATATTTATTAGCTGTGTGACACTAAGTCACTTAACCCTGTTTACCTCAGTTTCTTCATCTGTAAAATAAATTGGAGAAGGAAATGGCAAACCATTCCAGTATCTTGGCCTAAAAAACCTCATGAAGAGTCAGACACAACTGCAACAACTGTAAAACAACAACTTAATTGGTCTATTTCTAGTCTCTCCCCTTTCCCATCTATCTTCTACGCAGCTTCCAAAATAATCTTCCCAAAATACAGATCTGACCACATCACTCCTCTGTTCAAAAATCTTCAGGGACTCCCTATTGAGATTAGGATTAAATACAAACTCCTCAGCCTGACATTATTGTCAGTAAATAGATGAAGCCCAAATCTATGTATATAGCCTTCATTTCCTGAATCTTTATTTCACATTGACAGCTTCTTGATGGACCTTGATATCCCGCTGGTCTTTCACATGCAGCATATCCAAAAAGATTCCACCTAACTTTTCATATTTATTTTACATGAGTGGACTTCTCTATTAGCAGCAATGCTAGTAGACATTTCTGGACTTAGGACCAGGACCAGGACATTTCTGAGGGTTTTAGAAGAAATAATGCCATCCACATCCAGAGGAAAACCTGTGGGAGTAGAAATGTAGAAGAAAAACAACTACTTGATCTCATGATTCAATGGGGATATGATTGGGGATGTAGACTCTTAAAGATCACCCTCCTGCAATTATCAATAATATGGAAATAGGTCTTGATCAATGACACATGTAAAACCCAGTGGAATTGCGCATCAGATACAGTAGGGGGTTGGGAGAGGGGAGGGAAAGAACATGAATCATGTAACCACGGAAAAATATTCTAAACTAATTAATTAAATAAAAAATTTCAATTAAAAAATCATTTACTTTACATTATTCCTGTCAACTTGGAAAAACACAGAACTACTAAAGTAGTCAGATAAAAACAAGTCTTTAATCAGTAAAGGGATAGGTCCAATATAATCAGCTGCTATCACAAAGCCAAGCTCCAAAAACCACACAGAATCAAAACCCTGGGGCTCTGGGCACAGTATCTCTAGGGGGGATCAGAAGATTCTCCAAAGAACAATAGAACCCTAGTCTGTTTTATGTACCCTTTGGGGAACTCAGGACATCAAATTTACACTGACAGGGAGTGGTCTACTTACATAGAGACTAAAAGGATGGTTCCTGCACAGGTGTTGGTCTTCTTAGGAATGGATGTTTGAAAAAATGGGGAAAACTTCTAAGACTAAAAGGGTCCTTAACATTTGATTAGATCTGTTAGCTGGGATCATCAAATACGTTTAAGGTCTATTGTTCAGTCTGAAATGGGTGAGTCTGGGACTAACCTCAGAGTGAGTTCTTAAGGGACAGGGGCAGAATTAGGGTCTTCAGATTTCAAGCTGACATTCCCATTCATAAACTTCCAGCCAATTTGACATACTTACTGTTTCCTAAACTCTACACTCTATCTCTTCTTTCCATGTCTTCACCCAGGCTACTCTCCCTATTTGGAATGCATGAAACAGTGTTGGAACCAGCTCAAACTAGCTCTCAAAGACAATTGTTACATTTTTTTAGTATGAGCATCTAAACCTCAGAAAATCATCAAGCTACAAATCAGGGCTATTTATTCTTTAGTGGATTATCTAGACCAAAGAAAGTGATAAAGACATATATTAATAATAAAGGATAAATTAATAGCAGAAGAGTATATCTTTTATCCAGCTGTTAAACATTTACCAGCACACTGGTGAATAGTGAATATACCTCTTCCTTGGCAGCTCTTTCATTCTACTTAGTCATTCTTTTTTTTTTTAAACCCTTAACTTCTGTCTTAGAATCGATACTAAGTATTAATTTTAAGGCACAAGAGCAAGAAGGGCTAGGCAATGGGAGTTGGGAGTTGCCCAGGATCACACAGCTAGAAAGGTCACATTTAAACCCAGATTCTCCCACTTCCAGGCCTGGAATTCTAGCTCTGTCCACTGAGCCACCTCGTTTTCCCTTAAAATCATTCTAGATTCCCATCCCCACAAATGCTCTTTTCTTCCTCAAATATCTTGTATTTACTTTAGGGGGTATTTATTTTTTCTCCCTTTTAAATATGAATTCCTCCTGGAATAATAAAGTAGAGGAATTCCATGGGGACTGGAACAACCTCCAGGAATTGATGCAGAGTGAGAGGAGCAGAACCAGGAGAACATCATACACAGAGACTGATACACTGTGGTACAATCAAATGTAATGGACTTCTCCATTAGTGGCAATGCAGTGATAATGAACAACTCGAAGGGATTTATGAGAAGAACACTATTCACATTCAGAGGAAAAACTGTGGGAGTAGAAACACCGGAAAAAAACAACTGCTTGAATACATGGGTCTGACATGGGTATTGTACCCCCAGACATTCAGGCAAACATTATGGACAGAGAGATGCACCTCCAGGTTACACCTCCATCCTAACAGGCTACATCTCAAGATATCTCTTTGTTAAGGAATCTTTATGCCTCCAGGCAGACCCCAGTCAGATGACCACCTCACCCCACCAAATGCCTGAGGGACTAACACTCTATAGGTCCACACCATGACATAGGATCTGTTGTAAAAAGTAACAGCCTTTCCATCCATGCTGTGCTCCCAAGGAACTACACCCCATCTTGCTGTTCCACCTTGCTATCCTCCTGGCCATTCTCAACATTACCTCCTAAATTAGTAAATTTCTCTTTTTGTTTTTAAGCTAAGTTTTGGAGTCTTTCATTCTTGCAAAAGGTATCCTTCCTGAACCCCAGGGGTACACATCTGAACCCCATAACAGGTTGAGGGGATGTAGTTGGAGATGTAGACTCTAAATGATCATCCTAGTGCAAGCACCAACAACATGAAATGGGTTCTGATCAAGGACACATGTAAAACCCAGTGGAATTGCATGTCAGCTATGGGAAGGGGGGGAAGTGGAGGGAGGGAAAGAATAGGATTCTTGTAACCAAGGAATAATGTTCTAAATTGACTAAATAAAAAATTTTTTAATCTTTAAAATTTTAAAATAAAATTAAATAAATAAAATTTTTTTAAAAGTAAATTCTTCCTAGGCAAGGCTTGTTTTTATTTTTAATATCCTCAGCACCTCAGCAGTGCCTTTAACATAGCAGGTACTTCATAAATGTTTGTTTAATTGAATTATATCTGAGTACTTGAAGATTTTCTTAAAATAGGAAGTGAGGTCAGGATGATAGCTCCAAAGGTAGCTTGTTTTTGAAACAAAAAGTAACAGAGACTGGGCATGAATTTAGTCATGAAAATCAGAGGACACTGCACTCTGCATTTTAGGCACAAATCTGCCAGAGACATTTATTTTTATTAAGTAAATCTTGGCATATCTGTTTGGAGAGAGAGAAAACCAGAAGGGACAAAATTCCCTCATGCTTTTGAAAATTACTCAGACATAAGCCATTTCCACTAACAATTTATAGCATTCCATACAAAAGACAAAAATTCTGCGTAAGTCCTGATACTTCTTCCACTAGAAGTTCAGGTAACAGATTTAATTCATCAAAAAGAATAGACACTTAATTCTTGGAGTGCTCTGGAGGATCATGTTCCTAATATCAATCAATCCCTCTCTAACCACTACCTCTAAGAATTCTTTCAACCTAATTAAAGACAATTTGAAAGCTATTTCTATTTACTTAATCAATCAAAAGTTGTCTTCATTTTCTTGATCTGATCATTAGCTTAGCAAGTCCATCCTGAGCTATTAATAATAGATAACATTTATGTAGAGCTTACTTTGTGACAGTTACTGTACAAAGCTGTAAGGACACGAGATTTGTTGGGGGTAGGAGCAGACTGTCCTGCCAACTATGCCAAATGTAAGGGGACAGATCTGTTCTGCACTGATTATGTCAATTGTAGGGTGATATAACTCTCTAAGAGAATACTGAGATACCAGAGGAAAAAAAGGGGCCCATGCCCCAGATTGGTCATTGATAGGTTTTTATTAAGGTTAATTAGGTTAACAGGGTTCACTGAAGGAGTTTATTCACAGACCAGTCTTGGGCACCAGAAGGACAAAGTAACACAGTAACTCCCTGCCCCAATCCCAGGCCATGTCTGATGTTATATAAAAATAGAACAAAGAAGGCATAATGCCAGGGAAGGCCCAGGGTCACGTGCAATATTTCTCATGGACTAGTTGGAGCTACTTTTAGTGTTTACTCAAGGTAGTTTATATTCTCCACAGAGTCATAGGTTATATTCTCACTCTGGCTACCACTATACAAAAACATTTTACAGTTATAATCTCATTTGGTTCTCACAACAGTCCTAAGGGATAGGTGCTTTGTTATTCTCATTTTATAGATGGGGAAATTGTGGCAAATAGAGGTTGTGTCTTGCCCAGGGTTACATAGCTAGTGTCTGAGGTTGGATTTGAACTCACATCTTTCTGCCTCTAGACTTGTTGCTCTATCCACTATACCAAATCACTACTCAAGATATGTTAAGGTATCTCCCTTTAGAAAATGGTTAAACCTTGGGTCTGATTTGATTTGATTTGATATGATATGAAATGGATTGAATTTATTGATATGAGTTGTTTTTCATCAGTACACTTCAGAAATTTTCTGTTGAAAAATGCTTATTTTATCTTGGCTAAATTAAAAAGAAAAGAGATTTTCTAAATCAGTCAGGATAGATGCTTGGGAAGGCAAATTCCCTAAGGCTTTAGAGGTCAGGTATTGTGGTGGCAAAAGATTCAACTAACCGGAATCCAAAGAAAATCATTAAAGGTAAGCGGCTGAGAAGTAAAAAACCTGGTGGTCTTTCTCAGTCTTTAAAATTTTTGACTTCTTGTCAGATTTTGACATTGCCAACCCCCTTTTCTACTCATTACTCTTAAGGGTTTATCTCATACCAACTCTCCTTCACACACACAAGTATTAATTAAGTACCTTCAATGTATAATGCACTGTGCTGGATCCTAGAATTTCAGAGGCAAAAAAGGAACAATTTCCTATCCTCAAGTAGCTTAAATTCTATTGGAGGATATAGCATACATAAAAAAAAAATTATGTATTAAGGGTAAACTGATCATTAGGGGGGATTCCTTTAATTTTCTGCTGATCTGGAAGAACTGATGACTAGGTAGATGAATGATTCCTTCCTCTTTGTTTGCATTCTTGCTGTAAAGTGGGTAGTATAAGGATGATATCAGAAATTAAGTCTTCTTATATTAGTTTAGAGATGAGAAGTAGAGAAGCTGGCTTGGAAAGAACTGGAATTTCTCTCTCTCAGAGTCCTAACTTGATTCTTGTTGAGACTCAACCAGCTAGCCTTTGTTATTTTTATAACTTGGAGGTGAATTAAAAATTATAAATATAATAGTGTTATTTTATTTAGAATATGGAAAATTTGGGTTAGTCAGATTAGGAAGGATTAGTGTAGCCTGGGAACACAGGAGAAGTGGTTCCTTGTGTTATTTGGGTGAAGTTAGAATCCCTTAGGGTTCAAAATCCTTTCATCCTTATATATTTAAAAAATATTTTATTTTTTATAACAAGAGTATCTTTAGCATCCTTGCGCTTGGCCCTTAAGAGAAGTTCACTTATGAGCTTCCCTTCACTAATATAAACTGAGGATACTTTGTGAGCGCAGAAAGCAGAGTATCCAAATCAGTTTATAATCTATAGTAAACTATTTCAAACTAGTCCCAAGTAAGTCGGCTTGGAGAGGGCTGCCCTGTCTCCCATCAGGCCTCCTTGTGACTGTGTGCCATGGTCAGGTCATCTCTGCCTGTTTTGTATTTGTTCTTCTCTTTAAGTGAACAAATATATAGAAGTATCCAAACAACCTTTTGAGATCTGAAAGATCCATATTTCCTAGAAGGCCTAAATTCATAGAGTGATGATGGCAGATGGAAGTAAAAAACACCATGAAGGTATACAGATACAAAAAACTGTTCTAGGGGTAAAAATGACAATTTCAGGAAATATGATACCTTGTGGCAGTGTGAGAAAGGACTTGGAGCTCCTGAAATGCCAGGTGTTCTAATTTATTCTTTGTCACATATGTATCCTACCTATGTGCCTCACTAACATTATAATCTAAGTTTAAACTTACTTTTTCCACTGAATGCTGTGTATTTATATGGAAGGCATACCCTAGTTTATAAGGAGCTATTTTTCTAACTATTGCTCTTATGACATGTGAATTAATTGCCTTTAATTGGAGCAGGGGAATTGACCTTTTTTGTGTAATGAACCCTGTTGACAGTCTAGTGAAACCATTAAACCCCTTATCAGAATTCCTTTTTTTTTTTTTAGTTGGGTGGTTATTTAAAAAAAATATTAATAGCATGCAAAATACACTTCCATATTGGTCATTGTTGTAAGAGCACATTCATGCATAACCAAAACCCCAAAATAAAACCAAAGATACACTGATGTGAAAGACAATTCCAATAGTTCTTTCTCTGGAGCTGGAGAGCATCCCTCCTCATAAGTCTTTCAGGATTGTTCCAGATCATTGCATTGCTGGGAGTAGCCAAATTTTCACAGAGGTTTATCGTAAGATATTGCTATTATTATGTACAATGTGCTCTCAGTTTTGCTTACTTCACAATGCATCAGTTCCTGCAGATCTTTCCAACTTTTTCTGAAATCATTTTGCTGATGATTTCTTATAGCACAATATCATTCCATCATCAACATGTACCACAATTTGTTCAGCCACTTCCCAAATGATGGACATCCCCTCATTTTCCAACAGAATTCTATTTTTAAATATATAAGATTCAAAAGGAAATTGGTTATACTGACATACAGATATTATAGTATTTTTTAATAAAACAAGTTGACAGATCCTAAGTCAACCCTGGATTAGAGCTAATGAAATCTACTGGCTGATCATTAATGGGAAACATACCAGTGGAGAATTTATGAAAGACAGCATTAGAAAAAATTCCCTAGGGGCAGCTGGGTGGATCAGTGGGTTGAGAGCCAGACTTAGAGATGGGAGGTCCTATGTTCAAATCTGGTCTCAGACACTTCCTAGCTGTGTGACCCTGGGCAAGTCACTTAACCCCCATTGCCTAGCCCTTACCACTCTGCCTTAGAATCAATACTTAATATTCATTCTAAGATGGAAATGTTTACAAAAAAAAGAAAGAAAGAACTCTCCACAGGATTACCCTAAGAAACCAAAGTAGTAGTCATTCCCTCTGGGGATTCAACCTAAGGGTGCTTAATATAAATTTAAGGGAATAGCCAAGAGGTAGTATGTGTATATATACATATATTTGGAGAGGTAAAAATATAAGGAAATAACTGTGATAAAGGCAGTATTTTGTAATATCTTAAAATGAAAATATACCCTGAAAGAGACTAAATAAAATAAAACAGGGTATATTTAGTTACTGTTTAGATTGAAGAATATGTTTACTCACATTTAAAATGCCTATTCCTCAAAAATTAGCAAAATTACATGAAAAAGTTCTCAAAGGAAAAAAATGCATGCTCTAGATGTCATGAAAAACTGCTCTAAACAACTACTTTTTGTTGTTCAGTAGTTTTTCAATTATGTCTGTCTCATGACCCTATTTGGGGTTCTCTTGGCAAGCAGACAGGAGTGATTTGAAATTTCTTTTTCCAACTCATTTTACAGATGAAGAAATTGAGATAAACAGGGTTAAGTGACTTTCCCAGGGTAACACAGCTAGTGTCTGAGGCTGACTCTAGGACCTGAGATCTATCCACTAGGCTAGTCAGTTGACCCAAATAATTATTAAGTGAAATAAAAATTAAAACACAGAAATTCAACCATATAACTATTATGTTAGAAAAGATGGAAATAAAGTGAGATGGTTGTTGGAGGGGCTGCAAGAAAACAGACATTATATAATATGCCTTTGGGAGATGAAAAAGAGCACAGCTGTTCTGGAAAGCAATTTGGAATTCTGCCCCCCAAAATCACCAAATTGTACATAACCTGTGTCAAACTGAAAAAATAGAGAACTACCAAAGTAGTTAGTATAGCAAGTCTTTAATTGGGGCAAGGAGATTTGAAGAGACAATCACACAGAGCTGTTGCCTTGGTATTATAATATGAGGGAGCCACATAGAACTAAAGAACTGGGACTTCCCACTGAACTATAGAAAAAGGAGGGCTTGTATAGATTTATAGGATCAAAGGGGAGCAACAGCTTGTTATCTTGAGTTCACTGAAGCTTAGAGAAATGAGGTAAAAATGGAAAAAATGGGAAAGATACAATAGTCAGAGGCTAGGGTGATTGGAAAAGTATTTAAGGTTTGATTGTCTTCTTTAACTCAGGCATGGGAAAGAGGCAAAATCAGTTCTTAGTTAATTCAACCTTTGCTTTCAAGTTCTGTGTTGTAACAATAAATCAAAGAGTCTGGGAAAGAATTAATCTGGGAACTCCCAGAAGACAATGTTGTCACCTATTACTCAGTAGTATTACTGCTAGGTATAAGTTTCAAAAAAGTCAAAGAGAAAGAACCCATGTTTTCACAAATATTCATAAAATTATTTTTTGTTGTAGCTGGAACTAGAAAACAAAGAACTGGAAATAAAGTGGATGCTTATGAACTGGGAATAGTTAAACAAATTATGGCATATAAAGGTAATGGAATTTTATTGTGCCATAAGAAATGACGGAAAGGCCAGCTACAGAAAATATGAGGACAACACACATGCACTAATAAGCAGTGAAGTGAGAAGAAAAAAGAAAACAATTTTTGCCATGACAAAATAGTTTAAGGGAAAACAACTTTAAAAGACTTAAGAACTTTAATCAATACAATGACCAATAATAGCACCAGAAGCATAATTACAAAGCATGTTACTCATTCCTTGGCAAAGAGAGGATGGTTTGAAAGTGCAAAAAGGACCTACATTTTTATATAAGAACTAAATGGTGTGAACTTGTTTTGCTTGACAATACTTATTTGTTACAAAGGAGGGTTTTAATTGGGAAGGAAGAAAGAGTATAGTGAGGCCAGTGAATATTAATAATGATGCAGAAAAAATAAAGAAAAAAGCATCAATGAAGCATTTTTAGAAATACAGCCTTAGAAGAAGCAAGTCAAGGAGAAAAAGACAAAAAGACAGTGTTGGCACTATTGTAAAAATTTTACTTGTACATACATAAATTTACAAGTATATATATACATATATACACACACATATATGTCTGTATGAATATTTTTTAAAACTATGTACCTAATAAAGATTTAGGGTATTATTATATACAATCCTCTTATCTGTTCTTTGTATATGGAAATATCCATGTGTATGAATGTTTATTAAGGTCATAGTATAAAAAAAAAGAAAAATAAAATTCCCTCAAAATAAGTTTTGAACTAGAAAAAACAATGATAGCATAAACTCTAGTCAAATAAAAAGTACCCAAATGCCTCTTTGAAAACTCCAATTTGACTAAATAATTATAATTGTTTATATATCTTGGTTTAAGCTAAGGACACCATCTGGTATATCTGGGACAGTTCTTAGGGAACACATGATACTAAATCAGCTTTTATTACTGACTCAAGCCCTAAATAAAGAGATTCAGGTGATAAGTGAGAATGTCATGTCTTATTAGAGAGCTGACTAGATGATTAAATAAAACAGGTGGGAAGGATAATGGAAAAAGAATTATTGATGCACTTTTCTTAGTCCATTGAAAAAAGAATTCTCCATTATTTTTTGATGTATACAAGCAATATTAGCTGTAGCAGTAAAACAAATGAACAACAAAAGAAATTAAGGAAAGAAATATAAACAAAGAGAAAACAAAATTATCTCTATGTGTAGACAATATAAGTTTTCTTAGAAAACCCTGGAGAATATACAAAAAGACAAGAAAATAACTTCTATAAAGAAGATATGAAATACTCATAAATTATAAGCATTTATTACTAACAAAAATTAGTAAGGACAAGAAAGATTAGTTTCTTTTAAAACAACAATAAACACTATAAATACAAAACATGACCTATAGAAACACACAGAAGACTTAAAACTTACGAATACATTACAACTTTCACAGAAATAAAAGAAAACCAAAATACTGTAGAGATTTTTAATGTTGATGATTGGGTTTTGCCAACATATTTTAAAATGATGTTACTTGCATATTTAATACAATACTAATCAATTTACCAACGGTGTGGTTTATATAATTATACAAATAAAATTAATTTGGAAAAATAAAACTTCAAGAATATCAAGAGAAAACAATAGCACAAAGAACTAAAAGTAAAGAGTCCTTAATATTGTTATGAATAAAAATTAATCTTGGAGACTTTATACTAAATTATAATTATTTATTAGTAAAGAGGAAGAAATAGAGAAAGAAGAAGATAATAATATATCTGCCTAACTTCCCAATGTCTCTTGCCAAGTTATTTCTGCTTCATCGGGTCTTAGATTCTCCATGGACCCAACTAAGCACATGGTCAAACCAGATGAATTAAGGCTTGAGTTCAGGAAGGGACTGGAGCCCAAGAGACCAAGTTCCTGGATTCCCAGCCTATGTGTGGTTTGCCAGAAAGCACCAGGATGACTTTGAGAGAGCTTCTTTCACAAGCCCAGAAAATGGCAGAGAGCAAGATCCAGCTTCATTTGCTGGTTTTTAAGCTCAGTCTAAACCCATGTTGTTGAACCTATGGCATGCATGCTAGAGGGGGCTACACCCTTCCCTCTCTCCACTGCTCTTGAGGACAGTTTTCACTTTACCCACCCCTCTGCTCAGCAGCCCAATGGGAATACCTCCTCCCTCCCCTGTCTAGGATAAAGAGGAGGCTCCCATGAAGCATGAGGGTGCAGTTTAGGCACTCAGTCTCAAAAAGGTTCACTATCACTGGCCTAAACCCTTCTCTAAGATTTTCTAATTGCCCAAGGTTTCACTTCAGTCCCTTCATGTCATATCCCTTGAATTCCACTAGTCAAGAATCTTGCCTGCCATGCTGGAAAATTAAGACACATGACTCTGTGACATCTATTATATGAGATTTCAGGGATATGGTAGTCTCCTAGATATTTAATTCACACAGTATTAACAAAATAGTAAATGTTATTTATCATAAAGGAGTAATCATTGAAGTTATCTTGTATTGGATAAAAAAATCAGCAAAATATATTAAATAAGGAAGACTTAAAAGTGAATATGTAATAAAATCTAGGACACAATAAATCTAAGACTACAACTGCAGAGGGAGAGAGTCTTTATTCAACAAAAATTACTGAGTGGAAATAGAAAGAAGTTTGATGGAAGAATAGATATGAATAATATCTTATACCATCTACAACAATAAATTTCAAATGAACAAACAAAACTAAAGATCTTTAAAAAGTCAAACTATGAAAAATTAGAGAAGAAAAGATATATTTTTCATAGATATAGATTAGAGAATATTTAATATTCATTCATGGGATAAAGGAGATCATAAAGACAAAATATACAATTCCAGTTTTATCATTATTGAAAGAAGAGAAGCAAATGAAAATGGGAAGAACATAGATGTCTCAGAAGGAAAATCTTTACCTTAAATATCTCTGAATAAAAAAAAACAACTAACACCAAAAATCTGTAGGAAATTGATGAATTTGTAAGATTTAGTGGCCATTCCCCAATTTATAAGTGGTTAAGGGATGTGAGCAATTTCTCCAACAAAATGCAAACTATGGATAGACATTTGAAAAGTTGTTCAAATTCACTAATAATCAAAGAAATTACAATTGAGAAATTCTGAGGTATCATCTTATATTCATCAGATTTATAGAAATAATAATTGAAAATTTCAAGTTGGAATAATTGTGGAAAGAGAGGTATGATAATTTAATGCAGTGGAATTGATTAGATCATTTTAAAATAATTTGAAATTGTGCAAAAAAAAAAAACTACTCAACTGTTTAAATGCTTTGAATCTAAGTTCCTTCTGTAGAATTTGTATCCAAGAATGGTTATTGACAATAAAATATATATACACGTGTAATTTCTGTATGTATATAAATACATACCCATATATATACCTATATAGCAAAGTTGATAATAATAGCAAAAAAAACCAACATTAAAATATTCGTAGCAATATTCTTTTTTTATAACAATACTCTGGAAACAAACAAACAAAAAATATACCACAACTGGACTGAATACATTATGTTGTATAAATAGGTAAATAAAACACAAAACATGATTTTACAAACAGAAACAATAAGTATAAATATTTTAGAGGAACATGGGAAGACTGCAAATTGACGAATAGAGAAGAAAGTAAAATTTTAAAAAAGGATGTAAAGTGATACTTCAAAATTGCTTGATTTTAATTACTTTTGTCAACCCTTAAAATCAGAAAGGAACATTTATCCTGTTCCCCTGAAAATGACTATTATCCCTGAAAAAGAACCATAGTGTGCTAAGCAAATTTATTTCCATTAAAAGAGACAAAACAAAACCACACAGGTGTGAAAGTTGGCATAAAATCAAACTCAGAAAGGAGGAGGAAGTGCTGGGAGCTATCAGGCCACCATGTCTTGACATGGTCACCCATGGAGGTCAGGATGTCACAAAGTGGCTCCTTGGCAGAATGGAAACATCTACTCAGCCCCCTCTGTGTGACTTCTCTCATCAACATCCCTTACTAATGAAATTGATATGATTATTGTCCTCTCCATAGTCTCAGAAAAAGTAATATGAGAGTAAAATACTTGCACACTATTCCCTCAAAAGATCATCAAAAGATCAGACTCACAAAAACAAACCCAAAAGACTATCATGGGTTAACTTTTGCTTGGGTATATAATTCTTAACAAAAGCTGTGCCCAGAAATCCCCTACTCCCATGTACAGAAACAAATTCTCCTAAGCCAGTACATAAATCATCATAAGGAAAGGCTTGTACAATATGCCTTAGTATATCATGCTAAAACCCATCTTGGAAAAATTCCCCCATGAAACTCTGAAAAATTTTTAGCTTAATATTAAAACTAGTTGTGCTTCTATCAACCCTTTGATTCTTCAACTTGGCTACAGTGTTGTTGATTGTCTCTAGAACTTCTGATTGATTATCTATTTTTATTAAAAGTAACATGATTTTCTTTGTGTATCCTGTCAGAATCAATAGTAACAATATAAGTGTATAGAATGATCATAGAATGTTAATCAAACGATTTGTCAAAAGTTAATGTGTCACCCAATTATCTGTATTCGAACACGTATGTTGAATAATGTAGCTGTTTGCCAAGAAAATGGGTATAAAAATTAAAAACCAAACCTGGGCCAAGTGGAAGCAGCTCCATTCAGAGCTTGGCCCCAGGCTGACACACACATAGCTGTCTCCCATAACTCATTTTTGCCTTTGCTGTCACACCTGGCTGAGAACCCCCAAAGTTATGAGCAAGGCAGGCCCTGAGCTCTCAGCAAGGAAGTTACAGGATTCATAGTATTTTAAGAAAGAGGGGAGAAGGTCTCTGGAATTGGGCAAAAAGTGTGGAAATTTCTGCCTAGCAACAGGAGATGTATGTCAGCAGCTTGGAATGTAGAATAGGATATAAATTCAATAATGATTGAAGACAATAGCCTTAGAATTAGTACAGGGACTTAGACTGTTCAGTGTTGATCTGAACTGTTCTTGTATGGGAATATTCCCAAGATTACTTCCAGGGCACATATTATTTTATCAGGTTAATCCTGATGTTCCTCATCAAAATCTAGAAACCAAGGTAATTCTGATAACATAAATCCATCTGAAATAGTATTACCTCTTCAACCCCCAACCTTCCCAGGTATCAGGCTCCATGGATCAGAGTCAAATTGAGTGAGAGACACCAAGAACCAGAGGAAGAGGCATAGACATTATGCTTATTATATTTTTTTCTCAGGAGAACAGCATAAAGAGAAGGAGCCCATCAGATACGAGGCTAGCTAACTTTTTTTTTTTTTGCTCCAAAATAAAAATAAAATACTATAGCACAGGGGGGAAAGTACAACAGTGAAGTCTTGGAATAGGCTTGACAGTAAATTCTTGGGGTGGGTTTGGGGTCCTGGGAAAATAGACCATTTTAAAGCAGTTGTTTTATCTGGAAATCTCTGAAGTTTCTACTGGTTAAAATAATGGTTGCTTTAGTCCAGGTTTAGTTGGGTCAGGTCAGGATTCAGTTGGTGGATTTCTTAAACTTAGCTTATTCCAAAAGATCAGAAATCTCTGGAAAAAATGGGAACTTGAGCAAATCCAACTAATTACTGTAGTCAGAATTCCTTTCATTTTTTACAACCCTGACACTTTCAATATTAGTGAATTGGAACAATGACTTACAATACCAAATTAATATGGGCTGAAATTTCCCACAAACCCTTCCAAGTAGCTGCAGAACATAGAAACAATACCTAGGTTATATTAGAATGGGGGCTACCCTTCATATAAGACATATGAGTTGTTTAAATTTGCATTTATGAAAAAACTCCTCACATCAATCTTTAACGTAACCTAGGTCATTGGTTGGGGGCCTCTGGAAAACAAGTATAAGTGGTTCAGTTTCCCAGTCACAGAGTGCCAGGTTCAAACAATGCTCATTTTCCACATTCACTTTCTTTCTTAAGAGTCAGCACAGAAAGAACAAAACTTGAGCTAAACTTTCCCTGGGGTGTTTAAAATATCATTAACATCCCATTTACATTGTGGTTTGCGCCCCCCCCCCCCCCCCCCCAGTGAGCAAGCAGAATGAAACCATGGGTAAAGTGACATCAGTTTCCTGTAGATTCTGGGCAACAACTGACCAAATGACCTCTTCCATAGTAACTAATCAAGATAACAAGCATTCCTGAGAATTCCTATACACACTTTCTTACTTTTTACTCTTTCCTTACATACTCTTTACTCTCTCACTACCTCTACTTACCATAACTCCTTACCTTACTTTGATTAATTAATTACTATTCTAGCAACTCTATTACTATATTCTCTTGTAATAAGGGTTGTAACCTAGGAATGGAGTCAATTTGAGTCATCGATCAATTCTTTGAACAAGACCGAGTAATAATTAACCCCATCAAAATAAAAAAAATACTAAAAGCCAATAAAACTCAAGTCAAAGATAGCAGACAAACTTGAAATAATTAACATTAACACATTTTCTTTATGTTAAGTAAAAGCAATCACTTGATAGGTGATTTTTTTTTTATTGGTGTAGGGCAGTGATGGAAAACCTTTTAGAGATGGAGTGCTGTGCCAGCCCCCCTAGATGTTGTGCCATGCCCTTCCCCACCACAAGTGCCAAGCATGCCCTTTTACCCCTTTACCCATCACAGAGGAGGGAGAAAGAGCTCCCATAGGGCTCCTGTGTAGAAGGGCAGGTGAAGTGAGGAATGTTCTCAGCTAGCGTAGAGAGGGGGAGGAGAGTGGCCTGAGCACTCCACATACCTTTAGCTCTGCCACATGTGAGCCATCCACTTTACCCACTGTGTGCTCCTGCTGCACTGCTGGGCAGAGGGATAGGTCATATAAAAAAATGTCATCAGGCGTGGTGGAGAGGAGGAGGGGAACAGCTCTATCAGAGTCTCTCTGCCTGCTGGGAGCCATCAGGTCATGATGCCTTGACAGAGTCATGCGTGGTAGCTGAGGAGGCCACAGAGTGGCCCTTGGCAAGATGTGATTGCCCACTCAGTCCCACTTTGCATGACTTCTCTTATCAATGTCCCCTATCTATGGAATTGATATGATTATTATATTCCCTAGTCTCAAAAGGTATAATGCAAGAGCAAAATACCTGTACCCTAATTCTCTAAAACATCACCAAAAAGATCAGACCCTCAAACCCAATCCCAAAAGACTATCATGGATTAACTTTTACTTAGGTATATAATTCCCAGCAAAACCAAGCTACAAGCCAAGCTACAAGCCAAGCCCAGAACTTTCCTACTCACAGAAACTTATTCTCATGAAGCCAGCACACAAATCAATCATAAAGGCCCATACAATAGGTACAGGTACATCAAGCTTCAATATACCTCAGTGACTTGACTTCACAAACCAGTAACTCGCCAGTGGGAAACTCCTTAGTAAACCCTGAAAAATGATCAGTCTAAATTTGAATTGTGTTCCCAGTACCCCCCCCCCCAACCTCAATGATATGATTGTTGAATTGTCTTTTAAGAACTATTGATTAATTATTCTATTTTATTAAAAGCAATAAGTAATTTTCCTTGATTGTTTGTAAACTCAAAACTTCTCACAGGTAATGAGAAAATTAAGCCACCTGTGACAAAATCATTTATCTTGTGTGCAACCTTTTATTCTTCCTGTAATCACAATACAAAAATATAGAATATTAATCAAGTGATTTGTCAAAAGTTAATGTATCACTTTTCCAATTATCTCTCTTTGAACATGTGTGTTACATAATGTATCTGTGTGCCAAGAAAATGGGTTTAAGAATAAATGACAGGCATGGGGATGGCAGAGCAGCTATCAGATGCAAAGCAGTCCCATGGCCATAATGATTAAGCTGTCTTCCATTTGTCATTTTCGTGACTGACCGTTTGCTACCTGTAGGGAACCCCTGGAGTCATGAGTAAGGCTGGACCGTGCCCTTCTAGTAACGAACTCTGGGAGGGTGGGGGACAGGGAGGGCAGTCATATGTCCATAGAGAACATTCTGTGTGCCATCTTTGGCACCTGTGCCATAGATTCTCCTTCGCTGGTCTAGGGAATTTAGCTTGTAGAGGATTCAAGCATTTTGATCTGTTAGATCAGACAAAATTAATCAATAAAGAGAAATGTTAAAAGCAAGCTAGCTAAAAGGAGAGGATGAAAATATATGCCAATGTGGATAGAATAAACTTGATTTTTCTTTTTTAAATTTGGTTTGCTCATCTCACCCAGGTTGGAAGTACAGCAGCCACTTAGGACCTAATCCTACTGATGTTTGGCGTGGAAGCTTCGATTTTTTCTCCTTCCAAGGTAGGCTGGTTAGATATTCTTTCCCCATTCTTGAGTGGTTCTCTGCTTCCCTAAAACACTAGTACTAGATTTACTTCAGGCACATAATTGACTTTAACCCAACTGCTTCTCAGAATTTAAGCCTCAATCAGTCATCAACAAGCATTTATTGAGCACTTATTAATGCCAGAAACTGAGTCAAGTGCTAGAAGATTCAGTGCCAAAAAGAGGACAAAAACAATTCTGCCCTCAAAAGGCTTCTAATGGAGAAGACAATATATAAACAAATCATTACTTACAATATGCTAACAGAATAGATGGGCAGAAACTTTTAATAGAGGAAGGAATGGCAAAGATCCCTTCCAAGAGGTGATATTTGATCTGAAACTTGAAGGAAGCCAGAAACTCTAGAAAGCTGAAAAGTAATAAGAACATACCAAGGTTTGGGAGTGGGGATTAGACATGGAAGACAGAAGATAAGAGATGTAAAGTGGGAGGTAGACTGTGGTATGAATGTCAGTATAGCTAGATTTTAGAATGCATGGAGGGGGATAGGGGAAAAGAAGATTGGAGAAATAGGAAAAGGCCAGGTTGGGTAGAATTTTAAATGACAAACAACTTGTATTTGATCCTACAAGGTAATAAGGAGCCAATGAATTTTGAGTAGGTAGCAACATGTATAGTGAAAAGAATACTAGATTTGGAATCAGAGGACCTGGATTTAAGTCCCATCTCTGCCATTTGCTAGCCTGTGACCTTGAGCAAATCATGAGATTTCTTGTGCTTTATTTCCTTATCTATGAAATGAGGTACCTACAGACCTTAGGAGGCTATTATGCAAAAAGTAATTTATTAATCTATTGTATGAGAGTAAATTAATTATTAATCATACTATATCCTAAATGTATATGTATATGTATATATATATATATATTTTTTTTAAATAAAACCCTTACCTTACATCTTGGAGTCAATACTGTATATTGGCTCCAAGACAGAAGAGTAGTAAGGGCTAGGCAATGGAGGTCAAGTGACTTGCCCAGGGTCGCACAGCTGGGAAGTGTCTGAGGTCAGATTTGAACCTAGGACCTCCCATCTCTAGGCCTGGCTCTCAACAACTGAGCTACCCAGTTTCCCCCTATCCTAAAAAATATTTTGATAGTCATTGTAACACCACAGAAAAAATAAATATTAGTACTTTCGACTTGATGTTTAAACATGTCTTCTGTTTCTCATCAGAGATGATAGGACAGTGATGGCAAACTTTTGGCACATGTGCCAAAGATGGCATGCAGAGTGTTCTCTGTGGGCACATGCACTGTCACCAGCCAGAGTTTGTTACTAGAAAGGCAGAGAAATTCAGGTGGAGTTGCTCCCCTCCCCCTCTCCACTCTGCCTGACTACATTTTTTCACATGACCCACCCCTCAGCCCAGCAGCCCAGTGGAAGTGCTTCATTTCTCCCTTTTCTGGGGTAAGGTGGAGAGTTTACAGGTGGTATAGCTGTAGGGGATCAGAGCCCTCAAGCTACTCCTCTACCCCTCTCTACACTTGCTGAGGACATTCCTTATTTCACTCACCCCTCTGCCCAGCAGCCCAATGGGAGTCCTCTCTCCCTTCCCTGTGTGGAGTAAGGTGGGGTAGGGCATGGCATAGTACAGGATCTCTAAGAGGTTTATCATCACTATTATAGAATATAATAGGTCCAAATTGAGACATATGGCGAATGTATTGATTTGTTTTATTTGATTGTACTTATGTGTTTTAAGGAAGAGTTGCTCTAAAGGTGGTAGTGGTGGCAGGGTAGGGGGGGAATCACTGGGAAAGAACATCAATGTAATAAAAGAAAAAGGCATTAAAGAAAGCTTTTTAAAAGAAGAAAGATTTTAGAAAAATATCAGTAATCTGCCCCTTATTACCAACTGGATTAACTTGGTTAATCACATGCCCTGATGTTGGTCAGTCTTAGCAACCTATAATAGTTTAATATTTTGCTATTTTGGGTGAAACACATACATCTTATTTATTTTCACTGATTCCCCAGTTTTAAAAAAGCACATCTGATGTGGGAAAATTGGGCCACTTATGCATTGTTGGTGGAGTTGTGAATTAATCCAACCATTCTGGAAGACAATTTGGAATTATGCCCAAAGTGCTTTAAATAACTGCCTTCCCTTTGATCTAATCATAGCACTGCTGGGTTTATACCCCAAAGAGATAATAAGGAAAAATACGTGTACAAAAATATTTACACGTGTACAAAAATATTACAAAAAATATTTGTAGCTGCATTCTTTGTAGTGGCAAAAAATTGGAAAATGAGGGGATGCCCTTCAGTTGGGGAATGGCTGAACAAATTGTGGTATCTGTTGGTGATAGAATACTATTGTGCTGTAAGGAATGATGAACTAAAGGAATTTCATGTGAACTGAAAGGAGCTCCAGGAATTGATGCAGAGTGAGAGGAGCAGAACCAGGAGAACATTATACACAGAGACAGATACACTGTGGCACAATCAAACATAATGGACTTCTTGACTAGCAGCAATGCAGTGATACAGGATAATTCTGAGGGATTTAGGAGAAAGAAACATAGAACAAAATTTCCTTGATCATATAGTTTGATGGAGATATGATTGGGGATGTAGACTCTAAATGATCACTCTATTGCAAATATTAATATGGAAATAGATCTTAATCAATGACACATGTAAAATCCAGTGGAATTGTGCTATGGGAGGGAATAGGGAGAAGGGGGAAAGAATATGAAACATGTAACCACAGAAAAATATTCTAAATGAATCAAATAAATTAAAATTTAAAATTAAAAAAAATGAGGAAAACATTTTTTAAAAAGCACATCTGAAGTATATCTGAGGTAGTTGGTCTTAATAGTGATTAATGATCACTTTCAGATAATCAGATAATCTCTTTTGCTAACTTTTCCAGAAAGAAACTCAACAAAAACTCAAAACACAGATAATGACTAAATTTATTTTTTTTTAAAACTCTTACCTTCTGTCTTGGAATGCTGTGTATTGGTTCCAAGGCAGAAGAGTGGTAAGGGCTAGGCAATGGGGTCAAGTGACTTGCCCAGGGCACACAGCTGGGAAGTGTCTGAGGGCAGATTTGAACCCAGGACCTCCCATCTCTAGGCCTGATTATCAATCCACTGACCCATCCAGCTGTCCCCTAATGACTAAATTTAAAAGAGTACAATCAAACTTAAAGAAAGGAAGGCTCACTCCCACACACCTGAGCCTCTGGATATCTCACTCAAAGAGATATCTCCCTATTCCTCTCCCAAGTCTTAGTAAACCCTATCAATCTTGCTGTTGTCCCTCCCCACTTCCAAAAAATTATTCAATTTTCCTCTGTATCTCATTGGGGAATCCAAGAACCATAAGGTGGGAACCCAGATTGCAATCTTTCTGACTAGGATTAAAAACCCTATATTATAATTATTTCAGGGGTTGATTTGAAGGTTGACAAGAGTCAGTATCACCAACTGGAGAATTCTTTTCCATAGCTATCAGAAAAAAGAAGTGGTATTAGAGCATGAATAAAGAAGAACTTGAAGAGAAATTCTTTCTATTTCATCTAAACTTATTTCTTTTTGTACATTAAAACACCCAGGTAACCCTTTCCTACCATAACCCCGCCTCCATTAGGGAAGACATTATTTTACAAAAAAAGATAGGTATATAAAAGACTATGACCTTAAAACTATGAATAGCAAGGAAATATAAAAAGAAAACTACGGAAAGCAATTATCTTGAGTCAAACTGATGTAATTATAAGGCCAGGATCCAGGCTTATTGCAGCTCAGTCAAAAGATGGCAGAGATGAAGAAATGACAAGTGTATAGAATTTATACAAAGGTCAAATATATATAATCTATGCAAAAAAAGTCAGGTTACACAAACTCCTCCCAGAAAGGGAAATTCAGCTGAATGTTTCTTGGGAGAAAGAAACGGTGGAAGCAACCAAAGTTTTGGTCTTCTTCTAAAAGACTTCCTTCTTCAAAAAAGTAAAGTTTTGGGGGGCAGCAGGATGGTTCAGTGGATTGAGAGCCAGGCCTAGAGATGAGAGTTCCTAGGTTCAAATCTGGCCTCAGACACTTCCTAGTTTGGAACCAATATATAGTATTAATTCTAAGATGGAAATTAAGGGTTTAAAAAAAAAAGGAAAATTTTCTTATCTTCGGACCAATTACATCATCTGTTCCACATATGGTTATAAAAAGGCAAACTCATTTCAGGTAGTGAAAAGCCACCTGAGATGACATAAATTTCCCAAAATGCTGAATATCTGGATATCTTGCCAAGGAGTTTCAGAGACTTTTTTCATGATTTTATTCACAATATGATTGATTACTGATTCTCATAAACAATTATTTAATCAATTAATAATTAGGAGTATTCCTTACAATTGTCAACCTTGAAAAACACAGAACTGCCAAAGTAATTAAAAAGAACAAATCTTTAATCAGGACAAGGAAGTGTGAATCTTAAAAATTCTCAGACCCTACTTTAGAACACTTGGTTAAGACCATTCCCCTTTTAAACAATGAAGGTATTTGATCAGGAATGTGAAAACTTTACATTACTCCACCCCTACTTAAGCATACTTTAGGTGAAGATAAAGTTGTAAACTCTGCTGAACAATGAAAAATACTTAACCCATACTTATAGTAAGGCAAAAGTTCTTAAGCTGTGCCTATTTTTAGATCTAATACAAAAGGGTGCTAAGTACCTATAAAGGTCAGGCAAATTGTAAACTTGCAAAGAGCAAAGAGGTAAGAACTTACTCAGAGATTTTAGTCTACTCAGGTGTGAACTTAATCAAAAGTTTAGTCTATTCAGGTATGAATTAAGAATGGTCAGTCCTTTGGAAAACTGTCTACTGTGATTGGTAGATGTGAGAACTTAGGGGAGGTGCATAGGAGAAAATTCCCTTTAAAAGGAGGTCAAAAAGAGGTCTCTGGAGATTCAGCTGGGAAAAGCTGAATTGGAGGAGGCAACTGGCCAAAGCTGCCTTGAAGGGCTTGATGGCTGAACTTGATTGAGCTAGCTGAAGCTGAACTGGTGTTTCTCTAAACACTAGAATCTTGCCTGGGACAAATCTTGTGGTGAGTTGATAAAAGACTGACTGCTCTCTCTCTTAAGGCTTAAACCTTAAGGCTGGCCTAAGCTGGTCTACCCCTTTTCTCGTTATTTCCTTTTTCTCTCTCTCTCCCTTTCATTAATTCCTCATTTGTATTAATTAAAATCTCTATAAAACCCAGCTGACTTGGGTATATTTCATATTTGGGAATTTTTCCCTGGCGACCACCTTATATTTGATTTAAAACAAGACAGTGTCTTGAAACCATATTTTCTGTGGTCACAATTTAAGCCAACCACTCTTTTATCTGCCACAGTTTATGGCCTCCGCTATTTTAACTCTTACAGAAGACACTGCTCTAATTGGTCCTACACAGTGTAAAGGCTAGATACCACACAGAGACAAAGCTCTGGGACTCTGGGAACAATGTGTCTGGGGAAAAACCACCTGGAAAGGAGATTTTCCAACAAGCTGAACAATTTGGTGTCTTATATACACTTTGGGGTAATATAGGCCTGGAAGGTTCAATTGATTGGCTTTATAATGGACACAAGGGAAGGAGGGGTCCTGGAGGAGGCTTGATTCTTTACCTTGGTTACCTTACCAGGTAAGGATGATTCCAGCCAAGGGTTGGACTACCTGGGAGAGGCCTCTGATCTAATGGGAGAAAGTTCTAAGACAAAAGGGCACTTAAGATTTTATTATATCTACTAATTCTATCTAAGCTGAGATCACTGGGTAATTTAAAGTTTATTGTTCAATCTATGACAAGGTCTTAGGTAGGTGCCATTGCCTAACTAAATTAAAGGATGCTTCTCAATAAAAGGCTGATTACCAGTCTGAATTTCTTATTTATATCCCTAAAGATCTGTAGTGATAAGTCATTATGGCTTATCTTGATGTAGCAGATCATATATGTTAGTTTCTCATTAAATAGGGTGAAATAGGTAGTAGAGGGATTATTAGCTCCATTTTATAGATAAGAAAACTGAAGCCCAGATTATATAACTAATAAGTGGTTGAGCTAAGATTCAAATCCAATCTTCTGACTCCATATTAATGCTCTTTTCACTGTACTATGTCTTTTTAAAGTATTAAGGAATTACAATAATCTCTCCAGACTGTTTTTCTCTTTCTTTTTTTTAACTCTTATCTTCCATCTTAGAATCAATACTGTGTATTGGCTCCAAGGCAGAAGAGTGGTAAGGGCTAGGCAATTGGGGTCAAGTGACTTGCCCAGGGTTGCACAACTGGGAAGTGTCTGATGCCAGATTTGAACCCAGGACCTCCTGTCTCTAGGCCTGGTTTTCAATCCACTGAGCTACCCAACTGCCCACCCAGACTGTGTATCTTCACTACTTGTCTATGCCTGGAATTCTCTTCTTTCTCATCTTCATCTCATAACTTCAATGGCTTCTTTAAAATTTCACCTAAAATTCTCTATTTTACAAGAAGTCTTTTTTTTATCTTTCTTGATCCTGTTGCCTTCCCTCTGTTGGTCATCTACAATTTATGCTTCATTGTTCTTGTAAGTACATAACTGTTTTTATGTTGTGTTCTCATTAGACCGTGAATTCCTTGAGGGAGAGTATTTACCATTCTTTGTGGCTAAGTCATAACACAGAGTAAGGGCTTAATAAGTGCCTGATTTTTATTGTATCCAGGAGGGAAGACTACTTAAAAAATAGCCTTAAGATAAGAAGGTTGCCTGTTAACATTTTCTATAGAATCTATTTAAAACAATGAATGTACTTAAAAGCAGCTCAGACTTTGCAAAGGGTTGGTTTTAATACATTTTGTCCCTCAACACCTCTCAATGTAATACAGGTTCTGTGTTTAAAACAGGAACCTTAAAAAAAATAAAACAAAAAAAAACCAGGAACCTTTTCTTTTCCTTTCCTTTCCTTTTTCCTACTGGCTGTTCCTAAGCAGCAGTCAATGCATTAGCTTCACTTCCCAGCAGGACAGCCATCCAAGATACCACACCATCTGCCTGCCATCACCTGGGTATCACTCCCTTCTTGTACCTTCAACCTCCTCATAATATAAATTTCTTCAAGACAGGAACTGTCCTTAAAAACTCACACACATACTCCCAATGCTCAGCAGAGAGTCTAACATAGAATAAGAGCTTAATAAATGTTTTTTCATTCATTCATTCATGAATCTTCTTTCTTTTTTTACCCCAACTAACTCATGGCTTCTTTGTTGTCTATGCACAGGTACAGATTTCCCTCATTCTTAAAAAACAGAAAAGAAACAAACAAACAAAAAAAACCACTGAGCCTTGACTCTACCATCCCCCTCAAGTCTCTCTTCTCATAACTCTTTCTTCCTTTTCAGAGCCAAAATCTTAGAAAGAGCCATCTAGCTGCCTTGCCTCCAGTTTCCACTTATCTTTCCTTTTCTATCTGGTTTCCAGCCTCATCATGCAATAAAATGGTCTCTCCTCCAAAGTTATCAATGATCTCTGAAATGCCAAGTCCAGTTAATTGAATTTTCTCAGTTCTTTTTCTTGACTTCTTTATATCATTTAATAGTATGGGGGGGGGGGTGGAGTAGGTGGCTCAGTGGGTTGAAAGCCAAGCCCAGAGACAGGAGAGAGTTCCTGGATTCAAATCTGAACTTAGACACTTAGACACTTCCTATCTGTGTGACGCTGGGCAAGTCACTTACCCCACCATTGCCCATCTCTCATTATTCTGCTGCCTTGGAACTCATACACACTATTGATTCTAAGACAGAAGATAAGGATTAAAAAACAACAACTATTAACTACTCCTTTCTCCTGGATTGTCTATTCTGTATGGGTTTTTATGCCCCTCCTCTCTCTTGTTCTGATGCCATTTGTCATTTCCTAGATCATTATCCATATCCTAACTGTGGCTAGGTGGTATAGTGGATAGAGTAGCAGACCTGGAGTAAGGAAAAACTGAGTTGAAATCCATTTAACCCTGTTTACCTCAGCTTCCTCATCTGTAAAATGAATTGGAAAGGAAATGGTGACCTACTCTACTGTCTTTGCCATGAAAACCCCAAATGGGGTCACAAAAAACCAGGCATGACTGAAACAACTAAACAATAATCTCTGTAAAAATGGAGATTTGAACTCTGGACTCCAAACCCCAGAAGTTCTTGCTCACTTCCCAAAATGCCTTGTAACCTCACCTGCGCCAAGAGCGAGAGGGGGTATTTAACCTGGTTGTAAAGACTTCTGGCTCTTTTTCCTACTTCTGTTTCGGAGCACAGGGGGCTCTTCACCAGCAGGCAAGATGTGAGTGGTCGTGAATAGGCTCTTTGGGCCTTTCTTACTTGTATTTTCCTAAATTCTCAACCTTTAATAAACCTCTAAAAATATAATACTCCTTGCAGAGGGAAACTAATTTCTACCTGCCTCAGTTTCCCCAAAATTTTAATTCTTACACCTCCTAAGGTTGTTGTAAGAAACAAATGAGATAATAATAATAAATTAATTAGCACTATGTCTGGCACAAATATATAAATGTTAGTTGTTATTATTGTTTTTGCATACCAATCCAGTATAGTGCCTGTTATCACATGGTGGATGCTTAATAGACTGATTACAGAGGGGCAGCTGGGTAATTCAGTGAATTGAGAACCAGGCCTAGAGAGAGGAGGTCCTAGGTTCAAATATGACCTCAGACAGTTCCCAGTCGAGTGATCCTGGGCAAGTCCCTTCACCCCCATTGCCTAGCCCTTACTTACCACTCTTCTGCCTTGGAACCAATACACAGTATTGATTCCAAGATGGAAGGTAAGGGTTTAAAAAAAATTTTTTTTAAATAGACTGATTGCAGAAATTTAAGCACAAAAATATTAAATGATTTGCCCAAAGACATACAGCTAAAAAACTGAACCTAGAATTATACCTATATCCCCTGCACCAATTTCTGAGCTCCCTCCACCATACCCCACAGAATTCATAAATTGTTCAGCAATTTCAATAGTACCAAAATGCTCTTTGCTGTAAAATAGAACAAAACAAAACCAAAAAAAAAAAGCTTTAATAGAATATTCTTCTGGTGATGCTCTTTTGCTATAAATTATGAAACACTATGGTTTCAGATGAAGAATAATCATATTCTCCAACTGACAAGTGGTCAGAGGACATGAACAGGCAATTCTTAGATGAAGTAATTAAAACTATCTTTAGTCAAATGAAAAAATGCTCCAAATAACTATTAATTAGAGAAATGCAAATTAAAACAATTCGGAGGTACCACCCTACATCTGTCAGGCTGTCTATTGTGACAAAAAAAGGGAAAATGATAAATGTTGGAGGGAATGTGGAATAATTGGGACACTAATACCCTCTTGTTGGAGCTATGAATTGAATCAACCATTTTGGAGAGCAATTTGGAACCATGCCCAAAGGGCCATAAAATTATACATACCCTTTGATTCAGCAAAAGCACTACTAGGTTTGTATTCCAAATAGATCAACAATAGGGGAAAAGGAGCTGTATGTACAAAATTATTTATAGCAGTACTTTGTGTGGTGACAAAGAATTGGAAACTGAAAGCATGTGCATCAACTGAGGAAGGGCTGAACAACTTGTGGCATATAATTGTAATGGAATACTATTGTAACATTAGAAGTGATGAACAAAATGATTGCTAAAAAAACTGGAAAGATTTACATATAATGCTACACAATGAAGTCAGCAGAACCTAGAGAATGTTGTACGTAGTAACAGCAATAATGTATGATGGTCAATTGCGAATGACAAGTATTATCAACAATACAAGGCTCTAGGACAACTCCAAAGGACTCATAATTTTAAAAAAGACTATCCACACCCTGCTGTAGAAAGAACTGAGAGAGTTTAAATGCAGATCGAAGCACACCATTCTTCATTTTATCGTTTACTCCATTAATTTTTCTCTAGTGTAAACAATATTTCTTCTTTCCCAATATGGAAATATGTATTGTGTGATAACACATTTACAACCTATGTCATATTACCTGCCATCTTGGGATGTGTAGAGGGATGGAGGAAGAGAGAGAGCATGGATTGCAATTTGTGAGAAAATGATTATTAAAAATTATATAAACCTATCACTTGGAAAAAATTAAAATTAGATTAGGAAAAAAACAACAACAAAGTTGCCTATGGAGAAAGATACAAAGTAGGTACAAGCTACATGCATGCAGTATATTAGAAACTATCATCCTGCTTTCAAAAGACAATATTAACATCACCAAAGAGTGGCATTATTAGAAATAGTGAGTCTTTCATATAATGACTAATGCACAAAAGCCAGATAACTTGAGCATTGAATGATTGTTCTGGCAGCTGAAGGAAAGGAGAAGATAGCTTATTGGAGAGTCAAAAGGTAGCTATATTCAAATTTCCCTCAGCCATTTTAGCTGTGACTTTGGAGCAAGTGATTTAATCTATTTGAACAACGTTAGTTCCCTCATCTATAAAATGGTCATGATGATCACTATAGAGTTACAGGCAAGCTAGCATTGGAGTCAAGATCATCTGTGTTTAACCTCAGCCTCTGGAGCACATCTCTATGGCGGCTTTCTAGAACTATAATGGCAGAAGAGTTGTGGCCAGTCTATAATGGCATGAGATCTCCCTTCTCTGATAAAACCATACAGACAAACAAACAAAAAATATCTGTAGTTCTTATTTCACAGGGTTATAATGAGAGTCAAAAGAGATAAATGTATGCAGAGCACTTTGTCAATCTTAATATGCTATATAAATGTCATCCTAACTCTCTACTACTTCTTTTTCATCTTCTTCCTCCTCTATGGCAGATTTGTAAAAAAATTTAAGAAAAGGGAATTTCAGTCAGTCAATTAATATTTATGGTAGCAGCAGTAGATTGAAATCCAGGTCTAGAAATGGGAGGTCCTGGGTTCAAATGTGACCTTAGACACGTCCTAGTTGTGTGATCTTGGGCAGGTCACTTAACCCCAATTGCCTAAGCCATTATCATTCTTCTGCCTTGGAACTAATACTTACTATTGACTCTAATACAGAAGGTCACAGTTGTGTTTGGGGGGAGGGGGGTTTAAGTGCCTACTATGTGCCAGGCTAAGATTACAAAAAAAGATAAAAGAGTCTATGTTTTCACATTTCACAGGACATTTACTTAACTTTTTTTCCCCTGTGTTAAAAGGAAAGATTCAACAGGTAGGGGAGTATCAAGGAAATAATTGTGATATAAAACAAAAAACCCATAAACTCTTTGAAGAATTGCATAGAATAAGATAGTGTGGAAAAGAGTGCAAAGGCAGGGGAAATACTCACAGGCTAGAAATGAATCTAAAATATCCAATTATTACACAGGTTGTAAATCTAAGATAACGTTTTATGTTTTACTTTCCCAGACCACAAATCATCTGATCTTGACCTGAATGAATTGAGTATCTTCATAATAACTCAGTTCCTTTCTGCCATCCCCAAACAAATCCAGGGAGCTCTCTGTACATCTCGTGCCTTTCTGCTTTCTAGTGTGATTCTCAGAGTACCCGTTTCTCTCCCTTCTATTCTTTTCCTTACTTTAAGTGCCTTCAGGACAGAGACCCTGTCTTAATCTTGGTATCACTCTCCCCAACTAGAACAGAGACTGGCAGAGGTGTTCCATGAATGTTTATGGAATTGAGTTGTACCAATTAGGCTCCTGAGTGATGCAAAGTTCTGAGGATGATGTAAGGTTCTGAGGAAGAGACTGTGCTCCCCGCTGTATGTAATTACTTCATGTTATGAATTACAAAGGAAGTCATTAATGAATTTCTACAATTTATTTACCAGAGCTGTAGTAGATAGACTGTGGCACAGTGTGACATTTATAATATTTTTGAAACCTATTAAATAGTGTAAATTGTCTTTCAGAACACCACTGATTCAGCAGTTAAGAAAACTAGATCATCCATTAACGGTAATAATGAGAATATATTCTACTTTTGTTTTCTATTGAATACCACTGCATATTTTTAAGCTTAAAGTGCTAAAAAAAAAGACTAATAACCTTATATGCTGGTTGCTATTCCTTATTTCCATGGCATACTATTATGAATCAGGTTTAGATTAAACAAATTCTAAAACCTAGGAGATGTCAGAATAGTGCTTAAAAAAGATGTTTTATTATTTATTATTACATCTTTGGTGAACTGTTTTTTCTCAAGCACCACATTATAATGTTTTTTATACAGATAGATTTTTTTTCTTATTGTAAACAAGTTCCTTAGGAGTAAAATCTAGTAGTGGCATTACTGGGCCAAAGGGCATGGAATATTTTGTAACTTTTCTTGGATAATTCCAAATGATTACCCAAAAGAGTTGGACCACTTCACCATTCTTAACAGTCATAAATGAATGTGCCTATTTCCTGTATTGGTGTAAACACCAAAGTTTTGTCACAACCTATTGGACCCAGAGACTCAGCTCTGAGTTTGCAAGGACTGGGCTCAATTTTGGAAGGTTTGGAACGTGTCCTCCACCCAGCTTTCCCTGGTAACCTTAGAATTTGGCTTACTTCACCCCTAGTTAGCAACCCCACCCTGAACATCAGAATGTAGCTCCTGTCTTAGTAGTTACTGATAGGAATAAAAAAGAACCCTCAGTTCTTACGAGGTGAACACTCAAGCTAAAAATACATATTAGGTAGAAGACTGCCTTTATTTCATCACCAAAAACAAAAACAAAACTATCCCTATTACCAGTTGAGACAATAATTGTTTCCTCAGAGAGATTTTACCTTTGCCCCAAAGGGCATTTGAAACCCTCCTGAGAAGGAAATATACTTATGATTATTAGAGACAACACCACTGCCATTCAACTAGCATGGTGCTAATTCATGGCTACCAAAATCTATACTTCGTCTAATTCTCCCTGAATGCTTTTCTAAGTTTTGGACCATGTAGTTTAGTTGTTCTCCTCTTTCCATGAGTTCAGGACCTGGAAGGGAAACACATCTGCCCACCTCCCAAGAGGTTCAATTCAGAGGATCTTATCACTCCAGCACTGTTTCACTGTTTCTCTTTGTTGCCATCTCTCTGGCCAAAAAGTTCCAGGGGGAGTAGGGAGGGAAAGGAAGCTGTTTGCATAAATCTGTTTTCTGGTTCCTGGTCTCTGTTCTCAAGTTTCTCCCTCTCCTTCTCCTCCCTCTCCCTCCTCTCCCTCTCCCTCTCCCTCTCTCTTTCCCTCTCCCTCTTTTTTTACTCCCTCTCCTTCTCCTCCCTCTCCCTTTCCCTCTTCCTCTCCCTTTCCTCTCCCTCCAAATATTTTAACAGTAAGATTATTCACTACTATATGCTTGAGTTTAAGGACACAGTTCAGATCTACACTAGACCATTCACCCATAGAGAGACCATAAAGGAATTTCTGATTTTAATTCCACTGTCTCAGGAAGGAGGATGCTCTCCCAGTGATCAGTAGCATCTTTAATTTGGGGGCCTTTTGTTAACCCTCAATTTAAGGTCAAGTTCATTTATATTCATTTGGGGGATATAGGAAGTTTCTCTAAATCAGGTTTTGGGGGGTTTTTAATAGAATTTTTTTTTAATTACATGTAGAAATTTTCTGACATTTTTTTATTCAGATTCTCTCCCTCCCCATAGAGTAAGTGATCTGATAAAGGTTATATCAGTGCTTTCATGCAATACATATTTCCATATCCCCCATGTCATCCCTGAAATCACATATACAATAAAAAACAAATGAAGGGAATAAACTGAAGGATGACATGCTTTGGTCTGCAATCTTGGGACCTTGTTTTGCTGATAATAATTTAGTCCTTCACAATTGATCATAGCATAATATTTCTGTTACCTTACACACTGTTCTCCTGGTTCTGCTCACTTTACTTTATGTCAGTTCATTTAAGTCTTTCAGGGTTTTCCTGAACTCATTCTGTTTGTCATTTCTTATGGTGCAATAGTTTTCCACAACAACCATATACCACAGCTTGTTCAGTCATTCCCCAATTGATAGATACCCCTCAGTTTCCAATTCTTTGCCACTACCAAAAGAGCTCCTAAACATATCTTTTTGTAAACTGGTCCTTTTCCTTTATCTCTGATCTCTTTTGGATATAGAGCCACAAAGAATCTATGGATAAATTTCAAAAGGGTTATGAACTAGGATGGGAGAAAAATTGATATCTATTTCAATAGAATTGGTTTACTTTGTAATATATTGTATTTATTTTGTACATTTAAAAACATTTATCTGAGGAATCCATAGGCTTCACCAGATTATGAAAGGAGTCCATGAGGTTAAAAGGTTAAAAATCCCTGCTCTAGGCATACATAATTATATTGGATTGAGTTTCTTCCATTCTGTCTGAGTTCAGAATTGCAAATCCATGTAGTATATCCTTACCCTCTACAAGGGACAGAACAAATAGACCGATATTCTACTTAACCCAACAAAATGGAGTGGGGGCTACTAGGTCTCTATCCCAAAGTGATCATAAAAATGGTGAAAGAACCTTCTTCTACAAAATATTTCTAGCTGCTCTTTTTGTGGTGACAAAGAATTGGAACTTGAAGAGATGTCCATTAATTAGGAAATGACTGAACAAATTGTGGTATATGATGGTGAAAGAATATTACTGTGCTATAAGAAATTATGAGCCAGGCAATTTCAGAAAAATCTGGAAAGATCTATATGAATTGATTCAAAGTGAAATAAGTTGAACCAGAAGAATATTATATAATGTTACAACAATATTGTACAATTATCCATTGTGAAAAACTCAATACTTTCAGCAACACGATGATCCAGATTAATTTGAAAAGACTTATGAGATAGAATGCTATCCACCTCCAGAGAAAGAACTATTGGAATCAGAATGCATATCAAAGTATACCATTTTTCACTTTAGTTTATTTATGTTTTTATGTTGAGGTTTCAGTTTAAATGCATATCCTATCATAAAATGACCAATGTGGAAGTATGTTGTTTTGCGTGGTGATTCATATATAACTTAAACCAA
Organism: Monodelphis domestica; assembly: GCF_027887165.1. NCBI lineage: Eukaryota > Metazoa > Chordata > Mammalia > Didelphimorphia > Didelphidae > Monodelphis > Monodelphis domestica. The sequence continues at coordinate 126,227,298 of NC_077233.1, forward strand.
ATTGCTTACCATCTCCAAGAGGGGGAAGGGAAGGGAGGTAGGGAGACAATTTGGATCTTATAATGTCAGAAAACATTATGTTTAAAATTGTTATTACATGTAATTGGGAAAATCAAATATCTTTTTTTTTTTAATGGAGTGGTGGTGGGGTGAAGAGAAACAATAGGAATCATCAAGAGAGTTTCCTGCCACCTCCCTACAGACCTACCTCCCTTCAATGATTTGATAAGAATATCCATCCTCCTAACTTAGCTTTTCTTTGATTAACTTTAAGTTTCATTTGTTTCAGTTGTTCTCAAAGACAACTTTTATCTTTCTTTCATGGTGTTTGGTATACCCCAATACAAATAAGTCTGCTATTAAAATCATGATTTGTAAAGCTTCGTCATCGGATTTTCCCATGTACATTTAAACACTCAATTTATCTAAATGTAATTTAATTGAAATGTTTTAGGAAATATCTGTTGCTTAAAGCAAAGTGTACCTTTCTCATCTTGGGTCATTTCTGTGGTGTGGAACAAAATGTCAAGATGCATTCTGTGTTGTATTTATCAAAGTCACACTTACTCCACAGATGGACTTAAGTGTGTTCCTATGATTCAGGCTCACTCAAGTCTATGCTCAATAACAAACCTATTCAACAAATATTCATTAAGTATTTTAAAAATAGAACACCAGGTATGGCCCATTATATGCTATAACCAGGTTGTTAAAAAATGGAACATGGGCTAAAACAGGTCAAAAGACACCAAACAGATCCATGTGGGTAAGGTAGGTCCTCCAGGCAGATCTTATAGTATTTTGAGTCTAAAAATACCTTAATTATCATGTAGGAAAGGGAAACTTGAAGAGGCAAGAGTAATAGATGTGGCTTTGCTATCTACTAAGGTAACCTAACACAAGTCCTTTCATGACTCTTGGAGTCTTCTTTGGTTCTAAATTTATTTATCTAGTCCAATTCTTCTCATTTTACAGATGAGGAAAGACTCCTCTGAGCCTCTGAATCTACCTTTCCAAACCTATCACACATTGCTCCCCTATCTCTCTCCAGATAAACTGGCCTACGTCCTCTTCCCTATTTCTTTTTCTTCTCTTATCTCTGAACTTTGCACAAGTTGTCATCCTATATTTTAAGCATTTCCCCTTTTCAACTCTTTCCTTTTATCCTCTCTCCCATCAGGGGTCAGCTCAAGTGCCAGCTCCTTCAAGAGACCTTTTGAGATACACTCAGTGGTTAGTATCCCCTTCCTATCACTGAGTATTTATTTTATACATTTCTAGTATTTACACAACTGTGAAAATATTTTAAGTAGAATTATAAGTTTAGGGTTTAGGGACTGTCTTACTTTTCTATTTGTATCCCCAGTTCTTGGTACAATGTCTGGCCCATAGTAGGTGCTGGCTTGAGTGATTCTCTTTCTCCTTTGCATTTGAACAACTTGAGGGAAATCATTGGTGTTCTCAAGAAAACATAAATTATGATGGATAAGGCTACTGACTGATAATTAAAGAAAAAAGAATCAGAGAGCAGAGAGTGGTGACATCCAAGGAGAGGAAGATAAGTTGTAGGAGGTTTTGACCTCATCTTAAATGGGTAAAATAACACAAGATGGTCTACTTTAGGGACTTCTCCATATCCTTCCTAAGAAACTATAAAGCTCTAATGAAACATGTCCTCATCACCTCTCCTGAAAAAAAAAATACATGCTAGGGATAATCTGACTTTTTTTTTTTTAATGTCTGCTGGTCATAAAGGGATTCTTTGGTTTTGGATAATTTCTAGCCTAAAGAAGGATTCTGAGCTTTAAAATGAAAAATGGTTTTCTTCTCACCCAGAAGGATGGAAATCTTAAGGATTGAGAGCAATAAGAAAAGAGATTGAAGACTGAGTTGCTCTGAAGGTTCAAGGAGAGCAGTCCAATTTTGATTTCAGTCTGAGATTTGAGGGAATGAGATGGAATACAGACATCAAGTAGAAGTCTGTTCCAGGCAGGTTCTTTGTACCAGAGATGTCCCTATTTAGGCAAGCAACATGCATGTTTATAAGTATATACAAGCTACACACACACACAAAATAATAGCTAACAGTAGGAGTAGGGAAAAGGTAGTAACAAAGAGTGAGGCAGAAGTTGGGGGTAGGAAGTGAGAAATGATTTTGTATAGAACATGGATTTTCAACAAGGAGTAGGCCCAGGGAATATTTCAAGGATGAAATAGATAGAACAACTATACTAGTGGGAGACCTGAACCTTCCTCTATCATAACTAGATAAATCAAACCAAAAAAATAATTAAGAAAGAGGTAAGAGAAGTGAATGAAATCTTGGAAAAAATAGAGTTAGTAGATATGTGGAGGAAAATAAATGGAGACAAAAAGGAATACACCTTTTTTTCACCACCACATGGTACATTCAAAAGATTGACCATGTACTGGGGCATAAAAATATTACAAACAAGTGCAAAAGAGCAGAAATAATAAATGCAACCTTCTGAGATCACAATGTAATAAAAATAATAATTAGTAAGGGTACATGGAGAGGTAAATAAAAAATGAATTGTAAATTAAATAATATGATTCTCCAAAATCTGTTAAAGAACAAATCATAGAAACAATGAATAATTTCATTGAAGAAAATGACAATGATGAGACATCCTTTCAAAATCTATGGGATGCAGCCAAAGCAGTACTTAGAGGGAAAGTTATATCCTTGAATTCATATATCAATAATTTAAGGAGGGCAGAGGTCAATGAATTAGGTATGCAAATTAAAAAAACTAGAAAGTGAACAAATTAAAAATCCTCAGATGAAAACTAAATTAGGGATACCAAAAATTAAAGGAGAAATTAATAAAATTGAAAGTCAAAGAGCTATTGATTTAATAAATAAGAATAGAAGCTGGTATTTTGAAAAAACAAATAAAATAAACAACTTATTGGTCAATTTAATAAAAAAAAGGAAAGATGAAAATCAAATTAACAGTATCAAAGATGGAAAAGGAGACCTCATCTCTAATGAAAAGGAAATTAAGAGAATCATTGAAAACTATTTTGCCCAATTATATGGCAATAAATATGGCAATCTAGATGATATGGATGAATATTTTCAAAAATATAAATTGCCTAGATCAAGAGAAGAAGAAATAGAATACCTAAATAACCCCATATCAGAAAAACAAGTTGAACAATCCATCAAAGAACTCCCTAATAAAAAATGTCTAGGACCAGATGGTTTCACAAATGAATTCTATCAAATATTCAAAGAACAACTAATCCCAATATTTTACAATCTATTTGACATAATAAGCAAAGGAGTTCTACCAAATTCCCTTTATGGTAATGATTCCAAAGCCAGGCAGGGCAAAAAAAAGAGAAAGAAAATTATATACCAATCTCCTTAATGAATATAGATGCAAAAATCTTAAATAGAATACTAGAAAAAAGACTCCAGCAAGTGATCATGAGGGTTATTCATTATGATCAGGTGGGATTTATACCAGGAATGCAAGGGTGGTTCAACATTAGGAAAACCATCCACATAATTGACTATATCAACAAGCAAATCAACAAAAATCACATGACTATCTCAATAGATGCAAAAAAAGCCTTTGACAAAATACATAAAAAGGAGTTTTAAAATGAGAGGGGCCATAGAGGGTTGGAGCATGGTGGAGAAAGTCTTGTCCTATTATTCCTATTGAAAACACTAGAAAGTATAGGAATAGAAGGTCCTTTCCCAAAAATAATAAACAGTATATATCTAAAATCATAACATGGTTGGCTAACATGACAGCAAAAGAAATTAATGATTGCTGGAGGGGATGTGGTAAAGTTGGGACATTAATACACTGCTGGTGGAGTTGTGAATTGATCCAATTATTCTAGAGGGCAATTTGCAACTATACCCAAAAGGTGCTGAAAGACTATCCGCCCTTTGATCCAGCCATTGCACTGCTGGGTTTATCTCCCAAAGAGATATTAAGGAAAAAGACTTGTATAAGAATATTCATAGCTGCACTCTTTGTGGTGGCAAAAAATCAGAAAATAAGGGGATTTTCTTCAATTGGGGAATGGCTGAACAGATTGTTGGTGGTATCTGTTGTTGATGGAATACTATTTTGCTCAATGGAATAATGAACTCTAGGAATTCCATGTGACCTGGAACGACCTCCAGGAATTGATGCAGAGTGAGAGGTGCAGAACCAGTAGAACATTATATACAGAGACTGATACACTGTGGTACAAACTTCTCCTTTAATGGCAATGCAATGATCCAGAACAACTTGGAGGGATTTATGAGAAAAATACTATCCACATTCAGAGGAAAAACTGTGGGATTAGAAATACAGAATAAAAACAACTGCTTGATTACATGGGCTGATGGGGATATGATTGGGAATGTAGATTCTAAATGATTACCCTAGTGCAAATATCAATAAAATGGAAATCAGTTTTGATCAAGGACACATGTAAAATCCAGTGGAATTGCTTGTTGGCTATGGAAAAGTGTGGGAGGAGGGAAGGGAACTTGTAACCAAGGGAAAATGTTCTAAATTGACTAAATAAAATAAAAAAAAAAAGAAGTGGTATTCATTTCATCTCACAGGATCTCTGGAACCATTGGTGGCCATTTCATTGGTCAGAGTTCTGGAATCTTTCTAAATTGTTGTGTTTATAGTGTTATTGCTACCATATAAATTGTCCTCCTGGTTCTGTTCATTTTATTCTTAGTTTGTGAAATTCTTCCAAAAAAAATTTTTTTTAATATTAATGTTATGTTATATAGTTATCCCGCACTATATCACAGTTCACTTATCGTGGCTTCACTATAGAGTGAGTTTTAAAAATATATATAATTCTGTATCTTGGAGTTACTTATCGCAACTCACTATTGGCTGATGGAATGAAAGGCAAATAACCACAGTTCTGTGTTCTGTATCCTGGGTACTGATTGGCTCAGTGACTGTAGGTTAATAAGAGTGTGGAAAAGGTTTAAAGGAGAATGGGAAGGATTTATAAAGCCTTAAAATATACATAAATAATAAAATAAATATAACATCACTACTCTATGGATTTTCACATATTGAGGGAGTCTCTGGAGCGAAACTCTCAGGATAAGTGAGGCATCCCTATAAACTGTTCTCTTGGTTCTGCTTACTTCTTTCTGTATCAGCGAATCTTTATTTCCAAACTTCTCTTGGGTATAAAATTTTTGGTTGACAAAAACAAAAATTTCATTAACATTTTTGATGTGTTCTGATAAATATTGAATAACTTGATGATCCTAAAAAATAGTATATATTGAATAAAATTTTCATTAGGAGAAATTAATCTTGAAAGTCCAGGTTGGAGCAGTGAAAATACCAATCTGATAAACTATGGATCTAGGGATTCTTAGTTTTCCTACCTCAGTGAAGAGTCTCCAGTTAGAAGAATCCTTCATGTCTGGATTAGTAGTAGCCCTTGATGTGTAGGCTGGAGGTTCTGGGGCAAGCAGTCATACAGATAATGACTGTTTGTTGGGGTCATATATAAAATATATCTTTAGTCCTTTTGTAGTATTGCCTAATAGTTAGAGAGTTGGCCCTGGATTCAGGAATATATGGAGTTCAGATCTTATTGCCAGTCCATATTGGCTGTGTGGCCCAGGGCAAGTTTCCAAGTCCCCAAACAGTTGCAGAGTAGTTTCTGATGATTATTGATTGATTGAATTTATTTATGATTGAAGAATCTTCCCCCTATGGGAGATCCCTGTGAAATCACAGATCTGGTCAAAACAATAACAATTATTATCTTTAGTTAATTTATATTGTAGGCTGTGGTGATTTCTATGCAGTTAGTGCCTGACTTAGAGGAAAGTTTAAATTCTGCTTCTCCTGCTAACTTGCTGTGTAACCATGAGCTACTCAATTCAACCTTTTTTGATCCCTGGTTTCCTCATGCATAAAATGAGAGGCTGCCCTAGGTGATCCTGACAGTTTCTTCCACAGCTAACAGTCTATGAATCTAACATTATCATGCACTCTCCAGTCACTAACCAAGTCTATCCCCCAGTTAGGATTCTTTCTGACACTAGGTTTTATCACCTGAATGCACCTTCAAGTGAATTTTTCTTCACATATTCTCAATTATGTTTAGTGGAAATTATTTTATAACAAAAAGCAACAGAACAAATTTCGTTTTGTCTTTCTCTCAACAGAATGTCTTGTGGGATGAAGTAGACCCGTATTTTCTGTCTACCAGAATTACAGAAATACTAGCAAGTCAGCCTTAGTGGATTAATCAATTACTCAACAAGCAATTATTAAATGCATATGTTGGGTACAGTGGTGGAGAATGAGGGATACAAATACTTTACAAATAATAAACAATCCTGATTGGCTGAATTTTTGTTTACAGATCTCTGTCTCCCTCTCTCTCATTCCTTATTATAAGGTATCATAGGTATGTTGATGTGAAATCTAGAAATCCCCAAATTTGTAGCCTAGTAAGATCTGATGAACCCCAAGTTTTAGGACTAACTTGTAAGTTGGAGACCCCAAAGATAGTACTTGTTCCCTGTTCCCATGAGAATCCACTCTGAACTTCTCTACTAGCAGTAATGCAATGATCCAGGACAATTCTGAGGGACTTATGAGAAAGAACACTATCCACATTCAGAGAAAGAACTGTGGGAGCAGATAGTGCAAATATCAACAACAAAGAAATAGGTCTTGATCAAGGACACATGTAAAACCCAGTGGAATTGCTCATTGGCTGGGGGGGAGGAGAAGGAAAGAACATGAATCTAGTGACCAGGGAAACATTTTCTAAATTAATTAATTAAAGAAAAAATTTCAATTAAAAAAAAAAAAGAATCCACCCAGAAAGGAATCTCAGGTTAGCAGTTTCAGACTGAATAATGAACCCTCAGGTAAATGACAATCCCAGTTAGGTGGGGCTAAGCAAATGCTAAGTAGTCTTTTTGTCTTGGGTAGTCTCCATTATACCAGAGACCCTTACCCAGGAAGACCCACACCTGGGCAGGAACCATCCTTTTTAGCATCCATAGTAAGTAGCCCCTTCCCTTAGACCCTAGCCTCTAGCTAGGTTTCCTTTCCCAAGCTTGATTGTATCCAGTCTGGATAGTTTGAATATTCCCATTTCCTCATAGCTATGGTAATGTCAATTATCTTTCCCTGCCCCTAGATCCCCCAAATGGTATATAGGTCCCCCAAATTCTTTTGTTCCTTGGAGTTGTCTATCTAGCATTGTTTCCTCTCTCAGGGGTCAGTGACCAGAGCAACCAGAGTCTCCAATCTCTGAACTCTGCGTGGGTGTGTAGCAGGCTTCAGCACAATGTGGAGACCTTGACGAAAGCACTGAACCCCTTTCCTTAATTAAAGACTGTTTTTTTTGGCTATTTTAATAGTTGTGTTTTTTCCCCAGTTAACAGGTACTAGTTCATTTGCACTAACTTTTCTTTAAAAGATGTTAGAATAGCCAGGGGGAAATTGAGCTAAAAAACTTAAGGTTCCAACTACTGAGTAGGTTCTTGCTAGCTTACACACATTAGTCAGCCCACATGCCACCAGAAACTCCTCTCATTCTGTTCATAGCTTCTGACTGAATGCTAGGGTGGCCACCATTAAGCCTTGGAAGCTGTGTCCGACTGAATCAATGTCATATCTTTGTGAACTGTCCTTGTTGTGGCTTAGCAAACTTCAGTTTATTAACTTTTGTTGTGGTTATCTCATTTCATTTCGATCTAGAACCTGTGTGAGATAAAAAATGCTAAGTGCCCACTCAAATAAACTGTCTGGAAACAGAAGGTAGGAGTAAAAAAAGGCAGTTTTCCTGAAAGAAAGCATTTCAATGATGGGTTAAGAAGTGCCCACTGACTAGGCAGCAAAGAGGCAATAAACACAAGCTCCCAACACCAGGTTCCTTCCTCCCCCCACCCCTACAATCTAAAACACCTGTGACTGGTTGTAGCTGCTTCTAACCCAACTCAGGTGAGGTAAGGGTTGCAACTGAGCTTTTCATTGCCCTTTTGGTACCTCCTCAGTCTCCCTCCCAAATTTAATCTGAGTCCTTAATTAACAAAAGGTAACAAACTAGCCTTTGTAAACTAAATGTGCATTCTGAGAATAGCACTGAATTCTGTCTCACACACCCACATTTTACAAATGAGAAAACTGAGACTTACATTGGTGATTTATCCAAAGCTCACACAGGGACAGAGCCAGGATTCACACATAGATTTTGTGATTTGCAGGGCAATGTTCTTTCCACAATCACTCACCTTCTCCATGCTGCTGTCAACATGGAAATCTAGAGATCCCCAGTTTACTTAGTTTGAGGGTAGAAACCCCAGGTTTTGACCGTGTCACAGGAGAGGTTCCCCCCTGAGGGAAGGTCCCACTTCACCAGACAATAGACATCCACTTCAGGTGGGAGGTAAACCCTATCCCAAGTTAAGTAGCTCTTTTGTCTCCAGAAGCCTTTCCCAGTGTATTGAACCAGGGACCTTCAGCTGTAGCTCTACCTACTGTGCCAAAGCTGAAGTAGATGTCTATTGTCTGGGATTTCTAGATTTCCATGTTGACACTGCCCACATCATTATCTAAATCTATTTCCTTCTGCTTAACCTAGAACACCCTAAAACTGACATCAACCACTATTTTCCCTCTCAGAATGTGTGTGTAAAGTGTCCAGTAGCATTTCATTCATATAGAGCAGGGATAGAAGGGGATTATATATCAAGGGTTAGCATGGGCATTGTATTCCCAGAAAATCAGGCAAATCATTATCAGGGAAATTCCTTTGCTCCTTTACAATCCTGTGACTCCCAACCCCAAACATCTGACTTGATAGATTACCCTCCTTTGATTGTCCCATTGATTTGAGATGGACTAAGAGACAAACCTCATCCTCCAAACCACAAGGTCCACCCCCCCCCCATGCCTTTTGGCAACCCCCCCCCCCCCTTTGCTCCAGAGTCAAGTCTTCACTGTTGTAAAGAGTATAAAATCCCCAGAATTGATATCCTGGGGGGAGAGGGGGAGAAACAGCTTTTCCACCCATTCCATTCCACCTAGGTGGCAGGCTTCCACCTATGCTGCCTTCCTGGCTAGCTTCAACATTACCTTCCTAATTAATATATTTCTCTTTTTGTTTTTAAGCTAAGTTTCAGAGTCTTGCATTCTTGCAAAAGGTACCCTTCCTGAACCCTGGGGGTTCACCTCTAGCACCCCACACCAGGGTGAGGAGGGTCCACATTGCTTTGCACATTAGGTAGTTCATTTATGTGATTTTGGTGAAATGGAAGCAGATATGTAACAGCCTTTGTTTACAATTCATAGCTCTTTGTAAAGTGATAAAGGGTTATCTCTCACAATATTTTACAGTGTCTTGTTTTCTGGCAGAATTAAGCAACACATTTAACAATTGGAACTGAAAAAATCCTGCTCAATCAACAAGTATTTTCTAGATAACTTTTATGTGCCAGACATTGTCCTAAGTGCTAGGAACACCGAGACAAACCAAACACATTGCCTTTGAGGAATTCACAATCCAGCCCATGGAGAAAATATTTACACATTATATAGCATATCATATATAGAAACATGATATTTTGGATAAAAAGCTACTAGCAACTTGTGGGATTCAGGAAAGGTTTCATGTAGAAGGTGATGCTTGGATTGAATCTTAAAAGAAACCAAAGATTTCTTTCAACAATGAAGCAGAGAGCAGGAAGTCCATTCCAGGCACCAGTCAGAGGCCTGGAGGTGGGAGATGATTGATGGTATATGAGGAATATGCATTCCAGCTCCTAGCTCTGGGGTTGTGGTGGAGGGAGGGAAGCAGAGGGAATAAACATCATATAGCCCTGTGAACCTGAAAATAAAGAGGAATACCAAAGTAGCAACAAGGGTCTTCAGTCTAGATGGAGGAACTGCAGTTTGGAGTCACTGCACAACATTGGAGTGAGAGTCAGCACCTACTCTGAGGTTTACATGAACTTCAAAGGAGAAGAGTGATGAGAGAGGGAGCAATGGGCAGGAGTGACTAACATTTGGTGAAATCAAAGGCTTTAGATGTGATTAAGTGGCAACTGGGAGGAGTGAGGGAATTCAAGATAGAAGTCTGATCAAATCAAAGGAGGAGGAGTATGTTTCCAGAGATGTCCCAAGACCTGCTCCAATCATAAAGTTAGTGGAGTGAAGATAGCCCTGCATTCCACTGGACCTACTTGCTAAATGCTTCTCAAATAGCTCTTTTGAACTTTACAACAATCCTGTGAACTGTGTTATTATTATCCCCATTTTTCACTTGAAGAAACCAAGGTAAACAGGTTAAGTGACTTGCTGAGGCTCAGTCACACAGCTAGTAAATGTCCAAAGATGGACTTGAACTCAAGTCTTCTTGACTCCAGGCCCAGGGCTATATCCATTGTGCCACCAGATGTATTATAGCCCTGCCTATTAGGGGGCCAATCAGCCAATAGACTGGACTTAAGGATACAAGAAACAATATACAGTAGTGAAAGGAATTCATGGGATCAGAGGATCAACAGTAGATTTAGAAATGGAAGGGACCATTGAGTTCTACCCCCTCATTTTACAAATGGGAAAACTGAAGCATGTAAGATGATGTTCAGATTCTGCCTTAACCACTAACTAGCTGTGTAAAAACCTTGGCATAAGTCACTTTATCTCAGTTCTTCATATATAAAATGAAGGGGGTGGACTTGACTAGTTTATGAAGTCCCAGCTTTAAATTTCTTCCCCTAAAGAGAGGGAGAAGTAGCATCTCTGTGGTCAAAAGAGCCCTTTGTCTGCTCTGAAAATATTTCTCCACTTAAAGGAACAGAAAACTCTTCTATGAGAATGCCAGGATATTTCTCTAACAGAGCCTGGGACAGAGAAAATGGTTTTATATTAACTCTGCCTCTTTAAGAGAACTTGTGACTATTTCTTTTCAATTTTAGGAAGAGACTTAGGTAAGAAAATGGACTTCGAAGACTTTGATGGCTGGATATCCATGATCTGTTAGCAATTCTAGGGAAAAAAACAATTCATCTGCTTGCCTCAAGAGCATTGGAACATAAGTAAGTGATCTGAAGCAGGCAGATGAGAGTTGTTGTCTCTAAGAAGGGTTAAGTATTAGCTCATGACAATCTTTCCCTCACAGAAGTCTGGGGCTTCTCAATCAAATATTACACTCCAGTAAAGTAGGAAGGGCTAGAACACAGAACCAGAAACAGGTTTATGGAAAATGGGAAAAGAACTTAATCTTTGCCTCTTTACCTTAATAATTCTTTATTAGCTAGCTTTCTGACCATGAGGTAATAACACCAAGGCAACTGAGTAATGAGAAGAAAATGTCATCAGCTACTTTATTCCTGATAAGAGTATCAGTCTGTTACTATGTATGAAGTTGCCTGCAAGAAGCAGATAAAATCCAGGCAATCCAAAACTACTTGGCTGGTTTTCAGTCTAGCCAGTAGAAGTTGGTCAATTATGTTGACTAGATGTTGACAGAAAGTGATATTCCTTCACAGTAGAGAACTAAAGCTCCAAAAAGTTTACAGATTAGGATGGCTTTTTTTTTGTTACTGTTAACTATCAAAGTCGTTATAATAAATAATAACATACAACATACACAAGTAATGTTAAAATAAATAATAAATAAAAGATCTTTAGTTGGGAACAGAAAGATTGCAATGGGAGTTCCCTCACAGACTTATGGTGGGAGTATCCAATGAGATAGAGTGGGGTTGGTTAAATAGTTTTTTGGCGAGGGGTGGGGTACAGCAGTCAATACTGTTCCCTGATGCTTTGGCTAGACACAAGAGCCATAGGCTAGGATGGCTGGGGGTGGCTTTCTCCTTCCTTAGATTTGATTGTCCTCAGGCTATGGAGGTTAGTTTCTGGGAAAGAGGCAAGGTCAATTCATAGTCATTATCTATAGTTGACTTTTCTATGTTTTAGCACTCTGGGAAAAAGTCTGAAGATTCTCTGCAAATAAAGTTCTCTTTACTTTTTAACCCCAACACTTTCTGCCTCTTGGAAAGTCTTGTTTGTTGAGCTGTGCTACAAACTGCCTTTGGCATAGAGATCTCTAGGTTGAGCAGACAATTTCACCGGGATGTCAGAAACCACTGTGATTTGATTACATCTTCCAAGACCTTAGTATCACTTCCACTTGAGTCACTTGTACCAACAAAGAACTAAGAATGCCTCAAATGCCCTTGAAGCTAACTAATCAAGCTTTGCAAACAAGAAATTGCTGGACATCTATTCTGACCATCATTGTTTCCAATATTGAATTAAAATAGCTAATACCAGCCAATAGGTCATACCCAGTCCTCCTCAGAAAGGCAGTCCTTAGGGATCTGCTTCCTTTTGAGCCTGGCCAAATCTTGTTCACTTCAGCAAAGTACACTGAAAGCAGAGGTAATCACTCAACTACAGAAAGCCCAATAGTTATTTATAGATTTCTCCTTGCTCTAAGTACTCAATCTTTTCTGACAGAGAACCTTTCCATCAAAGTAAATTATACTTTCACAATGTGTATTGACTTATAATTTATCCATAACAAAATCCATTTGTATGTCATAACTGAAGTTCTGTCTTCAATTCTTTATGAACTGCTAGAAAGTTGGCTTTAAATCATCTCTATAAAGTAAATGGCCAAAATGATGTTCCTATTATTGAGTGTGAATAAATACAAAGTTGAAGTGGGGACCAAGGCATATCCATGAATGGGTTAAGAAGCACTAAGCAAAAGAGACCTAGAAGACTAAAGAATAATGAATGTCTCTTGTTAGAGTCAAAGAAGTTCATACATAAGTTAAGATGTTCTGTACCCATTAATGATTTTCCCTTACTCAGAGCTCCTCCCCACCCTGAATTATAATAGTAGCATTTATATAGAGTACTTTAATTTTTCTGAAGTGCTTTACTAACATTATCATTTGATCCTCACAACAATCCTTGGAGCGGGTGCTTTTATCACCTCCATTTTATAAAGGAGAAAAATTGAAATTGGCATGGGCATTGTACCCCTAGAAACTCAGGCAAAGTATTAGGGAAATTCCTTGCTCCTTTACATACACCCTCTGACTCCCAACCCAAAACATCTGACCCAGAGAGGATTATCCTCCTTTGATTGTCCCTTTGATTTAAGATGGACAAAGATGCACCTCATTCATCTGTCCTCCAAATCAGGAGAACCACCTCATGCCTTCAGGCAAACCTCCTCCCTTCAACCCCTTGCTCCAGTCATGTCCTCACTGCTGTAAAAGAATATAAAAATCCCAGAATTGAGGCACCCTCCAGGTTGCTCCAGTCATGCTGTATTATTGTCTTCTGGAGGAGCAACTCTTTCACCCATGCTGTTCCACTTAGGAGGCAGGCTTCCATCTATGCTGCTTCCTGGTCAGATTCAACATTGCTTTCAAAGTTTTTATAAATTTTAAATAAATAAAATAAATTTCTCTTTATTTTAAGCCAAGTTTCAGAATCACGCATTCTTGCAAAAGGTATCCTTCCTGAACCCCATGACAAAGTCAACTGAAGTTAAACAGCTTGCCTAAGGTCATACAGCTAGTAAATATTAATTACATATTAAATAATTACTAGAACACTTCTATAAATACTAACATTCATTCATCCACCAATCTAAGACTTATTGCACATCCTGCAATTGAGGACCCACTTTTGTTAGGGTCCTGAGACCTCTCTGATTGTCAATGACATGGGCTCTGGCATAGGAATGTCAGAAAGAACAGAAAAAAGTTCATAGGATACTGTCAAAGATGCAGTCTTCCATTTGACATAAAGTCATCTCTGACCAGTCCCTGAAATACTTACTGGGCTTTAAGACCCTCATCAAAACGCAGTGTTGACCACTGCAGAAGTTTCCCCAGGGGTACATGAAGCCAAAGGCATATGAGCACAGACACAGGGAAACCTGGGCAGATAACTAGATTATTTGGAGCTGAATGTTCTGAGTCAGAGTCCTCATCTGGCTATCTAGCTCTCCCAAATTGAAACAATATTATTAGTTCTATAATCTGAAAATCAGTTAAGAAACAGCAACTCAGAAGACTGAAACTAGCTCAACTTTTGTAAGTTGACAGTCAAGATGTAGTCAAGAGTCAGGAGGGGAGTATCCCTTATCTCAAATCTAACTCATACTGATTAGGCAAGAAACCCCAAGGTAAAGGCTAACTATATCCTTTTCTCTCCATCATTATCAGTTTAAACCCATAAACTTGTGTTTTCTCTTTACAATACCCCAATATTTGCTTAAGCAATTAACACCAATTAAATTTTAAAGGGGCAATTTTCTGAGATGAGAAAATAAGAACATAAGTACAAAAAGCTCCCCTGAATTGGGGGGCACATTGTTTCTTGATACTACTTAATTCTCTGAGCAGAATGGGTTCAAATTTAAAGTGAGAGCTTTAAAATATTTGCTGTTCAAAGTTCACTTTCAAATGTCGCAAAAAACAATTAAAGAATAGCTCCCTCTTAGCTGTTGTTGATGCAGGCTCAGACACTGGCAAACTCTAGCATAGATTCCATTGGTGCTCTCTTCAACTTTTGAAGCTCAAAATGTATCAACTTAATCCCTCTTATTTACAGTAGTCTTTTTAACTAAGGAAAGAGAGAATATACAAATGGTGGTGACCAGATTGGAAAGACTTCTAGTATTCTTCCAAGGGCATCTAGATGAACACAGTGAATGAAGTGCCAGACTTGGAGTCAGGAAAATTCATTTTCCTGAGTTCAAATTTGGTCTCAGACCCTGATTAGCTGTGTGATCTTGGGCGAGTCACTTAATCCTGTTTGCCTCAGTTGCTTATCTATAAAATGAGCTGGAGAAGGAGATGGCAAACCACTCTTTCCTGTCTTTGCCACAAAAACCCCAAATAAGGTTGCACCAGAGCAGTCAAGTTCCACTCTTGACTTTCCAGATTTCTCTACCATGCCCCAGAAGCCACTTCATCCTGGGAAGTTCATTCTATCCTTGAACCTTTCAAATCTTTCATTCCTTCTTCTGATTGTCTGATTCCTTCCTAAACTTCAGTTTTAAGGACAGACCCCAGGCAACCCATGTCTTCACTTCTCTCCAGGTTCCATTTCTTTCTTATTCACCAGACTTTCTCCACCATGCTCCAACCCTCTATGGCCCCTCTCATTTTAAAACTCCTTTTTATGTATTGCCTTCCTCCATTAGAATGTAAACTTCTTAAGGACAGGAACTGGTTTTAGTTTTGTTTTATTTTTTAAATTTCTGCTTACATTTGTATTTCCAACCCATAGCACAGTGACTGGTATACACCTGACGCTTAATATATGTTTGTTAATTTAACTGAATACCCTCTCACCCTTGGAGTCTTTTATGTACACAACTAGTTCCAGCTCAGCAGCCTGAATTATCCCAGCAGCACTTGGTTACTGAATTACTTTTTGTTTTTTTTTTAACTTTATTACAAAGGATGACTTGCTGTGAGGGTAGTTGGTGGATGGATTTCTGCAGAAATAATAAATATAAAAAGACAATAGGAATTATATAAAATTGTATGGAAATACAATATAAAAACAAAAGCATCAATAAAATTAAATGAAGTATTTAAAAATTAAAGTTTACCCTGGCAGTAAAAGTATAAATACCATTCATGAACCTATTTACCCTAAAGAGCAAATTAATAGATTATCATCAATCTGAAAAAAGATTTCTAGTGTAGTGCCCTAGGCCCCATACTACTGAATATTTTAATCAGTGACTTGGATGAAGGCATTATTATCAATTTTTCAGAAGTTACTAAACTGGGAGAGCTGATGTATTAAATAATTCCTTGGGGATAGATAGGTGCCATCTTTATTTCTGTTTCTATTTGTATTCCCAGCCTGTAGCATACTTGTTCCTGTGCTTGGCACAAAGATGATACTTTATAAATGTTCCTTGACAAAGTATCTTCTCACCGTGGGAGTCTTTTATGCACAACTAATTCCAGTTTATCAGTCAATCAAAAAGGCAATTCAGCAAATTGACCAGAAACAGTCATAGAAAACCTGAAGCATGGAGCTGGGTTTCTTATTCCATGTCATCACAGTTCTCCAAGAGCAGGTACTATGCTCTGATGCTCAAAGGATAGTTTCTTTTGGACAGTTCTGCAAACTGCCAAATAAATCATGCCTTCCTGATCTGTCCTATCAGTTATTCAGAATTCCTTATCATAGGCATTATTAATTTTGCACAGCTCTGAGGAATAATAATGACGTGTATGTCAATGCCTAGAGTTTGTAATCTAGTAAGAAGTACATCAAAAATTCCCTTTTGTGTTGAATTCTACATGAATCAGCCTAGAAGGGTTTTCTCAAAAATTAAATTCTGAAGATCCAAACAAATCCAATGAGGAAGAAAAGGGAGGATTTTCTAAAGAGACCAATGTGGATATAGAAAAACTTTGACCAATTCAACTTAATAATCATTTATTAAAATCCTACCAGATACAAAACCTACCAAGATGAAGCATTAGCATAGGACTTTTGCCAACTTCCCTCAGGTTATTGATTTTTAGTTGTAAAAAACTTGCTATTAATGCCTGTAAGGGTTAAAAATGGTTTGACTAAGTTTATGAGTTATAAAAGGTTATTGTGGTCACCATTTATCAAAACTAAGGGTCAGTAGGCTGTTTAGTAGCTTTATTTACAGCAAGATAAGAGATATTAAAGTGGAAAGTACAGGAAGGAGGTAGAAAATATTGCCTAGCTAAAAATTCCTAAAATCCTAATCCAAGTGCTTCCAGACCTTGAGTGTGACCTCTTCAGCACAATGCAGGAACCTTCACCGGAATCCAGAGTCCAGATCAAGAAGTCAAAATCCAAAGAACCAAAAGGTGCTGAAAAACACTGAGAGAACGTTCAGTGAGTGCACAAGGGAGCTAAGAACCCCACCAAAGTTTAGCTCAGGAGGATAAGAGCTGCCAGGAATGAAGAGAGCTAATCTCTCTCAGACTCCTGTTTATATACAGTTTTCTCCACCCATTAGCTCTCCTCCTCACATCTCAGTAATCAATCATAGCCTTTCAATTTGCCTAGCATTGCCCTGGGTGGGGGCAGTGCTTGTGGCCCTTTAGGGCATGAACTTTCTTTGTTAGTGACTTACTAAGTGTTAAGTAGGGATACTTTAAGTTCTTGAGTGATTAATTTAAAATGGACAAATGGAATAAAATTTTCCTCTCACAGGTCTCTATAGGAAAGTCTTTTAGGATAATTCTTTGCTATTCTACATATTAGCTTTCTATTTCAGTTTAGTATCTTCTGAAAAATTGATAAGCATGCAATTCATGTCTTCATTCAAGTCACTGATTAAAATATTCAATAGTACAGGGCCAAGGACAGGTCTCTAAGGTACTACACTAGAAATCTCTCTTCCACCTGAGAATAATCTATTAATTTGTTTTTTGGATAAGTAGGTTCATGAATGGTATTTATATTTACACTTTTACTGCCAATGCAAACTCTAATTTTTAAATAATCAATTTTATTGATATCTTTTGATTTTTACATTGTGTTAATTTCAGAATAGATTCATATACCCCCCCATCTGCAGCAAGCCATCCTTTATAATAAAGATTAAAAAACAGAAAAAATGTAGTTCAGCAAACTATTTATTACTGCTGGGATAATCCAGGCTGCTGAGCTATTGTTACATATAAAAATTATTGTTGTACATATAAAAAATTCCAAGAATGGGAAAGCACTTAGTCAAACAAACAAAAGTTTATTAAAGCACCATGTGGTTGGGAACACAAATACAAGTAGAAATAAAGATGGTCCCTGTCCTTAAGGAGTTTGCATTTTAATAGAGGAAGGTAGCACAAAAAAGGAGCTAAAAAGTTAGGTAGCCACTAGGTGGTACAGTAGATAAATTAATAAATCCTGGAGTCAGGACGATCTGAGTTTAAATGTGGCCTCAGACTATTTGTGTCACCCTGCACAAGTCACTTAAAACCCTCTTTACCTTAGTTTTCTCATCTAGAAAATGAGCTAGAGAAGGAAGTGGCAAAACCACTCCAGTAGTTTTGTTTTGTTTTTAAGCCTCACCTTCTGCCTCCACATAAGTTCTAAGACAGAAAAGCAGCAAAGGCCAGGCAACTGGGCTTAAGTGACTTGTCCTTGGTCACACAGCTAGGCAGTTTCTGGGACTTGATTTGAATCCAGGTTCTCTGACTCCAGCCCTGTTGCTACCTAGCTGTTCCACATTCCAGTCTCTTTGCCAAGAAAACTCCAAAAGGCATTGTGAAGAGTCAGCCATGGCTTAAAATGTTTAAAACAACAACAACAACAACCAAAATCAAAATCAAAATCAAGAGGAGGGGGCACAGAGAGGGAGAGGTTTAATCAGCATATCCATATACCTGACAGTATAGGCATTATTCCAAAAATTCATAGCGCCTGACCTTTTCAATGAAGAGAGGGTAGTACATGTTTCTAACTATTTCTACGTTTAACTTGATCATTACAGTTCTACATCATTCACTTTCATTATTACTATTTTCATTTAAAGCAATAATTCTGTTGATGTGGAATCTCGAAACCCCCAAATTTATAGCCTCGGAAAACTTGATGAGCCCCAAATTTTAGGGTTAGCTGATAAGCTGGAGACACAAATTCATCCCAGTTCCAGTCAGAATCCACCCTGAAGGGAGTCTCAGACTAGCAGTTTCAGACTGAACAATAGACCTTAAGATATTTAATGGACTTGGCAAGGGAGAGTTAACAGATTTTAATCAAATGCTAAAATATCCTTTTATCCCAGTAGCTTCTCCGATTGTATCAGAGATCCTTTCCCTAGAAGACCCCCACCTGTGTAGGGACCACCCTTTTGTATAAATAGCCCCTTTTCTTACACCCTAACCTCTGGCTATGTTTCCTTTCCCAAGCTTGAATGTATGGGGTCAGTATAGTTTGAGCACTCCCATTTCCTTGTAGCCATGATAATGCCCATCAATCCTCTTTCCCAGTCGCTGGATTCCCCAAAGAGGGGTCCCCCAAATTCTTTTGTTCCTTGGAGCTGTCATCTAGTGTGGTGGCACTCCCAGGAGTCCAATGACCTGTGAGGAGACCTAATTTAGCGCTGAACTCCTATCCATAATTAAAGAGTAGTTTTTCTGACATTTAAGTAGTTCTGTGTATTTTTCTGTTTAACAATTCTAAATCAAAAGCTTCTATTTTGAGGGCCACTCAGTGGTTTGAGAGCCAGGCCTAGAGATGCGAGGTCCTGGGTTCAAATTTGACCTCAGACACTTCCCTGTGACTCTGGGCAAATCACTTAACCCCCATCGCCTAGCCCTTACCACTCTTCTGCCTTGGAACCAATACACAGTATTGACTCCAAGACGGAAGGTAAGGGTTTTTATTTTAAAAAAAAAAAGCTTCTATTTTGATTATGAGCATTGTGTGATTTAAAAACAGGGTGAATGATATAATTATTTATTTAACGGCTCATTTATTGTGCTCTGTAGGCAGTCCCGTTCCCCCCCCTCCCATTTTTTCATTTCTTAATTAATTTAGAATATTTTCCCAGGGCTACAAGATTCATGTTCTTTCCTTCCCCTCCCCCTACCGGAGTCGAGGAGCAATTACACTGGGTTTTACATGTATCATTGTTCAAAACCTATTTCCACATTACTAATATTTGCAATAGAGTGATCATTTAGAGTCTACATCCCCAATCATATCCAAACCGAACCATGTGATCAAGCAGTTGTTTTTCTTCTGTGTTTCTACTCCCACAGTTCTTTCTCTGGATATGGATAGCGTTCTTTCTCATAAGTCCCTCAGAATTGTCCTGGATCATTGCATTGCTGCTAGTAGAGAAGTCTATTTTGTTTGATTGTAGGCAGTACCACTCTTGTGTCTAACTGAAACTAGTCTCTGCCCAGAGGAAGCTTGCATGGTTACACAGATAAGCAGGAGCAAATAATTTTCACTGTGGCACACTTCAATTCAGCAGCCTTAAATGAATATACTGTTGTGTCTTATACAGATAAGGGCTGGGAGTTAAATTTTGAGAAATAGAGATTCAAAGAAAAATGACATTCCAAAATGGTAGCCCCTACAATGCTGTGAATCTTAATTCATTCGGTGAATATGAATCATTCAATCGAATTGATCTAGCTCTCTGTTAGAAGTCAACAGCATCATGCTCTGCTGACTTGTAAGAAAAGCTTTCCAAGTCCTGCTTCAAATCTTAAGGTTCTAATTTCTTTCTTTAAAACCATGTAGTTAGTCCTTTGTATTGGCTTTAAGCTGGTCCTAAGGGTGTAATATCTGGAAATGGACACTAGATGGGAGCCTTTAGTCAGTTTCACAAGGCTATCCTTTGCCTGCCCTCAAGTCTCCAAATCACTAATCTGGTCAGAATATATAACATTCTTTCCTCAAGAGATCAGACTGCCTCTGAGGGGGAGGCATGTGAGAGATTTAGGAGACTGGTTGCCAGGCAGCCACATTGGAGCAGATAAAGCACCTCTGGATTTTTCTGGGCAGAAAAAAAGTTATCAGAAAAAACATCTCAGTTTCTTTCTTGGGTGTAATTTGTTTTCTTTCTTTTTCAGATCTAACACATTATCTCCCATGAATTTGTATTGACTCAGTAGAGAATCTAATAACCCCAATTATCTACATGTTGTTTAATTTTTTAGATGGTATTTCCCCATCTTTAGTCTCTCTCTTCCTCTGAATTATAGAATCTCAGATTTCGAAGTTCACTCAAAGGCTAATTAGTTATTTCTACCATCAGTTCAATGGAAGGAGGTGGAAGAAAGTGGGGAATCTGCCTGCAGGAGAGAAATGTTGGTACTTATGTTCTGGTCTTATCTTTGAAGTCAATATTTCTTTGTGAAAACTAATTGATGTTAATTGGTTAAATGAAACTGGGATACCATTCTTTGGAGGCTAACAGTGCTGAAACTAGTGGGAGGTTTAGTCAATGGTATTAGGGAAGAGACACCTAAACTCTCCAGGAGCATCCCTAGAACCTTGAGGAGAAGATTTAGCATCTAGGTTTTGAGATGGTATTTACTCCCAGAGAGTAAATGCTACATGAACAAGAATCCTCTCTACATCCAAATCTTACTTGGAGACCTCTAGTGAGAGGAAACTTCACCATCTCAAGGAACAGCCCATTTTAGTTTGGAATACCTCTAATATTAATGAAAATTTTCCTTACATTGAAGCCACATCTTTCAACTTCTATATTTATCTATATCACATCCTTCTCTTTTTGAATTATGATTTATTTCTGGGCCCAGAGCAATAATAATTTGGGAATAAGTTGGCTTCTGGTGATCTGGACTTCCTCCTTCTCTGACTCTGACATATGTACCCCATAAATCTCTATGAATGTATGGTAGGTCAGAGGAGTAAGAAATCACTATTTTGGCATACAAGCTTGTCTGTCTTTTCTTCTTTCTGATGTCTTTAAAAGTTGAACTTCCTGATTGCCATGAAGACCATGGGGATGAGTGCTGCCAACTGAAGTCAAACTGCCAAACTTCTATGAAGTAGGCAGCTAGATGGTGCAGTGGTTAGAATACGGAGACTGGTCAGGAATATTTTAGTTCAGACGCATATGACTCTAGGCAAGTCTCTTTAATCCCTTTCTGTCTCAGTTTCCTCACCTGCAAAATGGGGCTAATAATAGCAAAGACCTCCTCTGGTTTTTGTGAGGATCAAATGAAATAATATTTGTAAAGTACTTTGAAAATCTAAAAGCATTGTATAAATGCCAGTTGTTATTATTAAATCCAAGGGACTTGAACTCTAGCTAAGAAAGCAGTTGCAACCACTGCTTATTCAGCCTGAGACTCAAATGGATAGTGAATAAGACCACTCTAGATTAGCTTGGTGAAATCATCCAAAATTCTGGAGCACAGATCAGACTGGAATTTGAGAAGGAAGCATCTCGAGTCCCAATACTGGCAACTTTTGAGAAGCCTATCAGGGAAAGCAGAATACTGATTTCTGCCATCACACTTCCTTTTGTTTTCTTTTGTTATAGTTTATGATTCTAAGTTTGTTTTTCAGTCTGGTGGCCACATTTCCCCCTTTATTTCTTTCCTCTAAACTGTAATCTAATAACTCAGAAATCGCTCCTCCTCACACCACACCCAAACATCTGGGAGTAGGGAGATTGTCATAAGTGAGAGCTGGTTTAGGAGATAATTGATTCCATGTTAGAGTGCTTGATCCATTAATTTGCAAAATGAGAGGGTTCTTAGCCAGCTGCTCAGGCTTCTTCCAACTTTTCATTTATGATCCAGTGAGCCTTCCATCTTCACTATATTTAACAAATTATATGATCAACACCTTCTCCACCCTCTACTTTTCCAAATGTGTTAAGTATATGAGTTTTGTGTCCAGAGGGAAAAGAGCCTTGGCCTGGGGCAGAGTCTCCAGGATGAGAACAAGAGTTAAGCAGTTTTGAAAGGTTCCTCCAATAGTCCTTTATATCTTATGCATTTTACATGGTGAGGAATTAAGAAGTTGTCCCAAACCCAATACACCTCACAGGAAAGGTTTAGCAGCAGAGGAAGTGGTCTAGGTGTCTTCATGTTGGATACCTTCTTGTAGCTAGAGAAAATTCTTCTTTTAGGATGGCTGGGCTATACATGCCTGGAGTGATGGAGGAGACAACTTGGTGGGTGACTCAGATATCTTACTTCCTAGTTGGATAATTAGTATATAGAAGGGACATACTGCCTTCATACTGATTTAAAGAAAATATCACTTGAGGTAGTTTGAACCACTTATACAACAGCATGAGCCAAGAGCACCAGGGAAGAGTCCTTAAGAACCACAAATATCACATTCAGTGGTATAAAAAAAAATGCCATATATTGTAAGGGGTAAATTTAGGGGTTTTTGACTAATATATTATCCTTATGGTTGCCAGGGATTAATTCAAATCCCAATAAAAATACTCAAGTCAGTTTGGCAATTTTATGGTGCTTTAATTAATATAGAGGGAAGGAATTAAGAAGAAGAGAGAGGGAAAAGGATATAAGATTTCTCTGGCTTAGCCTGAGCCAAGGGGAGTTCAGAAACCTTCCAGCCACTAGGCCTCCTCCAAGATGAGGGACCTCTTAAGAGGATGGTGTTTTTAGGAAAGGTAAAGGAAAAAAAGAATCAGCCTAAACTCCGAGAGAGCTCAGGGAAGATGCCTCACCTGAACCACACAACTAAGTTTCTCCCAGTCACCGCATCAAGGATGCTCACTGCCAAACCCAGATATTACCTGCAGCCATGCCAATACACCAAGACACCCAGCACACTGCCACCAGCCACCTCACCACCAAAAGAGCCTGGAGAGAGGAAGTGATGCAAAATATATAGCCCGTTTTTACAACACTTCCTGCATCCTACATGTCCCAATGGTAGCTTAAGCTTGACTTAAGATAGCCTAGGGGGATCTGTCAGTTGTTTCTGATTGATCATTTGCTAGCACATGTCTGTCATAGGCCATCCTCCTCAACACTTAATCCTTAAGTAGGGCTGTAGACATTCCTTTTTGTTAGACTAAGCAGGGTGGAGTAAATCTAAAATTCACAATCCCCCCTGATGATGATTGGGGGACTAGTCTCGCCAATTGATCATTAAACATAATCATCTTGCTCCTCTAAATTCTTCTAACTGCAGGTGCATACAAAATTTCACCTTCTAAGAGGAAACTACAATAGTTAGATAGAAGAAGGAATAGGAGAAAGACAATATACTTACATAAAATGTAAACATTTCTCTCTGTAACTTTTCTCCCTCCCTCCCTTCTTTCCTTTCCATTTCTCATTTCCACAAATATTTATGGAATGTTTACTGTGTGCATGGAACTCAGTAACATAAAAGTTATGCCCAGCAAACTCAAAATAGAACCTCCAAATCTGAAGTCATCATTAAAAGGGTGATTATATATATATATTTTATATAGATATGTGGATATGTATGCATGAATGCACAGTACATTAGCTAGCATTAATCTAGTGTTTTCTATGTGCCAGGCATTGGGCTAAGTGCTTTCCAATTATTATCTCATTTGATCTTCACAACAATCTTGGAGGTAAGTGCTATTTTTAACCTCATTTTACAGATGAGGAAACTGAGGCAAACAGATGAAATAACTGGCCCAGGGTCACATAGCTAATCAGAGAATGAAGTCATATTTGAATTCAGATCTTCCTGACTCCAGGCTACTTTTGTGGCATGAGTGATTAGAAGAACCCTTGATCACCTTGTCAGTGTTGCAGTGATTGTTATCTTTTATTTTTTTTAGACAGGAACACCTTTAATGGAGCTAGACAAATACTATAGCTTCCTACCGAGAGGATGCAGTGAACTCCTCTGATTAGTCCTCAGGGTCTGGATCTAACAATTGATAATTGGTGATTGAGAGGCAGACTGGACAGACTCCTGTTGGAGGAACTATCCTGTCCCTAACCCCCACCCCAGGGTCTTATAAATATGATCAATATAAGGGCTACACACATATTTTTAAAAACTCTTTTCCTCCTTGGACTTCTAAATCAGAAGAAAATAGGAGATAGGGTATACCTAAGTGACAAAGTGGACTGAGAGCCAAGCCTGGAATCAGGAGGTCCTGGGTTCAAATCTGACCACAGACATATCCTAGTGTGTGACCCTGGGCAAGGCACTTAACCCCCATTGCTTAGCTTTTATCATTCTTCTGCCTTGGAATCAATACATAGTATTGATTTTAAGATGGAAGATAAGGGTTTTAAAAAATAGTAGGAGACAGTTTCTTCCTCTTCTCTCCACAACAGCAATAAAAAGCAAACAAATTTAAAGCAGAAGCACATGGTGAACATGGTCTGTGCTTGCTTGGTGGTTGTGAAACTGAAGTTTCTAGAGTCTAGATTTTTCAGTTCTGTCTTCCTTTTTTTTTGTAGTTCTGTTTTCCTTTCTGAGCATGGATCAGAGACTATACCCTGAGAGTAGATGTTTTCACATTGGGATTATTTCATAGGTAATCCCCATTTGATTATTCAGAGAGAAATGAGTTCTAAATAGAACAATTCTAAGAGGAAAGATCTAACAATAAGATCACTCTGAAGCTGGAGGACTGAAGTCATCCACCCAGAGGCCAGGATATTTGGACATTGCTAGCCTTCTCTGATAAATGCTATGAGTTACTAGGCTAGGGCAGGTCAAAGATCAATAGATAATATCTGTTTGGCAATCCCCTAGCCTAGGCTAGTGTAATAGATATAGTGGATATCTGAATATTTTATGTTTACAGGTTCTCATATGCCCTTTTTAGCTTATGTATTTTCTGTGGAGAGGGGAAAAATGCTGTTTAGTACCCAATATTTATGTTTTACACTGTGTACCTTTATTCCTATAATAAACACCCCTTTGGAAGAAATTCTAGACATGAGTCATACCTTAACTTTATTTTAGAGATCTTTTGGAGTTTTACTCCAAGATCAGGTCAGAGCCAGAGAGGGAGAAGATGATATTGTGACCTTGAGGTTAGGTCTTCTGGATCCAACCTGAGTTAATATTAGTACAGTAGCTCTTGGAGGTGAAGTCCCCTTGACCATAGGTCTCATGGGCTATTAGTTTTATTATTCTTTGGTTGGTCCAAAAAGAGAAAATGGGCAAAAAGAAAGGGACAACTCTGAGATTTACCTCCTTTAGTTTATGTTTTATTTTTGTACTAAGATATTTTATTTTCCCAATTACATCTAATAACAATTTTCAACATATATTTTCCAGAATTATAAAAACCAAATTGTCTACCTCTCATCCTTCCCTCCTCCTTCTAAGAGATGGACAACAATTTGATCTGGGTTATATGCACATTATCACGGAAAACATATTTCCATATTGGTAATTGTTGTAAGAGAACACTCATATAAAACCAAAACCCTAAAATGAAAACAAATAAACAAATGTGAAAAACAGTATGCTTTGATCTGTATAGCAACTCCAACAGTTCTTTCTCCAGAGATGAATAACATTCTTTGTCCTAAGTCCTTTGGAATTGTCATGGATCATTGTATTGCTAAGAGTAGCTGGGTTTTTCACAGTTGATCATTGTACAATGTTGTTACTGTGTATAATGTTCTGGTTCTGTTTATTTCACTCTGCATCAGTTCATGTAAGTTTTTCTAGCTTTTTCTGAAATATCTTGCTCATTGCTTCTTATAGCACAATAGTATTCCATCACCATTATATAACACACTTCCTTTATGTTAGGTCCAATATATATATTTTTTTCACTTTAAACATTATTTTATTTGGTCATTTCCAAACATAATTCATTGGAAACAAAGATCATTTTCTTTTCCTTCCCCCCACCCCCTTCCCACCACCTCTCCCATAGCCGACGCATGATTCCACTGGGTATCACATGTGTTCTTGGTTCGAACCCATTTCCATGTTGTTGGTATATGCATTAGAGTGTTCATTTAGAGTCTCTCCTCAATCGTATCCCCTTCCCCCCTGTAGTCAAGCAGTTGCTTTTCCTTGGTGTTTTTACTCCCACAGTTTATCCTCTGCTTGTGGATAGTGTTTTTTAGATCCCTGCAGATTGTTCAGGGACATTGCATTGACACTAGTGGAGAAGTCCATTACCTTCTATTGTACCATAGTGTATCAGTCTCTGTGTATAATATTTTCCTGGTTCTGCTCCTTTCTTTCTGCATCACTTCTTGGAGGTCGTTCCAGTCTCCATGGAATTCCTCTACTTTATTATTCCTTTTAGCACAATAGTATTCCATCACCAACATATACTACAATTTGTTTAGCCATTCCCCAACTGAAGGGCATCCCCTCATTTTCCAATTTTTGGCCACCGCAAAGAGCGCAGCTATGAATATTCTTGTACAAGTCTTTTTACTTATTGTCTCTTTGGGGTACAAACCCAGCAGTACTATAGCTGGATCAAAGGGCAGACATTCTTTTATCACCCTTTGGGCATAGTTCCAAATTGCTCTCCAGAATGGTTGGATCAATTCACAACTCCACCAGCAATGAATTAATGTCCCTACTTTGCCACATCCCCTCCAGCATTCATTACTTTCCTTTGGTGTCATGTTAGCCAATCTGCTAGGTGTGAGGTGATACCTCAGAGTTGTTTTGATTTGCATCTTTCTGATTATAAGAGATGTAGAACACTTTTTCATGTGCTTATTAATAGTTTTGATTTCTTTATCTGAAAACTGCCTATCCATGTCCCTTGCCCATTTAGCAATTGGAGAATGGCTTGATTTTTTTGTACAATTGATGTAGCTCTTTGTAAATTTGAGTAATTAAACCTTTGTCAGAGGTTTTTATGAAGAATGTTTCCCAATTTGTTGCTTCTCTTCTGATTTTAGTTACATTGGTTTTGTTTGTACAAAACCTTTTTAATTTGATGTATTCCAGATTATTTATTTTGCATTTTGTGACTCTTTCTAAGTCTTGCTTGGTTTTAAAGCCTCTCCCTTCCCAAAGGTCTGACATGTATGCTATTCTGTGTTCACCTAATTTTCTTATAGTTTCCTTCTTTATGTTCAAGTCATTCATCCATTTTGAATTTATCTTGGTGTAGGGTGTGAGGTGTTGATCTAGACCTAATCTTTCCCACACTGTCCTCCAATTTTCCCAGCAGTTTTTATGAAATAGTGAATTTTTGCCCCCAAAGCTGGGATCTTTGGGTTTGTCATATACTGTCTTGCTGAGGTCACTTACCCCGAGTCTATTCCACTGATCCTCCTTTCTGTCTCTTAGCCAGTACCAAATTATTTTGATGAACATTGCTTTATAGTATAGTCTGAGATCTGGGACTGCAAGGCCCCCTTCCTTTGTATTTTTTTTTTTCATTATTTCCCTGGATATCCTTGATCCTTTGTTCTTCCAAATGAACTTTGTTATGGTTTTTTCTAGATCAGTAAAAAAATTTTTTGGAAGTTCCATGGGTATGGCACTAAATAGATAGATGAGTTTGGGTAGGATGGTCATTTTTATTATATTGGCTTGTCCTACCCATGAGCAGTTAATGTTTTTCCAATTGTTCAAGTCTAGTTTTAGTTGTGTGGAGAGTGTTTTGTAGTTGTGTTCATAAAGTTCCTGTGTTTGTCTCGGGAGATAGATTCCTAAGTATTTTATTTTGTCTAAGGTAATTTTGAATGGGATTTCTCTTTCTAGTTTTTGCTGCTGAGCTGTGTTGGAAATATATAGAAATGCTGATGACTTATGTGGGTTTATTTTGTATCCTGCAACTTTACTAAAGTTGTTGATTATTTCAATTAGCTTTTTGGTTGAATCTCTAGGATTCTTTAAGTAGACCATCATGTCATCCGCAAAGAGTGATAACTTGGTCTCCTCATTGCCCATTTTAATGCCTTCAATTTCTTTTTCTTCTCTAATTGCTACTGCTAGTGTTTCTAATACAGTGTCAAATAATAGAGGTAATAATGGACATCCTTGTTTCACTCCTGATCTTAATGGGAATTGATTTAGTTTATCCCCATTGCATATGATATTAGTTGATGGTTTTAGATATATACTGTTTATTATTTTAGGAACGACCATTCTATTCCTATGCTTTCTAGTGTTTTTAATAGGAATGGGTATTGTATTTTATCAAAGGCTTTTTCTGCCTCTATTGAGATAATCATGTGGTTCTTGTTGGTTTGCTTGTTGATGTGGTCAATTATGTGGATGGTTTTCCTAATATTGAACCAGCCCTGCATCCCTGGTATAAATCCTACTTGATCATGGTGAATGTGATCTTCTGATCACTTGCTGGAGTCTTTTTGCTAGTATCCTATTTAAGATTTTTGCATCTATATTCATTAGGGAGATTGGTCTATAATTTTCTTTCTCTGTTTTTGGCCTGCCTGGTTTTGGAATTAGTACCATGTTTGTGTCATAAAAGGAATTTGGTAGAACTCCCTCTTTGCTTATTATGTCAAGTAGTTTGTATAATATTGGGGTTAGTTGTTCTTTGAATGTTTGATAGAATTCACTTGTGAATCCATCAGACCTTGGGGATTTTTTCTTAGGAAGTTCTTTGATGGTCTGTTGGATTTCTGTTTCTGATATGGGATTATTTAAGAAATCTATTTCTTCTTCTGTTAGTCTAGGCAGTTTGTATTTTTGTATATATTCGTCCATATCCCTTAGATTGGTATATTTATTGCCATATAGTTGGGCAAAGTAGTTTTTAATGATTGCCTTAATTTCCTAGGTCCAATATATTAAGGGATGGTTCAGATTTCTAACTGCTCAAAGCTATCAATTCATCCCCAAAAGTTCTACATCAGCCTCTATGCAGTCAAAGGCCCAAATAAAGGCTCACAACCATGTAAGCTTATCAAGTTGACCAAGGAATTCCTTTGAGTCACTTTATTTGTATTAAAACAAGATAAAATTTGAAGGACAAAAATTTAATTTTTATCATGAAATCATAGAATTTGAGAGATAAAAGGGACTTTAGCAGTCATCAAGTCCAACCCATGCCTGAAAAATTCCCCCTAGTAGACCCAAACTTTCATTTCTGGGACCCAAATTCTGGCCATCTTCCTTTCTTCTACCCATTCAACCCATTTTTCCCAAATACATTAGACATTCATTTTTCTGTTCTCTTTCCTCTTCAATCAAAACTTTTTCTTTAAAATTTTTTATTATGAACTTGACTAACATCAATGAACATGATAATTTTTGCATACAAAAAATAGGAAAAGAGATTTGAATGTGAATCATAAATTCCTATTTTGCACACCTTGACTTTTTAGAGTATATTTTAAATTTAACATAGTAGGAGCAACACTGACTGGGTTGTCTATGTCTCTGAGCTTCTTTCTATCTTTTGTGTATTTTAGAATTTCTTTATTGATGCTTTCTTCTTTCTTTTTCATCATTATTATTATCTTTACTTACTTACCATTCTCCCTGCCTCCAACTCTCCTCTTAAATAATAAAAGTCCTCTTTGGTACAAATGAGTGTAGACAAGCAAAACAAACAACCTTCTTGATCATGTCTGAAAATTTATGTTTTATTTAGCACTTGCAAGAGATAAGGCAAGTCAGTCTTCTGGAATTTTGATTGCTCATTGCATTCATCAGAACCTTTGTCTTTTTTTTACCTTGTCTTAGAATCAATAGGTAGGAGAGAGGTAAGGGCCAGGCAATAGAGGTTAAATGACTTGCCCAGGGTCACACAGTGAGGAAATGTCTGAGGTCAGATTTGAACCCAGGATCTCCTGTCTGTAGGCCTGGTTCTCAATTCATTGAGACACCCAGCTGCCCCCCAGAATCCTTACATCTGTCAAAGTTATTTTCCTTTGGGATGTGGTAATCATAATATAGTTTATTATCTTGGTTCTGAAACGTATTCTTAAAAAAGGATCCAATAGCTTTATTATTTTTAATGACTAGGCTTAACTACAATGCCTTTCTTTTCCTGGGAAATTTGTATTTCTAATCAGTTCTAACTAACTATTGCAGTTAAAATTGATAAAGAGAGACCTGGTGAAGTTGGGTCATACAGAAGATCTGTACCTTGGCATGGTCACTAAACTTGTAGAATCTTGATTCTGTCTTTTGCAAGTTCAGAAATACAATTTCGTTAATTCACCAGCTAGATTCAGTTCTTTGTAAGTTCTTTGCAGATGTATTTTTATAAAAGTGTCTGAAAATCTCTTGAAAAAAATGATGCCTCCTTTTTTTTTCCCTGTGTGTATTCAGTCAAGAATAATAGCAATAATAAAGCTAGCATTTCTATGGAAACTTAAAGTTTATAAAGTGCTTTAAATATATTATCTTATCAATCCTGACACCTATTACATCGGTGCTATTATTAGGCCCATTTTATAGCTAAGTAAACTGAGGCAAAGGCTGATTAATAAACCAACTTGATGATTCTTTACTAAAGTTTTCTTCTAATGCTCTTCATAAAATCATGAAATTAGGTAATTCTGAGACAAAAGGGTCATATGGACAATTTAGGATTACAACAGACCTTACTGGTCTTTGAGTCATTTTATAGATAAGGAAATTGAAGTCCAGAGAGGGAAACTGACATGTTCAAAGGACACCCAGAGAAGTGGCAGAGTAGGATTTGAACTTAGTTCCTCTAGCAATAGCTAGCATTTCTATAGGTCATTAAGATTTGTAAAATGTTTTATATAGACAGGAAGATTAATTGCTAAGACAGAGCTATCTGCTTCAGTTTCCTTATCTATAAAATGGGGATTATAATGGCACTTACTTCCCAAGGTTATTGTGAGGATCAATTATTATTTTATTATAAAGCACAAACTTTAAACTCTTAATATCTATAAAGTACAAACCTTAAAGTATGATACAAAAGCTAATAATTATTATGGAGTCCTATAGCTAATAAGTTTCTGAAGTAGGATTTGAATTCAGACCTTTCTGGCCAGCTCTAACTTGTAGCTGCCTTTTTCAATTTCTGTCTCTGAAGTACTTCCTACTAACCATGCTGATTCCTTTACTTCTTTAAAAAACAACAACAAAAAAACCAAAAAATAAACTTAAATTCTGTTTTACAATCAGTTACAATCAGTTCTGAGGGAGAAGAAATATAAGGTTGGGGCAACTGGGGTTAAGTGACTTGCCCAGGGTCAAACATATATAGGAATATATATATAGGAAATATCTGAGGTCAAATTTGAACCTAGAACTTTTAGGATCTAGGATTGGCTCTCTATTCACTGAACCACCTGGCTGCTCCCTTTTTACATTTCTACATTTATTTCACTGGAGAGCACTCTCTCCTCACAGTTCTTACCAATTTGGAAAGCCTAGAGGCTAGACAGGAGTCCAAGGGCACATTTTACTTCCAGGAATTAGACTGGCTATGGATATCTATTGACTGGTTCATCCTCATCAGACATCTGACCACCTGGTGATAATGTTATAGATCCCAGTGAGGCATGAAGACCTGTTAAAGGCAGGGTTGGATTGGGAAGGAGGTAATTATTCTAATGGAATCACAAGTCCTTGAAGCATTGAAATGGAACCAGATGGGATGACCTGTACTGGTTCCTTCTCCAGAACACTCCCTTCTGGAGGATTTGTCCATTCAGAAGATTAAAGTTCAGATTAGAAATTTTGCTTGAGGAAGCATAGAATTAGAGGAGAGGGAATTGGATGTTCTCTAAAAAAAATTATCCATATATTTTGTCTTGTATCTTACAGTCATTTCAACCTCTTCCCCCCAAACGAATCTCACTTGTAACAAAAAGAAACAATTAAGCCAAACATTTGAATTGGTGATCCCATCTGGCAGCATATACAATATTCTGTCCTAGAAGTCCCATGCTCTCATCACATAGTTAGGAGGATATAGATGTATTTTTGAGGGAAAGGTTAAGTTTTACTGAGTTGATGTTCTTAGGGAATGTTTCCACTAACATAGGGTACCTGAAAGAATAGACATTTATCATTCTAAAACATCAGAATTACATTCAGTTTGACAAGCATTTTTTAAGCACCTACAATGTACAAAGCAATATGTTATGTGCTGGGAAAAAAAGACAAAAATGTAAAGAATGAACATACATTTTACTCCTTCCCTTTTCAATAACCATCAGAAATTCCAGGACTCCAAAAACCATCCCCTAGAAGAACTTCGTCTTCAAGACCCCACTTTCTTAAGTTCTAATTGTCTTCCCCTAGAGATGCCATGTTGATAGAATCAACAACTATCTCAAGAAAGCCCTTGTTGTGCTTCATTTCATGCTTTACTACTTGTTCATCCCATTTCTGGAGCATGTGAACAATGATCAGATGAACTCAGTTATTAATACTTGGACTTGTGGGGGGAAGCTAGACAGATGAGTGGATTGAGAACCAGGTCTAGGGTTAGAAGGTTCAAATCTGGCCTCAGACACTTCCTAGCTGGATGACCGTGGGCAAATCACTTAACCACCATTGCCTAGTCCTTATCACCCTTCTGCCTTGGAATCAATACACAGTATTGATCCTAAGATGGAAGGTAAGGGTTTAAAAAAATACATAGAGATTCAAATTCAAAATGGAGTAAACTTGATTAGATTGTAATAGCCAAACATGGTAGCATTTATTCTCTAAGGCTAGAGAACTGAGGAACAGAGGAAACAGGAAAGGACACTGAGTGTGGGAAGGTGCTTTGTAATATTCTGCTAAACCTGAGGGAAGAGCTCTGGGCCAGTTTTATTCCTCTGTATATCCCTTGGGGGTAAAGATCTACACCTAGTGAATTGTGGATTGCAAAGGACATGGGAAATGAGATTCAGCCCCTAGAGATACTACCCTCAGAGGGGAGAGAGACAGAAAGTGAGCAATAGGGGAAAATAAGACTGAAATTTCCAAGGATTTCAGGAGGAATAAAGCTCAGATCCTTTGAGTAGCAGCATATAAACTAATAAGGAGGCCAGTAACAGAAAATATGGCCCCCAGATCTAGTAAATGAGTTCAGGTAGCTACAAATAAATGTTATAAATCAAAGGAAAGGTATTCAACACCTGATGAGAAAACCCTGTGAATTTGGAGGAGATTTGGAACTATGATATGCTCTTCCAGAGTGGTTTTAAAGAAAAATAAGAATTTTGAGGTGAGAATCTATGTCCTTAATAGAAGAAACAATTGACAGAATAGAAAAACTTAAATTCATGGTAGCAAGTCTCAGTAAAGAAACAAAAGGGAAGACAATTGATTGGAAGTGCAAATACACAGAAGTGAAGGACAATTTGGAAGAAGAAAAAAGAAAAACAAACAGTAAAAGAAACCATGCTCTTCATACAAGTAAAACATATTAATTTCAAAGACAGGATACATACAATCTAAGGTTTACCAGAAGAACATAAACTATCTAGAATGTAAGTTCCCTGAAATCAGGAACTGTCTTAGCTTTTATATCTCTATCTGCAATAGAGAGAAGAAGGTGTATGCAAGAGAGGTCATGAAGACAGGATCAACAGGAAACTAATGGGATGTGATGGTTGAGAGAAACATAAATAGGGATGAAAATTTATACTACTAAAGATAATGTGATCATCAAAGAATAGAATATGGAGAAAAAGAAGGTGAAAGAGGGCCCAGGAGAGAGCCTTGGTGGGCCAGCTAGTAGCCAGAGATAAATGATGAACTCAAACAATTGAGTCTGAGAACTAGAATAATAAGGAAAAAGAAATCAAGAAAGCAGCATTATAGAAGCCAAAGAAGAAAAGTGTAACCAGAAGCAGAGGACGGTTGACAGTGTTAAAATGTATAGAGAAAAGATCAAGGAAGAAGAGATGTTATTGTTTTTTAAAAAATTAAACTTTATTTTTTTCTGTCAGCAAAAAATCTGCCTTCTTTCCTTCTGAAAATGAAAGAAAAGCAAAACACTTGTTATAAACATGTGTAGGCAAGCAAAAATAAATTTATTCTTTGCCCATATCCAAAAGAAAAGAAATATGCACACACAACATACACACAGATTTCTGTATTAGTTTGTGCTTTGAGTCTTTTACCTTTCTGTAAGGAGATGGAAAGTATTGTAATAGATGATATTTTGAGGGTGTTTATTTGATGGATACTGATAACTAATGGATCAGGTAATTATCTTCTTTTTGCCTAACCTCCTCCCTTTTGTCCTTCCTCTTCAGAAGCCTTTCAGTCTCCCCTCCCCACTTCTTTAGTCTCCCTCAAGTCACTCAGTGTGAGTTATGAGGTTTCAATGAAATAGTTCTTAATCTTCTTTGTCAAACAAGGGGTTTATTTGGGGAAGGCAGGACAAGGGTGGAGGATAAGGTAAAAGGGGTAGGATATCCCTATTCTCTACAGTGAATATTGGATTGGAGGATATTGAGAGAAATAGCAATTCACTCACTAGCATGAAACAGAACCAGCCAGAGAGAGTTATAAGAACTATTGTCCTTCTTTTCTTCTGCCTTCAAATCAGCCAGGCCACCTCCAACTTGATTATCCCAAGTCCCAGAGTTAAAATAAGCTTTTTGCTTCAGTCACCACCATCAGCCAAAGACCCCCAAATCCAGTCAAACTGTTGGCTCTTGCCTCCAACTGTTTCCCAGTCACATTCCAAATGGAATCTTCATTTGACTGACAGATGATCAATCTCCAGCTTTTGTCCTTTGCATGCATGCCTCTACCACAGTATATCTCATCATTAGTTCTCTGGAACTGTGATTGGACATTGTATAAATCAGAGTTTCTAGGTCTTTCAAAGTTATATGCCTTTATAATATTGTTGTCATTGTATAAATTCTCCTCCTGGTTCTGCTCACTTCACTACCCCACATAGACACCTTGACCCTGATCATGACAGACTCATTTTGAGAACTCCAGAAAAAGGACTTTCTGGAGCTATGTTACCACTTTATGATACTACTTTCTAAGCTTAACCGTACTTCCCCCTGGCCTCTGTATGTATTAGTCAGATAGTTCATCATTCAGTCATGTCCAACTCTTTATGACTCTGTGGATCATATTGTCTATAGGTTTTTCTTGGCAAAGATATTAGAGCGGTTTGCCATTTCCTTCTCCAGGAGATTAAGGCAACCAGAAGTTAAATGACTTGCTTAGGATTACACAGATAGTTTCTTATGGCCAGATTCTGAGCTTGGATTTCCTGACTTCAAGCCCAGCCCTCAATCCAATGAATCACCCTATCAACTATACTACCATGGTAAATAAAACTTCCAAAGACTAATTAAGTCTGGTTAACTGATAACAATTAATATCATGGCTGAAAGTACACTGGTAGAACATCTTGAACCATAGCATTAGAAAGATAAACTCTAACCACTCCAGTCTAACCCTTGAGTCCTGAGAGGCTAGCCATGCTCTGGGTTCCATCAATTTGAGTGGGAGTGAAGATAAGGGTCCTTTCCCTTTAACCTGCCCTAGTATATATGGAATACAACAGAAATATAAAATCACAGAATTTCAGAGTTGGAAGGGATCTCAGTGAGTGTCTTGTCTAATCTATACCTAAAAGTTATCTATCCTTTAATATGTTGTGGTAGGAAAAACTATCTTCTTTCCTCCCTGCAATTTAGGCTAGTTTCTACTTAAAAGCCTTTAAAACCATTCTCAGGATTTGATTGGTTAACAGGAGAACATTATACACAGTAAGTGAAACATTGAGGGATGATCAAATATAATAGACTTTGCTACTAATAGCAATGCAATGATTTAGGACAATCCTGAGGGATTTATGAGAAAGAATGCTATCCACCTCTAGAGAAAGAACTGTGGGAGTAGAAATCCAGAGGAAAACATAATTTATCACCTGTTTATATGGGTGTATGACTTGGACTTTTGGTTTTAAAAGATTACTCTAGTACAAAAATGAATAATATGGAAATAGGTTTTGAGTGATAATATATATAACCCAATTGAATTGCTTGTCAGCTGGGGAAGAAAAAGGGGAGGGAAACAACAAAAATCATATAACCATGGAAAAAATAAAAAAAAAAGAATAAAATTTAAAATAAAAAAAAAAAAAGCTTGATTGAACTAAAGGCTCAGAATATTGTTATCCTTTCCTGATAACCTAATTACAGTCATAAGGAGTTCTAGGCACTTTTTGGTGTTTGGTAGATCAATAGTAAACTTTGGAAAGGGAACTTCATTCACTTGACATTATTTGCCTTCTCTACTAAGTAAAGTAAATCTTTACTTAAGTAAATCTTCTTTTGTTAACTGTTGAATGATATACTGGTGTCTCATTTTGTTCTAATATCTAACTTAAACTGCAAAGTTCAGCTCAGAATCATTTGGCATAATTGTATAAGAGAGGAACAGAATGATCTCATTGAAGTTAGGGATAGGCAGTACAGAAGAAGGTGAGCCTGAATTGGCCCTCATGATGCTGGTGTTGTTTTTTATCATATTTCTAGAGATGGTGGTTGCTTTTTATGAGGCACCTCTTTCCTTTGGGAAATTAGAGAGTAAATTACTTGTGGCCAGTCAGCAAGGAGATATTGCTATGAGAATTAAATTTAATGTTCATGAAGAGAGGTTCAACAAAGGAAAGTATTGCGGAACCTTACATTTTTATCTTGAAATCTAGGAATCTGCCTCTCTAAGGGTGAGGCCATAGTTGTACAAAACCTTAGAGATCATCTAATTAGAAGATCATAGAGCTGGAGGAGACATTGTATTCCATATTGTATAATACTCTCATTTTATAGAAAAGGAAACTGAGGGTCAGAGAAGCCAAATGACTTACACAGTGGAAGAGTCATGGTCTAAACCCAAGTCTCCTGGTGTCAAATCCAACTCATCTGGTCCACTGCTGTAGATAAGAAAGAATGTGGATACTCATCTCAAACTCATTCATCCAAGGTCAAAGGTACCATAGACAGGTGTCCAGTTCCCTGCATGCAAAATATTCTTGCTTGTATGATAAGTTCCCTAAAAGTCTCCATTTTGGGAACCTTTAAATCCAAGTCAAATTTCCTCAGGTTTAATTAGATTTAGAAAAGAGTACCTAAAAACAAAGTAACAAAGGCTGTCTACATTAAGGAGTGGGGAATAATTGGCAATAAAATATTAAATTAACAGATCTCTATAGGGAGTGTATTTGTTAAATCCTTCTGGGCTAAAGTAGAAATTTTAATTAAAAATGGAACACATGACCAAAAGCATTGATTTTGTACTTCCTAAGGCACCTGTTGTTCACTGTCCTCAGCTACCAACATTAAGACAAATAAGATCTTCTAAAGAGGAAAAATATCTATGGGCTCAGTAGATTTTTAAGCCTGAACTTTTTTTTTAAATTAAAAAAAAGTTCTATCTATGGTAGAATCAAAATGGCAGAGTGGGAGGAAGGATTGGACTTAAGTTCACCAGCCATAACTTGTCAATAAAAGTCTAAAAAAGGTACTCCTATGAAATATTTTTTCAGGAAAGCCAAGAAAAAAAAAGTCACAGTGAGTCATTTTTCAGGAGAGGGTGTCTTAGAGAGATAAACAGAGATGTCTATGGACACTGGGGATGGAAGGTGTCCAGGAGTCACCTTGGTGTGTGGTAAGAGGGCCAAGACAGGGCACTTGGGTAACACAGAACAGAAAGGGATCCCAGGGGAGTCCTGATCAAGCACTGGGAGCAGCAGCAGGTGACATCTGGCAGTTCTGTTACTCACTATCTAGTTCCAGGCATAGATCTAAGGCAAAGAATTCTGAGTTAGTCCTAGCTGTGGGTTGAACAAGGAACAAGTTCCATAGAGCAAATAGCTCTGTGGCTCTGATTTCAGGAGCAGAGTACAATATCCCAGACTGAAGGAGAGGTGGTAGTTTAGCTGTTTTGAACCTGCAGAACCTCCCACCAGAATAAAATCATTCTCCCAGCTGATAAATGGTAAGAGGATATGAGCAGACAAATTTTAGAGGAACAATCCAAGTTATCAATTTACATGTGAAAAAATGCTCTAATCACTAATAATAAAAAAGCAAATTAAACAATTTTGAGATTCAGTCTCATATCTATCAGATTGGTTAAAATGATATGAAAGGAAATAAACTATCCATTCCATCCTAGTCTGCCTTACTGTCCTCAGCTGCCAAAATTTGGGCAAATAAGATCTTCTAAAGAGGAAAAATATCTATGGGCTATCTCAAGATATCTGAAATCCAATATGTCTAAAATGAATTTATTTAAAATTTGGTCTCAGACACTTACTTCTAGCTGTGTGACCTTGAGGAAGTCACTTAATTCTAATTGCCTAGCCCTTATGGCTCTTTTGCCTTAGAATTGATACTTAGTATCGATTCTAGGACAGAAAATAAGGGTTTAAACAAAAACCTAAATTTATTATCTTTCCCCCTAAACCCTCCCTTCTTCCTGTCATATTTCTCTTGAAGTCCTTTCAGTGTCGTGGATTTATAATCAGCTGTCAAACCTTGTAATTTCTACTTTCACAACTTTTAAAAAATATGACCCTTTCTTTCCACTCACATCTTAGTACAGATTCTCATAACCTCTCACCTACATTATTGCAAAAACCTCCTAATTAGCCTTCCTGCTGAAAAATTCCATCCAACACACTGCTGCCAAAATAATTTTCCTTAAACACAAATCTGACCATGTGATTGTCCCATTAAACCAACTATAGTGGTTTTCTGTCACCTCTAATATCAACCACAAATTCTCTGTTTAGCTTTCAAAGCCTTTCACAAGCTGGCCCCAGTCTATCTTTTCAGCCTCACTGTGCATTATTCCTTCTCCCAAACAGTTCTTCCATACTGGACTTTTCTCTGTTTCTCATTCACAGAATTCCTTCTTCTATAACCATACCCTTATTATTGATTGTTTCTGACTCTTGGAATTTAATCTCTTCTTATCTCTGCTTCATAGAATTCCTCTCTCCTTTTACAATGCAGCCTAGGCATCATCTTCGGTATGAAACCTTTCCTGTTGTCTGTCCCTCCCCCAATGTTTCTGTACTCTCTCCCAAATTAACTTTTTTTAGCTATTAAGTATCTATACTTATTAATTTTATGCATATTACATATATATTATATGTACTTGTTTGTCTCTCAATTTGAATTTAAACTCTTAGTCAATAAAGATTGATTTACTTTCTGTATACATATCTCTGGTTCTTAGCATACTCCCTGGCACATATTCAGTGTATAATAAATATCAAGGACAGAAATGGATAAGGAAAGATAGTCACCCAAGAGAAAAGCAGCAATATTCCTTAGAGGAGAGAGGAGTGCCAGCTATGGACTTCCAATACCACAAGATGTGAGGTACCAGTATTATATATTTATTCTACTAGTGTGACTTAACCACATGATTGTACTCTTAAGTGTATATTCACTATTCCTAAGGATACTGTGTATATTTTTGAGCCTCAAACTTTTGAGGGGGATGTTTCATACTGTTTATTATGTCATCTCAGGGAAATGCCTTTTATAAAAGCAAATTAAGCCTAGTGGCTGATTGTTAATGGAATCATACCAGTTGGGGCTCAAGAACTACAACGGTAGCATTTATCTCCTCCCAAAAGAATCCTGAGAATGGTGATAGCCACCCTCTGAGGTATTAGAGCAAATCTATAAGAAGAAGTGCAGGTTAAGGAACGTACCTGGACTGGGATGTTGCATATACATACATTTTGGGGAAAGTGTTTGGGTAGGGTTAGAAATGAAAACTTTTGAGCAGAGAGCTACCCTTTTCCAGGCAATGACTATACCAGTCCTTTTCCTATAATAAGCTGCATCTTATATTAGAGCCAATGAATATACCTTGGAAATATAAGGAAGAGCTATTTAATATATACATAGTATGAAGTCAGATGAATGAACTTATGGACCTGTGGACTCCACTGAAGCTGATTTACAAATTATTAGGCAGGCATCAATGGTTCTGCCCTCATATAGGTATGCGAGAGGAGCAAGAAGCTTTATGCTTAAAAATCTCAAATACTCACTAGATTTGAGGAATTATTTGATCAGTATCCAATCTTTTCCTATGTATGACAAAGTGCAAGCAGAAGGACATACATACCTGTAGAGGCAAATGTTTCCCTTGGCTTGAGGCAGCGTTTACATCTCTATTTTCTGTTGAGGCTTTTGCTATTATTTCTTTCTGAGTTTGTAGTAGAGGGTCCTTATTATCAAATAGACTGTTTTCCTTGAGAATTTGGTTTTGTTTATTTTTTCACAAGTTGATCATCCACTGACCTTTGGAATTTACTTTCTGATATCAACATACCTGATGAGTAACTCTCTGATTATGTTGAGCTTACCATGAACTCTCATAGCTCTTTGTTATTACTTCTCATGATCTGTCACATTCCCTTTACGATTGCAGGTTTCTCTGTGCCCATTTTATTCCCACCTTCTAGACTGTAAGTTCCTCAAGAGTAGTTACCATGTTCAAGTCATCTTTGTTATTCTCTCAGTCCAAACATATTGCTTTTCACAGAATAGCTACTCATTAAATGCTTGTTTAATTTAGTTTTCTCTACAGTAATCATTTGATCCTCCATTAAGGTTACTTTCCAATGCCTCACCAGTGATGGGTTATATGACCTTATTTTTGGAGGCTATGGAAAACTGGAAATTCTAATTAAGCTTAGAAGACTTGTCATATAGATCCGTCAATAGTTTTTATGTCTGTGATCTGCAAACTAGTGTACATTCATCACTTAGAAGTTTATCATCCATTAATAAATCTTTTTTATTCTTTCATGAAAATATGATACCTCTTTTCCCATGCCAGTTCTTTAAATACTTGATTATAGTCATCATGCTATCCCTAGTCTTCTCCAGGCTAAATATGTCCAGTTTCTTCAAATGCTCTTCATATGACATGGAATCAAGGCCATTTAACATCCTGGTTGCCATCCTTTAGATACTCTCTTCCCAGGACACATGCTCTTCTCCAGTCTTATAGTACTTCCCCAATTTTCATGATCATTCAATTATCTCTGATGGTGTCAGTCACATCTATCAGTTCTTTTAGGATCCAAGGAAGTAGTTCATTTGGGCTAAGTGATTTGAATTTGTCAAATGCAGATAGGTGTTCTTTTGCTCTACCATCCACTCCTTATTAGTCAATTCCAATGCAAAAATCATTCTCTTTGGCAGAGAAAATAGAGGCAAACTCAGAACTGAGGAATAGTACTTCTGTCTATTGTCACTTATCATTGTCTTATCCACCCTAAACAAGAATGCTATCCTTTATTTGTTCTTCCTTCTTTCCCCCCTCCAAATATAGCTTAAAACAAAGCAAAAAACAACCATAAAAAACTTTTTGTTGTCCTTAACTTTCCTTATCATTCTCACTCCATTCTGAGTTTTTAGTATTTCTAATGTTCTTTTCCAGGATGATGCCATGCTCTTAAAGTCATCCTCTGTAACTTTGACTTGCTTTCAGTAACTCTATATTTATTCTAAAATTTAAGTTGGTCAGCATTGTTCTGATGCCAAGAGACATTGTTCTTTTCCAACAAATTCCACTTTCCCTCCTCACTGGAAGTATATTCTTTTATGTCCTTTGGATTTCATTCTTTAAAAAACGTTTTTTTTTTCAAATTTAGAATATTTTTCCATGGTTACATGATTCATGATTTCCCCCACTCCCTGCTCTTTCCTCCCTCCTCCTGAAGCTAACAAGCAATTCCACTGGGTTATACATGTACCATTTTCAAAACCTATTTCCATGTTATTCATATTTGTAGTAGATTGATCTTTTAACATCAAAACCCTAATAATATCCCTATCAAACTATGTGATTGATCATGTTTTTCTTCTGTGTTTCTGCTCCCACAGTTCTTTCTCTGGATGTGGATAGCGTATTTTCTCATAAGTCCCTCTGAATTGTCATGGGTCATTGTATTGCTGCTAGTAGAAAAGTCTATTACATTTGATTAGGCCATGTTTCAGTCTCTGTGTACAATGTTCTCCTGGTTCTGCTTCTTTCACTCTGCATCAATTCCTGGAGGACTTTCCAGTTCACATGGAATTTCTCCAGTTCATTATTACTTTCAGCACAATAATATTCCATCACCATCATATACCATAATTTATTCAGCCATTCCCCAAACAATGAACACCTCCTCATTTTCCAATAAACTCAGTTCCCTTAGAATTATTACTGTGTATTGGTTCCAAGGTGGAAGAGCAGTAAGGGCTAGGCAATGGGGTGTAAGTGTCTTTCCCAGGGTTACACAGCTAGGAAATGTCTGAATTCAAATTTGAACTCAGAACCTCTCTTTTCTAGGTCTGGTTCTCAAAGTTAACCACCTTGCCACCTCCTGGATTTCATTCTTAATCATCTCTTTCTTTCCTACTAAATTCCCTAGAGAATTCTTTTTCATGTGATTCTATTTATTTTTCCTCTAAACCCTTTGATATTACCTTTTTTTTTAATTGAAAAATTTTATTTAATTAATTGATTTAGGATATTTTCCCATGGTTACATGATTCATGTTCTTTCCCTCTCCTCCCCCTTATCCCCCCTGTAGCCAACACACAATTCCACTGGATTTTACATGTATCATTGATCAAGTAATGTTTCCATATTATTAATAATTGGACTAGAGTGATTGTTTAGGGCCTACACCCCATCAATCTATGTGATTAAGCAGTTGTTTTTCTTCTGTGTTTCTACTCCCACAGTTCTTCCTCTGAATATGGATAGTGTTCTTTCTCATAAGTCCCTCAGAATTGTCCTGGGTCGTTGCATTGCTGCTAGTAGAGAAGTCCATTACATTCAATTGTGCCACAGTGTATCAGTCTCTGTGTACAATGTTTTCCTGGTTCTGCTCCTTTCACTCTGCATCACTTCCTGGAGGTTGTTCCAGGCTCCATGGAATTCCTCCACTTTATTATTCCTTTTAGCACAATAGTATTCCATCACCAACATATACCACCATTTGTTCAGCCATTCCCCAATTGAAGGGCATCCCCTCATTTTACAATTTTTTGCCACCACAAAGAGCGCAGCTATGAATATTCTTGTACAAGTCTTTTTCCGTATTATCTCTTTGGGGTATAAACTTGATATTACCTTTCCCCAAATGTAGTATACATGTCAGAGGAAATGGTTATTTCTCCCCAGGGTTTTTAGAATATTCATCTCAGAAACCATTTCATCTCTGTTATTG
Organism: Monodelphis domestica; assembly: GCF_027887165.1. Lineage (NCBI taxonomy): Eukaryota > Metazoa > Chordata > Mammalia > Didelphimorphia > Didelphidae > Monodelphis > Monodelphis domestica. The sequence goes on from NC_077233.1 coordinate 126,270,936, forward strand.
AGAATCGGATCTTCATTGTTGTTTTCTCCACTTTTTTGAAAGATGATTTAAATGATTACAAAGATAATTCAGGAAGTTATTAGCTGCTTTGCTTGAAAGACAGAGGGAGAATGAATGAGAGAGAAATATATATATGTATATATATGATGTAATTTATATATAGATCATTGAAATTCCCCATAACTATATCATGCCTCTGAGTGTCATGCTTGTGTTATATTTCTGATGTTGTTCAATCAATTCAGTTGTGTTTGACTATGCATAACCCCATTTTTGGGGTTTATTGACAAAGATGCTGGAATGGTTTGTCATTTTCTTCTCCAACTCATTTTATAGGTGAGGAAGTGAGACAGACAGAGTTAAATGACTTTCCCAGGGTCACAGAGCTAGTGTTTGAGGACAGATTTGAATTCAGGAAGATGTCTTCCTGACTGCAGGCCTGGCACTCTATGCATTGTGCCACCTAGCTGCCCTGTTGTGTTTTTCATGCCTTTTATTGATTTCTCCCTTTCGTTTTCAGGTGAATAAATAATGACACTCCCCTATTCCCAGGTCCCCCCCCCCCCAAAGGATCACAAACAAAAGACAAAGGGTTTCTTTTGCCCCAAGTCTTCCAACATGTCTTTTGCTTCTGATCTCCCCTTTTTGGGGATGAGGAAGGGAAGGAGTCTCCTCATACATTCACCTGAAAAGTGACATCTCTCACTATTGGTAAATCTCACCCCCTTGTCTTTGTCTCATGTACACAGGTTCTTTATCATGCACTTTGAACTCAGGAACTTACCCTGCCATATGCTTGCCCCACAAATCAGTTTATTCTGCATGACTTCAATCTGTGTGTCTTCAGATAGTACCATGGAAGGTTCCCAGCTGCTCTGTTCCCTAATCAGGGCCAGAAGGAATATAATCTTAAAATTATAGAGCTGGAAAGGATTTCAGAGATCACTTAATCCAACACCTTTATTTTATAGATGAGGAAACTGAGGTCCAGATAAATTAAGTGCCAGGACTAGGACTCACATTGGGCTAATTCTTTATAACTTAGGAAGAACTAATAAAGAACATATATTATGTTCTCTCTTTTAATCTTCATAACAATATTTTGATGAGATTTTTTTAAAATTTTCCCTACCTTATACATTTCCCCTCCCCTTTGTATTATCCCTTGATATTTTAAGGCACTATTTAGTTTAATTAAATTAATTAATTAATTTTAATTTAATCATTCAAATTATTAATTATTAGATTAGATTTATTTAATTAATTAAATTAAATTAAATCTAACCTTCCCCATCTTCAAAATTAAGAGAGTAAGAAAAGCAAAACTCCATTATAAACATATAAAGGAAAGCAAAACAAATTATTGTGCCAAGTCCAAAATAACATTATGTTTCACTAATCTATGTTCTGGATTTTTTTTTTAAACCCTCACCTTCCGTCTTAGAATCAATACTCTGTATTTGTTCTAAGGCAGAAAAGCAAGTAAGGGCTAGGCAATGGGGGTCAAGTGACTTGCCCAGGGTCACACAGCTAGGCAATGTCTGAGGCCAGATTTGAACCTAGGACCTCCTGTCTCTAGACCTGGTTCTCAGTCCACTGAGCCACCCATCTGCCCCTATATTCTGTATTTATTGCTTCTCTATCATGAGATGGGTAGCATGCTTCATAATGAATCCTGTGGAATTGGGGTTGGTCACTGATTAGAATTAATACTTTCTTTACCACATCATTGTATAAATTGTCTTTCTGGTTTTTCTCATTTCACTTTGTATCAGTTTATACATCTTTTCAGTTCTCTCTGAAACCACCTCCTTCATTATTTCTTAAAGTACAACAAACAATGTTCTATCATACTCAAGAACTGTAACTTGTTTACCATTCCCCAGTTGAAGCACCCCAGCACTCTACTGTTGTTCACAGGATAATATGGATCAGAGCTGGAAGAGACAAGGAAGATCATCCATTCCTAGCCTTTTATTTTACATTTGGGAAACCTCAGCTTAGAGAATGTTAGTGATTTGTGCAAGCTGAGTAATTTGCCACAGCTAAGGAGGAGAGTTGGGATTTGAACCCAAGTCATCTGACTCCAAATCCTCTCCTTCCCCACCTCCAACACACTATCTCAATTTCTTCCTTCCTTGTATTACATTTAGTTACTAATCTCATCTCATTTGTTTGAATGACAGAATATCATTTTATTCAGTATGTAATATGTCTCTCTGTATTTGACTTGCATGCCAACATTTCCACATAATAGACAGCCAGAGAGGTGCAGGGACTATTGCATCATATTGCTTGACTTAAAGTTTTGAAACTATGGGAAAAAGCAAATAAAGATGACAATCTTTCTAAATATTTGTGCTTGAGGAGATTAGCACATTCGCAGTGACAGAAGACCAATGCCCCTGCTGCCATTGTGTTAACCACAGTCCCTGGCTAAGCAGAGATTGTTGATTACCTTGGCAATTCTTCTATTTGACCAAGAAATCCTGGACAGTGGCACTAACAACTTTGGCATATGCACATTGTCCTTGAGTACTGGCATGGACTCTTCTCCAGGTTCCTGTTCAAGAATTCCTGGAAAATCAAGCATTAAGAACTTTACAAATAAGTGATCTGAGGGCTTGTGGTTCCAAAGGGCTCCCCCAGTTAACCTCTCTGAGCCTCAGTTTCCTCATCTGTAAAATGTGAATATTAATACCTTTAATACCTGTTAAACCTCTATAAGCCACTACTTATCAGACAGTATTCCTCATACTACGGTGGACAAATGGCTTCTATTCTTGACCTAATATCTATTCTGCCTGAAAGTAGGCTACTAGGAGGAGACCTATAAGTGAGTCCTATCTGAGCTTTGTTTCAGAGATTTCCCTGGGGTTATTCCAGAGTGTAAGGTAAGAGTCACAGGAGCAAGAAAGCCCGACTTCTTTCTCTGAGGTTAGGCACCCCCCCTAAACCGCACCCCCAACTTCAGAAGGAAAATAGTTTGTGAATTTAGAGCAGTAGTCCCTTATTAGAGGCAGCTCCCTGGGTCCTGAGTCACATATATTTCAGATTTACTATCACAAATGCCACTGAGGAGGAGAAAGTAAGATTAAAGGCAGGATTCTTTTTTTTTTAACATTATTTTATTTGGTCATTTCCAAACATTATTCATTGGAAACAAAAATCATTTTCTTTTAAGGCAGGATTCTTTTGGGGGTGGGATTTAGGTGTTGGGTTTTTGTTTCTGTTTTTAGAATGGAAAAGTCATTAAGAAATAGCCTGCAGAAGATTTAGCATGGAGCCTGATCTTCTTGAGCTTGATTTTCTTGAGAGATAGGCACAAATTTGTCCAGCATATCCATCTCTATTATTATTGTTTAGAGTGCAACCACACTAGCATTCCAATACTCAATACACTTTGTGAAGAAGTAGAATGAAGAAGACAAAGACAAGGCAAGGCAAGAGGATTTATGCCCATATTACATACCAGATATTGGCTAAATACCAGGGATACAAAGATCAGCAAAAAGATGAAGAAACTTAACAGGAAATCTGTGTTGGAGGTCACACAACTTTTAGAGATGATCAGGGAACAATTTTCCAGATATCTCAAATAATGAAAGATTCCAAAGAAATAGAAAAGATTAAAGAAGGAATTTTTTTCTAAAGCTACTGAGATGATATCAACTGATTTATATGTATAGGTATATTGTCTTTATTATATCTTCATCAGAATTGTCTACACAGATATTGAGTATATCCTTGATGAAAAAAATGAGAAACCGATCAGCAATTTAATAATTTCATTAACTGAGCATTTACAAAAATGTATTTATTTTAAAACCCTTACCTTCTATTTTAGGATCAATACCATGTTTTGGTTCCAAGACAGAAGACCAGTAAGGGCTAGGGCTAGGCAGTGGGGGTTAAGTGACTTGCCCAAGGTCACACAGTTAGGAAGTATCTGAGGACAGATTTGAACCTAAGACCTCCCATTTCTAGGCCTAGTTCTCAATCCACTGAGTTACATAGCTGCCTCTAACAAGCATTTATTAAGCATCTACTATGTCCCAGGCATTTGAGCTAAATGTCAGAGCTACAAAGACAAAAGCAAACAAGAACAGCAAAATAACCCCCCCCACAAGATTTGCTAAATCACATGACAATTAGCTGTAAAGTGTATATAATCCAAGAATCTTTTATGTGTATTGCTTGTTGATGATAACAAATCTTTTTACTAGATAGGGGGAAATACATAGCTTTAAAAACTCATCTCCAAAAGAATATCTTTTATCCTCATGTTAAAATAACACAATTCCTCAATAAAATTTTAAAAATATCTTATTTTCTCAATTACATATATAAACAATGTTTAACATTCTTTTTTAAAAAATTGAGCTTCAAATTTTTCTCTTCCTTCTCCATCCTTGAGAAGCAATCAATTTGACAATATATATATATATATTATATATAATCAGCATGACAATATTTAGTCATGCAAAACATATTTCCACATTAGTCATATTGTTGTGGGGGGCTTGAGGTGAATCCCCTCCCCCCGGGGTTCAGGAAGGGTACCTTTTGCAAGGATGAAAGACTTGAAACTTAGCTTAAAAATAAAAGAAAGATTTATTAGTTTAGAAGATAATGTTGAATCTGGTCAGGAGGACAGCATAGGTAGAAGCCTGCATCCTAGATGGAACAACCTAGATGGAAAGCTGTTCCTTGGAGGGACAACATAGATGGAAAGCTGTCCCCCAGAGGACATCAGTTCTGGGGGTTTGATCCTCTATTCAACAGTGTAGGCATGACTCTAGAGTGGAGCAAGAGGTGGGGGGAGGTTTGCCTGAAGATATAGGGGTAACCCTCATAGTTTAGAGGACAGATGGACGTCTGAGTTACAACTTGATGATATCCAGATGTGTCTCTCTGTCAATTAATCTAAAGGATGATCCAAGGAGGATAATCCTCTCAGGGTTTTATCAAAGTTCTCAGATGTTTGGGGTTAGGAGTCACAACGATGGGAGGGAGCAAAGGAATTTCCCTGCTTATAGTTTGCCTAAAACACTTCTATAGTTTTGAGGGTTCAATGCCCATACCAATATTGTAAAAGAAAACACAAACAACCCCCCCCCCCCAAGAAAAATAAAGTTAAAAAAAAAAGCAAACCTTGATCTGCATTCATACTTCATTGATTCTTTCTCTGGAGGTAGATAGCATTTTTCACCACAAGTCCTTCATAATTATCTTAGATTATTATAATGCTGAGAACTCCCAAGTAATTCACAGTTGTTCATCATACAATTTTTTTAATTTGGAAAATATTATTTAATTAATTAATTTAGAATATTTTTCCATGGTAACAAGATTCAAGTTCTTTCCCTCCCCTCCCGCCAACCCCTTCCATTGCTGACATGCAATTCCCCTGGGTTTGACATGTGTCATTGATCAAGACCTATTTCCATATTATTGATATTTGCATTAGGGTGGTCATTTAGAGTCTATATCCCCAATCACATCCCCATTTTATTATGTGATCAAGCAGTTGTTTTTCTTCTGTGTTTCTACTCCCACAGTTTTTCTTTGAATGTAGATATCATCTTTCTCATAAATCCCTCTGAGTTGTTCAGGGTCATTGCATTGCCACTAATGGAGAAGTCCATTACATTTGATTGTACCACAGTGTATCTGTCTCTGTGTACAATGTTCTCCTCGTTCTGCTCCTCTCGCTCTGCATCAATTCCTGGAGGTTGTTCCATTTCCCATGGAATTCCTCCAGTTAGTTGTTCCTTTCAGCACAATAGTATTCCATCACCAACAGATAGCACAATTTGTTCAGTCATTCCCCAATTGTAGGGCATCCCCTCTTTTCTAATTTTTTGACACCACAAAGAGCACAGCTTTGAATATTTTTGTACAAGTCTTTCCCCTTAGATCATCATACAATATTGTTGTTACTGTGTACACTGTTTTCTTGGTTCTACTCATTTCATTTTGCATCAGATTTGTAAGTTTTTCCTGGCTTTTCAAAGAGGATCCTATTCATCATTTCTTACTAGCATAATAATATTTCATTGCAATCATATATAACAATTTGCTTAGCCATTCCCCACTTGATAAATGTTTAATGGGCATGGTCAAGGCAAATCATTCCTAGTATTTAATTTCTGATGATGTTTGGGTCCCAGAAATCATTACTCATTGGGAGAAATTCTCTGAACTACATTTTCCCAAAAGCTTTATGTCTGGCCACAGACTGGAAGTGTCATTGAGTACAGACTGTGATTTAATGAACAAATAAATGAATGAAAAAGCATCTGTAAGTACTTACTATGTGCCAGCCACTGTGCAAAGTGCTGAGAATACAAATAGAAAATCAAACAGTCCTTGTTCTCAAGGAATTTGCATTCTAAAGAGGGAGAAAATTAATATAGAAGAATAATGGCTATGGAAGGATGTTTTGAACTGGGAAGTCCTGGGGATGGTGAGTTAATTGATATGACCTTTCCAGAAACAGTGTTAGTGTTGATTTCATTACAATTTTTAGAGGAAGAGGAAGAAAAAAGGAGGGAGTTAGGGTATGGTGACAGGTTGGGAGATAGTTTAGAACTGGCATTTGATTTATATAGAGTATGATGAAAGGTGAGAGGATTAAAAACAAGACTTTTGGAGCTGGTGGTGAGGACAGAAAAATCTTCAGTTTTCAACAGCTCAATGTTACATTTGTGGAAGCCCATCCTGGATGTTTATGGATTCATTAAGGGTGTTAAGAGTATTGGACTAAATTGAAACTATCCATTCTGAGATTTTAGTGATTTAAGTTTGATTTGTTTATTTGTTTGCAGTGGAGGGAGAGACTCTTAGGCTACATTTATTTTGCAGAGTGTATTTTGCTTGTTTCGCTTGTCTCACCATTGTGCAGTGGGTAACTTGTTTATTTCAGTAGCCTCTATTCTAGTTTAGTACACTGGAAAAAAAAAAAATTGGCAGCAATTTTTAACTCCCAGCACCAACTCTCTTCCCAGTCCAGGCAGTTTGATTCAAGTATGATTGTATATTGAGTCTTAATAGCTTTTTTGTTTATTATTGAAGTGACATTGTGTACTGTGCAGAAGCAATCTTGGTGGAATGAAGAACAAATGTGTTGAAGGGTATTGTGTATTGATGTGATTTGAAGTGTTTTGAGCAACATGCTTGGATGCTGAGACAGATAATCACCATGGTTTTTAGTTACTAGAGAACTGACATATAGTAGTGGCATGGGCATTGAACCCCTAAAACCATAGAAGTGTTTCAGGCAAACTATAAGCAGGGAAATTCCTTTGCTCCCTTCTATCCTTGTGACTCCTAATCACAAACATCTGAGAACTTTGATAAAACCCTGAGAGGATTATCCCCCTGGACCATTCTTTAGATTTGAGATGGACAGAGAGACCCAGCTCCTGAATATCATCAAGTTGTAACTCAGACGTCCATCTATCCTCTAAACTATGAGGGTCACCCCTATATCTTCAGGCAAACCTCCCCCCACCTCTTGCTCTAGTGTACACCACTCTAGAGTCATGCCTACACTGTTGGATAGAGGATCAAACCCCCAGAACTGATGTCCTCTGGGGGACAGCTTTCCATCCATGTTGTCCCTCCAAGGAACAGCTTTCCATCTAGGCTGTTCCATCTAGGATGTAGGCTTCTACCTATGCTGTCCTCTTGGCCAGACTCAACATTATCTTCTAAACTAATAAATCTTTCTTTTATTTTTAAGCTAAGTTTCGAGTCTTTCATTCTTGCAAAAGGTACCCTTCCTGAACCCCGGGGGGGGGGGTATTTACCTTAAGCCCCCCCCAACAATCATTGTGGAATACTATTGACTGAGATGATTAGGGCATGTAGGTGGTATAGTGGACAGAGTTCTGGGACTAGAGTCAGAAGGATCTGAGTTCCCATCTGACCTTGGACACTTCTTCACTGTGTGCTCTTGGGCACATCACTTACCCTCTGTTTGCCTCAGCTTCCTCAACTATAAATAGAGATAATACTAGCTCTTACCTTTTGGAGTTGGGGGGAATCAACTGGGATAATATCTGTAAACTATTTATCACAGTGCCTGGTACATAGTAGGTGCTATATAAATGTAAACTATTGTTATTATCATAGATGAAGATTTTTATTTTATTTTATTTTTCCCCCATGGTTGTGTGATTCATGTTCTTTCTCTTCCCCCCTCCCAAACCCCTCCCATAGCCAATGCTCAATTTCACTGGGTTGTCTAGATTTAAGAAAGTGATAGAGAAAATGGGTGATTCTTTGCTAAGCATTTTTTAGAACATACGTGAGAAGGAATACTAGGGAAGAAGAGCAGCTATGTGGCTCAGTGGTTAGAGAGCCAGACCTGGAGCCTGAAAGTCCTAGGTTCAAATCTGGCCTCAGACATGTCCCAGCTGTGTTACCCTAGGCAAGTCACTTAAGTCCAATTGCCTAGCCCTTAGTATTCTTCTGCCTTGGAACCAATAGCTAGTATGGATTATAAAACAGAAGATATAAGGGTTAAAAAAAAAGAATACTAGGGAAGAGCGATGTCATAGAAATTAAGGCAGAAGAGAGCGTTCAAGAGGAAAGGCTGATAAGGAATTATAGAAAGAACTGACTTCTTGAAAAAAAAAACACATTTGAGGTTTTCTTGGCAAAGACAGTAGTTTGTCATTTCCTTCTCCAGCGTACTTCACAGATGAGGAAACTGAGGTAAACAAGATCAAGTAATTTGCCCAGGGTCACACAGCAAGCAAGTGTCTGAGACCAGATTTGAATTTAGGTCTTCCTTACTCAAGGTCCAGAGCTCATCTATTGTTCCATCTAGCATTGAAAAAAAAAAGTAAGTACTGAGAATGCAACAAGAAAGGTGAACAGTTCCTGAGTTTAAGGAACTTATATTTGTAAATTATATTATCATCCTCATCTTCTTCTTCCTTTTCAACATTATTAGTCTCCTGTATAGTCACAAACCTTAGAACTTTTAACATTTCTTAATCCTAAATCATATTTTTTAATGAAAAAGTATTTATTAAGTGCTTATTAAGCAGCAAAATTCAAAAGTAAGACAGTCCCTGGCTCTTGGATATTCTAAGAACAAGATACTCCATCTTTTTGCTAAAGGCATTTTCTCTGGTTTTATCCCATGTCTAGAACCCTTCTTTTCCTTTTCTCTTTATTGGCTTCTTTTTAATCCCAACTAAAATCTCACCATAAAAAAAGTTAATTTTAAATATTTTTTCTTTTTAAATTTCAAGTTCCAAATTCTCTCCTTTCTTCCCACCCTTCTCCAAACCACTGAGAAAGCAAGTAATATATCAATTATACATGCAAAATCAAATGTGCAAAACATTTCTGTATAAGTCAAAATGTTTTTGTTATTTTTATTATCATTGACATTGTTGTTATTGTTATTATTGTCATTATCATTATATATCATCATAACAATGATGATTGTTGTTGTTCTTGCTGTTATCATTGTTGTGGTTGTTATTATTGTTATCATGTCTTTATCCTTGTCATCGTTGTTATAATTATTAAAATTGCTGTCTCATTTTCCTTTCATAATTTTGGTTGTTATTGCCATTATCATTGTTGGTGCTATTGCTATAATTTTTGTTGTTATTGTTATTGGTTGTTGTTGTTGTGTCATGACAGAAGCAATGTAAAATAAAAACAATAGAAACAATCTTGGAGCTTATATTTCTAAATCCTTTGGTCTCTGTTATTTGGTATATTTGCCTGGTAGATTTAAATTGTGTTTTCTTGAGAATTTGCTATGTAGCAATCTATCTTACCTTTCAATGTATCTTCCCTTAGAGGCCTGATTTATTGGAGCATCTGTAACAAATAAAAGGGGGTCTGGTCAGAGTTATAAGCATTTACTGAACTGCATTTTTCCACATACTTTTCATCTTCTTTCCCCATGACCAGGGATGTGCTTTCAATGAGTAAAGTTATTAGTATTATTAAATTTCCAGTGTGAGTATTTATATCACAGAAATCCTTAGGCCTTGTTTTATTGACTATGAAGACTTGAGAAAGTATTAATAATACATATTAAATTTAAAAATATGTGTTTATTCATCTACACTTGTTAAACATTACTTGAAAGAAGGTCCTGCCTCCTCAATATTATAAAGGGAAAATAATAATAACTGAGATATAATTTGTCTTTAAGGGATATATTAGCTGGGCAGTTAAAAAGTGATGGTTAATGGACTCTCCAGTTAGTCCAAATACCCCCCAAAAAAGAGTAGAATAAAATATTATTCCCTCCCCAATCAAATATATTTGTGAAGATTAAATTTAACTCTCCCCTGATTGTAACAATGAAGGTACTTAGCTTTTCCCTGATTGTGAAGATTTAAATTGCAACTCATGTCTATTTTTAGATTTAAATCCCTATAAGTGTAAACACCCTACTTAAAAGTTAAGTATGGAAACCTGCCTATTTTTAGATTCAATCACAAAAAAAGTGCAAACACAATACTTACAGTTGAGTGGGAAGATCTGCCTATGTTAGATTCAATCACCAAATGTGTAAACATCCCACTTAGTCATTTAGTGGGAGGTCTGTGACCCACGTGTGTAATAGAGGGTAATCAATCAGAATCGACTAATTGCCTTCTAGGCAGTCCTAGAGCAGAGTGTCAACTGTGATTGGTAGACGTGGAATTAGGGGAAGTGACACAAGAGAAAATGCTTTTAAAAGAGAGAATGCTATACAGAGTTTGGGGGCAGAGTTCATCTTGGCCTTCCACTTCTACTCGAATTCTATTCTTCATGATTTCAAGTTGAGGTTGGTGGAGAGGGTAAGAAGAATCTGCTGACTGGACTGACACTTGAGTGAAAGACTGACTCTAAACTGCTGGATTTTCTAAAGTGACTTCCTGGGTCCTGGCTTTGCTGAGGCCAGCTGAAACTAATTCTCCCTGCCTGGAGGGGCCGAGAGTAAATTACTTAGTGCTCAGGCTACATATCTTACCTTATCCTCTCTCTGATTTCTTGCTTCACTCTTTCTACATTTTGTAGATAAATTGTAAATAAAATCTCTTTGGAATTAATTAAATTTCTGGTGACCAAACTCTTAAATAATCAAGTCCAACCCTTTAAAAATTAACCCCACTTTCCCCCTTACATATTCAAAAGTTTAGCTAATTATAGCAAAAACAATCAACCAGTATACAATTCACAATTCAAAATTATGTAATCTAATTGCTAATTTCAGGAAAGTTTAGAGGCTTTCCAAATTGGGAAGGAAGAATAACTTTCAGTCCAATTGAGAGGGGGATGAGTAAGTTTGGGGGTCCTCCTTCTAATGATAAAATGAAAAGATGTTGATTAACTATATCTACCTATACATATGGAATAATATATGATTTGGATAATCTAATTTCTCATGGATGAAATAAACAAAGTAGAAGAGAGTACATATGACAGTACAAGATGGAGTCTGTACTATTAAGACAGAATCTGATTGGTTGTTCTGAATCTCACCAAACTGAATGCATTTCATACATAGTCTATATGCTCTTAACAGTGTTTTATCTGTATACCGAGGAGGTGGTTTATGTTTCAGTCATCTTGTTTTTAAATATATCTTTTTATTTGGTTCAGAGGATCTTACATAGTTTTTCATAGTATTTCTCAACTTAATATATTTTGGTACATGTTACAATTTCAGGGTGGTGTTTTTACTCATATTTGTCCTGAGGTCACAAGGTGAAATTCCATGAGCTAGATGAAATGAACCTTGTTGTCTTTAGGCTAATGAGGCAGCCATGCATCCTTTATTTGCTTTTTCAAAGAGAACTATTGAGGCATTCTTTCATTTAGCTGCAACTCTTTTGTAAATGAAGGGGAGAGATTAGATAGCCTTGAGGCCAATGTCTCCTTGACACATTGGTTATTGGATAAGACAAATATAGTCAGGAATGTTTTTCAGTGCAAGATTTATACCTGAGAAACTATAAAATGTTATTAACCAAGACCTTATTTATTTTTGTTTTATTTTTGCTGCTTAGATTTAAGAAAGTGATAGAGAAAATATTAATAAAGAAGATTAAAATTAAAAGTGTGTTATATGAGTCTTCAAGATAACTACAAAGGACTTATGATAGAAATACTATCCATAGCCAAAGTAGGAACTGTTGGAATCTATCTATTGAGTTGGAATCAATTCTGTCTTAAGAGTAGACTTCATCTTGGGCTATCTATCACATGTATTCTCCTCTATTTTGTTGTTTGTTATTTAATTCATGAGAAACTAGATTATGAAAATCATTTATTGTCCCATATGTGGATGTAATTAATCAGCATCTTTTCATTTTATGATTAGAGAGGGGAACTCCAAGGATCAAAGCAAACCATCTTCCACTATATTTCCTTCATGAGATATCTATGTATGTGTGATATGTATCTTCTATCATGACATGCGCAATATGGAAATATGTATTACATGAAAGTAGGAGTATAATCTATCTCAGATTATTCATCATCTGAGTGGGGAGGAAAAGAAGGGGGAAAAAATCTGAATTTTAAATGTAAAAAAAACCAAGTGTCAAAAATTCGTTCTAAAATATAAGGGTGAATTAATGGAATATATTAGGGTTAAATGATCATAGCAATCTAGTATTAAACCCAATGATCCAGCTTTCAGGATAAGAACTCACTATTTGACAAAATTGCTGGGAAAATTGGAAAACAATGTCAAAAATTAGGTATAGATCAATATCTCACACCCTATATCAAGATATGATCAAAATAGGTATATGATTTAAACATAGTGATATAATAAGTAAATTAGAGGAATATAGAATATAGAATCTGATTGGTTGTTCTGAATCTCACACCAAACTAAATACATCTTACCTGTCAGATCTTTGGAGAAGGGAAGAATTTATGATCAAATGACAGAGAGCATTACAAGATGTAAAATGAATAATTTTGACTACATTAAATAAAAAAGGTTTTGTACAAATAAAACCAATGTAACCAAGATTAGAAGGGAAGCAACAAACTGGGAAAATTTTTCATAACTAATGTCTCTGATAAAGTCTCATTTCTCAGATATATAAAGAAGTAAGCCAAATGTATAAGAATGCAAGTCATTCCCAAGTTGATAAATAGCTAAGGGGAAAATTTTATAAGAAGTAAAAAAGAGATAGGGGGCAGCTGGGTAGCTCAGTGGATTGAGAGCCAGTCCTAGAGACAGGAGGTCCTAGGTTCAAATCTGGCCTCAGACACTTCCTAGCTGTGTGACCCTGGGCAAGTCACTTGACCCCCATTGCCTAGCCCTTACCACTCTTCTGCCTTGGAGCCAATACACAGTATTGACTCCAAGACGGAAGGTAAGGGTTTAAAAAAAAAAGAAGTAAAAAAGAGATAATTCAGATTATCAAGGACCATCAATCAGGATTACACAAGATCTGGTAACTTCCACACTAAAGGACCACAAGACTTGGAATATGATATTCAGAAAGGCAAGAGAATTGGGTCTTCAACCAAGGATCACATACCCATCCAAACTGACTATATACTTCCAGGGGAAAGTATGGGCATTCAACAAAATATAAGATTTCCAAGTATTTGTAAAGAAAAGACCAGAACTAAGTGGAAAGTTTGATATCCAAACACAAAAATCAAGAGAAACATGAAAAGGTAAATAAAAAAGAGAGGAGAAAGGGAAAAATGTTTTTTTTTTAATTTAAATTTTCTTCTTTAAGGGTTTCAATAAGATCGAATTATTTATATTAATATATGGAAAATGTTATTTTTAATTCTCAAAAATTATATTCACTGTTATAGTAATTAGAAGAATCATTGGTAGATATTGAGGTAATAAGTGGTATAAGATGATATGCAAAAAAAGAAAAGGAGGGGAAATAGAAGATGGCTCCAAGAGAAACTTGAAGGAATAAGATAAATAGGATAATCTATAGCACAGAAAGAAGCACATGGGAAGGGGAAGGGAAGAATACTATTATAAGAAGGAGAAGAAGAGAGTGCTAAAAGGTCATACTTAAACCTTACTCTCAGTGAAATAAATTCTGAGAGGGAAGAACATCTAGATTTATTGAGGTATGGAATTCTATCTTACCCTACAGGGAAAGTGAGATGAGAAACTAAGGAGGGGAGAAAAGGGGTGGGGAATACAAAAAGGGAGGGAAAGAGAGGGGGGAGGGAACTTAATGGACCCTAAAAAAATAATAAGGGAACAATAAAAAGGGAGGGGGCAGAAAGGGGAGCATATTAAGGGTGGGTATTAGAGGGACTGATTAAAAGCAAACCACTGGTTTAAAAGGATATAGCAAAGGAAGAAAGGACAGAACTATGTGAAGATATAAAAATGTTGGGGAATATACAAGTGACAATCTTAACTTTGAATGTGAATGGGATGAACTCACCCATAAAATGAAAACAAATAGCAGAGTGAATTAGAAACTAAAATCCTACCATATGTTGTCTGCAAGAAACACACAAGAGATACTCACAAGGTTAAAATTAAAGGTTGGAGCAAAATCTATTGGGCCTCAACTGAGAGAAAGAAGGCAAGAGTTGCTATCATGATATCTGACAAAGCCAAAGTAAAGATAGATCTGATTAATAGGGATAGGGAAGGTAATTACATCCTGATAAAAGGCAGTATAGACAATGGGGAAATATCAGTAATCAACATGTGAGCACCAAATGGTATAGCATCCAAATTTCTAAAGGAGAAACTAGTGGAGTTGAAGGAAGAAATAGATAGTAAAACTATATTAGTGGGAAACCTGAACTTACCACTCTCAAATCTAGATAAATCAAATAAAAAAATAAATAAGAAAGAGCTAAGAGATGTGAATGAAATCTTGGGAAAATTAAGAGTTAATAGATATATGGAGAAAAATAAATAGGGACAAAAAGGAATACACTTTCTTTTCAGCAGCACATGGTACATTCACAAAGATTGACCAAGTACTAGGGCATAAAAACATGGCAAACAAATGAGTCAAATAAAAAATTAATTGGAAATTAAATTAGTGTACAAAATTGGTTAAATAACAAATCATAGAAACAATAATTTCATTAAAGAAAATGACAATGATGAAACATCCTTTCAAAATCTATGGGATGCAGCCAAAGCAGTACTCAGGGGAAAATTTATATCCTTGAGTTCATATATTAACAAATTATGGAAGGCAGAGGCCAATTAATTGTACATGCAAATTAAAAAACCTGAAAGTGAACAAATTAAAAATTTGTTTAAAAAAATTAGAGATTCTAAAAATTAAGGGTGAAATTAATAAAATCAAAAGTGAAAGAACAATTGAATTAATAAATAAGACTAGAAGCTGGTATTTTGAAAAAACAAATAAAATAGACAAAATACTAGTCAATCTAAAAAAATGAAAGAAGAAAACCAAATTAACAGTATTATAGATGAAAAGGGAGACATTACCTCTGTAAACCTTAAAATTTCTTAGACTTATAAATGTTGGAAATTTCACCATTGGGAAATTTCATACTTGAAAAATTTCCTACTGATAGTCTATTGGAATGTGAACCCCCCTTTGGCATGGGAGGGTCCTTCTCCTCCCTACTTAAGATTACTTTAGGACAGAAACCTTTTGCTGAACAATGGAAAGGGCTTTGACCTATGCTTAAGCATAGAACAGGAAGTTCTTTGAGTCATGATTGATTTTAGAATTGATACAATAGAGATACTTGGAATGACAGAACCAGGTCTTGGAACTTCCAATCTCCACCCCACTCAGTCCTAACAGGATTTAGGAAGGGCTGCAGCAAAGGATCAAGATTTAATTATTTGAGAATATGACCTTCAACAGACATGTGCAAAGCCACAGACCTCTGGGCGGTCCTGGGTTAAGCTAGAGCCACCATTGGCACAGGGAAGACATGGACAGTGATTGGTAGATGTGAGAACTGAGGGGAGGGAACTTGTATGGTTTCCTTAAAGATAGAGGGGTCTGAGGACTGAGGGTTGTTGGTTGGAGAGGTTTTGCTCTGGGAGGTTGTGCTCTGAGAATCTTGCTCTGAAGGAAGCTGGAGGTGGAGGCCCCTGAGACTGTTTCTCCATTTTGGTCACGTGAGTGATAGGGACTGGTCTCTTTTCTTTGCCTCAGCTATCTAAGGGCTTGGGCCTTTTGGCCCAGCCTACACAGAGGGGGGTATTTAAGCCCTATTCCCTTCTCTCTCTCTCTCTCTCTCTCTCTCTCTCTCTCTCTAATACCTTTCTTCCTCCTGTTTGTAATTAAACTCCATAAAAGGTTGACTGCTGACTTGAGTTTTCATTAAGGAATTACATAGCTGAATTCCTTGGTGACCTTAAATTAATATATATCAGTCTTTTAAAGTGATTTCCTTGTCACACCTCTAATGAAGAGGAAATTAAGGCAATCATTAAAAACTATTTGCCCAATAATATGGCAACAAATATGGCAATCTAGGTGATATGGATGAATATTTTAAAAAATATAAATTGTCTAGATTAACAGAAGAAGAAATGGAATTCTTAAATAATCCCATATCAGAAAAAGAAATTGAAGAAGTGATCAAAGAACTCCCTAAGAAAAAATTCCCAGGGTCTGATGGATTCACAAGTGAATTCTATCAAACATTCAAAGAACAACTAATCCCAATATTTTACAAACTATTTGACAGAATAAGCAAAGAAGGAGTTCTACCAAATTCCTTTTATGGTACTGATTCCAAAGCCAGGCAGAGCAAAAAAAAAGAAAACTATAGACCAATCTCCTTAATGAGCATAGATGCAAAAATCTTAAATAGAATACTAGCAAAAAGACTCCAGCAAGTGATCACGAGGCTTATTCATTACGATTAGGTGGGATTTATACCAGGAATACAAGGATGGTTCAATATTAGGAAAAGCATTCACATAATTTATCATATTAACAAGCAACCCAACAAAAGTCACATGATTATCTCAATAGACCCAGAAAAGGCCTTTGACAAAATACAACACTCATTCCTATTGAAAACACTAGAATGTATAAGAATAGAAAGTCCTTTCCTAAAAATAATAAACAGTATAAATCTAAAACCATCAGCAAACATCACCTGCAATGGGGATAAACTAGATGCTTTTCATTTCTTTTATATCTATATTAGAATGTGAACACCTTGGAGGACAGATAGTCTTTCTCTTTGCTTGTATTTGTGTTCCCAACAATTAATGTGAAGCCTGGAGTTCTTAACTGTTTATTGACCTGTCTTGGGAAGTAACAGGAATAGTTTGTGGAGTGGAGCCATAGAGAAGTAGGTTATTAACATATCCTTTAGTGGTGATAGCAAATGAGATAATTGTATAGGCTTAGAACAGGGCCTCACACAAAATAGGCTCTGTATTCCCTTCTCTTCTCTCTAAAATTGATTTGTTACTCCTCATTCTATGTGGACTTTTCTTCTTGGCCCTAGTTGTTGTTCTCATCCTCTTGAAATTACTTTGTATAGATTTCAGTTTAGTTATAGGGGTATTTGTTGTGTCTTCCAAAAGGTAATTATGCTTCCTGAGGATAAGAAGTATTTCATTTTTTTCCTGTGTACCTATGGCACATAACACAGTGCATTATACATAGTAGGTGCTTGATATAATTGTATTTTGGATAATTTCTACTTCTTATTTCTTTAAGAATTTAATCTCTTCTCTTCTCTTCTCTTCTCTTCTCTTCTCTTCTCTTCTCTTCTCTTCTCTTCTTTTCTCTTCTCTTCTCTTCTCCTTCTCCCTTTGTCTCTGTCTTTCTTTTCCCCTCCCCACCTTACATTAAGGATATAACTTTATGTGAACAGTAGCTTCCTAGGTTCCTTTTTGGAATATCATCTGAGGCCAAATGCATTACCAGAAATTGGTAGTTGTCATCTGATTTAAAAGGTTTAGTAAAGATTTTTCTCACATCCTGGATATCTGGCATCAAAGAGATCAGGGGTTCAGAGATAGAAGGGACCTTGGAAGTCATCTAATCCAACTCTTCCTTTAAAATAAAATTAAAAAAAGGAATTTATATCCAGAGAGGGGTAAAATGTTCAAGTTAAAGTCAAACAAGTAGAAATCAGCAGAGCCAGGATTCAAACCCAAATTCGATGACTCCAAATCAGTGTCTGAGACAAGATTTGAACTTGGATCCTCTCGACTCTTAGCCTAGCACCCTATCCTCTGTGCTACCTGACTGTCTCAGAGTTGGAGTTTTAACTCTTAATCCTAATGCTAAAAATCATAACCACAGATTGTCAGAACTCAAAGGGAACTTAGAGGCTATGAAGCCCTTAAAAAATGGATCTGTATAATTCTAATCAAAAGGACAACTAGTTGTCATAATGCCATTCAGCAGGTAGTCAGTCATTAGTTACTGTGACTAATCTTTTCCCCTCTGACCTTTACTATATGATCGCTTGCTTATTTAATAGTACTTTTTCATCCACCTAGATTTCAGAGACATCATTAATATCATTGAAAAGGAAGTAGTTGCTTCCCCCTAAGTAGGTTCAACTCCTTCCCCTTTGGGAGGATTCTCATGTTTTTTATTCAGAATAAAAAAAGTATTTAGTGGTCATTTTTCTTCCTTTGCTTCTTTGTGGCACATTCTTCTATCCTTTAATTTCCTAGAGAAGTAAAATTTCCTCTTGCCACTTCAGATACCTTATCTTTGTTTTCACAGTCAACTCTGACTTCCCTTTTTTTTAAAAAAAGGAACATTTCATTCTTCCTTATTACCTGGAGAGTGTAGAGGTGTTCTTCAAGCCCTTGTGCCTTCTCCTCCTTTCCAGGAGGGAGATTGACCTGTTCTTTAAGTATTAATATCAATCAAATCTGCCTTTTATTGTTCTTGCTAGGAGCTCTTATTTCTTACTTGTTGAGTCTTTCTGTAATTTAATCTATCTTCCATGAAGCTGCCAAACTGATATTCTTAAAGCAAATACATGACCATGTCATCATCAATCTCCTCTTCCCACCAGAAATTCTTCAGTGGCTTCTGATAGAACCAAACACAAAATCCCTAATCGAGTCTTTAAGGGCCTCCCACAATCTGGTAGTCCCACATACTTCCTAATTTTAGTTTGTATTATTTCCCTTCAACATATTCTCTGTTCTAGTCCATCTGAATTGCTAGTGCACTCCATTCCCAATTCAACCTTCTGATTCCATTCCTTTGCATAAGAGGAAACACATTTCTGGAACATATTTCCTCCTCACTTCAACCTTTTGGAATCCATAATTTCCATCAAGATACAACTCAGGAGCCACTTCCAAACTAAAACCTTCTGTGATACCCTGAACTGCTCACACTTTCCCTTTTGGAATTATTTTGTACAGTTTTGTAGTGGAAGGTGAAAAAAATAAAAGGAAGCCAGATGAAATACATAGTGACCACAAACATCTGAGAGGAAAAATGAATAAGAATAAATGGACAGGGGCAGTTAGGTGGCTCATGGAGAGAGAGTCAGGCCTGGAGGTAGGAGGTTCTGGGTTCAAATGTGAACTCAGACACTTCTTAGCTATGTGACTCTGGGCAAATGACTTAATCCCTATTGCCTAACTCTTACCATTCTTATATCTTGGAATTGATACTCAGTATTGATTTTAAGATGGATGGTAAGGTTTGTTTTTTTTAAAATAAGGAATACTGCTGAGACTCAAATGGAGTGATTGAAAAATTATATACTTTACATATTAAAATTAATTTAAATATAAATTATTTCTGAGCAAGTTTAGTGCCTAGCACATAACAAGTGCCTAATAAATGCTCAATGTTTTATTGATTTTGAGTCTTGAGCTTCTAATAAAAACATTTAACCTTACAATTTATATTATGTTTCATTTACTTACATGTATACTTGTATCTTTCTAATAGAATGTAAGCTCCTTGAGAGCAGGAACTATTTTATCTTTGTCTTTTTATCTGAGTAGTGCCATGCACATAGGAGGCACTTAATAAATTTTGTCAAATTAAATTAAATTGTGGCTAATTTCTTGTCAAATCTCTTTTACCTAGTTAGCTCCTTCTTACCTTATTAGTCACTTGACAGCCACGCCTGCCTTCCTTTTATTTGTCTTACCATTTTCTTTATCCTCATTCAGAGTTTCTTTTTTTAGTGTAATTCCTTCTTTTCCTTTCAGCCAGGTTTTTTTTTTTCCTGGAGTCCTTTTTTTTTTTTAATTTGAATTAGTTTATTTAGTCAATTTAGAACATTATTCCTTGGTTACAATAATCACATTATTTCCCTCCCTCCCCTCTACCCACCCTTCCCCCACAGCCAACGCAAAATTTCATTGGGTCTTACTTGTGTCCTTGATCAGAACCTATTTCAATGTTTTTGATGTTTGCACTAGGATGTTCATTTAGAGTCTACATCCCCAACCATAACCCTTTAACCCATGTATTCAAGCAGTTGTTTTTCTTCTGTGTTTCTGCTCCCACAGTTTTTCCTCTGAATGTGGATAGCATTCTTTCTCATAAATCCCTCTGAGTTGTTCAGGGTCATTGCATTGCCACTAATGGAGAAGTCCATTACATTTGATTGTACCACAGCGTATCAGTCTCTGTGTACAATGTTCTCCTGGTTCTGCTCCTCTCACTCTGCATCAATTCCTGGAGGTTGTTCCAGTTCCCATGGAATTCCTCCACTTTATTATTCCTTTGAGCACCATAGTATTCCATCACCAGCATATACCACAATTTGTTTAGCCATTCCCCAATTGAAGGGCATCCCCTCATTTTCTAATTTTTTGCCACCACAAAGAATGCAGCTATGAATATTTTTGTACAGGTCTTTTTCCTTATTATCTCTTTGGGGTACAAACCCAGCAGTGGTATGGCTGGATCAAAGGACAGTCTTTTATTGCCCTTTGGGCATAATTCCAAATTGCCCTCCAGAATGGTTGGATCAATTCACAACCCACCAGCAAGGAAATAATGTCCCAATTTTGCCACATCCCTTTGCCCATCCAGCATTCATTACTTTCCTTTGGTGTCATGTTAGCCAATCTGCTAGGTGTGAGGTGATACTTCAGAGTTGTTTTGATGTGCATTTCTCTGATTATAAGAGATTTAGAACACTTTTTCGTGTGGTTACTAATAGTTTTGATTTCTTTAACTGAAAATTGCCTATTCATGTCCCTTGCCCATTTATCAATTGGAGAATGGCTTGATTTTTTGTATAATTGGTTTAGTTCTTTATAAATTTAAGTAATTAGACCTTTGTCAGAGGTTTTTGTAATGAAGATTGTTTCCCAATTTGTTTCTTCCCTTCTAATTTTGGATGCATTAGTTTTGTTTGTACAAAAACTTTTTAATTTGATGTAATAAAAATTATGGATTTTATATTTTGTGATTTTTTTTCTAGCTCTTGCTTGGTTTTAAAGTCTTTAATTTCCCAAAGATCTGACAAGTATACTATTCTGTGTTTGCCTAATTTGCTTATAGTTTCCTTCTTTATATTCAAGTCATTCACCCAATCTGAGTTTATTTTGGTGTAGGGTGTGAGATGTGGATCCAAACCTAATCTCTCCCATACTGTCTTCCAATTTTCCCAGCAGTTTTTATCAAATAGTGGGTTTTGGTCCCCAAAACTGGGATCTTTGGGCATAGCATAGACTGTCTTGCTGAGGTCATTTACCCCAAGTCTATTCCACTGATCCTCCTTTCTGCCTCTTAGCCAGTCAGTACCAAATTGTTTTGATGACCACTGCTATATAGTATAGTTTGAGATCTGGGACTGCAAGCCCCACCTCCTTCCTTTGCATTTTTTTTTTCATGATGTCCCTGGATATCCTTGATCTTTTGTTCTTCCAAATGAATTTTGTTATTTTTTTTCTAATTCAGTAAAAAAGTTTTTTGATAGTTCAGTGGGTATGGCACTAAATAAGTAAATTAATCCTCAGGATTTTATTTTATTTGGATCCTTCTTAGGCAATTTTTAAAAATTAAAATTATTCATGTTCCTTCATTGCTTCAACAAATACATTTCTCCTCCTTGAAGTAAGACTTTTCTCATTCATATTTTCTTCCATTTTTATCTGATGTTGTCATGTCCAATATTTTGTTGATTGGATCTGTGGACCAATTTTAATACATTTTAATACTGTCCATAGGGTTTTCTTGACAAAAATACCTAGTTTGCCATTTCCTTCTCCAGTGGATTAAGGCAAATAGGAATTAAGTGACCTTCCCAGGATGACATAGTTGGTAAGTGCCTGAGGTGAAATTTAAACTCAAGTCCTTCATGACTCTATCCACTGAATCAGCTAGCTGTCTCTCCATTACTACCTAATATCTAGCAAATACTGGATATTTAATAAATGCTGGGAGCCATCAAAGACCAAGCTATTTGACATGGTCACACATGAAAACCGGGGACTGCAAAGCAGGAAGGATGGAAACATCCATTGAAATCCCCCTAAGTGACTTTCCTTATTAATATCCCCTTATTATTGGAATTGCTATGACTATTATTCTTACTTAACCCCAGGAAAAATAGATGAGAACATGGTTATAGGGTTAACACACATATGCTGTAAACCTCAAAATTCCTTAGACTTATAAATGTTGGAAATTTCACCATTGGGATATTTCATACTTGGAAAATTTCTTACTGATAGTCTATTGGAATGGGAACTCCATTGGCATGGGAGGTTCCTTCTCTTCCCTTCTTAAGATTACTTTAGGACAGAAACCCTTTGCTGAACAATGGAAAGGACTTTGACCTATGCTTAAGCATAGAACAGGAATTTCTTTGAGTCTTGATTGATTTAGAATTGATACAATGGAGATACTTGGAATAAATCTCCACCCTATTCAGTCCTAATAGGATTGAGTAAGGGCTGCAGCCTAGATCAAAATTTAATTATTCCAATCTCTACCATACTCAAGTTAACAGGATTTAGAAAGGGCTGGAACAAAGGAGTAAAGATTTAATCATTTGAAAAATATGACCTTCAACAGACATGTGCAAAAGCCAGAAACCTCTGGGCGGTCCTGGGTTAAGCGAGAGCCTCCATTGACAGGGAAATTGATGAAGAGTGATTGGTAGATGTGAGGACTGAGGGGAGGCAACTTGGATGGTGTCCTTAAAGATAGGAGGGTCTGGAGACTCGAGGGTTTTGGTGGAGTTTTTGAGCGGTGTGGTTCCGGGGTCTGGGGAAGTTTGCTCTGAAGGAAGCTGAAGGTGGGGGCCTCTGAGACTGTTTCTCCATTTTGGACACGTGAGTAATAGGGACTGATCTCCTTTCTTTGCCCCAGCTATCTAAGGGCTTGGGCCTTTTGGCCCAGCCTAAACAGAAGGGGTATTTAAGCCCTATTCCCTTCTCTCCCCTTTCTCTCTCTATATATATCTCTAATTCCCTTCTTACTCCTATTGTAATTAAACTCCAAAAAAGGCTGACGGCTGACTTGAGTTTTTCATTTAGGAATTACATAGCTGATTCCTTGGCGACCTTAAATTAATATATATCAGTCTTTAAAGTGATTCCCTTGTAACAATGCCCTGCTTTAATCCCCCCAGATTATTACCCTAAAAACATTACATTCACAGAATTAAAACCTAAAGATCATCACCCATTACTCCTCCCTTTTCCCTCTTAGCAGAAGTACACTCAGAGGCCCCACACCCACTTTAAGCAAACATAGGAGCCTCAATCAATTACTCCTCTAGAAATACGAGTTACTGACATACTTCACTGCTTTTCTAAGTTTACAATAACCAGGCAACATCGCCAAGGTGCCTTAGTGAAACATGAGAAAAATGTAACTTGGAAATTGAGGAAATTCCTGATTCTGGTCTGTCTTAAATTACCCTCTAACCCCGTACCTAGCTATGAAATGTTTTGTTACCCATCTCCTAAGTAATTGTGATTGATTGTGAAAGCTGATCAAAAGCAACAATGATTCTCCTAGCTGATCAGGAGGAACTAACCTCCAGATCACCCTGTCCATGTCATTCATCTCCATTACAAACCTTTCTGTTGTAGCAACATAGTGGATGATCACAGAATGTTGATTAAATAATTTGTTAATGTGTGACATATCCAATTATCTGGTAGTTCATGTATGTTGAAAAATGATTGCCAGAGAAGCCAGAAAAAGTACTCACTAACACTATAAAATAAACAAACCCCTATGCTAAGGCAGAATGGCTGAATGACAAACAGGTTGGAGCACTCAGTCGTCTCTCATCTCTTATTCGCCTGACAACTCCACTTAGTCAGAAGGACCCTGCACTTTGGGAAACCATGGGCTCAGTTCTCAAAAATAGATACTTACTTGAGATTGAATTTGTAAATAAGTGAGAATGATTCTATTAAATTGTTCTATTAAAATTTTGTCAAATGAAAAAATTTTCAACATATAATAGTAGAAACTTTGGTAAACTCTTCAGTGGCTTCCTAGTGCCTCCAGGATAAAATATGAAATCCTTCGCATGACATTTAAAGTCTTCCACTGTCTTTCTCTCTATCTACTCTTCCCTTATTGTTTCATACTACTCTACACACATTTTCCCTTCAAGTCAAGTTGGCTTAAAGTATTCCCTGAATGTCACATTTCATCTTCTATGTCAAAGAAACAATGAACTGGAGGAACTCCGTGTGAACTGTAATGACTTCCAGGAATTGATACAGAGTGAAAGGTACAGAACCAAGAGAACAATGTACACAGAGACTGATACACTGTGGTAAAATAAAATGTAATGGACTTCTCTACTAGTATCAATGCAATGATCCAGAACTATTTGGAGGGACATATGAGAAAGAGCACTATCCACATCCAGAGGAAGAACTGTCGGAAAAGAAACACAGAAGAAAAACAACTGCTTGGTCGATGTAGACTCTAAAAGATGACCCTAGTGCAAATATCAATTATATGGAAATAGGTCTTGATCAATGATACATGTTAAACCCAGTGGAATTGTGTCAGATATAGTAGGGGTAGAAGGGAGGGGAGGGAAAGAACATGAGTCTTCTAACCATGGCAAAATATTCTAATTAAATAAAATTTTCCAAACAAACAAACAAACAAACAAAAAATAGGTAAATTAATTTGGGTAGGATTGTCATTTTTATTATGTTAGCTCATCCCACCCATGAGCAATCAATGTTTTTCCGATTGTTTAGATCTATTTTTAATTGTGTGGAGAGTGTTTTGAGGTTGTATTCATATAGTTCCTATGTTTGTCTCGGCAGATAGATTCCTAAGTATTTTATATTGTCTAGGGTGATTTTAAATGGAATTTCTCTTTCTAATTCTTGCTGCTGAGATGTATTGGAAATATATAGAAATGCTGATGATTTATGTGGGTTTATTTTGTATCCTGCAACTTTGCTAATGTTGTTGATTATTTCAACTAGCTTTTTGGTTGATTCTCTAGGATTCTTTAAGTAGACCATCATGTCATCTTCAAAGGGTGATAGCTTGGTCTCCTCATTGCCAATTTTAATACCTTCAATTTCTTTATCTTCTCTTATTGCCTTTAAAAAAAAATTATCTCCTGCCTTAGAATCAAGACTGAATATTGGTTCCAAGGCAGACAAGAGGTAAGGGCTAGGCAATTGGGGTTAAGTGACTTGCCCAGAGTCACACAGCTAGGAAATATCTGAGGTTAGATTTGAATCCAGGACCTCCTGTCTAGGCATGTTTCTCTATTCATTAAGCCATGGACCTGCCCTTGTGCAATCTGTAACGGGTTTTTCATACCACTGGCTCAAATATTGCAAATGGTTCTGACTTCTGGATTGGATCAGTTAATCTATCTATCAAAGGTAAGAGTTAGGTATGAAGAAGATAGACATCTGTTTGAATTTATTGAGCATTCAGTCATAAATAGACCAGGTACAAGAAATCCTTGGTCAGTTTGTAAGAAGTAAAAGCCATGGATGAAATGGAATGATGTTGCACCAAAAGTACTTTGGGATTGACTGAAGGAACTCGGTTCTGTATTGTGGATCTTACAGTTCAGAACCCAGTTTTTGAGTGTCCAGTAGCCTAGAGGAGAGAGAAATTCCAGCTAGTTTACAAAGAAATAATTATTTGGGAAATCAGGTTGGAAAAGAGCCTCTTCTATATTGTATACTTTGACCAGAGGAGGAACTTGTAAGGATCCATATCCTAGCAGCATCAGGAGGAACAGCTGGCCACTGTGTCTGTATTGAGAATCCAGGACAAACTAGACCCATTATGGAAAGACGGTTTTCATACCCCACAAGGAGCCTAGCAGCAAGGTATATTATACCTAAGGGGAAATTCAGAGAGCAGGGAAGGACTTCCTCAAAAAGTGGTGTCAATCCAGGTGCTGTAAATTACTCTCTTTGTCACATCATTTGCTTTAGGCTTAAACCACTTGTCACTGGATTTTGGGGAGGCTGTGTCCCTGGTTTGAGTGAAAATGTTCTTATTACACTATCAGTTTCTAAAAACTAATTAACTCTATCTGGTTAATTGACATCAACTTATAATCATTGAAGGAGGAATACCAGTAGTGGTACTTCAACTATATTATTATTAGAAAAATGAGGGGGTCCCTGGGTGGCTCAGTGGATTGAGAGCCAGGCCCAGAGTAGGGAGGTCCTAGGTTCAAATTTGGCCTCAGATACTTCATAGCTGTATGACCTTGGGCAAATCACTTCACCCCCTTTGCCTAGCCCTTATACTTTATTGCTTGGAACCAATACACAGTAGTGATTCTAAAATGGAAGATAAGGGTTTAAAAAAATGAAAAGAAAAAAAAAAGAAAAATGACCCAAATCCCCTCAGAGGTTATCCCTAGAACCTAGGAAATAGAAGTTGCCCTATTCTGCCCCAGTCTGGTAGTCTAAGTGTGAGCTGAGAGAATGAACTTCAGAGCTTTGCTACACTTCTAAATTTTCCCACCACAAATTCAGTGTCCCTTTCACAATTTCAAATCTCTTTCACAATTCTTCCTTTTTCAGCTCAAATCTTTCTCCTGCCCCTTCGTCTAACTTCCCTTCTGTCTAGAGAAATCATGATCAGTCAAAAGAAATCAGCCTGGTAATTTATTCAGAAAGGAACAAGCTGATGAAAAATGTAGGTTGCCCATATTTTACCATGAAGTAAGATGGACAATCCTTGAATCAGCTCATCAACATGTATATCTCAGAAAGGTACTGAAGAAGATTTTTTGAGTAGATGTCTCCAGAGGGCACTTTTAGTGATTCCCAATCTGCTTGCTGTTGAAAAGCTCTGCCTTTTTTGACATTAATATTCTGATGAAGCTATGTGGCTGAATATGATGGAATACTTCTATCTGTAAATAATTAAAATTGTGAGCAAACCAAAAGCCAATGCAAAGATGAGTGGTGTGTATCAATTAGCTTCAATATAATGCCAATGATGATGCTGAGACATGTAAAAGGCATTGGGATTAGAACAGTATTAATACTTTAATAAGTGCTTTTCTACTTACTTATTTTTATATAATTGGAAAAGGAGCCAGGCTAACTAGGCAAGAGAATTTTAAGGTGGTAAATGAATTGAATGGATTTGGGTCCAAAGGAAACTGAATGCTCAAGTAATTGAAGGCAGAAATAGATCTAGTTGATATAAGCACAAAGCCTTCTAAAGAGAAACTTGGCAGTCCTTAGCTGCTGGCTATGGTGCCTTTCGAATAGTCAGTTACAGCTTAGATATGTCTGTAAGTCCCAGA
The DNA here is from genome assembly GCF_027887165.1 of Monodelphis domestica. Lineage (NCBI taxonomy): Eukaryota > Metazoa > Chordata > Mammalia > Didelphimorphia > Didelphidae > Monodelphis > Monodelphis domestica. Next base: position 126,298,620 of record NC_077233.1, read on the forward strand.
AGGCAGAATGTATTTTTGGCTGGCTAGATCCCTGAAGCAGTGAAACTGGTCACAGCCAGTTTTCTTTGATACTAAATTAGGGATGTCTTTGAGTCCTGGATGCAGAGCACAGCTCCAAAATTTATCCAAAACAAATACATTTCAGAGATGAAGACGTCTGCCCTGTCAACAGCTTTATAATTTCTATAGCATCCTGAGGAAGAGTAAAAGGGAGAGGAGGATATGAAGACATCCTGAAGATCTTCATAAATGTTCCCTGAATACTTTATTTTTTTTTCTCCTTAGATTTTCCCAGACATTTTACTCATTGTGACTATTTGATCTAGTCATCCCATTTCCATTTTTGTTTTCCATCAATGGGTCACTGCTTGTCAAGGATATTGTAGATAGAATTCATAACTTGGGTAGAATTGAATAAGATAATGTTTTAGTCCTTTCAAATTGAGATTTTATAATTGTATGACCACCGTGCTTTCTTCCAGAACCATACCTTTATTGGCCTTCTCTACTCCCATATTAATAAGATTTTTTTCAATCTTCAATAAAACTGAAATGTTAACAAATCAATGGAGATTTCTACTCATCAAAAAAGTAGTGCTCATGCCCCCACCATACTTGCTGTTCACATAACTTGTCCTTTGCCAGCTCTCCAAATCCCATCTCATCTCAGCCCTCCCCATCCCACCTTTAAATAAATTCACTATCCCCTTTTGTTTATACATAATCACAGAATGTTAGAACCAGAAGCTAGCAGAGATCCTTTGGTCCATTAGTTCCCCAAATCTATGAGCATGAAGACCCCTTTTTAATGTCCCCAGATATCTAAATCTAAACAAATACAATGCTCTGCCTCCTCACTTTCAGCACTTAGAATCCCTGACTTCCTTCAAGGTTTAGCTCAAATGCTGTCTTTCACAGGAGGGTTTTTCTAGTCCTCCGATGCTACAGCTTTCTACTCTAAGGTTACATACCTTCCATATACTCTATGCAATTTGTGTGTACTTAATAATTTACTTGTTGAGAATGTGAGATCTTTGAAGATAGAGATTGTTTGGGGCATTTTTTTTTTGCCCCAGCACTTAAGCACAATGCCATATGCATAGTGTTTAATAAATGCTTATTGATTAGATAATTTGTTGATGATTGTGATGTGGGTTGCCATGCAGGTAGGTTGTAATGACAGGTTGCTATAAAGATGAAGGCAGGAGTTCTGCAACTGACCAATCAGTAGGGCCTCGCAAACTAGGGTCTTTTCCCTTCTTTGTAGTCTGTGCAGTATCAGGCAAAAGTAACCTGACCTAATCCCAGGGTGTTTAACATATCATTAGCATTCCATTTAGATTGTAATTTGCTCCACTTCTCCCCCTCCCCCCATGGGGAAACAAGGTGAACCATGGATAAGGTCACATAGACCAAAGTACACTACAGGTGAAGTTCCTTGGGAAAAGGATGGCTAAGCAAACGACCTCTTCCCTAGTAATGAAGCAATATAAAAAGCATTCCTGAAAATGTCTCAGTGTCTTTCCATCAACATGGCTACTCTCTCACCAAAGCCATTCCACTGCCTTCCTCCCCTTTCAGTTAAGCTTGTTCTTTCACCATGGAAATTACCCGAGTCATTAATTCTTTGGATTCCAATCCCCCCTTTCCAACATCATTTTTGGCGCCCAACATGGGATCTATTGTCTTTGGCTCCAATTCTTTCCATTTCAGGCTAAGTGGTACCCCTTGCTTTGCCCCCTTACTTACTCCTTTTTCTTTCTCTTTCATCCTCCAGCACCAGGGTTTAGTTGGGGGTCTAGGTTGGGCCTTCATGGCTGACTATTCCTATGGGGGGATGTCCTATTGGAACCATGCATCTTTGGGGGTCTTGGCAGAATGATTCCTGCCACTGCACCTAGGCCTAGGGCTGACAGTTGTACCTATTCTGAGGCCTGGAAAGACTCACTCTGATGCTATGTGTGGGTTTCTCTTCTGTCTTGCTCCCCTATTTCCCAAACCACTTTGGGACTCAGTCAGGAAAGAAAATCAAACTGCCTGAATGGGTGCCTTTTCACAAGTGGCAATTAGAAATAGCTAAAGGAGAAGCCACAAATAATATGGTTTCTATTAAAAGAATGCTTTTGAAAGTAGAAAGCAAAGAATTCACTATTTAACAAAAACTGCTAGGAAAATTGGAAAACAGTACGGCAAAAATTAGGTATAGATCAATATCTCACAACTTATACCAAAATAAGGTCAAAATGGATTTATGATTTAGACATACAGGGTGATAATATAAGTAAATTAGGAGACTATAGAATAGCTTACCTGTCAGGGCTGTGGAGAAGGGAAGAATTCATGACCAAACCAAGAAATAAAGGACAGTACAAGTTGTAAAATGATTAATTTTGATTATATTAAATTAAAAAGGTTTATACAGACAAAACAAATATAACCAAGATTAGAAGGAAAGCAACAAACTGGGAAATTTTTTAAATGCCAAATTTCTCTGACAAAGATCTAATTTCTGAAATATATAAAGGACTAAGTCAAATTTATAAGAATACAAGTTATTCCCCAATTGACAAATGGTCAAAGGATATGAATAGGCAATTTTCAGATGAAGAAATCAAAGGTATCCATAAACATGAGAAAAAAATGTTCTAAATTCCTCTTGATTAGAGAAATGCAAATTAAAACCACTCTAAGTAAAGGAAAATGGCAAATGTTGGAGAGGATGTGGCAAAATTGGGACACTAATGCATTGTTGGTGTAGTTGTGAACTGATCCAACCATTCTGGAGGGCAATTTGGAATTATGCCCCAAACGCTAAAAAAAAAAATGAATAGCCTTCAATCCAGTAATACCACTACTAGGTTTATATCCCAAAAAGATAAAAAAAAAAAAGGGGGGGGGAAGGACCTACTTGTACAAAAATATTTATAGCAGCTCTTTTTGTGGTGGCAAAGAATTGGAAACTAAAGGTATGTCCATCATTTGGGAAATGATTGAACAAATTGTGGGAAATGATGGTGATGGAATACTATTGTTCTATACGGAATGATGACAGGATGATTTCAGGAAGAGCTGGAAAGACCTACATGAACTGATGCAGAGTGAAATGAGCAGAACCAGGAAAACATTGTACACAGTAACAGCAATATTGTGGAATGATTAAATGTGATAGATTTAGTTACTAATAGCAATACAATGATCCAGAACAATTCTGAGGAACTTATGACAAAGAATGCTATAAACCTTCAAGGAAAGAGATGTCAGAGTAAAACTGCAGATGAATGTATATGATTTTTCACTTGTTTATTTCAGGAATATATTTGGGAGTTTTGATTTTATAAGATTATTTACTTACAAAATAAGCAATATGAAAATATGTATTGTGCATTTAAAAAAGGAAGTAGAAAGCTGCTAGGTACAGGACCAACTTTGCCCCTTCTAGTCAAACTTAATTCTGGTCTATAGTAAATCTAGCTGATAATTCATTTTAACTAAAATTTGGTTCTTTTCATTATTATAAATTTTAAAAACTAAGGCTAGCAAGTATGTGATAATTCCTTTTGATTAATTTGGTCATTGTATAAAAATCTTTGTCTTATGTACTGTTTGGTGTTATTTGTTGTAAAGATTGGATTTAGCTATTTCCTGATTGTAACAATGAAGATACTTAGTTTAACAAAATCAGGAATGTCTTGGGAACTTTAAATTACTCCACCCTACTTAGATGTACTTTAGGGGAGATAAAGTTGTAATATCCTGATTGAACAATGCAGGTACTTAACTCTTACCTTATTCTGGGTCTTGGCATTAGAGTTTGAAGGTAATTTCCATCCTTTAAGACACTATAGCTATAACCTGGGTGTGAGAAGGCTACCCAAACTCCTCATACTGTGGAGGCCCTTCTTAACTCACATCAAACAGCCTTTTGGGCTAGCATGCTAACCAGACTTGAGTCATCACTTCTATTTTATGATTGGTAAAATTTTGGTATTTGAGGTAAAAAATCTTGGGACTATAACTAATATTATTTTGAGTTTTGAATTCAGATATAGTTGTCTGGTGGGTCATTAAGTCAATAATAATCCACCACAAGAGAAAAAGCTACAAATCACTCAGAAGTGTGATCCTGAATCCCTGACAGGTGAAGGTTCTTATCTTGAAAAAGTTGAGAGGACAATCTCAGCATCTGAGATGGGATTGTTGACTGGGAAAAAAACACAGAACTATTAAATAGTCAGAAAAACCACTCTTTAATTAAGGAAAGGGGTACAGTACTGAATTAGGCTTCCATACAGAACTTTGCACCACACACCCATGCAGAGTCCAAGGATTGAACTCTGATTGCTCTGGTCACTGACCCCTGAGAATGCCAACCCTGCTGGAATGGACAATTCCAAAGAGCCATTAAAGTTGGGAAGCTTAACTACCTTTCTAGGGTAACATGGAGACTGAGGATGAGAGGGACAGTTGATTGACTTTACAATGGTAACAAAGGAAAATGAGGAGTCCCAGACAGGAATAACAGTGAGGTACTGATGCTTTACAATGGTCACAAAAGGGAAAGATCCAGCCTTCCCACTTAAACTACTTTAAAGTCTATTGTTAGTCTGAGACTCCTGAAGTTGGACTTTCCCTCCCCAAGAAACTCTCTTGGAATGTGGTCAAAACTGGGGCTTTCATCTTTAAGCTAAGTAACCTGGGGGTCAATAAATCTTTCTAGGCTACAAATTTGGGGGCTTCTAGATTCCATGTTGACAGGATCCTCCTGACTTAAGTGACTAGGAATGTTCCCTCCTGATTATTTCTGAGTCTGGCTGTGAGGTGGAACTGCTACTGCATGCCTGGTTGTTAATCGTCCTCCAAATGTATCTACTATAGCAAGTGGTATGTAAAACTGAAATTTTCTGGAGTTTCAGGGCTAGAGAAACATATTTTCAAGATCGAACTCAATTGTATTAAGTCTTGTTTCTGGCAGGTTTTGGCAGATTTTAATCTATGAATCTCTAGAAGTGATTTGGAACCAAAGATGCAAAGCCTCCTTTAAAGCTGTCCTGAGAATGAAACCAATTACAGATTCCCGAGAAGATATTCAGGAACCAGATAGGGGACATCTGGGACTCCAAATATGGAGAGTCAATGTTGAGAATGAGCACTAGGACACAAGGAGACTTGATCTATAACCTGACTTGCTAAAAAGTAGAGTCCCCACACTGAAAGTCTTTTCCTTTCCTTCTGTGGGAGGGGAAGGGGCCAAAATGGAGAATGTCAGGACCCCAAAGTGAACCCAGCATCCCTTTGGGACTCCCTTAAGTCCTTCCCTCCTTTGGGCAGCTGGTGGTATTCTCTCATATCCCCTTTGTTCTTACTGTTTCTTCTCTTGCCATTCTCATCTCTGATTCATGCCCCTATGCAGCATGAAGCAGTTCCAGAAGACTAAGACTTTGCTCCAATCTCAGGGCTGGGCCCTATGTTATTTGAAGGGGGCAATGATGTGGCAGGCTGTCAGGTTGATGTACAGATGTTGACAGGTTGCTATAAGGATGTAGGCAGGAGTTCTGCAACTGACCAATCAGCACGGGCACAGCAAACTAGGAACTTTCCCTCCTTTGTAGTCAGTGCAGAATCAGGCACCCCCAGAGTGTTTAACATATCATTAGCATCCCATTTAGATTTTGGTTTGCTCCCCACAATATGGGGAAACAAGGTGAACTATGGGTAAGATCACCCACACCAAGATGCACTATAGGTAAAGTGACGGACGTCAGTTCCTTGGGACGACAAATGACTCCTTCCTTAGAAATGAAGCAATGGGGGGTGGGGGGGAGGAAAAGAAAATGATCTTTAACGAATAATGCTTGGAAATGATCAAATAAAATATATTAAAAAAAAAAAGAAGATATGAAAAAAAAAACAAAACAGAGAATAAAATCTGAAAATAAAAAAAAAGAAATGAAGCAATATAAAAAGCATTTCTGAAAACCTCTCAGAGCCTTCCCATCACTTGGGCCACTCCTTCTTCAGGGCCATTTCAAGTCTTCCTCCCTCTTTCAGTAAAGCTTGTTCTCTCACCATGGAGATTGCCTGATTCTTCGGACAAGACCCTAATTTTGTCCCTCCCTCCACATCATGTACTTTTGTTATTTCTTGATTGAGAAAATTTAATGACAAAAAGCTATGTCAAAGAATTTGCATTATTAATCACAATTGTATCTGCATATATTTGAATAATAATAGATATATCAGCTACACCTTCTTAAGTTCATCTATACAAAGCATATTTGTTTATTCATTGATTCTCAGAACTCTGTATATAGCTTGGTTGTATAGTTATTGTCTCCCACAATAGATTATGAGCTCCTGGGAGGGAAAAGACTGTATTTTGCCTCTTATTTTTTTATCCCCAGCACTTTGCAGGGTGGCATGTACCCAGAATTTAATAAATGTTTATTGATTATTAATTGATTATTATTACTGATCTTGTGTAGACTGAGGCTCCCTCCAGGGTAAAGAGTTACAGGTAGGAATTACTAATGTAGTCTAACATCTCCTTGCCCCCTTATTATTTATGAGAAAATTGAGTCCCAGAGTAATAAAAAGACAGGATTGAGGTTTTACCTCTATTATGTGTTGGAGTAGGGCTTGAATTTATCTTGAACTGAAAGTTTCATGTTCTATTATAGGGCACTTCCTCACCTATGTCTTTACTCACATATAATCATAGTATCATAGATTTGTATCTAAAAGGGAATTTAGAAGTCATTAGGTTAAACCCCTTCATTATGAAGATGATTAAACTGAGCGAGAATGGTTAAATGATTTGCACATGGTATCACGTAGGAAATAAGTGTCTAAGGCAGAATTTGAAATGAAGTCTTCCTGCCTCCTAGTCAAACACTCTTATCACTACCTGACTGCCTAAGAGCTGGGATTTTAACTGTTAATCCTAATGTTAAAAATAATTAACCATAGAAGGTTGAGCTAGAAGGGGTTTTAGAGATCATTGAGTTCAAACTCATCATTTCACAAATGGGACACTGAAGTCCAAATCCGTGAAGTGACTTGCCTACAGTCACAAAGGTCATTGAACTATGGAAGTCCAGGTTGGACACTGGAACTCTGGAGTAGTAGCTGGTTTTGGTTTTTTTTTCTACATTAGAAGATATGCCAGTTCAAAGAAACCTAGAGGTATTAGAGTTCCCCAAAATCCAGCTGTAGATATGGATAAATTGGATGTTTGAAGAAAGAGCTTGGGTGAAATTAGTGAGAAACAGGAAGAATAGTAATCAACAAGATGGTAATCATACCACTGTTTAATAGCACTTTTCTTTAACATGAAGTCAATAAATTATTTCTTTAACATGAGGCCAATAAATTCATTTCTATGTGGTTTCCTTTTTATTTAATTTTATTTTGCCAATTTAGAACATTTTTCCTTGCTTACAAGAATCATATTCTTTCCCTCCCTCCTCTCTCCCCACCCTTCCAGTAGCCAATGCACAATTCCCCTCTGTATTACATGTGTCCTTGATCAGAACATATTTCCATGTTGTTGGTGTTAGCACTAGGATGTTCATTTAGAGTCTACATCCCCAATCATATCCCCTCGACCCATGTATTCAAGCAGTTGTTTTCTTCTGTGTTTCTGCTCTCACAGTTCTTTCTCTGGATGTGGATAGTGTTCTTTCTCATAGATCCCTCAGAGTTGTTCAGGATCACTGCATTGCCACTAATGGAGAAGTCCATTACATTCAATTGTACCACAGTGTATCAGTCTCTGTGTACAATGTTCTCCTGGTTCTGCTCCTTTAGCTCTGCATCAGTTCCTGGAGGTCATTCCAGTTCCCAAGGAATTCCTCCATTTTATTATTCCTTTTAGCACAATAGTATTCCATCACCAACATATACCACAATTTGTTCAGCCATTCCCCAATTGAAGGGCAGCCCCTCATTTTCCAATTTTTTTGCCACCACAAAGAGCGTAGCTATGAATATTCTTGTACAAGTCTTTTTCCTTATTATCTCTTTGGGGTACAAACCCAGTAGTACTATGGCTGAATCATAGGGCAGACAGTCTTTAACCACCCTTTGGGCATAGTTCCAAATTGCCCTCCAGAATGGTTGGATCAATTCACAACTCTACCAGCAATGCATTAATGTCCCAACTTTGTCACATCCCCTCCAACATTTATTACTTTCCTTTATTATCATGTTAGCCAATCTGCTAGGTGTGAGGTGATACCTCAGAGTTGTTTTGATTTGCATCTCTCTGATTATCAGAGATTTAGAACACTTTTTTCATGTGCTTATTAATAGTTTTGATTTCTTTTTTTAAAAAAAACATTATTTTATTTGGTCATTTTCACACATTATTCATTGGAAACAAAGATAATTTTCTTTTCCTCCCCCCTCCCACCACCCCTCCCATAGCTGACACATGATTCCACTGGGTTTGATGTGTGTCCTTGATTCGAACCCATTTTCATGTTGTTGGTATTTGCATTAGGGTGTTCATTTAGAGTCTCTCCTCAGTCATGTCCCTTCCACCCCTGTAGACAAGCAGTTGGTTTTCCTCGGTGTTTTTACTCCCACAATTTGTCCTCTGCTTGTGGCTAGTGTTTTTTTCTTCTAAATCCCTGCAGAATGTTCAGGAATGTTGTATTGACTCTAATGGAGAAGTCCATTATGTTCGATTATACCACAGTGTTTCAGTCTCTGTGTACAATGTTTTCCTGGTTCTGCTCCTTTCGCTCTGTATCACTTCCTGGAGGTCGTTCCAGTCTCCATGGAACTCCTCCACTTTATTATTCCTTTTAGCACAGTAGTATTCCATTTTGCATCCCCTCATTTTCCAATTTTTGGCCACCACAAAGAGCGCAGCTATAAATATTCTTGTACAAGTCTTTTTCCTTATCTCTTTGGGGTACAAACCCAGTGGTGCTATGGCTGGATCAAAGGGCAGACAGTCTTTTAGCTCCCTTTGGGCATAGTTCCAAATTGTCCTCCAGAATGGTTGCATCAATTCACAACTCCACCAGCAATGAATTAATGTCCCCACTTTGCCACATCCCCTCCAGCATTTATTACTTTCCTTTGCTGTAATGTTAGCCAATCTGCTAGGTGTGAGGTGATACCTCAGAGTTGTTTTGATTTTCATCTCTCTGATTATAAGAGATTTAGAGCACTTTTTCATGTGCTTATTAATAGTTTTGATTTCTTTGGCTGAAAACTGCCTGTTCATGTCCCTTGCCCATTTATCAATTGGAGAATGGCTTGATTTTTTGTACAATTGCTTTAGCTCTTTATAAATTTGAGTAATTAGACCTTTGTCAGAGGTTTTGTTATGAAGATTGTCTACCAATTTGTTGCTTTCCTTTTAATTTTGGTTTCATTGGTTTTGTTTGTACAAAACCTTTTTAATTTAATGTAATCAAAATTATTTATTTTACATTTTGTGATTTTTTTCTAACTCTTGCTTGGTCTTAAAATCTTTCCTTTCCCAATGGTTTCCTTTTCAAAAGATGTTGTCAGACTGATTTCCAAAAAGTGGTCTGAGAATATTAAACTCCTGGTAATTATTCACCATAATAAAGTTTAAATTTATGTTATGATGAATTTTCCAGAGAGTTGTTTTAACAATTACAATTCAGGGAGATCAATGGAGTGGATTAGATACACAATATACAGGAGTAAATGACCTTAGCAACCTATGTTTGATGAACTCAAAGATCCCACAACTTTTGGAATAAGAACTCACTATTTAACAAAAACTTCTGGGAAGATTGGAAAACAGTACGGCAGAAGCTAGGTATAGACTGATATATCACACCCTGCAGCAAGGTAAGGTCAAAATGGACATATGATTTAGATATAAAGAGTGATAATATAACTAAATTAGGGGAACACAGAATAGTTTACATGGGCAGATTTTTGGAGAAGGGAAGAATTTATGACCAAACAAGAGACAGAGAGTATTATAAGATGTAAAGAATAATTTTGATTATATTAATTTAAAAAGCTTTTGTACAAAAAACATAAAAAACCAAAATTAGAAGGGAAGCAACAAACTGGGGGGAAAATTTATAACAAATGTCTCTGTTAAAATTCTAATTTCTCATATTTATAGAAAACTAAGTAAAATATATAAGAATGCAAGTTATTCCCCAAATGATAAATGTTAAAAGATATGAATAGGCAGTTTACTGATGAAGAAATCAAAGTTATCAGCAATCATATGAAAACATGTTCTAAATAACTCTTGATTAGAGAAATTCAAGTTAAAACAACTCTGAGGTACCACTTCATACCTATCAGATTAGCCAATATGCGTGTAAAGGAAAGTGGCAAATGTTGGAGAAGATGTAGCAAAATTGTGACACAGTGCATCATTGGTAGAGTTGTGATGGGCAGTTTGGAACTGTGCCCAAACAGCTATAATACTGTGCATGCCCTTTGATCTGGTAATACCACCACTGGGTCTGTATCCCAAAAAGATAATTAAAAAAAGGGAGAAAGGACGTACTTATACAAAAATATTGTTGTGGCAAAGAATTGGAAATTGAGGAAATGTCCATGAATTAAGGAATGGATAAAAAAATTGTGGTACATGTTGGTGATGGAATGCTATTTGTGGCATAAGAAATGATAAGCAGGATGATTACAGAAAAAAGCTGGAAAGGTCTGCAGGAAATGATGCAGAGAAAAATAAGCAGAACTGGGAGAATATTGTACACAGTAACAGCGATATTGGGTGATGATTAACTGTGAAAACTTGACTGCTCTCAGCAATGTACTGATCTGGGATAATCCTAAAAGACTTATAATAGGGATTCTTATCTACCTCCAGAAAAATAAAAGAACACTGTTGGAGTTGTCTTTCCCATCAGTGTAGCTTTGATTTTATTTTGGGGTTTTGGTTAGGTATGACTTTGCTCACATCAGTGATGAATAGAGAGCTGTGATTTGCATGACAATAAAAATAGGATTAAAGAATTAACGTTCATAATACTGAATTTCCAGAGCCACTTAGTTCATAAGTGGAATACTATGAATTACTGCCTTCTAGAGGAATGCAAAGAAAAAAAAATAAACAAGAAGATTTTATTTTAACCAATGTTTTTCTGTAGGCAGCAGAGCAAATGAAATACATTAAAAAAAAAAAAACTCCATCAGTTTGCACACCCAAGAAACTCTGACTATTGTTCCTCAGAGGAATTTTTGTAGATGTTATGTCATGTGAGAAGTAGCTGTAGGCCAGCTTATTGCAGAATACCATGTCATATTATCCAATTACATATTATAGTCATAGGTAGATAACATATACAGATGCTATTGACATGTTATATCATTATCAATATGTTATTGTTATGTACATTATTAACTATAGCAATACAGGCATGTTTTGTTTTTACAATACAGGTATGCAACATATATATACATGTTACACACAAGTATGTGATATACATACATGTGTTATAGTAATAGCTCTATACACATATAATGAACTGGAAATGCAGCGTGTTCTTAGTAGAGAAAGCAGTGGAGAATACCTAAGTTTAAATCTTGACTGCAATTTCTCTGAATGGTCTTGAGGAAATCACTTTTCTTCAGTTTTCTCATTTGTAAAGTGACTGATGGAGTTGTAGTACTAGGTCTCTACTATCAGTCTAGCTCTAACAATGAAGGAGTTCCCTCCTCTTTCCCCAGCACCAAAGGTAAATGGAGTGTGCTAATAGTATTTGCACAACAATAGTTAGTGAAAGTAGGAAGCTCTATGCTAGCCTCTATCTCCCTGTATGTGTGTCAGTCTGTCTCTCCTCTACCTGGAAAGCCACTGAGCTCTCCAAGCTTGACTACTTTACATTTTAGGTTGAAAATTAGATGGAAATATCCCAGAGGTTTTGGTCTCCCTCCCCAAAGGTGATGGGGAAGTTGTTCCGGATAGTGGCGTTGTCAGCCCTCTAGTAGGACTCTCTGTATCCCAGGCTACACAGTTCTTTAGCGGGTTGCTGTGGGGAAAGAGTAGAATGAACTGATGGACATTGGGGGGCGGGGGGAAGGTGATGGGCAGAGGGGGCGGGGGCTACTTTGCCCCACTTCCCCACTCCACCCCATTTTGCATTTTCCTATTGGTTAAAATATCCTAGAAGGGCGGAGCCTGAGACCCCATTCTCCACCTCATCTTCAGCCAGCTTGCCTGACTCCTCTTTAAGTGAGCCAGGCAGGTGCCTCCGGCTGAGAACTTTGTGTGAATATTGGAGTCCAAATCTCAAAGTTTTTCTGACTGACTGCTCCATCTCTCCATCCATCCATCCGTCTAAACATCCATTCGTCCACCTCTGCCTTCTTTTTCCCCAGAGCTGGGGAGGGTCTCTCCGGAGAGAGACATATCCTTGACTTGGGACTTGGTGGAGACTCGAAGAAGGTCGAATCGAAGAGCAGCCGGAATCGAAGAGAAGGCAAGGGGTCGGGAGGATCACTCCTAGGAATAAAAAGTAACCGTGGAACTCAGCCCGGTCCCTTTGCTAATAGTTTCGACCATGCAGAGCTGTGTCAAGTGGTGGTGGGGACTGCGCCTCAGCCGGGGGGTGGCGGCGGCCACAGGACGCCACTTACCCGCAGGTCCCACGGGGCTGAGTCCCGCTGGGGCACGCTGGATGCAGCCGGGCCGAGACTGCAGCAGCGGCGGAGGCGACCGCAGCCCTAACCCTGGAGCCACTGTGACCTCCCGACACATTGAACAGTTACTCCCTAGGCACGATGACTTCTCCGAGAGGCACATTGGTCCGAGAGACAAAGAGAAGAGGGAGATGCTGCGGACCTTAGGGCTGGCGGTAAGGACCCTGGAACCTTCCAATTCCCCTTTCCTTCTGTTCATCCCTGGCTTTCCCTTCTCCCCTCAGTTGCCTCCAGTCCTCCTTTCTCCCCTCTCCCCACCCACCTCCCTATTTCGCGGTCTCTGCCCCCTCTCTTACTTCTACTCAGTTACTGCCCCTAGGACCCCGGGCCCTAACTCCTCCCCATCTCTCCTAGGGAGCACCACTTTCGTCCTCCCGGGGTGGCTTTCTCCCTTTCCTCTGGCTCTGCCCCTTAGCCATGGAAACCTTGAAACTTCCTAGGTCGCCTAGATAAGAAGGTTGTTTCCTAGGAAAGCGGTTCCTTTTCAAGAATTAGTGGCGAATTCGGGAAGGTATTCCCGCCTGGTAAACCAAGTTCCATTAGGGGAGAGAATCTGCCCTTTTCGACTGCTGATGCACAATGAAGGCTTTTGTTGTGTTTGCTTAAAGAGTTTCAAACTCTTTAATGGATTCCCCACCAGCCTTTATGGATTTAAGAAATGCAAAGGCAATTCTCAAAGAAACAGGCCTATTCATATTGGCTTTTCTCTGTGTTCCTGGTTCTCTTTTAAATCTAGAGTGTTGACGAATTGATTGAGAAGACAGTCCCTGCCAGCATCCGCTTGAGAAGACCCTTGAAGATGGAGGACCCTGTTTGTAAGTGAACTAGGGCAGTTATCAGGAGACTTCTGAGAAATTTCACTTAGTTCTTGCTGCCTTTGGGATAACTAATCCGCTCCACAATTGTTTAAGAGGAAGGATTTAGTCTCATTTCAGTTTTATTACTGCTCAAGACTGTGTATCTGATTATTAAAACAGAGTACCTAAGAGAGGAATTAGCAGTAAGGTGGGAGTGGGGAAATTGAAGGAGGAAGTCCTTGAAATGAATTAAAAATATTAAAAAATCATTTTAATTTAATCAAAGTTTCCTCCCATCCCCCACTCCCAAGTCAGTTGAGTCTATTAAGAAGTACCTTTGGTATGACAAACATACTCTATCAACATTTTAATTCATAGACTAAGGTAAGATAAAGCCATTATTTGCTGTTTTTAACCTGAAAGCATTTAAATGTTTAGAAGCACCCTAGAATGAATTTGAGAGAAGCTGTTTGCTTCCTTTTCCCTCCCTGGAGCTTTGGATTGACTATTTCAGATTTAAATCCAATTGACAATCAAATACATTTATCTCCTTTGGTACTTTGGTGACATTGGGCTACTTGCTCTAACCAGACTACTAGATTTTCCTCAGCAAAGTACTGTCTTTTTAAGTACTATAGTTGGGAATTTAAAAGAAAGGAAGCTGTACCCAATTTTAAATGATAAAGATAGTACCTCTTCTACCTCAGAATGCCTTTAAAGATGGAGGGTAGCTGTTTTTTTCAAGTTTTAGGTCCAGATGTACACATTAGACACACATACTACATTGGACCTAGGAGTCAGGGAGACAAGTTCAAATTCAGCCTCAGAAACTTAATGGAAATTGTATGACACTAAATAACCTCTTTCTGTTTCAGTTTTTTCATCTGTAAGGTGGGGATAAAATAAAAGTACCTACTTCACTGGGTAGTTTATGAGGGTAAAATTATATAATATTTGTAAAGCCCTCTCAATCCTTACAAACTATATAAATGCTAGTTATTATTACTGTAAGAATTGACTCCCTTCAATAAGTTTCTAATGAGGGATCTTGTCCCTCTATAATAGAGCTCTGAATAGTAATAACATTTTTATAGCACTTTGAGGCTTGCAAAATGCTTCCTGTCTTATTTGTTCTTCACAACAAATTTGTGAGTTAGATACTAAAGGTATTAGAGTTAAAAAAAATAGCTAGCAAGTACATATAGCTACAAAATTTGCAGGTTTTCCATGTTTATCTCATTTCATTTTTTTTAACCTTCTGACTTAGAATTCATACTGCAAATTGGTTCCAAGGCAAAGGAAGGGTAAGGGCTAGGCAATTGTGGTTAAGTGACTTGCCCAGGGTCACAAGATTTACACAGATTGCACAGGGTCTTGAGATCAGATTTAAACCCAGGATCTCCCTTCTCTAAGCCTGGCTCTCAATCAACTGGTCTACTTTAACTGCCTCCTTTAGTATCAATTTTAAGACTGAAGAATGGCAAGGGTTAGGCAGTTGGGGTTAAGTAACTTGCTAGGACATGCCTGAGTCCAGATTTGAGCCCAAGACCTGTTTTTTTATTTTTTTATTTTTTATTTTTATTTTGCATAAAATAGGTCTCTCCTCTGCCAATAAAATAAAACAAATCCCTTTCAGTTCTAAAATCCTATGATTCTCTCTCTAAAAAAATTAAAAAAAAATTTTCCATTAATAAAAGTATTTTCTGGGGGCAGCTGGGTAGCTCCCAGTGGATTGAGAGCCAGGCCTAGAGACAGGAAGTCCTAGGTTCAAATCTGGCCTCAGATACTTCCCAGCTGTGTGACCCTGGGCAAGTCACTTGACCCCCATTGCCTAGCCCTTACCACTCTTCTGCCTTGGAACCAATATACAGTATTGATTCTAAGATAAAAGGTAAAGGTTTTTTTTTTTTTTAAGTATTTTCTCTCGCCTACCTCCCATCTTTTCTCCAGTGGAAGAAAAAAAGAACAAAATCCTTGTAACATATATATAGCCAATTAAAATAAATCCTATACAGGCCAGATTTAAAAAAAATGTTTCTCATTCTGTGTATTTAGTCCATCACCACGTCAGGAGGTAAGTAGCATCAGTCCTCTTGCATCATGGTTAATCATTATGTTTTTCAGAGTAATAAAGACTTTTCACGTTGTTTTTATACTTTGAAGCTACAGTATAAATTATTGTCCTTGTCATGCTTACTTCACTCTACATCAGTTCATACAAATCTTCCAAGGCTTCTTTGAAACCGTCTCTTTCCCAATTTCTAATAGCATAGCATAATAGTATTCCATTAAGTTGTTATACCATACTTTGGTAAGTCATTCTCCAATAGATGGAGAATGCATCTCCTAATGTTTCAGGAGCTGCTATAAAAAATATTTGTGTGTGTGTACACACTTCTCTCTCTGTTCTTTTTCTCTCTCTTTGATCTTTTTTTGGGCGTGTATCCTTAATAGAGATATCACTGGGTATGTCTTGAACCTATCTCTGCTAACTGATTTGTTTAGAAATGGATTTTTGTTGGCCTCAGACACTTCCCAGCTGTGTGACCCTGGGCAAGTCACTTGACCCCCATTTCCTAGCCCTTACCACTCTTCTGCCTAGGAGCCAATACACAGTATTGACTCCAAGATGGAAGGTAAGGGTTTTAGGGAAAAAAAAATGGATTTTTGTTCATCTAAGTCATTGTAATGCAATAGAAATCTCTCTGAATTTGAATCAGAGTTCTGGTACTTACTACCTGCCTAGCCTTGGGCAAATCATGTCTGCAGGGTTGTTTCCTCCTCTGTAAAATGAAGTTTCTCTAAGGTCCCTTCCAACTCTAGAACCTACACTCCATTTCAAGAAACTCTTCTCTGGAATTTGTAATTAGTTTTAAAAATGAAGTATTATTCCTTTGGAAAGCAATTCCCTTTTAGTCAAGATTTGACTGTGGTAGCTTGCTTCCATGAGAAGATTTTATCACAGAAATTAGAGACGATATATTTAACTTGATTAGGTACTTGAAAAGTTATCTTGAGATTAATTGGTTTTGGGAACCTGTTAATGTCTCATTTTTGAGCTCCACCCTACTCTGTTTTGCTTGAATCATTTGAACATAAAGGAATTTAGATCCACCTTCCCCCAGCCTAGCTTCTCTCTCTTTGGTAGTGTGCTTATGATAAGCAATTTGCAATTTGAGTGTAAACTTTAAACCCTGAAGCCTCTGTGGGGTTCTGGGCCAGTTCAATCTGGTTGGATTGGGATAAGCTCCCAGAACACGGAGAAACACACATACACACACACACACACACACACACACACACACACACACAGCCTTAAGTACCAGAGTACTAGATCCTGGAAAAGTCTCGTTTTGTTTATGAATAAAGCACTTGGTAAATAGCTGGTTTCTCAGAAATGTAATGTTCTTTACTTGGGATGCATCAGAAGTGCATTGTTCCCCCTGATTCTTAGACTGGGCCTGAATGATGTACAATGAAAGTCTGTATCTTGGCAAGAGTAAAGTACACAGGGGCAGGAATGGCGCTGTTTCAGGTGAGTGGCAGAACAAAATCTGATTTGACAAAAATCTTTCCAAACTGGATCCTGTACCAAATGTTCACGGGAGTAGCCGCTTGCCTTCCAACAGCTTTATGGCTGAGGACAAAGGACTAAGTATTAAAACTGAATGCCAGAAGGGACATTAGGGATCATCTAATCGGACCTCCCCAGCTCCAGATAGATGAGGTAACTGAAGGCTAGAGTGGGCGATGATTCCATTAGGTCCACATGGATAGTCAGTTTCTCAGGACTTAAACCTAGGTTCCATAATTCCAGTACTTCTAAAAAAATGTATTTCTTCCAAAATAATTTTAAGTTGACTGAAGATAGAGGAAAAGGGCACTAAATGCGTTGGGAGAGTCAGGAAAGGCTATATATAGGAGGTGGTACTTGATCCAAACTTTGAAGGAAGCCAGGGGTTCTGAGAGGCGGCTGGTAGGGTGGTGGTCAGAGCAGTGCTCCTGGGGTCAGGAAAATATATGTTCAATCCAGTTTTAGACACGTAACTGTGTGACCTTGGGCAAATCCCTTAATCTCTCTCTGCCTCACTTTTCTCATCTGTAAAATGAGGATAATATAATACCTGCCTCCCAGGGCTGTTGTGAAGATCAAATGAAATTATATTTCTAAAGCACTTGGCACAGTGTGTGGCACATAGTAGGTGCTTAGTAAATGGTTCTTCTTTGGTCTTTTCCTAAAAGTGAAGAAGGGAGTGCACTTTAAGCATGGAGGCTAGCTTCTGCAAAGTCAAGGAAACAGGAGATTGAATGTATGGCTAACATCAAGTAGGGTAGTTTGACTGGGATATAAAGTGTGTGAAAGATAATTAAGGATCCCTTCATGTCTAAATTCTAGGATCCTAAATTCTATGTCCTAAGATGGCTGAGTGCTTTGGAAAAGCATAAGAACCTACTACATCTACCTTATGCCTCAGTTTACCCTAGATACCCTGGGTCTGGAGTGACTCCAGTTACTAGTAGACTAGGTAGGGAAAAGGAAAGGACAGTGTTGCATAATCTTATTGGAAGTGTTGTGTCACACAAATTTTGTAAGGGCATTCTCCTGAGCTAACCCAGAGATTACCTGGGATCAGGCCAGTGTCCTTCCTCATCTCCTTTAACCCCCAGGTTGATTACAAATCTGGGTTATGGCCACTTATTAACTTTTTCATTAGGAAAAAAAATTAAATTATTCCCTGGGGCAGTCTATCTGTGGATTCTGTTTTTTTTTTTTTTAAACCCTTAGTTTCCATCTCAGAATCAATACTGTATTTTGATTCTAAGGCAGAAGAGTGGTAAGTTTTAGGCAATGAGGGTTAAGTGACTTGCCCAGGGTCACACAGCTAGGAAGTATCTGAGGCCATATTTGAGTCCAGAACATCTCATCTCTAGTTGTCCCTTCTGTGGATTCTTAAACTCATGGTAGGACTATTTTCCTTGACTACTACTGCCCTTCTAACACTCAACCTGTGAGGATTATTGTTTTTTATTTTTATGCTCATATTGATAAAATCATAGATATGGAGTAACAAGAAGGAATCTGATGGAACGTTATCTTTTTGGCCATGCACTTTGCAGTGATCATATTGTTGGGACAGATCATGGGATTTTAGGACTGGAAATGATCTTAAGGGACCAGTTAATGCAAAGTCATTATTTTACAGATGAGGAAACTGAAGGCCACAAAAGGAAAGCATCTTGTTTCATGTTATCAAGCTGTTAAATGGCAAAGCAAGTGCTCAAAATCCAGTTTTTGAATTTTAAGTCTGGCATCCTCCCAGGTCATGTCCTTGGTCATGGGAGATGTTCTTTGGACTTCTCTCAGAGCCAACCTAGTTGCATGGTGCATGCCATTCTAGTGATTTTTACCAAATAAAGCAATCAATAAATATTTGTCAAGCCTCTGCCATAGGCAGGACATCATGCTAAGAGCTGAGAATACAAAAAGAAGCAGAAGACCTTCAAGGAGTTCACAATCTAATAGAGGAGACAACATGCAAACAAACATATAAAAAGCGAACGATGTACAGGATAAATAAAAGTTTCCAACCTAAAGCAAATTAGAAGCAGCAAATTAAAATGCAGACATCTCATGCTGTTGTGATGAGGACAGCAAGAAATCATATAGCTGACAGCCAGGGTGCTCCTTTGATCTTTAAAAAAAAAATCCTCACCATTAGAAAGGATAATAAATCATCCGAGTAAGGCTGCAGGGGGCTCACCTTTCATTTTTGTTAGTGAGGACTGTCTGGATCATTTCCATGTGGTTAAAGTCTGGGACTAGCTTTCAACTCAGACCAGATCAGGGGTGTTAATTTTGGACTCAATTAAGGTCAGTCAGGGAAGAGAGCAATAATTTAGTGTAATTCAGTTATATGAAGTTATATGAAGAAAAGTATATTGTTTGATTTCTACACTTGACACTGAAGGAAATTTAAAATTTGGCTAAGATACAGATAACTGTTATTCACAACATTACATGGTGTTTAGAGAGATGCAAATTAGAGAAATGTAAAAGTAAGGCCATGTTTCCTCTATATTTTCTTGGGTAACTAAGAGACACTTTTTTTTTTTGAGATTTCATTTTATTTTAATTAAATTTTTTTTGTGACGATACTTTATTTTACCAAATAACAAATTTCCACAGAAGTTTTTCAGTTAGGTGTTCCAAATTGTCTCCTTCCCTGCCTCCCCTCCCCTCTCCTGGCAAGCAATTCGATTTGTATCATCATATATCATGTATCATCATGAAAAACATATTTCCATATTGTTTATTTTTGAAAGAGAACAATCATATAAAACAAAACCCCAAATAAACTTAAGTGAAAAATCACATGCTTTGATCTGCATTTTGACGTCACCAGTTCTTTCTCTGAAGGTAGATAATATCCTTTGTCTTAAGTTCCTCAGTATTGTCCTAGATCTTTGTATTGCTGAGAGTGATTAAGTCTATCACAGTCAATCATTCCACGACATTGCTGTTACTGTGTACAGTGTTCTTCTAGTTCTGCTTATTTCACTGTGCATCAGTTCATGAAGGGCTTTCCAGCTCTTTCTGAAATCATCCAGGATGCACATTTCAGGCTTCTATAATTTCGTGATCTTATGTTTGTTATTCATGTCTGGATAGAGTTCACATGCAGCCAGGAGGAGTAGGTTGAGAAAGCTGACCTTGAAATACAGAAGGCTTGGTTTCAGATCTGCATGTGTGTACTAGTGTGCGACAATGGTCAAATCATGAAACTCACTGCCCCCAAGTAATTGTTTAAAGCAAATGACAGATAACTCAAAAAAATCGGGGAGGGAGGTTTCACCTATGGTGATGAAATCACAAGTCCAGACTGGAAAAAAATCCAAAGAAGTGATTAAATTTCTCTTACAGTCATTTTATGTTGATTTCAAAGAGAACAGACTTGGGGGAGAAGTAGCAACCCATGGTCCTTTTTGTTGCTTTTCCAATCTGAAAGGTACTGTATTTCATGCTGGCAAAGAAAAATACCAGCATGTGTTCCTTCTTCGTGTTCTAAGAATTTTCTAATCAGCCTCTAATAGAAGAGAAATACAGTGGAATAGTGAAAAGAGAACAAAATTCTGACTCTACCTTTTACTTGTTGTATGACTTTAGAAGAAAGGAAAGAGACAAGCATATATTAAGCAACAGATATGTGCCAGGCACTGTTGAGCTCTTTATAAATATTTCATTTGATCTGCACAATAAATTTGGGGGGTAGGCACTATTATCTCCATTTTAGAGCTAAGGAAATTAAGGCAGAGAGCAGTTAAGGGACTTATCCATGGTCACACAACTAGTAAATGTCTGAGGCTAGCTTTAAACTCAGATCTTCCTATCATCAGATGTAGAATTCTCTCTACTGTTCTACCTAAGTGCCTCTAATTTAAAAGCCATTTAATCTCCCTGTCTATATCCTCATCTGTAAAATTGGAGGGGTGTTTGCATTCTTCTACCACTAATCCTATAAAAGTTAGCTGGAAATCATATTGGAGGCTGCTACAAGATACCAGTGTCAGTAGAGCTGCAGACCCTTTTTCTCTGGTAGCTCATTAAAATACATTCTGTCCATTGCTCTACTTTTAACCTTATAGGGAACAAGAATACATGCTGTAAGAGATACAGAAGGGAAGGAAATGACACTCCATCATTTCCCTTCTAATATGTGGATTCTTATTTCAAAGATGGGAGTCTTAGCATGTAGCATGAATCCCTATGAACTTGTGAGAAAAGATGGCCCCTGGGAGAAGTCCAAGAAGGTACCAAACTGCCCTGACAGTCTCCAAGTCAAAAAGAGTGATATGGAGATGAAGAACAGGCTTTCACTCCATGTTGTAGATATATCCTATTCCTGACAGCTGTGTAAATTTGAATCTTAACATCTGGATGAGAAGAAAAGCAGTCTATTCTCTAATTATGTCGGAGAGGAGAAGGGATGGCAGGAGAACTGAAAAGCATAGATTAGGTGCTTCAGATTCCTTGCATTAGAATGAGGTCCAGAAAAGAATTCAAGTTCCAGGGGACTGTGGGATGGGCAAATGAACAGGGGAAGAAAGAAGGTGAAAAAGATGCCAGCATAACATAGAATACACCACCATAAACAATACCACCAGCAGCCATAGAACTATAAAAATTGGAACTAGAAGAGATTTTGCTGTTTTAATTGTTTCAGTTTTGTCCAATTCTTTTTTTTTTTTTTTGAGATTTGCCAGATCCATAGGAATTTGGAAGTAAATTTAATTGTTCAAGTGTTTGAGCTGAGTCACTTCCATTCTACAACAAAATATCAGCAAAGGACTTCACTATCGCAACTCAATGATGGTACTCTCTCTATATTTACAGGCCAAGGACTACCAGAATTAAGCTTCAAAAGACATAATTGTCCAATTCTTAATGACTGTATTTTGGGTTTTTTTAGCAAAGATAATGAAATGGTTTGTGATTTCCTTCTCCAGCTCATTTTACAGAGGAGGACCTGAGACAAATAGGGTTAAGTGACTTGCCCAGGGTCACACAGTGAGTATCTGAGGGTGGATTTAAACTCAAGATGATGTCTTCCTGCTTCCAAGCCCACTGCTGCATTCATTATACCACCTAGACCTTAGAGATCATTTATTCCAACTTTTTAACTTTGAAGATGAAATTTACAGAAGTAGTGGAGTTGGAATTTGAACACAGGTCCTTGAGTCCAAACTCTATATCCATTGAATTTGTCATTAATGACATTTATTTTAAGGTAAATTGGCAAGCCAAGAGAGAGAGAGAGACAGAGAGAGAGAGAGTCAAAGAGACAGAGAGAGAGAGAGGGAGAGAGACAGACAGACAGACAGACAGGGAGAAACAGACAGACAGACAGAGAGAGAGAGAGAGAGAGAGAGATTGATTCATGGGGTACCAGAGCGTAAAGGGACCTGTAAAATAACAATAGCTATATCCTATATATCACAAGTTTGTGGGAGGGTCAAATGACATAATGTGACAAAAGTACTTTACAAAGATTCAATGTAATGAAAAGATTAAAGGACCTGAGATTGAGGCAGCTTGATTTAAGAAGAATACAAGGGTTGGCATCTGGAGACAGGGTCAAATGATAGCTTTGACACTTGTTAATAGTTTAATGGAGGCCAAGTCACCCTGTCCAAGCCTCAGTTTCCTCATTTATAAAATGGAATAATGCTTTCATTGACCTACCTCATACAATTTATATGAATTTTTATAAACATTTTAAAAATTTATTAAAATGAGCTCAAGACAGCAGAATTTGTTTCCTATTTATAAATTATTTATAGGGAAATGACTATCAGTTTTCTTTCTATTTTTTTATATCCCCTTCACTTAAAGTGAAATGATTCACTCTAGTATAAGATAAAGGAAAGAACACTGGAGATAATGAGCTCAAATTCTAGCTCTGCTACTTTTTACTTTTGCTATGGAATCCTGGGCAGCAAAGTGGTTAGTGCATTTGGCTTGAAGTCAGAAAGACCTGAATTCAAATCCTTTTTCAGACACTAACTGTGCTACCTTGACAAATCTGTGCCTCAGTTTCCTCATCTATAAAATGAGGACTATAATAATTTCTGTTTCATAGGGGTGTTGTGAGGTTCAAATGAGTTAATATATGAAAGTGTTCTGCAAACCTTAAAGCACCATATAAATTACTTTGTCTCCGTTAACTGTGGTTTTCTCCTCTATAAAATGAAGGGCTGTTCTCTAAAAGTCTCTACGTTCTCTACAGTTTCTGCTAATTCAAAATCTTATTGAGCCCTTCCGGTTTATTAAATTGTATTTTGATATTAGCTGGGCTTTGCTGGTTTCCTGGATCTGAGCAGACAGGTACAAAGGAAGCCTTTCCCAAATCAATAACAATTGTATGGATAAATTGGATGTGTGTGTATGTGTGTGTGTGTTACACATACACACATATTTAAAGTAAGACTGCAGAACTGGCAATTTCCTTTAAAAAGTTTTTCTTCATCAATGTCCTGGGACTTAATCTAGAAATGGAAGGTGCAAATATTATCTAGTCCAAGTCTTCTTGTTTTACAAAATAGGAAACTGAGGCCCAAAGAGCGGAAATGTCTTGCCCCAGATTAAACTGAGAACCAAATCCAGCATACTGAAAGAATTGTGCAATATGTAGTTTGAGAGGCAAATGGGCAGAAATTTGAGCACTTTAGAGAGGGACAGTTTTCTATAATAGAAAGGCAGGATGGTAAAGTGGAAATACCAACTGTATTTGGCATCAGTGGACCTTCTGCATAATTCTAGCTCTGCTGCTTACTTCCTCTGTGCTCTTTAACTCTCTGAGTTTCAGTTGCCTCATTTGTAAATTAAGGATGTTGGACTCATTGATATCTAAACTACATACACATGCTGAATGTTTGACTCTCTGCTCTGTACTTAACTAGTAGAGTGTCTGTGGGCAAGTCATTTACTTTTCAGTTTTTCATCTGTAAAATGGGGTTAATATTTTCACTATCTATATGGTAAGTCTATAGTATAGTAACAACAATTATTATTAAGGATGGTAACAACAATTATTTATCAGAGAATATTTGATCGTAAGGTGATGTATTTAGGGAATGTGAAACAGAAATCAGGCCAAAAATGATATTAAAGGGAAGAAAAGATTTTTCTGTAGGTGTTTTCTTTTTTTTTTAAGATTGTCAGAACAGAAAGGGACATTAGAGATAATTTAGTCCATTTCGCACATTAGAAAACTGAGGATGGGAAGTGATTTATCCAAAACTATGTAGCTAGTAGGTGATGAAGCTAAGACTCAAAACTAGATCTTCTCTTTCTAAACTCCATCTTCTTTTCATTACATCCTATTACCTATTATTTTGGGGGGAGATAGGGAAGATATGAGAGAGAAGGTAAGTATAGGTTTATATGTGTATAAATGGGGTGACAGGAGTCTGGAATTTCCATTTTCCATTCCTACTTATTTATTGCTGGATGGATTTGGAGAAAGTCACTGAGATAAATGGGCAATTTCCATTGGAAATTTGTTAACTGATCTCAATTGACCACTCATTATTTCAAGGTAATCCTTTTACTCCTTCCTAATCGATTTTCTAGATCACTCCTTACATCTACTATCCAAACTTTCTCTTCTCTCCTGAAATTTTCCATACACACTACCTGTCCCAGTCAGTCTTCACTGCTGAAGACCAACTCTGCGCTTTTGAAAGAGTCAGCAGAGATTCAACATCCCCACATTCCCCACATCTATGAATTCTAAGGTCAGAGAGATCAATGAACTCTGTTCTTGGTACATTAAGACTAACGTGTTTTCTTTTGCCTTACGAAATGCACTATTAGAGGAATAAACAAGGTCATGAGTAGTCATTCATTCAACAAGGAAAGAATTGGCAGCTCAGGTCTTTGAAGGATTACTTGACTACTTTCAGGGGAGGGAGCACATCATTCGGGCTGCCCTAGAAAACTGGAGGCAAGGATATTGGAAATGATGGCAGCTTTCCAGGTGTTTCTTAATATGGGTCCTTACTTTCTTTTTCTCTCTTGGTCAGCTACATTGTTTTGGTTCCATTCTGAAAGGGAGCCATTTACAGGAATCAGCCACAAAAAAGGGAAGATATTTTTGTAGAATATAGAGCTATGAGCAAAGAATGTGTATTGCTGTGAATTTTCTTGGGAAGATTTTTTCTTTTTCTTTCTTTCTCTTTTTTGTCATATTGTCTACTTTGTTCATACAGGTGGGGATAAAATATCATGTACCAGGGATTCCGATGACGTTTTTTTAAAACCTTGGTCTTGCTTTATAGCAGGGAACATGCACTAGATTTGGGATGAATGTCTTCACATTCTTTGAGCAGGAGACTTCTTGGGATAGTGGGCAGAGAATGTGTCTTTAATTTTAACAGTATTGCTTTCTGTGATTTTGAGGCTTGACTTTCCTTGACTGACTACTCAGTGTTAGACAAGTTCAACAGGTGAACCATTGTCTTCTTTCTCCTTTTCTTTCTTCTATCATCTATCTCTTGTTTTCAGAGGGCTTCATCATATTAAAGCCATGGGATTTGTGGTCTTCAGCTAAACTCCAATAGGCATTTGTCCTCCTTATGTTACTGGGCAATAACTTATTTTCCCAGCTTTAAAAGTTACTTGTTTGGCTTCATTTAGCTAAGGTGAATGAAAGAAACGCCCAGCGGTCATCACCAGATAACATTCAGGGCAATTCTGATTGTGATAAAGTTGTACATTGGGAGACCACCTAATAGAAATAGTGGATTTGGATTCAGATTGGATCTTGGATCTAATTGTTACTACTCATGTGATTGTGGACAAGAGAAATGTGGACTTTGATCAAGCAACAAGCTTTTATTTAAGTCTACCAAATAAAATAAATGTTAGCTGTTATTATTTTCCCTGTGGCATTGAGAATACAAAGAAAAAAGTGAGATAGTTTTTGTTCTCATAGGGCTTACATTTTATTGATGGAAATCATATACATATATAGAAGCATATACAAATACAACATACATATAACAATTTTGAGGGAGACACATTCCAACTGAGGGCAGCAGATTAGGAAAGACCTTATGTAGGGGATGGTGCGAGAGCTGAACTTTGAAAGAAGCTTTAGATTCAAGGCAGCTAGGTGATTCAGTGGATAGATAGAAGGTCCTGGGTTCAAATTTGACTTCAGACATTTACTAGCTGAGCAAGTCATTTAACTCTTAATTGCCCAGGCCTTACTGTTCTTCTGCCTTGGAACCAGTATTTAGTATCGATTCTAAGACAGAAGGTAAAAGTTTAAAAAAAAATAAGGAAGCTATGGATTCTCAGAAGTTGAGCTTAGGAAGGTGTTCATTTCAGGCATGAAAGACAACTTGTGGCTCAGTCTTTTCAGTGATATCTGACTCTTTGGGACCCTATTTGGGGTTTTCTTGACAAAGACACTAGTTTGCCATTTCTTCTTCCAACTTTTACAAATGAGGAAGTGAGGCAAACAGGATGAAGGGTTACGAGTAAACATCTGAGGTCAGATTTGTCTTCATGATTCCAAGCTCAGTTCTTTGGACAAACCTGTACAAAGGCATGGAGATGGAGGAAGAGTGCTTTGTATGAGGAACAGCAAAAACAGGTTGGGCTGGATAGTGGAATGTCAGAAGGGGAGGACTTCAGTGTCCTTAGCCATAAGATGAAATGATTGTATTAGGTAATCTCTAAGGTATAATAGCTGTGATTCTATGGATTTATTTCATTGTCTCAGTTACACAGAACCTCCCAGAAAGCCAAGATCATGGGTTTTATTGCCACGAGAGTCAGTCAATTAATATCATCATGTTCCCATTGCCACAGACTGCACCCTTCCCTCCAGCTAGCCATCTGACAAATAAAATGTATTCTGTTGGCCAGAATAAGGAATGGATGTTAATAGGAAGCTTATAGTTCTGCTCGACTGAATTCGTCTTAATTACATTTATCATTTTCACATCATGAATTACAAAGTTAACCTAAAGAGTCTATTTTGCTCTATTTGTCCTGGGTACCCTATAAACACAGAGTGTATTACATCTAACTTTAGAACTCCATAGGTTCTAGTTATTTTGGGTAATCATAATTTCACAAATATATCCCAGTAGCTTTAAGTGAAATAAAACTATTAATTGACATAATAGTAAATAACAAGCACAGAGAGGTGCAGTTCTCCATATATTCCCAAATCATTGGTGTGAGTCATTTCCCCCAATATAACTCATGATTTTAGGACTGTTTTCTATGTACACGTCCCCTTGTTCAGGCTCCCAGAAACACCTATGCCTAATGATTCATGCCATCTTTATAGCTGCCTTTTCATTCTATTTCCCAACTACTGTCTGCTCTTTCTGTGCAGACACATAAGGTCCCTTCCCATTCTAACATTTAATATTTTCATGCCACAAGAGCATCATATTGCTCTATAGCAAAAATGACTAATATAGAAATAGGTATCAAGTGATAACATTTGTATAACCCAGTGGAATTGCTTGTTGGTTCCAGGAAGGGGGGGAAGGAAGAGGAGAGGGAAAGAAAAAAAAAGCCATGTAAACATGGTCAAATTTTTGCAAAATAAATAAATAAAAGTTCAAAAAATAAATAAATAAAATAGCATCTTACTTCCACATTCCAGTGTTGAAATATCTTTGTATGTAGCTTCTTTCTCTGAGTCTGAGTTTGGGAAGTATCTATCTCAAGGACTCCCAGAAATTAGGAGGCAGCCAATGGCAAAGCAGTAGGATCAAGAGTACTGAACTTGAATTAGGTAGCTAGATGGAAATGAATAGATAGATGGTGGGACTTTGGAGTTAGGAAGATCTGATTTTGAATCCTGCCTTCTGACACTAGTTGTGTAACTCTGGGCAAATTATTTAACTTCTTCCCACCTCAGTTTCCTCATCTACAAAATGGGGATAATAATAGGATCTACCTCACAGGGTTGTTGTGAGGATCAAATATTGACATCATTAAAGGGAGGTGAAACACTGTACTGTGGAAAATGATGTTGGTAGTTTGTCTAGCTGGGATGATGGCAGTTTGGAGTTAAGCCTCATCCATGTGTAAATAAGATGTTCTAACTTCTCTCCCAGTTCTTTCAACTCCTCCTGTCTTATTTTCCCAAGGAGTGATAGACCCAGATAAAATTGGCAGTCAGGTTGGCTCTCTCAGCCGAAGCGGGTGAAGAATAACATGACATCAAAACTAGATGTTTTGCAACTAGATTGCTCTCCCGTGGAGTCAGACCAAAGCAGGCTTCAGCTGTCTGAGCAGTGTACAGCTCAGTCCTTTGTGCTGGGTTCATTCTTGGCTCAAAGAGGGGGCACCTAATATCTGGTGCTATCAATCTCAACTTATTAGAGGACTGCACTCCAGAAAAGAGAAGAAAAAGATTTTCTCAAGCAAGGGTTTAAGGACCTCTGCAAATAGCATTTGAGGTCTTCTTTTAAAAAAGTTTTTGTTTTTATAATTGCTTGAATTTCCCCTGTATACTTACTCTACCTCCAGAGAACCATCCAATATGACAAAAAAAAATTTTTTTAAGAAAAAAAGAAGAGAAAAAACACCAAACCTAATCAAAACTTTTAAAAATAAGTTTTTATAGATGTCTTTTTTTACATAATCATAGACTTTCCCAATATCTCTCCCTGTCCCTCCTAGAGGTCCATTCAATTTAAATAATATTTTTAAGTTTAAAAAAACAAAGAGAAAAAAGATAGCATAACTGATCAATATATTGAAAAAGTCTGAAAACACATGCAAAGCAAATACCTGGAGGACTCCCATCTCTGTGAAACAGTGGGTTAGAGTGTCTGCTCAGTTCTTGACTTTTTAGTTATGCTTGTTCATAATTTTATAATAATCAATTTTTATTTTTGTGTTTGTATGGTTATTCCTTCTATTTACATAATCAATACTTAAAAAATCAGAACTGGGGACATACAAAATGATAAAAAAAGTGTAGATTTTGGCTTCTATGAGAGGACTTTGGGGCTTTCACTCTCAGGCATTCAAAGAATTTGGGAGAAAGATAAATATGGGCAAAATATTGGTGATATCCCTAATGGTACTCCCTTATTTTACAAAGGAGAAAACTGAAACCAGAGAGGTAAACCCCCAATTACATATAACTTTTCTTGCCTTCCAAGTTCCAGCCCCATTGGATTAGCAACTATTCTCCAAATTGAACATTCTATCTTCTGCCTCAGGGTATTTTTTACAACCCTGTCTCCTTACTCTTCCTCACAGGTACTCAGTGCTGGAAATGTACTAATTTCTCTCATAATTTTTATTTTATTTTTTTTGTCAAGGTTCTGCTCTTTTGGCACTTGCCCTGGAAAACCATCATAATCACCCTTTCTCACATCTCAAAATATCTTGTGTTTATCTTTGAGGCAAGATCTATTTCTTTTTAAAATAGATTTTTGTCAATATTTTTTGTTTCTGTTATGCCATTATAGTATTCTAAGTTTCCTTTCTCCTACTCCTAGAGAATGAATCATCATCCCAAAAGACAGTGTTTTTTAGAGAGAAGAAAAAGTCAGGACAACTGAACAATATATTTAAAAAAATATCAAAACATGTGCTTTGGACCTCCCATATCCATAAAAGGATAAATTGGAAATATATTCACTTTTATTTGAGTTGCATTTGTCTGTATAATTTTGTTACATTTACCTTTGATTTTTTTTTGAGAATCATTTGTTCTTCCTATTTATGTTGTACTTACTATATATATAGGAATTTTTTTGACCCTTTTTACTTCACTGCATCAATTCCTTTAGATCTTTCTATGCTTCTTTGCATTTCTTTTAGCTCAGTTATATTCTGTTACCTTCATGTTCCACAATTTGGTTAGCCATCCCCTAATCAATGAGCACCTATTTTTTCAGTTTGTAGTTATCACAAAAAATGTTGCTAAACGTATATTGGAGTATATGGAGAAGGTAAGATTGACTTAATTATTTTTTTTTGTATTCCTAGAATATTATACAGAATCTGCCACATAGATGGTGCTTGACAGATGTTTATTGAAGTCTAACCTATATCCTTTGCATTGTAATCCAATGCTTCCTTTTTCTTTTTTTAATTTTTTGTTTCCAGTTTCAAATTTTTTCTGTAGTTCTTTCCCCCCTCATTGAGAAGGGAAGAAATATGATACCTATTATACCTGTGACATTATGCAAAACACATTTTCATGTTAACCATGTAACAAAAAAAAAGAAAAATAAGGTGAAAAAAATGCTTCAATCTATACTTGGAGTTCATCGATTCTCTTTCTGGAGATGGATAGTATTTTGAAACATGAGTTCTTTGGAATTGTTGTGGATCCCAAATCTAATACTCTTTCACAATTATACTGCATTGCTAACCAAGAGTGTTTTATTGCTTCCTGTATTTTATTACTACTTAGCAATGGTTCCAAAAATCAAATAATCAAGAGAACTCCTCCCTCCCCCCGCCCATTGGTTGATGATAACATACAATAAATTCATTTTGGAGGTTGTGAGTTACTTCCCCCTCTCTTATCTTTAATGAAGAAGATAATTATGTGATCTTTGCCTGAAATTAAACTTTGCATATTAATAACAATAATAACAATGGCACCCATTTGTAGCACATTATATTTTACAAATGACTTTTCTTGAAGCAACCTCATAACACAGGCAAGGCCATTTTCATTATTCCTGTTGTATTGCTGAGGAAATTGAGGCTTGAAGGGTTACATGGTCTGCTCAGAGGTATGACTTGAACCTTGAACTTATGGTTCCCAATCCATTACATCATACAGCCTTTCTGCAGGTTTTGTAGCACTGATTGTAATGGGGGGGGGGGGGAGGTTTTAAGGGGAAGCATTACCAAACTTTGGTTTTCAGACTAAAACATAGGGATAGGGGATGAAATTCAACATAGATTTTGTCCTTTGAATTTGATTGGGAGCCACAGAAAGTTATATACTCAGTGACATAGTTCTGTACTATTGATCATTTGGTTTCTTGTACAATGGAGAAAAAATGTGTGGGTGTACACATATGGAAACATAACACATATACATAGGATCCTATTTTAATCATGCAATCTATTGAGTTTGAATTTATAGAAAGTTAACTTATCAAAATATATTTGCAGCATACAGTTCTGGGTAATCCAAGTGGGAAAAAAGGTCCCCCCCCAAAAAGAAAGAGCTCCAATTTTCCTTTTTCAAAGGTTTGAGTTTCTGACCTTTTGTCCCCTTGGCCACCGGTGTGGAAAAGAACCCCAGGTGTGCTGGACCTTTCCTTGTGGTCTTATTTATAACTTATCCTGCCAAAGTTCAGGATGCTTGCTTTTGCCTAGAACCATTAATTAAAATTGCCTTCCTGGGGTGCTTCAAATGAGGAAATGATATTTTTCTAGTGCAGTTGGGAAGCAATTAGTTTTTCCTGTGTGATCCCTATGTGGATGAGTTAACAGCTTGACTTCTCTGATATTGCTTGGAGATTCCTGAACTTTCCGTGTATTAGCCAGCAATCCCTGAAACCATGCAAGAATTTTTCCCAGGATGAGTGTCTGTCTGGTGGCCAGTCATAATGTCCTATTTACTGACCAAATATTACTGGAAGGAGGAGGAGAAAGCTGAGAGCCTGCTAGCTTCTTTAGTTCAGTCTGGCATAAAGACACATCTGTTTGGAATTATTTCCCCATGAGTTCCCCCTGTGGGGGAAGAGGAGACGTTTTTTCCCATGAAATGATGGGGGTGGGGAGATTTAACAGGTTAATGACATTCAAATTCAATTTATTAGGGTTAATAGTTCACCTAACATAGGGTCTCTGTTCTGCGTATGGTAGACTTTGTATGTCTTGGGATGCAGACTTTTCTCTGATATTAAAAACAATAGGGTAAGAAGGTGGTTTTCCAGTCATAATTAGATACAAGTGGATCTTCTGGTCCCTCTGGTTGTTTCTGGGAGATAGAGAATTCATTATGACAAAGTGCTTTACAGAGTTGTGTTCAATGTTTGTTGAATGAATGAATGAATGAATGAATGGATGAATGAATGGGTGATGGTCACACAATCCCAGAAAATTGGCCTCAAACATGAAAACATTTTTAGTACAACATTGTTTTTGCCCAAGTGCTTAAGTAAATTAATATGCTAGATGAGAAGAGGTTACAAAGTAGGTCCTATTCCTACTGTTATTAATAATAAAAATTTTCTGTGTCTTTCCTTACTGTTCAGAAACTAGTCACATAGGGAAATGAAGTCAAGGGCTAGAAGTGTGCATTTTAAGTAATTGGCTAACAGGTTCTGGGCAAGAGGCTCCTTCTATCATGAGAGTTGAACAGGGTGATTTTATATCAAAACTGGGTTACAGATTAAATATTTAAGACTTCTGCTGCTTCCCCATCTGCTTCCAATAGGACTTGAGGCAGCTGAAAATTTAAAACAATTTAAGACTTTTTAGGAATAAAACAAAACAGAGATTGTCTGAACAAATGACTAACATTTGCTTATTGCTTTACATTGTTTTATTTAATTCTCAGCCTTTTTTGCTGATTCTTTTTTTTTACCCAATTACATGTAAAAACAATTTTTAATATTATTTTAAAAATTGTTTGTGTCCTGAATTCCCTCCCTTGTTCCTTCCCTTGCCTCTCACTGAGTCAGTAAACAATCTGATATATAATACTCAGCCTGTTGAGGAAGGGAGTGCAGGTATTATTGTTCCCCTTTCATAGATGAGGAAATAAGCCCAGAGGGTGAAGTGAATTCATAGAATCCGAGTTGGAAGGAACTTCTAGTCTGTTGCCTGGGCAGGGATCTCTCTGTATTGCAATATCCACAATCAGAGTAATCTAACCTCTAGGCTAGAGGTGAGGGTCTATGAGGGGTGGGGAAGAACATGGGCAACTCATTGTCTCCCAAAGAAGTCCATTCCACTTTTGGATGGCTTTAGTTGTTAGGGGTACAAAATCAACTGTCATGTCACAAGAGGGGAAGTCATTATTGACAAAGGAAGATTAGGGAATATATATTTACTGAGGTCTTACTTTGTCAAGACATTTTGGGGGGACAGAGGATATGTAGCAGATGTGTCAAAATTCAGGAGGGTAGCCAACCCTCCTGATTAAAATATAATGGTTAGATATTTAGCAAAAACAAAAATACAGTTGTTTTGGGTCTAACTTCTTAATCCCATTTGGGTTTTCTTGGCAAGGAAACTGGAGTGATTTGCCATTTCCTTTTTCATCTCATTTTATGGATGAGGAAACTGAGGCAAATAAGGTTAAATGACTTATTTATTCAGGGTCACACAGAAAGTGCCTGAAGTCAAATTTAAATTCACATTTTCTTGACCTTAGGCTAAGTGCTCTATCCATTGTGTCACCTAGCTGCCCCCAAACACAGTATAATATAGTTAATATTCATTTGTGGTTTTTTAAATCTGTATGCCACCAAGCAGGGTTTTGTTTCTACTTGAATCTGACATTCTGATATAGGGTGATTCGGTATTATATTCTTTTCTCATTTTGAGAGACTATCATTTTAGAATCTCTGGAAATAATTTCCTCATTGCCTTGTGGATTAAGTTATGTGTTTCTTGATTTTCCATAAGGTATCTAAGAGGTGAAATTTTCATATACTATAATTAGCATTCTCTTCTAAGACTGAATTGCTATTCCTAACGTTTCTCCCTTTCTCCACAATCAGGTGAAAATGAAATTCTGGCAACCCTGCATGATATTGCAAGGAAGAATAAGATCTGGAGATCCTACATTGGCATGGGCTATTATAACTGCTCAGCACCTCAGGCTATCGTTCGCAATTTGTTAGAGAATGCAGGATGGTAATGTATTTTCTGAATTAACAACCGATTAGAAATTCAACAAATACCTTTGCCATGATAATTTTTAAATTTAGTTTTATTGTTAAATGAAACATTTTTTATTTTCCTGTTCCTTCCTATTTTCTTTTACTTCTCCTACCAGGGGGGAAAAAAGCAATCCCCCCCTTCCCCAAAGAACACCTCATGTTAAATATACACGACAAAGCAAATCAGATGACTGCATTGACCACATATAAAAATATATGTCTTATTCTCTATCTCAAACCTATAACCTCTCTTTTCAGGAGGGGGGTAATGTGCTTCATCCAGGATCATTTGGAAACATGCTTGGTCATTGTACTGATCAGAGTTCTAAAGCCAGTTATTTTTCTTGTATAAATTGTTATTGTTCTTATATAAGTGGTTCTCTTGGTTCTGCTCACTTTGCTCTGCATCAATTCATATAAATCTTTCTAGGTTTCTCTGAAACTTCTTTTTTCATAATTTCTTACTATTTGTCATTATTTCTAAGGAGAATGATGGACTGTGATTTAATAGAGCACTGGATTTAGTCAGAAGATCTAAGTTCAAATCCCAGGTCTGTTTCTGTGTTAACTCTGTGACCTTGGTTCTAACACTTCATGAATTTGAATCTTGGTTTTATCATTTACAAAAGTGAAGAGGATGGACTAAAAGAGCTGTTAAGTTCCTTCTTAAAATCCTATAATTCTTTGATGGCTGGCCTTTTATATAAGAAGAATGGATGATAGCCAACTCATATATTGGTTTAAAAAAAAACACAAAAAAGTCTACCTTCTGTCTTAGAATCAATACTAAATATTGGTTCCAAGGCACAATGTTTCACTTTCTATGTATAATGTTCTATTGGTTTTGCTCATTTTACTCTGCATCCATTTATGGAGGTTCTTCCAGTTCATATAGAAATCCTTCAGTTCATCATTCCTTTCAGCACAATAGTATTCTATCACCATCAGATACCACAATTTATTTAGCCATTCTCCAATCAAAGAACATCCCCTCATTTTCCAATTTTTTGTTGCCACAAAGAGTGTGGCAATGAATAATTTTGTACACTCCTTTTTTATTATCGCTTTGGGGTTTAAACCTAGTAGTGATATTGGATCAAAAGGCTTGCATTCTTTTGAAGCCCTTTGGGCATAATTCCAAATTACCTTCCAGAATGGTTGGATCAGTTCACCCCAATTTTGCCACATCCCTCCCAACATTTATAATTTTACTTTATTGTCATATTGGTCAATCTGCTAGGTGTGAGGCAGTACCTCAGAGTTGTTTTGATTTGCATTTTTCTCTTTACTTTTGAGAAGAAGCTTTTCTCTAGTCTACTGATCTAAACTGATTTGGCATGGCTCCTCTGACTAGATCCTATACTAAGTGACTGGTAGTCTAATACACATGTGCTGTACTTCACAAAGGAAAATGGGCTTTCTATTCAACATTGGTTGGAAATAAATTTTGGATTGTTTTCCTGTTTACAGAATCAATTCATTCTGATCCATGGAGATAGATCCATGCAAATATCTGCCCCTTTCCCAGGGAAATCATAGTTTTATAGTTGGGAGGGAACATATAAGAGGCAGTACTTGAGCTGAGTCTTGAAGGAAGAGAATGAAAGATTAGTTTTGAGATCTCAGTTCTAATTTCTATGATCTTATACTAAAACAACAAATGGAATGATTTTCTCTGTTTTTAATGGTTAGTGCCATTTTTTAAAGCTCTTCTATCTGTGAATGTTGCCATTGATTGTTTATGGACATCAGTGGTGTATCTATAAATATTAAGCCTGCTCTCATGATATGATTGTGTTTGTTAACCAGCTTGTATATGACACAGAGCTGCAACTAAGACTGGGCAATGGTGTCCTTGGTTTTGTCCCAGGGAAGTGAATGTAAATTGCTAATAAAACTCAGTCTTGAACTCCATAAACTCCTATAGAGATTTTTTCTTTCTCTCCTCCACTGACTCACAGGCTCCTGGGGGTGGTCTTGCACTAGTTTATTAGTCTCTACTTCACCCAGTGTACAGTGGCCCCCCATCTTTTTCTTCAGTTGAAGTAACATTTTGTGCTGCTTGCCATAGGCACAAAAATTCTTAGACTCTGAAATAACACCTTCCATTTTGGTATATCCAAGTGACTTGTTAATTACTGTTAATATGCTCTTGCTAGATAGGCAGATTTTTTAGGTTGAAGAAACAAGTACAAGAATAATTTTAGGTTTGAATTAACTATCTGAAATGACAGTTTTTTGACAGAGAGAGGAAGAAAGTATGGGTGTGTTGTACTTTTTTTAAAATTTTCAATTTCCTCCCTTTTTTATTTACATTATTTTTCCATAGTTACATCATTCATGATTTTCCTTCCTCATCCCTCACCTCTTTTCTCCCCCCTCCAAAAGCTGACAAGCAGTTCCACTGGGTTATACAGGTATCATTGTTCAAAATCTATTTCCAAGTCACTCATATTTGTAGAAGAGGGATCTTTTAGGGTGTGTTGGACTGGTCTCTTCTTGGCTAGTTTTTTGAATTGTAAACCCCACACTTTGTCTCAAAAGCAAATTGCTTGCATTTTTCTCCTTAAAAAAAAAATCCATCTTACCAAAATACAATGAATGAATCACATCAGTTCAGCTGCCTTAAGTCCTGGCCAGTGGTGTTTGCTCTGCCTTCCAGTACAGATTATTCACCATATTGCTAGCATTGAGTGGGCACCTTCACTTATTATAAACTGACATTTTTCTGGGAGGGGGGGGGATGACATTATTATCACTTGCTGCCAATCATGTTTGGTTTCTGTGCATCTCAAATCATGTCACTCTGTTTTCCTAAAGCTCAGTATGAGCCTGGTGACAATTTTGTACTGTGAGAGGAGCTGGAGTAGCATGCTTGCACATGTTTCCTGATAGTCTTCACATTATCACAATTCTGAATGGTTTCCATAGAAGCAGGACTAACAAATTCCGGTGACGTGATGTGAAAATAAATGAATGACTTAGCCTTGAAAGAATACAAATATTTGGCTTGCCAAAAAGAAATACATCAAGTCTAAGATTTAAGCTTAGGGGAATCCAGTATTTCAGATAGTAAAGGCTTTGTAATTTTAGTAACTGACATGAAAATGTGTGGGAGGGTGATTTTCCTTTTGAGCTGTTTGGCTTTTCTATAATTCTGCTTCTAGGATGACAGCCGGGGTATTACCAGTTATGCCTTGCTGCCTCCCCTTCCCAATTCTAAAGAAAAGCTTAAGGCAGAATGATGGGGAATACTGATTACTTTAAAGTAAATGAGAATGCTATATTGAGTATTCGATGTTTCAATGGAGTCTGTTACAGACTGACTTTTTATGTGTGTTGCTTTTATTTTCTTAAAGCCAAAAACCTATTTAGGAAGCAAAACAGTGCTCCTGTAGGCTACATTTAAACAGCCAGTTGTAATATAGCAACAATGGGCCACAGATTCAGGATTTTATTCATTTTGTTTCACTCTATTAAAGCAGTTTTATCCCCTAATTAAAAAGTACACATGCCTGTAGGGTCTCCTGTGAGTTTTTCTGTGGAGTTATGTTAAGGAATTGGATACATTCAAGTAATAATGTAAGTGACTGAAAATACTTTGACCTTGAGTCTGAGATTCTGTTGAGCAATTTGTGAGGTTAAATTCATTGCTTGAACACATGCAATTTCTTGAGCCAATTTCTAAAGAAAATAATGTAGTGTATTTAGAGATTAGGGGAAAATCTCAAAAGTTTCTAAAGAACTATTAAGATTTCCAAAGCATTTTTACCCTGAGATACACAAGTAATTAAAAAAAAAGCACCTGTTTACTTATGAAGCTCATGAATTTTTCATCTTGAAAGGCTTTCAAATATTGTTTACTTCACCAGCCAATTAGTAGAAATTTAGCGCCCAAACTAAAGAAAATTGAAATCCATTTGAACATAAGGAAACAGCAAATAAACTGGGGCAAGGTAACACTGATTAATATTAATCTCCTGTGAAATCCAGTGCCTGGTACAGAGTAGACACTTGAATCCTTATTGGATTGGATTGGAAGGAGGGAGGGAACAGAGATTAGTTAGCCATATTGCCTCTACTTTCTGAAAACCCCTGTTATCATGATCATCAAAATTTGGGTAATGCTATATTTGTCCAACATAAGTATTTTTATTATAATTTCATATTTTGTTCATTAAAGGGGAAAATATAATTAGTATAAACATTTTTTCATATTCCTATTTATACCAACTAGGGTTTCATGCAACCATCCATTATATGGGAAGAGTGCTATAGATATACATTTGTATAAGTTTAATAAGGGAAACTGTTAAAAATGAATTAGAGAAAACTGAATTACATAGTATTTCATTTTTGCGGATTTATTACTTTTAAGTACTTACTCCAAGAAAGTTTAGTAAGAGATACTGGGTACCTTCCCCTAAGAAATGTATGTGTATTTGAAATTATAACACATCATCATTGTTTTCCTGATTGATCCTTTTTTTATCTTCTTAATTGTGTATATGAATTTGTTACCATTAATTTTGTCTTTAGCCATGTTTATCATTAGTGTATATTGTTATTTTGATTCTGCATTCTTTACTTTTTATCATTTTATATGTTTTTCTATTTTTTCTTTTAAATTCTTCATCTTCACTAATCCACAGACCATTGTTCAGCCATCCCCCAAACAATGGTCCTCTGGTTTTGTTTCCAGTTATTTGCCAGTGAAAATAATGCTACTGACAATATTTGGGGGGTATTGTCCCAATATTGGGACCACTGGTTGAAGGATATGCTTGTTTTTCTAACTAACTCTTTCATTTCATAGTGCTTTTCAAAAAGGTTGGGCCAATTCACCACTCTTCTGACAGTGTAATAGTATGCTATAGCTGCACTGACTTTTATAGTCTTTTATTATCTTTCCCAAATTAATGGGAGTGGAACTTTGGTTGTTTTAATTTGCATTTTTGATTATTAGAGATTTTAGAAACATTTTTCTCTTGTGATTGTTGATAGTTTCAAGGACTGTTTATATCTTTGGAACATTTAACAAATGGGAAATAGCTATTAGGAATTTGTCAGTTCTTATAATTTTTTGGATGTCAAACTTTTACCAATTGTTTCATTTAAAGATTTTTTCTTATACTGGATATATTGCTTATTTTGTACAAAAGATTTTTTTAAAATCATAAAATCAAGTTCCTCCCTTTTATTTCTTATAGTTTCCTCTGTCAAACCTAGCTATTACTTCTAAAAAGTCTACAACCTTGAAGAACAATTCAACCAAAACCAAACAAAAATCCTTGATTTTTTCATTTCCTCCCTCTTCCTGAGTTCTGATCCTTCTTTCTCCAGTCTCTTCCTTTTCTTCAGTTCATATCCTGTACTCTCAGTTCCTGGAGAGTTGCTGCATTGAGGTTATGGTGGGTAGAGTGTAAATTGGGAAACTGTGATTGTTGGTAGTATACTCCTTTCTAAACAGATGGGGAAGTTAGTGGTATGCTGATTTGCATAGGGGCACACAAACAAGTCAAAAGAAGTCGGGATTAGTTAGAACTTGTCTCTATTCCCAATACAATTCTCATTCCATGACATCATTCTGGAGAATTATCTAATTCAGCTTTCTTAGACTTTTTGGTCTTATGGGATCTTTCTACTCCTTAAAAAAATTTGTTTCCCCCTTTTCTGTTATAATAACAAATTTTCATATGAGTTTTCTGGGGTTTTATTATCCAAATTGTCTCTCTTCCTTTCCTCCCCTTCCCCTCTGGGAACTGGCAAACAATCCTTGTTACTCTTAAAAATTATTGAGAACCCCAAAGAGCTTTTATTTATGTGGGTCATATCTATTGATATTTACTACATTATAAATTAAAACAGGTACATTAAAATTATTAATTCCTATAAGTATAATAAATGCATTACATGTTAATGTAAATAATATTTGTATGAAAAACATTTTCTGAAACAAAAAATAAGAAGAGTGACATTGTTGTGTATATTTTTGTAAATGTCTTTAATGTCTAGCTTAATAGAGGGAATTTGGATTCTCATAATTGCTTCTACATTCAGTCTGTTGCTATTTCACTTTGCTTGAAGTATATGAAGAAAATTCAACCTAACTCAGATAAATAATTGGAAAAGAAAAAAGTATTTTAATAGGCAAATAATATCTTAGTGTTATTTATGAAAATAATTTTGACCTTCTAGACCCTCTGCAAAGGTTAGGGTATCATGGACTATACTTTTGAGAAATGGTGATCTAATAAAAGTTATTGCTTGAAAAAAAATGTAGGGGGCATCTGGGTAGCTCAGTGGATTGAGAGCCAGGCCTAGAGATGGGAGGTCCTAGGTTCAAATCTGCCCTCAGACACTTCCCAGCTGTGTGACCCTGGGCAAGTCACTTGACCCCCATTGCCTAGCCCTTACCACTATTTTGCCTTGGAGCCAATACACAATATTGACTCTAAGACAGAAGGTAAGGGTTTTAAAAAAAAAATAGATGCTTTGGTAATGATATGTGTTGTGTAGTGTATGAACATTGGTCTTAAAGTCTGAGGGCCTGGGCTATTTACTTGGCACCAGTTACTTAACCTCTATCATCCCGAGTTCTTTTTCTTACCAAAAAATACCACTTTTACTATCTACCTCCAAGAGCTATGAGGAAAGCAACTTTGTAAAGGGTTATGTAAATGTGATACAGTAAGTGACAGTGTGGCCTCTTCTAGTTGACTTGTAGCGGCTTGACCTCCATGTTTCTTCACAGGTGAATTTAGAGTGAAGGTATATTTGGGAACAACCTGAATTACTTACAGAGTGATGAAGTTCAATTCTTCAAGGGGTTTCTCATTGTTAGGCAGCCATTCTTGGGCATGCAGGAGATTTCTTTGGAAGTAAAGAAATATCCCTGATTCCAGAAATCCCTACAAAAGGTAAAGATACAGTACATTGATGGAGTGTAGAAAGGAAGCAATTTAGAGATGTGAAGGATAATTTTAGCATTGTGACCTAAAAACTATATTAATTATTTGTCACCATGGATATCCCAAATAAAAAAATACCCAAGTCAGCTGGAAATTTATGGTGATTTTATTAATATAGTGGAAAGAAATTAAGAAGGAAGAAGGAAAGGGTGTAGGATTTCTCCCGCCTGGCTTGGGCCGGGAGGAAGACCAGAGGCTTTAGGAAGATAAGGTTTTGGATAGTAAAGGAGGAAGGAATCAGCCTGAACTCCAAGAGGGCTCAGCCAAGATGCCTGAACCTGAATCAGCTCAAGGACAAACTCACAGCCAAAACCCAGACAAATAGCTGCCACCTTGAGGATGGGTGCAGACATTCCTGACCTTGTTAAACTAAGTAGGGTGGAGCAATGTAGAGTTCCCAAGACCTGATTTTGTTAGAACAAGTATCTCCATTGTTACAAATCAGGAAATAGCTAAATCAAATCTTCTAAAGTTTGGTCTGAGTAGGGTGGAGTAGTTTTAAAATTCATAGAGGGAAGGTTCATCATACAAGATGTAAAGTAGAAAGATCAGTAGGCTGTGCAAAAGTCAACAATGGGCAGGTTTCCTAAGAGCTTATCATTTTCCCTTTTCATTCTGATCCTAAGTGTAGATAGTAAATTCCTTTTTCAAATCATAGTGTAGGTAGAAGACAGTGTGGAGTGGGAAGGAACAAGAAGGAAAAAGTTGATCCTTAAGGAGTTAGTTTTGTAAAGGGATGAAGGAAGGAAACAAGCATTTATTAAAAGTCTACTATATGCGAGGTATCTTGTAAATATTAACTCATTACTCATGAGAACCCTGGGAAGTAGGTGTTATTAGTCCCATTTTACAGTTGAGGAACTAAGAGAGATCAAATGACTCGCCCAGGGTCACAGAGCTAATAAGTGTCTGGGGGAGGTGACTCCCTATCTTTCTGACTCCAGGTGAAGTACTGTATCCAACATGCCAAAATATTTGATAAGGGCCAAGACTCCCAATGATGAAACCCTTTCTCTCACTGCTGATTGAATCTTCTCTTAGCACTGAGATAGGAAGTGACTTGCCTAGGGTTATATAGCCCATTGATAGGATAGAACTTGAAACCAGGTTTTTCTGGCTCTCATCTCTCCTCACTGAGCCACTTTGTCTTTAATTAGCCATACCCTGCCTGGATTAGAGATGTATGATCCATTGCTATATGAAATCTAAGTGAAAGGAAATGACAATAATAGCTAACATTTATATAGAGCTTTAAGTTTTGTAAAGCACTTTACATGTATTTTCTCATTTGAATCCGATGAGGTAGGTATCATGATTATCCTCATTTTACTTATATAATCATCCATCAGTAAATCGGTAATCATTTCATAAGAGCCAAGTACTGTGCAAATCACTGGGGATACCAAAAGAGGCAAAAGATAGTCCCTGTTCTCAAGGAGCATGCAATCTGGTTGGGTTGACAATATGCAAACAAATCTATACAAAGCAAGCTTTATACAGGATAAATGGGAAATAATTAATTAAAAGAGGGAAGACACTCGAATTAAGGGGTTAGGTTTGAGATCTTCCTGTCAAAGGTCTTAAAGAAAGTCAGGGAAGTCAATAGTAGGAGCAGAAGAAAGGAAACCTGTTTGGCTTCTTCTCTTCTTTATTATTAGCCTTACAAACTTCCACTAAATAGATGTAAGTCTATTTATCAATTTTTGGGAAAGAAAAGAAATGAAATTCAAGCTCTCTAGCCATTGTTTTTGTTTTTGCTTTTTGCAGATTCTGCATGTTTTGTTTCTTTCCACTCTGTGAGAGTTCCTGGTTGTATAAGAGCAGGACTCAGACTGGCTTTGGTTGAAAAGCTGTTGTCTGACCTCTGCTACTGCATGGGGTCCTAGGGTGAATTCTCTCCTCTGCTTGCCTGCACTGTCTTGTTGGCCTGATTCATTCCAGTTCACCAAGTCCTTGGA
Source organism: Monodelphis domestica (assembly GCF_027887165.1). Classification (NCBI taxonomy): domain Eukaryota; kingdom Metazoa; phylum Chordata; class Mammalia; order Didelphimorphia; family Didelphidae; genus Monodelphis; species Monodelphis domestica. The sequence goes on from NC_077233.1 coordinate 126,341,427, forward strand.
ATTTGGCAACTGGCATTACCATTGCTGAAACACCAGATTATGCAGGATGCCCATTGAGGCGCAGAGTTACTCGACAGTTCCCTTCCCTCCCCTCCTTTTCAAAGTCTCTTGGCCCAGTTAGAATTCCTGAGTTATTTCAAAATCTTTAATTTTCTATCTCTTGTTAAACCTGGGAGTAATCAGAAAAGAAAAATGCTATATATCCGGAGTCATTTCTGAGTTTCATTCCCTAGTCTTCTAAGAAAAAAAAATTAAGGGAGATCAGGGCACATAGGGAGGGAATATTCATGGTGTATGCATAGGTTAACATATTCCAGGAGTTAGGGGGGGAAAGACTTGGGAAAGTAAGAAGCTTTATTCCTAAAAACTTCCAAGTAGTTCAGAATATTGTCATTATTCACTATGTCCCCAAAGTCTTAGACTTGGACTTTGGGACACCCTATATAGAACATGAATGGTTCCCACAGTTGAACAAGTTTTAATAATTGGTAGTATTAAGTATAGCAAGCAAATTGAGAAAATATTAATTTGAGGTTAATAATTGAGAAATTATATAACTAATAATAATAATAATAACATATTTTATTATATAACATAATATAATGAACTATATATTATATAATTTTAATTATGTTATAAAAAGTATAATAATATTGTGCCATGTTACCTTATTTGATTCCATAACAATCTTTGAAGAAGGAAATAGAAATATTATCATAATCATTTTATAGATTAAATGACTGAAGTCTAGAAAGGCAAAATGACTTGCCTGTGGCCATGGATCTAATAAGGGTCAAGACATCAGATTTAAAGTCAGGTCTTCTCACTCAAAATCCTGCTTATGGAGGTCATGAGTTCTAGTTCAGCTCTATTTTGTGGCAAAAGAAAATGGTCTTTTGGTCTCATGACTCCTACTTTAAGAAGGGGGAGCTGCAACAGTTTCTAGGAATGTTTCAGAATTCCATTTGAGTTCAGATCAGCCCTTCCAGCACCTCAGCACTGAATCAGTGCCAGGGGATGCTGAGACCTACCCACAAGTCCTCCAATGCCTCATTATGGTATGGCAATATTCTGTTTTTTTGAGGGTTGTGCTTTGGAATATAAACTTTGGCCTCATGGATAAAGTTATGGACTTGGATCTGGGTTTGAATCTTGCCTCTGAGTCTTCCCAGGATCATACATTTAGATGAAGAAGAGGCTTTAGAGATCTCTTTTCTAGAGAGATTAAATATTCAAAGTCTACCAAATACTAAGTTAAAAAGCTAGGATTTGAATGTAGATCCTTTGACTCCAAATCCAGTAGTTTTCCCTCCATACTACAAGTTCCATGACTGGGAAAATCACTTGGCTTCTCTGAGCCTCAGTTTTTTAATCTACAAAATGGAGATAACAACATCTGTATGCTAATGTCTTGGGGTTGTGAAATTCAAATAGTCTCTCTCTGTCTCTCTGTCTCTCTGTCTCTCTGTCTCTCTGTCTCTGTCTCTCTGTCTCTCTGTCTCTCTGTCTCTCTCTGTCTCTCTCTCTCTCTCTATATATACATGTATACTAGCTCTTATTAAACTGGAAAGTTTTTGTAGCTGATTCCTACTGGACAATTCATGTTACCTGCCATGTAGACACCTCAAACTTGGTATGTCTCACAACTCCATTATCTCTCCCACAAATATACCTCTTGTCCAAATTTCTCTATTTTTGTGGAGGACACCACTATCCTTCCAGTCACTCAGGGTGTTTTTTTAATTAATATAATTTTTTTCCAAGTATCTCAGCCTCTTCTTCCCTTTTGCACACCACAGAAGACACCATCCAGTAAATATATATGTATATATGCATATATACATATATATATATTCATTGTTCAATAAGATATTTTTTTTTGGTAATTTGTTTGGGATGGCATTGAATAAGTGGATTAGTGTAGTAGGATTGTCATTTTAGTTAATTGGCTCTGCCCATTCATGAACCATTAAAATTTCTCCAATTATTTGGATCTGACTTTATTTGTATAAAAATGTTTTATAATTATTTTTGTGTGGTTCCTTCTAGGTATTTTGTTATATTGGTGGTTATTTTAAATGAAGTATTTCTTTCTGTCTCTTCTTGCAGGACTTTATTAGTAATATATAAAAATGCTGATGAATTATGTGGGTTTATTTTATATCCTCCTTTGCTAAAATTATTGATAGTTTCAACTAACTTTTTAGTTAAATCTCTAGACTATTCCACCTATACCATTATATCATCTGCAAAAAGAGATAGCTTTATTACTTTTTTGTCCATTCTGATTCCTTCAATGTCTTTTTCTTCTCTTTTGCTATTGCTAGCATTTCTGATACTATGTTAAATAATATTGGTAATAATGAGAATTCAATTTTTTTTAATGAAAAAAAAGCCCACCTTTACCTTCCTGTCTTAGAATCAACCCTAAGAAGAGTGGCAAGGATTAGGCAATTGAGGTCCAGGGTTGCACAGTGAGGAAGTGTCTGAGGCCAAACTTGAACCCAGATCCTCTCAACTCTAGGTTTTTTTTTTTTCTATGCACTGTGCTACCTAGTTACACCCCCCCCCCCCCATGCCACATACATGGTCAGATCTAAGTCTTGCTAATTTTACCTCCACATGTCTCATTCCCTCATCCTCCTTCTCTCCTCTCATACAACTACCACCCTAGTTTATTCCTCCTCACCACCTTTTACCTGGACTGTTGCTGTTAGATTTCAATTTAGCCTTGTCTCTTTGTTCTACAATTCATCCTCCACACACCCACCTAATTGATTTTCCTAGAATACTGATTTTATTGTGTTATTCCACTGCAGAAATTCCCTACTGCTTCTAAAATCAAGTACTGATTTATTTCTTTGGTATTAAAAGCCTTTTATAATCTGGCTTTTTAGTTTCACTGTATATATTATTTCCCTTCACTCATTCCACAGTCCAATCAAATTGGTCTCTTTATTATTTCTCAAACATGTTACCCTATTTCCCATCCATGCTCCTTTTCACTGGCTGTTCCTCATGCCTGGAATGATCTCTCTCCTCACCTTGACCATCTAGAATTGCTGATTTTCTTTAATGTTCAGCTCATGGGTCACCTTCTAAATGAAGCCTCTCCTGATCTCCTTTATCAATAGATAGAGCACTGGGACTGGAGTTAAGAAGACTCATCTTCTTGAGTTCAAATCTGACCTTTGACTCTTACTAGCTGTGTGACCCTGGGCAAGTCACTTAACCTGGTGTATCTCAGTTTCCTCATCTGGAAAATGAACTGGAAAAGGAATTAGCAAACCAGTCCAGTATCTCTGCTAAGAAAAGCCCTAATGGGGTTAAGAAGAGTTGGATATTATTGATAATGACTGATGAACAAAACTCTATATTGCACAAAGTTTGTGCTAGATGCTTTGCTAATTACTTTATAATAATTATCTCTTGTGGTCCTCACAGACAACATTGGGAGATAGGTGCTATTATTATTATTATTCTGGTTTAACAGATAAGAAAACTTAGGCAAAAGGGGTTAGGGTTTTGACCAGGATCATAAAGCTAGTAAGTGTCTGAGGCTGGGTTGGAACTCAGGAAGATGAGTTTTCCTTAGGCTAGGACAGGTAATCTTTCCACTGTGCTACCTGGACTTTTTAGGCATTTTGTAAATCTTTGTTGAATTGTTGCATTATGATCTATGAATAAGGAATGACTGTGGGGAGGGGGCTTCTTTGTAAAGTCAAAATGAGAGTGTTGATGTCTGTTTTGTTTTCGTTACAGGGTTACCCAGTATACACCTTACCAACCTGAGGTGTCCCAGGGTAGGCTGGAGAGTTTACTCAATTTCCAGACCATGGTATGTGACATCACTGGGATGGATGTAGCCAATGCCTCCTTGCTAGATGAGGGGACTGCGGCAGCAGAAGCTATGCAGCTATGTCACAGGTAACACCATTAAATCCTTGTAGCCTGGAAGGGGGACACCCAGGAGCTCGCCATCCCCAGATATGCAGAAAGGACTAACTGGAAGGAATCTGCCAATAGAATCCCATATGAATTGATATAATCCAATTAAGGTCCTCATAGATGTATAGCCATTCCATTCTCCATCCTTCTCGAATTCACAATCAAACTCCCCACAAACGCTGTTCCCAGTCTTCTCTTCTTAAGAATTCTGAATCTCCCCTACACTGTTGACAGGAGACTTCATCTCCCAATATAGCCCTCACATAGAGGCCATACGTTATGACTGTCCCTTCTCCCCTGTGTTAAACCTCAAAGCTCTTTGTTGTCAGTATCTTTACACTCCTTTTCTCCCTTCTCCTCTGATGAGGTGATTGCTCTCCTTTCCATGGGAAGCCCTTCTATTTTTATAAAAATTGTATTGGTTTTTTAAAAAAAGTCTGAACCTAATAAAATACGTGTGCGCGCATGCGTGTGTGTGTGTGCGTGCATGTGTGTGTGTGTGTGTGTGTGTGTGTATCCACAGTAGAACAGAAAAAAGAGGTTTGGGCATGAAAGCACAAATCCCTTGGATTTATGGCTTGGTTTTTATAAGAGTGGAAAATAAATTCAAATTTTCAAAGCTGTCCTACTTGTCTATGTTAACTTCTTAATTTCTTTCTGTTTTCCTTTGTGCATTAAAAAAATGCTTCAATGACTTTTTTCTATTTTTTTTTTCATAGAGGACTGAAGATTGAGGTTTTTGGGGTTTTTGGGCACTCATCCCTATCCACTCTCTCATTGCCAATTTTCCTTGCCCCAAATGAAAAAAATAAAAATAAAAACTTTGCAAAAAGTATGCATAGTCAAGTAAAACCAATTCTCAACCTTTTAATCATGTGAGTTTAACAAAGCTCTGTCTACGGGACTTCTTTTTCTCTCTGCTTTAGGGATCTAATTAGCTTTCTTGAGTTTAAACTCTATTCAAATGATTTACATTTTTTTGAAATTTGAAGATATTTCATTCAATTATGTGCAATATATACATATATATGTGTGTTTATCTTCCATCTTATAATTAGTACTGTGTATTGGTTTCAAGGCAGAAGAACAGTGGTAAGCGCTAAGCAATGGGGGTTTAGTAACTTGTCGAGTGACATAATCAGGAAGTGTCTGAGGTCATATTTGAACCCATGACCTTCTATCTCTAGACCTGGCTCTCAATCCACTGAGCCACCCACCTGTCCCCATAATAATAATTTTCAACATAAATTTTCCAAAATTATAAGATCCAAACCATCTCCCTCCCTTCCATTCAGAGATGGTAAACAATTTGATCTGGGTAATACATGTATTACTACACAAAAAACACTTCTATTGTTGACATACAAATTCATATGTCTAGCCTTATCTTTTTCCTAAGCTCACAACAACTTTGGAAGGTAGATGCTATTGTTTTTTTTTTAAACCCTTACCTTCCGTCTTGGAGTCAATACTGTGTATTGGCTCCAAGGCAGAAGAGTGGTAAGGGCTAGGCAATGGGGGTCAAGTGACTTGCCCAGAGTCACACAGCTGGGAAGTGGCTGAGGCCAGATTTGAACCTAGGACCTCCCATCTCTAGGACTGGCTCTCAATCCACTGAGCTACCCAGCTGCCCCCTAGATGCTATTGTTATCCTCATTTTACATTTGGAGAAACTGAGGCAAACAGGCTAGATGGCACAGCTGGTAAGTGTTTGAGACTGGATTTGAATTAATGTCTACCCAACTCCAGCTTCCAGCCCTTTGGTACTCTATCCACTAAATGACTTCATAGGTTATGGTTTAATGAGTTGCTGTGGCTAAAAATGTATCCTCTGGTTGTAAACCCTCTAATTATGAGTCTAGCCATCCTTAGTTTGACTTGTTCTCAGAAAACATATGCAGGCTGTTACCAGGTCCCTCACTGACTTAATAGAGTTTGCCAGAATGTAGAATGGCTGGTAGAGGCTTTGAGAGCTCATGGTCATCTCAAAACACAAGAGCAAGCATCAGAGAACTTTTTTTTTAAGTATTGATCCTCATTACCGTCATGTCATTAGCTTTGCTTTATCTGTTACCCAGAGTTGGGTTACAAAGAAGATATCAGTGAGCCCAAAGAAGATGCTTTACATCCCAATACTTTCATTTAATTACTACAAAATAAAAATTAATTTTATCTCCCTTCACAAATCATTTACCCAACATTAACCAAAAATGTAAACATTAGCCCAACATTAAACAAACAAAAAAAAATGGTGGTATAGTGGTTAGCCCCAGTTCTTTCTAAGTTCCTTAGGATATCAAGATTACAAAAAAAAAATTGTAAACATATTAATTAAATGCCAATTATTATAAGAGGGGACTGAGGGAGCAGCTAGATGGCAAATTGGATAGTCAAGAAGACCTAAATTCAAATCCCACCTTAAGACACTTACTAGCTGTGTGATCCTGGGTAAGCCATTTAACCTTGCTTACCTCAAAAAAAAAAAAAAGATACTTTGAAAGGGGCAGGTAGGTGGCTCAGTGGATAGAGTGCTAAGCCAGGAGCCCAGAGGTCCTGGGTTCAAATGTGATCTCAGACATTTCTTACCTGTGTCACCCTGGGCAGGTCATTTGGTCCCAGTTGCTTACCCCTTATTGCTCTTCTGCCTTGGAACTGATATTGATTCTAAGAGAGAAGATAAGGGTTTAGAAAAAGAGGAGACTAAGGCTAATGAAAATTGAGATTTGACCAGGGTCACATTGCTACTAAGTCTGTGAGGTAGAATTTGAACTCAAGTCTTTCTGACCACAAGTCCACTATACTATCCTCTATAACTCCCTCCTGTCTCTTAGAATAGTGAAAGCTTTGCCTTTAAAAAAAAATTTTTTTTTGTCTTGGAGAAAGGATGTATTGCTAATGAAAGTCAATTAAAATGAACTACAAGGAGATTATTTAATTATCACAGTTTTTCTGCAGTGGAAACAACACAACTGCCTAATCAAAATTTTCAACTTTATCCTTATTTTGAAATCTGATCTTGTACATCTCATGAATATTTTGATCCAGATGAGTTTTCTTTTGCTGTTTTATTCCTGATCACAGAGGATTTTTTGGTTTCTTCTTTGTGCTCTTTCCAATATATATTTTCATTTATTTGGTAAAGATCTCACAACTGGATTTTAAATTTAAATTTAAAAATTAAAAAAAATTTTTGAATTCCAAATTCTCTCCCTCCTTACTGCTCCTCCCCCATCTCTTAAGAAGGCAAGTAATGTTATCAATTATGCATTTGAAGTCATTCAAAACTTATTTCCATGGTAGCCATGCTGCAAAAGAAAACACACACACACACACACACACACACACACACACACACACAAAGTAAAGAAAGGAAAAAAAATATTCAATTTGCATTCCAGAGTTCATCAGTTCTCTCTCTGTAGGTGGATAGCATTTTTCATCATGGGTCCTTTGGAATTATTTTGGATCAGAGTAGCTAAGTCTTTCATAGTTGATTATCATTACAATATTGCTGTCACTTTGTGCAGTATTCTCCTGGTTCTGCGACTTCACTTTGCATCAGTTGATATGGTTTTCCTTTTTTTTTTTTCTGAAAGCATTCTTCTCATCATTTCTTACAGTAGAACCGTATTCAGTCACAATCATATAACACAGCTTGTTTAGCCATTCCCCAGTTGATGGGTCTCTCCTTCTTTTTGGGTCTTGCATTTTTCCAACTCTACTATTCATTCTCTACACCACCAAACATTTCTTATAGAGTTGAATGCAGTTTGTATTTAGTTCCTGACTTTTTTCCTTTTCTCCTTAACTGATGTTAATCCCTTAAAAAATTATTTCGATACTTTTTTCATTTGCCTAAGTTGGTGTCAGAGACTCATGAAGCATGAAGATATCATAGAGTTTTGCTGCTCATTAGAAGCCTTTCAACATTGGGCAAGATACCATACATTTCTAGGGCTCAGTTTTCTATATCAAGTGAGAAATATGCACTATATAATGCCTCAGGATTCCTTCAGCTCTAAATTCTATAATCCAATGACCTGGGGACTCTGAGCAAGAACCTTCTGCTCTAAGACCTCAGTTTCTTATTCTTCAATTATAGGATTGGACTAGATCAGTGGTTCTTAGTTTAGGGTCCATGGACAGATTTCAGGAAATTTGTGAACTTGGATAAGAAAAAAATTGCATCTTTATTTCAATATAATTGGTTTCCTTTGCAATCCTACATATCTTTTTTATGCATTTTTAAATTTTATATATTTCATTGCAATTTATATGTTATGCATTTTAAAATTTAAAAGTATTATGTAAAAAAACCCTTCTATCATAAAATCAATATTGTGTTTTGGTTCTAAGGCAGAAGAACAATAAGGGCTAGGCAATGGAGATTAAGTGACTTGTCCAGGGTCACACAGCTAGGAAATATCTGAGGTCAAATTTGAATCCAGTACCTTCTATTCCCAGGCCACTTAGCCAACTAGCTGCCTTCAAAAATATTATTCTGAGGAGGCCATTTATAGACTTTACCAGATTGACAAAGGTCATGAGGCAGCTGGGGACAAAATGGATATAACCCTAGGTCTGGAACCAGTAAGACGATATAAAATATGGTCTTCAACTTATTTGCTAAGTGACCCTGGACAAGTCACTTAATCTCTGCCTGCCTTAGTTTTTTAAACTCTAAAAAGGGTATAATAATATCATTCATCTCTTTCAGGGTTGTTATGCAGGTAAAATGATATGTTTGTAAAGTGCTTTGCAAATCCTAAAATGCTAGATAAATGGTAAAGGGGGCTCTGACACAAAAAAAGATCTAGACCCTCCTGGCCTGGATGATCTCTAAGGTTCCTTCTAGCTCTGAATCCTCTGGTCCTATAAAATGACCTTGCTTTGTGTTCTTACAAAATTTAATTCCTTATGTGTTTTTGTACATTTCTTTCTTTCTTTTTTAACAGACACAGCAAAAATAGAAAATTTTATGTTGACCCCCGGTGCCATCCACAGACGATAGCTGTTATCCAGACTCGAGCCAAGTAACTTTTTTTCAATTGTATTTTTGAAATGAAGAATCAGATTTGCCTACATCATTTCTCTTTTTCCTACCTCTCCAACAGATTGGCTTGCCTCAGGTTACACAGGTTGGACACTGAACCGTTCCCTAGGATACAAGCAGCTATATTCTTTTCACTGAAACGTTCTTTTCCATCCTGTTTTTATCTAAAGGGAAACTGCCTTGCAGTGTCTGCTCCCTTTGCAGTAAACTTTTCAGGGAAGAGGAATCCTTCCTGATATAACATTCTCGAATATTCCTATTGTGCAGAGCCCATCTCCACAGCCTGTACTGTAGGCAGTCCCAACAGTGGATTCCCCCATGTCCAACCCTGTTACAAGTATTTTGCCTGTGTCTCTGTGAACTTATTTTCCTCTAATTTATCTCGGTAACTCCTACTAGTTTGATTGTTGGTTAAGGGTTTTCTTATGCGGAATGATTTTGGGGAATCCTAGAAGAGTACACTGCCCTACTCCCCAGTCTTCTCAAATGTCTTTATTTAGAGTCCAGATTTTATTATCACAAGTTCATTCTTTAGTCTAAGACTTTCATCTTTGTTACTATGGAAAGTAAGGGAGTAGCACTTTCAGCTCTTACTATCTTTAGGGAATTGGTTTCAGATCCATTCTGAAGGATGGATTTTGGTAGAGATCCCTAGTGTGCTGAACAGCTGAGGCAGGGAAAGAAGGGGGTACAACTGCAGTGGACAGCGTGCTGCAGGGGACCCTTGGGGCACAGAGCACACACTTCTCCTGTTTCACAGTATCACTCAGGCTTGTCCCACTGACCAACTTAAGCACCATTGGGATTTTTTCAGAAGAAATGTATTTATTTAAAATAAATTTTTCTTACCTTTCTTCTTGTAATCAATACTGTGTATTGGTTCCAAGGTGGAAGAGCGGTAAGGGCTAGGCATTGGGGTTTAAGTGACTTACCCAGGGTCACACAGCTGGGAAGGGTCTGAGGTCTGATTTGAACCTAAAATCTGCTGTCTCTAGACCTGACTCTCAATCCACTGAGCCATCCAGCTACCCCTCTAAAATATTATTATTTTTAAAATAATATTTTCCTTTTCTAAATGTAAGCTATAAATATTTCAACCCTATGTGTAATCCGATGGCTATTTCTTTTTCCAGATACATTGGGGTCCTCATTGAATTGAAACTGCCTCATGAAATGGACTTCAGTGGTAAAGATGTCAGCGGAGTACTGTTTCAGTATCCAGATACAGAGGGGAATGTGGAAGACTTTGCAGAGCTTGTGGATAGAGCCCACCAGCATGGGGTAGGACCAGAGCTTACTTTCAATTATTTCGTCCTTGATCTCTCTCTTGGCTGCTTAGTTTCCCTCTCTGTAAAAGGAAAAAAAGCCTACCATTGGCTTTTCAATAATGTTAACTTTTGAAGACCTCTCCTAAGTCAGTATGGTGTCATAGATTTCTTTGATGTAAGACACTTACTAGGTGCTTTGTGGATAGAGTGCTGGAGTAACACATAGGGAGAGCTGAGTTCAAATTATAGCTGTGTGGCAAGTCATCTAGCTTCTCTCATTAACCCTCCTAATCCTCCCCTGTAGAAGAGGAGGTAATAATAGCACCAATTTTACAGGGGAATTGTGAAGATCAGATGAGATCAGATATGTAAAGGGATTTTCAAACCTTAAGTTCCTAAATAAATGTCATTGTTCAGTTGGTTTTCAGTCGTGTCTGACTCTTCCTGACCCCATTTGGTGTTTTCTTGGCAAGGATACAGCAGTGGTTTGCCATTTTATTTTATCCAGTTCATTTTACAGATGAGGAAATTGAGGCAAACAGGGATCAAATGACTTGCCTGGGGTCACACAGCTACTAAGTATCTGAGGTAGAGTAGAACTCGGGGAGATGATTTTTCCTGCCTCCAGACCTGGCACTCTATCCACTGCACCACCTAATATAAATGTTAGCTGCTATTATTAGGGCTATGGATTAGTCCTGTAATTTCATTAGTATAGGGAAATCTGGGATAAAGAAACTCACTGTACCAAGGCAGGGCTTTAAAGCTGCTTCTTCTGTGACCAAATTACAAGCTTCATTTCCTTTATATTCCTTGATAGTTATTTTTTTATTTAAAAAAATTTTTTTTAAACCCTTACCTTCTGTCTTGGAGCCAATACTGTGTATTGGCTCCAAGGCAGAAGAGTGGTAAGGGCTAGGCAATGGGGGTCAAGTGACTTGCCCAGGGTCACACAACTGGGAAGTGTCTGAGGCTAGATTTGAACCTAGGACCTCCCATCTCTATGCCTGGCTCTCAATACACTGAGTCACCCAGCTACCCCCCTTCCTTGATATTTAAAAACAATCCATTTCAGTTAAACATTGTGCACCTATCATGTTCAAGGCATCAAAATAGTTGCCGAGGAAAGGAACTAACAATACTTTTTGCTGGTACTTTCTCTGAGAGAATTAGAGTATTAAAGCTAAATGACTTTCTCAGGGTCACATAGCTGAATGTGCCAGAGGTGGGACTTGAACCTAAGTCTTCCTGGATTTAAGTCTAATTCTATCCACATATCGTTCATTGTCATCACTATCATCCATCAGTCAACAATAAGCATTTTTAAAAAAACTCTTCCTTTCCATCTTATAATCAATACTGTGTATTGGTTCTAAGGTAGAAGAGCAGTAAGGGCTAGGCAATGGGGGTCAAGTGACTTGTCCAGAGTCACACAGCTGGGAAGTGTCTGAGGCCAGATTTGAACCCAGGATCTCCCATCTCTGTGCCTGGCTCTCAATCCACTGAGCTATACAGTTGCCCCCAACAATAAATATTTATTAAGTGCTTACTATATACCAGGTAGTATGCTAAGCCCTGGGTACACAAAAGGAGCCCAAGAAAGTTTCTGCCCTCAAGGAGCTTATATGGGGGAGACAACCTGCAAGTAAACATGCAAAGCAAGCTCTATACAGGATAAATAGGGCATTGTTGAAAAAAGGCATTTTGTAAACCTGTGGCACTAGTACATCACTTATTTATTCAATGAGCATTCATTAATCAGCATGATATTAGAACATTAACTTTTCAAAGGGGGCTTTTATTGATAAGTTTAAAAAGAAAAATGACCAATGATCAATGTTCTACATCTGTGAGCCCCTCTCCCACTTTTGCAAAGACAGGGGGTTTTCCCCTCATTTCTCTTCTTTGGGATCAATCTTGTTCTTTATAATTTCAAACCCTTCATCTTTAATAGTTCTGTGGTTGGAATATGGATATACAAATTCATATGGTTGTGTGTCTACATATGTATTTATATAGGAATAACTATTTCTTGCCATTAGTTTTGAGGGGAAAAGGCATTTTGCCTTCTTTCATGCAGAAAAAACCCAAGTATTATAACCCTATCTTTGGGATCATGTGGAATAATGCCTTTTTTCGATTTGGGTTTTCATGTATGTATATATATATATGTACTAAATCATCTGTTTTACTGATATAATTAAATTAATTGCTTATCTATCTATCTATATATATATACTGAATTGTCTGTCTTACTGATATAATTGAATTAATTACTTATCAAATATAATTAATTATATAAAATATTTTTAATTATTTCCACTGATCTTTGTAATGCCCCCTCCAAAGAAATAAAATATAAAAGGGTTAATTCAGTGATCATTTCATATATGGTATTGTCAGTCAATGGCCATCTATTAAAGCAAATAAAAGACTTTTGTTTCAATCTCTCTACAAGTGATAACAAATTAAAGAGCCCCCCCAAACTCCAATATTAATAAGTTCCTACTAAGAGCATTATTAGGTACTGAAGGAGACCATAGAATCATAGTTCTAGAGTTAAAGGTAGAATTTATTAAGTCCAATCCTCTCATTTTGGAGATGAGGAAACTTTACTTGCCCAAAGCGACATAAATAGTAAGTGGCAGAATCAGCATCTGAATTCAGATCCTTTGACACAGTTCAGCATTAATTATATCATGCTACTTCCCTTTGAATGTTAAATAAAATGCACATACATATGAGTTAAATAAATGGTTGTGGCTTGATTTCATCCTTTCTCTTGACATCATTTTAGGCTCTGGCTTGCTGTGCTACTGACCTGTTAGCTCTTTGTGTCTTGAGGCCACCAGGAGAATTTGGGGTTGACATTGCTTTGGGGAGTTCCCAAAGGTTTGGGGTGCCCCTGTGCTATGGGGGACCACATGCTGCCTTTTTTGCTGTCCGGGAAAACTTGGTGAGAATGATGCCTGGAAGAATGGTGGGCGTGACAAGGTAAAGCCTGGATTTTTCCTTTTCCACATTTAGTACTTTCATTTGTTTCTTCCCCTTAACCTGAAGACCAGAATTCAAGACAGAATGAGCTTTGCCCATTTGCTATGCTCTCTTCTAACTTTGTGCTCTCTGCATCAATGAAGGAAGTATCTAAAAAGGAGATTGAGGAAAGAATAGTTTTTTGGTTCTAGCCTCCCTGAGCATGTGCATGGCTGCAGTAAAAGAATGGGACTGTACAGCCATGGCATCATTTGGGGCACACTACCAGTTTCTAGTATGAGATAGCACTAGGTATTTTCATGGTCCCTCCCAAAAGGAGCTACAGTCTCTGCCTCATTCATCACTTGCACTCATTTTATTGGTGGGATTGGCTCAATGGAAAGGGCTGGGCCGTTTGTGATATTTGTCCATGTGGTTGTTTTCCCTCTCTGGATAAGAACATCAGTCCCCTGAGAGAGAGACAAATTCTCTTCATGGTCTTTAATTCGCTAGTTCAGTACCATCCTAAGCCTGCGTTGGATTTGGCCAAGATAATGTCCAAGACAATTCTGCAGTTTCTCCCTGAATGCTTTATTATGGACTCAAGATTAGATACATAAAATGATTATGCATGTACAAATAAACTAGAATTTATTAACATTATATTTAAGTGATTGGGGTAATTAGGTAGTACAGCAGACAGAGTGCAGAGCCAAGAGTCAGGAAGGGCTGAGTTCAAATTCAGCCTCAGACACTTATTAAGTTATGTCACCCTGAGCAAGACACTTAATTCTGCTTGCCTCAGCTTCCTCATCTGTAAAATGATCAGGAGATGCAAATGGCAAACTTCTCCAGCATCTTTGCCAACCCCCCCCCCCCCAAACCCAAATGGAGTTACAAAGAGTCGGACACAACTGAAATAACTGAACAACAACAAATTTAAGTGATAATCATTCTGATAAAAGCCCTACTCAAATGTCAACTCTTGTGGGAAACCTCCATTGAAAATACCTATCCTTTCTGCCCTCAAGATCATCTTTCTCATTATATTTAATATTTTGTACTTTCCCTATGCATTTTCCAAGTAATGTTTATTATACCTGTTTTTGTTTTCTCTCTCTACTCATTTAGAGTAACCTAAGGGTGTGGATTTTATTTAATTTTTATTTTAAAATTTTAATTTTAATTTTAAATTTAATAATTTATTCTTATCCATTTTATGTAAACCTTGTATCTTCTCTTGAGCCTAGCATTGTGTCCTCAACACAAGAAGTAATTAATTATTGAATAAATGAATGAATGGATATTCATTCATCTTAGGAAATAGTGAGTTTTGAAGGTGACTTCATAATTATTGTTATTATTATTTTTTATTTGAAAAATTTTACTTAATTGATTTAAAATATTTTTTCCATGGTTACATAATTCATGTTCTTTCCCTCCCCTCCTCCCATCCCACTCCTATAGCCAATAAGCAGTTCCACTGGGTTTTCCATGTGTGACTGCATTTATCCTGTTCCCTGTATTATTTTGATATATGCTATACTATTTGAAGCTAAATGCATTTAGAAGTTTCCCCAGTATTAGTTTCTGAGCCTGAGCCACAGGATGTCTTAAAGACATCTGAAGGACTTTGATCTTCATGTAACTTTTTGTGTGTTTACTTGAGGGTTTCTAATTGTTGAAGTGTCAAGCTGTGTCATTCCTGAAACCCCATGACAGTTTCTAGGGAAAATTGACTTTATCTATTAGACCATGTGTTAACAGCTGAGCAAATAATACCTGTGAGCAAATAGCCTAGATAGTTATCCTTGCAAAATTTTGAAAGTATTTTGTTTTGAAAACACATTTTTTTTCCTAAGAATAGAGAGAAAAGAGGAACTCTTTATTAATTTTTCAATTAATATAGAATTAAATATTAGGATCTCTTAGGCATTCTTATCTTAAAGGGCCTCTAGTGATATCTACATAATAGACCAGATGACAGGAATTCTTTTACAACTATTGAAAAAATGTGTCCATGTATTTGTGTAGAGACCTTTTTGGATATATAGAACCTTTTTCTTTGAGGCTAAAGAGACCAGTTCAGGTCGGCTTCATTTAGGTAAATATAGAGCTAAACCTCTGGACCTTCCTCTTTCCTTCCTCAAGGTTTCTTGACACAAAGGAAAAGATTTTTGGATTAAGGATGAGTGGCCAGAGAGTGAGACCTTCACATGGCACAGGGCAATTGTTAACCTCCTCTTTCTTCAGTGAATAAACCATTAGTGTAGATAATCTCAGTTCATGGTGAGTCAGACTGACCAAATTCTTTCTTCTTTGACTCAGAGATGCTGCAGGAAAAGAAGTATACCGTCTTGCTCTTCAGACTCGTGAACAGCACATCAGGAGGGATAAGGCTACAAGCAACATCTGCACGGCTCAGGTAACAAAGGAATGTACCTGGACATTGAAAGATCCTGTAGCAATAACACCTACTGCATGAAAGACAGATTGTTTTGTTTTTAAATTTAAAAAAATTATTGGCATCTTATGCATTTCTATCATTGACATTTCCCAGTGTATTTTTCTCTCCTCCTCCCAAAGAACCATCCCTTACTACAAAAACTAAGAAAAAGAAAGAGGTAGGAAAAAAAACAGTTAAGCAAAATTAATTTATAGAAAGAGTCTGATATTATGTGGGAAATCTGAATGAATGATGGTCCTGAGGGTTCATCTAGTTTGTTTTTGTTTGGTTGTTTCTGACTCTGTGTTTTCATGGACCGTATGGTATATGTCCAGGGGATTTTCTTGGCAAAGATACTGTAGTTGTTGAGAGGTTAATGACTTGCCCCAGGTCACACAGCTAGTAAGTGTCTTTGAGGCCAGCTTTGAACCCAGGCCTAGTGTTTTACCCACTGAGCCATCTAGCTTCCTCTTCATCTAGTTTAGCCCCCCTCCATTCTGCAGAGAATGAAACCAAGACCTGGGGCAGAGGCAACTTCTCCAAGATCACATAGCAAATAGGGGCAGAGCAGGGACCAAAATATTAATAAGATTGTAATTCTTCAGAGCACCAAATTTACAAAGTACTTTCCTTGTTTTGCCCATATCTTTCTGCCATTTTACAAATGAGAAGACATAGCAGTTTACCAAAGGTCAGCAGGTTAGTGGGTCAGAATTCATGTCTCCTAGTTCCCACTGTTTTACACTGCCTTCTTGGGCAGAAGCCCATCAAACAAGCTACCAGGCAAAGGATCATAGATTTAGAAGTGGAAAGAACCCTAAAGGCCATTCATAATAAGAGAGTCTAAATCTCTTATTTTACAGATCAGGAAACTGAGGTCCAGAGATGTTAAGTGACTTGCTCCAGATCATGTAGGTAATTAAGTATTAGAGCCAGGATTTGAATTCATTTCTCCAATCCTAGATGTCTCATTCTTTCTGCTATACCATGATGCTTTTCTTGTATGTAAAAAGATATGTCAGTATAGCTAACTATAGAGATATACATCCATATACATATGTGTTTATGAAGGGGAACTCTCTTTAGTTTATATTCATACTAAACTCTTAAATGAATACTTCAATGGTCATCTCTTAAGCAATCAAACTTAGAGGAAGTTTTAGTATAGAATTCATAACATGAGCTGTTTTTCAGACTCGATTTTCAATATCCTGTGATCATCCCACTAATTACTGTTAGCCACACCTAGAGTACAATTTCTGAAACATATGTTGTTTTTTAGGCTCTTTTGGCTAACATGGCCGCCATGTTTGCTATCTACCATGGCTCCAGTGGACTCAAGCACATTGCCAGGAGGGTACACAATGCCACCTTGATTCTAGCAGAAGGTGAGTACTTGGGAAAGGAGATCATAGATCCATTTCTTCCTTACAGAAGAGTTCCAATCATTGGATATGACTGGTTGATCAAAAACCATGGAAACTAGTCTTTACTTTTTGCAACCATAGTAAAGTCATAATAACTCACATTCCCATGGCACTTTATGAGATTAACAGGGTCAGTAACCCTGTGAGATAGGTCATCGAAAGTACTGTATCTGGAGGCAGCTTGGTAGCTCAGTGGATTGAGAGCCAGGCCTAGAGATGAGAGGTCATAGGTTCAAATCTGGCCTCAGACACTTCCCAGCTGTGTGACCCTGGGCAAGTCACTCGACCCCCATTGCCTAGCCCTTACCACTCTTCTGCCTTGAAACCAATACACAGTATTGACTCCAAGACGGAAGGTAAGGGTTTAAAAAAAAAAAGTACTGTATCTTTATTACTTCCATTTTATAGATGAGAAAATTGAGACTTGTAACAGTTAAATTAGTCTCTAGTAATAAAATTATTATATTTTTAGAGGTTTATTAAAGATTATTAGAAATCAGAGATACAAATCAATAAGCCACATTTCTAGGGCTGATAAGCCCATTCAATTTCACTCACTACATCTTGAGAGACACGTGTGCTTAGAAGCGGAAGCAGAGAGACCAAGTAGGTGGTACAGTAAGTTGAAATACAAATTTTGTTCTCGGCCCAGGTGTGGATCTCAGATGAGATTATAGGGCATTCTGGGAAGTGCCAAGGACTTCTGGGGATTGAAGTCTGGGGTTCAAATCTCCATTTTTACAGACTCAGGTGCCTATTGGATAGATAGTAAATATTGGACCCAGTATTTGGTCTTGGTTCTGACTCTACATATGGGGTTCATTCCACTATATTATTCTGGAGATAGAATTTAAGAGTAAGAAGGAGAATTCTCTTTGTAAGGGACATTAATATTATGGTCAAGAAGTTTGGGAAGTAGTTTAATATCATGTTTGTTTTTTTCTGGTTAACTTCACTTTTAAGTAATTGAAAGGTATAATGAATATTTAAAATGGATAATTATACACAATCATCACCTTAGAATCTGGGGAGGGGGTTGGTTTTTGTTTGTTTGTTTTTGTGGTGGTTGGGAAAGAGGTAGAGTCTAGACCTGTGATCTTGATGATTGAGGGATTTCCCAATCCAGAGATTCCTTCTACAAATACAGATCAGCAATTACTCCACAGGTAATGCCATTAAATAGTTGCCTACATCACTGAGATAGTAAGAGACATGCCCAGGTTCACATAGCTAGTATGTGACAGAGATAGGATTTAAACCTCTGACTTCTTGAGGCCAGCTTTCTATCTACTTCATAGAAGTTGCCTCTCTAGAGGAAATTTTACAGACTCTTAGAATTGGAATGAACATGAGCCTCTCCATTTCTACATGAGGAAAGAGGCCCAGAGAAATGATTTGCCCAAGATCACACAGCTCTCAAAGAACAGAACTAGGACATGAATTGAGGTTTCCTGAATTCAGAACTTAGAATTTTTTTTTTAAACCCTTACCTTCCATCTTGGAATCAACACATGTATTGGTTCTAAGGAAGAAGAATGGTAAGGGCAAGGCAATGGGGGTCAAGTGACTTGCCCAGGGTCACACAGCTAGGAAGTGTCTGAGGCTAGATTTGAACTTCCCGTCTCTGGGCCTGGCTTTCAATCTACTGAGCTACCTAGCTGCCCTCCAGAATTTAGAATTCTTGAACCCTATCTTTGGATTTATGCAGCCTAGGCTCAACTTGTTTTATTATTTTTTTTTAGCAGTAATAAACACACTTCAACTCAATGAGCATATAGTCAACTAAAACTAGTAGGTCTTTATAGTGTAGCCTTTTGCCTTTCTCAAAATCCCATATAATAATGAAAGCTAACATTTGTAGATCATCTTATAATTTAGAAAGGGCAATCCTATGAGACAGGATCTTAACCAAGGCTGTGCTGGTAAACGTTTAGCAACCAGATCTTGAACTGCCCCCAAATCCACCTCCACCACTCCATTATAACTCCATTATTAATGTTTCCTCCATCACTTTCTTAAGACTAGACAATCAGCAAAACAAGAAACCAAGCCTTAATTTGTAGCATTTGCCTGTTTCTAAGGTGTAAATACTCACTGAACATTTAACAGTCTGCTCTCTCAAGCATCTACAAAGTGGGCTCCAGTACACTACAGCGTAGAGGTACATGTTGACTCAGCTAAAGGAAATGAACCACATACATGCCATTCTTGCTCGGTTTTTAAATTATTTTAAACTGGAAAATGACTATTTATTATCCAAATAATACTGCTTCAATGATAGTATGTTTTTACTCTTTGCAAATTTCTCTTACAATATTAAACATTTAGTTGAGAAACTTGAAAAACTCCTAGATTAGGAAATAATATTTGTAACATAGGATGGTAGGATATAAAGCTATGAGGGACTTTTGAGAAATTTTATCTAATCCCCTCATTTTAGGGATGAGGAAACTGAGGCCAGTTAAGTGATTTAGCTAGAGATGACAAGGTAGTAAGTAGTATAGCCAAGGTTCAAATTCACCTACTCTGGTTCCAGATCCAAAACTCTTTTCATCATAATCATATTGCTTCAGGGGCAGCTAGGTAGTAAATGGATAGAGCACCAGGCTTAGAGTTAGAAGGACATGAGTTCAAATTTGTGCTCAGATACTTTCTAGTTGTGCAACCCTGGGCAAGTCATTTAAGCCCAATTGCTTAACCCTTGCTGCCCTTCTGTCTTAGAATTGATGCCAAGACATAAGGTAAGGGTTTGTTTTTTTTTAAATAAGTATGTTGCTTCATATGAAAAATTTTAAAATCATGGCACTGTGCTAAGTACTGAGGATATAAAGATAAAAATAAAACAGTCTCTGTCCTCAAGGAGTTTACTTTATACCAGGATGCCATTTTATTACTAAATAAATAAGTAAAGAAAGAAACAAACAAATATATATACCATTATACCAGGATACAATAGATACATAGACAAGAACTAGAGAGCATTAACGATTGGGTTAGTCCAAGTCAACCAACAAAGAAAGGATGCCCATGAGATTTAATCTTTGAAGTAAGTTCAGGATTCCTGGAGGCACCAATGAGGAGGGTGGGCAGTTCAGATGTGGGTATCTGTGCAAAGACAGAAAAATGGGGGATGGAATGTCCTATAAAAATTCACATGTATATTTTGCTTTAGGCTTTATACAACAACCCTGTGATGGTAGGGAATTAAAAAAAAATACTCATTTTATAGATTCCAAAATTGAGACTCCAATTGGTTAAATAACTTGCCCAAGGTTACACAGTATCAGAACTACATTTTGAACCCCAGCCTCCTGTCTATAACTGTAGCATTCTTTCCATTATTCGGTTATTTTTTATATTAACTAAATGCTATGGAAAAGGTTATGTTTTATTTTATTTTTTAATAATTTACTTCTTTAGAATATTTTTCCATGGTTCCATGATTCATGTTCTTTCCCTTCCCTCTTCCCTCCCCCCTCCTTGAGCTGACTAGCAATTTATGGAAAAGATTATAAACACCTTCAATATCCCTTTTATTATACCAATGTGGGTCTGGTCTTGCCCAATACCTTCCTTTTAGAGTAACCATGGTGTATCAGATTTTTCCTATATGTATCATTGTTAACTTTCAAGGGATATTATTTGACCTACATTGTGTTCTAATCTATGTATTAATAATGTAACAGGGTTCTAAAGGTTCTATGTGTTTTACAATGTCCACAGAGGGGTAGGAAACGCACAAAACTAAGCTTAAAAATACTCCCCTCCTGCTGCCACTAAGGTCTTCCTATTCTTCATCGTGGTGTGAAGGTGAACTTGGCTCCTCTAAGGTTATGCTAAGCATGCCCATAGGGTCTGGCTGGTTTTATGAAACTATAAAGGCTTCAGGTATGGACTAGGGAATAAAATGAGAGACCATTGTTTGAGTACCAGGCTAGCTACATTTGAGGAAGTTGGCCGCCAGAAGGCAGGCTATCGGGTGGTAAATTATTTTGGCCATAGCAACTTAGACAGGCAAGTGAGCAATGTTAGCATTGTGCTGAGGTCTCAGGACAAAAGTACAAGCAATAGAAAGTCCCTGCCCTCAAGGAACTTTCAGCCTCTTGAGGGAAGTCAACACATAAAAAGGAGCTGAAAGAGGTAGGGGGAAGAGAGTCAAAAAGAAGCACAGCTGGCAGGAGAAGGAAGCCTGCAAGGAATTTGGCATTGGGATAAGGGGGCCAGCATGGTGAAGAGATTTTTCAAGATGAGATCTCTTAAAGATTATTAGTTAAAGCATGGAGGATACAATCTGCATTGGTAGACAGAGAGCCACCAAGCTCATGTGGTCATATATCCTTACATATTGAAGGATCTTTCCCAAAATTTCTCCTGGACACAGATAGATAGTGCAGTGGTTAGTGAGATCTGAGTTTGAATTGATCTGAGATATTTATTAGCATTGTGATCCCTAGTCAGTCACAATTTCTGTTTGTTTCAGTTTCCTCAAGTGTAAAATGGGGATAATAGTACAACCTACTTCAAAGGGTTGTTGTGAGGATCAAATAAGATATTTGTAAAATGCTCAGTATAGTACATGTCACATAGTAGGCACTTAATAAATCTTTTTTTCCTCCCTCCCTTCCTCCCTCCCTTCCTTCCTTCCTTCCTTCCTTCCTTCCTTCCTTCCTTCCTTCCTTCCTTCCTTCCTTCCTTCCTTCCTTCCTTCCTTCCTTCCTTCTTTCCTTCCTTCCTTCCTTCCTTCCTTCCTTCCTTCCTTCCTTCCTTCCTTCCTTCCTTCCTTCCTTCCTTCCTTCCTTCCTTCCTTCCTTCCTTCCTTCCTTCCTTCCTTCCTTCCTTCCATAGCATAAACTTAGGAAAGAGAATAGGAAACAGTTTCATGGTGCTATGAGATAATCTAGGAAGTGGAGTAGTCCTGAATAAAGCACCAGGTGGGTCAGGAAAACCTGAGTTCAAATTCAGACTTAGACATTTACTTGTTCTGTGACTTTGGACAAGTCACTTATCCTCATTTGTCTCAACAAGTCACTTATCCTTATTTGTCTCAATTTTCTTCTCTGTAAAATGGAGATAATAATAGTACCTATTGCCAAAGGCTGTTATGAGGATCAAATGACATAATTGTTGAGTACATAACACAGTGCTTGGTACTATGCAAATGTCAGCTGTTTTTTTTTTTATTATTATTATGTAGAACAGCTGATACCCATAGAGGGGTTTTGTCATTTATAGTAAAGCTAAGCTATTCTGTTTTTGACCTAGGTCTCAAGAGAGCTGGTCATAAGCTTCAGCATGACTTATTCTTTGATACCTTGAAGATCCAATGTGGCTGTTCCTTAAATGAGGTTTTGGATAGAGCAGCTCAGCGGCAGATCAACTTTCGGCTTTTTGGTGATGGCACGGTAAGTGGAATTTAGTTTATTGGCCTTTTGCTTGGATTTCACTCTTTGAATCTGAACTAGGGAAACTACATATTTTGGAAACAACTCCTTTCCCCCATTGAGACTGGCATGTCTTTGTTTTGCTGCAAACTAAGTGTCTCCTCAGAATATCAAGTTTTGTTTCAGACATGGAGAACAGAGGCATGACACTGGTTCTTGCAATAATCTCTCTCATTTCTTAGGGTTTTATGTTGTCCTCTATGGCAGTCTCAGGATAGTGACCTCTATCTCCTTCCTGAAGATAGGGATTTCTTTGGTAGAAGGATTTCCAAGTAAGGAAACTCCTCCATTCACGCAAATTGGTTTCTTCTCTGCAATTTGAAGTCTTCCATGGTTGCCTAGAATGCTGAGAGGTTAAATGACTGGCCCAGGGTTACACAGCCCGGCGTTATTAGAGGTAGAACTTGAGCCCAGGTCCTCCTAGCTTTGAGATCCATTCTCTTTCCTTTTGTAGCTGTATGACTCTAAGAAAGCCACTTAGTCACTTCATCCCTTCTTCCTCAGTTACCTCATCTGAAGACTGAAGATAATAATAGTACTTCCTCACAAGACTGTTGTGTGGATCAAATGAGAGAATATATGTAGAACATTTTGCAAAACTTTAAAGTGCTTATGTAAATATTAGCTGTTATCCACATCATTATTTTTAAGTAGTAGTAGTAGTGGTGGTGGTGATAGTGGTAGTAGTAGTGGTGTAAAGAGTGCAAGAGATATTCAGAGAGGACTAGCACCTCTGATGTGAGAACTTGTTAAGCTCTTTTCAGGACTGCTTATCCACCTTTGGTAGGTCCTTTTTACCAGCTCTCACTTGTAGCTCCAAGAAGCTGTAGCATGTAGAGTGGCCACATCCCGATGAAACTGGCACATGTGTTACTTAAACTAGGTTGAGGGAACAGATTAGCCTCAAGTTCATCAATGAGTTAGGGGGGCATCTACCTCAAGCATGTGAAGATTTCCCGAGCAGAATGGGCCAATGAGAACAATCTGTTACCCTGATCATGAAGGCAGCTGAAGCAGGTTCTGTAAGCACTCAGGGCTTGGTCAGACATCAGAGATACCATGGTCATCCACTGGATCTTGGGACATTGCCAGGCATCCTGACTTTTTTCTTGCCACTGGACTTTGATGACTCTGGAAGAAAAGAGTGAGACTGACCACTTTTTATACCTCTGCCTTACTTAAATCCAATTCAGGCAAGAGTCAAGACATCACCTGGTGATGCCATTAGTCCCTTTGAAACAAGTAATAGTAGTGGTAGTAGTAGTAGTAGTAGTAGTAGTAGTAGTAGTAGTAGTAGTAGTAGTAGTAATTATAGTCAGTCCTTTTCTGTGATCAGAGATGGTCATTTTCTTGTACCATTCTCATTCTAAAATACTTTTCTTCAAAGCTACATTTCCCCCTAACTGTTTTAGTGGAAAGAATATTGCATTGCAATATCACAAGAACTGGGTCTAATTCCATTAGTTCCATTTTCTAAGCAAATGTGGGCAAGTCATTTAGTCTCTCTATACCTAGGGAAGAAGAATCAATGAAAAGCCCTATTCTGTTTTTTATTTACTGACCTGGAGCCAAAGCAACATTAGAAATGACTGCTCATCTTTGATCTCAGTACATCCAGATTTCCACTTTTGACCTTGACTCTGTTCAAAAGCCATGGAGGGTGGGGGAATGGCCACAACACAGCACTCTGCCTGTTAATCTCTTGCACACATCAAAGTCTAGAATGGCTCAGAATCTGGTCATGCCAGAGGAAGTGAAGCCATGAGGGCCCACATTCCTCTAATATCTTTTGGTGCCCCTTTCCTTATGGTGACATAGGTAGACAGGTATTATCTACCTTGCAGGCCAACTAGATTAGAATAAGAGTGGCAGCTGTGTTGCAATGAAAGGAGCACTGGATCTGGAATGAGATGATCTGAACTGGAATATGATCTCTTCTAGTTGTGACCGAACAAATTACTTACCTCCTCTAGTCTTTAATTTCCTAATCATTAGAATGAGAGTATTCAACCTAGCTAAGAGTCATTTCAGTTTTATATCTTTTGATGCCTTCATAACTAGCTGTGTTCCATTAGGTTAACGAGGATAAATTGTTCAGCAATTTCTGATTCACTTGGGGTTTCCGAAAAGGTCCTGAATTCCAAGTTAATGCTTCTTTTTCTGTTTGTTTGTAGCTTGGCATTTCCCTTGACGAAACAGTCACAGAAAAAGATCTGGATGACTTATTGTGGATTTTTGGCTGTGAGTCCTCTGCGGTAAGTCAGATTAAAACATAGATACTTAAAAATTCTTCTTTGGAACCATAGCAGTGGGATGGGGCAGAGGATGTGAACAACAATGATATAACCATATTTAAAGATAAGAAAGTAATTTTGTGTTGAGACTCTGTTGGGGGAATTCTTACAAGGGCATGGCCCCTTAGAAGTGGTCCATTGAAAGTCTTAATGTAAGAAAATAGAGCAAGATGTACATCTTTAAATGACTGCTTAGCATTAAAAGTAATTGGTCATAAGCAAGTACTTTGCAGTGTGACATGATGTTTTGAATGAGGAAATGAGAGTCTTCATGCATTTTGCAAAACTCTATAGAGAAGTGATGAGAGTATGACCACATATGCATTACTATATTCAGTTCTGAAATCACTATTTTAGTAAAGACATTGACAAAATGGAGTATATATTCCAAGAAGAATAATTAGCATAATAAAATTCACAAGAAGACAAAAGTGTGACAATAGCTATTAAAAAAACTCAAAGAAAAATGCTAACTGGATCTAAGCCCAACAAGAATTCCTGGAAGAGTTAAAGAAAGCGATGAGAATGGTAAAGGAAAAATTAGTAAAGGAAATGAAAATGATACAAAAAATTATGCAAAGAGAATAGCTTTGTAGAAGAGGCACAAAAATATTGATGAAAAAGAAAACCTTCAAAACAGAATTGAGTCAATGAAACACAGTCAAAAGAATGAAAAATAGAAGAAAATGTGAAATATCTTATTGGGAAAACAATTGACCTAGAAAACATTTCAAGGATATTTAATTTAAGAATAATTGGACTGCCTGAAATCATGACCAAAGAAGAGGCTAAACATCATATTTCAAGAAATTATTAAGCAAAACTTCCCTGTTATATTAAATCCAGAGGGTAATATGGAAATCAAAAGAGTGGAATCCTTTTCAGACCTTTCCTATATCCTCCCTGGTTTATGGTTTGACCTTTTCTCCAATTACTGCCTTTTCCTCCGTACTCCCTTTCTCTCTCTAGAGATTTAAGTAGCCACATTTTCAAATTTAATGGTCCTTTTATTTTATAGAGTTCATATCATAAGAAGAATTATTAATTAATAACTTTAAAAATTGTATCTTAAAAGCTCAGGGCCCCCAGTTAAGAAAATTTCTCACATTCAGAGAAAGGTTTTGCTTTCTGCCCTAATTAAAAATTACTTTTAATTCTAGCTCACTTTCCACCATTTTATGTTTGAGGAAAAAATAAGGATAATAAATATTTAGGTAAAATCAGTGAATAGAGTATATTATAGTATTTGTCTCTGGATGGGCATAAGGAGAGGAATATGAGGAAAGTTATACATGTTTTTGGAATTTCCCTCAGTCTCTGCACAACTGAACAACTGATAGCTTTTTCCAACTCTTCTGCTCTGAGATGTCTATAGGAATCCAAGGGCCTTTTTGGACCACATCTCAGCCCTCCTTTCAGATCCTTTTGCTGTCTCCTTTTGTCTATTGCCTTCTTGCCACTTTTTTTTCTTAGGTCATGGGCATAGCTGGGAATGTGGCTTCCCAAATACTTTTGCTGCTCAGTCCTTTATAAATTTACAGTTTTTTCTTAGTCCATGTTTTGTACTGTAGGCCTATCAGGAAAATTCTCACATTGCAAATGACTATTGCTTCATTATCCCTGGTTGGTTAATTCTCTTGATAAGTCGAATGGATAATGGAAGTTGCGTTGTTCACCATCTAAGCTCATAGGAATTGTTAAAATAATGTTGAATAAAAAAAATAAGTTGTCTCAGGGTTTTGATATTCATGCATTATTAAGACTAGATACCTTTATGAAAGATATTTATCTTCCTTCTCTCTTCTTATCTAATGCACAATAACTTTTCTGTGCCTTCTTGTTATAGGAACTGGTTGCTGAGAGCATGGGAGAAGAGAGGAGGGGTATCCTAGGGACCCCATTTAAAAGAACCAGCCCATTCCTGACACATCAAGTGTTCAACAGGTTAGTATAGCTTCCTTGACATCTGCATTTTGCATCAAGCAAGTAATTTCAACTTGAGGATATTTTTTATTATAGCTGACAACAGATTTTATTACAGATGGAAATCTGGTTGTTTTTAGGCAATTAGTGATAGGTTCACAACCTTTAAATGGGCATTCCTCAGCAGAGTATTTCTTTGCTTAGCAATGTAGGTGCCACAGTTTAATAATTCTTAAAAAGTATGTTTTTTTTTTTTAAACCCTTACCTTCTGTCTTGGAGTCAATACTATGTATTGGCTCCAAGGCAGAAGAGTGGTAAGGGCTAGGCAATGGGGGTCAAGTGACTTGCCCAGGGTCACACAGCTGGGAAGTGTCAGAGGCCAGATTTGAACCTAGGACCTTTCGTCTCTAGGGCTGGCTCTCAATCCACTGAGCTACCCAGCTGCCCCCAAAAGTATGTTTTAAATAGGACATTGGCTTTAGAAATTTGATGGGCCATTCACTTTGCATTCCCACCATCATTCTTCTTTCCCTACTCTCAAGTGTCATGATTTTTTCCTTATAATGTCAATTCAGTAATAACAGTCCCTTCCAAACCTCAGGTCAAGAATCCCTTAGAAATAATCCTGTATTAGTGCCCTTTTCTCCTATGAAGTTTTTGACCTGGAACCCATGATTCATTTAAAAAAGTATTTTGATGAGTATATTTCAATATTCCTTTCTAATCCAATCTAATTTAATTTAAACATTTAAAAACACCATTATGAGAATGGGTCCCTAGGCTTTACCAGAGGGGTCCATGTCATACAAAAAGGTTAGAAACCCCTGACCCAGATCAGTAATGTATTTTAAGATCTCCCATGAATGTAGATTTATCAAGCACTCTCCTCCCTACATCCTTATGAGTGTAAATATTACATTTCCTATTTTCCAAATTTTCCAAATGCAGAAACTTGAGGCAGTTCTGTGATTCACCAGTTGTTACCTCATCTTGCATATACTGAAGCTGGGATTTAGGTTCTTTTCTCCTACACCCAAGTTCAGCACCCTCTCCATTATGTCATGTCATCTGGCGCCTAATCTGCAGCCCTTTTAGGGGAGTCGTATCTTAACCTCTTCTAGAAGGCTGGATGTAGGCTGACCTATTTGGTTCTGAATATGTATTCTGTGTTCTGTCACAGCTATCAGTCGGAAACCAATATTGTCCGCTACATGAAGAAATTGGAGAACAAAGATATTTCCCTCGTCCACAGCATGATCCCTCTGGTAGATATGACTTTCCCTGTTGTTTTCTTGGCTTGTCCTTAGTCTCTTGCTAGAGTTTGGAAGTAGAAACTATAGTTGAGATTGAGGGTGGATGGAAGTTGTTAGAAACAACAATAATGGGATACTTTTTTTTGTTTGTTTCTTAAAGGGATCCTGTACGATGAAGCTCAACAGCTCATCGGAACTTACAGTAAGTAGGTCAACAACAGGGGTTCTCAACTTGGAGTACATGAATTTGCTGTTTAAACTAGTTTGATAACTATTTTGAATATAAACACTTTTCTGTGCAATCCTATATATTTTATTTTATGCCTTTAAAGATGTTGTTTTGAGAGGAGGTACTTAGGTTTCATCAAACTCCCCAAGGACTCTAGACACAATGAAGTTAAGAACTCCTGCTCTTCTATAATAGGGGAATCATTTGGAGATATCATTCTACTTTTGCAAAGCTTTAGGGTTAAGTTTTGTGAGATTAACGTTTAAAAGAAGTAAAACCTGACATCCACCCTGCCCTTTCTTAAGTTTTTAAAAAATCTGCCTTTTTAAAGGCTTTCATTTTGCAAATGTGTATTCATTAATTCTAGGTATTATCAAGATCAGTGAAACTTCCTACCTGAATATGTCAGGAGAGCAGTGATTTGAGGCCATTTTTATAAACTACATCAACAAATGTTTGCTTCATCTGCTCCTGCAGACTACAAGCACCTTAATTTAAATAACAAAAAAATAGCCTCAAAGGTGGGGAAGCTCCCTTCAATTTATTTATTTAACATATTATGATGAACATATTGTTATTTTAATTACAATAATTATTATAAATGTAAAATAAATATATATTCAGACAAATCTGAATACCAAAAAGTGGAGAAAATAGGTAGTTCCTTGAATTTAGGCTTCACCTCTTTGCTACAATGCTCAGAGAGAAGGCAAGAAATTTCATTGAGTACTACAAGAGAGGTGAGTTTGAGTAAACAGTACTTGCAGAATGATTGATCATTTATGGGTATGTGGGTATACACCTTTCTTTTCCGGCAAAGGCAGAAGTTAACTTTAACCATAACTTAAATGTTTTCTCCCTTCCTCCTCTTCAGCCAATCACCTGGCAAGAATTTGCCAACATCCACCCTTTTGTGCCTCTAGACCAGGCACAAGGTTATCAACAGCTTTTCCGAGAGCTGGAGAAGGATTTGTGTGAACTCACAGGGTATGACAAAATTTCCTTCCAACCTAACAGGTAAGTGGATTTTCCTCTCTTGTGTCAGTGACATGATGAGATCAAGGACCTAGTTTAGTAGGTGGTCCTTGGCTTGTTCCTAATGGGTCTATAGGGGTGCTAGGAGGACTAGCACCTCTGGTATAAGGGTTGCTGACCCCTTTTCAGGACTGTTCATCTACTTTCAGTATCCACCTCTCACCTAATTCTCACTGGTGACTCAAAAAAACTGTAGTCTGCATAGTAGCCATACCTTGGTAAAAGCATCCTAAACTAGGTTGAGGGTAACCAGCAGTCTGGTTGATGAGTTAGGGGGTGAAGACTTCATCTTTTAGAATGGGTTGATGAGAAGAATCCATTGTCCACAAAGGCATCTGAAGCAGGTGCCGAGCTCAGACAATGAAGATGCCATGGTTATCCACTGCATCCCAGGCCATCACCAATTACCTGACTTTTGCCTTGCCACTGGATTTTGATGTCTCTGGATGAGAGAGTGAGGTGATAAAAATCCAATCCAACCAATTCAAATTAAATCTAAATCACTCACGAGTCAGGACATCACCCCATTACCTGTGATGTCATTGGTCCTCTTCATAAATGAAGCACAAATGACAGAAAGTGTGTCAATAATAATACCAAGAAGCAGTTTTATCACTTAACTTCTCCAGCAACTTTCTTTAAATTTTATTCTTATTATCATGCAAAACACCTCCATATTGGCATTGTAGGAACACACTCATAGAAAATAAAACCCCAAAATAAAATCACAAATACACTGATGTGAAAGAAAATATGCTTTGATTCATATCCATCCAAAGCCAACAGTTCTTTCTCTGGAGGTGGATAGCATTCCCCATCATCAGACTTTCAGGATTGTCTTAGATCCTTGTATTGCTGAGAGTAGTCTGTCAACTTTCTAAGACAATAAATCACAGGAAAGTTGCCGACCCAAATCACTAGAGGGAATTTCCTATACCAATGAAATCATGGATCCACCCTCATCTAAATTACTGTACTTTGTATTCAAGGGGTTGTTTATTTGTATTAGAGGGGTTAGGACTTTCAGTATAGAGAGGGGGAAAGAGTGGGAGAACCTCCCTTCTCAAAGCAGGGTTCAGGGGAGACAGCTGATGTTTAGGGTTGGCTCAGAGAGGGGGTTTGAAGAGTTTCCCTCTTCTGCCTTCCCTCCTTAGCTAAGGCTGCTCTCCTAGATTCACTTTTGTCCCTCTTGTACCCCCTCCACTACTTGAGACCAAAGGGTCTCCCCTTGATCTGTTTACTCATACACAGCTTGGGGAAAAGACAACTATTTTAATGTCAACTCAATCAAGGTAATACAAAGGAATAACTAGCAGGGAAAGAATGGGAGAGGAAAGTGGTGAAAAGGGGGTTCCTGTCTCTATCTAAAACCCTTTTCCCTCCATTTTTGAGTTTGGGGGAACTCAGGCCTTGGCAGCCTGAGCACCCTTAGAGAAAGTCAGGTTGATCCACCACGGGTTTGGCCCCTTGACTACAGTTCAGACTCAGGGCAACAGGAGCTGAAGTCAAGTCAGCTAGAGATTTAAAATGTCTTTCTCAGGTTTCCTCTTTAATAGTGTTTTTAATTGGGAAATGTTGGGGGGCAAGATTTCCAGTCACCAGCAGGACAAGTGGGTAACCCTCAGGAGAAAGTCTTTTTCCACCTTCTCACTTCGACTTCTCAAGACTTGAGAGACCAACTCCTCTCCCAGTCAGAATCTTCTCCTCCATAAGATTCCAAACTCCTGGGTTCTCTCCCTGGATGAGGTGATCAATTCCACACACTCTTCAGCCTGGCACTTTTTTCTTTATTGCCAACCTCTGTCACAACTCCAGTTTTTCACTTATAAAAATAGTTGTTGGAAGGGGTGGTTAGTGCAAAGGACTGGTATTTGAATTGGATAATGGCTAAATCCTTTTCTAGATCTAAGTTTGTGATCCTTTATTCTTAAGAGAGGAAAGCAGTATGGTGGATAGAGTGCTTAATTTGGATGCAAGAAGATCTGGGTTTTTATTCTGTCTCTGCCACTTACTAGCTAGGTTACTATGGACAAATCTGATCATTGACTGGATGAACATAGACCCTGAATCCCTTGGTTACTCAAGTACTCTTGGTGATAACACTTATGGTATAGACCCTACAGGACTGTTAGGAGGCTTCAATGAATTAATGTCTGTAAGGCACTTTGGAAATTTTAGCATGTTAGACATATGGCAGCTATCCTTAGTAGAAAATTTCAGCATCTCTATGAGAAAAAGAGTTCAGACATTATTACACTCATTAAAAAAAGATAAAGAAAAAATGATTTTGTCATATCCATTCAATTAGTGCTAAAACCAGGATTTTAATTTAGTCCTCCTGACTCCCTGCCTATATGCTATTTTCTGTACCCCTTGTTGCCTCTCCTAGAACAAATAATCCAGGTTTTAGTTCTATTTCTTCCAGTACTTACCTGTGTGATCTTAGGAATGTCATCCTACTGTCTGGGATTTAGTTTCCCTATCTGAAAAATGAGACAAGCTCATTGGCTGATCTCTATGGTTTCCCTTTGGTTTTATCTGGCTCAAATATTCTGGATTTATGATCTAAAATTCTGTATAATTTAGAAAGTGATTCCTCTTCGGTAGGATTGAACTGAGAAAGTTATCAATGTGTGAGTTAATGCCTGAGGCTTTTCTATGCAGAATTCATCATGATCTGTAAACTGCTCTGTTGTAAGGGATGGATAAGTTTCTTTATATAAAGTTTACTTTGGGTAGCAGAATAGTCCAATGAAGCCAGGGATGTGAATGGAAGGCACAAGAAAAAAACCTTTGTGTTCTACTTTTCTTCATATGGCTAGCACAATGGTGAACATCAGACCTAGAACCTAGGTCATCTATCTTTCTTCTACAACTGACTGCTTCTGTCTTTTGGCTTCTTAAACTAGGTTAACTGGCATTTGGTGAGATATGGGGCAGGGGTACAATGTTATCCTTTTTTCCTTATTCTTTGACTTATTTTACATTTGTTTTATAACATTTCAGTTCTAAATTCTTTTCTAACCCATTGAGAAGGTAAGCAATATGATACCCATTATATATGTGAAACTATGTAAAATGTTTCCATATTTGCTATATTTCAAAAAAGCAAGCAAAATAAAGAAAGAGAAAAAAATATTTTTATTTGCATTCAGATTTCATCAGTTTTTTATATAGGGGTGGATATCATTCCCATCGTGAGCCTTTTCAATTTTTGTGGATTATTTTACTGATTGAAGTAGCTAAGTCTTTCACAGTTGATTATCTTTACCCATGTTCCTGTTACTATGTACAATATTCTCTGGATTCTATTCATTTCATTTTATATCAGTTCATAGAAATCTTCCCAGCTTTTTCTGAAACTATTCCCTTTGTCATTTCTTATAGCACAACAGTATTCTACCACAATTATATTCCACAACTTGTTCAGCCATTCCCCAATTGATGGGCATTCCCTCAGTTTCTAATTCTTTGCCACCACAAAAAGAGCAGCTATAAATATTTTTGTACAGATAGGTTCTTTTTCTTTTATCTCTTTGGGATATAGACCTAATAGTGGTATTGCCGGATCCAGCAGTTTTATAGCCCTTTAGCCCTTATAGCAGTTTTATAGTTCCAAATTGTTTTTCAGAATGGTTGGAGCCATTCACAACTCCACTGACAATGCATTAGTGGTACAATAGTTTTCTTTAAAAGAAACTTTAAAAGAAACTTCCAGAGAATGACATTTATAATGATTAGTTCAAATATCTAGTGGATTATAAGGTTTACAAAATACTTTTCTTACCACAACCTTGGGAGGTAGAACGTACAGGTATTATGATCTGTTTTCTAGAAAAAAAAACACTTCAAAAAGCTAGCAAGTGTCAAAGTTGGCGTTCACTCCACCCCGTGTCCTCGTCTGAATCATCAGTGATCTTTAAAAAACTCCAACAGCTCTAGTTTTCACATGTCCAGAAAATAAAGAAACTTTGCCCCCTGGTGGTTAGATATGTATATATTATCAATACCCTGTTGGATTACAGAACTCAATTTCTGACCTGCTTGTTTGTGGACAACCACATTTTATTCCCTAATGGAATCAAAGAGCTGGTACTGTTCCTGCTTCCTACCAGGCACAGAGCTGGCTTAATGCTCAGGAGATCTCTACATCCTTCTTGGCCTTACTATTGATGAATGAACTGGAAACTGATTTCTGTTTCTCTGAGCTTCCTTCTCATCAATATGATTTGGGGATAAAAATGTAAGGTGAAGTCACTCAAGGTTTATGAGCAGAGGATGTGAAATAGTTAGATCTGTGCCTCAGGAATATCACTTTGTCAGCTGAGGGGAGGATGGGCTAGAAAGGGGAGAGACTTGAAGCAGGGGGACATCAATTAGGATGCTTTTGCAAAAGCACCTAAACTAGGGTAGTGACCATGTGATTGAATATGAGACATATGAGAGATATCGAAAGGGAAGAATCAACAAGGTTTGGCAAATGCTTGGATATGATAGGTGAGGGAGAGGAAAGAGTCAAAGACTCTTATGTTTCCAAGGTTGTGAAACTGGATGGCTGGAAAAGTGGAGGTTCTTCTGCCATCTATTTTGATCATATCGTCCATTCTCAGGTACATACTTATCCATTCTTAGATCTTCCACAAAGACCTAGGTTCAAATTTGACATTTCCTGGATGTGTAACCCTGGACAAGTCATTTAACCCCAATTGCCTAGCCCTTGCCATTCTTCTGTCTTAGAAGTGAAACTAAGATAGAAGGTAAAGAATTTATATGTATATTACATATATATATGGGTGTATATGTATGCACACACACACACACACATACACACACATAGAACCACAATTGTGTCTTGTGAGTTGGTACAAGCCAATTCTTGCATATGACTGGACTCACTTTTGACAACTTGACTTTCTTTTGTACTCATTACAATTGATTCTCTTTGTTTTTTTAAAATTTTGTTCTTGAAATACTCTTCTCATTCCTACTGGGTAAAACTCCCTTGTGGAAAATTAGTTCATGGGCTCCTACTGTAAGGGGTAAATTTAGGGGTTTTGACTAATATATTATCCTTATGGTCGCCAGGGACTAATTCAAATAATTCAAATCCCAAATAAAATACTCAAGTCAGTTTGGAAATTTTATGGTGGTTTAATTAATAAAAAGGGAAGGAATTAAGAAGAAGAAAGAGGTAAAAGGGTATAAGATTTCTCTGGCCTAGCCTGAGCCAAGGGGAGTTCAGAAACCTTCCAGCCACGAGGCCTCCTCCGAGATGAGGGGCCTCCTAGGAGGATGGAGTTTTTAGGAGGTAAAGGAAAAAAGAGAATCAGCCTAAACTCCGAAAGCGCTCAGAGAAGATGCCTCACCTAATCTATGATATTAAGCTTCTCCCAGTTACTGTTTCAATGACGCTCACTGCCAAATCTAGACAATAGCTGCAGTCACGCAAAGATGCCAAGATGCTCAGCACGCTGCCACCAATCACCTCTCCGCCACAAGCGCCAGAGCCACCTCTCCATGAAAAGACCCCAGAGAGAGGAAGTGAAGCAAAATATATAGACCATTTTTACATCACTTCCTGCATCTCACATGTACCAATAGTAGCTTAAGCTTGACTTAGGACAGCCCAGGGGGTCTGTCAGTTGTTTCTGATTTGTCATTTGCTAGCACATGCCTGTCATAGGTCATTCTTCTCAACACTTAATCCTTAAGTAAGGGTGTAGACATTCCTGTTTTGTTAGACTAAGCAGAGTGGAGTAAATCTAAAATTCACAATACCTTCCTTTTCTCTGAACACTTCAATATCTGCGATCCTGAAGTCTAAGGTACACATTTAGATTATGTTCAACTTCCTTTACTTCCATCAAAAACTCTGAAATGGAGTAGTAACTTTCCTTGTAGTTATCATTTCTACACTCATAACTAGATCCTATCGGATGATAAGAATCATTTCTAGAGTAGAATTTCTTCTCCTTATTATATAAATTGTTCTTCTAGTTCTGCTCCCTTTACTCTGCATCAGTTCATATAAGTTTTCAGATATCTTTGAAACTATCCCATTCATTATTATGGCATGATAGGAGCATTTTGTTATATTTTTTATCGTGATTTACTCAGTCATTTTCTAATTTTCTACCACGAAAAGAACTGCTATAATTTTTTTTACAAATGAATCTTTTTTCTCTTATTTTTATATTTTTGTGTTATAGGCATAGAAGTGATATATAATCATATAACATTTTAAATAGCCTTTATTGGGGCAGCTGGGTAGCTCAGTGGATTGAGAGCCAGGTCTAGAGATGGGAGGTCCTAAGTTCAAATCTGGCCTCAGACACTTCCCAGCTTTTGGACCCTGGACAAGTCATTTGAACCCCATTGCCTAGCCCTTACCACTCTTCTGCCTTGGAGCCAATACACAGTATTGATTCCAAGATGGAAGGTAAAGGTTTAAAAAAATAGTCTTTATTAGTTTTGCCTAATTCCTGACCAGGATCCCATCATTCCTATATTTTAAATCATAATCAAGATATCCAAATACCTTTCTCAGACACTATATTTTTAAATGGCCATATTCTGATATGCATGGACATATGTATATGAATATATGTACATTATCATACTGAAATAGGATGATACATCATCTTGAACCCAGTGGGCAAACTAGGTATATAAATATATAAAACTGAAGCCAGCTTCTGGACTTTCCATTTCTATCCGACCCACCGTACCTGAGGGCTAAAAAGCCTAAGAAAAGGAAGCTGAGAAAATATGTTTCTTTCTATGAACTTAGACACCTGGAACTCGAGTCTAGAAATCACATGGAGTCATTAGTAGCTATGTGGAGAGAGTTGTATAGAACAGTGAGTGAACATTCTGTCTTTCACCCTTTCCCACTTGCTTAAAAGTCTGCTCAAATTCTTTCCCTCCCTTCTAAGTGGTCTATCGTAAGCTGAATGGTGTGGAAGCAGACTCATCCACTTTAGAAATCTGTGATATAATTAAGGGATAATATTTGTGGCAGAAGAGAAGACAGCAGTAAACACCTTCTGTGAGTGACTCAGCCTGAAGAGGGTGTTTGGTGGAGGTGTTTGTTTTTGTTTTTTTAAGGAAAATTACAAACTGAGATCTTTGAAAGAATCATAGAATCAAAATCAAACATTCTTAGAATTGGAACAGACCTTAAAGACCATCTAATCCAATGCAAAAACACCTTCCAAAAAAGCAGCCCAAACAGATGGCCATGGATGCAGTCTCTGCCTATCTAATGTGAGCTGACATTGAATAAAATCTGTCTGCAAAGACTCCAACAGGGGATAAGATACAAAATTGTCTCAATTCACAGTTACTATCTTGCTGTTGAACATGGAAATTAGGAAGGAGGTTCATATCAAGATTAGAAAGACTAGAGGGGAGAAGTGGCTATGTGCTCCAGTGGATAGAAAGCCAAGCTTGGAGATTGGAGGTCCAGGGTTCAAATATGGCCTCAGATACTACTTCCTAGTTGTGTGACCCTGGCCAAGTCATTTAACCCCAATGGCCCAGTCTTTATACTTCTATCTTAGAGAACTTCCTAGGACAGAAAGTAAGGGTATTTTTTTTTTAAAGAAAAAAAGACTAGAATGAATGGGTCAGAGGCTGGGGCTAGAAAGGTGTAGAGTGATGCCAAATGCCTGAACAAAGTCCAGAACCAGACCTGGGTTCTGGTTTCCACTAAGAGTATCATTAACAGATTTGATTAGAGTTTGGCTAGTTCTGTTTGAAATTCATGGAATATTCTGGTATATAAAGGTTCATAGATTCTAAAGCTTCAATCCAATAAGTCTTTATTCAGCATTTACTTTGTATGTGTTAGGTGCTAGGAGTTCAAACCAAAATAATCCCTGCCCTCAAGAAGCTTATATTCTCCTGGGGGGAAACAATGCATACACAGAAAAACATATGCATAATAATATGTATATGTATGAAAATGATCTGTGACACACATGTATTTGTGTGTGTACACATAGATATGAATGTTGTATATCTGTAAAGACATACATAAAAGGGGGGCAGTTAGCTGGTACAGTGGATAGAGCACCGGGCTTAGAATCAAGAAGATCCATCTTAGTTCAAATCCAGCCTGAGACACTTCCTAGCTATGTGACCTTGAGCAAGTCACTAGCCCTCTTTGCCTCAATTCCTCATCTATAAAATAAGCTGAAAAAGGAAATGACAAACCACGCTAGTACCTCTGCCAAGAAAACCCTAAAGGGGTTTTTATGAAGTCAAACAGGACTGAAACAGTTGAACAAACAACAAAATATATATAGAATACATGATAATTTGAGGAAGAAAAGAGAACCCAAAGTGCTTTGTCTGTGGTTATACAGGTAGCAAATCTCAGAGCTAAGATTTAAATTTGCTTTTTTTTTTTAATCCCTTACCTTTTGTTTTAGAGTCAATACTAAATATTAGTTCCAAGGCAGAGGAGTTCTAAGAGTTAGGCAATGGGGTTAAGTAATTGCCAGGTTCGCAAAGCTAGGAAGCATCTGAGGCTGGATTTGAACTCAGACCATCTTCAGACCTGGTTCTCTATTTACTGAGCTGCCCCTAAACTCAAGACTTCTGACTCCAATTCCAATAAATTTTCCAGGTTGCTTCATAATTTTTGTGTTTAAATAATAACCATTTAATGATGATTATTTAATAATAATACAACAAAAATGGACTATATAATTTTTAAAGCAAAGAAATTTACTTACATTCTCATTGGAGTTTCAGGACAATCCTTTTGAGGTTGTCATATAATTGTTACTTCCATTTTAAAGATGAAGAAATGGAGGCTCACCTGTGTTGAGTCTACAGTAAGCCAGAAAGAGGAATTTGAACCCAGGTCTTCCTGATTCCAAGCCCAGCTCTCTATTTCATGCCTTAAATGCCTTCTCATACTTTATAGAAGGGTAATATTGTATTTTAGAATGAATGTATCTGGAGAAAGTGTAGTCTAAGGGAAAAGCTTCACCATTTTATTTTCTCTTTAAAAAAAAATGATTCCTATATTGTCCTACTCCTTCCACATATCTATTATTTTCTCAATCATATTCTTATTTGTTATATGCAAATATGCAACCATCTTATTTTTCTCTTTTGGTCTACCCATAGGTGGAGCCAGTAATCCCTCCAAAAGACTTCCAAGGCATTGTTGACTTCTTATTTGAAATTGTTCTCATTCATGCTTTCCACCTGTGAAGTGGAAACTGCTAAGTTTAGGAGCTTCTAAGGCCAAGGGCATCTTGTGTTTCCATTTAAGTCTCTATCAGACCGTCCCTTTTCATTGTTCCCTTCTTGGATGGCTGTGAACAGCTCTTCACCTGCCCCACTCCACCCCCAACCCCAATCCCACCCCTGTCCCATCTCTAATTTTCTCTTCATCTAGCTAACGAGCTCACCAGCCTCTTAGCAAAAGGAGTATTAATAGAAGTCACAGGAAAAACTCAGGGGAAAAACCAAAACAAAGCAACACTCCCTTCCAGTGGTTAGCAAACCACTGGCAAAAGTTGTTGTTCAGTTGTTTTCAGATATGTCTGACTCTTTATGATTCCATTTGTTTGTTTGTTTTGCAAAGATACTATAATGGTTTTCCATTTCCTTCTCCAGTTCATTTTACAGAGGAGGAAACTGAGGCAAAGAGGGTTAAGTGATTTATCCATAGTCACATAGCTAGAAAGTATCTGAGGCTACATTTGAACTCAGGAAGAAGAGTCTTTCTAACTCCAGCCCTGGCTTTCTATCCACTGTGCCAATTAGCTGCCTACCTGGTACATAATAGGCACTTACTAAAATGTTGACTGATTGAAAAAGAGCTGCTTTGTACCTCCAATCCCTTTTTTTCTTTAGGCTCATAGCTCCATGTTTCCAGAACTTTGTTTTGATCCCTGTTATTTGGTCTCTGACCCTGGAACCAAAGGTATTATTTTTTTAAATGCTTCTTTGTGAGCATTTTAAGATAAATCCTTAGATCTATTTCGGGAGGTTGTATGCCCTACTGGAACATTCAGTGGATCTGAATTTGGTAGATGTTGGTCCAAATTGAGGGGTTACTGACTAGACTTAGGATCTTGGTCGAGGTGATTGCCTTTTGGGAGCCTCAGTTTCCTCATTTGTAAAAGGAAGACTACTGGATAATCTCTTAAGATAATTTCTTTTTTAAAAAATTACTTTAAAATTTTATTTATTTAAAATAACAATAATAAACCCATCACATTAACATAAGAACATTTTCCATTAAAACAACTATACTTTTTAAAAAATTGAACAGCACTTAATGATTTTAAAAAGCATAATCAGAAAACAGACTAAAGGAGAAAACTATTTAGATAGATATGGGAAGAACCTAACTTTAATGTAAACTGGCTCACAAGTTTGATCACTGATTATTATTATTCTATAAATCAACATAAAATTCATGAATAGTTTAGGAAAACTGTAGCAAGTAGTGAAGTTTAGCATTATTTCCTTCTGTTTATCTTCTGATTGAAAATCTACTCCAAAGTGACTTTAATCATCTTAAGATAACTTCTAATGCAAAAAAATCCCATTTTATTTTTAAACATTATTATTATGATTATTATTATTCTACAAATCAACATAAAATTCACAAATAGTTTAGGAAAACTGTAGTAAGTAGTGAAGTTTAACATTATTTCCCTCTGTTTATCTTCTTGTGAAGAACTGATTGAAAATCTACTCCAAAGTGACTTTAATCCTCTTAAGATAACTTCTAATGAAAAAAAATCCTATTTTATTTTTAAACACAACTTTGGGGAAATACTCTAGTTTTATTGTTTCTTTTGGCTCCTTTTGCATTCGTTAAGTACCAGTTGGTTGATTGATTTGGGACCTTTTTATGCATAGAACTATGGTGGACACTGGAGGATATACTGTCCATTTGTCCTCATTAGTCAGTTACTTTTAATGTTCTTGGTTTCTTCCCTTCTTTGCCCTTTCTCTGTTGTTTTCTGAGGGGAATGCTTTATATATATAGTTAATGCCATCTTGACTGGAGAGCCTGATAGATAACTCTCATGATCACATAGCACTTTCAGAATTACAAAGCACCTTATGGACATCATCTCACACCTTCCTAAGGTAGGGAGTTCAGGCTATAATCCTTCCCATAGTGGTGGTGATGGTTGTTGCTGCTGCTGTTTTAAACAGACAAATAAACGAGGGATGTTCAGGAAGAACATCTCAAGGCTTTTTGGGTTCTTGGCACAGGACAGGCTCTAAACCATGCCTTGGGTCCTTGGGGGTAGCTATGGAATTAGGTAGAAGCCCCTGGGATGGGCTGCCCCCTGCCCACCATTTGTAAAATAGGTCTCTGTGGGAGGAAGCACATTGTAAGTAGCTATCCACTAGCACTTTCATTCCATAAACTTGTTATTGGGATTGCTTCATTTTTATTTTTGTATTCCCTTCATCTAGTATGGTGCCTGGCACATAGTAGGAGCTTAGTAAGTGCTGGCTGATTGTGTGCAGAACACACAATCATTGGAGAGGAGATTTAAGATTTAGATTTGGCTCACATCCTGTGTTCATCATTGAATCAGTACTGACTGAGAGAAGGTTTGAACTTTAATAATCTCAAAGTTGCAATAAGCCTTTTTGGGATACTCTGTGAGCTTTAGAGACTTCTACTGTCACTTGACTACATTAATTGTTGCAGTTTCTTAGGAAAACCTTTTCAGGTTATTTCCTGCTTTAAGATAAGTGATGGGGGCAGCTGGGTGGCTCAGCAGATTGAGACCCAGGCATAGAGATGGGAGGTCCTAGGTTCAAATGTGACCTCAGACACTTCTCAGCTGTGTGACCCTGGGCAAGTCACTTAACCCCCATTGCCTAGCTCTTACCGCTCTTCTGCCTTGGAGCCAATACACAGTATTAATTCCATGATGGAAGGTAAGGGTTTAAAAAAAAAAAGATGGGTGATGCTGAACATCAGGGAAAGAAGAAAAGAACGATTAAGTTCTAGAATATTTATAGCAGCTCTTTTTGTGGTGGTGAAGAACTAGAAAATGAGGGAATGTTCAATTCAGGGGTCGCTGAACAAATTGTGGTATATGATTGTGATGGGATACTACTGTGCCATAAGAGATGATGAATGGACTGATTAAAAAAAAAACAAAACTTGGAAAGGACTACATGAGATAATGAATAGTTAAATGAAATGAATGGAACCAGGAGAAATTATATACAACTACAGAATTAATCCTGGAAGAATAAATGTGAATATTATGTTCAGACAGTGAATAGAAAGATGAAATATGAAAAACTTAATTGATATGTTGGCTTCCCTGATGATATCTTTTGTGATGAGGGGAGGGTGGAGAAGGGTTGGGACACTCATGGATGGGATTTATTATGAAGATACAAAGAAAAGTAAGCTAAATACAGAGGAGATTTGTGATTTCATTTGTGTATTATCTCCTTTTTTCTTAAAACAAAAACAAAACACCCTTGCCTTTTGTCTTAGAATCATTACTGTGTATTGGTTCTAAGGCAGAAGAGTGGGAAGGACTAGGCAATGGGGGTTAAGTGACTTGCCCAGGGTCACACAGCTGGGAAGTATCTGAGGTCACATTTGAACCCAGGACCTTCCTTCTCTTGGTCCAGTTCTCAATCCACTGAATTATCTAGCTGACCCTCTTCTTTTTCTTTATATATAGAAATACTTATTTGGTTTTATACAATTTTGGAATAAAAAACAAAAGACAGGTGATGTTGCTCCATTAAGTGAACTCTGGATACTGTGAGATGGTATGACAGTAGCATTATTAGTATACTTCCCCACATAACATAACTGTGTTGAAAAATATTAAATGAATTAATACAAATGAGAGAGACCTGTAGCTTGAGTCTTCTTCTTTCCCTTTGATCTTTTTTGCAGTGGAGCCCAGGGAGAATATACTGGGTTGGCTGCAATCAAGGCTTATTTAAACAGGAAAGGAGAGCATCACCGGATTGTGAGTATGAACAGCTGGTGGGCCAAGGGGTGGGGTTGAAAAGGGACAGAAAGGGATAAAACTTGCCAAACCCGGTGATTCCAAGTCTCTCATCTGTGAAATAGGACAGGGTAGCACTTGCCTCCCAAATAGCTTTTGGGACCATTTTGAAGAACATGTTCTCAGATAATTCTATCAGCCTGCCTTTGCACTTCCTTTGGAATGCCTGCCTAGCATGGGCTTGGGCATAGAATCAGTGCTTAAGAAATATTTGTTGAATGAGTGAATGAATGATTTCCTGGTAGGTGAAGCTCATGCCCACAAAATATACAACAGAAAGAGAACACAGTTTTGCATTTTTCTACCTGGCTATTGTTCTGCATGTTTTTGATCTTATGCTGCCATTCTGACCTTCCCATGTGTCTCTGGCCCCATGCTACCCTGAGAAAATGTTCCAGGCCACTGACATTGTGCAGTTGCTGAGCGCCCAACAAGAGATTATTGTTTGGGTCATCAAGTCCTAAAGTCTTCTAATGAATTTAGTTAATCCTCATCCCAAAGTTTTTTCCTTAAAAAGTAAGGCAAAAAGCAAAGAAAATATCCTATTTTCTCCCTCTTTTCTCTGATCACTTCTTCTGCCCTTTCAAGTATGCATGTCTTGAATGCTTTGCCCTGGTTCATGAATTGGGATTAGTTTAAAGACTTTTACTAATTTGAATTAATTTTTTAAATCACAAATTTGGGATTTTAAAATATCTTGAGCAGGAACACAGCTACAATTAGGGAATTTCAAAGTAAATCAATCTTAAACGTCCTCTAGTCCAACCCTTTCTCCTTCTTCCTCCAAGGACAAGTGAGGAAATTGAAAATCACTGCTATTATGTCTTGCCCAGAATCACATGGATAGCTAGTGATAGAGCAAGGAATAGAGTTTAGATTGCCTGGCTAATAACCCACTGCCCTGTAGACTGTCTATATCATGCTCCATGCTTCCTACACTGTTCCACAATACTTCCCACATAGCACCATAGAAATAGCTATGAGTGTTCAATGATTAGAGTGTAGAGGGGGGAACCAAAGGGAAGAAAACCAAAGGCCTTCTTGTAATTATTTTTTTTACCAGACTTGTGATTTCATTGGAAAATCTCAGTGAGTAATATTTTCAGTAATTTCTACTCATATGAGAGTTGCCTCAGGCACTTGGAGTTAAAGCAAGTTTTCCGGGTCCCCCAAGCCAGTGTGTACCAAATCAGGATTACATTTAATAATTACATTTAGCAAGAATGTCCTATGACTCACTGGACCTCCTGCCCTTCCTCTTTTCCCCCTGTTCAGCCTTCTTCTGTGGTCTCACAATTTGGGGGTGGCGTATTTCCTTTAGCATCCTTGTCATTGCTGTTAGAAATTACTAAGGCTTCATAGGTTTCATTTTATTTTTAGTTCTGTGTAATAGAAGTTCAGTCTTTTGTCTCCTCAATTCTAGGAACACAATGTTTTGTACCAAAGCACAAAAAAACCCAGAACAATTCGTAAAACTCTTCGTAAAAATAGAAAAATAGATATAATAAGCTTGAAAGTCTATGGTCTTTCCTAGATCAAAGGCTTCATTCAAGACTGGCTTTTCTGGTTGTCAAAGGGAAAGATAAGTAAGGACGCGTGCACTAACGCAGCTGGAGAGGACTTTTTTTCTTTCCCTGATATGCAGCGTTATCATAGTGTGCTATAATGGTTCCAAAGAAATATATATTCCCTTTAAAAATCATGAAGTAGGGGAGTATATGGCTTAGGCAACTGCCCAAGTTCCTTCTAAATATCTCTTGTTGAAACCTAGAAGCTTCATACGTGATTTTGTGTGTATAAATGTATATTCCAGGGGGACTAGCTTGAACTGCTTTGAAAAGCCACTTGTTAATTTTGTAAAAAACCCTTACCTTCTGTCTGAGAATCAATTCTGATGCAGACGAGCAGTAAGCATTAGGCAATAGGGTAAGTGACATTCAACGTCACAATCTGGGATGTATCTGAGTTCAGATTTGAACCCAGGACATCCTGACTCCAGGTCTGGCTATCTATTCTGTTACCTATCTAACCTTGATAAATTTTTAGTGTTTACTGATTGTCTAGACAAGAGAGTG
The DNA here is from genome assembly GCF_027887165.1 of Monodelphis domestica. Classification (NCBI taxonomy): domain Eukaryota; kingdom Metazoa; phylum Chordata; class Mammalia; order Didelphimorphia; family Didelphidae; genus Monodelphis; species Monodelphis domestica. The sequence goes on from NC_077233.1 coordinate 126,385,833, forward strand.
ATAGAGAAAATATTTAGAACAGTAGATTAAATTTTAAAGTGCCATCCATTTTCAGTGATCCCATTGTTAAATATTTACCAGCACGCTTCTGGTAATATTCATATATTTGTCAATTGCTGAGTTATCAGTTAAGGAAGAGAAATTTAAAAGTAGCAAGTAGCAGTAGCAGTAGCGGAAGGAGGAGGAGGAGAAGTAGGAGTAGGAGTAGTAGTGGTAGTAGTGGTAGTAGTGGCAGTAGCAGTAGTGACAGTAGTTATGGTAGTGGTACTGGTGGAGATAATGTTGGTGTTAATGATAATAATATTTATATTCAAATTTAAAAATAATTTGCACACACATTAGTTCATTTGAACTTCCCAATAACACTGTGAAGTAGCTATCACAGGCATTATTATTAATTTATAGCTGAGAAAGGTTAAGAACCTTGTCCATGGTCCCTTAGACCTTGCTCAGGGTTCTATATCTGGTATCAAGGGCAGGATTAAAACTAATGTCTTCCTGAGTCCAAAACTAGCATTTTATAAATCACATTAAAAAAATCTATTCTAAACACTAAGAGCTGATGTTAATATAATATTGTATATATATTCATATGACCGTGTAGTGTATTTTACATATATATCACATTGTCTGAGCCTTACAACATCCCTGGGAGGTAGATGCCACAATATTATGTACAATCATTATTCTCATTTCACATATGAGGAGAGTGCGATTTAGTGATTTATGGCTTTTCCATGGTCACAAGAGCTAGTAAGTACCAGAGACAAGACTTGAACTCAGATCTTTCTGACTTCAAGGCTGGCCCTATAGTATGTCACAACACAATTGATTGTTCTTGTTATTCTTTTCATCATTCTTATTCAGCAAGACAGCAGATAGGATGCAGGTCCTGGAGTCAGAAATGAACATATAAATGAAATAACATTTATTAATTTTTTATGACATGCAAGGCATTGGGATAAGTGCCAGAGATACAGAGAGAAATACAAAACACATTTCCTATTCCAAAGTGGGGGAGACAACAAACAGGTGATTTGAGCTGAGAGTCGGATGAAAAAACCCAATGTCTTATGGGTTCAGTAGCAAGGCAGATGGCAAAACATCATCCTTAGTTCCATTTTAATTGATAAAGCCATCTCTGTTTCTGCTGTTGGAACATATGATGGTGCCAAGGGTTTTAGTAATGAGCATATAATTTTGGGGGGTTTCAGTAGCTTTGGGTGCTGTGGAGGTGGGGCTACATTGCCCTCAAAGGCAGTTGCTGGGTTTTTATCTCCATAAAGGTGCCCTCCTCCCCCATTGACAGTGGTGAGAGCCATGATGGTAGCAGGCATGGCTGGGCAAGTGGTGGTTGTGGTGGTTGGAAAGGGGTGGCTGCTGTTATCCCTAGAGCTCTTAGCTTTAAATGCCCAACCAGTATCAGCTGGTTAGTGGTGAAGAAGGAGGGGATGGAGAAACCCATCTTGATGAGTTATTCCTTTGGACAATATCTGTAGTGTCCATGATGGAAACAAGCCCAGTAGTCTGGGGAATTATTTCAAAGGCTCTAGATCAGAAAGACCTAGACTTGAATCCTGACCAGATGCTTAATAGACGTGTGACCTTGGACAAACCACTTAATCTCTTTGTACTTCAAGTAGGTCCCTGGAACTTACCTATTAGAGTTGTATTGGTAGAGAAAGTTCCCACAGTGGAAGCTCCCTACATGGCTAAAATCACAGATCCTTCTTGCAATCTTACTTTTAATATCATTATAGTCAGTATATGATTTTGATTCTTGATTCTGCATTCACTTTGGGTTTTTTAATGTCTATGTTCTTAAGCATCTTTTCTTATTGCACAAGCATCCACCTTTTTATATTTTATCATTTATTCCATTATTCCCTAACTGGTGGTTTTCAGGTTCATTTTTTGCTGTTACAAATAAGACCACTATGGATTCTGTGCTTCATTTGTATGCTTTGCACATAGGTGTTCAATAAATATTGATTAAATAATTAATGTGCTGAAACTAGAAGGTTCTCTGTTTTCCCCTGTTCCTCTCCAACTTTCACTTCATTCTAGGTTAACTAATGTTTATATGAACCCACAAAGCAGGGAGTGCTTGTAAAGCAACAATGGATTTGGCACTTAAGTCTGGAAGATTTAACTTGTGGTCTTGTGGCTTTTCTGATTAATTGAATTTAGAGTGCCTCTATCATTGTCATGTTTGAACAAGTTAATTTGAACTTATGGAAAATCAGCTGACTCATTTCCCTGGGGTAGAAACAGCCATTTAAACCAGAAAACTCAGATCGGAAAGAAGTTATTGTTTTTCTGTCCACTTCCATTGAATTTATATGTTTTATGCATAAGACAAGATTGAAACAAGGCCACCATGGTTTGGGGGTCTGGGGTTGGAGAGAGGAAATTGTACTAATATTCTGAACATCTGTGCTGTCTTTAAGAAAAATAAAACATTGAGGGGAAAGACTAAAATTAAAGCCACTCTTTTCTCTTGCCTCTGAACAATTTGTACCCAAGGTTTATCAGCTAAGAGCTTACAGCACATTATAAGACACCCTTCAACAGGCTGTACTAAAATAAAAAGAAAGGCTACAATGATAAGTATTTTGTGTTTATTTAGTTATTGTTTGTATAAGGCACATCTGGATTATCTCTCCTCACTTAGCATCACTACTTTATAAAATTAATGCTTATAGTTTTTTTTAGAAGATTTAAAAAACCTTAATTCTTCTCCCCCCTACACCCTTTTCATTTACTAAGGTCTGCCTTATTCCTAAATCTGCACATGGTACCAATCCTGCAAGTGCCCAGATGGCAGGGATGAAGATTCAGCCAGTAGAAGTGGACAAAAATGGGAGCATTGACATAGTTCATCTCAGAGCCATGGTGAGCACAGTTCCTGCTTATTAACAACTGCTAGAAGATTGGGATGAGGGAAGGGAACAGAGGAAAAGAGAGGGAAGGTATCTATACACATCTGAGAGTGCCTCCTTTCCTCCTTGGGTCGTTAACTTCAACTGAGATCCACCTTCTGAGCAGGTCTAGGGGAAATGGACCCAAATTAGATGCCAGCAATCCACACTAACACAGAAGAAAATGGCAGCAATGACGTTTGGCCCTAAATCAAGTTACCCCTAGTAGATATTCTCCTTCCCTTTTGCTGTTTAGAGAAACATAAGCTGATTAGAATATATATCCTCCTCTAATTATACAATGAAAGTGTAAGCAAGTAAATTTGATCTTTGGTAGTTAAGTACACTCTGCTCTGAGCCCTTCTGTCTCCATCCCTTCCTGCCCTTAATGAGGGCATGCACACTTGGAAACCTTCTGTTCAAGACTTGTGACGGGAATAAAATATTTTTGCATATTACCCAGATGTCTGTACCACGGTTTGAGCCTTCACCTGCTGAAAGTTTCAGGCTTTTTTCCTTCCTTCCTCCCCCTACTCCCAAATCTCTGGTAAAGGCGTTGCCTAGCAACCATATCTGCTTGCTGCCAGTAGACTGGCAAGCCAGGGAATCTTGAGACTGTGAAGAAAATCAGTTGAATAGCTTTGCTGAGCCTGTTGGGGTTATTAGGCTCGGGGACTAGGAGCTTCCTGTGCCTGGGGAAGAGAACATTCCACAGCTCTGCTCATCCCTACCCCCACCCTCCATCTTAATTTCTTTTTCCTTCCTTCCTCCCCCACTCCCTCCCTTCCTTCCTAACTCTCTCCCTTCCTTCCTTCCCCCCTTCCTTCCTTCTTTCCTTCCCTCCCTCCCTTTTACTTTCTTCCTTCCTTCCCTCCCTCCCTTCCTTACCCTCCCTCCCTCCCTCCCTTCCTTCCTTCCTTCCTTCCCTCCTTCCCTCCCTCCCTCCCTTCTTCCTTCCTTCCTTCCTTCCTTCCTTCCTTCCTTCCTTCCTTCCTTCCTTCCTTCCCTCCCTCCCTTCCTTACCCTCCCTCCCTCCCTTCCTTCCTTCCTTCCTTCCCTCCTTCCCTCCCTCCCTCCCTTCTTCCTTCCTTCCTTCCTTCCTTCCTTCCTTCCTTCCTTCCTTCCTTCCTTCCTTCCTTCCTTCCTTCCTTCCTTCCTTCCTTCCTTCCTTCCTTCCTTCCTTCCTTCCTTCCTTCCTTCCTTCCTTCCTTCCTTCCTTCCTTCCTTCCTTCCCTCCCTCCCTTCTTCCTTCCTTCCTTCCTTCCATCTCTCTGATGAAGGTTCCCTGCCTTTGGGTACATTTTTATAAGCTCATAAAATATATGACATAATTTCTTTGGGTTGATTTTTTTTGACCCCTACTTAATTATCCCCTATCTATCATTTTGACAAAACCTCATTGCTTTTCTCTGTATCTGTGCTTTATCAGGAGGTAGGGGCAGACTTCATCTTTCTCATCAAATAAAGAAGGGAAGGAAATACATAAGAGGGTGAAGATGGAGAAGAGGGTGCTAGATTCACTACACCCAAATAATGGAAAATGGAAGATTGAGAGACCAATAATAATAATAATTAGATCATTATTTTTAAAATGGGACTTATGGTTCCTTTGCTTAATAAGGGAACGCTCAGTGAGGAAACACTCTACCTATGCTGAAGGTACCTGTTCTATGCTAGGGATCATCTTTTGCCTTTCTTTGTACCCCTAGGACTTAGTAGAGTGCTTGTCACATTACTAGATGTTTAATAAATGCTAATGACTAACCAAGTGCCCTTATAGGCTTAGAGAGTTGCTAAAGACATTTAGAGGTTTAAAAGGGACTCTTATAACAAGTATTTGATTATCTGTGCTTTTCAAAGAGGGCTCGGAGCTTGGGTAAAAGGATTTGCCAGTCGTAGCCTCATTGGTATTAAATATCAGGGCCAGGATTCACATTTAGGTCTCTTGAGTGGTTCTGTGCTTATTTCCATGATGCCATGAAACCATTAAAAGACAAACTGTTTTAGAGAGATTTGTGTTCACCCTCTTTCACTTAGGCTGTGAAGCACTAGTTAGAACAGGTGTTTTTATTTTTCATTAGGGTGGCTTCATGGGGGTTAATTACAGCGAAGAGGTCCCTGAACTCCTGTGATTTCAGGCAATTTTAAGACCTAAAAAGGTCTTAAATGGATGGAGAGCCAGTCCTGAAGATGGAAGGTTCTGAGTTCAAATGTGCTCTCATACACTTTCTAGGTGTGTGACCTGGGCAAGTCACTTAACTCTAATTGCCTAGCCCTTACTGCTTTTCTGACTTGGATCACCGATAGTGTAAAAAAAAAAATTAAACCCTTATCTTCTGTCTTGGAATCAATACTATGTATTGGTTCCAAGGCAGAAGAATGGTAAGAGCTAGGCAATAGGGGTTAAGTGACTTGCCCAGGGTCACACAGCTGCAAAGTGTCTGAGGCCAGATTTGAACCCAGGACCTCCTATCTCTAGGCCTGGGTCTCAATCTGCTGAGCTACCCAGCTGCCCCTCAAAGTGTCAATATTTAAAAAATATAAAACACATATATTTTGACCCTGACTTTCTATCTTAGAATAGATACTAAGTATCAGTTCCACAGCAGAAAGAAGGTTTAGTATCGATTCTAAAACAGAAGATGAAAGTTTTAGAAAAAAAGGAATAAAAAGTCCAAAATGTGTCATAACAATATTAGCTAGTTTTTATACAGTTCTTTTAGATTCATAAAGCATTTTGCAAATATTATCTCATTTTATCCTCATAACAACCCCAAAGAAGTAGGTGCTATTTTTATCCTTACCTTATAGATGAGGAAATACAGACAGAACTTAAATGACTTGCCCAAGGTCACATAGCTAGCAGAATTCTGAGGCCAGAATTGAAATTGGAGCTTCATGATTCCAAGCACAGTGGCTAATTCACTGTCCCACCGACTTGGCCTAAGTATAGTTAAAAAGGGTGTCACGTTTGAAGCTGAGATGAACTTCCTATTCCCATCTCTGTTTTTACTTCTCTGGGTGACCCCCGACATCTCCCCCCCCCCCCCCATCATTCTAGACTTGTTTCCCCATCTGTAAAATAAAGAATTTGGACTAGATCATCTTCCAGATTCCAAATTCCATAATTTCATTTTTCTTTCTATTTAAAAGATGCAAATGGTTTATCTCCCTTTACCTTTCTGTCCTACAGGTAGATAAGCATAAAGAGAACCTGGCAGCCATCATGATCACTTACCCATCCACCAATGGGGTATTTGAGGAGAATATTAGTGATGTGTGTGACCTCATCCACCAACATGGAGGCCAAGTTTACCTGGATGGAGCAAACATGAATGCTCAGGTGGGATGGCTTATCCCTTCCTTTTTATTCTTTTTGCCATCATATTGGTACATATTCTCATCACCATCAGCTTCATCAATTTCAAAAGCCCCCTAAAGGATCTTCTATTCTCTCTTCTTTCCAGTTCGTTCTCCATACTGTTGTCAGAACATTATTTCTTTCCTTAAAATTGATGCTTTTGTTTTTAATATAATCATTGTTCTGAAATATTCCTACCTTAAGCTCCTAGCAAGTAATTCTTCCCTCTTAACAAGGGAAAAACAGTTGAGCCACGCTGATTAATACCCTACACATATCTGACAGTGTATACAACATTTTGTATCGACTGTCCCCTGCCTCTTCAAGAAAAGGACAGAGTTGCCTTCTGTTTTCTGGGGCCAAGATTAGTTATTGCAATTGTGCAGCTTTTTCACCTTGTTTATACTCTAATAGTTTATTCATTGCTTTATTTTTGTATCCATGAACAATCTCTTTTTGTACCTAGAACTGGTTTGACGATCAGATTATTCTAATGTAAGAAATAAATTTAGGGCTCTGGTCCTTATTTTTCATAAAATGTTATTAGTTAAAGGCGTCGAGATAGAGAGAAAAAAGCCTATTCTTGCTAGTTACGTGGGTGGTCTCAGCCTGGACACTGGAGCAGCTCCCCCAGTGCCTTCATGTAGGATGGAGAGCCCCCACTTCCTGGACTGTTGCTTTTTATCCTCTCCTTTCATTTCCGGTTCAAGTTCAGGATCAGATCTGGGATCAAGCATGCAGACAAACTCAAGACTCCTGCAGATGCTCGCTGGCTGTGTTGCCCAGAAGTGCGGGGAAGGGGAAAACTTTCCTCACACAATTCCCCACTTTGATTCTTTAGAGACCAGGGTGTTAACATCTTGTCACTGGAGTTTCTGGGAGATTAACAGAAAAGGTCTCCTCGATGCATCATTCCACATATGTAGCTTATATCTCTAAAGATCTCTTTGTAGAGGTATATAAATTATTGTACTTTACATAGGGGGAATTACAACAATTTGGGGAATAAGAGGAAAAAGAAAAGAAAAAAGGAGAAAGAAAACAAAAAAAAGACTGACAAAAAGCCAATTGAGGGCACTCCCCTTTGGCAGAAGAGTTTACATTCAGCATAAGTGATGGGTTAAGCCCCCTTCTGTTCAGTTCATTATATCCCAAAGTTCATTGTGGATCTCTTGATGTAGTGTGTGGTTTCCTCAGGCTTCCTTATGGCACCTTCTCCAAATGATCCACTTTTTTGATTCAGGGTGTTGGTGATTTTCTCTTCCTAAAATTGCTTTAGAAGCTGTTAAACCTTGGATTTTCAGATAATTACACACTAAGGCATCTTCAGTGGCTGCCTATTACCTCCTAATTTCCAATTACTTTGCCTGGTATTCAAGTCCTTTCACAAACTAACACAGCCTGACTTAAAAAACAAAACAAAACAACTCTTACCTTCTGTCTTAGTATTGGTTCTAAGGCAGAGGAGTGAGTGATAAGGGCTGGACAATTGAGGTTAAGTGACTTGCCTGGGGTCACACTGCAAGGAAGAATCTGAGGTTAGATTTGAATCTGGGTCCTCAGAACTCTAGGTCTGGTTCTTTATCTGTTGTTTCACAATATTAAGTATTACTTTTTGACATTCTAAACTGATTGCATTCCAGGCCAATAAAGAGAATTCTTGATCAAAGTATCCTTGAAAGACAAAAATCTCACCTTTGGAGTTTTTAAATGTGTTGCCCTTCTTGTCAAATATTGAGTGACGACATGAAAATTAATGTTGACAGCAATAGTCTATATGTAATATTATACAGCGCTAGTTTTATCTTTTTTTAAAAAAAACCTTACCTTCCATCTTTGAATCAATACTGAGTAGAAGTTCCTAGGAAGTAGAATGAAAAGGACATTTAAGGTTATGTGACTTGCCCAGGGTCACATGGTTAGGAGGTCTCTGAGGCCAGGTTTGAACCCAGGACCTCCCATCTCCCGGCCAGACTCTCTATCCCCTGAACCACCCAGCTGCTCCACAGCCTGAATCTTGAGGTCTTATCTCATATTGCTGTCTGATTCTCTCTGCCCCTGACCAGACAGCATGACTTTATTAATGCTGTATTGGGTGCATGGATGGTCTTTCATCCCTGGCTTTGGCTACTGAATTCATTTTAAAAGCTCTCCTCCATGGAACCTTTCCTGTTCCCCAGCACCAATTGTGTTTTGAGCTTACCTTGGAAATATCTTGCATTTTTCATGATTTTTGTTTAGTGTCACTGTGAAGGGAAGGGGTAATTCTTCCCTGATGGACCCGACAGTCTAATGGGGAATGTGTAGCATCTAATTTTGTATCTTCTCCACTATCTAGTATATTACTCCGAGCACAGCTGGCATTTGATGAATTTATTTTGAATGAATGAATGAATGTAAAAGAGTTGTTCTTTTCTTTAAAAACCCTTACCTTCCATCTTAGAATCAATATTGTGTATTGGTTCTAAAGTAAGGGCTAGGAAATGGGGGTTAAGTGACTTGCCCAGGGTCACACAGCTAGAAAGTGTCTGAGGCCAGATTTGAACCCAGGACCTCCCATCTATGGGCCTGACTCTCAATCCACTGAACCACCTAACTGTCCCCAAACATTTTTTTCTCTATAAACAGAGCCATCTCTGATAAACCTGCAACTTCAAGGCAAAAAAGAATATCAAACTTTCCTTCTCTTCATCGTCTGATTTAACATATACTAATATGTAGAAGTTGAAGCCCATAGATTTAGACCTCAAAGAGCCCTTAGATATTGTTTACTATAACCCTTCCTTTTGCAGATGGGGACCCCAAATACCTTAAGTGACTTCCATGAGTCAGAATTTGAACTCAGGTCCCCCAATTTCAAAGATTCTATCACATTATCTTTTTTCCTGTGTATTTTATATCTGGGTTCATACACTGCTCCCCATTTCAGCAGGGCATCACATGTTGGAGTCCTGGGGGAGGGAACCCCGAATGGATTTTCTCCAGCAAGTTTGGCAGATGGTGATGGAGCTCTACAGGGGTAGCCTCTTGTTGGCTGGGCTCATAGAATCTCTTCCCGAATATTCTGCTTTGAGCTGCCTGCTGACTCCTCTGAGAATTGGGGCTCCATCTCTGAGCCTCTCAGCAGTTCAGCTTGTTCATCTGTAAAGTAGAGATGGATAGATGTGTCCTAGGCGGTGGTGCTGATGAATTCTTTGGTCTTTGTTACATGCTCCGCTGATAAGACCCAGTGGGGATTGGGAGACTACCCTTAGCTGCTTAATAGTCTCCTGAATATCCTGAGCTTGCCATCTCATATAATTCCCCTCGTCTCTGTGCCTTCCAGACTCTTTTTAAAGGTACAAGACGGGGAGAGCATCCCGCTTTGCTGTCCTAGAAACAGAATGCCTAACTCTGTGCCTCTTGCTTTGAATGTATAGAAGCTTAGTAGCCATCCTCTGCCATGTCAAAATGGGAATGATGGCGAAATCACTTGAACTGGCATTGAATTTTGGCTGATGCAGTGAGAATTATCATCGCTGTAGCTTATCGGAGGCAGTTTATTATTTCCATGTCATTTTCTTCCTTACACATATAGATGCCCTGAGTTTAAATCCCATTTTGTTTTCTACCAAACCAAAACACCTTAGAAAGTCAATTATTTTCCAAGAATTTTCCTCAACCCTAAAAATGAGGTGGTTAGATCAGATAATTTGAGGTTGTTGAAGGTCTTGAATGCCAGGATGACATTGTTTGAACTGGATTCTGGAAGGAACTGCACGTCTTTCAGTTGAATGACGTGATGAAATTTGTGCATAAAAAGATAGTTTTGTGAAGGATGAGAAGACCTAATAGGAGACTGTTACAGGAAGGGATGTTAGTCAGTGTCCTCAGCATCTATTGTAGCACCCTGCTAGGAGTGAGATGCCAGTGGCACCATGATCTTGGCACCCTTCCCTTCTCTGGTTCTCGTTGTTCTCATCAGTAATAATGAGATGCCCTGAGGATCCTCATGAGCCTAGACTCTATGATCCTACTGGGATCTTTGCAGCCTTAAATCTATGATGTTTAACCTTTGGGGTGTTGACTCCTAATTAAGCTTTCCTAGCCAATGTGTAGAGAGGAAGCTCCATGGCTCAGTGGATAGAATCCTGGATTTGGAGTTAGGAAGATCTGAGTTCAAATCTGACCTCAGACACTCACTAGCTGTGTGACCCTGGGTAAGTAACTTAACCTCTGTTTACCTTAATCCACTGTAGAAGGAAACGGCAAATGATTCTCACATCTTTGTGAAAAAAAATCCGACAGACACTATCAGCATGCTAAGGTTGATAGAGTTAAACAAAACTCTATTGTAAGCCAATGTGTATGTCCTCCAGAAACATATCAGACTGAATCTGGAAGCTCGATGGCCTGAAAGGAATATTCTGGGCTCATATTCCCAATAAGGAGGTGGTAATTTCTGGCATTTGGGAAAATTGGCACTCCTTCCCCTTCACATAGACCTAATCTTTGAGCATATAATTGGGTATCAGCTATAGGAGGGTATGGGGACTGGACCTGTGATTTCACTGATAGAAAACCCCCAGAGGAGGAAACTCTCTTTCCTAATGCAGGTCAGCTCCTTTCCTGCAATCTTTTGTAGTCTTAGAAAGGTCTTGTGGGGCAGGTACAGTGGTTAAGTGACTTGTCTTGGGTCACATACCCAGTGTGTGTCAGAGGAGAGGTCGGAATCCAGATCCTCCTGCCCTTGGGACCAGCTCTATAGCCATTGTACCAGGCTGCCTTTGAAATGCATATCAACCAATCCGGAGTCAGGAAGACAGCATCCTGAGATCAGATCTGACCGCTGACACTTCGTAGTTATATGAGCCTGGGCAAGGTCCTTATCCCTGTTTGCCTCAGCTTTCCCATCTGTAAAATGGGCTAGAGAAGGAAATGACAAATCATTCTAGTGCCTCTGCAAAGAAAACGCCAAATGGTGTGACCCTGGGCAAGTCACGTGACCCCCATTGCCTAGCCCTTACCATTCTTCTGCCTTGGAACCAATATACAGCATTGATGGAAGGTCAGGGCTTTTTTTTTTTTTTAATTTTTAAAAGAAAACACCAAATGGTGTGACCTTGGGCAAGTCACTTAGCCCTCATTGCCTAGCCCTTACCACTCTTCTGCCTTGGAGCCAATACACAGTATTGATTCCAAGATGGAAGGTAAAGGTTTAAAAAAAAACACCAATGGGGTCACAGAGAGTTGGAATAAGTGATAACAATTGCACAACCTGTATCAACATATGTCACATGTATGTAAACCATTTATAGTCATCTCTTTCTTTCTATCTGTCTTCTGCCTCTCCATCGATCCTCCATTCCATTCTTAAGCAGGCTCCTGCTCTTGCTTGTGGAGCATCCCTGGCCCTCCCTGATGGCAGAAATGTCAAGTGCTGACTCAAGGGAAGGGCCTTTATTGGAGAAACTCCTTCTGACCACTCTGTGTAGCCCCCCGTTTCTCCCTTCTTTGATGGGTCAGGAGGGCACCATGATCCACACCGACTTGCTTCTGCCGATCGGCCAGTGTGTCTGGACAGCTTCCGATGTACGGCACAGCCGTTTGCATCTAAGCCTTTTGGGAGGGGGATGCTTATTGGGGGGGGGGCGGTCCTCTCTGGTGTTTTCCTCTCTGCCTCCAGTGATTGTGTCTTGGTGTCTTTCTTTCCAACAGGTGGGGCTCTGCCGTCCGGGAGATTTTGGCTCTGATGTCTCGCACTTAAACCTTCACAAGACGTTCTGCATCCCGCACGGTGGCGGCGGGCCAGGGATGGGGCCCATTGGTGTGTAAGTTTCTGGGCATGGCTCTGGGACCTGAACGGAGGGACGAAATATGGCAAAGAGCTGCCTGGGTGGCATTCCTCCTTTGGGGATTGTCTGTATCCTTTTCCTCCCTCATTTAGTTTTTTTTTTTAAAACCCTTACCTTCTGTCTTGGAGTCGCTCCAAGACAGAAGAGTGGTAAGGGCTAGGCAATGGGGTTAAGTGACTTGCCCAGGGTCACACAGCTGGGAAGTGTCTGAGGCCAGATTTAAACCTAGGACCTCCTGTCTCTAGATCTGGCTCTCAATCCACTGAGCTACCTAGCTGCCCTTGTATAGCATTTTTCTTATTGAAAATGATGACACCTTTTCTCTTATGAGACTTTCATAACTTAAGTGAAGCCTCTTTACCAAAGCCACAGTCAACACTGACCAATGATTTGGATCTATAAATTTATTTTTCCCCAACCAAAAATCTTACTCTATATTTGATAAGCTTGGAGGAAAGAACACCATTAATAGAAATAAAATCAAAATACTGTATAAAGTCATACCAAACATCAAGAAATACTTGTTAATTGTTAGCTCACTCAGACTGTGAAATTGAAATGAACTCGTGTGAAAAATGGTGCAGACGACCATCTCCTGGAGGCTTTGAAAAGAAGATTTAGCTCATTTTTTCAGAAATGTGCTATACTGCTGCTGGGATAGTGGGCGGATGACTGACCACCTTACTCATCTAGCTCTGGGCCGATAATTAAGATGATTTATCTTAAGATGAAAGAGCCCAACTCTTCTACGTGGGGGAGTGAGATCATGAAAATACACTAGTCTAGCTAAAATGAAGTCAGCTTGGGAGGAAAAGATGATCCATTCCCATTCTGATGAGGTTCCAGGTGTGGACTTAGAAGCTTGGTAAGGGTGGGAGGGTTGCTCAGTGCTGTTTCTTGGCAGGATTCCATTTGGCAATGGAAGATTGTTGGATTTGAAATGAAAGGATCTAGTTCAAACCCTGGCTATGCTGTTTTCATTCATTTATTCAGATAGTATGAGTGACCCTGAGCAAGTCCCTTTCCGTCTCTGGATATCAGTTTCCTCATCTATAAAATGAGGGGGTTCAGGTATACAGAAGAATATATGCTAAAACATGTAAGAATGAAGGTTTGTTACTGTAGTATGGCATGATATAATGTCTGTTTGTCTGTCAGTTCCTCCCTCTCCCTCTTCCTCTTCCTCACCCTCTCTTCCCTCTCCTTCTTCCTTCTCCCTTCCTCCTTCTCCCTCTCCTTACATTCACACATTTGTGTATAAATACACCACTTGTTAGTAAGCTCCTAGTCCTTACCTTCAGCTATAATCTAGGTGGCTCATTGAATTGAGCTCTGGGACTAAAGTGGAGAAGGCATGAGTTCAAATCTGGCCCCAGAAAATTACTAGCTGTGTGACTCTGGCAAGTCATTTAAGTCTACCCTAGTTTCCTCAACTGTAAAATGATAGTAATAGCACCTTTTTCCTATTATTCTAATTTCCTATTCCTATTATTATTTATTCAGTGGATTATTATTCAGTGGATCAAATGTGATAATACTTGTAAAGCACTTAGTATCTTTTTTGGCACATAGTAAGTGCTACCTATTTTTAGTATTAACTATTAAACTTAGAGGCAGCATATTTTAGTGGTTACAAGGATGGTCTATGAGTCAGAAAGATGGGTTCAAATCGTAATTCTAACAATTAATAGCTGTGTGAGCCTGAACAAGTAATTTAACATTTTGAGTTGTGGTTTTCCTTATGTATAAAAGGAAAGGGTTGGGCTAGAGGGACTCTGATGTCCCTTCCAGCTTTAAATCTATGACCCTATGATCTCTTTCCTCCCTGTAAGCCATGTAAAGAAAGTGCTGTATTTCTTTATGCATTTTTTTTAAGTGAAGTTTTTAAAAAATGTTCTAGGAAGAAGCATCTTGCTCCCTTTCTACCAAACCATCCAGTCATCCCAACAAAACTGGATAAAGATGGACACCCCTTGGGTACTGTCAGTTCTGCTCCCTGGGGCTCCAGCGCCATTTTGCCAATTTCTTGGGCATATATTAAGGTGAGAAATACATCCACATGTCAATAGTGTGTGTGTGTGTGTGTATGTATACATGGGCACACAGGTAGGTAGTGGGATAGTGGAATGTGAATTGGGAACGTTTGCGTATCCTGGGTGTTATATAAGCTCTTGTCTTTTGGTTTGTAATCCAATCAAATAAACACTTATTAAGTATTCTCAGGCTAATGGTAGAAGTATCAGTGCCAAAGGACCTGTGGCAGCAAGGGGAATACGGTTGGGAAATGGAGAAAAGTATTTGAGATGTGATACGGTAAGAGGAAAATGGGTTGTGGAGGTGTAGTAGATAGCACAACTGTACATTTAGAGCTAGAAGGAAGCCTAGAAGTCATCTAGTGCAATTGTCTTATTTTATATGTGAGGGACTCTTGGAAAGAAGTAATTTGTTCAAAGTTAGGCAGCTAATAAATGGTAGAGCCAAACTTCAAACCCAGATGTTTTCACCCACAGTCCAGCACTCTTTCTACTGTTCCATGTAGTGGGTAGAAGGAAATCTAATGACAAAGCTAAACCTCAGGGACCTCTGAAGCTTGTTTGTGAAAGACCTTGAATGCCAATGACTTGGAGAAACCATAAATAGATATGGATAACATTGTTAAGAGGTGGTTACAGAAATCTTCTCTAGAGATGATACTTCCCTAGAGATGCTTCCTCATCACACATACCTTCCAGCCCCATTATTTTTTGGTTTTCCATTTGTGTCTATATATTGGGCTGAGTCATGATTATTGTCGAGTCAACTATATGCCTCTATGCTTGTAGTTAGGATGCATTCCCATGCCAATTAAGAAAGATTAGGTTACACCATTAATTTTTTTTAAGGTCTTGCTTGCTTTCTTCCTACATAATAAATCCCATCTCAACTGTCCAAGCTCCATCCCACTCTCCCCCTGTCACAAAAGATATTGTCAGGGAGGCCAATAGTATTTCATCACCAACATATACCACAATTTGTTCAGCCATTCCCCAATTGAAGGGCATCCTCTCATTTTCCAATTTTTTGCCACCATAAAGAGTGCAGCTATGAATATTCTTGTACAGGTCTTTTTCCTTATTACCTCTTTGGGGTATAAACCCAGCAGTGCTATGGCTAAATCAAAGGGCAGACAGTCTTTTAGTGTATGTGGATTTATTTTGTAATCTACTTTGCTAAAATTATTTTTTTTGAAAATTTTATTTAATTTAGAATATTTTCCCATGGTTACAAGATTCATGTTCTTTCCCTGCCTTCCCCCAACCCTCCTATTCCCCCCCCCCCCCCCATAGCTGACACACAATTCCTCTGGATTTTACATGTGTCATTGATCAAGACCCATTTCTATACCATTAATATTTGCACTAGTAGAGCGAAAGGAGCAGAATCAGGAAAACGTTATACACAGAGACTGATACACTGTGGTACAATCGAAGGTAATGGACTTCTCCATTAGGGTCAATGCAATGTCCCTGAACAATCTGCAGGGATCTAGAAAACACTACCCACAAGCAGAGGATAAACTATGGGAGTAAAAACACCGAGGAAAAGCAACTGCTTGACTACAGGGGGGAAGGGGATACGACTGAGGAGAGACTCTAAATGAACACTGTAGTGCAAATTCCAACAATATGGAAATGGGTTCGAACCAAGAACACATGTGATACCCAGTGGAATCGTGCGTCAGCTATGGGAGAGGTGGTGGGAAGGGGTGGGGGGAGGAAAAGAAAATGATCCTTGTTTCCAATGAATAATGTTTGGAAATGACCAAATAAAATAATGTTTAAAGTGAAAAAAAAAATATTTGCACTAGTGTGATTTAGAGTCTATATCCCCATTTATATCCTCATTGACCCTAGTGATGAAGCAGTTGTTTTTCTTCTGTGTTTCTATTCCCATAGTTCTTCCTCTGACTTTAGATAGCATTCTTTCTCATAAGTCCTTGCTGTTAGTAGAGAAGTCCATTATATTTTGCTGAAATTTATTGATAGTTTCAACTAACTTTTTAGCTGGATCTCTAGGATTTTCCACATATACCATCATGTCATCAGCAAATAGGGATAGTCTTATGACTTCTTTGTCTGTTTTTATTCCTTCGATTTCTTTTTCTTTTATTGCAATGGCTAACATTTCTAATACTGTAGTAAATAATATTGGTGATAATGGTCAACATTGTTGCATTTCTGATCTCATTTTGAAGTCTTTTAGCTCTTCCCCATTGCAGATAATAGTTGCTGATAGTTTTAAGTTGATGCTTCCTATCATTTTTAGAAAAATAAACCCATTTATACCTATGTTTTCTAGTAATTTTAATAGGAATGAGTGTGTTGTTTTTTGTCAAACTTTGTTCATCTATTGATATAACCCTTTGGTTTTTTAAAATTACTTTTGTTATTGATATTATCAATTATGCTGATAGTATTTTTCATATTAACATTCCTGCTTTCCTGGTATAAATCCTGTTTGGCCACAATGTATTATCTTTGTGACATATTATTGTAGACTCCTAGCTAGTATTTTGTTTAGGATTTTTGCATCCATATTCATGAATGAGATTGGCCCTTAGTTTTCTTTCTCTGTTTTTGCTCTTCCTGATTTAGGTATTAGTACCATATTTGTTTCATAAAACTAATTTGGCAAAACTCCTTCTTTATCTGTTATTTGAAATAATGTGATTAATATTGGAATTAATTTATCCTTAAATGGTAGAATTCACTTGTAAATCCATCTGGTCCTAATACTTTTTTTTCTTAGAAAGTTCATTTATGGCTAATTTCTTCTTCTAAAATAGGTTTATTTAGGTATTCTATTTCTTGCTCTGATAGTCTACTCAGTTGATTTTTTATAATTTTCTTGTTCATTGTTAAATTTGTTTTCATATAATCAAACAATATAATAAGTCCCAATAATTGCTTTAATTTCATCTTCATTGGTAACATAGTCAGTTTATCTTTATTTTATCAATTTTGTTCATTTTTTTCATAAAATCAACTTTCAGATTTATTTATTAATTCAATGGTTTTCTTACATTCAATTTTAGTTCTCTCACCTTCTATTCTTAGGATTTCTAATTTAATTTGGTGTTTAGTTCAGGAATTTTGATTTATCCTTTTTCTAGTTTTTAAAAATTTCATTACCAATTCATTGAACTTTTCTTACTCTATTTTTTATTAACATAAGCAGAGATATAAATTTTCCTTTTATAATTATATCCAGTTTTTCTGGATATGTAATTTTTGGTTGTAAGCCTAGTTCTTTTGATCTATGACATATTATGCTCCATGTCTTGTATTCTTTTTTTTTTTAAACCCTTATCTTCTGTCTTAGAATCAATACTGGATATTGGTTCTAAGGCAGTTGCAGGGTAAGGGCTAGGCCTTGGGGGTTAAGTGACTTGCCCAGGGTCACACAGCTGGGAAGTATCTGAGGCCAGATTTGAACCCATGACCTCCCATCTCTGGCCCTGACTCTAAATCCACTGAGCCACCCAGCTGTCCCCTTGAATTCTTTTAATGTTGTGGCTGCTAAGTCTTGTGCTATTCTGACAGTAGCTCTTGTCACATATGCTGGCACATGAAAAAAGTGCCAGGCTAATGAGTGTGTGGAACTGATCACCTTGATGGGGGGAGGGGCCCCAGGAGTTTGGAATCTGGAGGAGAAGATTCTGGCTGGGAGGGGCGTTGGTCTCTCAGTCAGGAGAAGCCAAAGATAGAAGGTTGAATAAGACTTTCTCCTGAGGATTATCAACCTTTTCCTGCTTGAGACTGGAAATCCTTTCCCTCAACATTTCCCAATTGGAAAAAACTATTGAAGGAAAAATCTGAATCTCTGTCAGACTTTAACTCAGCTCCTATTGCCCTGGGTCTGAACTGTGGCCAAGGGGGCCAAACCCAGAGTGAGTCAACCTGACTTTCTCTCAGAGAGGTCATGCCGCCAAAGCCTGAGTTCCCCCCAAACTCGAGGAGGGAGGGAAAAGGGTTTTAGATAGAGACAGGTATGCCCTTTTCCCCCACTTTCTTTTTCCATTCTTTCCCTGCCAGTTATTTCTTTGTATTACCCTGATTTAATTGACATTAAAATAGTTATCTTTTCCCCAAGTTGTGAATCAAGTGTGAGTGAACAGATCAAGGGGAGACCCTTTGGTCTCAAGTAGTGGAGGGGGCACAAGAGGGACAAAAGTGAATCTAGGAGAGCAGCCTTAGCTAAGGAGGGAAGGTAGAAGAGGGAAAATCTTCAAACCCCCTCTCTGAGCCAACCCTAAACATCATCTGTCTCCCCTGAACCCTGCTTTGAGTTCTCCCACAAGACAAGGCAAATATGGTAGAGCAGTCATAGATCTCACAGAGTCATAGGGAGGGAAGGCAGAAGGGCGAAATCTTCAAACCTCCTCTTCTCTCTCTGAGCCAAGCCTAAACATCATTTGCCTCCCCTGAACCCCACTTTGAGAAAGGAGGTCTCCAGTCACTTTCTCTCTATTCTGAAAGACTGAACCCCTCAACTTCACTCTACGGTATTTAAATTGTTTATTTTATTGTTGTTGCTTGTTATATTTTCTCCTTAATTTGGGAGGTACAGAATGTAGCTTGGAATCTTCTTTCATTTACATCTTTTGGTGGTGATCAGTGGATGCTTTCAATTTCTAGTTTATTCCCTAATTCTATCATTAATAGGCACTTTTCCTTTATGATTTCTTGGAGGGTGGTGTCTAAATTCTTTTTTGGGTCATATCTTTCCATGTTTCCAACTGTCTCTCTTTGATCTATTTTCCAGGCCAATTTTTTTGTGATAAGATATTTGATATTCTCTTCTATTATTTTTTTGATTTTGCTTTATAATTTCTTATTTGGGGAAACCATTAGTTTCCCTTTGTCCACTTTTAGGAGGTTTGTTTTTTATGTTGTTTTTTTTACATTTTATTTTTATTTCATGCAAGATATGCTTCCATATTGGTCATTGTTATAAAAAGAAACTCATAAATAACCCAAACCCCAAAATAAAATCATAAATACATTGATGCAAAAGATGACTCCAACAGTTCTTTTTTGGGATATGGATAGCATTCCCCATCATATGCCTTTCCGAATTGTCCCAGATTATGGCATTTTTGTGAACAGCCAAGTTTTCCCAAATAATCACTATACAATAATGCTGCTACTGTGTATAATGTTCTACAAGTTCTGCTTATTTTGCCCTGAATCAGTTCCTGCAGATATTTCCAGATTTTAATGAAAAGAGCTTATCATTTCTTATAGCATAATAAGTATTCCATCACCAACATATACCACAATTTGTTCAGCCATTCCTTAATTGATGGACATACCCTCAATTTCCAATTCTTTGCCACTACAAAAAGTGCTGCTCTAAATATTTTTTTACAAGTAGGTCCTTTCTTCTTTTTTATTATCTCCTTGGGATATAGACCCAATAATGGTATTACAGACTCAAAGGATATGCACAATTTTATAGCCCTTTGGGCATAGTTCCAAATTGCTTTCCAGAATAGTTGGATCAGTTGATAACTCTACAAACAATACATTAGTATCCCATTTTTGCCATATCCCCTCCCTCCAACGTTTTCCACTTTCCTTTACTGCCATATTGGCCAATCTGATAGGTGTGAGGTGCTACCTCAGCATTGTTTTCATTTGTATTTCTCTAATCAAGAGAGATTTAGAACATTTTTTTCATATGATTATTGATGCCTTTGATTTCTTCATCTGAAAATTGCTTGTTTATATCCTCTGACCATTTGTCAATTAGAGAATGACTTGTATTCTTACAAATTTTACTTAGTTCTCTATAAATTTAAGAAATTAGACCTTCATCAGAGAAATTTGTTACAAAATTTTTTCTCAGTTTGTTGTTTCCCTTTTAATATTGGTTATATTAGTTTTGTTTGTACAAAAGCCTTTTATATTTAATATAATCAAAATAAAATAAAATAAAATAATCAAATCAAATCAAAAGAATAAAAAAACTTAATATAATCAAAATTATTCATTTTACATCTTATAATACTCTATCGCATGTTTAGTCATAAGTTCTTCCCTTCTCCAAAGAGCTACCAGGTAAACTATTTGGCTTTCTCTTAATTTAGTTATCGTATTACTCTTTATATCTAAATCATATATCTATTTTAACTTTATCTTGGAATGTTTTCCAATTTTTCTAGCAGTTTTTGTTAAATAGTGAGTTCTTATTCCCAAAGCTGGGATCTTTTAGTTTATCAAACACTAGATTGTTAAAGTCATTTACCTCTTTATATTGAGTATCCAATCTACTTCCCTGATCTTCTTAGCCAGTATCAGATTGTTTTGATGATTGCTACTTTGTAATATAGCTTGAGATCTGGTATTGCTAGGTCACCTTCCTTCACTTTTTTTTTTCATTAGTTCCCTTGTTAGTCTTCTTTTATTCTTTCAGATGAATTTTTAAATTGTTTTTTTCTAGTTCTATGAAATAATTATTTGGTAGTTTGATTGGTATGGTACTGAATAAATTAATTTAGTAGAATTGTAATTTTTATTATATTAGCTTGACCTATCCATGAACAATTAATATTTTCCCAATTATCTAGGTCTGACTTTATGTGAAAAATATTTTGTAATTGCATTCATATAATTCCCATGTTTGCCTTGG
This sequence comes from Monodelphis domestica, assembly GCF_027887165.1. Classification (NCBI taxonomy): domain Eukaryota; kingdom Metazoa; phylum Chordata; class Mammalia; order Didelphimorphia; family Didelphidae; genus Monodelphis; species Monodelphis domestica. The sequence goes on from NC_077233.1 coordinate 126,406,622, forward strand.
CAAGTAAATTCCCTGGTATTTTATATTGTTTAGAGTGATTTTTAAATGGAATTTCTCCTTCTAACTCTCACTGCTGGTCTTTTTTTGATAATATATAGAAATGCTGATGATTTATATGGATTTATTTTGTATCCTGCAACTTTACAAAGGTTATTAATTATTTCAACTAGTTTTTTAGTTGATTCTCTAGTATTCTTTTAAGTATACCATCATATCATCTGCAAAGAGTGACCAATTGAGTATTTTCTTTTTTGAGTTTCTGGGTGTCTTTTTCCATTTGGGTGATCTTTCATAATTTTTTTGATTTTCTTGCATTACTCTTATTTTCTTCCTAACTTTTCCTCCAGTCCTCTCATTTGGTTTTGGAGGTTTTTTTTTTTATTTTTAAAAAACCTCTTCCAAAAGCTCTTTTTGAGCTTGTTTCATTTATTATATTTCTTTGCTGTTTTTGAAGTAGACATTTTAACTTCATTTTCCTCTGAATTTGCAGCTATCAATACTTGGGATGCTAGGTCAATTTTCAGGACTTTTTGTGTTTGTTTTGTTGTGGGCCCTAGTTATTCTAGTTTTATGATCCAGGATCTGATGTAATCCCCAGTTTCCCCTTTCAAGCCCCAGTCTACTGTTGATGTTAGGTGCCCCAACTAGAGCCACTGCAACTGCAAGCAGATAGTTTTCCTCCTCCTATGGTAGCAATCACAGTGTATTTCTTCCTCTCTTCTTCTCTCCCACTTCTGGAGCCTGGAATAGAGTAGGCATCCAATTTGCATTCCTTAGTTCTCCAAACTCCTTCACCGGTCAAGAGTGAGGCTTGAAGTCCTGCCTTTAGGGTTTGATGCTACCATAGACATAGCTGTTTCTAGTGCCCTCCATCTGCTGATTCCAGTGATATTCTACTGGATGTAAGCTCCAGGGCTCAGTAAAGAAGGTTATGTTGACAGTCTTGCTCTTAGAGGTTGCCTTATTGATTCCATAGTTTGCTCTGTTCCTGTCTCCAGGGTTTGTGGTGGTAGGACTGAGGTCATTGAATTTAGAAACCTTCTTCCCTAGTTGTACCTGGATATTAGCTTCACTCTTGACTACTGTGTGTTTTTGCCTCTTTTAGCATTGATTCTGTGGAATTATTTTTGGTTGTTTGTGGGGGGGTATTAGGAGGTTGAGGAAGATTCATGCCCTTCTCTGTCATCTCCCTGCATTGCATCCCCTGTTTATTTTCTTATAAGATGTATGTCACCTATTTGCCATTTTAAAGTAATATTGCTTTCTAGCTGTGTGAGCCTGGGCAAGACACTCAACTCTGATTGTGTAGCTCTTGCCATTGTTTTGTCTTTGAACTAATACTAAGACAGAAAGTAAGGGTTTTTGGTGGTGGTTTTGGTATTTTTAAGTAATACGTATGTTTATGGGTGCTAGACTAGATTGCCTCTGACATCTCTTTCCCAGATCTAAATTTGTGACCTTGTGTCCCTTTCACTCTCATGGCATCCCTTGGGCAAAATAATTTAGGTAGCCTTGCTTATCATGAAGACCTTATTTTAGACTAAGTTTTTGCTCATTTTTTTACCATGGCCCTCTTTGGCAGTCTGGTCAAACCTATGAACCCATTCTAAAATCAAGTTCTTAAATGCCTCAAAAATAAACTATATAGTATTAAAAAATCAATTCTATTAAATATAGTTATCAAAATAGTTTTAGAACCCACAAATTCACGGATCCCAGGTTAAGAATCTTTGCTTAGATGATAATGAAAAGACCATTAAGTACTGCAGAAGTTTTTATATTTTTTTCTTTGCCTTAATTTATTCCCCTTGTATCCCCAGAGATGTGGAGCTGCAATCACTTGAATAATTAAACTCTGACTAGGAACTTTGCCTTTTTTGTTTGAAAAAATAAAATGAAAGAGCTTATTGGAACCCTTGTGAATTACATTTGTTTTTTATTTATAAGTCATCCTGTGCAATCTTTTAACTACATTGCCTCACTAACTGGTTAGTTAATGCAACCTTCTGCCAACAGATGATGAAAAAATAGCTTCTTGTTATTCTGTAAGAACCTTTCCCACAAAAATCTTGTGAGGTAGATAGCATAAAAATTATAAACCTCCCTTTCCCATTTTACAGATTAAATGAGTACCTTATTCCAGTCAGTAAGTGTCCAGAGTCCTAATACTTAACCCAAGACTTCTGAATCTTAAGTTCAGAGCTCTTTCTCTTACTCTGGTGAGACCCTTTCATTTGAAACAAATCATTGTCGGTGGTCCCTGAAAAGTGCTGAAGTATTCCCCGATTTAGAGGTATTAACTTGTATCTTTAGCATCTAGCTAACTAACCAACTCCTACTCTTTTTTAAAAAGGATTTTATTGGGTGTGTTTTATATAATTTCAATTTCCCAATAATCTCCATTTATCCACCTTCCCCTTAAAAAAAAAAAGGCTTGCCTCTCTGCCTCCAGGAACCAAGAGAGGGAAACTGAAAATGAGGGCTGGAAAGCACTAAATATCAACTTCATAATATCTAGCCCTTCCTCCCATTCTATCTCCTATACCGATAGCCCATGAGTTCCTTTGAAAAATAACAGCATTTCAATGTAATTTGTTTGTTTAGCAGTCCTATGCATTTTGTTTTGCTTTTAAAAGTATAATCCTTTTATGTTGCATTTTAAAACCTTCTGAAAAGGGGTCCATAGTCATCATTAGACTATCCAAAGGACTTCATGGTATGTGGAAGCCTACGCTGAGTCTTAGTAAGATAAAACTCTTCTTTTTCTGAAAATATGAATAGATGAAGAGAGCCGCCTCATCTGGGAATCTTGTATATGAGAGAAATCAGAGATTCATTCATTTTTAGAGGCAGTTAGGTACCCTAGTGCTCTATCCACTAGAGTAGGGAAGACCTGAATTCAAATATGGTCTTAGAAAATTATTGTTTGAATTATCCTGGACAAGTGACTTAACTGTTGCCTGCCTCAGTAAAATGGGGACAATAATAGCACCTACCACCCAGAATTGTTGTAAGGATCTAATAGTACTTGCCAATTCCTTAGCACAGTGCCTGGTATATGGTGAATATTTAACAAATGCTGGTTTCCTTCTTCCCTCCCTCTTTCCCTTGTCACTCTCTTCTTTTGTCTTCCTTCCCCCATATGAAAGTTAACTTTTATCATATGCTTTGCTATAAACTCAGCAGTTACAAAATTTTAATTGCTTTTAGTATTGGAAGGTACTGGCCTATAATTAGTAACTTATCACGAGTGATCCTGTGTCTGGGTGATCTAGAGATAATTATTTATCAGTCAGTAGCATTTATGAAGCATAGTCTATGCAGAGCACTGTCTGTACTCTCAGATAATCTGGAAAGAGAATCAAAAGGATGATAAAACAGGTCAATTGGTGATCCAGATTCAATGAATTTCCTTTAAGGAGACGTTGCTTACACATGAAAGAATGTTTATCAGATTGGAGGATTTCATTGATGTACCAGGAGAGCTCGTTAAAAAAAAAAATCTAACTTTAGTAACCTGCAAAGTTGGTCTAGATCCATGCTGGTGAAGCCTGGCACAGATTCTGCGACAGCAGGGGGAGGGCTGCTCTGTTCCCCCTCTCCACAGTGCCCAAGGACATTTTTTGCATGACCTGGCCCTCTGTCTAGCCACCCAATATGAGCATCTCCTCCCTCTGCTGTCTAGGGTAATGCAGGGGGCTCACAGGCCCTTTGAAGTTGCACTATGGGCACACAATCTCAAAAATGTTCACCAACATGGTATAGGTGTACATAACTCATCCTTGCACCTCAAAAATAATAATAAACTTCTCATTGCTTATGAACAAATCTTTCCTCAAAGGTAATACAGTAATAATAATTCCATTATTTTTATGATTCAGTCTCCATAACTTTGTGACTATCTATGACTTAATCTCTATAACTACTAACTTTGTGAGACAATATTTGTAAAACACTTCACAAACCTAAAAATACTCTTCCCCCCCCCCCCCCATCTTAGAATCAATACTATGAGTTGGTTCCAAGGTGGAAGAGTGGAAAAGGTTAGGGCAATGGGAGTTAAGTGACTTGCCCAGGGACACATAACTAGGAAGTATCTGAAGTCACATTTGAACCCAGGACCTCCTGTCTCTAGGTTGGCTCTCTATCCACTGAGCCAACTAGCTGTGCCCCCCCCCCCCACTCCAAATTCAATGCTAACTGCTATTATGGTTATTTTAAGTGTGGCCTGAATAGAGATAGTTCCCTTTGTGGGGAGGGAGATAGAGGTGGAATTTATGTGGATTCTTTGGTGATGCCTTTGATGTTCTGTGACCATTTTGCTTCCATTGCAGATGATGGGAAGCAGGGGCCTCAAGCATGCCACAGAGATTGCTATACTGAATGCTAATTATATGGCTAAGAGATTGGAAAAGCATTATAAGGTTCTTTTTAGAGGTGCAAGAGGTAAGTGTCAATTATACCAGGTGGCTCAGAGTTGTGATCTATTATGTCTACTGAGATACTGGGTTTTGGGCTGTGATCAAGGGGTCAGCCATTGGGAAGGAAGGTCACTGCACAATTTTGATGTGCTGCAGATATTCAGGAGTGACCTGAAGCACTTTTTGAGGCTTCAAGCTAAAAAGCATCTTATGGATCATTTAGTCCAACCCCTTTATTTAACAAATAAGGAAACTGAGATACAGAGAGGTGTCTTATCTCAGGTATTTTTTAATTCACTCGTTTGATTTTTTTCTGAGCTCATTTTGAATTTTGTTGGCAAAGGTACTAGAGGGATTTGTCATTTCCTTCTCTAACTCATTTTACAGATGAGGAAACCGAAGTAAATGAGATTCAGTGACTTGCCCAAGGTCACTCAGCTAGTATAATATCTGAGGCTGGATTCAAAATCACATAGAAGATTCTCTCTGACTCCAGATCTGGCATTCTATCCATCTATATGCCTTTTTACAAAGTAGTAAAGGATAGTAAGTTGTAGAGTTGGGATCCATAGAATAATAGATTTTGAACTGTCTGGGATCTTTAAGGTCATTGAGTACAATTCTCTCATTTTGCAGATGAGAAAACTGAGGATTATAGAGGCTATATAGATTGGTAGGTAGGTAGATAAGTAGATAGGTAAACAGGTAGGTAGATAGATAAGTAGAGAGATAAAGAGGTAGGTAGTTAGATAAGTAAATAGATAAATAGGTAGGTAGGTAGATGTGTAAACAGGTAGGTAGGTAGATAGATAAGTAAATAGATAAATAGGTAGGGAGGCAGATAGTTAGGCAGCTGGCTAGGTAGCTGGATAGAACAATCATTTAAGGAGAAGCTAAGTAGTGTAGCAGAGTGCCAGCATGGAGTTGAGAAGTCTGACCTAAAAATCCAGCCTCAGATGGTTACTAGCTGTGTGTCCTTAGATAAGTCGCTTAATTCCTGTTTGACTTAGGTTCCTCATCTGTAAAATGGAGATAGTAATTGTTCCTTTCACCTAAGGTTGTTGAAGGATTAAATGAGGTAATCGTAAAGCCCTTAGCACAATGCTTGGTGCATAGTAAGCACTATCTAAATGTTAGTTATGATGATGATGATGATGATGATGATGATGTATTAATTGCTTACCATGTGCCAGGTATTGTGCTAAATGCTGAGGACAGAAATACAAGCAAAAAAAAAAATAGTACCTTCCCTCAAGGAGCTTACATTTTGATAGGGAAAACAATACTTAAAGGGGGAGCTTGAAAGAATGTGGAAAAGTAGAGCAAGGGGATAGAACCAGGAGTAAAGTCACTGTAGCCTGGGCACCTCGGAGGAAATGTTCCAGGTTAGGGACTCATCTCATGGAATATAGGCCTCTGGGTAGAGACAGCTCTAGGATAGGAAGAGAAGGTATGTGGCTTGCTGAGTGACACACAGCTTGTTTGTGTATGGGGCAGGATTTGAACCCAGACATTCCTAATTCCAGGTCCAGTGCTCGATCCCCCACTACACAATGCTGCCCCTTACTTTGACCATTGGCCCGTTGAGTCCAAATCCAGTGTTCTTCCCCTACTTTGTACTGCCTCCTTCTCCCATTAAGTAGGGCAGAAGAATGGCATGACTCTATCCCTGCAGAAGAAAGATTAATGTGGCAGAGGCATAAAGGATGGATTGGAGCAGTTGGCAAAGAGAAATGAGACCAATCAGGAGGCTATTGCAATAGTCCAAGTAGGTGGTAATTAGGGCCGAGTCAGTGGCAGCTGCGAGAAGGGAACAGATGTGCGAGATGCTGCAGAGGAAGAATCAGTAAGGCTTGGTGTCTCAGAGAGGGAGGGAGGAACAAATCACACTGAGGCTGTTAACCTACGAGACGTGGTTCTCACCCTCACAGTCAGTAAGAGAGGCAAGTTAGGCAGAGAGATGAGCTCAGGTTGGACTTTGAAGTGTGCTGGGACATTTGGCAGGAGCTGAAGATGCCTGTTGGTGCTTGGGGAAGAGGTTGGGCTGGAGATTGATTCAGGAATCACCTGCACAGAGACTGAAAGCATTTATTAAATACTTACATTGTGCTACATTTTGGGCATACAAAAAAAGTAAAGACTGTCTGCTTTTATGAAAATTACACTCTAATGGAGGTGAACACACAAAGAAGAAGTAGTGCCTAAGGGGAGGGGGAGTACTTTGGTTGGGAAAGTCAAGGGTTGGGGAATGGGGGCCATACTGGAGTAGACTGACACTTCTATCCAGGAACAATGGCTGAGTTGATTTAAGATTGGCTTGTCTTCCACCCTCCATCCCTCCCTCCCTCCCTCCCTCCCTTCCTTCCTTCCTTCCTTCCTTCCTTCCTTCCTTCCTTCCTTCCTTCCTTCCTTCCTTCCTTCCTTCCTTCCTTCCTTCCTTCCTTCCTTCCTTCCTTCCTTCCTTCCTTCCTTCTAAAATCCAAAGATGTTTAATTTTCCAATTATATATAACAATAACATTTTTTTTTAAAAACCCTTACCTTCCATCTTGGAGTCAATACTGTGTATTGTTTCCAAGGCAGAAGAGTGGTAAGGGCTAGGCAATGGGGGTCAAGTGACTTGCCCAGGGTCACACAGCTAGGAAGTGGCTGATGCTAGATTTGAACCTAGGACCTCCCGTCTCTAGGGCTGACTCTTAATCCACTGAGCTACCCAGCTGCCCCCAACAATAACATTTTTAAGACCTTTATCTTCCATCTTAAAATCAATACGGTGTATCGGTTCCAAGGCAAAAGAGTGGTAAGGGCTAGGCAATGGGGGTTAAGTGACTTGCCCAGGGTCACATAGCTAGAAGTGTCTAAGGCCAAATTTGAACCAAGAACTCCTGCCTCGGGACTTGGATCTCAATGCACTGCCCAGCTTCCCCCAATAATAATTTTTAACATATAGTCTCCAAAATTACAAGATCCAAATTGCTTCCCTCCCTCCCTTCCCTATCACTTGGAGATGGTAAGTAATTTGATGCAAAATACACTTCCATATTGGTTATTGTTGTAAGAGCACATTCATATAAAACACAAACCTCAAAATAAGAATATAAATTCACTGCTGTGAAAGACAGTATGCGTTGATCCTCCATCTGACTCCAACAATTCTTCCTCTTGAGGTGGATTGCATCCCCCATCATAAGTCCTCCCGAACTGTCCCATATCATTGCATTACTGAGAGCAGCCAAGTTTTTACTCTTGATCATCAGCCAATATTGCCATTGCTTTGTACAGTGTGCTCCTGGCTTTGCTTATTCATCTCTGCATTAGTTCATGTAGATTTTTCCAGCTTTTTCTGAAATCATCTTACTCATCAGTTCTTATAGCACAATAATATCCCACCAGCCATTTCCCCTCAATTTCTAATTCTTTGCCATCACAAAAAGAGCAGTTATAAATATTTTTGTACAAGTAGGTCCTTTTTGCTTTTTTTTAATTATCTCTTTGGGATGCAGATCCAGTAGTGGTATTACAGGATCAAAGGGTATGTTCAATTTTGTGGTCCTTTGGACATGGTTCCAAATTGCCCTCTAGAATGGTTGGATCCGTTCACAGCTCCACCAACAATACATTAGTGTCCCAGTTTTTTGCCTTATGTTTTTAGAACTCAGGGGTGGGGAAGGGAAAAAGGAAAGGTTATTGAGGGAGTGTTGTGAGGTTAGGAGATAGGGATGACTGGGTCTTTTCTTGTAATAATGTTCTAGGAGGGATTCACTATGGGAGTTAATCAATACTGTGTATTGATTCCAAGGCAGAAGAAGGGTAGGGGCTACGCAATGGGAGCTAAGTGACTTGTCCAGAGTTGTACAGCTAGGAAGTGTCTGAGGCCAGATTTAAACCCAAGATCTCTTGTCTCTAGGTCTGGCTTTCACTCCACAGAGCTACCTTGCTGTCTCGTAACTAGTGTTTCATTTTTCTTTTCTTTTAAAAAATTTAATTTTGTTATGTAAAATGTACTTCCATATTGGTCACTGGTGTAAGAGCACACTCATTTATAACCAAAACCTCAGAATAAAATCATACACTGATGTGAAAGTTAGTATGCTTTGATTAACATCCATCTGACTCCAACAGTTCTTTCTTTAGATCAGCTGGCTACGATATATCAGGCAGTGTGCCAGGCTCTGAATACACAAAGTCAAAAATCAAACAATATCTTCCCACATGGAGTTTCCTTTGCAAGAGTCAGAGATGAGGAAGGGGTACATTCCGGGTATGGGCAGAGACTGTGTAAAGGCAAGGAGATGGGAGATATAGTGTTACTGCAGGGAGAACAGTGAGCAGACCAGTATGGCTGAAACACATTACACGTACAAGAGAGTCATAGGAGATTAGTTTGGAAAGGTAAGCTGGGAACGTACTCTGAAAGGCTTTAAATGGCCAGCAGGGGAAGTTTGGATTTTATTTATTTATTTGTTAATTTTAAGTGAGTTTGTAGTTTATCCTAGGGGTCACAGGGTCCCATTGGAGCTTATTGAGTAGAGGTGTAATATTTACATATGTGTGTGTGTATAGGTGCCATATATAGGTGTCAAATATATGTGATATGTATATATACATATATGTGTATACACACATATAAAATCTAGTCACACTTGAGCTTCAGGAATATTGCTTTCGTAGCTGTGTAGAGGACAGATTGATGAAGGGAGAGATTAGAGTCAGGGAGACCAATTAGGAGGCTGTTGTAATATTTGAGGTGCTGAAGGCTTGAAGGGAGACATTCCTGAGATCAGGTTTTTTGACTTGGAGTCCTGTTCTTGGTCCATCATTCCATGGCAGCTATCCTCATTGATTATCTTTTTGTTGAATGGTGGAGCTAGAAGCTTGATTGTATGACTAGGTTGAGAAGAGAGTGGATAGAGAAGAAAGTACAAGCATTAGGTATTTTATCTATTAAGAAATTTGGCAGGGAAAATGAACAGAGAGAGGAAATGGTAACTGGATAGAATAGAAAGGCCAACAGGTGGTTTTTGTCCCCCAGACTGAGCAGGAGAAAGCTTTTTTGTAGGTAGGTGGGAAGGAGGCATTGGATAGGAAAGAGTTGGAAGATTCGTGAAAAAGAGGGAACAATTGCTGGCTTAAGGACTCTGGGGAAATAATGGAGTCAAGGGCACAGGTTAAAGGGTTAGGCTTAGTGAGAAGGAAGGAAGGATATTCAGGAGAGAAGATGATTTGATTCTTTTGCTTCTCTGAATCTTCTGCTGATGCTGGGTTGTGTTTTTTTTTCTCTCCAAGTTTCTTTTTTGAGGTGATTTTATTTTATCTTATTCCTTTAATTCAAAGATATTTTATTGTCCCAATTACTTGTAATAATAATTTTCAACTTATATTTCCCAAAATTATAAGGTCCAAACTGACTCCATTCCTCCTTTCCCTCCCCACCCCATTTGGAGATGGTAAGCAATTTGATCTGGGCCATATGTTTATTATTATGATGCTGAGAAATTTTGAGGGAGAGAGCAAAGAAATTGAGAGAACTCACATAGGATGGCCTCGAAGTGAGGGAAAGCAACTTCTTAAAATAATTGAAAGAGGTGTAGTTATGGTTTGGAACTTTAGTGGAGAGGAACATGTTAGCAGGGCATGGGAAGAAGGCATTTCAATGGGGAAATATTCAATTAACAAGTATTTGCTTGATTGGGGCACTTTTACCCCTGGGCTTACCCAGGGCAGGGAGTGGGGTGAGTTGGCAGCATTTTCTACCAGTCTAGGATAATTAATAGCATTTAAAATTTAAATTTAAATGGATTAGTGATCCCAGATTTCACTGCTCAATCCTTATGTTTCAGAAACAGAAAATCTCTCATGTTTGGTCCGATGAGTATGCTTATTAATTAAACCATTTAAACCTCAACAGTTTAGAACATGAGAAAAATATAACCATGAAATTACCTCCAAAGGGCAAAAAAGTTCTTAATTAAATGTAGTTCTTGGCAAATGTTTTATGAGGAAAAAAAAACCTTTCAAAACGCATAGTAAAATGTTTGTTACATAAAGAACTTAATTTTTATTAGGAAGCTGGTTGTTTTCTTTATTCTCATCATATTTGTTTGCTATAAAAAAAGATTATTCTTCATTATGGATAACTACACAGCAGTAAGTAACATTTTAATGAAATCCCAGCTGGGCTTTTGTGAGCTGCCATGGCTGTCTTGGTAACTCACATCGAGTATGGTACTGGTAAGTCAGTCAGTCAGTCAATAAATATTTAAGCCCTAGCTATGTGCCATGTTCTAGGTACTGTGATCAGGAGAATCGGCTTTATTCATGACAGGGAATGCAGGCCTGCCAGGCTTTCAGCAAGACTTGCGAGGGACAGAAATATATTATGTAGGAATAGTGTTTGAAAGAGGAGACTGAATACATCACTTGGAAGGAGCACCCATAAAGGAAACGGTTCTTAAACAACAAACACCATTTCTGTGGATCCTAGCTGTCTTTTCCATCTGGGCTTCCAGTTGGTGGTAGTGGAAAGGGTGAGTTTTGTTTGGGTTCCAATGTTGTCTATACCATCAAATTTCTCAAACTGTGCCCATCCTAACAAAAATAGCCTCTTGGACAAAAATCAAGGAAAGACAAGAAGCCAGGCTCCATCTCCTGCAATCTGACAGCTCTGATGTTTTCCTGAGGCAAACCAGGATCACTGAACATGCCCTCCATCCATAATATCCTCCTGCCCCCTCTCCCCAGCCCTATCTCTCTTGGCTATTCCTATATATCTGCGTGTCTTCCCCTGGCTAGGCTATAAGCCCTAGAGAGAATCAATTCTTTTGTGGGAGCAGGGGGTCTTTGTATGCCTAGCATCGGACCCAGTGCTTCTGGGTTCTTGAGCTCAGCACATGGGAGATGCTCAATAAATGTTTGTCGATGATTCATATAGCACTTTGATATTTTCAAAGCACTTTACAAATAGATCATCTTTATTTTAGCAACAACCCTAGCTGTTGTTATTCATTCATTTCAGTCATGTCCAACTCTTTGTGAAGCCATTTGGCATTATCTTGGCAAAGATACTGGAGTGGCTTTCCACTTCCTTCTCCAGCTTATTTTATAGATGAGACAATTGAAGCAAACAGGGTTTAGTGACTGGCCCAGTATCATACATCTAGTATTTGAGGCTGGATTTGAACTCAGGAACATGTCTTCCTTTTTTTAAAAAACCCTTACCTTCCATCATATACAATCAATATTGTATATTGGTTCCAAGGCAGAAGAGTTGTAACAGCTAGGCAATGGGGGTCAAGTGACTTGCCCAGGGTCACATAGCTGGGAAGTGTTTGAGGTCAAATTTGAACCCAGGACCTCCCATCCCTAGGCCTGAATCTCAATCCACTGAGTCACCCAGTTTCGCCCACCTAATCTTCCTGATTACAGGTTTGGTCCTTTATCTACAGCTCCACAGGGGTACCCAACAATCATAAGTGATGGGATATTATTATTCCTATTTTATAGTAATTGAGGCTAAGGGAGGTGAAGTGGCCTATCCAGGCTCATGGAACCAGGAGCTACCTCAATTATAGACGGTTAGATTGTCAAAAAGTATCCCTATTGTAGAGAGCACCAAAAGATCATCCGGTTATTATTTTCCCCTCTTTCCATGGTATATGGAGTAGGGAGAGACAGAAGCTGTCATTCTGTAGTCACTGGAATGTGAAGACTTCAGAATGTGGGTTTCTGAAAGTCCCATCTGAGGCTCATTTGGAAGTTCCTTTTCGAAGATTCTTTCCCAAATCCCTGGCTCTGGTGCTGGGCTCTGAGAAGGGAGGAGGAAAGAAATGAGCAAAGCTGGTTTGGGTTCAGCTCTTGAAGGACTTTGGTTAGAAGGATGGTGCCTGGCCAGCCTACTGGGGCAGAGCCTCTAGCTTTCCCTGAATATCTGAGTGAGGGCAAGTTTCCCAGGTCAAAGGATGCAGTCCTTATGCTCAGGCATCGGAAATAACAGGCATGGAGTAGTGGTAAAGCTGGTGACTGGTTTTATAGGGTTCCATGGAAATCCTGAGTGCTGAACTGAATTGTTTTTCCCCCTCCCTCCTAGTATATTTCTGTTTTCTCCTCTTACTCCTCACTCACTGCCCCCTTGGCATTAGAGGACTTTAGGACTCGTCTGAGATCGGTTTGAGGTATAGTTTTACAAGACGATAGCCAGGCTTAACGACTTGTAAAAAATCAGCTATAGTTTGTAGTTATTTCTTAGTATAAAGTAGTCAGATATTGCAGGATTCTTCCTGCAGGTCCCTTGAATAATGGGCATTGCTCCACCTTCCTTTCATCAGAATCACATTCATAGGAGCATAAATCTAGAGATGGAAGAGCCTTTAGGAAGAGCCTTCTAGTCAAATCCCTTCGCTTTACAGATGGGGAGACTGAGGACTAAGGAAGAGAAATGACTTGCCTGAAGTCATCCAGGTAGTCAATGGTAGAGCTAAGATTGGAACCCTTTCCTACCAATACCTTCCAGAAGAGTGTTAATGCTGGTAAGAAGCACTATTTCTTCTGAGCAGTATTTTCAAGGATTTTCTGATGCCTCACAGGCAAAGTGAAAGGCTGCTGGGCTCCCTTAAGGACTGAGAAGACCAGTGTATTCTGCTTTATCAGTGAGTAAAGCCAAAGGTCAGCCATGCTTTCTAACAAGGATACAGTCTATTCTAATCCCGGGGAAATGTTTGCCTGGAAAGTTCTGTCAGTTATGCTGAGCCACTTTTGGGGCTCTACTTGGAGCTTACATCTAAATGTAATGGTACCAGTTTACGACCACTTTACCGTACCTGTATTTGTTTTTCTACGAATCCATCAGTTCAATCAGTCCATACTGCCTCCAGGAGCTTCCAGCTACATGTTAATGATGCAGTCCATGGCAAGGAATTTCAGTAAAGCTAATTAACCTCCAGCAAGCCTGGATCTGTGGGTTTGGCCTCATCAACGCTACTCTCTACTTCATTGTTTCCCAAAAAAGGCAGCATGGTGTCACCAGGGCTAGAACACTGGGTAACAGTAACAGCTGGCTTACTAGCTATGTGACCCTGGGCAAGCCCTGTATTCATGGGCAAGCCTCAGTTTCCCTGATTGTGAAATGAGGATTATAATAGCACTTGCTTCACATAATTATTAGGAGGTTCAAATGAGGTTTTATATATATATATATATATATATATATATATATATATAGTGGTTAGCATAGTACCTGGCCCATAGTAGGTGCTTTAAAGATGCTTATTTCTTTTTTGTTCCCCAGCCCATAGCATGAATTAAGTTAATTAGAATATCAGTTATTTAGAATGCATTCTCTGGCTGGTAGTGTTATAGCAGAAAAAAAAAAGCTACTAGGTTTGGAATGAGATGACATGGGTTCAAATCCTAGCTTCTCTCTTCATACTTTATGTGACTTTGGGAAGTCACTTTTGAGGAAATTGTAGATTTTGAGACATGACCAGGTCAATGAATAAGGAAGAATGAATGAAAGTGGTAAATAGGATAACTGTAGGAGGAAGCTATGTTAAGTAATTATTGTGATAATTAAGCTATCATTGAATTTGTCTCTCCCATTAAATTGTGAATTCTTTGAATTCACAATTCAAGAACTGTCTTTTGCCTTTTTTGTGTTTTCATTGCTTAGTAGAGTGCTTAGCACATAGTAGGTATTAATAAATGCTTGTTGACTGACTAGCTTAAAGCTCAATTGGTTAAAGGTATATTTTAGAAAAAAAATTGTTATGCTATGCTAGGGATATTAGTTATTTATTTTCATAAAATAAGTTCGGGATGATCCATGTTCCTCAACAGGTTATGTGGCTCATGAATTTATTTTGGATACAAGACCCTTCAAAAAATCTGCAAATATTGAAGCTGTAGATGTTGCCAAGAGGCTCCAAGATTATGGTGAGTAATTTTCCAACATGGTTCCTGTTACTCTTCAAATTTGTAGTTTTTGTTATCTTAAGTAAATATAAAATGTTACATGCATATAAAAATGTTATATACTTATCTGTATAAAATGTTAGTTATGATGTTTAATTTGCACTAGAAGAGAATTCGTCCAAGGGCACCATTTTAAGTATGTTAGAATGCTTTAAGGATTATAGAGCATTTTATGTATATATATTAATTAATTTGTTTGTCACAAGAACCTGGGGAAGTACATGCTATTCATATCCCCATTTTATAGATGGTGAAACAGGCTCAGAGAGATTAAATGAGTTGTTTAATGTCACATAGCTACTAAGTAGTGAGGTGGGATTCAAACTCAAGTTTCCTTGACTCCAAATTCCATGTTTTTCCTACCATATCATGCTTTTTTCCCTACCAGTATCATCACCAAATCTAGCAAGGAACTTAATAGTAACAAAATTCATTTGGAAAAACAAAAGTTCTAAATAATTGGGAGAAATGATGAAAAGAAGTAGGCATGGAGGGGGAATAGCACTTCCAAACTGTATTATAAAGTAACAGGTAGTGTTTTAAAAAAACACCCCCAAACTTTATATTAAATTTCTTTGATAAAGGCTTGGTATACAAGATACATAAACAATTAATAAATGTATATGACTAATAGCCATTCCTCAAGAAATAAGTGGTCAAAGGATGTAAAAAAAGCATTCCTCAAAAGAATTACAGAGTATTCATAAGCATATGAAAGAATACTCCAAATCACTAATAATAAGAGAAATGCAAATCAAATGCAAATCAAAATAAACCCAAGGTTTCTCCTCACATCTTCTAAATTGTCAGAGATGACAAAAAATGGCAATAGTTTCTGTTGGAGGAGTTGTAGAATAATAGACATGCTAATACATTGTTGGTGGAGCTTTAAATGTTATAATAATTTTGGAAAATAATTGGAAATATGCAAATAAAATTTTTAATTTTTAAAATTTTCTCAGAGAATTTACCATATATCGACCTCCTCTTCTTCTTCCTATACATGCCCCCTCCAAAAAAGGGAAAAGATTAAGTGAGGATTTGGAACAAGGGCCATTACCCAGAAGGGGAAGAGGCCTCCTCCACCATAGCAAGGTTTTCCACCAGAACAAAGAAAGCAGCACTGTTTGCCTAGTTGTTTCTAGAGAAATACTCCTTGCTATCTTCCACATTGGGCTTGATAGTGTCTCTTCCAGGCTTCTAGCCTTCAGGATATACTTCTCCATGCTCATCTTTGTATTTTAATTTTTGAACCAGAGACATTACTACTTAGCTTAATGTTCCAAGTAAGTCACCAATAAGAAGAAAGTTTTAGAACCAAAATATTTATAGCAGCACATTTCGAGATAATAAAGATGTAGAAACAAAGTATATGTTCATTGGTTAGGGATTAGGTAAACAAAATATGGCATGTGAATATAATGGGATATTGCTGTGCTATAAGAAATGATGTTTGTGATGAATTTAGAGAAGCATGGAAAGAGCTCCATGAATTGATGCAGAATGAGGTAAGGGGAGACAAGAAAATAAAATATATAATAATTACAACAATGTAAATGGAAAGAACAAGCACACAAAAATCAAAAGTGACTAAAAAATTATGAAAATCAAACAGGACTAGAAAGAAGACATGAAAGACACTTTTTTTACCTACCTTTTTGTGGAGGTCGGAGGTCTACGTGAATTAAACATTTTGCCTGTTATCACACTTTTTCAATATATTGATGAGTTGCTCTGATTATTTTCCTCTTTAAAAATTTTTTTTCTTTGTTATATGGGATGGCTATCTTGGAGGGGAATAGAGAGAAATGCCAGGGATAATTATGATGATGCAAAAATTAGAACATATCAAAATTTTATTAAAAAAAACTAAACGAAAAGTAGTCATCTTTCTGCTTCAGGATTTTTATGAGATCTATAAATGGGGCCCATTTTGGTGCTTCATGTGATCCCTGCTCTCATCTAAGTGGCTACTCCTCTCACTCAATAGATTATAGCTCCTCCATGCGCTAGGTTGCCATGTTTTGCCAGTTGCTCTGGCTTAAAAAAAAAAAAAGGCAATCCTGAGTGGTCCACCTTCTGGCAATGAATCTCTCTAAACTTAGCTAGGTTAGTCCTCAGGTGATGGAAGTCCAGTCTGTTACCAGGTGCCTTTTCCATGCCTTTCTATGTTGCTTGAATATGCCAGGATTTATGCTTGCTCCACTGGCATAGTCCTGAAGATCCAGGGTCATTTCCATACTGTGTCACACCAAGGCATTTGCAGGGGAACTAGCGGGAAAATGTGTGTGACTGTTATTATTAGCATCCTTCAAATGGGGGGGAAAACACAAAGAAGAAATGCATTTCTGAAGTGGAAATTATCTCAGAGATGAGAGTCCAGTTCCCTTGTTGAACAAGACCTAGAGATGTTCCTTTACTTGCTTCTGTTTCTAGGATTCCATGCTCCCACCATGTCCTGGCCAGTAGCTGGGACACTTATGATTGAGCCCACAGAGTCTGAAGATAAGGCTGAGCTGGACAGGTTTTGTGATGCCATGATCAGTATCCGACAAGAAATTGCTGATATAGAGGAAGGTCGCATGGACTCAAGGGTTAACCCACTGAAGGTAAGTTAGTATTAGGTCCATCTACCCCACCACATTGTCAAGGAGACAACATGTTAGAGTGGATAGAGAACTGGACTTGAGGTCAAGACCTGGACGGGGAGCTTGACTAGATACTTATCAAAGGTATTATCATTCATATTTGATGAATGGGGAAGCAAGACTAGGAAGATGATGCAAATTGTCCAAGGTCATCCAGGTAAAAAAAGAATAAAGGAAATCATAGAATCATATAAGAAGAGTTGGAAGGGATCTTAGAAATCATCTAGTCCAACTTTCTTTTACCAGATGAGGAAACTGAGGCTTAAAGAGACAAAGGGATTTGCCTAAGGTCGTACAAGCACCAGGTATAAAGCAAGAATTCAAACCCCTAGGTCTTTTGCCTTCAGATCCAAGGCTCTTTTTCCCCATACAATGACTGCCTTTAGAAACATGGTTATGTTTTCCAAGGCAGAATTTTGCAGCCCAATGGAGGATTTATTTCTCTTATCTTTCTCAATACTTTTGATGGTAAAGTGATTATTTTTAAAAATGGGAATCAAAGAATTTTGTAGCAGTGCTGGTTTGTGATACTTTATAGTGTGAAACAAAAGGGGGAATAAGGATAATTAGTATTCCTTGGTGTATTTATTAGCATCCTTCAGTATAATCTGTATACTCTAGGATGATTTTGAAAAAACTTATATAGACTTATGTGAACTGATGCAAAGCAAAGTAGGCATAACCAGAAGAACAGTATACAAAGTAACAGGAATATATCTATTTAAACTCTTACCTTCCATCCTAGAATCAATCCTGTGTATTGGTTCTAAGGTGGAAGAATGGTCAGGGCTAGGCAATAAATGTTTAGTGGCTTTCCCAGGGTCACAAAGACAGGAAGTGTCTGAGGACAGATTTCAACCCTGGTCCTCCCATCTTTAATTCTGACCCTCAATTTACTGAGCTGCCTAGTTTCTCCAACAACAATATTTTTTGATTAATAACTGTGAGCAACCTAGTTATTCTCAGCAATACAGTGATCCAAAATAATGCCCAGAGATTTATGAAGAAAAATGTCATCTCTCTTCAGAGAAAGAATTGATGGAGTCTGAATGTAGACCAAAACATAATATATTTCACTTTCCTTGTTGTTGTTTTTTTTTGTTTGTTTGTTTGTTTGAGATCTCTTCCACAAAATGACTAATATGGAAAAATGGTTTATATGATTGCACACATAAAATCCATACCAATTTGCTTACCATCTCAGGGAAGAGAGAAGAAGGGTAGAAAGGGAAT
Source organism: Monodelphis domestica (assembly GCF_027887165.1). Taxonomy (NCBI): domain Eukaryota; kingdom Metazoa; phylum Chordata; class Mammalia; order Didelphimorphia; family Didelphidae; genus Monodelphis; species Monodelphis domestica. The sequence continues at coordinate 126,424,889 of NC_077233.1, forward strand.
TTGGAACTCAAATTTAAAAAAAGTGAATATTAAAAAATGGTTTATACATGTAATTGGGGAAAAATAAAATATCATTATATAAAAAGGAAGTAATTGCTCTTTTTTCTTTCTTTCTTGTGTCCTGCTATCAGATGTCTCCGCACTCCTTGACTTGTATTACGTCCTCAAACTGGGATCGGCCTTACTCCAGAGAGGTAGCAGCTTTCCCACTAGTGAGTAATTCTTAAAAAAATTTTTTTTTCAATAAATAAAAAATTGTTTTTCTTACCCTCTATCTCCCTACACCATCCCTCCTTCTAAAGAAATAATAACAAAAAAACATTATGATAGATATGCATATGGTCAAGTAAAACAAATTCTCCCACGGGCCATGTTCAAAGATATGTGGCTCATTGAGGATCCTCAGTCTGTCATCTGTCTGTCCAATTTTAATAATCACTTGAAAAAATATTCTGCCTCACAGATGAGATGAAAATGAAAATGATTGAGCTTAAACTGATAGCATCAAATCCCCACTATCCATAGCCATATGAAATAATATTTAAATCACTAATTGGAGAAATGCTAATCAAACCAGTTCTGAGGCTCTGCCTCACACCCATTACATCGACAAAGTTGATAAAAAGGGAAAATTGACAAATCTTGGTGGGGCTCTGGGGAACCCAGAACACTAATGGTGGAGCTGAGAATTGGTCTAACTCCTCTAGAAAGCAATTTGGAACTATGTTTCTAAAGTCCCTAAAATGAGCATTTGACCCAGTAATACCACCACTAGGTCTATATCCCAAAGAGTTAAAAGAGGAAAAGGACCTGCATATACCAAAATAAGTCTAGTAAGTAATTCCTTAGTGTTGAGGATATGGATGGGAGCCAGTCTGGAAATATACTGCATGCGATCAGTTATTGAAGGGATCTTAGAGATCACAGGATCATAGACTAGAGGTAGAAGGAAGTTTGGGGGCCATCCAGTCCAATCTCCACATTTATAGTTGAGGAAACTGATGCCAAGAGAGAGGAAGGCAGTTGGCCAAGGTCATCATGTAGGCAGTAAGTAAATGACAAAGTCAAGATTCAAACCCACCCAGTTCTTCCCATTCCAAACCCAGCTCTCTTTACGTTGTATCACACTCATCTGCTTTTCTAATTTCTTAATTAGAACAAAAAATACTTGTATCTATGGGGAAATATGGACCATAATGAATGAGTCTTCAATTGGGAGGGACTTTTTTTTTTTTAAACCCTTACCTTCCGTCTTGGAGTCAATACTGTATATTGACTCCAAGGCAGAAGAGTGGTAAGGGCTAGGCAATGGGGGTCAAGTGACTTGCCCAGGGTTACACAACTTGGGAGGGACTTTTGAAGATGTTGGAACAATGCTTTTAGAGAGGGCTTGAGCAGCGATGGATAGTAGTAGTATGTCAGAAGTAAATGAAACTGGAGGAAAACAATCATCACAAATGCCAAAATGGGCTTTGGCCAAAGTTAGGATCCCTAATTTTTATTTATTTCTCAGAAAAAAAAATAATTATACCCTCTATGAACAATTATGTAGTAAACCCTTCAGAAATTAGCGGCTTTGAGTTTTGTCTAGACTAGAAATTAGGTAAAGCATGAGCCTACTACTATCTCCCTAGAGATCCAGAGGCAGCTAGGTGTCCCAGTGAGCAGAGTACTTAATAGCAGTGCAACCTGGGTAAGTTCCCTCAAAACTGTTTGCTTCAGCTTCCTCCTATATAAAATGAACTGGAGAAGAAAATGGCAAAGCACTGCATTATCTTTGCTACGAAAGCCCCAAATTGGGTCATGGAGACTCAGATTTGACTGAACAATAAGAAATCTTGAGCCATGATGATGTTTTCTGAAGAGGAGAGTGATAAGGAGCTTGATGTGTCACATACCTCATTTGACTTAAGGTTATAAAGACCCCAGGAAGTGACATGGCCAGACATTTTCTAGTTTATTACTGGGAAGATGGCTCAAGGCAGAGCAACAGAGCAATTCTTAGTTATTCCAAATTTGAATTTGTCAGGGGCTCTAAGGGCTTTCTACATTTTTCATTACTTTTTAGTCTGTTGTCCTTGCAAACAGGTAATGGTTATGATTAGTTTATTCTAGTTAGAGGACATGATGAATCATGGATTATAATTTACTTTTGTTTGTTTGCTTTTAAACCCTACTTTCTATCTTAGAATCAATACTATGTATTGACTTAAAGGTGGATGATCAGTAAGGGTAAGGCAATGGGGGTTAAGTGACTTGTCCAGGGTCACACAGCTAGGAAGTCTCTGAAGGCAGATTTGAACCCAGGACTTCCCATCTCTAGGCTTGGCTCTCAATCTACCAAGTCACGTAGTTGCTCCTCTTCCATTTGTTTTTAACAAAATTCACTGTTGAACCCTTTGGCAGACCTTTAAGGAGGTAGCTAGGAGGTGTAGCACTGGGAAGAACTGGATTCAAATCTTGCCTCTGACATGTGTAAGCCAAGGGAAATCTTCACCTCTCTGTCGTAAAGATGCCAATTTACTTTAGGAGAAGGGAGTTCCCTCATTTAAGAACTCTACCAATAAGACCACAGGTCCTTCCAACCAAGGACTAGGAATAGGCTTGGTAGGAAGCCACCCACAGTCACCCTAGACCCAACATGCAGAGTAGCATACCAAGAGGCACTTTAAAAAGTGGACTTTGAAATGCTGGAAATATCTGTTCTCCATGGGACCCAGGTATTGATTTCAAAGCCCTGGCTAGACATTAAATCAGAAACTTAATATACTTTCTGGGAGAAAAGTATGCTAGATTTGGGTTTAAATCCTAGCTATATTATCTGTGTGACTGTGCAAATCATTTAATTTTTCTGGGCCTTAGTTCCTTAGCAGAAAAATAAGGGGGTTGGATTAGCTCACGAAGGTCCTTAGCAGCTTTATAATTTATGATCACATTATAGTGAAATTTGGTTCTGCGGGTTGTCATTCCTAGTACACTTTGGTTGTTCAAGCAACTATTAAATCAGGATCATAGGCATCCACCAAAAGCATTTTTTCATTTGGTGAGAAACAGAAAACTTTCCATTATTTCTTTTTCCGTCTTTTAATTAAAAATTTACCAAGTCTTCCTTTGAATGAAGGTGAGGTATAGCGGAGAGATCACTGGGATTCCAAGGTCATGAGTTTAAGTCTTAGACCTCCTTCAACCTCCATTTCCTGAGGGGGATGGGTCTAGGCGCCCCCCCCCCCCCCCCCATACCTTTCAACACTGGGATCCTGGGAGTAAGATTGATTTTGAATATCCAGAATGAAAAGTATCTACCCTGGATGTACTTTCCTCTCCAGTCCTTCTTCCTATTCATTTGATGGATATAGAATGTGTAGGCTCATCCCCACAGGCAGAGAATAATCTTCAGACAGAGCTGGGCTCTGTTGGATTGTAATTTTCCAGTGTTTCCCAATGAATGGCAACTGTAGAGCAGATGCCTCTTTAACGCGTCTGCCTCAGAATCCTCACTTGTAAAATGGGGACAACACGGACCTTCCCGGTTCGTTGTGAGGATAAAATGAGACTATTTGTAGAGCGAGTTGTAATCCTTAAAATATTCGATGTTAGCTATTATTATCATAATACTTTTCCAGTCACTTTATTGCTGATTCTCTCCTCTCCATGCTTGAAAAGCCCATCCTGCGGGCTGATTTGTGATTTCTCACACACCTCTCCAAGCCTTTGCCCCGGCTGTTCCCCACAAGTGGAATGTCCCAACGACTCGCTTTTCAGCAATCTCTGGTTTCCTTCCAAACCGCTGCCTGCAGGAGACCTCGCTTGGTCTTCACACTGCTAGAAGCTTCCGCTCTGGAGTGATCTTTCATCCACTCTGTGCCCCGCGTACCTGATGATTTGCATGTTTTCTCCATCATTTGCCTCCCTTTATTGACTTTCTTTGTCTGCCCTCTGCTTGGTGCGGTGCCCGGCTCAGTAAGTGCATACTAAATGCTTGTTGATTGATTGTCCATTGCAGCCCTTCGTGAAGCCAGAGAGCAAGTTCTGGCCCACCATTGCCCGGATCGATGACATCTACGGGGACCAGCACCTAGTGTGCACCTGCCCGCCAATGGAAGTTTACGAGTCTCCGTTTTCTGAACAAAAGAGGGCTTCATCCTAGGCCCGGCGCCCAAGCTTTCTGGTGACTTGAATCGATGCCTCTCGCTGCAGCGTTTGTCCAGCCAGATGTGGTTTTGTTCTTTGTCTCCCTCCCCAGGCTCAAGTAGGGGATTTATATATTGTACATATTTTTATAATCTCCGTCAAGGTAAATGTAAATACAATCAGGGAAGCAGGTGGAAGTTACTTGTTTAAAAACTGACATGTTTCTACGCTTCTATTTGATGTTGAAATTCCCCTGATGTGTGAGTGTGTGTGCATGTGTGAGTGTGACTACAGAGATTGGGTCTGATATGCACTAGGGTCTTTCAGTGTTATAATTTTCCAGGCTTCTTGGTGGCTCTGGGGAAACAGATAGATACTTGTCTGTTTCCAATAAGGCCTTAGTGGCTTGTAGCCACTTGAGAGAAATCCCAGGGCAAATGTTTACATTTTGTATAAATAGAAGCCATTTTGGGGGTTACTAATTTGATTTCTGGTAGTGTTTTACTCTGATCCGTGTTTTTTTATCCCCCTTCATTAATATTGCAATAAAAAACTTCACAGTTTTAAGCGTACCTTTATTCTGGGTGGTGTGGACCCCAGCCGGCGCTTCTGCTCTCTGGTGATATTTACGCCCCTGGGAGAGGAACCATTGACACTTAATTCCGTTAGAGAGGGAACCTGGCTACCAAAAATAAATAACCCCTTCGGTGCCATCTTGGATCCGCCTTCAGATGATTTCTTTGCCTGGGTCTCTCGCTGTGAAGGCTCCTTCTGACCCTTCAGAGTGCACAAGACTAGTTTGCCGCAGCTCCTCTTGAATTCTGGGAGCTGGGCAGGGTGGGTGCCCCGCCCCCTCTTCCTGCACCATCTGGCTGGTTCCAGCCACCTTCTGACTGGCCTTACTTCCGGTGGTGCAGCGGAGAGGCCTCTGACTCTGCCCGAGTCCAGCCTCAGGCATCAGCTGGGTGACTCATGGCAGTCCACCTGCCCTGTTTGCCTTTTCTTTAAGATGAGCTGGAGCAGGAAGTGGCAAACCGGTCCATTGCTGGCTCTCAGAAAACCCTGAATCCGATCACGGAGGGCGGGACACAACCGAACGAGGTAGTCCCGCTGCCGTCTCTCCATCGACTTTTTTTTTTTTATCGTGTCTAGCGGCCGGCATGCCCTTTTCCCATCAGGCCGAGCTTCCCGAGAGCAGGGCCTCTCCGGCGGCCCAGCGCAGGCGGTTCACAAAGTGCCTCTGACTGCCTATCACCCAATCCAGCCTAAGGATTGTGGAGGGTTTTGTGCTTTTCCCCTTCATTATACACACTGTAGGGGTGCATAGAGCGCTTGAAAAGTGCTCTTATTTCAGTTAAGTGAAAGAACAGAGAACTCGGGTAATGCAGTGCTCCCTTCTCATGATCTTCGGATTCATTTGAACCCAGAAATCCTACCAACAGACTGTCTCTGAGGCTACTGAGCAAGAAGGATCTTCGCTCACAGCCCGCCTTCCCCTAAATGCAGTCTCATTCCCAGAGCTGGGAGATTAATCATCTATGAAGCACCTACTATGTGTCGAGCAAGCCCTGGGGATACCGAGAGGCAGAAGACAGTGCTGGCCTTTAACGAGCTAACCATGTCATGACAATCTACAAACAAGGGGTTTGCTGCTGCTCCTCATGCGTCCTGGGAGCTGGGCGGTGTGGGTAGGAGGGGGATGGGTTATGAAGGACTTGGAAGGCCAAGCAGGGAATCTTGGAGTTGCTTCTGGAGGCCGGAGGAAGCATAGTATGGCCATTCTCTGTGGGTACCTGAGGTAGGACGGAGGAGTGGTTTGTGAGTAGCCGAGGAACTGAGTGGTCAGCGTGTTTGAGGGAGGGTCAGTATGTCTACTGAAGTCCCCTTCGAGGAGAGAATTCAGAGCCAGGTAGTGAACCTATCAAAGAAGGAAAGGGAATATCCCAGTAGGGGTCCCCAAACTTTTTACACTGTCCCTCAGACCATTGGAGGGCTGAATTAAAAAAAAAAAACAACAACTCTGAACAAATCTGTATACAGCTGTCTGGGATAGCAGAGGCTGCAGCGCTGGCTGTGTCACCCCTTGCACAGACCCATCACCCCCACCACTATACGGGCAGCAGTATACACAGTGAAGAATCCCCTCCCCCAGATTGCCGCTCACCATGCTGACGTCTTCCATTGTGCAGTCCATAATCCTTTGCGGTGCCTTGTTCTTGTTCAGTTAACTCCCAGAACAAGGAGCCACACAAAGGATTCCATCACCGAAAGTAGTACTGTATGTGAGTGATGCCTGCGCTTTGCGGTGCCACCACATACTGTGCTCTCTCAATGACCAATGAAAGAGGTGCCCCTTCCGGAAGTGGGTGGGGGCCGGATACATGGCCTCAGGGCCCTCAATTTGGGGACCCCTGTTCTAGAGGCTCTATAAACAGCAGCTCTCTGCCTTTTGATTAGGTGGTAGATGGGACCAACATAATATCAAAGATAAAGTACTAATGGAAGGAGAATCAGGAAGGGGCAAAAGAGAGTAAAGGGTATTCTGTCTCTCTTGCCTTGACTAGTGAGTTGATACAAACCAAATCAGCAATTGATCATTCTTATTTTTATGATTTTTTTATGCTGTTTGTGATGGAGAATTGAATTATTCAGCTAGTCGTCTACTCCTTGAATGTTTTTCTAGTTATCTAAATGATCTTTTCACCACAAAAGTCATGTATGGAAGTGAATTTTTCAGTCATTATTTTCATTATATGAGCAGTAAAGGACATCGCCTCGACCCATTCTCATGCAATATGAAAGCCATCAGTCAACGCATGGCATCTGATGTCCCAGCAGGGCTCCACCCATAGCTCCCACTACTTCCACTCTCGAATGTTCTTCTTATGCTTTGTAAGTGAGGCATTCAGAACTGCCCATCAGGATTCAATGTCAAGTTGCTAAAATCTGATGAAACCTGTAGAGAGCCATGAAATTTGTATGAACTTTGCATTTTGGCTTTATTGGCTAATGAAATAAGTACACGTGGGCACTGGGGGTATCTTCCGTAAGCCGGAGGTTCTACATCTACTCAAGCCTTCCAATATGTTTATAATTTCTCTAGTCCGAAAATAGTTCAGCAAGAAGAACTGCACTAGAGCATTTCCCCAATCAGTGAAAGGCAAAAGGTTCCCACAGGTACACATACTACCTGTGAAGGAAGCGTGGAATTCAACTCATCCCTCCATTGTTAGAGGACTTCTAATGCCTTTTGGTGAAGTCACCACACCGCACTCATTAGGCTTCCTCTTCCCAGCATGGCTCTTCTGTTGGGCTGGCACCAGAGATTTTATAGTGATTCAGCCTGTTAGGGTTAAAGCCTTCCCCTCTAAGGGTAGCCTTGCAAAAAAGTAGGCAAAACTACTAGACTGTCCTAGGAGAAAATTAGGTCTTCCCTTTCTCCATTGCCATATCTGGGACTTCAGTTACAGATATCTAGGATTTGGATAATCTGACCCTCTCCAAAATCCTATTTCTCAAATTCTGATCCTCAGGTCTTTGTCTTTTGAAATGTAATGGCCAAAATAATACAGGGAGGGTTCAGGAATGTTGGTCATCCTGGAAAGAAATATTCCAATTTTCCTCAAGTGTTTCTGTTGCTGAGAACTTGATCCTGATGGCAACTCATGGCTGTTAATGGTGAAAGAGGAATGAGATGCAGATTCTTTCTTTGCAAGGCTGAGTTACTTAAAACAAGTTTGGCACTCTGGGTGGAAAAAAAAGGAAAATTTACTTGCATTGAAGAAAACACTTTACTGAACATGTACTACTACATAAGTATCAACATTCCCCAAATAGATTATCTGGATGTTTTTACTGGTTAAAAGACCATTTAAAATACATTCCAAAGACAATGAGGAAAATACTTTCCATGGAAGGAGAGACAGTTGGGTTGACTATTAGAACAGAAACTGGCAAGTAGGCAGCCCACTAAGAAGATGGTATGTGGTGGCTGGCCACGGGAATGGATTGCTATTGATGCTTTTTGCCATTTTGTCTCAACTAAGCTTTCCTCATCGTCCCTTATTTATAAAATAGCTCATTTGCAGGATGAGTTTTTTAAAGCACGGGATTTCTGTTTGGAGAGAAAAGAATAAAAAAAAAGACAATTCCAAGGTAAAGAATTACAGATTGTACTTAAGGGAGTCCACAACATTGTATTATTTTCAAGAAATCGGATATTCAAGGGCCAATGCTACATCAGTTCTAGGTTCAATACAGTGGAAAGGGATCAAAACAAAAACACGCAAGCAATCAGAATCTTTCAGTCAAGTTATTTTTATGGGAAAGTTGGTCAGGTTCATTTTACTTGGAATAAACCATATTTCTCCCGGCAAAAAGCTAGTTTCAGTGGGCAAAGGGAGATAATTCTAGGAGTACACCATCGACCATGTAAACATCCTAGTTTGGACAACTAAATATGGTGAAGTTTGATAGAAGACCACATTAATTGAAAGCTACTTGCCTAACCTCAGCCTAGGAAAGACAAACACCACGATACCAAAGCTATGTCTGATCATTAGTGTGTATGTGTGCTGGATTGCAGAATGTTGCTTTGTAAGATTGTAAAGTTTCTCTCGGAGTATAGCAGTTAGATACTTGGCTTTAGAATTATTAATCTAATTCATTTTTTGACTCCAAATTGAGAAAATAAAGTAGAGATCTGGTAGAAAGAAAATATTTTAAATTTAGAAATCTCTTCTAAAATCTTAATAGAGAAATGTGTGGTAGGGGTAGGAAGTGGTGACTGGCACCAGACTACTTTGTAAATCTATCGGTGACACAGAGTAAATTAGAAGGGGTTCAGTGTGAAGTGCAATGAACAGATGATAAACCTAGTCTATACTACTCTGCTGGCATTAGACAATGAATTAAAGCCACACATATCAGCACAAGGTCAAAAGCTGATCAGAGATAAATAGGTATGACTTTCATGTAGCAAATCTGTCTCTTACACTATTCTGAAGTTCCTCAAGGGCCAAGTCCTTTGTAGGTCCTCATGAAGAAAGCAGGTAGGTAGGTAGGAAAGATCCAATAAATTAAATGAATTTTTAAGGAATTTTTCCTACTGTGGTTAGGAAATCACAAGAACAAGTGAATCCATTGTGAGGGGCCAATTGATCAATAGGTAGTACATTGTCTTGGGCCAGTACTAAATAATTAGATTGTCAGGATTATTTTGTCTTTTAAGTATCCCTTTTATGAATAATGAAAATTACTTTCTAAAAGTGTATAAAAAGGTCACCAAACTGAGTGTTAGAGCTGAAATGGACATTAATACTCTCACATTATGTAATTTCATTTTAATGTTTTATACAATTCTAATTTCACATAATTTTCATTTCATAGTTACTGCTAGGCCAAGGAATTTAGGAAGGAAACTACAAAATTCAGCTGAAACAATCATGAAAGTTAATACCTAATTCTTCTCTAACAGTACAATAGGTCAAGTAGGTCTTAATTAGAGATCTTGAGTTATTTCTAAACTAGAAGTTCTTAACTTGGGACATATGAACTTAATAAAACATAATAAAAAGTTTTTTTTTAAATAACTGTACTCAGTACAATTCTTTTTGTAATCCATGAATTTTACTTATATATTCAGAAGTCCACATGGGGGGAATAAATAACAGGAATAAATGTAAAGTCTAGTATAGGTTAGTCTAGTGTAGCCTCAGGTTTATGCTACATGAAGATTAATCAAAGGATAGTTTTTATCTGGGAGAAGAGTGAATTTGGATGTAAGATGATAGGCCTCTTCAAGAGGTGCTTGGCTTCAGCAAGCGGAAGTAGGAACTATGGTTGGAAGTTTTGGAGGGGCAGTTTTGGCTTAAAATCAAGAAAAACTTCCTAATAATTAGAATTGTGAAAAAACAGAATGGGTTGGGTTGGAAGGTTCCCCTTTCATTAGAGATTGTCAAGCAAAGGCTAGATTGGACTACTTGCTAGAAATATAAAGTGGCTTCTTTTTTCGGATGTGGGCTGGACTATGGTCTTTGAGGTCCCTTTCCAGCTCTGAGGCTGTGCTTTGTAGCACAAAATAAAGGAGAATAACTTATAAACTAAAGTGCTTATATAAATGTTAGGCATTATTACCTATGAAATTAAGTTCCAAATTCAATGTTTCTTTTCAAATTTCACAATGCCACGTGAATGTTTTAAAACACCAGGGAATGATGCTGTTGTTTTTTTCTTCAAAACTACAATTTCCAGCCGGATGCAGGGAACACTTGGGGTTCTTAACAACCATTTAACATTCTGTTGTATAATGACACACATTTACAGCCTTTCATATTTTTTAAAAAACATACTTTAATGATGTGCTATGTCTTTTCTCTGGTTTGGAACCAACGTTATTTTTATCATGATGTTTTGAGTGAACATACTTCAAGTGGGTCTGTGACCTCATTGATTTAATTCTTCCAATGATGGCAAAAAGCTCAAGATAGAGCCTTGGGGATATACACTTACAGAAACTGAACTTGCAATGGATGACAATCCAAATAAGCAGAACAATTAGGAAAATAGGCATATGGGCTGATAATTATTGAGGTTCTTTGGATTGTTTTTTATTTTTTTTTTTGAGAAATAAGATCTGAAACATTCTCCCCCTCCCCCCATTTTTAGCATCATCCCCTTCTTCATATGCCTTAATGCCCTCAAAATTGTGTTGCCTCCAGGATGGACCTTCTTCGTATATACTTTATTTTAGTTCAGTTGATTATCCCATCCATTTTTTCTCCAATGTCATTTCCACTTCTACTTCCTCAAGAAGCATATTTAGACAGTGATATTGAGTCCAAATCTGTTGTCTCCATTATCCTTTTATAATGAAAAGAAATTGAAATAAAACTGCAGATTTTTCTCATCTTTCATTTTGTTGTCTTTGTAGTGTTATCCTTAAATGCCCTTGGGGAAACTTTGCTTACTTAGGTATTTTCTCTTGCCAAGCTTTCTTTGAATTTATTTTTCCTTTTACCGTTTCTTGCTATTTTAGAAGCAAAATTGTTTATCATCTTCCATCTTCCTTTTCTGGAAGATGTTACAAATGAGTTTGATCTAAACTTGTGCTATCATCTTTCATTGACAAATAATTAAAAAAAAAGCATTTTGAATATATGTCAACAAGACAAATATATTGCCTTCTCAGCCTGATTAATTTTTGGAAATTCTTGTCATGATTTTTGTGCACAATTCTAGGCTATCTGGTTTCCCAAGTATCAAAATGTTGAAATGCTTAAAAATGGTGCAATAACCTAAAGCTTTGCGAGACAGTTTCTTCTAGGTTTCTTACTTCTCATTCATAGTCTTCATCATATAAATAAAAAAGGGTACAACAAATACTAATCATTTTTGGGACATTTATGAAGCTACAGAAAAAAATCAATATCATTTTCTGATCATTTCATTCCAACTCAAGTTTATCCATACTTAAATTTTTCTGTTATGAGGATGACAAAAAAAGGTGAATCAGTTTTCTGTGCTTCTTTCTTAAAAAAGGCATGGAAAAATCACTGAATTTACTGCTTGATATTTTAATAACAGTTTGTAAAAACTAAAAATATTGGCACTCTGCTTATGACACAGGTCATTGGAACAGATGATTAATTAAGGACTTCACTACTCTGCCCTATCAGTAATAATATTTCTGTTGATAAAAAAATTAAAAAATACATATATATATTTTAAAAAACCCTTACCTTGCATCTTGGAATCAATACTGTGGTAAGGGCTAGGCAATGGGGGTTAAGTGACTTGCCCAGGATCACACAGCTAGGAAGTGTCTGAGGATCAAATTTGAACCCAGGACCTCCCATCGCTAGGCCTGGCTTTCAATCCACTGAGCCACCCAACTGACCCCGATAATATTTTATCTTTAAAATATCATGTCTTTTCTCTAAGCAGTTAGACCAAGTGGAGATGTTTTAAAGAAAAAGCTCTATTATCTAGTGCACAGGAATACTGGAAAAGTAAAATGTACCTTATTTGGAATAAATAACCAAGAATTAGTTTTCTACATCCCTCCAACCCTTTCCCACCCTCAAATTAAAACTTATTTACCTAGACTGCAAGGAAAGAGCCACAATGTAGCCCATTATAAACTGGAGATGTTTATAGTAAGCTATTGTTAGATGTATTAAGATCTGTGCTGCTTCTTTTTTTTTTAAATGTGTGTGTGTGTGTAAAACAAAAACAAAAAAAATGGATCTTGAATGTTCCAGTGTTTTAAAGATTTGAAGTCTGGCTTAAGATAAGAACTGTGAAAAAGATAGGCCTGATGACTGTATTTTGGGGGAATACTGGAGATTTTCTTATAACCTTTATGAAGTAGGGGGAGAATAATTTACTGCCCCTCCAAAAATCAATTTTAATGAATTAACCACTAGACAACCATTAATTGCAAATAGCTCAGTTCTCAACAAAAATTTAAATCTAGTTTTGTACAAAATATCTATTCCATAAAAATTCCTCAGAAAACAAGCTACTGAAGTGATTACTTCTTAAAATTCATGATGTAATAAGCAAAGATGTACAACTCAAGGCAACAAAAATAATGACCTTTTTTTGAATCATAAAATATTTAATAAGGTATACTTTGGAGGAATATACTGTATATAAAATTTAAGATCACAATATGAAGCAATTTCAACCCTCTCCAAGCTAGTACTGTAATGCGCTCTAGATGTATTGCCACTGATAACAAGACCTATTGAAAGCATACATTTTTAGCTAACACAAAAGTGGCTTGTTCAATGAAACTGTTTTTACACAATGAGAGTGTTTTGGATACCTCTTTTAAGTGCAAAAAACACAGATCACATTACACTAATGTAGCAACAATGCATCCATATTGTTTTCATTAGTCATTAGTAGTCAACTTGCATAAGATACAAGAAAAAAGCACAAAGCTCACGAAAAGAGACAAAAATCAGCCTGCTCTTGCAAAACAAAAATTAAAAAACATCATAATGGAAGAAAAGATGATTTAAAAAAAGGATTATGCACACCATATAATCTGTTCATCCAACTGAACTGCCTTAAGTGCTGCTAATTTTTTTTTCTGCTTAATTAAATTACATGGACCACGCAAAACTAATATCCAGGAGGCAGCAGTAGGTAGCTAAAATTTTGGTTGACCAATTAGTTGTTTAAACAAATTCCCCAAATCCCTTTCCTCTGTCCTGAGGTAGTTGCAAAATAAAACAAATCATAAGTTGTGCATTAACTAAACTGACCAGTTAGGGTTGAGGCCTCCATTTTCATTCTGTTTAATACTAGTTGTGAATAAGTAACAACTGGGCCCTACCTTTTGGTGTTGATAGACAATTGATAAATGGATTTCTTACTACATAAAAAAAAGATGGTGGCAATGTGGGTAAGAGGGTTAGCGGCTTCAGAATGTGAAAATCTGCTGAGTCCCATTAAGTTTATTGGTCCAAAGTTATCTTTTTTCCCCAGTGATAGAATTCTCCTTTATTGTCTTTAAAGCCACAGGAGGGGCAGAAGGTGGACATGTCATCGTCCTTTGCTATAGCCAGGGAAGAACTGGTCAAGTAATGTCTGCAGGATCTTGTTGGGAACCATAGTATAGTCTCTTCCAAGGTCATGACGACAAGCAGGACAGGTGAAAACTTCAGCTCGAAAGGAGCGCTGTAAGCAACTCTAAGACAAATCAAACAGAAAAACAATTTGAAGCCAGAGAAAGTATATCCATGATTTACTACATAATTTTCCAGTAATTATTGGAAGCCTTTATTGAATCCCTCACACCAGATGTAAGTGATTTTTTCCTCTTAATTTCTTACAGTATTTGCCCAAATCTTACTCTCCTATGAATCATAGCTATCTATGTACTTGTCTTATTGCAATTATATTTATTGTGAACTCTTTTAGAACAAAGCCAATGTTTTCAGATGATCAGATTACAGATTTAGACTAGAAGGGATTTTAAAGGTCATTGAGTCTAATCCCTTATTTTTTAAAAATATTATTTTACTTTCCCCCCAATTACATGTAAGAAATTTTTGACAATCATTTTCAAAACATTTGAATTCCCTATTCTCTCCCCCTTCCCCCCACTCTGAGAAAATAAGTAATTTGATTTGGTTATACATGTGCAATCATATGTATTCGTCATTTTATGGAAGATAACTCAAATAAAAAGAAAGAAAGTGAAAAATAGCATGGTTTGATCTTCATTCAGACTCTATCAGAAGGTGGCTGGCTTTTTCAGCAAGGGTATGGAATAATTTTGGATCACTGTATTGATGAGAATAGCTAATTCCCAGTTGTTTTATCACACACCAATGCTGTTACTGTATATAATGTTCTCTTGGATCTGTTTAATTCACTTACATCGGTTTGTGTTAAGTCTTTAAAGGTTTTTCTGAAATCCTCTTGCTCATCATTTCTTAAGGTACAGTAATATCCTATACCATGACTTGTTCAGCCATTCCCTAATAGATGGGCATCTCCTTAACAGAGAGACAGAAGCAGAGAGACAGACAGACAGAGAGACAGACAGAGACAGAGAGAGATACAGAGACACAGAGAGACAGACAGAGACAGAGAGTGTGTATGTGTGGGGATGGATTTCTTTAGGATACAGACCTACTAGTGGTATTTCTGGGTTAAAAGGTATGTTCAAATTAATAACCCTTTAGACACAGTTCCAAATTACTCTCCAGGAATCAACTCCCTAATATAAAAAATTCTCTAAATTATCTGTCTAGTCTAAGAAAGGCAGTGTGGTGTAGTGGATAGAATTGGTCTTGAAGCCAAGAAGAGACCAAGTCTTGCTTTTGACACAAACTGGCAAAATGCCACACTTAGGTTCAGAGAAGGCACTAACCTGTCTTGAGTTTCTTTATGCAAAAGTCCCCTATCCCAATGAAGTTACAGATCCAGGCCTTATCCTATCCTCAGTGCCTCTCCTGCTGCCTTGTATATGATAGGGATTTGATGCTGAATTTAAATCAGTTGTATTGTTAAACATAAAGGTGGAAGGCTATAAAGGAAATGGTGTTTTAAATTTGGCCACAGAAGTCTCATAGAGCATGGAATAATGCAGACATGATATAAGCTTGAAGGACTGACCACTCTAGATATTTTTCTCAGTCATCTGTAACTTTTATTTATTCCCCTTCATACTGTGCTGATTGTTTTGAACTTTCTCTGCAATGTACCAGACCCCTTTTTACCCTGGATGCTCATTCTTATTCCTGGACTTCACAATTTGCATCCTCAAGGCTAGTCATCTCTTTCTAGGCTACACGCACATCTCCCTTACCCTTAGAGTCCTCTGATCTACCTGTCCATGCTATTCCCTCATAACTTTCCTTCCTTTTGTGCCTAAACTCCTTGAGAATACTGACTACAATAGATGCCTTTGCTTCCTTTCCTTTTTACTCTATTCTTAACTCCTTAATAGTCTGGCTTCTGACCTTATCATTCAATTGAAACTACTCTCTCTTAAGTTACTAACAATCTCTTAACTGAGAAAGCTACTGGTTTTTTCTGTCTTGGGTCTTTCTAATCTCTCTTCAGCTGGACACCATCCATCACCCTTTTCTCCTTGACATTCTCTCCTACCTCTCCTGGTCCTGCTGATCTGACTGCTCCTTCTGCCTCCTCTGCTGAATCGTAACCCAGGTCACCAGGAATTGTGGCATTCCACAGGCCTCTGTCCTGGTCCCTCTTCAATCAATCAATATTTATTAAGTACCTACTACATGCAGGGTACTGTACTAAGCAATGGAAACACAGAAAGAGGCAAAAGATAGTTTCTGCTCTTGAGTGGCTTACAATCTAATGAGGAGACAAAACACAAACAAATAAACACAAAGCAAGCTATAAATAACATAAATAAGAAATAACTAAAAGGGAAAAAACACTGGAATGAAGAGGAGTTGGGGAAGGCTTTTTGCAGAAGGTGGGATTTTAGTTGGAATTTTAAGTCAAGAAGGTCAGGAATTAGAACGGAGAAGGGAGAATATTCCAGGAATGGAGACAACAAGAATGCCTGGAGCCAAGAGATGGAGTGTCTCGTTTCTGGAATAGCTGGGAGGCCAGTGTCACTGGATCAAAGGTTATTTTTCTCCTCTTCTATACAATTCATTTGATGATCTCATTAACTTTCTTCATATTGACTATAACTTTCATGCTGAAGATACTCAGATCAACTTATATTATTATATTATATATTATTATTATTATATTACTATTATTAATATCTGTTGACCTTCATTCAGACTCTCATCTCTTCCCAACTGTCTATCGGACACCATGAATTGGAAGTCTCATGGACATCTTAAAATCAAAACTCCAAAACTGAACTCATCTTTCCCTACGGATCCTTCCCATTTTCAAATTTCTCTCTCACTGCCAAAGGTACCGCCATTCTCTTAGTTATCCATTCTTCCAACCTAGGGGCCATTCTTTACTACTTATTTCTTGTTTCGATCTGTTGCCAAGGCTATCTATCCTATCTATCAATTCTATCTTTGTAACAGTTCTTGAAAACATCCGCTTTTCTCTTTTGACACTGCCATCAGGTGAAGGCCTTTATTACCTCATTCTAGACGAAGACAAGAATTTACTCATTGATCTTCCTGCCCTATGTCTTTCCCTATTTCATTCTATCCTCTACTCAGCTCAAAATGATCTTCCCAAAGTATAGTCTGATTATGTCAACCCTCTTCTTCTATCTCACTCAGTAAACTCGAATGGCTCCCTATCATTTCTAGGTGAAAAATAAGATACTCTGGAGTTAAAAGCCCTTCATAACCTAGACTCTCTACCTTTGTAATTTTTGATTTAGTGACACTCTTTGCTATTCCCTTACAAAAGACACTCTATCTACTGATTCTGGGTATTTTCTTTGGCAGCATCCCCATAATGGAAAACTGCCTCCTGTGTATTCTGTGGCATCCTTCAAGTTCCAACTACAATTTCATCTAGAGGAAGTCTTTTCTGATACTTATTTGAATGTCTGGGATGATTATTGCCAATAAATCCTTAGTATAGCCCATATGTAGAAATTTAATAAATATTTGCTTTTTCCTTCACCATTAGATTGTGATTCCTCTTACATACAGCAGGGGTTGTCTTTTGCCTCTCTTTTTATCTACAGTGCTTGTAGCACTGAAATGAAGGAAAAGGCCTCTCTGCATGTTATGATATGGCCCTTATATACTCACTTGTTTTGTCTTGGATACTTAAGCTTTTCAGAAACATGTTATTACTTGAAAATATTCTAGTAACAAGAATAAAATGACTTGCATATTAGTTTTAAAAAGTTAGCCAGTCAAGTATTTATTAAGATATTTTTTGGCTGACAACCCCAGACTTTCTCTGCAATGCCCCTACATTGCCTATCTTATATGCTTCCCTTTCCCTGCATTATTCATCCCCCTCATGGGGTTCCCTTTTGGGTGTTTTCTTTCTCCATTAGAATATAAGCTCCTTGATGGCAAGGAATGTCATTATTTTTGCTTATATCTGTAAGGCAAGTGTTCAGCACAATCTGGTATAGAGTAAATACTTAAAGCTTTTTATATTTTATTTTTCACCTTTACCTTCTGTCCTAGTAACAACTCTAAGACTGAAGGAAAATGGTGAGGAAAATGGGGTTAAGTGACTTACCTAGGGTCACACCCACCAGCTATTAAATGTCAGAGGCCAGATTTGAACCTAGTTCTTCCTGATTCCAGGCCTGGTCTCTTCACTGTGCATCTACTGCCCCTAACAATGCTACTTGACTTTACTCTTTTCAAGTTTATCTTTTTATATTGTAACAATTAAACCATTGAATGAAAAATTTGGGGAAAATATATTTCTCTCCATACATAACTATATCCACATCTAGCTATGAGCAACTTGGTATATAAAATTTTCTCTGATTTAAAGACTTGAGATAACATATATAATGAAGTATAATATTTCATATGTATTTTAGACCCCTTCAAAAGAAATCAGTTTGTCCTGTATATAGGCATTCAGAATAGAATAATGGAGTCGATCTGGTGTATAGATCATGCTTATAAAACAATTCTAGATAGCCTTTCTCTTAATACAGATGTACCCAAAGTTTTGCTAGTTTTAAGTTTTTTGAAGAAGCAATTTTAAAGTTTCGAACTAGTAAGCCTTTTCACACACTCCATACTAGGTAGAAAATTGAAAATCAGTTCTTTATTTGTTAGCTGAGTAAAAACAGCAAGCTTCTACTAGCAAATGCAATCACACTCAACATAGAGAGACCAGAAAAACACTTCATCAGTTAATTGTTCTGCTTCAAATAAAAGATGTTGTTCCTAATTCTCCCCATAAAACAGAAAAACAGATCAGTGTCTAGGGCTCTTACAGCAGAAAAAATTCAGTAAGCCCATGCTATCAAGCAGACTTACTTTACAGACATTGTGGAGGCACTCTGTTGTCACTGGCTGGTAGACCAACTCCTGGCAGCAGACACACATAAAGGACTGTTCCAGTATTTTCAGAAAATTCTAGAATAAGAGGCAAGGGTAGAAGAGTTGGCATTTTAGTTTAGTTTCAAAATAAAACTTTGAATGAAAAAAAAGTCCCCATCTATAGCTAAAATTTTCTATGAGGTGAATTGTCAAGTGGTATTTCTAATTTCCTGATTCACATGTATATTTCAATAGCAGCTAAAGAAAAATCTGCAGTTTAACACCTAAGGCAGCCATATAGATGGAAATCCTGGCTTTATAGACACTGCTGCCATTCCCAAGTATCTTCAGATATTTACACACTGGCCTTCCATTTTTTGGGATGAAGCTTAGCTGGAGTTACATGTCAATTTTGGCATTTTATGTTAACCTTTTGTAAGAAGTCTTGGATTGTTGTTTTGATTCTTTCTATTGTTCCTACTCTGTAAACAATGTTGGGTAGCTGAAATGTCCCTGGCATACCTCAATAGCCAATAGCCAATGTATAAGAATAGGGTGTCTTTCCACCTGATAAAGATTCTTTATAGGCAAAAGACAGAAATTCAAAGAGTTTACAACTAGTGCTGGATTTGATAAAGCAAAGCTAATTTTCTGAGGAAGATTTGCAAGTATAATCTCTGCTTATTTATTAGGAAGAAAAGGTGCTATTGAAAAGACTATTTAAGATCATGCCCCAGAATTTCAACCTTAAAGAGAAGCTATTGAATTGTTTCATGTGGCTTGAAACATTTTTTATCTATAGAAAAACCTTTTAAGGCCCTGGAATTAAGAATTGTTACCAAATAATGACTTCCCCCCCTAAAAATATTAGCTTCATTTCAGAACTTTAGAAATGTTAAAAGAGATATTGTAGCATCTGCAGAATCAAGGGAAAACAGGAGCTTATATTTGTCAAATAATCTCTTATTATAGAGACTTTCACACACATTATCTCATTTGGGTCTCAATAAACCTGGTGATATAGATAGTGAAAGTGTGCATAATCACACCTGCTTTACAGATGAGTTAAAAAAAAAAAGGGTCAGAGAGAGGTGACTTGCCCATGGTCACACACTACTAAATAATGGGGTCAAGACTTCAAATCAAATTCTTATAACTCTCAAAAATTCTAGTGCTTTTTCTATACTATACAATGGAATTGGTACTTCATCTCTTAACTGGAATAATTTGCCTGATACATTTTAAAGGGAGGTGGAAAGGGAGAAAACTAAAAGGAAACGAAGGGCTTTTTATTTTGCTTTAAAAAGGGAGGAAGTAGCTGTGTGTATCTGAAAGAGTGGTATAGGAAGAATGAGTTATTACACAACTGCAAGGCTGATTTAGCTTTTAACTTTGGTAGATGGGGAGTATTATATTTGTTCCCTTACATTTCTGGATAAACTATAACTTATTAAAAATTCTAATTTAGTTACAGGACAGAGAGCAAAGATAATATCAAAAAGTAGTGCATTTAATAATTTTAGGACACTCACAACTGAAATCATGGTGCAATGGAAAGGAACAACAGGTTTAGAGTCAAAGGAACTGAATCTGAATCCTGGCCTTACTATTTACCCTATAAGTCACTCTCCTGTTCTCCAACCCATTTCATTTCATTACTAAAATGTACAATTAGGACAAGATGATTTCCAAAACTTCTTCCAAATCTCAATCAATCATCCCATCACCCTAGGAAAAGAATAGGGAAAGCATCCTTCTCTTTCACCTTTCTTAATTTCCCTTTACATAATCAGTAGCTGAGAACAGGAGAAACAGAAGAGAAGTCTATATTGCCATTGGCTTTACAGCTTTGCAGATTTATCATATTTTAGAGCTAAAAGGGAAAATTCAATACAAAACATATTTAAATGTTTACTATATATTAAGACACTGTGATCATAAATGTAAAAGGCCTTAAAGATCATCTAGTCTAGCACCGGTGCACCTTTTAGAGATCACATACCCAAACTGAATCTTTGAGCTGCCTATGAGCAGCATACACCCCCCCACCCCCACCCCCACATTACTGTGGAGAGGGGAGGGAGGAAGTCCTTGCCTTGGGCTGCTGGGCAGAGAGATGGGGCATGTGAAAAATGTTCTCAAGCCAGTTGAAGAGGAGGAGGAGGGGAGCAGCACCCTCCATGCTGCTGGGCATGTGTTCCATTACTTTGCCAACACAGATCTAGTCAAACCCATTAGTTTTAATAGCACAAAGACTGAGGCTAAGAGAAGGAAATAAATTGGTTCAAATCTCTCAACTTCTAAGTGGTAGAGCTATACGCAGGCCTCTGAACCACTGTAGGCTGAGCTCCTTTGCTTTCCTGTGCACATAAACATTATGCCCCAATAAGAATAAAGATGTACTTATAGGATCCTTCCTTAACAATAATCTAAAATACCTGAAATCCTAACATCTATATTTTATGTTTCTTTTCACTAAACTATCCTGCAATGGAATCTATATAGCATTAGCAGAAATGACAACTTTATGGTTTAGTAAATGAAGATATGATAATAACAACGTACATTTCTAGGGAGGGCAGGTAGGTGGTATTGTGGATAGAGTGCTGGGCCTGGGGTCAGGAATTTTCATTTTCTTGAGTTCAAGTTTGGCCTCAGACACTTACTGGCTGTGTGACCCCAGGCAAGTCACTTAACCCTGTTTGCCTCAGTTCCATCATTTGCAAAATGAGTTGGAGAAGGAAATGGAAAATCACTTCAGTATCATTGCCAAGATAACCCCAAAAGGGGTGTCATAAAGACATGACAGAAACCACCACCACACATTTCTAGGAAATAAGTTTTATGAAGTGTTTTCTCTTACAAACTACCTTGTAAAGAAATTAGGAGAGTAAAATTATTTTTAATGCAATTTTACTGATGAGAAAACTTCAAGATTAGGGAGTTTAAGTGACTTGCCCAGGGTAATGTAGTTTATATGTTTGACTACTAATATTTTAATCCAGATTTCATTCTTCAAATTCAATGCCCTACCACACTACATTGCTTCATCTTAAAAAATGTATGGAAATATTTTCAAAGTATGTTTACATGTATGATGTTTATTTCTACAAGTTGTACATTTGGGTTTTCTAAACTGTACCAGTTGCATAAATAAATAAAAATCTGAGAACAGTATAATTTAGTTAGGATAAGAGACATTTTCCTGAGCTTTAGAAGAATTTATAAATCTATTAAAAACTTAGTCATTAAGATTTCTTGCCAATAAACAGCTACCTATAGCAAATTGCTAGTTAAAAAAAAAATTCATGGAGTAATTTCCAAAATTCCAATAGTCAAGGTAAAAACAAACCTTATATTTGGTCATTATCACCAAACATAACACAAGCAATTGCATTTTCTACATCTTAATGCGCTGTCTTTGGTGAATGAAAAGCAAGAGGATAGTCCTTGGACTATCTGTAAGAAATGAAAAGCACCACACACCCCAAAAAGGAAATGTGTATTTTTGTCATTCTTAACAATGTAATTTAATGGAATTTGAACATACTGGTCCTTCCTTCAGAGATGCAAGTACTTCATCCCATAGCTTCTGGTTTGGACAGTCTTGTCTGATCAGATTCTGCTGTTGTGTGGTCAGCTGGAAAGCCTCGCCTTTCTCTCCATCTGTCATTCTTCTGATTTTAGAGGCACTCCCAGACTCACCTTGACCTACTGAAAAATAATGTTGGTAGAAATATCAGCATGACTGGTCCAAACAGCACCACAATGCAAAAGTAGAGTAAATATCAAGTGTTTCATTTGTGAAACAAAGTGTAATTATGTCAATAACTGTATTTTACCTTGAGCAATAATACAGTTTCAGATAAAGGTCAATTATATGAACTAAAAAAAAAAAGGAAAGATTCATGGGATTTACAATTGGCAATGTTTTGCAAGGTCTGTCTAAAGCTCTCATTTTATTTAAAAGGGAAATGAGTACCAGTGGAGTTAAGTCCAAAGTCATGAAATTAGTAGCAGGGGCATTTTCTTTCTTATTTTCTTGTGCCTATTAACCATATACCATTATACAATACTTGTATTTTAAATCATTTTCACAATAAAAATAAATATAAACAAAGGAAAAAATAATTATTTTGATATTATACATTCAGCCTAAAGAGAAAGTAATACCCTTCCCTCAATTTCTCAATAGTCAAAATTGTGTTCTTCCTAGTTTACATTACAAACTGTTTTATGAAACATTCAGCCAATGACATACCATCAATTGACCTTTTCTGTTTTTCACTATTTCGTTTGCTTGGCCCCTTCTTCACAGGTGGTTTTTTGATGTTATCTTTCTTTTCTTTACTTGCCATGGCTTCTTCATAGCCTGGTGGATACTAAAAGAGAATACAACTGAGATTTAAACATAATCTTTAAAAAATAGGATCATGAATTTTGGAAGGGAACTAATAAAGAGAAAACAAGAGATTAGGAGAAAGGCTAAATAATCTCATATTAAAAGACTTCAAAGGAAGTATTTACCTAAAACTTTAAAGAATTTAAAGAAAAGCAGGACGATAACAAAGTCTCTAATTTTGTTTGAAATGAACATGTAATTGTAAAGAGGAAACAAAGTAAATATGTCCTAATCCATAGTCCATGCATCTCTAAAGGTAGTTAGAATTTAGAGACTGAGGGGCCATTTAATGTTGCAGTATTGTTACAAGAGGGAAGATATGTTAAGAAGAATGGAATTGAACATTTTGGAGGGATGTCAGGAGGAAAGAAGGCAGTCTAAAAAAATAAAAGCCCATTGAATACAGATTACTAATGGTATCAGGACAAATATTTGACACAAAGGGCAAAAATATATACAACTTTTTATTACATATTGATAGAAGTCTTGAAAATCAATCTGATGGGATTTAAGCTTGAGTTGTCTCAGTCACATTATCTCTCTTATTCACCATGATAACTAAATTAAATTGGAATGCTATTAAAAGTCTCAAATTTTACCAACAATACTTTAGGGGATAAAATAGAAATTGAAAGAACACAGTAACCACCATCTGAAATATTTTCCCAAATGAAAACTCCCAGGAATATTATAGTCAAATTTCAGGGCTCCAAGGTCAAAGAGAAAGTACTTCAAGAAGTCAGAAAGAAACTATGAGAATCAAGAGAAGCATACAAAGGTAAACATGAAAGAGAAACCATAAGAGATTCAATAAGGTTAAAGTATGCACATTCCTATATGGAAGGATGACATTTTTCTAAGAACTCAGTATTAGGACAGTTAGGAGGAGTATACATAGACAGAGGGTACAAATGAGAGTTGATTATACTGGAATGGTAAGAAAAAGAAATGAAGAGGTCAGAAAAGGGGATGCACTGAAAGAAGGGAGAAGGGAAATGAAGAATGGGGGAAATTATTTCATATAAAAGAGAAATACAGCGAAGATTTTTTACAGTGGAGGGGAAAATGGGCAGGTGAGGGAGTTAAGCAGGCAATACTTTAACTTCACATACATCTAAATTGATTCAAAAAGGGAAAAAAATTATATATATATATGTATATATATATACATATATGTATATATATACATATATGTATATATATATATATATATATATATATATATATATATATATATATATATATATATATATATATATATATATATATATATATATATATATATATATATATATATATATATATATATATATATATATATGAAATCAATCAGTAATAGAATTCTATCTTACCCAACAGGGAAGCAGGAGTGGAAGGGGAGAAGAAAAAGTGGCAAGGGGAAGGGCCGTTAGAAGAAGACAGTGGTTAGAAGCAAAATAGATTTGGGAGGGAGGGAGGGAGGGAGGGAGGAAGGGAGGGAGAGAGAGAGAGAGAGACACAGAGAGAGACAGAGAGAGAGAGACAGAGACAAGAAAATAGGATGAAGGGAAATGTATAGGTAGTATCATAACTGTGAATGGGATGAACATATCCATAAAATGGAAGTGGATAGCAGAATGGATTAGAAACCAGAATCCAGTAATATATTGCTTATAAGAAACACACTTGAAACAGTGATACAGAGAATTAAAATAAAGGACTAGAGCAAAATCTATTATGTATCAGCTCAAATTAAAAAAAGCAAGGGTAGCAATCATAACCACAGACAAAAGTAAAAAGCATCTTAATTAAAAGAGATAGAGAGAAAATAAATTTTGCTAAAAGGAATTACATATAATGAAGTAATATTAATACTAAATACATATGCACCAAATGGTATAGCATCCATGTTCATAAAGAAAAATTTAAATGAATTAAAAGAAATAAGATAGTAAAATTAGACTATGGGGGGATCTCAATTTCCCCCTACCAATCAGAGATAGATAAAAATCTCACCCAAATAAATAAGAAAGAAATCAAGATTAATAGAATTTTTTAAATAGATATAATAATAGAACTTTGGAGAAAACTGAATGAGAATAGAAAGGAACATCCTTTTGTTTTCCTGAATATATGACATCTTCACAAAACTTGACCACACATCAGAGTATAAAAACTTCATAATCAAATGCAGAAAGCACAAATATTCAACACACTTTCCAGACCATAATGAAATAAAATTATATTTAATAGAGCTTTGAAAGCACAAAATAAAAATTAATTGAAAACTAAATAGTCTAATCCTAAAGAATGAATGAGTCAAAGAACAAGTTAGAGAAACAATAATTTCATTAAAGAGAATGACGGGCAGCTAGGTCACGCAGTGGACAGAAAAGCAATCCTGGAGACTGGAAGGTCCCAGGTTCAAATATGGCCATAGACGCTTCTGAGTTCTGTGACCATGGGCAAGTCACTTAATCCCAATTGCCTAACCTTTACCACTCTTCAGTACTGGGAACTGATACTTAGAATTGATGCTAAGACAGAAGTAAGGAGAAAAAAAAAAGAATGACAACAATGAGACAATATTTTAAAATCTGTGAGATGCAGCCAAATCAGTACTTAGGGGAAAATTTATAACTCTAAATACATACATCAATAAAAGAGAGAACAAACAGATTAATGAATTGGGCAGGAAACTAAAAAAAACCTGGAAAATGAACAAATTAAAAATCTCTAACTAAACACCAAAATGGAAATCCTGAAAATCAAAGGAGGAATTAATATTAATGAATGCAGAACTCATGAATAAAACTAGGAGCTGGCCTTGTTAAAAAACAAAACAGTAAAACAGATAAGCCATTGGTTATTGTAATTTAAATAAAAGGAAAAAAGAAAACCAAATTACCAGCATAAAAAAATGAAAAAGAATAATTCATTACCAAATAAAGAGGAAATGAAAGCAACTATCAGGAGTTACTTTGTCCAATTTTATTACAGTAAAACTGACAACATAAGTAAAATAAATCAATATCCTCAAAAATATAAATTGCCCAGATTAACAGAAGAGGAAATAGAATACTTAAGTAACCATATCTTATTAAAAGAAACTAAACAAGTCAATATGTTCTTTAAGAAAAAGTCATCAAGACCAGATGAATTTACAAGCGAATTCTACTAAACATTTAAGGAACAATTAATCCTAATAATATATGAATTATTTGAAAGAATAGGTAAAGGAATTCTACCAAATTTATTAACCAAATATATTTTTGATACTAGGTAGAGCAAACACATACAAATAAAACTATAGACCATTTTCCTTAATGAATACTGATGCAAAAGTTTAAATAAAATGCTAGCAAGGAGATTATAGCAATATATCACAAAGATCATCTGCACTATGACTATGTGGATTTATACCAGGAAAGCAGGACTGATTCAATATTAGGAAAACGATCAGTATAATTGACTATATCAATAATAATGAGAACAACAAAGACTTTCACATATTTTGACACCTATTTCTATTAAGAACACTGGAAAGCATAGGAATTAGTGGGATCTCTTTTAAAATAAGTTGTATCTATCTAAAAGAAAAGGCAAGCATTATCTATAATGGGGATAAACTTGAGACCTTCCCTATAAGATCCCTATAAGAGTGAAATAAAGATATCTATCATTACCAGTATTAATTCAGAATTGTACTAGAAATGCTAGCTATAGCAATTGGACAAGAAATAGAAAAATAGGCAATGAAGAAATAAAACTATCATTGTTGGCAAATAATATGATGGTATAAAAGAAACCTAGAGAATCAACTAAAAAAGTACTTGAAATGATGACGTTAGCAAAGTTGTAGGACATAAAATACATCTACATAAATCATCAGCATTTCTATATACTAACAAAATCCAGCAAGAAATAAAGATAAAATTCCATTTAAAATAACCATAGACAATATAAAATACTTAGGCGTCTACTTGCTAAGGCAAACTTGGGGATTATATGATTACAAAACACTTGACAGAAATAAAGACAGATTTTAACAAGCGGAGAAATATTAATTGCTCAGGAAGGTGGTGTGAATATAATAAAAATGACAATTCTAATGTAAATTAGTTAACTTATTCAGTGTTGTAACAATCAAACTATCAAACAATTATTTTATGGAGCTTGAAAAGTTAGTAAGAAATTCAACTGGAGAAAGAAAAGATAAAAAAATTAAGAGGTCAGTGGAGAAAAAAGGTGAAGGAAGATGGCTTATCAGTTCCAGATTTCAAAATACATTACAATGCACTAATCATAAAAAACAATCTGATATGGCTTAATGGTGGCTTAAAGGAATAGATTAGGTATATAATATACAGAAGTAAATGAACACAATAATCTAGTGTTTGATAAAACCAAAGATCCACACTTTGGGGATAAAAACTCAACAGGTGACAAAAATTCCTGAGAAAACCAGAAGGCAGTTTGGCAGAAATTAGGTAGAGGACAGCACCTCAAAAATTACACCAAGATAGGGTTAAAATGTATAAATGACTTGGGCATAAAGGATGATACAATAATTAGGGAAGCCTGGAAAAAACATATTTGCCAAATCTATAGATATGGGAAGAGTTTATGAGCAAATAAGAGATAGAACAGAAGTAAAATAGATAATTTTGATCACATGATAAAAAGTTTTTGTACTAACAAAACTAATGTAGGCAAAATTAGAAGCAAAACAGGAAAATTGGGGAAAGCATTTTACAAGTTTCTCTGATAAAGGCATTTCTCAAATATATAGGAAGGGGAATAGAGAGGAATAACATATATAGGGAACTGAATAAGATTTATACAAAGGCCATTTCCTAGTGGATAAATGGTGGCATTTTTCAGAAGAAGAAATGAAAACTATCCAGTCACATTAAAAAAAATGCTTTCCACCTCTAAAGAG
Source organism: Monodelphis domestica (assembly GCF_027887165.1). Classification (NCBI taxonomy): domain Eukaryota; kingdom Metazoa; phylum Chordata; class Mammalia; order Didelphimorphia; family Didelphidae; genus Monodelphis; species Monodelphis domestica. The sequence goes on from NC_077233.1 coordinate 126,452,790, forward strand.
AGAACGTAGGAACTCTGAATGCAGATTGGTGTGTGTGTGTGTGTGTGTGTGTGTGTGTGTGTGTGTGTGTGTGTGTGTGTGTGCTGTAATGCATGGGGAAATGGAGCCACCCATTATGTTTACTTTGAGGCTAGAGACTTGAGAGAGATGGAATGGAACAAGAAGGTAGAGGGGGCCGGGGCAGTAGATTGTTTCTCCCCTCTCTTTCTTTTGTAAAACCAGCACTAGTTGTCTTCAGAATTACAGAATATATCCCCTCAGAGACTGGGTTGAATGTAAAGTCAAGGACTGAAACTGATTTCTTCTTCCTTGAGGAGATAGTATAGCTCTCCTCGCCAAGCTTCAGGTCTCTCTCCCTGGACATTATGAGACAGGCATTTGATCTAAGGAATAATTATTTATTCTAAAGGGACACACACAATATAGGGTAAATAAGATTGTTGGATAAGGAAGTGGGAAGCGGAAAATAGGAGATCTCTAAGGTTACTGACACCCCCTCCCCAAATCCTGAAGGGTCAGGCTGCTTGCCTGACCCTCCTAAGTCAGACTTCTATCTACCCTGTTTGTAGTATGAAGTTCAAGGACAAACTTCAGGGGAGAGAGAGGAAAGTCTTCTTTGGATGGATGGCTTCATAATAAAAGTACTATCTACTCTTTTTCTCATCAGCTGGATCCAAGGGGTTTGAGTTCACAGAAAGATGGTCAAAATGCTCAGGAGGTCTTCCTGCTTCAGAGATTTCTCTTAGACCAACCACCCTTGAGAAGTTCTCAAATAGAAATGCAGTAACTGCTTTGAATCTTCTCAGCTCTTCTGTTCCTTCCTGGAATTCTCTGACTTCCTTGCTGCTCCCCTGTTTGGGTTGCTTTTCTGGCATGCAGAGTCTTTCTTTCTTACAATTCCTCCTTTTGGTTTTTGCAAATTTGTCACCATGACAGTTTGCATTGACTTTGAATGCCTTGTGTTCACTATTCTCTCTAATCTTCTATTTATCTATATGTTATTCCTCTCTATTCCCCTTCCAAAATAAAAAATTTCTTAACCCTTAACTATGTCCTTATTCTTAACTTATTGTAGCTAATTAACCTATGCTATGATAGGGTTTCAGGAAAGAGTTTCAGGTTAAGTGTGTTGATAACAAAAGTTGATACAATGAAATAACTTTGGTTCTAGAATTAACAATATATTTGAAAGATGCAATATTGATTAACTCTCTAGGAACAATATCTTTTTAACCCCCCCTCCCCCATTGGAATAGGTTTATTTAGTCAATTTAGAACATTATTCCTTGGTCACAATAATCACATTATTTCCCTCCGGTCCCTCCACCCACCCTTCCTGCAGCCAATGCGCAATTTCTTTGGGTATTACTTGTGTCCTTAATCAGAACCTATTTCCATGTTGTTGACTTTGCACTAGGATGTTCATTTAGAGTCTACATCCCCAATCATATCTCCTTCAACCCATGTATTTAAGCAGTTGTATTTATTCTGTGCCTCTACTCCCACAGTGTTTCCTCTGAATGTGGATAGTGGTATTTCTCTTAAGCTCCTCCAAGTTGTTCAGGATCACAGCACTGCCACTAATGGAGAAGTCCATTATGTTCGATTGTACCACAGTGTCTCTGTGTACAATGTTTTCCTGGTTTTGCTCCTCTAACTCTGCATCAATTCCAGTTCACATGGAATTCCTCCAGTTCATCATTCCTTTGAACACAATAGTATTCCATCATCAACATATACCACAATTTGTTCAGCCATTCCCCAATGGAGGGGCAGCCCCTCATTTTCCAGTTTTTTTGCCACCACAAAGAACACAGCTATGAATATTCTTGTACAAGTCTTTTTCCTTATTATCTCTTTGGGGTACAAACCCAGCAGTGCTATGGCTGGATCAAAGGGCAGACAGTCTTTTATCACCCTTTGGGCATAGTTCCAAATTGCCCTCCAGAATGGCTGGATCAGTTCACAACTCCACCAGCAATGAATTAATGTCCCAACTTTGCCACATCCCCTCCAGCATTCATTACTTTCCTTTGCTGTTATGTTAGCTAATCTGCTAGGTGTGAGGTGATACCTCAGAGTTGTTTTGATTTGCATCTCTCTGATTATAAGAGATTTAGAAAACTTTTTCATGTACTTATTCATAGTTTTGATTTCTTTAACTGAAAATTGCCTATTCATGTACCTTGCCCATTTATCAATTGGAGAATGGCTTGATTTTTTGTACAACTGATTTAGCTCTTTATAAATTTGAGTAATTTGACCTTTGTCAGAGGTTTTTGTAATGAAGATGGTTTCCCAATTTTTTGCTTCCCTTCTAATTTTGGATGCATTAGTTGTTTGTACAAAAACTTTTAAATTTGACATAATTAAAATTATTGATTTGACATTGTGCTTTTTTCTAGCTCATGCTTGGTTTTAAAGTCTTTCCTTTCCCAAAGATCTGACAAGTATGCTATTCTGTGTTCGCCTAATTTGCTTATAGTTTCCTTCTTCATATTCAGGTCATCCACTCATTCTGAGTTTACCTTGGTGTACGGTGTGAGATATTGATCTCTCCCATACTGTCTTCCAATTTTCCCAGCAGTTTTTATCAAATAGTGGGTTTTCGTCCCCCAAACTGGGATCTTTGGGCTTATCATAGATTGCCTTGTTGAGGTAATTTATCCCAAGTCTATTCCACTGATCCTCTTATCTGTCTCTTAGCCAGTACTAAATTGTTTTGATAACCACTGCTTTATAGTATAGTTTGAGATCTGGGACTGCAAGTCCTCCTTCCTTTGCATTTTTTTTTTCATGATTTCCCTGGATATCCTTTATCCTTTGTTCTTCCAAATGAACTTTGTTATGGTTTTTTCTAATTCAGTAAAAAAGTGTTTTTGTAGTTCAATGGGTATGGCACAAAATAAGTAAATTAATTTGGGTAGAATGGTCATTTTTATTATGTTAGCTCATCCTACCCATGAGCAATCAATGTTTTTCCAATTGTTTAGATCTAGTTTTAATTGTGTGGAGAGTGTTTTATAGTTGTATTCGTATAGTTCCTGTGTTTGTCTCGGCAGATAGATTCCTAAATATTTTATTTTGTCTAGGGTGATTTTAAATGGAATTTCTCTTTCTAATTCTTGCTGCTGAGATGTGTTGGAGATATATAGAAATGCTGATGACTTATGCAGGTTTATTTTGTATCCTGCAACTTTGCTAAAGTTGTTGATTGTTTCGACTAGCTTTTTGGTTGACTCACTAGGATTCTTTAAGTAAACCATCTTATAATCTGCAAAGAGTGATAGCTTGGTCTCCTCATTGCCAATTTTAATACCTTCAATTTCTTTTTCTTCTCTAATTGCTACTGCTAGTGTTTCTAGTACAATGTTAAATAATAGAGTCAGTGATAATGGGCATCCTTGTTTCACTCCTGATCTTATTGGGAAGGCTTCTAGTTTATCCCCATTGCAGATGATGTTTGCTGATGATTTTAGATATATACTGTTTATTATTTTTAGGAAAGACCCTTCTATTCCTAGACTTTCTAGTGTTTTCAATAGGAATGGGTGTTGTATTTTATCAAAGGCTTTTTCTGCATCTATTGAGATAATCATGTGATTTTTGTCAGCTTTCTTGTTAATATGGTCAATTATGCGGATGGTTTTCCTAATATTGAAACATCTTTGCATTTCTAGGAACAATATCTTAAGGAATTATAACCCCTGAAATTTTTTAGACTCTTTACATATCTTATGTTTTCTTAAGTTTTCTATTACTTATGAGATTTAAAATCTTATGAGATTTTTACATATGTATGTTAGGTTAGTATTTTTGTTTCCCTGTGTTTAGCTCTCTAGGTCATTTGAACTTCCCTTTTCCACAATGACTATCTCTTTCCCTAATTTAAGAAGAGTCAGGAATGTCAGTTCATTCCTGTACTATGTTAGTATGTTAGTGCTCTTAATATACATTATATACATGTCTGCCTACTATACAATCAATATATATGATACATACATATTACATATATACATGAATTCTGCTTTGGAGTCAACCAGACAGAAAACTTTTTGTTTTTCTGTTTGGGTCCTGCAAGAACCTTATTCACATTATTGCATTACCATGGACCTTGCTTATTTATGACAAAGGTCCCCAAATCGGTATGTTTTCATGTTCATGTTCTAGATGTGTACTTATGTATTCTGATTGCTCCTTTTCACATGTTGCTTGTTGATTCTATTTTCTTTTTTCTTCTTATGCAGGGTTCACGTGTAGGTTGCATGTGTATTCTTAGTGTGAAGGTAATATGTATGGTGATTTATCTCACATGATATGCTTTTTTAGATGTTCTTTTCCTATACAATTCATGGGTTACAGTTCTTCCTTGTGTTCCTTTTGTCCATTTGCAGTCTCTGATGTTCTGGAAAGATTTCTCTTCCTCTGTACAGTTCAACCCATCTTGACTGTCATCTCACTTTGTTTGTAGATTTTTCTTTTATAGCAGCATTCATGTGTGTAAGAGTAGTTGCCATTGTGTGAGCGTGTGTAAGATTGATTCAGATTGCGTAAGACTTTTTATGACGTTTATCTTGTTTATTTTATGTGTATGAATGTATGTCATGCTCTTTTTGTAGTGTGATTGGAATTGAGTGGTGGTTGAGATGGAGAGTTAGTAGATATTATTCTTTTTGGATTATGGTCTGTCTCTCTTGCAGTTATTATTTATATTTCAGCATCACTTTCTATGGGACTATACATATGTTGAGTGTCCTCATTCTGGTCACCTTCTCTTTGGGTTTGAACATCTTGTATATGATCTGGAGCATTTTCTGTTTCAGTTTCTTCTGGGCTATTTGGGGAAAAGTGGTATTTGACATGAGAAGCATGGTACCATGGTTCTTTCCCTATAACTTTGATCAAAGTAGGGGTTGTGATCGCAACATGGAATGGTCCATTCCATTTTGGCTCTGTTGCTGTGGTTCTGGTGAAGTTTTTCACATATACCATATCTCCTGGGCTGATGTTGTGTAGTGCAAAGTCTAATGATACTCTTTGCACCATTAATCCTTGGCTTCTCAGTTCTATCAGTCTATCTTATATCTCTGTCAGATAGGTGTATAATTGGCATTCTCCTCCTAGCATGGAAATGCAAGATGGCTTTGTGGTCCTGCCATTCCAGAGAGGTTGTCCAAATAATATTTCATATGGGGATATATGCAGATCTCCTCTGGGCTTCATTCTCAGGTGGAACAGTATATATATTTACTTTTTATTTTATTTTGTGTTTTCTTTTACAAAATTACTAATATGGAAATATTTTGCATGACTTCACTATTATAATCAAAATAAAATTGCTTCCTTCCTCAAGGAGGGGAACAAGTAAGGAAGAAATTTTGGAACTAAAAATTTTGAAATTTATTGATAAAAAAATTTTTACATGCAATTGGAAAATATTCAATGAAATAAAAATCATTTGAAAGAGACATTAGGAGAATTGCCTGGTACCCAGAGACTAGCAAAGTTCTAGTTTGAAGAACAAAAAAGTAGGATAGAAGATGTTTTCTGAAATTGGCTCTGTTCTATAACTTAAAAAAATTAATTACACTGTAGTATATGACAAATGTTTTACCATATCTAAATCCAATTACTATTTTAATTGTTTAAAAAAAACAAAAATAGTATTTCTATAATTTTGTGTCGTACTATCAATCCCGTTAGGGCTAGGGCAATTGGGATTCTGACATGCCCAAGGTCAATAGCTAGGAAGTGACTGAGGCCAGATTTAAACCCAGGTCCTCCTGACTCCAGGCATGACTCTATCCACTGTGGCCTAGCTATCCCCAGTTGAATTCTTAAAAAGAAAATGAATTTGTATTAAAAAATGTATATATTCACCTGCTTGGGTGATCAGATACTTGTCCACAGTCTAGCTTCTACTGATGCAATAAGGGACAGAGCCAAGGAGGAATGACAAGCTGGCCATCCTTACTGAATGCACAACTGCAGATGATGGCAGGCCCAAAGTCAAAATGTACAATAGGGATAGATCAGGGAGAAAGTTTTGGCTGTGTGAGAAGTTGGGGAATGGGTGGGGAAGAAGGGGAGGCATGCTGACCCTCATTCTACCCTGCCATTTACCACACACAAAAAACAAGGTCTTGCGAGTTATCATATAACACAAGAATGAGGAAAGCAAAAAAGCTCTACAGGTCAAGTAGCAAGGAACAGATCCATGGAGAGGAAAAAAGAGATATTAAGGAAATGGGAGTGAGGGAGAAAGCAGACAGACATCTCTGATCATGTCACTTGCCTTCTCCCAGGCATCCTTTTGGACTCCTCCTCTAAGGATGCTTTAGTTACTTTTCTTTCTCTCCTTCAAATTCCCTGAATATATTATTTTCCTCAACACTGAGAACAGCTCACCCTTTATTGGGGGACTTTGCTTCTTTTCCACCAGGCCTTTCCCCACCTTCTTTTAAATTTAATTATTTTAAAATAGTCATTTAAAAGAGGTTGTTTTAAATTATCTCCCTCCATGACACCCCTACCCCTTGTATATGGTATTACATAACACCAACACATTATTGCTTATACATGTGGAGTAATGAAAAATATATTTCCTTATTACCCGTGCTACAAAACACACACACACACACACACACGTACATCCCAAGAAAAATAAATAAAATATGCTTCAACCTGCACTAATACTTTACCAGTTCTCTCTCTCTGGAGGTGGATATCATTTTTCAACATGGACCCTTTGGAATTGTCTTGGATCATTATATTGATCAGAGTAGCTAAAGTCTTTCACAGTTGATCTCTGTTAAAATATTGCTCTTGCTATGTACAGTGTTGCCCCTGGTTCTGTTTATTTCACTTTGCATTGCTTCATATAAATCTTTCCAAGTTTTGTCTGAACTCGTTCCTCTTATCATTTCTTATACCACAATAGTGCTCCATAGCAATCATATAACACAATTTGTTCAGCCATTCCCAAGATTAATAGTCTTAGAACAAATTCCTACTCTTGGGGTACAACCTTTCCCTCTTTGTCCTCTAAGGAATTTTTTCTACCTCTGTACTGAACTCCTTCACAATTTTCCCCTTATGCTCAAAGCCCAAACCACTTCACTTAATCACATTTAGTCCTTAATAATCATGTAAAAGGCATATATATATATATATATATATTTTAAAAAGATAAAGTCTGTAAATAGGTTCTAACCTGAACACTTAGGCGTAGATTCTTTGACCGTTCTATTCCTTCTGCAGTCCAAGGTGCAGGTTCAACATCATCCCTTCGTAGAAGATAGCGCCAAACCAAGAATCCACATTTTCCAATTTCTGGCCAGTATTTCACCACCTAAATCATAAAAGAGCCTAGGACTTTTTATAGTGTTTGCCATAATAGTTGTTCAAATTTAATAAGGGGAAAGGGACTTGCCAAAATCAGTTTTCTCATTTTAGGAGACAGTCATTTTATATAACATATATATACTAACACAAATTCTAAGAGAATAAGGAGAAGAAATTTTGTTTTGTAGAATAAAACTCTTTTACCAAACTGTTTAACTGTTCTTAGCACTATTTTAATATAAAATGTATGTATTCTATCAAATAGATACATTTTTCATATAAAGTGATAAGTATAGTTATGTACAGTTTAATATTATAAAACACTTTACTATTTTAATATAAAATGTATCTATTTTGTTAAAGTAGATATAGTGAATAGTGATGAATATAGTTACATATGGCAGAATATTACACAGATTTACATATTGAAAAAACTTGATTAAAGTCAATTTCCCAAAGATTTTAAAAAACCAAGCACACATACATCAAGCCAAGAATAGATGCCTATTTTTAATTAGGACTATTAAGTACAACTTCAGTTTAGGAAATCTTGGCAAATCTCTAATTTCTTGCACTTCTAGAATGGAAACTACCTGATGTTCATGTTGAAAAGAACAGTACTTCCCCAATCTGAACATGGCAAGTCTCTGTCAAAGACTTTGCCATGCTATCATAATAAAAGTAGTCACATTTATTGTATGCTGGCACTCTATGAAAAATTTCCTCTGCGTAGATTCATCACATTTCTAGAAGTTTCTCAAAGGCATATAAGCAAGTACCCAGAAGAAATGACCTTTTGTTTTTAGATATCCCCTACTGCATCTTTAATCACATTCTGGGGACAGCACCCAAAATACTATTATATAATAATAATAAAGACCTTTAGTCTTCTGTCTTAGAACTGATTCTAAGCATCAGCTCCAAAGCAGAAGAGAGGTTAGAGGTTAAGGGTTAGGAAGTTGGGGTTAAGTGACTTGCCCAGGGTCACACAGCTAGGAAGTTTTGAGGCTGAATTGAACCCAGGTTCTTCCATCTCCTGGTTTGGCTCTTTATCTATGATGGTACTTAGCTGCCCCCAGAATGCTGTTTTAATGAATAAAACAATTTGGTGTTAGAATGAGCACCTTGTAAATTCCATCATATCTGTTGCCTTCCTCAGGAGCATATTTGCTGATCCTCCGTCCTTTTGCACTACGTATCACTCGAACTGGCTTACCGGCTCTCCAATTCTTTGATTCGCCTCCATTTTTATTATCCAATGGAGCATCACAGTTTAGGGCTAATGCCCTAAGAAAAAGATAAAGAAGTTTTCTTCATACCAAACAATCATGCTTCTACCAAGTACATGATGATATCATATCATTAGCCAAGTTAAAAGGTGAATTTTGCCTTACCTGATGGCTTAGATTCTATGATTCCTTCCATATTATTCCAGATATTAGGATTATGCTTTCCCCAACCAGCAGAGAAGACAGAGAAATCAGTTTTCTGATGCCATCCCCAAAGCCAGGGGAGTGGTTCCCAGAGAGCCTGTGGGTTCTTCTGAAAGTAGTAACATCTGTGCCATGTATAATAGAAAACAACTGGAAACACATGGAATTTTTTTCTTAAAATAACTTGTGTTGAGAGAATGGGGAACCTTGGAAAACTAAAGCAAGCAAACCACTTTTCAGTTATGGGATTTTTAAAAAGTTATTATTTGATTGGGGAAAGGGAGATTGCTGGAATAATGTGGAAAGGATTCTGGAAAACCAGATTTATCAAATAAGGCAAAAATGACCTTTCTAAACTTCCTTTCCGCAGTATTCCAGACAATAGAGACTTCTAAAACAATGGTTACTAGAAAAGACTAAAGCCAAGTAAGACTTATTTAAGAACTAAAGAGGTCCTCAGCAAAAGGATGCATTTGAACACATCCAGATGAAAATTAAGAAGCTCAAGATCTTTGGAAGCCTAGTAGATATCGACAATCCATAATATCACAAGGGAAAGGTGGTACATCTTAGGAAAGAAGTATCAGATTAGATGATCAAAACTTCCTTAATAGATTGACTAATTCAGCAAGGAAGCAATGGAGATTCCAGCTTCTAGAAGACTTTTACTAGATAAAGAGTTTAATAGTCTTAAATATAATTAACCAGAGGTTTTTGATGGGCTTTGCTAGTCTACTAATCTGTAAGAATGTCTCCATTTCTTGATTTTAGAGAAAAGATAAAATTAAGAAGACTAAGTTCTAAGGAGGGAAAAGTAGCTCAATTTTCATTAAAAAAAAGTACACATGGAGAAAAAAGGAACATTTATTTTCTTACATAGGAAGCAGTCCAATCTTTCTCAGAATGGAAGATGTGAATATTCATACTGGATCACTAACCTACCCAAATAATAAATCCTATGAATGGAATTATATTTTCAAAGTAAAACAAGACAATGAGCTATGTTTTCTTTATTGGTGCCTAAGTAGCTAACAAAGCTGGCCATTTAAATGATCTTCTGATTGAGAGACTATGACATTAGAATGTGTACTTCAGAAAAGAAAAAAAAATCTAAACTTAGGCTAACACTGAGCTTTGTTTTTAAAGTATTGGAATTTGAAGGGGCAAAATTAGTAAAATATATTTTAAAATTTGGACAAAATAGAGAACCCCCATTAATATTATGCTTCACTGAATCTTCCCATAATAGAGACTAGTACATACACTATTGCCATTAGAAGTCCATCAGATGATATATTTTTAAATATACTACTCAAAGCAACAAGATTTTTGAGGAATTTCAATGAGATGAACCTTATAGATGAAGATGATTTTATTCACCCTACTTAAAACTAAGTTCAGAGAAAAATATATACTTATTTCTTTGCATAAGAGAAATTGTTATCCATCTACTAGGTTGAAAAGAACCCACAAAGTGATTCACTGAAAAAGAAAAAGATCTGTACATGTAAGGACTATTTAAAATTTTCTGTTCCCTGATAGCTATCAACCTTAATTTTTTCTCAAGTAAAACATATATCTTGAGTTAAGCTATACTCAAGAATAGTAATAGACTGATATAATCTAATTTTTTTTTAAATACTGACAGGTAATATCAGCATTATTTTGATGTTTACAACTCTAATGGCATATTTTTCTTAAATAACACAGGTTCTTCTCATATACCTGCAGCCATAAAATTTTTCCCTTGTCATAATTAAATGGTATAATTGAGTGAAATTTCTGACAAATTTTCTATTTTTTTATGTTATTTGGAATTATTTTATAATCTCTAATAAATACTAATTCCTTGCTCGCTATTTCAAAGGAGTTGGGGTGGAAAAGGAATAAAGAAACCAGTAGTCAGTATGTTTTTCCATTGCTTGAGTTGTTTGGTAATGGTACCTTAGCTATCCATCTTTTCCATTGCTTTTTGACAGTAGAAGGCAATTGTGGTAATAGCAACAGAATCAACTAAGGGTCGGAGCTTAATTTATTCTGTCAGCCATTTTATAAATAGGGCAGCAAGAGAGCAAGACGTTTGACTTCTAATCCCTGATGACAGTCAAAGTGAAAGTTTTAAAATGACTACTACTGGGGGATGCAAAAGTATGTTCAAGATTAGCCCTGGACCAAAGTCTAAAGATGAGTTCTTGAATATCAAATTAAGCTTGAAGTTGGAACAGAAATCAGCAAGTTGGAGTAGATTATCTTTAAAATATCTTCCAAAAATCTAAAAAATCATGGGACATGTTTAGATTTGTCCCTGAAGCCTAACATGAAAAGCCCAGAACTCAATGTCCTAATCATATTAAATTCTAGAAGGTTGAAATGTCCAAATTAAGAAATGTCCTAAATTTCCAGTTCTATATTAATTTCTGTCTAGCTTTTTAAAAATATATCTTTGTGGTAAACTTGATGTTATACTTATTAGAATTCTCTTCCATCACCTATGAAATGGGAATAGAATTTAAAGTTAAGTATTTAATGAGAGATTTGTAGTACTGAAGTAAAATGATCTTCCTACATGTATGAAGGAAGAAGGTGCCTTTTTTGAAGAAAGCTTGAAAAATAAATCTTGGGAAGTTTTTATGAAGATAAATGATCATAAAAGGATTTAAAAAATGCAAAAGCAAAAGCAACCCCTCCCCCAAAACACTCCCAAAGCAAATAAAAAGATTACTTTGGCCATGGAGAAGATGTTCTCTAGGGAAAAAAAAAGAAAAAGAAAAATGAAGGTAGGCTCAAACTCCTGCTTGAGAAACACCATCCCCTAGCAGATTTTTCCTGTGTCCTTGGCTGGTTCAGAAAAACACAACCTTATTGTCTGGAATAATGTGGAAGGAATTCCTGGAAGGAATACAGGTTCTATGTAACCTGGTATATAAAGAATAAATCTTTGAAATTTTGTTTATTGATATATTTTTAAACATTTCATGTAATAATAATATGGGAAAAAACTGTGGTAATTCTAAGCCAACAAATATTATACTTATTGAAAAGTGGTTAACAATTTGGCTTTTGTTCAGTTACCCACAAAATTTCTTTTTTTCTAACAAAAAGTTAGAAGATATGTAATAAGACAAATGAATTTGAAACTTTATTTCTGATATAAAAATTCTTACAGAATCATTTAATACTAAAACACTAAACCAAAAAGTGATAATGTAGTCATTTACACATTTTGCCAAAGTACTTACTTTATCTAATATTTGTACTAATATTGGGATGAAAACATTAAATGTAAATCAAATAATTAAAATCAATAAAATATTCTGTTTCCAGTACATCAGAACCTTAACTAAAAGACTATTTTTAATAAATTGAGTCATTTAATAATAAAAGTTATGATCTATTATATAGATATATGTTCAACATTACATTCTCCAGGACCCCGAGGGCCATTTTTACCCTATACCAAATGATATCACAGGTCTAGTCTTTATCTTTATGAAAAGGACATGATTTTATGGCATTTTCACTCATCAAAAGATTCCATTGCATGGATTCAAAGAATCATATTAGCATGTAGATTCAGCTTAATATACAAATTATATGGAACAACCTAGGTAACTATAGCCTATGGTGTCTATGTCTATAAATATTATACTATTTTAAAGATTAATATTTGCCTTGTAAAATCATACATCAGATACTTATATACATTTTAAGCAAACTTAAATTTAATATGTTTGACTTCAATGATATTTTCATGTTACAGTATTTATATATCCAAGAATTCATTCAAGAGTAATAAAAACTTCAGAGTTCTAAATTATTTTACTTTTAAAATATAATATAAAACTTTCAACTACAAAGTATTTTCATATACTTTATTATTTTTATGACACATAAAGTAGTAAATGGCTAGGAATCAATCCAAAGGAGATATCATAAAGTAAAGATTTTTGTCTCCAATTCTGGAATGAGGCAATGTCTCTGTGAGGACTAAGAATTAGTACATTTTCCCAGTAGATTGTAAATTTGAGGGCAGGAACAACAACATCATTTTATCTGAACTAGCACCTAGTATACTGCTACTTAAACAGCAAGTATTTACTGTAAACTAAACTCACTTAAGGGGCACAGTTTGTTATTTTGTAATTGAAAATTCATTTGAAGAATCCCTCCCACCCCAAAAAAGGGATAATCCCTTATTAAAGCAAGGAAAAGTATCATTAAAAAAACTTAATTTCAATTTTAACTGGAAATTCACATTTTCTATTCTTTAAAATATGAGGGTATGTTAGAATTCATTTTCACACAAGTGAAAATTGAATGTTTTAAAAAGTATACAAAAATCTCTTTACCTGTTCATATTTGTTAATGTTTGATCAAATGAATGTTCTCCAATCCTTTTATTACCAGAAAGATCTCTACCACCACTTCCAGTATAAGTGAATTCATCGCCTCGGTCCTGATGATTAAATTAGAATAATATTGAAACTTAAAAAATTTCACCTGGTTCCCTCTTGTCAAAATCAGACCATTCGTCTACCCAAATAACATCTTTCTTACTGTATGAAATGACTGCAGAACTTAAGAACAATTTGATTTCACACTACATCTTGGCTAATCCAACTTCATTCCTTCCAACCTTAAAAATGCATTTTCCAAACATGGCTGTTCTCAAAACAACATTAACCAAGAGTACACTTATTTTAATTCAAAGTTCATTTTTAAATTTGACAATAAGATTGAATATGCACAATGTTTTCTTTTAGAAAATTAGTTCGGAAGCGTATTTTTAAATGCTGTCTTTTAACACTAAAATGATATAATATTAGAATTTCAGAGATACAGAATACCTGGCCATAAACAAACAAATAAATAAATCCACATCTGTTTTACTTTCCTCAATGTTCAGATATAACATTTCTTTTGAGACTTATTTATTTTTGCTACAGATGAAATGTAAAGTTAAGAAAGAATGAGGACATCAGGTATGGAATCAAGCTTATACTGATTAAGAAAGATAAAACAAAAGACTAAAATATAAAAATTTGAATTCGGTTAAAAAAAGTTTTCTAGTAATTAAAAAAAAAAAAACCCTTACCTTCCTTCTTAGAATCAATACTTTGTATTGATTCCAAGGCAGAGGAGTGGGGTAAGGGCTAGACAATGGGGGTTAAGTGACTTGCCCAGGGTCACACAGTTGGGAAGTGCCTGAGGTCAGATTTGAGTCTAGGACCTCCCATCTCTAGGCCTGGCTCACAATCCACTGAGCAACCCAGCTGCCCCCACTAGTAATTTTTGAGGGGAAAGAAGAGGGAGACAACATGAATCATGTAACTGTGGAAAAAATAAAAAAATCAAAACAAATCAAAGGATGCTAAGATCTCTTTGATATAGATTTCTTGTTTTAGTTTGGACATGTTAATTCATTTAACCAAATATCTATTCATTATCTCACTGCACTATGAAGGGATGGGTTAAATGAGGAGTAAAAATCTGGATAAATAGTGGTTTTTGCTCTCAAAAAGAATAAAAGTTTAGTAGGGTGATAGGACAACATTAACAGTATACGAAACAGTTTAAAAATAAAACATACAATGTCAGAAGAGGTAGCTAAGTGATGCACTGTATACAAAGTATGGCTTAGAGTCAGGAACACCTGAGTTCAAATTTAGCCTCAAACATTCACTAGCTGTATGACCCTGGGCAAATCGCTTAACTTCTATTTGCCTTAATCCGCTGAAGAAGGAAGCAGCGAACTTCTCTAGCATTTTTGCCAAGAAACCCCCATATGAGAGGTCATGAAGAGCACAACAAATTTCAGGGTCAGCTTGGTGGCACAGTGAATAGAGTACCTGGCCTGGGGTCAGGGAGACCAGTATTCAAATTCAGCCTCATAGCTATCTGACCTTGGGCAAGTCACTTAACCCTGTTCACCTCAATTTCTTCTACAAAATGAGCTGGAGAAGGAAATGGCAAAATACTTCAACAGAGTTGCACATGACTGAACAATAACAACAAAAATGAAGTCAGAGTAAGAGTGAAAGATGGTATCTAAGAGGATTTTAAGGAATATACAATAATAAATCAGGCAAGGAAGAAGTCATTTCCAAGAATAGGGTACAATCTCTGCAAAGGCATGGAGAAGGAAAGGGCAGAGCATGTTCATGGCACAAAGTAGGACAGTTTGGCTCAGGCACAGCATGGTGTGGATTAGTATAAATCCAGGCATACTGCTGTCACTGTGAAAGTCCCTTCTCTCCCAAAATTTTAACACAACTATTGGTATGAAAGATGAATCCAGGAGTAGGGTGAAATCTAGTGAGCACGAGTACAACTTAAATTTGTTAGGAGGTGACTGATGGCACCAGGACAGGTTTGTCCACTGTAGTGGGAATAAAGGAAGACAGGAACAAGTTCAATTTAGACAACATGTATTAAGAAGCAACTGCCAATTCCAGGCACTGAGCAAAGGAGAAGGGGATACAAAGATCAAAACAATTCTGGTTCTGCCCATAAGGACCTTATGATATGGTTGGAAGACAGATGCTGTGGGCATGGAATTTGGAGGATGGACATGTATATTGTGTATATTTGCAACACTGACTGCATCTCTCTTGCTCATAAAATCAAATTTAGAACCAGAAGGGTCTCAGAAACTATCGAGTATAATCCTCTTGGTTTACAAATGAGAAAACTCAAGTCCAAAGATGTTAAAAGTTCCTTTTCCAAAGCTATGCCACTTTTATGTAGCAAAGCTGAGGGGTTTGGAACCAGGTCTTTCTGACTCCAAATACAACATATTTTTCATGGTGCTACAGGTGAAGTGACTTGCCCAAGGAAGCAGAGGTAATAAATAGCTGAGATCCTCTGATTCTAAATCCAGGACTGCTTTCTACTGTACCATGCATGTGCTTACACTCTTGTTAGTCTGTAGCTCAGTAATTTTGATATAGGTCATCCCCTGTCCATTAGAATTATTTGCACCTTGAAGGTTGAGATAATATTTTTTCATTTCTGATTCCTTGTTACATACACAGCACAATACCTAAACATTTATTAAGTGTTGAAATAAAATTTTTTCTGAAGAGAATTATTTCATATAACAAATATTCCTTTGAAAGGATTTTGTTAAGTTTAGAACAGTTATCAAGCAGGATACCCTAGATCAAAGGTATCAAACACAGTCCTGTATTACTCCTGACTGTGGCTTAAACCAGATTAAACTGTAATTAGGAAAATTTTAACAAAATAAATAAAAATAAAACACAGATAATATTATATTGTAAAATTAAATGAATATAATGTCTACAGATATCCTTAAATACATTAACAGATTATTGCCACTATGGAAGGGCTCTTGTAACAAAGTAAACAAGTTAAATAAGGCTAATAACATAGTAGCCTCATCTAAAAGTGCATGCAACATTTCACATCTGTAGTAGCCCCCAATTAATTTTAAACATATATACAAATTTTAATTTAAAAGAAATGAACAGAAATCTATTTTCTCTCCTTCCCATTTCTCAATCTAGTTAAAAAACAAACACCAAAATTCTATGCATAGTCAACCAAATTTCAAAAGCTATACACAAATGTGTAAGTCTGTACACATTTTCAAGTATTTGTGTGTTTCTCATTTTGTATACTAAATTCATCACCTCTTGGTAATGGATAGCATGTTTCATCATTGGTTGTTGTTTTCAAGAATGGTCACTGCATTTACTGATTACAGTTTTTACAGCTTTCAAAGTTGTTAGTTTTTAAAGTAGCTGTCATTGCATAAATTATTTTCCTTGTGTTCTTTTTTAAAAGGTTTTTAAGTATTTGAAAATATTCACTTAAAAATAGTAATGTTTTTTTCTTCTGATTCTGCTCACTTCATTTTGTATCAGTCTGAATTAAGTCTTTTTCATGTCTTTTTGAAAGCATCTATTTCCTCATTTCTGGCATTACAATATATTACATTAATTTATATACCATAAATTGCTCAGCTATTTTTTAGCTTTTGGATATTCTCTTAGTTTCCAGTTTCCTGCCATGTCAACAAAGTACCATAAATATTTTTATATGTAAAAGACATTTTCTTCTTTTTTTTCCCCCTATTTCTTTTGGGTACTGGCCTAGAATTGGCAT
The DNA here is from genome assembly GCF_027887165.1 of Monodelphis domestica. NCBI lineage: Eukaryota > Metazoa > Chordata > Mammalia > Didelphimorphia > Didelphidae > Monodelphis > Monodelphis domestica. Next base: position 126,469,697 of record NC_077233.1, read on the forward strand.
AGCTGGGTCAAAGGCAGAGGATTGCTGAAGTCAGTTTTAAAGAGCAGGGAGCCAACTATTAAATTTTGTATTTGAGCATTTATCTTGGAAATGGCCAAATACTAAAAATCAGGGCTTGATGTATTGCTTTGTTGATTGTCTAGGCTTAAGAAATTGGAGAAAACATTAATACAGATTAAATTTTAAAATGGGTTGTACATACAAACTTTGCCCTTGGCAGGGGGAGAGGGAATGGGAGGCAGAATCCAGATGCTAGAGAGAGAGGAGGCACTCTAGCCCAATATAACTCAACAAAGATCTGGAAAATGTCTCAGAATGTATTATGGTCTAGAAAGCAAAGAAAATGTGAGTGGATCAATTGTGCAATTGAGGGCAGTTTAGGAAGACAGAGGTCTACAGAAACCAGGACTAGTCTAGCCAGGAGCTCTTGTGCTATAATGGGGAGCATTCTAGCACACTAGGATTGAAAGAGGGCCAAGAAATGGTACCAGAGCAGGAACTGATATGGAAAGGAATACATAGGGATTCCTGATCTATCATAAATTGCAAAGTGCCATCTGGAAGATCTGCTACCTACCAGCCAGTTCTGGGTAATACATGAAGGACAGTACAGAAAGGAGCAGATGTTTGCATTCACCCTAGCTGTGTGAATAACAAACAAGTTCCTGAAGCAAGCAGTACCTGTGAGGCTCTGATTTCAGGAGCAGAGAAGAGGCTTAGTTCTAGTCTAGGAGCCCAGTATGTGACCTGCAGTGGAATAACCAAGCCTGAAGTTTCACAACTAAAGGAAGCAAGTCCTTTGAACCTGCAGAGTAGGGGCAATAGTGACTGTGTCTCACATTAGTCTACTAAATTCCCAACTAAGGGCAAGCAGACAGACCCAGTTTGGGGTGAGGCACATGCAGAGTTCAAATTAGGAGGCAAAGTACAGGTCTTACCCCAGATTATATCACTTTGAGAGAACAGAAAGCTTCTGGCCCCCAGCTAGAGCTGTGAAAGCAGAAGAAGGCAGAGGCTAAGTCCATATTAACGCACTGCTTTTCTCCCAGAGATGCAGAGTCTAGTACTTACACAAAGTCCAAAGTTAGAATGTAAAAAGGATCTCACCATAAAAAGACATTACAATGACAGGGAAAGTTAAGGGAAAGGTGGAAAATGACAAGGATGATATATTAATGGAATAGGTATATTAAAGGTATATTAATCAGAAGCAAAAGACTTTTAAGGGAAAGAAAGATAATAAAAATGTAAGAATAAGACAGGGGGGAGAGTCACAGGATTCATAACTGGAATGTGAATGGGATGAATTCACCCATAAAACAGAAGAGCATAGCAGAAAATCGAACAATGTTACATATAAGTAACATACTTGAAATAGAACTATCCACAATGTTAAGATGAAGGGTGGAGCAAAATTCATTATGATTCAGCTTAAGCAAAAAAGGGTAGGAGTAGCAATTATGATCTCAAACAAGCAAAAGCAATAGACCTAATTAAAAGAGATAAAGAAACTACATTTTATTATAAGATACCATAGACAATGAATATAAATACTAAATATATATGAACCAAATGACATAGCTTTTGCAGTGATTCTCAACCTTTCTAATGCCGTGACTCCGCAATACAGTTCCTCATGTTGCAGTGACCCCAAACCAAAAAATTATTTTGGTGGCTACTTCAAAACTGTAATTTTGCTACAGTTATGACTCAGAATGTAAATACCTGATATACATTATGTACTCTCATTGCTACAAATTGAGAGGTTTAGAACCACTGCTTTATAGTCTTAAAAGAAAAGTTAAATGAGTTACAAGATGAAATAGATAGTAAAGTTAAAATAGTGCAGGGGCCTCAACTTATTCCTCTCAAAGTGATAAACAAAGAGTTAAGAACCTGAATTGAATTTTGGAAGTTAGATATGTCAGATCTCTGGAGAATGTTGGATAGGAATGGAAAGATGTGTATTTATTTCTCAGCTGTGCATGGCATCTTTACAAAAGCTGACCATGTATTATTAGGGCATAAAAATCTCATTGAAACTCTGTCCTGTTAAAACACAGAACACAGGAATAAATGAAGCTTTCCTGAAAATGATAAGTAGTATCTCTTTAAAACTAAGAGCAAGCATAATCTATAATACAGATAACCTAGCTTTTCAGATTGAGATGAAGGGTAGAGTAAGAATTTTCATTATCATCATTGCTATACAATGCTTTACTTTATGTTATCTCCATTAGACTGATTCCCAACCACCTACTATTTCCTGTGCTATAAAAAGTAATAAAGTATATAAAAATACTTTTAAGTTCCATGAAGGCACAACAGCTTCAACAAAGTTAAAGGATATAAAATAATTCCATAGAAATGATCTATATATTACCAACAAACAAAACAAAACAAAACAGAAGAGATAGAGAAATTTTATTTAAAATAACTATTGAAAGATTCTAAACTATTTTACTTTTAAAATATAATATAAAACCTTCTATAACTATGGAAAATAAAAACTACTTGGATACCTACCTGCCAAGACACACACAAGAACTAACTATACACAATTACAAAATATTCATCACATCAAGCCAGATTTAAATAATTGGAGAAATATTAATTACTTCATAGTAGGCCAAGCCAACATAATAAAAATGACAACATTATTTAAATTATTTAGTGTCATACCAAACTACCAAAGGATTATTTTAAGGAACCAGCCAAAAAAAAATACCAAGGGAAGTAATTTTTTGGAAGAAAGAAGCCTAGTCATACCAGATCTCAAACTATACTAACAAAGCTGTAATCATCAAAATGATTTGATATTAAGGGAAACAAGTTGATCAGTGGAAAACATTAGGTACACAATATATAGAAGCAAGTAAGCATTGTAAACTATCTAGTATTCAAGTAATACAAAGATTCCAGTTATTGGGGCAAATACTTACTATTTAATAAAAACCATAGGGAAAACTGTTAATGTAGTAGAAACTAGATATAAATCAGCATTAAAGGTGATGTCATAGTCAAATTAGCAAAGCATAAAAGAAATTACCTGCTAGATCGATAGATAGGGGAAGAGTTTATAACCAAAGAAGAGGCAAAGTTATAGAAGGTAAAATAGAAAATTCAAAAGCATTTTTGCACAAACAAAATCAATGTGGCTAAAATTCAAAACAAAACAGGAAAATTGGCAGGGAGGGTGGTAAAAATCTTTGCAATAAGTTTCTCCGATAGAAGATTTATTTCTAAGTCTAAAGAAGAAATCAAAGCTATCAATAGCAATATGAAAAAATTCTAAATCATCCATTATTAGTGAAATGCATATTAAAATTATTCTAAGGTATCATCTGACAACCATCAGCTAACAAAGAAGGAAAATTACAAATTGCCCAATTTTAAAAAATCTGGCTCCTAGGAGCTTTGCTGGCTCTTGAGTTTGATACCACTGATGTAGTAGACAGAGCCCCCAATTTTACATTCAGGAATACTGTCTCAGGCACTTAAAAACCGTGATTCTAGAGAAGTTATTTAGTTTCTGGACCTCAGTTTCCTCAATTGTCAAATGGAGATAATAAGCACCTACTTCATAGGGTTTTTAGGAGGACCAAAGGAAACAACATATGTAAAGTACTTAGAAAAGCTCCATTTAATGTCAGTTATTATTCTTAAGTACTTATCAAAAGGTTTGAATTTATTTTCTGACATAAATCATGAATTTAGCAACATTTGCCTAATAAACTCACTGGGTCATTTCCATGGAGAAGATGAATCTCTCATATGACACCTCAGGAATGCCATATCTTTTCTCATAAATTTTCCTTCCTCCCTTAGCAAAAAAAAAAAATCTACATAAAAATCACTAAGTATTTTGGTTTCTAGGTGCTATTCACATTTTAACATTAATACCCATCAAAATATGACTGGGACCAAAGAGAGGAGCATCTATTAATTCTATTTGTCCACTGAGAAGCTGAAAGAGGGAAAATAGCCTGAAATTACTTGTCCTAGGTTGTAATTCAGTCCTAAAGTGGAAATCTATATAAACAAGGAATCCATATCATTGCTAGTTAAGAGACCCACTCCAGCACCTCGGAAGACATTCATGATATTAAGAAGACTAAAGGGCAATTTTGTATGAGTAGTAGCCCTAATTTCAAAGTATCCTCAAAGAACATATACTAATTTGATGTGGATAAGTCCAGCTTTAGAAAAAAGATCCTCAACATTTCCAGAGAAGAATCAATCAGATGGTATCTGAAGTCTCTAAAATTTAAAATCTTATTTTCACTATTATGGAGTGTATCACATTATCTATCAACAAAAGTAATTGGGAAGTAATGGAATTGGGAGAAACTGAGGATTTGGAGAAAGCTGGGGATGTTGTTATTATATTCCCATCATTTTTTTTAAAGATGTGATTTTTTTTATCTTTTAAAAAAATAATTTAGTCAATTTAGAACATTATTCCTTGGTTACAATAATCACATTACTTCCCTCCCTCCCCTCCCCTCACCTTTCCCTTAGCGCAATTTTACTGGGTATTACATGTGTCCTTGATCAGAACCTATTTCCATGTTGATGGTGTTTGTATTAGAATGTTCATTTAGAGTCTACATCCCCAGCCATATCCCCTCAACCCACATAATCCAGCAATTGTTTTTCTTCTGTGTTTTTACTCCCACAATGTTTCTTCTGAATGTGGACAGTGATTTTTCTTGTAGATCCCTCCAAGTTGTTCAGGATCACTGCATTGCCACTGATTGTACCACAGTGTATCAATCTCTGGGTACATTGTTCTCCTGGTTCTACTCCTCTCACTCTGCATCAATTCCTGGAGGTTGTTCCAGTTCACATGGAATTCTTCCATTTTATTACTCCTTTGAGCACAATAGTATTGCATCACCAACATACACCACAACTTGTTCAGCCATTCCCCAATTGAAGGGCATCCCCTCATTTTCCAATTTTTTGCCAAAACAAAGAGTGCAGCTATGAATATTTTTGTACAAGTCTTTTTCCTTACTAGCTCTTTGGCGTACAAACCCAGCAGTGTTAAACAGTCTTTTAGCACTCTTTGGGCATAGTTCCAAATTGCCCTCCAGAATAGTTGGATCAATTCACAACTCCACCAGCAATGAATTAATGTCCCAACTTTGCCACATCCCCTCCAACATTCATTACTTTTCTTTGCTGTCATGTTAGCCAATCTGCTAGGTGTGAGGTGATACCTCAGAGTTGTTTTGATTTGCATCTCTCTGATTATAAGAGATTTAGAGCACTTTTTCCATGTGCTTATTAATAGTTTTGATTTCTTTAACTGAAAATTGCCTATTCATGTACCTTGTCCATTTATCAATTGGAGAATGGCTTGATTTTTTTGTACAACTGGTTTAGCATTTTATAAATTTGAGTAATTAGACCTCTGTCAGAGGTTTTTGTTATGAATATTGTTTCCCAATTTGTTGCTTCCCTTCTAATTTTGGTTACGTTGGTTTTGTTTGTACAAAAACTTTTTAATTTGATATAATCCAAATGATTTATTTTACATTTTGTGACTTTTTTCTAACACTTCCTTGGTTTTAAAATCTTTCCCTTCCCAAAGATCTGACAAACATACTATTCTGTGTTCACCTAATTTGCTTACAGTTTCCTTCTTTATATTCAAGTCATTCACACATTCTGAGTTTATCTTGGTGTAGGGTATAAGATGCTGATCTCTCCCATACTGTCTTCCAATTTTCCCAGCAGTTTTTATCAAATAGTGGGTTTTCGTCCCCCAAACTGGGATCTTTGTGCTTATCATACACTGTCTTGCTGAGATCATTTACCAAGTCTAATCCACTGATCTTCCTTTCTGTCTCTTTACCAGTACAAAATTGTTTTGATAACCACTGCTTTATAGTATAGTTTGAGATCTGGGACTGCAAGTCCTCCTTCCTTTGCATTTTTTTTTCATGATTTCCCTGGATATCCTTTATCTTTTGTTCTTCCAAATGAACTTTGTTATGGTTTTTTTCTAGTTCAGTAAAAAAGTGTTTTGGTAGTTCAACGGGTATGGCACTAAATAAGTAAATTAATTTGGGTAGGATTGTCATTTTTATTATGTTAGCTTGTTCTACCCATGAGCAGTTAATGTTTTTCCAATTGTTTAGAACTAGTTTTAATTGTGTGGAGAGTGTTTTGTAGTTGTGTTCATGTAGTTCCCGTGTTTGTCTCAGCGGATAGATTCCTAAATATTTTATATTGTCTAGGGTGATTTTAAATGCAATTTCTCTTTCTAATTCTTGCTGCTAAGATGTGTTGGAAATATATAGAAACGCTGATGACTTACATGGGTTTATTATGGATCTTGCAACTTCACTAAAGTTGTTGATTGTTTCGACTAGTTTTTTGGTTGATTCTCTAGTAGTCTTTAAGTAGACCATCATATCATCTGCAAAGAGTGATAGCTTGGTCTCCTCATTGCCTATTTTAATATCTTCAATTTCTTTTTCTTCCCTAATAGCTACTGCTAGTGTTTCAAGTACAATGTTAAATAATAGAGTCAGTGATAATGGGCATCCTTGTTTCACTCCTGCTCTTATTGGGAAGTCTTCTAGTTTGTCCCCATTGCAAATGATATTTGCTGATGATTTTAGACATATACTGTTTATTATTTTTAGGAAAGGCCCTTCTATTCCTATGCTTTCTAGTGTTTTCAATAGGAATGAGTTTGTATTTTTTCTTATTTCTTAAAATAGGAGATTAGAGGCAGTTTGATTAACTTAGAGAAATTATCAGCAAATATTCTTTAACTATTTCTTTTTCTAAAGAAAAAACTACCCTTTCATGAAACAAAATATAAACAATCATAACTTACAATTATGATGTAGTGTTTAAAGCCAATAAAACTCTTAACATATGTCATCTCATTTAATCCTCATGACAACCTTGTGAAGTATATGGTAAAAGAGCATAAGAAATGATTAATTTAAGACTTAATGGTTAATATTTGAATAATATTTCAATCTTAGCCCTAGCTGAAGATAAACACCTTTCATAAGCGACCTGAATATCCCTGAAATGTGGGAAATACTTCTATTGACAAAAAAGTTATATAAAGAGAACATATTTATTTACTTTAGTTCCTAGAACTTCTTAATGTATTTACATTTTTTTTCTAGGTAATACAGATTTAAAATCCTTATGAGAATTGGAATAATTACATGGTTAGATTTAAGGTCCATATAGACTGGGGTGAAAATGGAAATTAGATGACTATGGGTTAACCTGCTGGAGGTCAGGAAAACACTGGATGGCTAGCTAAAAAAATATGGTATTTCAGAACTGTGGTAGGAGAGGGAACACAAAGGATGAAGGCAGAAATGACTAGAATTACTAACCTTGTATTTTGAACTCTTTGGACTCCTAACTATTATTAACCCGAAACTAACCCCCTTTTTTGCCTAACGTATCAAGTATGTAATTCATAGAGAATGAAACATATATGTCAGAAGCTCTAAATCTGCTTTCATTTTCATATTTGTATTTTTTTTACTTTTCTTTACAAGCATCTTTAAGAGCATTTTAATGTTTCTTTTTAAAAACAGTTTTTTCTCTTCTCTATTTTAGTTGTAATATTTACAAAGAACATGATTTTATTCAATTGTTCTAGTAGCATATTAAGAGCACAGTACAATGGAAAGAGTGCTCAACCTACAGTCCAATTATATTTAAGTACAGTTGTTAAATAAGCACTGGAATATAAATGATTTCTGAGGTTTCTTTCAATCTAAGTCCATGATCCCATCATAAGTTTATTTTTTTTGTTGAATGCATCCAAAAATTAAAAATCTGTGTTGAATAATCATACCTCCCTTCAAGATGAGAAAAAAAAGACTACTTTAAAACTTTGTAAATATTTAAAGCGAAGGTTCCCCTAGCCAGTCAGTCTTGATGAGTTAGACTATCTTAAAACCTAATGTATTTAATTCAGAAATTATTAGTTGTTTCTTCCTGAGACTTGTAGGAATTTTTAGAATGCTATGATTCCAGAATTGGCAGAAATTGCTGTTCAAAGATGGCAAAAATAAATTTAAAATTCCAAACATAAGGAATATCAATTTGTCACTCAAATAGACATTTGCATATATATATGTAGCAGCATATTTACTAGGTTTTAAAAATTATAATGAGGGCTAGGACTTGAACTAAATTTTATTCCAGGATTACAGCATATTTTGAACAGTGAACTATTCAAGAGATTTCTCCATCAAAAAGGCAAATTCCCTCAATGGCATCAACTGGGTGAACAGTACTGGTCAAGAATAAATATGTTCTGATGCTACTTAATGTGTAAATTTCTTTTATTTCTTAAGGGTTATTTGGACTCCATTATAAAAGATATTTTAGAAAAGCAACTTTCTTCATACTTTTCTGTTCCCCTATAATAAGCTCCTGGAATTCTGTGGCATTGAGTTATATACTAAGAAATACTTTCATGTAAGTTTATTTTAATTGTAAGAGCAAGTGACCTGTTCCTATATCACATACACATCTGGGGTCACTTCAAATAAAAGTATTGTTTGAATTACACAGTAACTCTTTTATTACTTTAGTTGGATGTAACTAAATTGAAAATTTAGAGAGAATTGTCTTGCAGTGGTGAAATAGTGAATGTTAATGGATGATCAGTTCATATTCTACCATGTAGAGGTTTGAAAAGCCTATCAAAGATAACAGTAAATAATTGCTTTGAAATGTTCATCTTTAGTTAATGGCATATCTAACTTAATAATTCTAAAATGAATTTGCTCAATTTTCAGTTTAAATGAAGGTAAGTGATTTAAAGTACAATATTAATTTTAAAAATAATGAACAATCAACTTATTGCTAGACTTAGTAAAGATATTTTAATTTTTTTGGACTTACTACTTCATCCTCAAATCCTCCTGCCAGCACAAGTGAGTATGCCCCATCATTGCTTCGGCCATGAATTCCACCAACATGGGGTCTGTGGACACCTGCCTCGCTCACCTTTAAATTTAAACAAGGAGAAATTCTGAAAGAGAACTAAGGAGTCACGGAATTTAACAAGTAATTCATTGTTTAAAATAAAAACACAAACTGGAAGAGCATCTAAGTCATTTTAGAACCTTCTACATAAAATCCTTTAGGATAAAATGTAAAGATTATAACTTTCTAAGGGTTTTGGGGCTGGAACTATGTATTTAATACCCAAGAAGTCAATTTTTAATTATATATAAAAAAATTATGAAATCCAATCTTAGATACAGTTCCTTTAAAGCTATGAGTTAGTTTGTTGAGATTAGACAGTATTATTTATGCCAAATAAGCATAAAAATAAGTTGTTAAAATATAAAGTTTAAAAAGTATTCATTTGTGTTATGAAACTCACCTTGGAATTTTAAAGTTTATGTCACTGGCACAAAATCTCTGGCAGACTTTACCAAAATGGCCCAAAATCTAGGACTGGGCTAGATAAATGTGGAGAGACCCCAAACTCAAAGGTTGGTCACCAGGTAATAACTCATATAGGTACAGTAACCTTCAAAATTAAGGTACAGATGGATTTGATGACAAGTTTTTTGAAGTATGGAAGAAGCTAAGTTCATTTATTTATCTATTTATTTATTTGTTTGTTTGTTTTTTTACGGCCCTTACCTTCCATCTTGGAATCAATACTGTATATTGGTTCCAAAGCAGAAGAGTGATAAGGGCTAGGCAATGGGGGTCAAGTGACTTGCCTAAGGTCACACAGCTGGGAAGTGTCTGAGGCCACATTTGAACCTAAGACCTCCCATCTCTAGGCCTGGCTCTCAATCCACTGAGCGGTACAAAGCTGCCCCCAAAGAAGCAAAGTTTAAATAGAGCATTAAGCAAAAAATATCTTTCCTCTTCAGTGAAATAAATCCAAAGTTTGTTACAAGGACTACTTTAAAAGTCATAATAATATGCCAAAAGGTGACAGGGTTCTAAAATCAGAAAAAAGATATACATATACTTCTAAAATATACAAAATGAGAGATAGGTAGTTCTTAATAAGTGCTTGTGGATTCAGTTGTTTTTTAATTAACTAAGTTAATGAGATATATTCACACCTTTTCATTACAGTCTAAAAATAACGATTCAAAGACATCAGCATCAATTGAGAGATACTGAAGAAGATATTTTTAAAGTTTTAAGACTTTTAAGTATAAAAAAGTCATAGGTTGCAAATGGTGGGGAAAGTCTGCCTTAGATTTCTTCATTGACAAATGTTAATCAAATGCAGAGTGATAAGTTAAGAATAAACTGACTGAACCTCTGGGGTTTTTCTAGAAGAAGGATGCCAGGCAGATATTCTACTCAGTTCTCAGTTCACCACTTGATATTTTCCACACCCATGACTTATTCATTTAAGAAGGGGATTTCTTAAGTCCAGTTGAAGCTAACAAAACTTTCATTTTAATAACAGCCTCTTATTTTTAAATTAGAATGGACAGCACATTAATTTTTTAATGGAGTCATTAAAAAAAAAACCCTGCAAGAAATGATATGATTTAAGAATGAAAGGCAGATGTTTTCTTATCTCTATATACTCTACTTTAAAAAACTCTTTTCTAAAAAAATCTCTTCCTAAAACTCTGGCAAAATAAATGTTCACCACTAATTTTTTTTCTTTAAATGGTTAGAGTTATTTTCCTTAAATTAGATAATTAGGAAGCAAATTACCTGAACTCTAAATTTCCATGTAGTTCCAACAGGAACACCCGGTATAGGTCCATAGTGGTTAGAAGGAACCAGTGTACACTGGGTAGTTCGACCAACACAGGCCATTCCCTTTATTGTCACAAGAAATAAATTCATTATTAGAACAAACCATTGTGCTAGATTAGTCCCCAAAACAAAACTTTTATCATTAATCATAAAATATGAAGAATAAAACTTTCACATCCATACATTAAAAAAGATTAAAGTTTGGTCATGATCCTTTTTTAAATTGTATCTACAATTCACTATTTCTAAATGCACAAATGACTATTTAGATTATTAAATTATCAGCAGCTAATATCAGCATAATTTTAGAAGTACAAAAAAATATTTTTCTCTTTTACCTTCCCCCAGTCTCTATGGCTTTCAGTACTAGCAGATGGCATCTTTGCTTTCTTTTTGCTCTGTTTGAGTTTTTCACCAGCTTTTACAACTTCACTTGAATCAATTTTACAGGAAGGACAATACCTTAAAAAAAAAAAAGAGCAGGGGTGGAACTGTAGAAAATTTACATATTTGGCATTATTACAAATTTTAACTTATTCCTTTAAAATCTTCATATTTACGTCAGACTAATAAAAACATTCCATTAGAATAATTCAAAATCCTTAAGAAAAGGGCCATGACTAAAATGTCACGAACCTTCATAAAACTCCTACCTTACAGATTTTTTTTTAAACTCTTACCTTCGGCCTTAGAACCAATACTATGCATTGGTCCCAAGGCAGAAGAGTGGTAAGGGCTAGGCAGAGGGAGTTACATGACTTGCCCAGAATCATACTGCCAGAAAGAGTCTAAGGCCGTATTTGAATCCAGGACCTCCTGTTTCTCAGCCTGACTCTCAGTCCCCTGAGCCACTTTGCTGTCAGACATTATCGTTATAGTTTTATCAGAAATGAGTCATCTGTAGAAAGTAATCTGACAGAACTGAAAGGGATCTATCAAAAGTTGACTAGCATAAGCTTAATAAGGATTAATACTTGTAATGACATCCTGAAGATGAGAATGTACAAAAGACTGAGTTAATGAGGATGAGTCCAAAGTTCTTCCTAAGAACCTATAAACTAAGTTTCTAACATTATAATTTCTAGGAACTTGAGGAAAGACAGAAGATTCACATAACTCCTAATAGTCCAAAATTAAGTAAAATATTTATTCAAAAGGTGTTTACTAAATATCTATCATATGTAAGCAAATCAATAAAGCATTTCTGGTAGGTAGGTCTATTCCTGAGAAATATCCTATAAAACTAAGACTTTTTTAGTGCTATTTATTGTAATGGGATTTTACCTACTAGAATAGCTTCTGGTGGAAACTTTTTAAGTTTGAAAAATTCTATACTTCAGGCAATCCAGCTTTGTTTACTGTTGGAGAAAATCAGCCAACTATATACTATCAAAGCCCTCTTCCCTAGGGCTAAAATAATTGGGTTTCTGAATCCTTTTTCCTAGAAGTGCTGAGTAGAGCTGTCAGTTTTATAAGATTGGAGGTTTGAAGGCTTCCATATAATAATACTATTTCTTAGACTGGAGTCTGTATCCTTAGGGAGGATATTAGGGAAGTTTGAGGGAATCACAAAAACTAGTCATTAACTTCAAATTGTTTAATACTACAAGCTAACTAAAGAGGCAAAACAGAGAATGTTTTGGGATCTCTTGTCCTTAATAAGAGGATAATTAACAAGAATAAATCTGTCTGGAATAAGGAATAGCACCATGATGAGTACTTGAGACAGGCCTAAGATGTTATCTTTGATAGAATGGGATCATATGGTTACAGTTCTAGAAGGGTCCTAAGAAGTCATCTAGTCCAGTCCCCTCATTTTACAGATGAAGAGATGGAGATGGAAGACCAGAGCAATGAATTGCCTAGCCCAAAGTAACTCAAGGTAACAAGCAGCACAGAATTGACCCAAGATCCTATAGCTAGAAATGCAGATCCTTTCTACTGTGCTAAGCTGGGCCTGATGCTTCATTACTTTAAGGGAGTAATAGTGTGCAAATAATTTCAAATGATCACATTCCAAAGCATCTGAAGAATCACAGGCTACAAAAGAATGGTGAGTAGTCTCAATTGGGGGGGTGGGGGGAAAGGAAGGTCTTCAGTATAAATATTTCTCTGTCCACTTTAGTTGTTGAATTTAGCACATATTATTTGTGTGGTCCAATTTTAAATGCTGTAAGCTTAAGGGTTTACAATGAACAATTTATGATTATTGAAATTACTATTTGTCCTAGATTTTATAAGGAATCATCAATGGAATACATACAGTACAACAGAATGGTATCAAATGATGTGCACTTGACCTGAAAAAGCTATTTTTAGTGTTGAAAACATGATCAGTTTAAATTTACCCAACTTCATCTCATTGAAAAACTTCAGCTAAAAATTATTAAAAATCCAGACAGTGATGAAAATGATCATTCAATCATTTACTACATTTATCAGCATAGTATATGTCAAGTGACTCTTTGACCCTATGTAAACAAGTGGCCATGGGCACTATCTGACGTGAATATTTTCTAAAAGGGCAGAAATAATGACATTGAGGACTCTTCAACACCTGTCATTTCAAGACGATACCACAATCCTGACAAAAATATTTCTCTCAAAGAAAGAATAGAAATTAATGTAAAGATCACATAACATTGATGAGAATTAACAAAAGGAGCATCATCTACCTGCTGAAATGAAGAAAAAAAATGTTGAGCAATCAAAAGACATAAAAATGACAGAGGTTCTTCATTTTCCCCTGGTAGAAGTCATCTTTTCTAACATTTCAAAAACAGAAAATAGTCTCTTGAGGATACTCTGACAAATACAAATTAATAAAAAAGATTTATACCATAATCCTTTTTTGCAATCAGTGAGAAAAGCTTGAGGTTCCTAAGACATTGTATCACATTTATTTGTTTATGCATTTAAAAAATATAAGTCATATGTCATTTTTACTGAATGTGGATGAGCAAGGCCTATTTTTTTTTTTGCTGTCCTAACATAAAGTATGTCAATTTCTAGCAGTTACACACACATACACACACACACACATATAATGTAAATGTATAAATATGTATATATAAATATATATGAATATAAATGTATAAATGTATATAATGTGAATATATAATGTAAACCTTGAAATTTCTCAGACTTGTGAATGTTAAAAATTTCCCCATCAGGGAATTCTCAATTGGAACAATTCCCTACTGGGAGCATTCCCCATTTTGACTGTGAGAACTCACCAGGATCAGAAATAGGAGGACCTCTACTCCACCTGTACGAGAAAACTCCTTGTTAAACAATGAAAGTACTTAGACCCATACTTATAATGAGGCAAGGAGTTCTTTGAGCCATGCCTGTTTTTAGAATTGAAACAATGGGATGCTAAGTACCTATAAAGGTCTGGCAACTTGTAAACTTGCCAGGAGCAAAGAGGTGAAAACTTATTCAGAGGTTTTCTCTTGAGGGGATTAGTTGACTCAGCTGTGTTTTCTCTGGTTCAAACTTACTAAAGGGATTAGTCAACCCAGCAGTGTTTTTAGAATGGGTTGTCCTTTGGAAAACATCTACTGTGATTGCTAGATGTAAGGACTTTGGGGAGGTGACATAGGAGAAAACCCCCTATATAAGAAAAAGCAGAATCGCTTGAGGAGATCCTTTTGGAGAAATCTTGGATGAGGATCTCTTGGGAAGAATCTCTTAAGAGAGGCTCTGGAGAAGGGAAGCTCTTGGAGGACAATCTCTAAGGAGCTCTCACTGGAGCTCCTCTGAGGGGACTCTGTCCCTCTGGAGGCTCTGGAGAGAGGCCCTTTGAAACAGTTTCTGGCTGGAAGGCTCTTTGAGGAGGACTCTGGCTGGAACTCTCTCTGATGAAGTCAGCTGAGATGGAGCTGGCCTGGTGTCCCTAGAATCCTTGCTTAGACAGACCTTGTGGTGAGTGATAAAAGACTGACTTTGTTTTCTAAAACAAACTTATTTAACTAATCCAGAAGAATGGTAACTTTTTCAGAGCAGAGACAGGTTTTTTTTTCCTCCCTTTATTATCCTAGGTTTTAGCACACTGTTTTAACAGAAAGTAGATGCTTAATAAAAATTCACTGACATGAATGGATTTAACCTCAGCACATCATTCATTTTCTTCCAAATGTTTTTCTCTTCTTGGTTTGAGGCTTATTTGCTTCAAACATTAGACCTAGGGTATGATTAATGAACAAGCCTTCATTGTGTGCCTATGCTATAATGTGTTGAGTACTAATGATATAAAGAAACGATGAAAGTTCCAGCCCTTGAGGGGCTTATGTTCCAAGGAGAAAACACGAACATACATGAAGGGGAACCCCACTCCCTGTTCGAACCTCCATTTAAGTAGATGAAGTCACTTATTGGATCTGAACACTTCTCTTGTTCTGACCAAGTCAAAAAGGGCAACAGAATGCATTGGCTGGACAAAAACTAGTCCAAAGCTTTAAATAGACAAGCCCAGGAATAGCTAGCAGGGTGAAAAGGTAGAACTGTTGAAGAGAAAGCCAGCCATCAGGGATAAAAAGCTGGTTCTTATCATCTGAATTTAGGGAACGGTGTTTTCCCCTAGGGGAATCACAGTTGTAAATACATTCTTCCTACACCAATGTTCTGTCATCTGTGATTGCATATATATAATATGTAAATAACTGCAATATACACAAAATAAATACAAGATAGGTTTTGGGAAGGAGAAAATTCTAATTATGTGAGACAGCTAATGCAAAGGCTTTGAGACAAGAATATCCTGTACACAGAAAATCAATGACTATCGTTCTTCAATCTTATTCTATTTCTACCTGTGCCTTGGCCTTAGCTTCTCATGGGGGAGGGGAGTAGTTTTATTGATTTTCTTTTTTACATCATAGTCTTTGTAGAATATTACTCCATTAACAATTCATTCCCACACCCCCTGCTCTAAAATCTTCCTTATATAAAAGAAAAACAGTTATAGAGAACCAATGTATACTCTGACTACTAATAGTATATGAAATAAACACCCATAGTCCTCCAACTGTCTAGCAAAAGGAGCAATATTTGGCCTCATCTTGTCATTATTATCTCCATTTTTCAGTGCGACGGCCCCCCTTCCCCTGGAATGACTCATTTTTCTTTTGTAACCTACCTTTTGGAAATGTGCTAGCTAATTATACAGTGTTTAAGGAACAAGAAAAATAAGTGTATGAAGATGAAAAGGACTAGTAGGGTGGGACAACAGGTTTCATCAAGCTGTGTGTTTATTACCACATATTTTTGGGGCTCTCTCTCTTAAAAATATCTAGGAATTTCATCATGAACAATATTTGGATATCTACATGAAGATTTCATTACACAATTAAGAGAAGGATTCAGAACTGAAGGGTCCTTAGAAAACACTTTGTTGAATCCTCTTTATGAAGATGTGGAAACTGAAGTTCAGAAAGAAGACAAGCATATTAAAAGAATTGATGCAATTTTCAAAAACATTCATCCTAAATTTTGGAAAAATGGTATATACATATGTGTTTCTGTATGTATCTATAGATACACATAAATACACAGAGATATACCATATAGCTAATTAGTAATGAATAAAAGACATTAAATAATCATTAACTATTTGCATAAAACAGAATTATTTGAATAACTTTTAGAAATCAATTTTATTTTGAAATTCTAATGATATATTCCTTTTGTCCTATTCTTTTCTATCCATAAAAATGTTTGCATATTTACCAGTCTTCATCTTCTGGAATCTTGCTCAGAGGAGGATTCAGACAATAGATATGAAAGGCCATATTACATTCATCACAGAGAAGCTGCATATGTGCATCTTGTTTGCCTCCACATAAACAACAGGAGCAAAAGCGGCATTCTTTATCTGGGTCTGCATTACAGTGTTTACATTCAGGGCCACTCTTTCCTGTTATGAAAGAAAAATCATTGCAAGTTTAGTCTTAGAAATATAATTCTGACAGTAAATATTTATGTATGATATATAGAAAAAGTCTGAAAAAGAAAAAGTTGAATTTAAATATTGCCATAAGATGATAACAGAAAAGGTAATGTATTATATATTAATTCATCTTTGTGCCTTTTCTACCTTAGCAATAATATATTGGTTAAACCTGGAAGGAATAATATATAAGAGTGATTTTAAACTTTAAAATATTTCATGAGATTTGGTACAAAAACAAACGGAGATTATATGTTACACGATAACTACAGTGATTATGATGTTCAAGACACATGTGGCACAAACAACTCCAAGAAAAAGTACCTCTCTTCAAATAGTTCTCCTTGGACATAAATAACAATAGCTTATGATTCAAAATAGCAAATTGAGTGGTCCAGATAATAAATGAAGTATACATGCTTCAAAATAACAATCTCAATGGAAATTTTACAGCACTGTATAAAAGCAGATACTTTCACATGGCTGCAAAAAAAGCCATGTAGCAATGGTTTAAACAATACTCTTCTAAACATTTTTATTTCTCACAAATAATTCATTACCATCATTTCAAATTGTATCAACAACTAAAATGCTACCAAATGCCTTTGCAAATATAAAGTCTTGCTTAGATGCATATTAAACAATCACTGCCCACAAAATAAAATTTAGATAGCTAGAAAAATCAATTTCCTCTACCCAATATCATTTTAAAATTACATCCTTAGGAGGACAATTCTGTAACATACTTTTCTCATGACTGAAATAATCTGTATTCTTAAATCAAGTGAAACTCTAAAACTAATAAAATGCTATTTTGATTTTCTTATACAAGAAAAATCCACAAGATTATTGGAGTTCTTACAGATAGCAAAATCTGCATTTTCTTCTAGGATGCTTTACTGATTTATTTGGATTTTTAAACAATTTTAACTTCCAAAATTTAAGTTGTCTTGCATACATTAGAACATATTTAACTAATAATCATTAATTAAGTGTCTACTATAGGTCAGACACAGTGCTAAGCTGGGGTGAGAAAGATAAAAAATGAAATGCCTCTTGCACTGAAAAAGACTACTTTCTATTGAAGGGGATATGTACATAAATAAATATATGCAAAGTAAATACAATATAAATTTTTGTTGGTGGAAGGAATTACTAGCTGGGGGAGGGGGCCTATGTCAGGAAAGGCTCCATTAAGAAGATGGCAACTGAACAGAGTTGTGAAGGAAGTAAAAGATTTTAAGAGGCTTCTGAAATGGGGCAAAGCATTTTGTAGATTTGGAGTTCACTGTTTCACATACAATTTTCTTTTTTACATCAAAATGCTCATGTTTGTTAATGAATATCAATTTCAAAATAAAAATGAAAAGTCTTATATTTTAGACAAATTGATACACTGCCTAAAAGGAAATATCTACCCTATTGCTAATTGAGGTACTTGTGAAAAATACACTAAATATAGTAATGGATCTGCATAGCTCATTTGAAGACTACAGACAAGTAGGAACAGTGGATAGAATTGGGTAACTTATTCTCTGAAGGTGGGTCCCACCCCATTTCTTCCTTAGGGTAAAAGAGTCTTTGCCTCCTCCTACTTGTTTGACCACAGGCTTAATGGTTAAATCCTATGGTGAGCTTGAAGATATGTTATGTGTTAACTATTTCTCTATGCTTTAAATTACTGCAGAGAGAGAACTTCCGGTCAAGATGGCGGCTTAGAGAAAGCTAAAGTTCAGATCTCCAGAAACCCTTCCCTACCAAACTCAAACTATATGCTCCTAAGGCACCGAAATTCAAAACGAACAGCATAGACCCCAGGAATCCTCCTCCTGGACCTGGACCTGGATCAAAAGGTACGCCCTCCCCAAAAGACAGAACCCGAGATCACTTGGACCTAAGGGGTAGGCAGAAGGAAGGTCCCAGGACCCATCCCCCCAACCCAGAGCTCTGAGTCCGAGGCAGCAGAGGGAACCTCAGAGCCTCAGGGCCGGCTATCCTGAAGGCCTCTTCCTGAAAACAACCTGACCCAGTCGAGAAGGCACCCAGACAGCAGGAAAACGGGAGAGACAGGAGGAGCCTGTAGCCCCCTGACCAGATCCTTCCATCTGAGTCTCATGGAAGGTCCCTGCCTCAGGGCATACTCAGTCTGAGGTTAATCCTATCACCAGCCCTCAGAGCTCCAGGAAGCCATGGCCCCTCCCACCTCAGAGAGCAGGGTCATCTGAAACAACAGTAACCCTCAGGGCTGGCAAAAGGGCCTCTGGAGCCGGCTACTCCGAAGGCCACATCCTGAAAACAACCTGACCCACTCTCGGGGGCACCCAGATAGCAGGGAAACAAAGAGAGACTGGGGGAGCCTGCAGCCCCCTGGCTGGATCCTTCCATCTGAGTCTCAGGGAAGGTCCCTGCCTCAAAGCATACTCAGTTCAACCCAGAGAAAGTTAATCTTATCAGGAGCCCTCAGAGCTCCGGGAAGCCGTGGCCCCTCCCCCCTCAGAGTGCTGGCTCTCCTGGTCCGCTAAAGCACAGAAACAAACACCCCGCAGAAAGGGAAAGGCAGGCTCAGAGCGTGGAAGTGGGGCAGCGGAGAATCATCGGGAGGGAACGGAGAAGGGCAGCAACATGGAAACACCAGCAATTCCTGGCTTCCCCGGGAAGACAGAACAACAACTGCATAGAACAGACAATCTGCCTAGGGCTAAAACCTCTGAACAACAGACAGAGATAAGAAAAGCTAGTCCTCCCCACTCAGATAGAGATGGCAAAGTCCACAGAAGCACAAAAGCCTCAAAACACCAAGAAAAACAAGAAGGGGGCGACTTTGGACACATTTTATGGTGCAAAAATGCAAAATACAGAGGAGATAGAAGAGGAAACACAAGCAAATGCTCCGAAACCTTCCAAAGGAAATGGAAACTCTCCACAAACCCATGAAGAATGTGAATTGGAAAGGATCAAAAAGATGGAAGCCTTCTGGGAAGAAAAGTGGGAAATAATGCAAAAGAAATTCACGCATCTACAAAACCAGTTTGACCAAAGTAAAAAGGAAAACCAGGCTGTAAAAGTCAGAATCAGGCAACTCAAAGAAAAAGAGCAAGAATTAATAAAGCAAAGCCAAAAGACCAAGAAATTAGAAGAGAATATAAAATATCTCACGGACAAGGTGACAGACTTGGAAAATAGAGGAAGAAGAGATAATTTAAGAGTAATTGGACTTCCAGAAAAGCCAGAAATAAACAGCAAACTCGACATCGTAATACAAGATATAATCAAAGAAAATTGCCCAGAGATTCTAGAACAAGGGGGCAATACAGCCACTGACAGAGCTCACAGAACACCCTCTACACTAAATCCCCAAAAGACAACTCCCAGGAATGTAATTGCCAAATTCCAAAGCTTTCAAACAAAAGAAAAAATCCTACAAGAAGCCAGAAAACGACAATTTAGATATAAAGGAATGCCAATCAGGGTCACACAAGACCTTGCAAGTTCCACTCTAAATGACCGTAAGGCAGGGAACATGATTTTCAGAAAGGCAAGAGAGCTGGGTCTTCAACCAAGAATCAGCTATCCAGCAAAACTAACTATATACTTCCAAGGGAAAGTATGGGCACTCAACAAAATAGAAGATTTCCAAGTTTTTGCAAAGAAAAGACCAGAGCTCTGTGGAAAGGTCGATATCGAAAAACAAATAGCATGGAATATCTGAAAAGGTAAATGTGAAGGAAAGGGAAAAGGAGAAAAATGTTATCTTTTTCTTTTACTCAAACTCTCTTCTATAACTACTACATTTATATCAATCTATGTATACTAACATGTGGGGAAAATGTAATGTGTAAATAGGGGGAAAAGAAAGACCAAATAGAATAATCTTTCTCACAAAAAGATTCACACGGGAAGGGGAGGGGAAGAAAACTCCTATAAGAAGGAGAGGAAGAGGGTTTTTACTTAAACCTTACTCTCAGGGAAATCAACTCTAAGAGGGAAGAACATCCAGATCCATTGAGATCTTGAATTCTATCTTACCTAACAAGGGAAGTAAGAAGGGAAAACCAAGGAGGATGGGGGGAGGGAACACAAAAGAGGGAAGGAAGAAGAGGGGGGGAGGGAAAAAAAGGGAGGGACTAGAAAGGGAAACATATCAAGGGAGGGGACAAGGGGGATGATTTAAATTAAATCACTGGACTAAAAGGTAGAGCTGAAGAAGAAAGGTTAGAATTAGGGAAGGATATCAAAATGGCAGGGAGTCCACTAGTGACAGTCATAACTTTGAACGTGAATGGGATGAACTCAACAATAAAACAAAAGATCAAGGATATCCAGGGAAATAATGAAAAAAAAAACACCAATGATGGGGGCCTTGCAGTCCCAGACCTTAAACTATATTACAAAGCAGCAGTCATCAAAACAATTTGGTACTGGATAAGAGACAGAAAGGAGGATCAGTGGAATAGACTGGGGGCAAGCAACCTCAGCAAGACAGTATGTGACAAACCCAAAGATCCCAGCTTTTGGGACAAAAATCCACTATTTCATAAAAACTGCTGGGAAAATTGGAGGACAGTGTGGGAAAGATTAGGTTTAGATCAACACCTCACACCCTACACCAAGATAAATTCAAAATGGGTGAATGACTTGAACATAAAGAAGGAAACTATAAGAAAATTGGGCAAACATAGAATAGTATACATGTCAGACCTTTGGGAAGGGAAAGACTTTAAAACCAAGCAAGAATTAGAAAGAGTTACAAAATGCAAAATAAATAATCTGGAATACATCATATTAAAAAGTTTTTGTACAAACAAAACCAACGTAACCAAAATCAGAAGGGTAGCAACAAATTGGGAAACAATCTTCATAAAAACCTCTGACAAAGGTTTAATTACTCAAATTTACAAAGAACTAAATCAATTGTACAAAAAATCAAGCCATTCTCCAATTGACAAATGGGCAAAGGACATGAACAGGCAGTTCTCAGCCAAAGAAATCAAAACTATTAATAAGCACATGAAGAAGTGCTCTACGTCTCTTATAATCAGAGAGATGCAAATCAAAACAACTCTGAGGTATCACCTCACACTTAGCAGATTGGCTAACATGATAGCTATGGAAAGTAATGAATGCTGGAGGGGATGTGGCAAAGTGGGGACACTAATTCATTGCTGGTGGAGTTGTGAATTGATCCAGCCATTCTGGAGGGCAATTTGGAACTATGCCCAAAGGGTGATAAAAGACTGTCTGCCCTTTGATCCAACCATAGCACTGCTGGGTTTGTACCCCAAAGAGATAATAAGGAAAAAGACTTGTACAAGAATATTCATAGCTGCACTCTTTGTGGTTTCCAAAAATTGGAAAACAAGGGGATGCCCATCAATTGGGGAATGGCTGAATGAACTGTGGTATCTGTTGGTGATGGAATACTATTGTGCTAAAAGGAATAATAAAGTAGAGGAATTCCATGGAGACTGGAACAACCTCCAGGAAGTGATGCAGAGTGAAAGGAGCAGAACCAGGAAAACATTGTACACAGAGACTGATACACTGTGGTACAATCGAAGGTGATGGACTTCTCCATTGGTGTCAATGCAACGTCCCTGAACAATCTGCAGGGATCTAAAAAATACTATCCACAAGCAGAGGACAAACTGTGGGAGTAAAAACACCGACGAAAAGCAACTGCTTGACTACAGGGGCTGAGAGGAAATGACTGTGGAGAGACTCTAAATGAACACTCTAATGCAAATACCAACAACAGGGAAATGGGTTTGAGTCAAGAACACATGTGATAACCAGTGGAATCGTGCGTCGGCTATGGGAGAGGGAAAGGTGGGGGGGGGGGAGAGGAAAAGAAAATGTTCTTTGTTTCCAGTGAATAATGTTTGGAAATGACCAAATAAAATAATGTTTAAAATTTAAAAAAAAATTACTACATAGAATAAAGTGTTCATAAAATAAATGGAAGAAAACTTTCAAATAAAAAACAAAGAAGGGGTAAGCTGGGTAGCTCAGTGGATTGAGAGCCAGGCCTAGGGAGGGGAGGTCCTAGGTTCAAATATGGCCTCAGACACTTCCCAGTTGTGTGACTCTGGGCAAGTCACTTGACTAGCCCTTACCACTCTTCTGCCTTGGAGCCAATATTGGCTCCAAGACAGAAGGTAAGGGTTAAAAAACAAAAACAAAGAAGTCAAAATATATGAAGAAATTGAAGGGAATCCTGACTTCATGTCAGGAGGCTAATAGGATATTAAATAGAAAGAATTCTGGAAGAACATGGAACAGTCTGGGCTAAGTAACAGATTAAAAGAAAGCAGAGCTTGATTCTGAACATCATGGAACTGTTGCTGCTCTAAGGAATGAAGATGTGATTATGTGGATATTGACAGGTACTAATTATCCACCATATATCTTTATAGGAAAATAAACAGAGGTGATCACCAACTTGGAAAAGTACTGATATATCTCAACCAGTACTTGGAAAAGTACTGATATATCTCTTTGTCAATGTGAAATTAAAGACAGGTCTTTTGTCTTCCTGAGAATATTTAGGATATGATGGAGAATCCTTCAGTTTGTCAAACCTGGTCTCTGATCCTCCAATTCTAATGATGCATGACATTGAAACTTTCGTAACATATCAAATTGGATAATAAAGATTATAAAATAAATAACTGAAAAACTAGTATAAGTAAAAATGAAGCAAAAATAAAGATTTATAAAAATATAGGAGGAAGAAATCTAATAACAAAACCAAACAATGGAAAAGTCTGTGAAAGATGTAAATTAAAACATCAATGAGCATGGTACAGTAGAAAGGGTGCTAGACTTAGATTCAAGGGACCAGAATCTGAGATCTTCCTTTGTGTGATGCTGGACAAAACATTTAAAGCTCAGTTTCATTTTTTTTATCTGTAGCAAAGGAGCAGTAAGATTTATAGTATCTAACTCATGGGTCATTGTGGAACCAAACGGATAAAAAATTTCATAAATATTAAAAGGCTATAGAAATTTAACTATAATTGTTATCTTTTTCTTCTAATATTTTTAGTGGGATTCAAATAGTACCTAAGACAAGTCACTAGCCTACTATTATTATTTTTAATATTTAATGTTCAAAGGAGTATTGAACAGATGGATAAAACAAATAATTTTGCAGTTGAATTAAAGTATTACAATATAAGTTCATTCTCTTTAGGCCTGCTGAGATCATCCTCGTGTGTGAAGGATATATACCCTCCACCTCTGCTCTGACAAATATGATGCCATTCTCCATCGATTGTCTGATTGTCTGAATGAGAATGAACGTGAACAGTGGTACTGGAGGTAGAGAGCCAGGAGGGTATATGAAGGAGTTAAGGAGGAGGAAGCCTTGCTCTATTTTTTTTTAACTTCTGTGGGGTACTAGCCAGGAACAGGACATGAGCAGCCACATGGAAAAGTTAGATTAGGGTTTTCTCTGTTTCTCTCTCATTTTCCCTCCCTTTCTCATATCTATCTATAATCATAATAAATTCATTAAGCCAAGGGAACAACTCCTATTTTGAATGAAATACTTGGTTAGTTGTTGTCCAAAATGATATCATCATGTTGCAGTCAATGTATAGTGTGTTTAACTGTGATTGATCAAATCAGTATGAACTTGGAAAGCTCTAACATAGATCAGGAAACAATAGCCCTTGTATACTTTTGGGACAGAGCTTTCTCTAAATGTGCATATCTCCTGTTTTTCTTGAGCTACTGCAATTCTACTTTGCTAACAGATTACAGCACCTTATTGGATGTGGGCACGTTGCACAGGATGGTCCTATGCCATTGTTTTCCATGCCTCACAACTGATAGTGAAGTTCTTCGTAGAGGCTGAAAGTATCCTTGTATCACATCTTATCTCAGTGTGAGCTGCTGCCTTGTGTGAGTTCTCCATAAAGTAGTCTTTTAGACAAATGTATGTTTGGCATTTGAACAACTGCTTCCAGTGAGATGATCCTATGTCCTGGGTTGCCTGTGTGTAGGGTTGTGACTACAGCTCCCAGGGTATCCACACTTGCTGCTTTGTCACTTCCCTGTTGCCATGGAACTTTTGGGTAGGAGGAAAATACTGAAATAATGAGAGAGCAAAATTGTAATATGGTATGGGTGACATCTTTTGACTTGTGCACAAATTAGATTTAGTTAGGCAGAGTCAAAGTTGTTTACCTCATTCTCATTTCCAGAAATAAAAGTAATTGAAAAACAAAAGTCAAGATAACTGGTAATGGCTTAGGAGGCAGTGGATGACCATGGGATATAAGACTAACCAAGCTCTCAGCACCCTACAATGCCAACTTCTGTCTCCTTCATGGCTGATGAAAAAAACTATTCTCATCTGCTCATTTTGACTGGGGAGCGGGTGGAGTGGAGAGTCTTCACATGCTTGGGGTAAATATCCCTCTAACTCACCAACGTGTCTGAAGACCACCAGCCATCCTCAAACTGGTTTAGCCCACCTGCCAAGATGGTTTAACTATGGTACAGTCACTGCCCAAGCTATTGCTTCTTGGAGCCACAGGTGAGAGCTGAATGGCAAGTGGACACCTAAGAAGGAAGCCCTGCAAGGGCTCAGCAAGCCCTCATGCCAGAGGTTCTAGTCTTCCCTGAATACCCCATACACCCCACAGTGTATCCTTGATATAACTCTAGTAGCTAAGTAGGACAAGAGGGATATAACTATGATGTAATTATACTATGAACACCTTTCATTTCATCTAGCTTGGAGATGATGAGTATTAAGTATGATAAAATCTATTAAACATATTCTAAAGGTTTTATGAATCAATATTATTTCCATATGATTGTAGGCAATAGTTTTAGTCTGTGATAATGGTCTATTTGCAATTGAGTTTATAGGTTAATTCTAAAGGATAGAGGTCTATATTTGTAATTTGGAGGTTTATCATTTGTCAGTCCATGAAAAGATAGTGAATATCTAACTGCTAGGTTAAGTCTTGCTAAGTATTTACTATCTAAACTTTTGTAGTCTACAATATGTGTTCTGCCATTTCCCTGTATAAGCTACATTTTTCCATGAAGTCTGAGCTCCTTAAGGATAATCCTTCCGCAATAATAATATTAGGTAGTGTTTATGTAGTATTTTAGGGTTGGTAAAACATTTTACATATGTTAAATCATTTGATTTTCACCACTGCCCAGGGAAGTATATGTTGTTATCATCATTTTATAGATGAGGAAACTGAGACACAGAGAGGATTACATGAATTATCCAGAGAGTTACTGTCTGAGGCATGATTCCAATTCTGGCATTCCTAAGTCCAGGTCCTGTACTCAAACTGCTATACTTAGCTGCCTGTAATTTGTTAGCAGTGATCTAGTCCTGAACTGCCATTATAAGCCCTTTCATTTTCACAAAAAAAAAAAAATTGTGTAATGTAGCCATTTTTATGTAACAACCATTTGATATTTAATATTTTATTTAATATTTCTTAATATTATTAACTTAGCTAATGTAGTGTTCATGGAGGGCCTTTTGATTTTGGTTTAGGATCTTAAAAATTTAAAAGGCCCCATCCAGAAGTAAACCAATTGTGGTTAAGTAGATTATATTTATTATGAGCCTTTACTATTGCTTGGTCATGTGACATCTCTATTTGTTCCCAAAAATTTGTTTCTTGATCTATTTTTACATGTTCTAAGAATTTCTAACAATCCCATTCTTTCTTTTTTTATAAAGAAATGTCAATATTTCTTAGCTGGCTTAGGGTGATGAGTTTTGTATTTCATGAATATAGAATAGGTTTGATTAGGATATTTTACAAATCTATTTTTCTTATATTTTACATTTTCTAAGGGTTATACCAGTACTGGAAGATGTTAACTATTTGTCTTTGCTATTTGGCTTTGTATTCAGAATGTGAGAATCTTAATGTATTCAGTCAGTCTTCACCTTGATATTTTTATGCTTGCGAAAATGGCACATTTTACATGATTGTTATCATTAATATTATTGTTCTACTGGAAGACCAAGCATTAGATCCAATGAGTTAAGCAGCAAAAAAAGATCAAAGAGCAATTCTATTGAAAGGAGAAGAGTTCAGGCAGATCATTTATATGTCAATGGATTCACTGAAAAAGAGAAGCTGACTCCCCATTTCAAGGATAGAGTCTGATTCTACATTTCAGGGATAGAATTTAGATCAGTGGAATCTCAAAGATTTTAAAAAGAAGAAATAGCCATGAAGACAAAGAGAATTTTCATAAGCAATTGAGAAGAAACAAATTATCTATTAAGAGATATTAGTTCAAACTAGGATTATCCATTGAATATGAGAAATGACAGGAAAAGTAAATATCACATACTGGAAATGTTATATTAATAATGAATAAAAATATTGTATATTGAAAGTAGTATTTGAAATTGGACAGCATCCTAGGATAAACTATCTTATTGCTACTAAAGGAGAAAATTAATATACAATTCTCTAGAATGTTTTCAAGAATTTCTTCATAAAAATTTATGCTTTCATATGTAAATGGACCTTTAACCAGAACTTCACAAATAAAGGAAGCTAGATCTGGTTAGGATTTTTTATATGCAAATGAACTCTGTAATTCAATGAGGTAAAACCTTAGAAAACTAAAACTTTGTGTCACTAAAAAGGAATTCAATTAAAATAGTTACAGGAGATTATCAAAACCATAGTGGGATTATTAATAACTGTTGTTTCAATTTGATGGGGACATCACAATGACAAAAAATGTCATCACCACAAGAATATGAAGGCAAAAAATAGCTTGGATTCAATTAACAAATTAACAACCCTAAGAAAGAAGGGAAAATGGCAGCAACAAGCCCATATTGATTGGTTTGAAGGATCACTAATTAGCTTGGGAGGGGAATAAGAAAAGATGAAAAATGAAATATACTTAAATGAACAATAAACTTGAAGGGTATCAAATAAATAGTTAAGAAAATCAAGATAAGAAAAGAGCAGATAATTCCAATCTCAGCATTCCTATATCATAAAGGTGAGGTACTAAAATTAAAAGTATGGAAAAACTTACGAGGTGATAAGAGAAATTTTGGGACTATGGAAAGAACTATGTATGGGGTTTTATCTGTGTAACTAATTAATAACTGGGTTGAGATCACTTCTAATGCAATGGATTATTATCATGCCAAAAGAATTTATATATAGGAAGAAATTCAAAAATATATGAATAATATAGGAAAGCTTAGATGAAGTGATGAAGAGTAAAGAAAGTAGAACCAAAAGCATAATATCAATATACTTTATGATGAAAGCCAATCACACCAAAAATTCAATATTAACTATAAGGAAAGTATGTTCAAAGGGCCTCTAAGGGGGCAGCTGGATAGCATAATGGATTGAGAGCCAGGTCCTAGGTTCAAATTTGGCCTCAGATACTTCTTAGCTGTGTGATCCTGGGCAAGTCACTTAATCTCCATTGCCTAGCCTTTACTGCTTTTCTGCCTTAGAACCAATGCACAGTATTGATTCTAAGACAGAAGGTAAGGATTAAAAAATTTTTTTAAAAACAGGGTCTCTAAGAAACATGTATAATCACTTTGTATTTGTTAAATTCTATAGGTAATTTTGCTTTGTATTAACAAGTTTATGCAGAAATACATAATCATTTACAATGTTTTTTGTTAATTTTCTCTTTTCAAATTTTACATAAGTGAATACTTATCGATAAATGTTAAAAGTTACACAAGTTCTAAGAAAGTAAACAGAAAAAACATGATCATATCTGAGGACAGATATTTTTTATTTCTGGATCAAGGGTTAAAAAAATAGACTGGTTTCTGACTACATATAGAATATACATAACAAATGCATGTGTCTATGTGTATATAGACAATATCATATATAGATAATACAGACACTTAATTGTTTTTGGTATATACACACGTAATATATTCACATGTTTATCTATATACACACATACCCTGTCATAAAATTTAAATACATTCAATCAAGAAAACTTTATAATAAAAGGCAGAAACTGAGCACAAATGATATCTGAATTTGTTTTTTTAAATCTTTCAAGTTTTACACCAAATAGTTGATAACAGTGGTAGTACACTGCTTAAGAAAGTTCCCTATTACTCTATGATAAAATATGAACTTAGGTGTTTATAGCTCTTCACAACCTGGCTCCAACTGCCTACTGGTTGATGCTTATACACACTAAAACAACTCCTATCTCAGGATTAGGAATACACTCCCTCCTCATATCCTCTTATTTGCCTCTCTGTTTCTCTCAAGGCTCAGCTACTGCCACTTCTTATTAGGTTCTCCCAGTTGCTACTGCTTAAGCCAATTTACTTGCCTTTCCTTTGTGCATATTTTCTATTTTCTTAGACATTATATACTACTTATTCCATAGAATAGAATGTCCTTGTGGCCAGGGACCTTTGTGCTCTTTCTTTGTAGCTTCAGAATCTAGCACAGCATGCAGGCACTAAACAGGGATTGAATATATGCTTGCTGAATGACCTCATGTTTTTCTATATTTGATAGCTCTTGCCTGTCATTCACAGGTCAGTCATAAAGAATATCAGTAACCTTTACACCACTGCCCCAAAAGAAAAACATCATACTTGTATATGGTCCATCTGCAAATGAAAGTGGATGAGCTCCAGCTTTTTCAATCTTGTATACTTCATCTATAAACAGTATCTTGCAATCATTTATTGCATCTTCTGGTCCACTGTAAAATAAATAAAAACTTTTTACCAGAAAAACCCCAAGCACAAGAAAATTGTGAAGAACAAACAGAAACCACAAAACAAAAATCTGACATCAGTTTTGTTATATATAATGTTGACAAAGCAACTGCCATCGATTTATTTGGGAATATTAAATCATATTTTTGTATGTCAGTTATTTTGTAACATCACAAATATAGCTATCAGTTCAGTTTTCTAAAAAATATCAAGCAAATTTAATATAATGACTAATACTTTTAAAGAACAGCCTATATATATATATATATATATATATATATATATATATATATATATATATATATATATATAAAAATCCTGGACCTTCCCTCTTAGAATTAAAACTGTGTATTAATTTCAAGACAAAAGAATGTTAAGGGCTAAGCAATGGGGATTATGTGATTTGCCCGGGGTCACACAGCTACAAAGTATTTGAGGCCAAATTTGAACCCAGTACTTCCTTCTGTCTCTAGGCCTAGCTATCAAACTATTGAGCCAACTAGCTGTTTCCCAGCCAACATATTTCTAATCACAGCTGTAAAAAATGTCAGCCCTGCAACTTCTGATAAACATCAACTCCCCACCACTTTTTTTTGGAGAATGACTGATGTAACATGATATTCAATTACTCTGGTCAAAAACTGACAGAGGATTTGATGAAATTCAAACTATCAATTAAAAGACTTAATACAATTCTCATCCTCGGCTGCAATATTATATTGCTCTGTAATTGAATAGGGCCAGTTTTCAAAAATTATAATCCAATTTAAATAGTAAGCCCACTTTAATTGACTAAACAATAATGATTGACATTTTATTGTTAGTAGTAGTTGCGAGTTCATATAAGAAAAATGCTATTTTGATAGCATATAACTCCTTCATGCTAGTCTCACTTCTTAAATTCCCAAAATAGGCAGAGCATTTCCTTTGGGAAGCAAAACCAAAATTCAATTTTTATAAGTAGCTTTTGTCAGTTTCTTTGAACTTGTGTTAGCATAATATTGTTCTTTACTGAAATCAGTGTTTTTTTCCCTCTCATTTTTTTTCTAAAAAGAATTCGACAATTCTGTTACAAAGGTTAAGTTTTCTATTTTTGGTACTGATATAGCCAGTCCTAGTCTGCCCAGAGCTTCTCAGATCTGCTTCTCCAACCGCCATTTCAATCTTGGATGTTTAACCCATTTCTTAACATGTCCAAACCTGATTATCTTATCTTTCTTCCCCAAGATTTTCAGGTTTCTCCATTTCTGTCAGTTACCAGCATTCTTCTAGTCTTTCAAATTCACTATCCTCAGCATTATCCTTGACTCCTCTTTCTACTTCATCCTATATCTTCAGTCACTTGCAAAATCTCATGATTTCTAAATCTGAAATATCTCTACAAGAGTATACCTTTCTATTCACACAGCTATCACCTTGTTTAGAGCACTGATTACCTTATTTAAAGGATTGCCAAAGCCTCGCCTCTCTGCCTCAAATTTCTCACCATTCTAGCCTATCACATACAGACTGCCAAGTATAATCTAATCATTTTGTTTTCCTATTCAATAAAATATATATACTTCTGTTTAGCTTTTAAAACTCTCTGCAACCTGGTCCAGTCTATCTTTCTAGCCTCACAGGATATTACTCTTTACTACATATATTCTGTGATTCAAACAAACTGGCCGTTTCCCTGCTCCTACTGTAGGATACTCTTATCATCTCCTGTCTGTCCATGCATGTCCTATGACTTTACACTGATGTCTCATGCCTCGAATGTATTCCTTCATTTCCAGCTCACTGAATTCTTCTCTTTTTTGAAGATGAAGCACAAGTATTACCTTCTACCTGAAGTCATTCCTGATCTCCATAACTTCCTTTTCACCCAAATTACCTTGCATCTAATTACTTTGCATTTATTTTTATTTAGACACTTTTCTATTTATGCTGATGTGTTTTGTGTGTACTTGTCTCACTCATTAGAATGTAAATTTCTTGAGAACAGGGATTGTTTGATTCTTTATACTTGTATGACACCAACAGGGTATCCTAAAAATATGGTTCACTGGCTAGAAACCTAGGCCTAAGATAGGAAAGACTCATGTGAGTTTAAATCTGTCCTCAGACAACAGCTTTGTGACTCTGGTAAATCACTTAATCCTATTTGCCTCAGTTTCCTTATCTATAAAACAAGCTAGAAAAGGAAATGACAAACCATTACAGCATCTCTGCCAAGAAAACCCCAAATGGAGTCAGAGTCATACATTACTTAACTGAATGAAAATGACAGCACTTGTATCCCAAGGTCTATAACAGTACCTAGTCCGTGGCAGGCACTCTCATTTAACCCTTCTCTTCCTCTAATTTTTTTCTCTTATAAGAGCTTTCAAGTACTCTATGTTCAAGGCATACGAATGTATAATTCTTCCTTAAACCTGTTTCTTTGCCTTTCTCAGTTTTCCAACAGAGGGGGGCCTTCAACAAAGGAGCAAGGTCTGGTTGGCTTTTTACAATACTGTAAAGGCTTTGAGTATACCCCACAACTGACTGAACCTCCTTTTTGAGGCCCTGCTTGGCTATGCATACAGAGGCTCATCACCAAGACTGGACATATGGTGACAAATTCTTTTAGCCATTCTAACTCATTTAACAATACAGAAACACTACGTAATTTTAACTTGACAAATTGCTTACCTTGTGCACATATTATACACTATCGTAACTTCTCAATTTGTCTCTTAAAATTTTTGGTCAACAACTCTGCTGCCAAGATCTCTTTTAAACTCTATCTAAAATAGTCAAATTAAATACTTTGTTTAGAAAAGGAGTGTTTTAATTGCTATTGGGCTAAATCTCTGCCTAGATTTCCTTGAGAATGAAGTCTTCATGTCCTACTTCTAAAAGATAGAAAAAAAAACATTTTATTTTCAAATAAATACAACTGGTTATATAAAATTTCATAATATCTTACACTAACAATATTTTTATCATGGGATATTTCTTGAATGGATTTTGTTACCTTTTACATTTTTATTTCAATATGTGCTAATGATACACATTACTAATGGCTTTTAGAGTAATTTTAATCTATATGAACATTTCTGGAAGAATGACAAATGTCTTAAATATTTTTGGAATAGTACATTTTTTAACATACCCAAAATTATTTAAAATGCTAAATAAATGGATCTTTTAAAAGCCTTAAAAAAACTTCCTGATTTGTCAATAAGCACTTACTTTTTTGGCTTTTGGCTTTTTTCTTTCTTCCTTAAATATCTAACATAATGCTAAGTAATTAGCAGGCTTATGAAAAAAGTATTTGGATATGGATGGAGAACATCTAACTATGGATAATTAAAGCTTGATGTCTTATCTGCCAAATGGGCTTTAAATAGTGAAAGAAGGTTTTAGAAAACTTCATGTCAATATTCAAAGAACTATAAAAGACAGAGTAATTACAAAGCAAAAAGTAGCAACAGAAAGGTTCAGATTCTCAGAAGACAAAGTACTCTTGGATTTTGCAAATAAAACCCTCAAAGTATACAACTTCAAATTTCTATTCACATATGCACAATCTTAAGAAGCAAAGTGAACACAAGATCCTATGACAAGTAGGCAAATTTGAACTCAAAAATATCACTGAGACATGGTTGTGATAAGAACTATGATTGCAATATGACTGTAGAAGGATAAAGTTTATTCAAAAGATGACAAGTCAAATGATGAGGGAGCCAAACCCAAGTCCTATTCTTGAATAGGAGCTTAGCCAGAGTAAAAATGGAATGCTACTCTAATTCTCTAATGGATCCATGTATGATCTTTTCAATGTGGGTATTCACTCTAGTAATGCAGATGGCAACTCATTCATGCCTATCGGTACTGTGCAACTAATCTATGTTCTTCCAAATTTTTGCCATGAGGAGTTCACCAAAGTCTATAATCTTTCCTCCCTTTCTCTTGACATCATCAGGATACCAAGATAACACATGGGCTATCCAATAGCTATCTTTTGCTATTGTCAATTATCCAGTCCACCTCCTTTTATTAACACACTTCTTTGATATTATCCTTCACAGTACTTGTTTAATCTTTTGGAGCCTTTTCCTGCCTACCACCTACTTCTCCATTGCCCTCTAAATGTGCCTGACCTTTACATCTTTACAAACTGAGTACTTATAGGGGAATAGAAGTGGGGAGGAAGGACAATGGTCATTAAAGTAAGCAATTTCCAGTCAGAAACGTTCTTTTATTAGGGGCCTAATTTCTTGCCTGTTCAAGTGTATGTCTTTCAAGAAGTACACAAATACAACCTTAGTAGATTATAACTATAATATGACAAGTGTAGCTTGTGATTGTATATCAACCTCAACAACAGACATTCTTCATCCACTTGATTTTTCCTGTGTAGACAATTAGGTCAAATTCTTTTAAATAATTATGGATCTCATAATGTCTCTCTGAGAGGCAGATTGACATGATTGATAGAGTTGGTTTTGGAATTAAGAAGATAGGCTTCACGGCCAAATTCTAATACCTGGTGGCCATCTGACACTTGCCGAGTTCCCTAACTTATCAGTCCCCCAGACTAATAGTGCAAAGTTTAAATAGAATTAGGAGCCACTAAACCACACAATAGGATCCCTGTAGGCAGCATAATAACCTTGAAAATGATGTATTCACAGTATCTATGTTGTAATGTATTTTTATTTACTTTAACTATTTCCCTATTACATTTTAACTTGGTTTAGGCTGCACTCAGGAATGTTGTGGTTGCTCAAAATGAATGGTTGATGCAATGTCTGCCCCAGACAAGTCTCTAAAACTTTTAAGTGGCAGAAAAGGGACAGATCTACAACATTGGTAATGGATGCTCACTGAATTGCTAAAAATTATAGGTCTGATTTTTAAAAAACGAATCTTATTTAGAAGACCGTAATGTCTAGTTTGATATAATCAGCATAATTCCATTTGCAAATAAGTGATATAGGAGAATCACTATATTTTCTTTCACTTGTACCAAGTGACAAACATCTTTAGTAAGCATATATCTCTATTTTATGTAGTATTAATAATCAGGAGTAAGATAATTTACCTTTGGAAGACATCTTTTTGCTTTACCAAATCCAATGATTAAAAAAAAAGTAACAAACAATCAGCACAGGGATAAACTTATTTTTTACTACACTTTTCACTGAATTGTATGATTGTGAAGAGTTCTACTGTAGACTTAAGTGTTTATGAAATTTGCCTATTCCCTTCTAAAACTTTCAATGAGTCTTTGTGTGTATGTACACATGCAAATATATTTGTTTCATAACATTTTATATATATGGCAAAAAAGGAACATGAGTTGATGGTTACTGATGTTTTCTCAGTCACCTCTTTTAGATCATTTCCCCCCATGTCTTTAGTACTGTTCTCTCCTTTAGAGAATGTGAGATTTGATCTTAATGTCTTAAAAATCCTTCATCCATGGGCCTCTTCTGTGGATACTTTGTTTCATACAGTTCCGTTTTTTGTTTATGTTACATTCAATGTCATTTCCAATTCCTCAAGAAGCACATTCAGTGAGTCTAGATGTTCACTGTCCATGATGGTGAAAGGTTTATTATAAGACCTTTGCAAAGTTTTTCCATTATCCATCTGTCTTTCAATAGCATCTTTAACTGTTCTAGGGAAGACACTGCTTACATAGGTCTTTTGTGAAGTTTTTAAAGTGTTTTTTTTTTCCCTCTTGGTGCATACTATTGTTTTATAAGGTGAAAATGCTCAGAATATTCCACTACCCTTCTAAGATTTCACAAACAATAATATATATCCTAACCATCTATGTTCTTAGTTGCCAGATTCCTTTACTTAATAAGAAGATAAAGCATTTGCTAATTTAGTCAATTTTAGGCTCTTCTACATTTCTCATTAAAGTAAATAATTGACTTCAATTAAACATTTACATGAAGTTATAATCATCAATATCCATTCTTCACCCACTTACTTTTTTAAATCAACAACTTATTTAAATAGGTCCAACTGAAGTTTTTTTTAATTCCACACTCATAAATTTTTTTCATTCTTAATTAAATTTTATATTAATTTTGATTTTTGATGTTCTGACCTCCGATTCAGAAATCACTACCACTTTAGCAATGAGATGTCTCAGGGTTGTTTTATTACAATGAAATGGTTTTTTTGGTAATTGTTAAATGCTATCTACTGTGTTTAATATCGTATGATAGTTTTTCTTCAGTGCAAGGATTTTGTATAGACCACAATAACTTGGCACCACTCATTCCTTTCTCTTGAACCATATTTTCAATTATAATTTTCATTAACTTCAATTATGTCCACCTTTCAATCGAAGTTTCAATAGAGATTATCTTAAAGTGTCTGTAGAACTTTAATTTTCCTAAAAAATTTGGAGCTCTCCTCTGTCTAAGGTAGGGCAGTTTATCATTTCTTAAGTTACCTTCAAAAGATGAAAAAAACTAATAATAATCATAGCTAATATCATTTTAAGATTTACATATGTTATCTTATTTGAGTGTGAAATATGTGCCATTATTATTCCTACCTTATATATGAGGGAAGTGGGGCTGAGAGAAGTTGAATCACAAAGTTAGTATATGTCTGAATCTTTCTGACCCCAAGGTTCAAGCTCTATTCATTACATTATTGTTGTCTCCCAGTACAGAGAAAATAGATTCTAGATTTATTCTCACCAGCAAGGAGAAACTGGTAACAAACATAAATTATAAGAGCCTTTGGGAGAAACAAATATTCCTAGAATTTGTGTGGAGGAGAGGAAAGCCGAGTACAGACTGACAAGTATTCTACATTTGGGCATAATCAATTTCAAAGTCTTGGAAAGATTAAATAGGCTCCAATTAACTAATATTCTTAAGAGTGAAGTCAACCTAGAAGTTATGAGAAACCCCAAATACTGAAAATAAACATAATTCTGACCAAGAGGAAAAAGCAGGACTTGTTTAATCAGAACAATGTGGATGCTTAACAAATCATCAAGCAATTTGCATTTTTAAAAATGTACTTACATTGGAAGAGCAGGTAACAGAAGAAGAATAAAACATTACCAAAAAAAAAAAAGAGTATCAGGAGTAAAATGGCTCAAGATGAGGTGAGACAAAGGACCAAAGATGAGGATAGATAAGTTTTTAAAAATCTATTTTTAACGAATATAAAATATCTATTAAGCACCAATCCTACATATTAAGCACTTTGGGAGAAAACCATAAAAGTTAGAAAATTCTCACTCTTAAGACAACACATATAAAGGAATAATGGCCAGGAAAAGGAGTGGTTTGGGAAAACCACAAGAAAGGTAAATGGAACAAAGGGCAGTTGCTTAGATACTTGTCACATCCTTTCCAAGATCAATGATTATATTGATTTGTTTAGTCTTTCTAGAGCAAAAGTTGAAGGGGAAAAGGGACAGGAGAGAAATGGTAACTTGTCTGATGCTGAACAGATGAGAGTAGTCTGAGACTAAGCCGTCTTAGTGGTGGGGTTGAGTTTGTATCCACTTACTCATTCTAGTATCTAGTGGAATAACTCCACTAGATAGTTAGAGGTAGGCATGGTCTTTAAAGGTCTGATTCTAAGGATGCTATCTTAGTAGAGAAAAGGAGGCAGTAACAGGGTAGCAGGCAAGTTGTATGGGGTAGACAAATAGACTGGGGTAAAAATAAAAGAATGGACCTATTGTCAAACGACATGAAGAAGCAATTTTCAGATGAAGAATTCAAAGCTATCAATAATCATATGAAAAATGTTCTAAATTACTCTTGATTAGAGAAATGCAAATTATATAATTCTGACATATCTAACACGTCACACATATCAGATTGATTAATATGACAGTAAAGGAAAAGTGGAGGGGATGTGGCAAAATTGGGACACTGATGGATTGTTGATGGCGTTGTAAACTGATCCAAATATTTTGAAGGACAATTTGGAACTATGCCCAAAAGGCTATAAAACTGAGCAGACCCTTTGGTCCTATAATACCATTACTGGTATTATACTGATACCGACCAATATTAGTTTGTATATCAAAGAAATGAGGGAAAGGACCTACTTGTACACAAATATGTATAGCTGCTCTTTCTGTGGGAGCAAAGAACTGGAAACAGGGGATGTCCCTCAATTGGGGAATGGATGAACAAATTGTGGTATATATTGATGATGGATTATTATTTTGCTATAAGAAATGACGAGCAGGATGATTTCAAGAAAAATCTACATGAACTGACGAAGAGCAAAATAAGCAGAACCAGAACACTGCACACAGTTACAGCAATATTGTATGATGATCAACTGTGAAAGCCTACACTACTCTCAGCAATACAATGATCCAGGACAATTCTGAAGGACTTATGACAAAAGATGTTGTTTACCTCCAGAGAAATAATTGTTGGAGTCAGATGCAGATCAAAGCATAATATTTATCACATTAGTTTATGCATGGTTTTATTTTGGGCTTTTGACTTTATATGAGTATTCTCTTACAATGCCCAATATGAAAGTATGTTTTGCATATACATGTATAACCCAGATAAAATTGCTTATCATCTCTGGGAGGGAGCAGGGAAACAATTTGGATCTTATAATTTTGTAATACTTATGTTGAAAATTGATATATATAATTGGAAAAATAAAATGTCTTTTAATAAAGAAAAAAGGAATAGGACTATTGCTTGGGGTGAGATAATGATTGAATAGGTAAAGAAGGCAGACTTGGTTCAACTCTGACTTTTTCCCCATCTTCTCTGCCAAAAGGAATAACTTTGGGACCAGAAAGGTCAGAATAAAAATGGCTAACGGGGAACTATGCTCTTAATAAGTCCAACTCACTAGATCCAAAACAACTACATTCTGGATTACTAAAAGAAATGACATAATTGCTGAGATAGATGTCAGTGATCTATGTATGAATGGTGCAAGATTGAAGACAAATGTAAATGGAATATAAAGTATAAATCAGTGAATTTGATAATGATTATTATAAAAATTCTAGGATAAATCATTAAGAGATAGTCACTAAAGATTTAGAAAATGAAACAGCATTCACAAAGAATAAGCATGACGCCATTAAGAACAAATGAAAATTTAATCTCATTTTCTTTCTTTTCCTGACAGTTACTAGACTAGATAGGTTACTGAATTCTGGAGATATTTCTATAGAGCTGAAAAAGTTTCTCATGTTATTCTTTTTTCCCCTTACCACTCACACCCTTTATTTTCCCATATAATTTTCAAGTTCCTTAGCCCCAGGATGTATCAACCAGGATACAACTAAGCTGTGAGGTGCTGAGGAGGAAAAAAAGATCACAGTTGAGCTAAGCTCTTCTTAATGTCCTTGTCCTCTTCAGTTATAGTTGATGTTATTAGTTATTAGTACTAGTGATGCTACCCTTTCTCCAATTCTCCATAGTTGTCTTCTTTAACAGCAGTGGAATGACTTGACAGGTCATGTCCCATATGAGAGAGAACAAAACTGGAAATGACATGTGACACAAATGACTCGTTACAGCTACAGTCCTTGCTTAGGATGTAAACCTCATCTCCTCTTTTTGATGGGGATGAATGGAACCCAATTTTACCATTTCCGCACCCTGGCAAATGTTTTCCTTCTGAGGAATTCAAATTAATGTACCTAGGTCATCTTCAATCCAAACTTAAGAGAAAAATTTTAATGTTTGGGTTTTTTTTTTAACCACAAAGTACTTATTCTTGCGATAGCCCAGGATTTCACATTTATCTCCCTTCTTCACAGTTCTTCTTCCTCAAGTCTTTGTCACCACTATACCACAGCCTGGGACAGAGACTCCACAGAGAGCAGGAAGGGATTTTTTAAGATCCTGAGTGGACGAAGAAACATCAGTATCCATTCTATCCAGTAGATTTATCACAATATTCCCCTCCACCTCTGGCTACTGCTGCTGGAGAGCCCAGAAGGGCAGAACCAAAGGTGATAGTAATCTTCTCTTGTCCCCATCATAGATAAGTATGGCAATTACCCTATTTCTAGCTCTACTAGTGTTATCTCACTGTCCTGTACAGAATCTTCCTAGTTCACAAATACTATTATATACTGTTTAGCAATGATCAGATATCCCATTGCCTTAGCATGAGGTGTGTCTATGTTCATATTCTTGACATAGGCAGCTTAGCCAGAATAGTATCAACATAAGTGTCACATGGGCTGCACTGATACTGTAGGTCACTGCTGATATCTTCATACTGACTAAATTATTTCCACCTCACTTTGCCATAATCTTGGTGTTGGCTGCTGTAAGAATAATTTTTCTATGATCTATGTGGCCACTGGGGATAACATTAACATTGGGTCTGTCCTTTAAGGAAGAGTTGCCTTGAGAGCAAGGATGATTAAAATGAAAGGCAGGAAATGCTTCTGTCTTGGATTATGAAACTGGGCTTCCTTCAGAACAAAATGGTTACTGCCATTGTGATGAATGGAAAGAGTGTGGAGAGGGAAAGGGGAAAATGGAAGTGGTTCAGGGAGGGGATTACAGGAAAGGGAAGAGAAAGGTACATGATTCACATTATTTTTATGGACAAGATGGAAAGATGTGGTGAAAAAGTAAATGCTACATTGGACTCTATTAAGAGTGCCAAAGAGTCTTCAATGTTAAAAAAAACAACAAATAAACTTGATAAAGGTATGAAAGTCCAATATCTATACAGGACATATATAAAGAAAATATAATCCATTAACCACATGAAATGACACTGTAATTCTTTAATAAAAGAAAAACTCTATACCCATTATAATGGCAAAAATATCAACAAATGATAAATTCCAGTGTTAGGGTTGTAAGGAAAGAACTTTAATATATGGTTGGTACAGCTTCACATTGGCAAATGTTTGACAGCAACATAGCAATATGTAATAATAGTCACAAACCTGATCATATGTTTTTGACCCAGCGATTCCATTGCGAGGATTCTACCCTAAAAACATCATAAGAAGGAAAAAAGAAACTATCTGTACAAAATATTCAAAGCTGCTCTATTTTTAACAACCAAAAACTGGAAAACTTGTGTGTAGAAATTAGAGGAAGTATGAATAAACTATAATATAATAATTAAATGACTCATGGAGCAAAATGAATACAAATAATGAGAAAAGTTATTAAAAAGACACAAGATGATGCAGATTGAAATCAGAAGAATGGTATGCACATTGATAACTCCATCAAAAAATAACATAGCTAATGGTGGCAAAATTTTAAGGTCTTGAAAAAGAAAAAGAGAAATATAGTAGGAACTATTTCATTTTTTATATTTGCATCTCCAGCACTTGTTACAGTAGCTGGAATCTGGTAGAATTACTAAATGCTTACTGACTGCTTATTTCATTGTTTGCAACAAGATTTTTGGATAAGTCGGTTAAAGTCTAGATGGTTTAAGAAAGAATAATTTTGTTCCTGATTTTATATTTGGTCAATCATTTTTATAAAAAGTTACTAAGCTCAAGATAAAAAAATATTTAAATATTATTTGGGTCTTAAGCTTTAAAATTATTAGATGTGACTTTCAATAAATATAGGAAGAAGATTTTTTTAAAACATCTCCTGAAAACATACCATAATATTATTAACAATGTTATTAAAAGTGACAAGTTTGAACTGACATTTACATACCCATAATTTGTTTATACTTTTATTATAAATGAAATATGCATAAGGGTGAGAACAACAATCTTAAATTATATTGTTATTTGGAGGACTATGTTAACTTTGATGGATTTGTAGGTTCTTGTATTTGAATGATTCAATTTTAAGAAAAAAATTATTTTACTGTATTATAAAAATTTGGTATGAGAGTGGCTAGTTATTCTGGCATAAACCCTATTGGGAAAATGATAATCAACCAAGTCACATTCAGAAGATATCTAATGGTTAAGTTTTATTGATAATCTTTAAGAGAAAAGTTAATTTCCTTTCAAATATGTATTGATAAATTATTTATTAGTGACAAACTTATTAAAAAAAATGCAGCGAAGTAAATAAGTAGGGATGAAGGCAACAGATGGAGTTTGTCAAAAGAGGTTCAAAGAGTATCCACTTGAATCTGAAATAATTTTATTTTAAAGTTGAAGGCAGTAAAAAGTATAGCAGATACACTCAATAACATTTGTCCCAATTCTCCAGGCATAAAGCCAATAAAACAAGTAATATTATTCTCTGAAGCAATAAATAAGAGTGACCACAAGTCTACAATCAATGTTTAAGTATGGGTATTTGATAAAAACATGGAGGTTTCAACAGGATAAACCAAGGCATTTCCAAAAATAAAGTGAATGTTAGAAGCAATGTTATATGTGGCAATTTCATAGAATTTGTGTTGAAAAACAAAACAAAACAACTACCTATTGATTTCAAGAAAAATGCCAGACTTTTTTTGGTGTGTGACATAGTACATTTTCATCAAACCAAAGGGAAAGGAGACAGGTTGGTTTAAATAAAAACAGATAAAAGTGTTATATGATTATCTAGAAAATAAAAAAAAAGAAAAACACATAAAAATGTTAAAATATGAAGGGAGAGACTTCAAAGGATATTACTTAATATTCACTCAATAAATGTCAAAACTGGTAATGACTTTAGGCCTTAAGGCTCATTTAATAGATAAGAAAATTGAAGTCAAGAAAAGATAATTAATTTGTTTAGCATCATTTAACAAATAGTTAATAAAGGAACATACAGGTCCATATTCATTCAAGATCTAAAAGTTAAGCCTTATTTCTAGTCTTATCCTTGCTAATGCACTTATTCTATAACAAGTATGTATACTTTCCCAAAGCCTCATTTTTTAACTCTCTCTCTTTTCCTCTTATCTGACTAGCATTTAAATAATTAACACCCAAATCCAATCTTATTTCAGAGCCTTTTAGAAACACTTCAAAGAAACACATTAATTTGTTAAAAGCCATAGAGCAAGCCAAAGTATTGCATTGCTATAACTTAGAATGACACTATTCCCCTAAAAAGAACTACTTAGAAAGTTCTAAACAGGGACTGATTCTTTAGGTTATGATTTATTCAGTTTCTTCCCTTCTTAGAGTTTCCAACATAGGATGGAAGGCAAAGGACAACAGATAAACTGCTTGCCTGCTTCAAAAAAAAGGGGAAGAATGTTGAAAAAGAGCTTTGTTAAGAAACTGAAATTAATGACAAATGAAAATCATATTGGCCACTTTGAAGTTATCACTAATCCAAGTTATTTTTGTTCCCCCGATTCTGATAGAAATGAGACTAAATACTATGTATGCTTGCTACCTAATGTTAACTGTATGATATTAATAGCATAGCTATTGTTTATAATATTTCTACCTAGTAAAGCTTAAGGTTCATGAAGTACACTGAAATTATGAGGAAAGAGGAACGGGTTGTTTGGGTTTTTTTTTTTAAGTAAAGAAAATATGGAACAAAATTGATCATTGGAAATTTTTCATTTGTAGGTTTGGATTTTGAGAGCAGCCTTTAAAATTGAGACTTAACATCTCTCCCCTCTTGTAGAGAGTACGGAAAACTTGTTTTTAATATCACATTAGGATGATCTATTGGTTGAATATAAAGAATTGTTTGGGGGGGGCAGCTGGGTAGCTCAGTGGATTGAGAGCTAGCCCTAGAGACGGGAGGTCCTAGGTTCAAATCTGGCCTCAGACACTTCCCAGCTGTGTGACCCTGGGCAAGTCACTTGACCCCCATTGCCTAGCCCTTACCACTCTTCTGCCTTGGAGCCAATATACAGTATTGACTCCAAGATGGAAGGTAAGGGTTTAAAAAAAAAAAGAATTGCTTAAAATTTTTTTTTATTAGAAGAGATGGTTTTCTGAATATGGAAGGAAGGAGAAATATTTATAAATGAAGATATTATTAAAGGTACTGATAATATCATTTAAGTTAAAAAATATAATAGATATAGGGAGAACTAGGTTCAGTGAGCAACAGACACATATTCAATATAGTACTACTGCTGGATTGTCATCAAGACTAACCTAAGGTCCAGTTTTGAGATTGTGTGATTTAATTCACCTCATAGAAAGTACTGATGAAGGAGTTAAAGGAATTGAATTCATTCCATTTGTTACTAATTATTTGTGTCACTAGGAGCAAATCACTTCACCTCCCCATCAGTCTCCCTCAATTTCCTTATTTATAATGGAGGGATTTAATTACAAGTCCTCAGAGTTCTCTTTTAGTTATATTTCCATGAAAGTAGGATCCTATGGCTTCTTAAAGGTATTATGCTTCTGCCAAAAGAGCTTTATAAACAATCACAACCACAGGAAACGAAGGGAAAAATGGGAGGCTAATGGTTAACTATAATCTAGCTAATTGCCTCCTTGTATCTTACAGGATAATCCATCAGTGGCATTGCATGATGGCAATTAAAGAATTCCAAAATAGTAGGGGTCATTTAGTCCAACCCTTTATTTTATAGAACAGGTAACTATGGTCCAGTGAGAGGTAGCATCACAGGATCATGCCAGTGGTACAAAGTAGATACAAATAACCTGGAGAAAGAGAACTGTTATTTTTCCTGGTATAGTAAATTCACCAGAAGAATGCAAAATAATCTTCCATGATATTTGTAGAGTAATTCAGTGAAATATGAGACAATATGATACTGATCATAATAAAAGACATAGGGTTGAAATAAATAAGTAATTTTTTAGTAAAAGAGACAAACTTAGAGCTTCTTCTGTCGAATGAAGTGAATATCAAAATACTTCCTTAGAGCAACAACTGGCACTCAATAAAAGCACATCAGTAGTAAGGGCAGTCACTAAAGGGAAGAATTACAAAAGCTTTCACTTACAGATATCTCAAAAAATTGCTAAAAAGTTCTGGTCTGAAGAGAGAATTTAAAATAAAACATTAGTTAATTAAAAAACTGATGAATATTTCTATATATTCCTATAAGCAGTACCACTTTATTAATTTAAATCTTAATTCCCTGTAAATCTCTTTT
Source organism: Monodelphis domestica (assembly GCF_027887165.1). NCBI lineage: Eukaryota > Metazoa > Chordata > Mammalia > Didelphimorphia > Didelphidae > Monodelphis > Monodelphis domestica. The sequence continues at coordinate 126,514,144 of NC_077233.1, forward strand.
AAGGGTCAATGTTACATTAGGATTGGAGGATCTAACAACAATTAAAAGGATTATGATCTGTGGCTTTCTGGAATAAAACTCAAAAATTAAAAAATATTTAATTCATATCTTTCAAATTTAGTCACTTTATCATGATATTTATGTAGCTTTAAAGTATGTTACACTATTTTTCCAATTATGACCCAATTTAGTCTCAAACTTCATGATGTTATGCTTATAATCTTTTCAAATGGTCAACATATTAAAGAAAATTTAAATATGTTACTTTGCAACTAGTACATTGTAACTAACATCAATATCTTTGATATACCATTTATTCTTACTCTATGATTTACTAGTTCCCATTTTATTCCCTTTTTTGTGTAAGGTAAATCATAAAGTCTCTGTCAAAAGTAGTCGTGGAGGCCCAGTGATGTATCTCAGTAGAAAGAGAGCCAGGCTTGGAGATAAGAGGCCCTAAAGTTCAAATGTGGCCGTAGACACTTCCTAACTGTGTAACCTTGAGCAAGTCACTTAACCTCATTTGCCCAGTCCTTATTGCTCTTCTGCCTGGAGGTAAGAGTTAAAAAGAATATTAAGTGGAATGAGCATGCCATTAGTTAGTAAGTAGAGGGGCCTAAATGAAAATGGTGGATTATATGTTCTATGGAATTTGGAAAGTTTATTTCTTGCCCTAAAATTCTACTCCTTGGTTCAATTTTCTATACTTGGGGCACTGAGTTCACTACATTTAACTTGATGACCATGTATAACTAAGATAAATTTTAGGCAAAGGAATAGTCTTAAAGAAGCTTGTTAGAAGGAATTAATTTCTTTTCTGAAAATAAAACAAGCAAGTTCATAGAAAAAGATTTTTAAATCACATATATTTTATGCATAGTGGTTTTCCCAATAATTAATAAATGGCACACCAAGATACTGATCCCAAGAAAAAAGGGCATGAATCCATGTCATGAAATTTCAAAACAGATACCAAGAAGAAATACATCAATATCTCACATGGTAACTATATAATATTGTATTCACTAGAACTGTATGACCTTATGGGATACAGTTAATATTTCATAATATCACAAAAATTTGGAGGCATCCAAGGCTGGAATAAAAACAAAAGTCCCTCTCTATATTCCTCACATTTGCACGTAGTATATACATGGCAGAGTTAGTTCTTTAGATCCTAGTTCGATCTCAAAGATTTCCAAATACTTTTGCTAGCTTTCTTTTCCTATGATTAGCTGCCAAATCATGGTTTCTCCTATGAAATATATATATATATATATATACACACACACATATAATTACTAACATATGTTAAAACTCCATTGCTTGTTTGTAATGCTTTGAACCTAGACTAATTTTGCCTTCTCTACACATGGAAGTCTTTCCATTGCTTATTCAGCTTGCTGACTGATAATCAACACTTATATAATATATATATATAAAAATACATGGCTAGTAGATAAAATTTCCTTTCTAACTAACTAGGGCAAAGATAATTCACTAACTCTCAATTAACTAGAATCCAACTAACAAAAGCTCTCAATGACCATCCCCTTTCTTTTAAAGAAAGATTATAGAATCCAGAATAAGAAGGAACTCCAGTAGTGGCCTCATTCAAATCCTTAATTTTTCAGATGGGAAAACCAAGTCCAGGGCAATTAAACAATTTTACTACAGTCACACAGGTAGTAAACAAAAATACAGATTCCAAACTACTGTTCTGTAAGAAATGACAAGCAGGAGGAGATCAGAAAAATCAGGAAAGATATGAACTGAAACAGAGTGAAATAAGCATAACCAGGAGAACATTGTACAGTGGTTGGAATACTTTACATTGAACAAATGTGAATAATAGCTATTATCAGTAATACAATGACCCAAAACTATCCCAATGGCCTTGTGATAAAAAAAAAATGCCATCTACTTCCAGAGAAAAACTGAGTCTGAATCCAGATCAAAGCAAACTTTTTTTACTTTCTTAATTTTTTTTTATTTGAGTTTCCTTCCATAAAAGGATTAATATGGAAAACTGTCTTAACATGATTGCACATGTAGAATCTATATGAGATTGTTTGCCATCTCAAGGGAGCTAGGGAGAGGGAGAGAATTCAAGATTCTTCAGTCAATATTCTTTGAAAGATGCTGGAAATTGTTTTTACATATAATTGGGGGAAAACAAAAAAAATGCATAAAAAGAAAAACACACAGATCCAACACAGGTATTCTGATTCTAATCTAGTGTACTTTCCACCATAAAATAAGCTCACAAAAAATTTAAAAACAAACAAAAAATCTTTTATGGCACATCTTGGGTTCATATTGAACCCAATGTCCTGTTTCTAAAATCTATGCAATATAATCATAACTATTATGTCCTTTAAGATATCAAAGGTCGCGGTCAAGATGGCGGTGTAGAAGCAGCGAAAGTTCAGACCTCGGAAACCCTTCCCTACCGATCGCAAACAAAGTGTTCCTAGGCCACCGAAATTCAAGCTGAACAACAGGATAGACCTGGGGAAACCTCCTCCTGGACCTGGATTAAAAGGTACCACACCCCAAAAGCCAGAACCCTAGATCACTCAGATCTAAGGGGTAGACAGAAAGAAGGTCCCAGGACCCATCCCCCCCAACCCAGAGTGCTGAGCCCAAGGCAGCAGCGGGAACCTCAGGGCTCTGAGGATTCACCTTGAAAGCAACCCAAGCCAGTCTCCGGAGCGCCCAACACAGAAGGCAGGGAAGCATAGAGAGAAGGGGGAAGCCTGTGGTCCCCTGGCTGGGTTCTTCCTTCTGGGTCTCGGGGGAGGTCCCAGCTTTGGGGCACCAGCTGAGCCCAATCCCATCGGGAGCCCTCAGAGCTACTGAAAGGACAGAGGGCTCAGGGCTGGCAAAGGGGTGGCTCCGAAGAGCCTACCTTGAAAGTAACCCGGGCCAGTTTCTGGGCACTCAACACAGACTGAGGAAGAGGAGGTTGCTGCTTTTCTCTTTCTTCTTTTTTTTGGCTCCGGGATCATTCGGCCCACACTACCTGAACCTAATCCCATTAGGAGCCATTAGAGTCCAGGCAAGCCACGACCCCTCCCCACTTAGAGAGCAGGGTCTTCTGAAAGAACCAGCTGAACCTAATCCCATCAGGAGCCCTCAGAGCTACTGAAAGGACAGAAAACTCTGGGCTGGCAAAGGGGTTGCACCAAAGAGCTTTCCTTGAAAGTAACCCGGGCCAGTTTCTGGGCACTCAACACAGACTGTGGAAGAGGAGGTGGCTGCTTTTTTTTTTCTTCCTTTTTTTTGGCTCCGGGATCTTTTGGCCCACACCACCTGAACCTAATCTCATCAGGAGCCCTCAGAGTCCAGGCAAGCCACAACCCCTCCCCCCTTAGAGAGCTGGGTCTTCTGAAAAAACAGAAACCTAGAGGCGAAGTCAAGATGGCAGCCTAGAAGTAGCATAGACCTGGCAGCCTGGCCAGAGCTTTAGAGATCCTCCATATCTGCTCCAGCCTTCCAGGAAGTTTAAAACTCAGAATAAACCCAGCCCAACTAAGCTGAACTCAATCCCATCAAAAGTCTCCAGAACACAGGGAAGCCCAGGCTCCCCATCCATCCTCACTGACTGCTGGACTTTAAGCCAATCAAAAGCCTCCAGAGGACAGGAAAGCTCAAACCCCCAACAACCCTCCCTCAGAGATTACACCAAGAGATCCTCTGTTAAAGCTCCAAGAAGGGAGACTGATAGAAGTCCCTAAAAAACAAAAAAATGAGAGGAACAAGAGCACAGACAAATACAGGGAGGAAAGAAGGGGTGAATTTGAACAAACAACAGAAACAGAAGAAAGAAACTACAATAGACAGCTACTACTCACCAAATGGAACAGAGGCGGTGAGATCAGCAAACGATAAACCAGAAATATCAGCGAATTGGATACAGGCTGTGGAAGAACTCAAAACACAACTAAGAGAGGCTGAAGACAATTGGGAAAAGAACTTAAAAATTAAGATAAGTCATCTGGAAACAGAGGCACTTGAACTAAAACAAAAAAATAGTGTCCTGAAAGCCAAAATCATCCAGCTGGAAAATGAGGCAAAGGAGATGAAAGATGAGGCAAAGGAGATGAAAGACGAGATAAAGAGGATGAAAGACAATCTTCAAAGAAACTCAGACCAGAAGGAAAAAGATGACCAAAAAGCCAAAGATGAAATCCAATCTTTAAGAACCAGAGTAAAACAACTAGAATCAAGTGACCTCACAAGGCAGCAGGACACTATAAAACAAAACAAAAAGAATGAAAAAATTGAGGAAAATGTGAAGCATCTCATTCACAAAACAGACGATTTAGAAAATCGTTCAAGAAGAGACAATTTAAGAATAATTGGACTACCAGAAGACCACAACAAAAGAAAAAGACTGGACATAATACTAGAGGAAATTATCCAGGAAAACTGTCCCGAAATCCTAGAACAAGAGGAGATTGAAAGAATCCACAGATCACCCCCTGGATTTAATCCCCAACTGACAACACCAAGAAATGTTATAGCCAAATTCAAAAACAATCAGATAAAAGAACAGGTATTACAAGCTGCCAAGAAGAAACCATTCAGATACCATGGAAACATGGTGAGGATAACACAGGATCTGTCTGCATCCACACTGAAGGACCGAAAGGCATGGAATATGATATTCCGGAAAGCAAGGGAACTAGGCCTACAGCCAAGAATAAAATACCCATCAAAACTGACTATATCCTTACAGGGGAAAGTATGGTCATTTAACACAACAGAGGAATTCCAAGCATTCATAAATAAAAGACCAGACCTGAACAGAAAATTCGAAGTCCAACCACAGAAGTCAAGAGAATCATCAAAAGGTAATTAAAAAAGAGGGGAAAAACAACAACAACAACAAAGGTTTTTTTTAAAGAGACTCAATAAGTTAAAATGATATGTATCCCTATAAGAAAAGAGGTCATTGGCAACTCTTAAAAACTGTTGCTATCACCTAAGCAGCTAGAAGAACTACACTCAGAGGGAACAGTGACAAACTGTATAGGATGAAAGGACAAGACATAAATAGGTATATAGAGATATACATGCATAAATACATATACATGTGTATGTATATATATATATATATATATACATGACTAAAGCTAAAAAAGAAAAGAGGTTATGACTAAAAGAAATGGGAAAAGAAACAAATGGGGGTAAATTTATATGTCACAAAGAAGCTCATGGCGGGAGGGGGGAGAACATCGATACACTGGAAGGGTAAAGAGGTTGGAGATAGGAAATATTCAACTCTTACGTATTTTGAAACTGACCCAAAGAGGGAAGAACAATCCAATCCATTGGGGAAGAGAATAGATTTGCGCCCTATAGGGGAGTAGAAGGGTAAAAAACAGACTGGTGGGGAGGGAAGCAGTACAAGGGAGGGAGAGGCTGGGGGGGGGGGGATTTTTAAAAAGACTACAGGGGAAAATAAGGGAGGGAATAAGAAGGGAGGGGGGTAGAAAGGGAAATACAAGGGGGACTGATTTAAAGTAAATCACTGGACTAAAAGGTAGAGCTGAAGAAGAAAGGTTAGAATTAGGGAAGGATATCAAAATGCCAGGGAGTCCACAAGTGACAGTCATAACATTGAACGTGAATGGGATGAACTCACCCATAAAACGTAGACGAATAGAAGAATGGATTAGAATCCAAAACCCTACCATATGTTGTCTCCAAGAAACACACATGAGGCGGGTAGACACCCACAAGGTCAGAATTAAAGGATGGAGTAAGACCTCTGGGCCTCAACTGACAGAAAGAAGGCAGGAGTGGCAATCATGATATCGGATAAAGCCAAAGCAAAAATAGACCTGATCAAAAGGGATAGGGAAGGTAATTATATTTTGTTAAAAGGGACTTTAGATAATGAGGAAATATCACTAATCAACATATATGCACCAAATAATATAGCACCCAAATTTCTAATGGAGAAACTAGGAGAATTGAAGGAAGAAATAGACAGTAAAACAATATTAGTGGGGGACTTGAACCAACCATTATCAAATTTAGATAAATCAAATCAAAAAATAAATAAGAAAGAGGTAAAAGAAGTGAACGAAATCTTAGAAAAATTAGAATTAATAGACAGATGGAGAAAAATAAATAGAGATAAAAAGGAATACACCTTCTTCTCAGCACCACATGGCACATTCACAAAGATTGACCATACATTAGGTCACAGAAACATGGCACACAAATGCAGAAAAGCAGAAATAATAAATGCAGCCTTTTCAGACCACAAGGCAATAAAAACAACGATCAGTAATGGTACATGGAAAACCAAATCAAAAACTAATTGGAAACTAAACAATATGATACTCCCAAATCGTTTAGTTAGAGAAGAAATCATAGAAACAATTAATAATTTCATCGAGGAAAATGACAATGGCGAGACATCCTTTCAAACCTTTTGGGATGCAGCCAAAGCAGTAATCAGAGGTAAATTCATATCCCTGAGTGCATATATTAACAAACTAGGGAGAGCAGAGATCAATCAATTGGAAATGCAAATAAAAAAACTCGAAAGTGACCAAATTAAAAACCCCCAGCAGAAAACCAAACTAGAAATCCTAAAAATTAAGGGAGAAATTAATAAAATTGAAAGTGATAGAACTATTGATTTAATAAATAAGACAAGAAGCTGGTACTTTGAAAAAACAAACAAAATAGACAAAGTACTGGTCAATCTAATTAAAAAAAGGAAGGAAGAAAAGCAAATTAACAGCATCAAAGATGAAAAGGGAGACATCATGCCATCAAAGAACTTCCTAAGAAAAAACCCTCAGGGCCTGATGGATTCACCAGTGAATTCTATCAAACATTCAGAGAACAGTTAATCCCAATACTATACAAACTATTTGACATAATAAGCAAAGAGGGAGTTCTACCAAACTCCTTTTATGACACAAACATGGTACTGATTCCAAAACCAGACAGGTCAAAAACAGACAAAGAAAACTATAGACCAATCTCCCTAATGAATATAGATGCAAAAATCTTAAATAGGATACTAGCAAAAAGACTTCAGCAAGTGATCAGAAGGGTCATTCACCATGATCAAGTAGGATTTATACCAGGGATGCAGGGCTGGTTCAATATTAGGAAAACCATCCACATAACTGACCACATCAACAAGCAAACCAACAAGAACCACATGATTATCTCAATAGACGCAGAAAAAGCCTTTGATAAAATACAACACCCATTCCTATTAAAAACACTAGAAAGCATAGGAATAGAAGGGTCATTCCTAAAAATAATAAACAGTATATATCTAAAACCATCAGCTAATATCATTTGCAATGGGGATAAACTAGATGCATTCCCAATAAGATCAGGAGTGAAACAAGGATGCCCATTATCACCTCTACTATTTGACATCGTACTAGAAACACTAGCAGTAGCAATTAGAGAAGAAAAAGAAATTGAAGGCATCAAAATAGGCAAGGAGGAGACCAAGTTATCACTCTTTGCAGATGACATGATGGTCTACTTAAAGAATCCTAGAGATTCAACCAAAAAGCTAATCTAAATAATCAACAACTTTAGCAAAGTTGCAGGATACAAAATAAACCCACATAAGTCATCAGCTTTTCTATATATCTCCAACACAGCTCAGCAGCAAAAACTAGAAAGAGAAATCCCATTCAAAATTGCCTTAGACAAAATAAAATACCTAGGAATCTATCACCCGAGACAAACACAGGAACTATATGAACACAACTACAAAACACTCTCCACACAACTAAAACTAGACTTGAGCAATTGGAAAAACATTAACTGCTCATGGGTAGGATGAGCCAATATAATAAAAATGAACATCCTACCCAAACTTATTTATCTATTTAGTGCCATACCCATGGAACTCCAAAAAAATTTCTTTACTGATTTGGAAAAAGTTCATTTGGAATAACAAAAGATCAAGGATATCCAGGGAAATAATGAAAAAAAACACTAATGAGGGGGGCCTAGCAGTCCCAGACCTCAAACTGTATTACAAAGCAGCAGTCATCAAAACAATTTGGTACTGGCTAAGAGACAGAAAGGAGGATCAGTGGAATAGACTGGGTGCAAGTGACCTCAGCCAGATAGTATACGATAAACCCAAAGATCCCAGGTCTTGGGACAAAAATCCAGTATTCGATAAGAACTGCTGGGAAAATTGGAAGACAGTGTGGGAGAGATTAAGAATTGATCAACACCTGACACCCTACACCAAGATAAATTCAAAATGGGTGAAAGACTTAAACATAAAGAAGGAAACCATAAGTAAATTGGGTAAACACAGAATAGTATACATGTCAGACCTTTGGGAAGGGAAAGACTTTAAAACCAAGCAAGACATAGAAAGAATCACAAAATGTAAAATAAATAATTTTGACTACATCAAATTAAAAGGCTTTTGTACAAACAAAACCAATGTAACTAAAATCAGAAGGAAAACAACAAATTGGGAAAAAATCTTCATAAAAACCTCTGACAAAGGTTTAATTACTCAAATTTATAAAGAGCTAAATCAATTGTACAAAAAATCAAGCCATTCCCCAATTGATAAATGGGCAAGGGACATGGATAGGCAGTTTTCAGATAAAGAAATCAAAACTATTAATAAGCACATGAAGAAGTGCTCCACATCTCTTATAATCAGAGAGATGCAAATCAAAACAACTCTGAGGTATCACCTCACACCTAGCAGATTGGCTAACATGACAGTTATGGAAAGTAATGAATGCTGGAGGGGATGTGGCAAAGTAGGACATTAATTCATTGCTGGTGGAGTTGTGAACTGATCCAGCCATTCTGGAGGGCAATTTGGAACTATGCACAAAGGGCGATAAAAGAATGTCTACCCTTTGATACAGCCATAGCACTGCTGGGTCTGTACCCCAAAGAGATAAGGGACAAAAAGACTTGTACAAAAATATTCATAGCTTCGCTCTTTGTGGTGGCCAAAAATTGGAAAACGAGGGGATGCCCATCAATTGGGGAATGGCTGAACAAATTGTGGTATATGTTGGTGATGGAATACTATTGTGCTAAAAGGAATAATGAAGTGGAGGAGTTCCATGGAGACTGGAACGACCTCCAGGAAGTGATGCAGATCGAGAGGAGCAGAACCAGGAGAACATTGTACACAGAGACAAACACACTGTGGTATAATCGTACGTAATGGACTTCTCCATTAGTGGCAGTGTAATGTCCCTGCACAATCTGCAGGGATCAAGGAGAAAAAAACACTATCCATAAGCAGAGGACAAACTGAGGGAGTAGAAACACCGAGGAAAAGCAACTGCCTGACTACAATGGCTGAGGGGACATGACAGAGGAAAGACTCTGAGCGAACACTCTGATGCAAATACTAACAACATGGCAATGGGTTCAAGTCAAGAACACATATGATACCAGTGGAATCACGCATCGGCCACGGGGGGTGGGAGGGAGGAAAAGAAAATGATCTTTGTCTTTAATGAAAAATGCATGGAAATGATCAAATAAAATACTATAAAATTAAAAAAAAAAAGACATCAAAGGTCTATTTACTTCCATTGTATTAAACCTAGTTGAATGGGAAACTGGACAAATATATTAATTTTAGGACCATTTTTAACAAGTGTTAAAACAAAAGAGGATTTTCTATTTTTGTAAAGAATCCAATTAAATCTCCTTATTCTAAGTTTACTTAAGGTTTCATCAGAATCATCTGATAAACTATCAATGAAACAATACTAATTACGAAGCTGAAGGTAAAGAGTTCTATTAGTATTTTGTTTCAGACACTTCTCTTTCTTTTTCTTCCCAGTGTGGATTTAAGATTTCACCAGTGTGGAAGAGAACTTGTAACACATAAACTCCTTTACAGATGAAAAATCTACAACTCAGGAGTAGCTAGGTGGTGTAATGGATAGAGTGCTAAGCCTGAAGTCAGGACCAGAGTTCAAGTCTGGCCTCAGACAAGTAGTTGCTAGCTTTGTAATCCTAAGCAATTCACTAAAATTCTGTTTGTCTCAATTTCCTCATCTGTAAATGGAGGATAATAATAGCACCTACCTCTCAGTGTTATTATGAGGACCAAATGAGATGATAATTGTAAAGTACTTAGGAAAGGTGACTAGCACATAATGGGTTTTGTATAAATATTAGTTACTACCATCATCATCATTATATATAACTTGAATTCATAAAAGTTTCTCTCTATGGAAAACTACTGGTTTGTTTTCCGTTGTCTTCCTATATATCCAAGTTCCGCATTATGTAAAAAATTTTTACTAGCCCATACCAATCTCTCAAACAATAATCCTCCTCATTTCCAAACAACATCCTGAAAGAGTCGTCTGTACCCATTGCTTCCTCATTCATTTCTCAACCCTTTTCTATCTAGTTCTGACCTTAGTCCTCAACTGAATTTCTCTCTACAAAGTTATTAGTAATGTCTTAATTGCTAAATCTGCTCATCTTTTCAGAGTTCTCATTCTTCCTAGTTTCTACCTAGATGAATGCTCCTTGGCATCCTTTATTAGTTTAATTATATTACTCTATATGTTACAATCTATTACTATTCACACAACTAGATGATGAGAGACTAATCTCTAGGCAGGACTATTACAAAGGTCTCCGGATTAGAATTTCTGCCTCAAGCCATTCACCATTCTCACTGAACTTCACACTCTTACCAAATTGATTTTCCTTTAAGCATAGATCTGATCATATAATCTAGACCAGATATACTCATTCTCTCTTCTAGAGCAGAGACAACTTTATTTTTCATTTTTGTTTCCCAAATGCCTAGTACCCAACAAGCCCTCAATGGGTGCTTACTGATTGATGACTAATTTATTTATTATTGAACTAACTTACATACTACCAGATAGTGTCAGAGTCAAAATTGAAACCATATCTTCCTCATTATGCTATCCATTATGCTAAGTTTTTTCTCTCAGTCTTAATATGTAACCCATAATAAGCTTTTGGGGGCTAGTTTGTGATCATAACCACCACATGTTTCTATGGGTAAATGAATTTCAAGTACACTAAGTGACCACTCAATGAAGAAATAGCATTTGATCCTTTTAGATTCAATTTCCCCATAGCTTTTAAAACAATGGGGGAAACTTTATCTTTATTTCAATCTTATGCTTAACATTTTTATTCAACTCTTTCCAGTTAGATCATTCCCCATAAAGGTAAAAGCAGTATTTGCATTTCAATCCACTCAGTCAAATGTTAACTTAGCTACCCAAAGAAGTAGGCCTATTCTTTGTTCAAAAGAATAATGGAGGATATATAGAGAAAAAAGGAAAAACTTTCATTAAAAACTAAATATTACTGCAAGATAAGCATACTTTCAATGAAAAGTAAAGGGGAAAAAGTGTCAGAGGGAAGAAAAGTGGGTTTGTTTAAGAATATGTTGCTTTCCTTATATGAAGACAATAAAGGAAAATATAATGAGGGTAAGGAAGAAGGTCAAGTTGTTATTTCACACAGATGGCCAATGAGCAAGAAAAATGATAAAGCCTAGACAGGAAACTTTACACAAAGTTTCTACACAAAATGATCCGTGCAAAATACCAGTTATGTCCACATAAACACAGCTATAGGTTAGGCAAGTAGTTTAATACATAAAAACAAAAAAGTGTCCTTTTTTTGTAAACTGTAAACTGTAAAATGTAAACAATGTAATTCCTTAGATTATGGTAGTTCCGTGCTATCAGATATTCATTCTAGCCTTAGGTGCTAATGTAGAAAGTACTTTAGGTGAAAGTCTAAAAGGTCAAAAGATTAGTGTGACTCATGTCTCCTTAAATAATCATACATAAAGATTTTTAATATTGGTGATAGACAACAAAAGGATGATTTAGAAAAGATAAATTAGAATAATGAAGACAAGAATATGGTCTTAGTACTTACTAATTGGTTTAAATTAACATGTAATGAGATATCCATATGTTCATTACTCATTTTTCAGTGTCAATTTATTTAAATAGGCCAGGTTGGTACTGTTTCATTTCAAGCCATGAATTGTCATTTTTATCTTCTAAATATGGTACATTTTTTCCTAACAATGAATGGTCTGACTACATATCCGATTCAGAAATGACTCTTATATTAGTAACTAGTAATTTCCTGTTTTTTCGGTATAAGGATAGGGGCTGGACCTGAACCTGTAATAGAGAGAACTCCAGAGTGAGGAGCATGGAAACTCCTGCCAATGCTTGTTGGCACATTCTCTGTAACTTATGGTTCTAGGGAGTTACCTAGAGTACTAAGATTTAAATGACTTATTTAGGACTACATAGGCACTACACATCAGAGACAGAGAAACCTAGGCTTTCCTGCCTCTTCATTACAACAGGTGCCTCTCTTCCTAGTTGTTAAGATATGGTCAGTTTTTTTGGGTGGGGGGATGTTTTGCACTTGCCATGTCCAGTAAACTCCAACTCTTTTCTTGACTAAAATATTCCCAACAAATAGATGTAAGGATTCCATGTGGTCTAAAAGCCTTTGTCCTTTTTAATTTACTGCGAACTATATTTGAAAAAATAATGCTTTGGGAGGGCCTTCCTCCTTTAAACCATTCTGTAAAAATTTAGTTCAGATGATCTTATAATATAATTCCTTATAGAATTTCTTTATCTTCTTATCCTTTACAACAGATAGGTCCATGAGCTGCATTTTCTTCTTGACATTATTTTTACTTATATTCATAATGAGTACTATAATGGGATTACTATGTGTCCTATGAAATTTAATTTCTTATTGTCTTTAGGAGTAGGAAAGGACCAACTTTTCTACTTCCTAATTCTGGATTGCTCTAAGGAGAGCCTCATTCTTCCAGTTAGCTGCAAATGTCCTGTATGTTCTGCTTTCTGTTGCAGTGAAAATGTTAAAGTTAACATAGTTCAGTTCCTTGAATATGACTCATTAGTCACTGGAAAATGACTAAACACTCAGATTTTCAGCAGTAAAACTGATGCTTTTAGATGCTAACAAAACCATATGATTCTTAGAAACCTATTCTTCCTTTTCTGCCATCCTTTCACTGTGTCTGCAGAAGTAAGAAATTCTTTCAGGCTAGGCCAGTACAACATTGGATCTGGCATATTCTATCATGCCAAAAAAAACTTCAAATATTTTCCTGGCAACAGAATGTGTCTAAGGACAAGCCTAGCCAAGTATAAAGAAGCTCAACAACAGTAGGCTGGACTAGGCAATAAATTTTTTTGGTTAAGGCAACCTATGAAACAAACAATGGATCTTAGTCTAGTTATGCTTTAAAAAAAAAAGAGTAAAGGGTAAAAGTCTTTTTAACACTATTCTCACAAAACTGTCATATTCACTCAGATATTGAACATAACCTTAGTAACTAAAATGACAAGGCCACTAGTGATTATTATCTTCACTCCTTTACCACACCAAAACACAAAGACCTAATTTCATTTCTGGCAAAAAAAAAGATTAGCCATAATTCTTAACACAAATATGACTCCTAATTTAGGTATAAACATATGACTAATACTGAAAATTCCTGAGAAGAAAAGTTTTAAAATTTTTGAAAAAAATTGTTGCTACTCATATGAATAAGAAATTCCAATTGCATTACAAGATGACATTAAGTACAAAATGCCAGTGTGCTATTTTGAAAGTTGAGTACTTAAAACATACATGCCTAGATTAATTCTCTAGGTACAATGCAAAGTAAATCTTACCCTAGCATAATTTTTGCATGAACTTCTTTGTTAGTCCTTGAGATTTCCTTCAATGTGGTAATCTCTGCATCATACCAGAATCCTCGTTCTTCAGGAGTGTCTACATTGTAGTTAACCATCACCAAATCACCTACTTTTAGTTCATTCCACTTAAGAGTTTTTCTTGCTCGTGGTCGAAGATTTTTGGAACGCATTTCTATAATACCATTTTCTGGATATCTGGGAGGAAAAAAAAGATTATAATAAGTACAACTATCGTTATCTCCATACAAGCCATTTTGAAATAAAACAAAGTGCATAACACAACTATATACACTGAAAATTATACTTTCTAATTAGAACATTAAATTAGGCAAAATTAAATGAGGAATACAATAAATGATAATTCTTCAACTGAAAACATGATAATTTCTAGATTAGGACTTTTATTATACCAAGCTCTTCTACTTTTCTTTTTTCAAATTAAGATTAATTTTCTACAAGTATATAGAAGCAAAAAGTTTTACAATTTCTCTCCCCATTTTTTAATGATGTAAGAGGAATATAATAATTCATTTTTTCCTTTCTAAATTACATCTTATCTGAAAATTTAGAAAGGGCTTTCTTGATTGTGAAGTCAGTTCTTCTTACCTAATAGTCACATTACAAAATCAGAGCTCTTCTGTCTACATGCACTGAGATGTGAACCTTTGAATGAAAATATTTACCTATATTATTATTAAACAAGAAGCAGTCTGCTATTTTTAGTAGAATGTCAATTCTTTTAAGACTTAAATCCTTTAAAATAAAGGATTAAGTCTACCTGCATTTAGGCAAGCTAAGATGTCAGATTACAGTTTTGCTTGCATCCTAACCCATTACTGAGCAGTTTGCCATTACTCCAGTTGGCAATGATCAAAGAAAACAAGAACCTGGGAGCCTGTCATTTTTGAGGAAGATAGAACAATAAAGGGTCAGTTTTTGTTGCAACTTCAGAGGCTTGTTCCATATCCAAACCCCCCCAAAAAAACCTATAGCCCTGTGAATCAAACTAGCATGCTTTCCTCTATACATCCCTGCCTAAAAACAACCCACAGGCTACTTTAATTCTAGCCAAGCATCTATCTCTTTTCAAAATTGTGTAGGGATAGATCTTTCAGACAAAACTATGGAAGGTAAAAGTTGAACCATCTAGATCTATTACAGTAGTATATATTATATATAAATATTTATGCACCTGAGCACCCTGAAAAGGAGATGGGACACAGCCTTTCCCAGTTCTTGAAACTGAAATAGGAGCTTTGAGAATAACCAGACCTGCTTTCAGTACTCACAATCATTATTGAGGAGAGAAATTATCATGGAGAAGGGGTTCACCTTCCTTAATCAAAACCAACAACTAATAACCAAGTACCACAAACTGGCACGTGGGCACAAACTCCTGGGGTTGGGCAGGATTCCCCAGACTAATCCTGTACCTAGCCCGGCCCATAACCATTGTCTGGAAAAAGGACCTTTCCTGGCTAACTGCCACTTAGTGTACAGGGAAATTTGCCTAGTTGAAGAAGAGGGGCATTCTAAGGGACAAACAAGAAGCAGCACATGCCAAATTAGTCAAACTACCACCTTGCCCATCATATCCTTAATGGAGACTCCCCAAATCTCTGAATGAAAAGACCTTTGAAAGAGCAAATTTTCCATAGCAACATCCACAGTCATTATCATGGGAAGAAACCCTGTAGATGTCTATTTGCTTTCAAAATCCATGGCACTATCAAATAGTTTAGGATTAGAAATTGAAAGGATTTTATTAATGTAAATAACATTTAAGAAGAAGTTTTACCATCTGCTTTGCAACAGTACTCTAAGAACCATGGGACCTTTCCACCTGATTTGTTCTATATGTATTGTCTTCTCCATTAGAATGTGAGGATCCTGGGAGCAGTAACTATTTTTTATATTTCTATCAGTAGCTCTTAAGACAAACACTTAATAAATGCTGTATTTATTCATTCTTTGTTACAAATATAGGTTGGTCACCTAGTGTAAACCAGATGATGAACTAGCACAGTTTATTTATGTTTCTTATACTCATCCTACATATCCAATTTCTTGTCAAACTTTGTCATTTTAACTTTCATAACATCTCTAATACTATTTTTGCTCCCACAACTACTACCCTAATTCAGACTACTACAAATCTAACTAATACTTGTCTCAAGCCTCTATCTACCAAGCCAAAATGATCTTTCTAAACCATTAAGTCTGACTAGGTCACTCATCTATTCTAACAACTCCAATGGTTCCCTATCACCTCTGTTACCAAATATAAAATCCTTTGTTTAGTATTTAAACTATTTCAATAATCTGTCCCCCTCCAATTTCTTCAGTCTTCTCATATACTTTACTCCTTTCCATGCACTGATCTGCTGGTAGTACTCACTGACCTATTTACTATTCCTCACCAATTATACTATCTCCCAACTCTCCATACAAGTGCACTGGCTATACTATACTTGGAATACTTTTCTTCTTCAGCTCTGCCTGTCTCTTCATTGGCTTCCTTCAAAACTCAAGTCAACTTCCACCTTCTGCAGGAGGCCTTTCATACTCTTTCCCTAATCTTCTAATATCATTTTCCATTTACACTGTATATTTCTTATATGTCAACCTCTCTAAAATTATCAAAGCTCTCTTAGAATACAAATCCAATGGTCTTTTCTCAATCTTTATCTTCCATGACCTCTCTGTAGCATTGAACAACTGTCAATCATCTTCTTTGCATACTATCGCTTTCTGAGGTTTTTGTGACATTGCTCTTTCTTCCTCTTCCTCCCATCTGACTACTCCTCTTCAGTTTTCTTTCCTGGTTCTTCATCCATGCCATGCTTTTGAAATGTAGGTGTCCTCAAGGTTCTAACTTGGGACTCCTTCTCCTTTTACTACAGTCTCTCTTACTTTGTTATCTCTTCAGCTCCCATGAGTTCAGTTAACATCACTAGTCAGATGATTCCCAGATCTATACATCTAACCCTAATCTCTTTCCTGAACTACTAATTTCCAACTGCCTTCTGTTCACTTTAAAGTCAACTGGCTCTAAACAGTGTTGGGGCATCACCATCCTCCCAGATCACAAACATCAGTGTCATTCTCAGTTCCTCACACTCACTAGTTTCAATATTCCATCTATTGCCATGTCTAAAAATTTCTGCTTTAAAATATATGCAACTATAATATTATTTTTTTTGTTTTATTGTCAAGTAAATGGTTATGTTTGAATCAAAAACTTCATTATCATCAGTAGCTGATTGTATAAATAGAAAACATACTGGATGGGGTAAGAGGTAAAGTGGTTAAGTATTTTTCTTCAATAGGATTTTAGGTCCCCCAAAAGTTTAGATATAGTCCTATGGTGGTGATTTGTCTCTGGGAACTTAAACTTGTTAATATGAAAAACAGATTGGAAGAGAGAGTAAAAACCATACAAAGAGTGTATATGATACTCTTAGGGGCGAGTTATATGTTAATACCTCATATTTGTGTGCTTATATAAAATCCAAATGAAAATGGAATTCTCTATTGACATAAAATCTTACAGGTGCTCCTGCTTACAGCTCATGTGTTCACTGCATAGAACCAGGGATGTTTCAGAAATTTCTTGATCATAATCTATGATTCAAAATTCAAATGGCCAGCGATTTCTTTCATTTTTAATTTTCCTATGTTGCTCACTGAAATGAAAATCCATTAAAAAAAGAAAATGCTAAATGGATGAGAATCCTGGAATGTCATGATCTCAGATGAGTCAGAATTGCAAGTGACAAAAGGATAATGGAAATTTGAACACAATGACTAACAATGACACAACCACAGAATAACATAAAAGATATCAAAGACATAAATACAGAATAACATAAAAGATACCTGAACATGGTGAGTAAGACTATGTTCGAACATGAACTATATAAATATAGCTTGGGTATCCATGAAATTGGAATGGATAGACAAGAGAATTTCAGAAGAGCGTATGCATGGGTTACGATTAATAAGGGAATATCTCCTCCTTGAGATCATTGGTGGAAAAGGGAGATGAAATGTAGTAGTTTCTATATTTATAGATATGTATATTCTTAATAAGCCACAATTATTTATAATATCATTTTACAAATATCTATGCTAAGTTAATATACTTAACAGGAAATCATGTCAATTCAGACTTTTTTCTATTTATACAAAAACTCCACAAAATGATCTGAAACACACAAAAAACCCTCTGCATTCTTAAAGTGAACTACTGAATTTGTTTCTAATTTTAAATATTAATACTGGAACATAAAAATTCTCATGTGGTCTCTCATCACTATGGAAACCTTTTTTAGCAATCAGTTGCCCATGTGTAAAGATTCCAGTTTTCCTTTGCCACAGAAAATGTGTGCATTCCTAAGATATGATACAGAAATGTATTAATTCTGTCCACATGTAAGTTTTTCTAATACTTTTCCCCAATAGTACTAGAAGACAATGGAAGATTTGAAACTCATTTCCAATATTTATAAAAAGTCATATACTTGCTATATGCAAAAAAGTTAAGTGTGCTATAAGATTTGCAAAGCATTTAACATACATAATTTCATCTGATCCTCATAGCTTTCTAAAGTCATCACTACTGGAGATTATTCCAGTTTTATAGATGAAAAAAGAGGTTAAATAAGTTGTCCAGCATCACAAAAGAAGTGTTAGATGTCGGATTTTAACTCAGCGATCTCCAGATTATTTACTTACACTCTCTCTCTCTCTCTCTCCCCCTCCACTCACTGTTCTGCCACTTAACTAGGGACTCACTGATGAAGAGAAGGGTCTTATTCTACTGATAAAAAGGTACTTCTGCTGGGATAATAATTTTCCTTTAAAAAAACAAAACAACTAAAATTAGGAATCTAAAAAGCTATCATGTATTTCTTGCCCCCAAATAAAAGCATCGTTGCAAAGTAGAATATGAGTTTGGAATTTTTTCCCCCCTAAGTAGGAAGGCTAGGAGTTATATTAACATAATGTAGTAAGAATCCTACATTAAAGTCCTGCAAAGCTTTATCAAGGCATTGGTTTGGGGGATTTGTTAAGGCTCTGCTTTGTTAAAATCAGTTCAATCAACCAGTATTTAGAACTTACGATAGGCAAAACACTGAATTATGTTAAGGGCTGTACACAAACACAAATATGAAATAGTCTCTACCCTCAAGGAGGAGTATATCTTCTAAACAGGGAGATATATACATAGATCCTTAAATAAAAAGGGAATATGAAGTAATTCAGAGGCTAGGGGTTAGGTAGAACTGGGAAGATGATGTTTTTGTATAGGAGGTAGCACCTGGCCAAGACTTGAAGAAAGTTATTCCAAGAGGCAGAGGTAAGGATAAAATGCATAGGGATCAACTTAGGCAGAAAATATTAAGATAATGAATATATTTGGGTTGTTGGTAATAAGTCAGTTCAGCTAGAATATAGAATGTGTGAAGGGGAGTAAGGATAGATCCTGAAACGTGGCTGGAGTCATATTATGACATATAATGACTTAATGACTTAAAATGACAAATGACAAAGGCTGCTTTTTATCCTAGCGGCAAAAGTGAATCATTGTAGCTTGAACAGGGGATTGACACTGTCAGATCCTGTGCTTCAGGAGGATTATTTCTTCAGCTGTGAGGAAGATTGATTAGAGAGATTGAAAGCTAGAAGAACAAATAAAACAGCCCATTGCAATAATTCAGGTAAGAAATTATAAGTATCTAAATTAAGGTGGTAGTCATGTGAATGGAGAGGAGAGCACAATATGATATGCTCTGGAGGCAGAATCAAAAAGACTGAGCAACTATTTAGAAATGGGGTTTCAGGGAGTCAAAAAAAAGGAGAAATGTAAGGTCCTTCTGACTGCAGACAGGCCCTGTATTCTATTCACTGTACCGCCTAGTTAAAAGTAATCTACTGTTTTGGATATTTTGAATTTTTGATGCTGATGGAACTTAGAAGGAGAGATGTCCAGCAGGCAATGGGACTGGAGCCTGGAGCAGAAATTAGGGTTAGAAACACAGATCTAACCATGGTAGCTGATTATAGCACTAAAAATGCAGAAAATGAGAGAAATGAAGGTTCATAATAGAGCCCTGTGCTATACAAAATTTAAGAAGTGGAGCATGGATGTTGATCTAGTAAAGGAGCAGTTAAGAGAAACTGGAGAATTGGGGAAAAACAGTACCCAAAGAAACCAAAGGAGAGAAGAGTACAGTGGAGGATACATTCAACACTATTAAAAACTGCAGAGCTCAAAGTGGGGACTAAGAAAAAACCACTGGATTTAACAATTATGAGATATCTAGGGAGGAAGGGAGAAGATGCCATTGAAGAAAGCACTTTTATTATTTGAGTAGTTAAGTCAAAAGCCAGGTTAAAATGATTAAGTAAGTGGAAGGTGAATAAGTGTAGGACAGCATGGTCTTTTCTAGGATTTTAGTTGCTAAAGGCACAGAACATATAATGTTTGGGGGGCAGGGGTGGAGGTGTTAGGACCAGGGAAAGTTTTTTAAAGAGGGATTTAAAGATTTAGAGGTATTTTTAGGCTGCAAGTAGATAAACTAATAGAAGAATAGAGAGCAAGGATGGGATAGGAACAAGGTCATGTAGGGATAGCAGGGTCGAAAGGGGTAAAAAGATTGTTCTTAAGAAGAACTAAATATTAACTTTAGTTTCTATATACCTCCGTTATCTTCTTTGTTATCTCTAAATACTAGAAGCCCTAATTATTTCTCTAATCATGGTTTACTCTCATCATCTGTTGTCTTTGCTCCTAGTCCTGTTCTATTGATTCAGGGTGAAGAAAACCATGAAGCCAGGCTGACTGAATTTATTGGCAAATTTATGTTACATGATCTTCACTGGACCCTCACTGTGACAAGCAACATTTTACTACCTCTTTCTAGTTAATGCCATCCACTCACCACAATAACTCTTTCAAACCTTTATGTTCCTCCTCAAACATTTCATGGTTCCCCACTCTCCCCACCCCCTCAATTGAGAACTTTGCTTCATATTTTACTAAAAAAATATTGCAACTATTTGCTGAGAAGCCTTTCTTCTGCCTCATCTCACATTATCTGTCTTTTGCCACTATTTCCTCCATCACTGTTGTTTCATATAATGAGCTCCTTCTCCTTGCCAAGGCAAACTACTCTAAATGCACAAGATATCCCATGCTTTCCCATCTCTTCCAGCATATTGCTTCCTCTATCAACCTCTCTCACTTATCTTCAGTCTTTCCTTGTCTATTGGCAATTTATTGAGTATTAACCAATGTTTTCTCTTTGTTGACCAACTTTAATTTATGTTGCATATAACTTTTTTTTAATGTTGTATATATGTACAGAGTTGTTTGCTTGTTGTCTCCGTCCAGTAGACAGTGAGTTCCTTGAGGTCGATGACCATCTTTGGTCTTTCTTTGTATTTTCAGAGCTGAGCACAATGATTAGCACATAAAATGTGACCATTTATTATTATAGCATTAAAAACCAATTTCATGGATCATGATTAATGACATGAAACATAATACATGTAAAAAAAGATGGATATTGAACTGCTCACCCTTTTAAGCTGGCACACTCACCCCTCCTTACTCTATTTATATGTAACAAGTTTGGTAGCACAGGCCAGGTAAACCAGGAATTTCCTAACTCCTACACTCAGAGGCCACTTAATAAATGGGAAAACAATGTAATCTCTTTATTACATGGATCTCACTCAAACTTCAAGGACTCGTACTATTTCTAAAAGGCAATGTGGCCCAATTAAGGTAATAACTACAGAAGTTACACTGCCTTCCTTTTAGTGCCACATTTTCAAATCAGTACTTAAACTCTACTGCTTTCATTTTCTCACAAATTAATTCCTTAATCCTCTGCAATATGATTTCTAGCCCAATTACTATTAAACTAGTACTCTCAAAAGTTAAAACCTCTTAATCCCCAAATATGGTGGCTTCTTCTTAGCCCCTTATCCTCCCTAAACTCTCTGTAGCATTTAATAATGGTTTCTATCTCTTTTTCCCTGAGTTTTCACAATATGACATTAAATCTTTCATGGCTCTTCAACATTCTTCTAGTTTTCTGGGTTTGTAAGCTCAGAATTACATTTCAGTACTTCATTCCCCTTAAAAAGCCAATCCGTTGCCTAAACTTGCTATTTCTACCTCAATAACATTTTCCTCATCTATTCCCTTTTCCCCCTTCTTATGACTCATAGAACTACCACCTCAGCTTAGGTCCTTATCATCTCTCAGATGGCCTGTGAAAATAGTTCTACTGATGGTCTTCCTTCCTTAAATCTCTTCTCTCATCTATCTTATACAGAGGTCTGACCAAGACAATTACTTCTGGATAGTCTCTAGTGGTTGATTCCCTATTACACCTAAAATAAAATATAAACTCCTATTTAGCATTTAATGCTCTTCCTAATCTGGGCCCAACTTTCTTTCCAGTCTCAATCTGCACTGTTCCCCATCCCATATTCTACTCTCTAGACTAGCCAAACTAACTTTTATGTTCCTCAAACAGAGGACCATACCTCCATTTCAGATCTTCATTCTTTTGTATTTACAATTCATGTCTGGAATGTACTCCCTTACTCATCTTTTTCTCTCAGAATCCTTCATTTCCTTTAAGACTCAGCTCAAGCAATCTTCATATTTTTCATCATCCTCACTGCTGGGACCCTTTTTCTCTATATTTATTTTAAACATTTATATAGTGTGTAGTATATGCCAGACACTTAACTAATAAGTGCTTTACAATTATTTCAGTTGATCCTTACAACAATCCTGATAGGTAGGTGCTATTATTAGTCCCCATTTTACACATAAGGAAACTAAGGAAGAGAATGATCATATTGACAGTATTTGAAGCTGAATTTGAACCCAGGTCTTCCTTTCTCCAGGTCCAGCGCTTTAGCCACTCAGACACCTTGCACATTATCTAGTATAAATACAATGCATATATATTCATGCTTTTCTATACCATTGGACTATAAGTTAGTTCTTTTGAGAGAAGAAACTCATTTTTTTCATCTTTTTGTCCCCAGTATCTAGCATAATGCCCAACACAGTGCAGGCAATGAATAAAGGTTGATTAACTGATGAAATTATCTCCGTTCCCTTTTCTTCCTGTTGCCTATGCATGGGTATGCTCTAAGTTTGATTCTTGGCCCACACTTCTGATGTGTCTCTATATCTCTTCATTGGAAATTTAATCCATTCATCTAGTTTCAAGATATCACCTCTTAATTCTGATTAGCCTATAACTCCAAGAATCTATTGAATACTTTCACTTGAATATGTTAGGATTTACATGATAATAGTATGTGCAATAACCTAATCTTCCCTCCAAATGTAATTTTCCTTCCTTAATTTCAGATACCAATAATTCATCTAAGTTTGAAAAAACTGATTATCTATTTTGTTCACTTCTTTCTCATTGTCCTCAATCATCAGGTTCTGGTAATCTTTTCATTAAAATGTATTCTATATAGCTGCCCCTTTCTTCTGTTACAACATAAACTTAGATTCAGCCTGGATTATTGGAAAAGTTTCCTTAACTGATGTCCCTGACTCTAATATCCTCTATGCTCTTCTATTTTAACCTACAAATGAATTCCTTAAGTTATCATTAAAGACTTTACAACTAAATTTCATGTCTATCTTTTACTTCCCTCCACATACCTTGGTCCCAATAGCCTAGCATACTCAGACATATTTTAATGTTCTTCCTAACCCTATGCCTTTATTCAAGCCATACTCTCTAACTGTATTCTTTCAGTTACCTCAATTGGACTCATCCTTCAAAATCCAGATTCAGTACCATTTCTGAGATATCAGTCTCTTAACAATTTTGCTATTCTGTGCCTGGCACTCAGAAAGCACTTAATAAATGTTTTTTAATAATTGCTACATTCACATACCTTTTTTTTTTGTTAATCCTTACAAAGAACAACTGTCTGAAACTCTTTTGGACTGTTTTTTCCTAAGCAGTATCTTACATATAACAGACAGTAAAAGAAGTTATTGATTGATGCTCCAACTATGGCAACAAAGTAGAAATTCATAAAGACCTCAACATTAAAAAAAATCATCAAGTTATTATATTATGAATACATATGATATCTATAAATAGGTATTTTGGATCAAGTTTTCTTGAGAATTAAAACAATTTTAAGACATAGTAATGTAAGATATATATTTAGTATTATGCTAAATGGTGATATCCTCAAAAGATAATTGTATAATGGGCTGTTTTCTGCTAAATTATTTGCATAGACATTATCTCACTGAATTCCCTTATTTTATAGCTGAGAAAATTGAGGCACTCCCCCTTGCCCAAATGAAAAGGTTCATTTACAAAGTAACTAACTTAGCTGAGATTTTAAACCAGTCCTTCAGACTCTAAATTTTGTTCTCTTCTCTACATACTTGAAAGAAAGACACTATACAACACCCCCACTTGCCTAGAAGACAGTATATTTCTCAACTACTCATCAATTCAAGACATGGAATGTCTCCACACTTCTTGACAAGGACTCAGAAACCAGTAACACCCATTTGCTATTCATCTAATCATTCTTGAATGGTTTGCCTAATGGCAACAGGAGATTCACATGATCATTCCCTGAAGTATATGAAGTAGCTTACTCCTCAAGGTATCCAGTTCTATGCTCTATAGAACGATTCTTCTATTACAAAGTTCTAAATATCTGGAGTTCTTGCTTTCTTCCTTTCTCTATGTCATATTCTTCTACTCTCTACCATGGCAGAGGTTAGCACTTTCCTTTTCTTCCTTATGAGCAAAACAATTACTATTGCCATATCATTAAGAACCTCTAATACCAAGTTAAGGAATTTTATCTTTATTTGGGCAAAGAGAAACCACTGAAGGATAAAAAAAAATCTTTTGAGATTAGCACACAGGACAGAAAAGTAGAGAGTGAAGGTTAGGCCAATGAAGAGGCTATGGGAGTAGTCAGTCCAAAGTTAATAAGAACCTATTCTAAATAGACTCATAATTAGTTTCTTCTATTTTACTCGCTATAACCTCTATCTTCCAAGTTAATCTTAAAATAATGCTTTGCCCAAATTGGTATTTTAAGCAAAAATAAAACTAAATAGCTCTGAGGATGAGCAACTAGAAGAGTAAAGGTAAAAATTAATAGAGAAGAGGAAGGGCTGATTTGAAGTATTATATGAGTTAAACTTCAAATAGACTAAATTTGATAGGATGTTACGGTAGCCATGTATAGCTATACAGAAGATTTTTGTACACTGGAGACTACAATCTGAAGAAAACAAGGTTAGAAAACAGCTCTAATTGAGCCAGTTATCCATTGAAGTGACAAAAATCTAAGAATGGATAAGGTTATCTAGAAAGCAGTGAGGAAAAGGGGGAGGAGGAGACTGAAGGCAATGCAACTTTGAGAAACAACTTCATTTAGACAAGAAAAGAGGGAGCCAGTAAAAGAACATAAAGAGAATTGGAGAGGTATATGTGTATGAGGTGTATGATGCTATTTCAATGTCAAAGTCAAAGAAGGTAGCGGCCTAGTGATTAAGTACTCATCAAGGATAAACATACCTATCTAAGAACAAAGAATACAAAGTTTTCTAAAACTAGCTTAAAGGAATTAATATAAATTGTTCCTCTCCACTTGTTGGAAACTAATATAAAATGTTCAGTTATGATTGATAAAGAGACAATTACTTTTCCCTGAAGACTAAATCTACAAAGATCAAATCATGTTAATAGCACTGATAACATCACTGCCATTTCTCTTTTGAAGTTTTTTTTTTAAAACTAAAGCTACCCCCAAAATAATTGCTCCTAAAAAACATCATACTATGGATTAAAAATTAAACAGACATGAAAAGAACTATAAAGTATACTTGTACATTTTCTCCACGAGAAACATGAACAATATAATACGTTTCTACATTAGGGCCATTCTCAAATCCATTCAACTTTAGAAACCATAATGTGACAATAATTTTCATGTCATGCGTTTCTTAATTGGTCAATTCAATAAGCATAATTCAAATACTTATTACATAGAAGACGTTGTGCTAGGTGTTGTTAATAGCATGTTTGCATCCATTCCCTATCCCTACTCTATCACAGATGGCTAGAGACTATGCTCATTAAGGAGAAAGTATGTCTAGAATCTAATGTTAAGGCTTTTAACCAATCTGGAGCTAGAATGAAATTATTCCCATGATTAAATCTCTACAAATCTAGGAATATCTCAAATTTCCAAGTATGATAAAAAGTTAAATTAATTTATTATATATTTTATAAATCAATAAATATAAATTATAAATTTATTAAATTATTAAATGAAATTATTAAATAACTAACACTCAGAAGATTTAGAGTTAAAAGTAGCTTTAAAAATCATCTAGTCCAATGCTCTCTTTTAAGAGACAATGAAACTACACATTAGGTGACACTATACTTTTTTTAATTGTGCCACTTACAGAAGTAGGGGGTGGGAATGGGATAGTAGTTGTAAAAGGTTGAAAATCAAGAATTAGAAGATGTGAATATGTCTTCCATCACACACAGAAATGGTCATAACCTGAAGCTCATCATTACTTAAAAGTGGTCTTTTTTCCTTGGGAAAATTGCTATTTCTCTGACTATAACTAACCTCACAAATCTTGACAACGTTAAGGTCTACTGTAAACCTTAAAATTTCTTAGACTTATAAATGTTGGAAATTTCACCATTGGGAAATTTCGTACTTGAAAAATTTCCTATTGATAGTGGGTCTTGGCTATTGGAATGTGAACCCCATTGGCATGAGAGTTTCCCCCTCCTCCCTTCTTAAGATTACTTTAGGACAGAAACCTTTTGCTGAACAATGGAAAGGGCTTTGACCTATGCTTAAGCATAGAACAGGAATTTCTTTGAGTCATGATTGATTTTAGAATTGATACAATAGAGATACTTGGAATGACAGAACCAGGTCTTGGAAAATACAATTTCCACCCCACTCAGTCCTAACAGGATTTAGGAAGGGCTGCAGCAAAGGATCAAGATTTAATTATTTGAGAATATGACCTTCAACAGACATGTGCAAAGCCACAGACCTCTGGGCGGTCCTGGGTTAAGCTAGAGCCACCATTGGCACAGGGAAGACATAGACAGTGATTGGTAGATGTGAGAACTGAGGGGAGGGAACTTGGATGGTTTCCTTAAAGATAGAGGGGTCTGAGGACTGAAGGAGGGTTGGTTGGAGAGGTTTTTGGTCTGAGAGGTGGTGCTTTGAGAGTTGGCTCTGAAGGAAGCTGGAGGTGGAGGCCCCTGAGACTGTTTCTCCATTTTGGTCACGTGAGTAATAGGGACTGATCTCCTTTCTTTGCCTCAGCTATCTAAGGGCTTGGGCCTTTTGGCCCAGCCTAAACAGAAGGTGTATTTAAGCCCTATTCCCTTCTCTCCCCTTTCTCTCTCCCTCTCTCTCTCTATCTCTAATTCCTTTCTTCCTCCTGTTTGTAATTAAACTCTATAAAAGGTTGACTGCTGACTTGAGTTTTCATTTAGGAATTACATAGCTGAATTCCTTGGCGACCTTAAATTAATATATATCAGTCTTTTAAAGTGATTTCCTTGTCACACTACCAAGTCCAAGTAAACTGCACAAGGATATGGTATTATTTTAACTAGAAGAATTAGATTTTAATTAATGTCTTCATACATAAAATCTTCTAGGTTCACTATTAAATTTTGCATATTTACTAACCAGCCATCACCACCCCAACAGGTATCAATTATGTGCAAGGTATTGTGGAGGATATTGTGGATGCAAAGACAAAACCAGCCTGTGCCTTCAAGGAACTTACACTTTAGTGGGGAAACACATACATAGATAAACAAAGTATTTTGTGGAGGAACACAGCACTAGAATTAGAGATTGAGGAGGAAGTGTCCCCTAAACTGAGTCATGAAATGCTATAACGATTTTAAAAAGCCAACTGGGAAATTTATATTTTATTCTAAAACTAAAAGAGGAAAACTAAAGAGAGCCATGGCCAAGGAAGAGTATTTGGTGGCTGGTTTAGAAAATACTTGTTTTTGATAGAACTCAAGGAAATACCCAGATGTGATTTGGTGAGTGGAAAGAGTGGAAATTTGGAGTCAAGGGCCTTGAGTTTAGGTTCTGGCTCTGGCATTTTCTACCAGTATCTTGTGAGAAAATTACTTTCCCTCTTCAGGGGGAAGGGTTTTCAGGTTTCTTTAAAGGAAAAATGAGACAGATGGAGTAGTGGGTCTCTAAGATCCCTTTCAACTCATAGGACTATGATGTCCACTTACAAAGGGGAATGGAACAACTAAAAAGCGACAAGACCAAGAGCTCATTTGTCTCCCTCTATATTTTAATAAACATAACTCAACTGGTTTAATAAGTGGCCATATTAAAGTAAAAATAAGCACCAGGCCATTTAAACCTGCCCATCATTCACACTGTTAGTAGCTTTGATTAGAATACCATCTATCATGATCAACAAATTTTACTTTGGTTAAGGGTCAAAATGGGGAAAACACTGGATAATAGGGGCTCTTCCTGAGAAAGAATGTTTGGTTGGAGTGTGAAATTTTGGACCAAGATGGGTATTTGGTATCAGAGGATCAGGAAAGACAAGTAGAAGGGACAAAGAGGAAAACTGCAAAATTATTTTGCAATTTTAATTGGACCCGCATTGGCAGCTTTCTGGAAAGTTCTCTTCCAGGTAAGAAAATTGAGAGAGGCAGTTTAAGTGACTAGCCTAGAGTCACACAGTTAATAAATGTGTGAGGCTACATCTGAACTCTGGTTTTCTTGATTCCAGACACAATGCTCTCTCTACTGTGCCATCTATACCTCCTTCTCTTTTCTGTTTTTCCAAATTTCATAGAATCCTAGTTTTGGAAGAGACTCCAGAAGCAATCTTGATCAAACTCTAACTGAATAAGAATTTTTTCAACAATACCCTTGATATCTAGTCATTAAACTTTTTCTTGAAGACCTCTAATTAAGGAGAATCTGCTATCTTATCCATTTTTTAGGAAACTGGAGGATTCTTCTACTTAAATGAATTGAACCGATCACTCCTAATGTTTAGGTGCTTTTTAATAGCAACAGAATTTTTGTTTTCTGTTTTCTCTTCAGTATTACATATATATGTATATATGTTCAATCAAATCAACGATACTCCAGCCATTAGCATCTTGTAATATGGTGTGAGATGACCACATAGAAATATATATAGAGAGTTAAGCTGGTTAAATGTGTTATATCAGTTAAATGATATGGTCCAAATTAATTTATGTCAACCTGGAAAGACATGACTAGTAGATTTCCCTAGGACGGAATAAGCTGCCTCAGGGATGAGGGTTTCTCTATTACTTGAGGTATTCAAGCAGAGACTAAAAAACTACCTGTCAAGAATGCATTAGAAGGGAGGGCCTTTAAAGGGTTTTCTAATTTTGAGATTCTGCAGTTCTGTAACATTTCAAGTCAAAGCTAGAAGTCTGGAAAGAATCTACTCCAGACCCAAAAAACTCTACAATATAAACACAAAAGTTGCCTATCTGAAAGAAACAAGTTTAACAAAAATTTAGTTTTAAAATATCTCATTCCTCATGACTATGGACGTAGCATCTTTCATGTGCCCCCCCCCCATGCTCTCATTTTTTAATTTTTATTTTCATTTCCATTTTTTGAAAAGCTATGACTTGTATGACATTTGGAAGTTGTCGGGTTTTTTTCACTTTTAATTAGCTTAATTATCTATATTGCTTCTTTTAAAAGGCATTGGAGTTGACAGTCTGGCTTATATATCTGATGTCTGTGATTAAAAAATCAAACAAACAAACCTTAGGTTTAAGACCTAACTAGATCTGGAACACCCGGACTATAAAACTGTGCATGCCCTTTGACTCAGCAATACTACTAACAGATCTGTATCCCAAAAAGAACAAAGAAAAAAAAGGAAAGGATCTATTTGAAAAAAAATGTATAGCAATACTTTTTGTGGTGGTAAAAAATTGAAATTTGAGTGGATGCCTATCAACAGAAAAATTATGATTGTGATAGAATATAATGAAATGACAAGGTGGGTGAATTCAGAAAAAAAAACTGGGAAGATTCATGAAAAGATGCAAAATGAAGTGAGCTGAATAAGAAGACTATGTACAGTAACAGCAATTTTGTAATGATGATCAATTATCAAAGACTTAGCTACTCTGATCTACAATTCCCAAGATAATTCTAATGTACTTATGATGAAAAATTCTATTCACATCTAGGGAGAAAAGTGATGAACTCTGAATGCAGATAGAAGTATATATTTTTTAAACTTTATTTTCTTCTTGTCTGTTTTCTTCCGCAATATTATGGAAGTATTTTGCATGACTTGACATGTATAATTGATATCAAACTGTTTGCCTTCTTTGAAATCAGTTAAAACTTTTTTACATGTAAATTAGGAAATGTTTAATAAAATAAATAAGAATATAGTTTTTTTAAAAAGATCTAGAGATCTCAGATTAGTTTGGGACATTTGTTTCTCTGATATATGCTCTCAAAACCTAGAAAAAGTTCAATATCTTTTTTCAATAAAACTAAGCAATGGAAAGGTGCCAAGTCCTACCTACTGTATGGGCCTAAAAGTGAAGGATTAATTTATCCCTGAGGAAACCCAATCAACACTGCTTTCCCTTCTAATTTCCCTAATTCTATCATTAGCTGCAACATTTTTCTGGTTACCCTGGCTAGAAAATTTGTAGTTATAAATCAGATATTTAGAATTAGAAGGGTCCTGGGAGAAGCCTTCTCTAATAGCCTCCTAATTTATTATTTGCCTCCAACTCATCCTGTATAGTGCTTAGGTTAATTATCAAGATAAATAACTTTTATTTTTTCTCTCCCTAGGCTGAAAACCTATAGTACTTACCTATTGAACAAAAGGCTAGATTTCTTATCCTGGCATTCAAGGTCTTGATAAAATACTATTTTTACAATCTTATTTTGATTCATTGCCTGCATATTTGCGTCAAATTGAATTTTTCTTTTAACTTTAATAGCTCTGGGTCATTTTTAATACTGATTATTATGCTGTAGTTCAACGATGATGATAAAGCAAAACATAAAGTTACATAACTTTAAACAATAATAATAGTCCCCCTTCAGAAATCCAATTAAGCTTTGTTTTCCAACTCCAAAGTCCCTACATAATATTGTGTATGAAAGTTGCCGTTGTTTGTGTCCTCACAATTTGATTGTAAACTCAGAGACTACATTATTTAAGCTTTCTATTTTAGTGTTTCTGGGGGGCAGAGCCAAGATGGAGTAAAGCAGAGTAGCTCTGAGTCACCACAAGAATCCATTCCAATCAATACTAAAATACAGCCACAAAACAAATACAGGAGTAAAAGAACCAATAAGGAGAAAAGAGTGAAACAACTTTCAAAAAAAGAAAAATCAAAAAAGTAGGCAGGCAGAGACCATCTGGGGCACTGGGGTGAGACGGGAGCAAAGACAGCAAAAGGATGTAGCAAGGAGTCAAGAACAAGCCAAGAGCAAGTCACACAACTCCACCCCACATCTATTGCCCCAGTTTTGGAACCTAAGACCAAACCAACATTCAGACCCTAAGACACTGCCTGGGCAAATAGTGGTCCAAGCCAACCCACACCCCTTGAGGTTTCAAACCTGTGGAGAAGTCCAGAGCCCCAGCCCAGGGCAGTCTGGATTAAAGTGGGCTGATCTGTGTGGGCCCAGAGCAAAGCCAGGAATACCTGTCTGGGTTTGGGATAAGGACATAGTTCACACTTTGGGGTGGCTGATAGTACCAAGGGGGTGGTAGTGGATCTTTTTGTCTAAAGCTCAGGGCAGAGCTCCATGACAGGGCAATCAAGGATGTCCCTGATTTGAATAAGTACATAGTATGACCAAAAACTTACTCCTAAGACCAAGGCTACACTTTAAGTAGTTCCTGACCTGATCAAGATAAGATCAAAAGCTTACAACCAAACCTAAAGCAAGTATTTGAGTTATCAGGATCTCAAGGGTCAGTTGAATTATCAGAGGAAGAGGGCTTTCAGAGCTCTCATCCCTCAGGCCATCCCATCATCCTCTAAGAACTAAAAATTTTAAAACCTGGAAAATAAGCTGAGAATAGCATCAAGGAAGGACTTTAAGAGGGTACCCCACCTTCCAAGAAAACAGAGACTCCCTATAATGAGATAGGAAAAATGAGCAAACAACAAAAAAGCATCTAACTCTAAAAACTTTTTATGGAGACAAAAAGCAAGGTACAGACATAGAAGGGGACAGTGAAAACAAAGCAAACACATGCAAACTCCAAAAGAAAAATGTGGAATGGACAGATTCTGTAAGAGCTCAAAAAAGACATCAAAAACCAATTAAGAGAGGCAGAGGAAAAGTAGGGAAGAGAAAGGAAATTGATATAAGGAGAAATAAAAGTAATGCAAGAAGAAATGGGCCAACTGAAAAAGGAGAACCAAAAACTAACAGAGGAAAATCAGTTGTTAAAAATCATAATTGACCATCTATAAACTAATGATTTCATGAGAAATCAATAAACAATAAAGTAGAATCAAAGGAATGAAAAAAATAGAGGAAAACATGAAGAAATGACCTAGAAAATAAGTTGAAGAGAGACAATTTGAGAATTATTGGACTACTTGAAAGCCATGATCAAGAAAAAACCTTGGATATCATATTAAAAGAAATTATCAAAGAAAACTGCTCAGAGATCCTCAAACAAGAAAATAAAATTGAAATTGATTATCACCAGAATGACATCCTCAAATCACAATTTCCAGGAATGTAATAGCTAAGTTCAAGAACCACCAAGCCAAGGAGGAAATACTTCAAGCAGCCAGAAAGAAACAATTCAAATACCATGGAGCTATAATCAGGGTAACCCAGGGCTTCTACCTTAAAGGATCAAAAGGCATGGAATATGATATTCAGGAAGGCAAAGATTTGCGTTTACAACCTAGAGTCATCTATCCCGCTTTCTATTTCCCAAGGGCTTCATACTCAGCTTTGTAGAATATGCATATACATATATATATATATATATATATATATATATATATATTCTGTAAATGGTTATAATATTTTTAAATTAATGAAAAACATTAATTGATTGCTAAGAATCAGGAATTAGATCCTGGGATAGAGATTGGGAAAATTGATACAAAAGTTATATAGTCCCTGCTCTTTGGGGTTCATAGTCTAATAAAAATGAACAATGGTTCTGGAGAATAATCAAATTACTTAGGGCTATTTGTTCCTACAATAAATAGTCCCAAATTATTGTTTTCCTATTTGACAATTTTGTGGTCTTCTTCCAGATTTTTCTTTTCATTCCAACTCTGTTGGATGAGTTTGACACTACTGGCTAACCTCTCAATTATATTTCCAGAGACAGAAAAAAAGCTTGGCTAATTATGAATAAAAATGACATTTTTTTAATCAACTTCATGCAAAAAGTACAATCTATTTATTCAGTAAAAACAGTGTCAGTCTCTCTTTGAAAAATTTTTTAAACATAAGCTTAAAGTTAATAAGATGATTATAGGCAAGGAAAACTGATAGTGAGAAGAAATTATTCTTCCACAAGATTTCACATTTGAAAGAATCAGAATGTTTCAAGAATCTAGAAAAAATATTTTTAAAATAATTCAACTAAAATAAAAGCTACAGGATTGTGAGAAACAACAGATCATCTAAAAAGGTAATCAATCAGCAAATGTTTCCTTTGAATAAAGCAGTATGTTAAGAAATCAAGACCACTTCTCTAAGAATTTTTTTCAAGCACCTAGGGATATTCATGTATGATACAGTATAATTCTGGTAAAAATAAACTTATATTGTGGATGAAAGGGTACTGGCTTGGGAATTCAAAAGAGGTTCAAATTCAACATTCAATTTCAGCAATATTCCATTTCAACATTAACTGGCTGTGTTAACTCTGACAATCTTTCTCAACTTCAGTTTTCTTATCTACAAAATGAAGAGAACATATATACTGCTAAACTCACAGGGTTACTTCTAGAGAAAAATTGTGTAAGCTTTAAAGCACTATATAATGAAACTGTTCAAAAATGAGTTTCAATTTTATTTTTGGCTAGAACAAACTAAATAAAGGATGGGTAAACCACAGTGTTCAATTCCCAAAATTATTCACTTTACTTACTTCTATATACTGCCAGTCCTTTCAGCATGGTCTAAACTCACTACCATTGCTTCCCTTCCCATCATTACAACCAAGATTAGACACATTCTGGCCTCCTATGGTGGAGTTTTATAATGGTTTAAAGGAATCAACAAGTAAGGCTGGCAGTAGTAACCACAACAAGAATCAAGCAGCAAAGTACAAAGGGAAGAGGAAACACTTTTAAAAAGTTAGGAAAATGTATAATTATAATTTTTGTGCCCCAGGACTCCATTTCCTAGAATCCTATTTCATCCTTACGTTATGTCCTTTCATTTTGGAGATAAAAATTCTGTAACCCTGCCCCTCTTTGCTCTCTTCTCCCATGAATACGGTTGGAGAAAAACTGCTTTTTACTCAGGCTTTACTCCTGTCTTTACTTTTCCTCTACTTCAAGTTATTATTATTATTATTAAATCTTATAAAACATAATACTTGGAGCTATTGTATATTAATTTTATTCTTACAAAAAGAATAGCCTGGAAACATCAATTTCCAAATCCTACTAAGTGTTACAGATAACTTGGAAACCTGTATTGATGAGCACAGATCCATTACAGGTTATTTTCTGGGAGAAAATTACAATGTATAAATAATTCTTGTTATTTTTTATTCTTTTATAGACAAAAATAATTTATTTTGAACAAATTGTGTTTTTAAAATGATTTAGGCAATTTATCACTTAGATATTAATAATAAAAAGTTTAAAGCTTCTTTTCCCACTTTATTGATGGGTACCATGTTTGTACCAACAACTGATTTATACCGAAGTATTTTAAAATATCAAAGTATAACTTTTAGGAATTTTTGTTTAAGTGGTAGTATTCAATTCTATTTAGAAATCCTCCTTGTACTTAAAAATGTTCTATCACCCTAAATACAAGAGTACCAACTTAATACCAATACCAAAAACAACAACTCTTACTTTCACTTGTATTATACGGCTCTTATCCTATCCATTTGTGCCTTCTCATGCCATTTCTTTAGCGTTCTAAGAAAACAAAACTGCATGTTTTTCTACAATGACATTTGCCATTCAGCAATACATAATTTTTCCATAGTATATGGGGAACTACAGAAATACTATTTTATCTCAATTTTCAAGGTAGAGAAGGAAGGGAATTGATCATATAAGAAAACAACCCTAAAAGTAAAGAATGATTTGATATTGAGGCTTTCACATAATCCTTCATATTCATTAACTCAAATCTCTCCTTTAAAAAATTAAAAGATCATTTTTAAAAACATGATTCCTTGAATGTAATTTTGAATTCTAACATCAATCCTTCCATGTTAAGATTCCTTTTTCTTCTTCAGATTGTTGGCTTCCACAACCAAAATAAATATGAATGAGGTCTTCTTAATAACATGACCACTTACTCATCATACTCGATATGATAAATAATATCTTCACTGTTCATAGAATTAGAAGGAGATGTGGAAGGTGCACTGTCCAACTTATTGGTGTTGCCTCTGGAGTGATCGTGATTTAAATTTCCATTAGTCCTTTTATGACAACCACTCTTTGCTTTAGCTTTGCCACTTTTATGTTGTTTTGTTGCAGAGGACACACTCTTTATATGAGCTTCAAACCAAGCGCCAAGGGTGTCATCTCGAGCATCCACCAGTTCATTTATCTAAAAGACAAGTTTTAAAAATTCATTAATGAAAATTTTAAACAACAATGTGATTGTGAATTAGAGTTACTTAATATATATATCATTTTTTAAATAACTTTGCACAATTAGGAAGAATTAGCTATATAACATCCTTTATTATTAAAGTAAATTAAAAGAGGAATTGCACATTAAGTTTTTCCAAAGCATGTCACCATCTAAATTCTTTTCAAAGAAATCAGAAAAACAAAGAAAGATATTAATAACATGGCTTAGACAATTTAGATTTTTAATCTATACCCTCAAGACTTGCTATATTTTCTAAAGGTTCTATAAAATGAGGTCAATACCTTTCACAAGATATTCCCTGGTAATTTATCATACATTTGATATTTTGACATACAATGAAGATCTTAATATTTAAGATCAAAATATAAAAGAGATGGGGTGAAAATACAACTCAACCAGTTTCCTTTATAAAAGCTAAAAAACCGAAACATTAAATAACCAGGTATTAATGTTAGACAAGAGTTTTTCCCAAGAAATTATAAAATCTTAGAGAAATAAAAGGAAATGTCAATAACTAGAATCGTATAGTTTAGTTTCTGTTTAGGAAGATTATGTAGAATATGAAAAAATATTTCAAAGTCATATACTAATCTAATGAAATCCCAATAAAAATTCCATAGCACTATTTAATAAAATTGTCAATATATAATTCATCATGCTACACAGTAAAATTCTTTGGACAGAACAAAATCTTATTAGCTAATGGTTATAAAATGCTGTCTAAATGATAAATATATAAATGTCAAGCTATTACTATTAAAAACTGGGCAAAAATAAAAATGAAAGGATGGCTTATTTGCTTTCTCAAAATACAAAAGTTATCAAAAATATGATACTTATTAAAATGAGAATAATTGATCAGAAAGTCTAATTTTTAAAATTATTACTACTACTATCACTTCATTTTCAACTTTTCTTATTGGAATTCAAATATGTACAGTTTTGGAATAATGAAAGAATGAAATAACATTTATTAGTTGTTTATACTTTGTGCCAGGCAGTCAATAAACATTTAAGTACCTACTATGTGCCTGGTACTGTGCTAAGTTCTGGGGATACAAAGAGAGACAAAAGATAGCTCCTGTTTTTAAGGAGTGCACAGTCTAAAGAGAGAGTACACATGAAAACAATGTATAAACAGGATGTTATAAACAGTAAAAATTATAAATAATCAACATAGAGAAAGCCCTAGAATTACAAGGAAATTAAGAGAAGTTTTCCTAGCCTTCTTTCTTATCCATTATTCCCAACAAATACTGATCCAATGACACTGGCTTCCTGGTTGTTCCATGAATGAGTCACAACATCTCTCCTCTCTGGGCATTTTCTCTGGCTATCTCTCATGCCCAGAATGCCCACCCTCCTCAACTCACACTGTTGACCTCTATGGCTTCCTTTAAATCACAACTAAAATCCCATCTTCTACAGGAAGCATTTGCAAACATGTCTTAATTAGTAGGGTGAAAACACTGAAATCATTTCCTATTTGTGTTGAGTTTGTTTGAATATATTTGATTGTTGTCTCCCCCATTAGACTATAAACTCCTTGAGGGCAGGGGCTGTCTTTTGCCTCTTTTTGTATCCCTAGAGCATAGTAAGTACTTAATAGTGTTTCTCCCTTTGGTATATAATAGATATTTTACAATTTTTATTGAATTAAATTGAGAAGCAGTGAGGTAGCCCAGCAAAAAGAATACTGTGTATGGGGTCAGGAAGACCTGAATTCAAATCCAACCTCAGATAATTACCAGTTGTGTTACTGTCAGCAAGTCATTTAAGCTCTGTCTGTTTCAGTTCTCTCAAAGGAAAAATGGAGATAATAATAGCACCCACCCTACAGGGATATTGTACGATCCAAAGAGATATTTGTAAAGCACTTAGCAGAGTGCTTGGCACATTATACATGCTATATAAACACACTTATTTCCTTCCCCCAGCCAACTCCTTTTTGTTGGATTGCCATCTATGTCATGACCTCTAACTATGGGTACCCCAAGTCTGGCTCCTGGGCCCTTTAATCTTCTTTCATAAATTTTTATTTGGTAACCTTATTGGCTTCATGAGTTTATCATCCCTATACATATGACTTACAGAGCTATATAGCCAATCCTCTCAAGCTTCATGCCATCACCAGCTGCCTTTACAACATTCCAAAATGCATGTCCTATGGAGATTACAAAGTTAGTATGTCCAAAACAGAAATCACCATTCCTTCCCTCCCAAAACCACTGTTCCAGAGGTGGAGACACCACTGTCTGGAAGTCACCCAGGTTTACCACCTTAGTTCTGACCTTGACTCTTCACTTTCTTTTACCTCACCTCCAAGTAGATGCCAGATCTTGTTTCTGCCTCCACAGCACCTCACATGCATTCCTTCCTTTCTTTTTATATATCCCTAGTTTGGTCCCTTATCACCACTCTCCCTAGACTGCTGATAATTGGATTCTTTATCTCAAGTTTCTCCTCATCATTCAGAGCTATGCTGCACAACTGCCAGCAAGATTTTCCTAAAGCACATCACTTCCCTATTCTAATGCTTCCTTAAGGCCTCTTAGGGAAGACATTCTGGAGAAAATAAGATGGAAGGAAATTAAGAGAAAATAGATTTTTAAAAGGGTTTGCCTTGGTAAAAAAACAAAGTTTCCTTTTAATATGAGTAAAGGAGAAAATGGAAAGACATCTGAGTGATTTGAGATGAGGAGGGGCACAAAAGTAGATATTGAGAACATGGGTTTTGCTACAGAATCTTTTCTTTCAGTTTGTCTCTTGTGACGTTCTACATGTTTTGGTTTCCATTTGTTCTTTGTGGCTACTCTCTATAGTCTCTAACCTGGAGATTGCAAATAGGCAATCTTCTTCCTCTCCCATTTTTTATTTTTTTTTAAACCCTTACCTTCTGTCCTGGAGTCAATACTGTGTATTGGCTCCAAAGCAGAAGAGTGGTGAGGGCTAGGCAATGGGGGTCAAGTGACTTGCCCAGGGTCACACAGCTGGGAAGTGTCTGAGGTCAGAGTTGAACCTAGGACCTCCCGTCTCTAGGCCTGACTCTCAATCCACTGAACTACCTAGCTGCCCCCTCTCCCATGTTTTAGTTCACAGTCTTTTATTGGCTTTATATGGTATCTGGTCAAATATATTCTCACAGCCTTTGTTGGATATATTCTATTTATGACCAGGAATTTGTCATCCTTATATTTTAAATGGTTGGTCCAGAACTCCAAATCACATTCTTTACTATTACTACCTTCTTAGCCAACTATTTACTCCAAATCTACTTTTCCCATGAAAAAACACAACCTATACTCTTATGGTCTTTCAGTTTCTTCCCCAAAACGTCATTAATAATTGCCACTACTTTTAAGGTTCCTTCTGGAAGTGTAATCTGTGCCCATTAGAATCTCCAAGTTTGTGCAGTGTGTTGTCAACTTTAAGTGCTATATAAATGTTAACTATTATTGTCTTGTAAACATGCCACTGGAAATTGAAAAACCTCCATTGTTATCAAGTCAAAAAATAACTGCCTTGGGATCCCTAAAAGAATCAGGTCCTTTGATTACTAGGCTTCTCTTCTTTTAATTTTTACTGGATGATTTCTCACCTAATAGCTTTTAGGATTTTACTGTATCATTCTTTCAAAGAAATACAATTTCTTCCTCGGAGCATCCAGTTCTTTTTCTCTCCAGAAAGTTTTTAAGCTCTCATTGTATTAGAGAGGTACAATGTTAAAATAGAAAGAAAAAAAGGGAAAGAAGTATACAAACTTCATAGTAAACACGTAGGCTAAATACACAGGGATTTAACCACCAAGAGTTAGGTATATATGATTACTACATATAGACATGCATTTAGGAACTCTTATTTTCTTCACTAATGCACTGTTTCTCTAACCTTACCAATTTTCTAAACTAAGTGGTATACTATCTCTGTGGTACAGGAGGGAGTGGAGAAGGAAGGAATTTGATTAATAAATATGTATATTACATCATTTCAATTATATGTTTGAAATTTGTGCTATGAAAATCATAAGTAATTTCTCATTTTATTACAATAAAATATTAGTCAAGAAAACTTCTATAGACTTATATAAAAGTGACAATTTTGAATTGCAAAAAATTAAGTATGTCACTCTATCAAGTTTAGACATCATTGTCTTATCCTGTTCCAGTCTATCTCTTCTGGCTCTAATCTCCGGTGTTCCTGGCTTTGGTTATTACTTTCATTCTTACCTATTTGTGGCATATGCTTGGGCTAGATCTTTAGCTCTCTACCCCAAATCCTGGTAATCTGACCTTAATTCCTGATTATTTTCATTTAATGATTTAGCTGACCATCCACATTAGATAGACCCTGACTAATTAAAGCCCACTATAGTAACTAAGAAAGGAGGCAGACTTTAGTTTCATCCATTGACAAATAAAAAGAGGCAGAAACTGGGAAAACCACAAATGTCCAGTTGATTAATCAGATGCAAATGAGAAGTCAGGTTAAAAAAAAACAAAAACAACACACCAGGCAGCTGAATGTAGATAGGTGCAGAGATAAGCCAGAAGGAGGAGTTATGCAATAGTAAACTGTCCGAGGTCCTGAATAGAAGCAAAAATAAGGTATAAATATGCATACTTTAGCATTTATTACTCCACAAACCAATGTTTTCTTTCCCAAAGCCCAAAGTCTTATGTTCTGTGGCAAAAAGGTTCCATTTAAATAGAATCCAAATTTCACAGTATATTATGTGATATATCTCATCAATTTCAGTAAAAAGGACATCTTATTTGCATTGTATCTAAAAACTTAACTCTAAAAAATAATAAACTAGGCAATAGTTTTCTTGTTATGAAAAGATTGTTCACTTTACAGAAACAATCTCCCTATTATTTAAGAGGCCATTAGTTATTCACCAGGGAGACAGAAAATCAAAATTAATTATATCAATTAAAGATCAAAAAGGAAAATGAAACAAAGATAATAAAAGATGGAAACTGTCATTGTTAATGGGGTTATAAAAATAGAGGCATATTGATTTATTACTAGTGAAGCTGTGAAAAGATTCAAACCTAACCCTAACCCTAACCTTTTGAACAATCCAAGTATGGTCACACTATACAGATGCAGTAGCATCCAAAGTACAGAGGGTGCAAGAGAAAAAGGTAGATTAGTACTCCATCAAAGAGTGTGGGAATGGGCACCAAATTCCAATCAAGGGCCTGAACCTCAGAGAAAAGAATGACTTGGCCACAAGGACTCAAGGAAAGAAATAAAGCAAGAGAAAAAAATTAAATTAGAGCTCTTGATGGAAAACATGAATGGAGAAATTTATAATAGAAAGTAGAAAACCAAAATAGTGGCCTCATGTAAATACAGAATAAACAAAATTCAATTAGACAATAGAAATATAAGAACAAAGACAAAAGACTGAAAAATTATAAGAATAGCATGTTGTCTCTGGTCAGAAATAATTGATCTAGAAAATAAGCTAAAGAGAAAATTTAAGAATCACTGGACTTCCTGAAAACTATGACTGAACCAAAAAACCAATCCTATAATTCATGAGATCACAAAACTGGTCAGGGGCAATGACAGAGTATGCATCTATCCTCTTCTGAAAGAAACCCTAAACTGGAAATACCAAGGAATCATACAAAAAATAGCTTCCAAGTGAAAGCCTCCCCAGAATACTGGCAGTCCCTAGAAAGTTCAAGGACCAAGGGCTAAAGCAATTTTCTCCTAGTATACCCCAATTCTGAGCACAATATAACGCCATGGAGGTCTGGGGAAGCAGTTATCCAAAACTGCCGTTATGGCTCAATAGGACAAAAGCAAGACAGAGGAGTGAATAATTAAAATCAACTCAACAGGCTATCATTTGGGGCATGGACAGAAGTAATAGTTACAGGTAAAATAACTTCTTTTAAAGGTATATCATAAATGAGGAGATTAAAGTAGAGAAATTAGCTATAAGAATTAGTAAGGATCTAAACTACATGTCAAGAAATCAAGGAGGCTCAGATCACTTCAATTACAGACTATCAGTGATGGATATTTTCCTTCTCTTTTGCTACCCACTTAATTATATTGAGTGTGGTGAAAAGAGAGAATGAAAGATAAAAAGAAATACTGGAGAAAAAAAGCAAATTACCAATCATGGTCATTAATGTGAATGAGATGAATTCTACCATAAAATTGAGAGTAGCAGAAATGATTACAAAGCAGACTCCAAAAATTTCATTTTAACAGAAATACATTTTAAACAAAAATTCACAGAGGATTGGAGAAGAATTAATTATGCTTTATTTGAATTTGAAAAAGCAGAGGTAAAAATCAGAATATCAGATAAAGCAACAATAAAAATAGATGTGACTAAAAGAAATAAAGTTCATTATACTTAAAAGCATATGGAGAGTTAAATAATATATCAACATAGTATTATAGTATTAGCATTAACACAGAAGCAGCTAGGTGGCTGAATGAATAGGGAACCAGGTCTGGAGAAAGGAGGTCTTGGGTATGAAGCTGGCTTCAGATACTTCCTAGCTATATGAC
Source organism: Monodelphis domestica (assembly GCF_027887165.1). NCBI lineage: Eukaryota > Metazoa > Chordata > Mammalia > Didelphimorphia > Didelphidae > Monodelphis > Monodelphis domestica. The sequence goes on from NC_077233.1 coordinate 126,556,404, forward strand.
CCTGGGACAAGTAACTCAACCCCAACTGCCTAACCTTTACTGCTTTACTGCCTTGGAATAGATACTTAATATCAGTTCTAAGACAGAAGGTTAAGAGTTAAAAAAAACAAAACACAACAACTTTAAACTAGATTCATTGAACAATACAGCATTTAAGTACTTAAAGTCAATTGAATTGTAAGGAGAAATAGATAGACAGCAAAGCTATAATAGTTTCAGACTTCAATGTGTGTCTTTCAAACTTAGACAGAAAGACATAAGATATGAATCTAAATAGGATTTTTCAAAAAGGTAAGATGGAACTTCTCCAACTAATTAATGGTCAAAGGATATTAATAAGCAGTTTTCAGAAAAAGTTCCAATAGTAATGAGAAAAAAAGCTCTAAAAATTAAGACAACTCTGAAGTATCTTCTCACATCCATCAAATGTAAACTTACAAATTCTTATGCATTCCAGAAGATTCATGATAAAAATGCTACCCAAATTCAGAGGGAACTGAATTTAAGAAAAAAATTAAAGATTTCTATGAAATAATAAAGACTAGAATTGGAATACACTTACTGCCTTCACCTAAAAAGACAATACAATTTCAATACAAAGATGGAATAGATTAAAATGGAAAAAATAAACTTAACTGGAAGACAGGTTGGTTAGAAAATAGTGTGTAATTAGCTTAGAGAGGGGTGGGAGAGAATTTGGAACTCAAATTTTAAAAAAGTAAAAAAAATTGTTTTTTACATGTAATTCAAGAAAATATATTATAAAAAAAGAAAAATGCATAATAAAAAAATAATATGAAATTAAGCTGGAAACCAGGAAGAGTCAGATTGTATGGAAACTAAAGGACAGGAATTAGAACTAGTTTTACTGATACAGTTAATGACCTGATGAAGAAATGCCTTTCCCAATGCAAGTATCTTCTCACAAATGATCATTTTTTAAGATTCCCAGAGCACTGAGAGATTTAAATGATTTGCTTCAGCTCCCACAATATGTTTCAGAAGTAGAACTTGAACCCAAGCTTCTTACTGACTCCAAAACTGGCTATTTACTATTCCATCCTGCCTCATGAGTCTGTATTTTAACCTAAAAATACTAAAACTTTCTGAGCAAGATCAAACTAATGGCTTAGAAAGTATGTAAAGAATAGTTTGGATAGAGACTAGCATAGGAAGCATCTAAGGCCTGGCTCTCTATCCACTGAGCCAACTAGCTGCCCCCTATACTTTTTACTAATGAGAAAAAAAAACCTCCAACTTTTTTGATCAGTAACTTTAAATGAGGATTAAAATTATTTTTATTTGAAAGTAAATTCATTTTGATAAGCGTTTCCAGTACTGGTTTCTACTAGCTTCACAATTTTGATAAATTTTATAATTAGGTTTGCCTATTTAATTAAAAGGTTAAATAATTAGTTTATACTAAGTTTTATTGCTCTTGGGAAGCCTCACTAAGCATTTAGAATTCATAAGGATATCCTTAAAACAGATGAGAAAAGGATAATTGATGAAGAGACTATCTGAATCATAGCCAGTCACTTTCATAGGCAATAGCAGAATAGAAATAATTTTGTTTGGAAGAACATTTTTTCCAGGTCTTATTAAACTTTACCTACTTAAAGATCTTGAAATGAAAAGGTATTCCTCAACACTTTAATTAACATCATCAAACAAATATTAACTACAGTATTTCAGGTTTCTTAGGTGACCTCTTGTGGCATCTTTTCAGACTTGCTTTCTCTCCAACCTGTTCTTATACAACTCTGTCCTGACTAACTGTTTCCCACCAAAGAAAAAGTTGTCACTGGGGAAGAGGGAGGTCTTCTAGGTCAGGAGAATGTCATCTTTTATTTTTGGACAACCTACCAAAAGCTAAGAATATAGTTCCCTAATTTTTTCCTCAATTACATATTCCAACATTCTGAAAAGAAATTTGAGTCTTGGATTCTCCCCCTGCCCCCGGCATAGGCAAGGTAAGCAATCTGATATAGATTTTACCTGTATAATCATGTAAAACATCTTTCCATTTTAATCCTGTTGTGAAACTTGAACAAAAAAAAATTAAGAAAGTGAAAAAAGTTTGCTTTGGTCTGGATTTAGATTTCATTAATTATATCTCTGAAAGCAGATGGCATTTTTTTTTTTATCATGAGTCCTTTGGGATTCTTCTGGATCATTCTATTACTGAAAATAGCTAAGTTAGTCACAGTTGTTCACTGTATGATTCTCCTCCCGTAATGATATACAATGTTCTCCTGGTCCTGCTTATTTCACTCTGATTCAGTTTGTTTAAGTCTTGCCAGGTTTTTCTGAGATCCTCCTGCTCATCATTTCTTATAGCAAAATACTATTCCATTATAATAATATACTGTAACTTACTCAGCCATAAGTGAGGGATATCCCCTCACTTTTCAAGTCTGTACCCACAAAAATATTTTTTCTTGAAATATTTTAGAACTTTTTTTTAATCTCTTTTGGCATATGAACTTAGTAATGGTATTGCTGGGTCAAAGGGTATGTACTATTTTATACCTCTTTGGGCATAAATCCAAATTGTTCTCCAGAATGTTTGAACCTGTTCATAACTTCCACAACAGTGCATTAGTGTCTCAATTTCACCATATTTTCACCAAGTTTTGTCATTTTCCTTTTCTGTCATAATGGCCAATCTGATTGGACTTAAAATTCTTTTATTTTGCAATTCTCTAATTAAAGGGATCGTGAACATTTTGGGGAACATGATTATAGAGAACTTTAATTACTCTGAGAAGTGCCTGTTCATTCATATACCCCTGACCATTTATCAATTGGAGAATGACTTGTATTCTTACACATTTTACTTATTTCTTTATATATTTAAGATGAGGACTTTATTAGAGACTTCTTGTAAAAAACTTTGCACCATTATGATTAGTGTATTGTTCTCCATCCTATTTCCCATGGTTTAATTTCTGACCTCCACCTCCCCTGATTTGCTTTTTCTAGAGGCTTCATCCTCCTCTTATCTTCTTCCTCTCTTACTTTCCTGTAGTGTAAGATAGATTTTTATACCTGACTAATTGTGTATGTTCTTCTCTCATTGAGTCAATTCAGATAAGTTAGGTCATGTGCTCACCTCCCCTCTACTATAAAAGTTCTTTCATGACTCTTATGTGCAATAATTTAACCCATTCGATTTTTTCCTTCTCCCTTCTCTCAATGCATTCCTCTTTCTCACCCCTTAATTTTATTTTTTGTAATAGTATCCCATCATATTCCACCCACATCCTTGCCTTCTATGTATACTCCTGAACAAATACCAAATAAGGAAAAAGTTTTCAGAGGTTATAAGAATCAACTTTCTTTGTAGGTGTGTATATATAGCTTAATCTTACCGAATGTCTTTTTTTCTTACTTTGATATAATTTTAATTTTATAAAATATTTTTCCATGTTTCCATGATTCAGGTTCTCTCCTTTTTCTTTTCCTATCCTCTCCTGGAGCTGACAAGCAATTCTACTGGGTTATACATTATCATTCAAAACAAATTTCCATATTATTCATTTTTATAATAACCTTTTAAAATCAAAACCTCAAATCATATACCCATATAAACAAATGATAAATCATATGTTTTCTTCTGCATTTCTACTCCCACAGTTTTTCTTCTAGATGTGGATAACATTCCTTCTCATAAATCCCTCAGAATTGTCCTGGGTCAATGCATTTATATTAGTAGTCTATTACATTTGATCATTCCACAATGTTTCAGTTACTGTGTATAATGTTCTCCTGTTTCTGCTCATTTCACTCCACATCAGATCATGTAGGTCTTTCCAGTTCTTACAGAAATCAAGTGATTCACCATTCCTTATAGCACAATAGTATTCCATCACCATCATATGCCACAATTTGTTCAGCCATTCCCTGTCTTCCAGAATGGTTGGATCAATTTACAACTCCACCAGCAATGCATTAGTGTCCCAATTTTGCCACATCCTCTCCAACATTTATTATTCTGTCTTGTTGTCATATTAGTCACTCTGCTAGGTGTAAGGTGGTACCACAGAGTTGTTTTGATTTGCATTACTCTGATCAGATTGTTTCATATGATTATTGATAGTTTTTCATTTGAAAACTGACTATTCATATTCCTTGACCATTTGTCAGTTGGGGAATGATTTGACTTCTTATAAATTTGACTTAGTTCTTTGTATATTTGAGAAATTAGACCATTGTCAGGGAAATTTGTAATAACAATTTTTTTCCTAGTTTGTTGCTTCCCTTCTAATTTTGGTTGCACAAAACTTTTTAAATCAAAATTATTCATTTTACATTTTATGTTTTCTATCTCTTGCTTGGTCTTAAATTCTAAATGTCTTTTAATTTCTCTTTCTGGTTTACCTTTTAATGCTTCTCGAGTTTGTATTTGAGAGCAAATTTTCCATTCAGCACTGGTTTTTTCGATCAGGAATGTTTGGAAGTCCTCTATTTCACTGAATTCCCATTTTCCCCTCTGAAGGATTATGTATGGTTTTTTCTGGATAAGTTATTCTTGGTTGAAATCATAGCTCTTTTGCCCTCTGGAATATCTTATTCCAGGTTCTCCAAACCTTTAATTTAGAAGCCACTAAATCTTGTATTATCCTGACTGGGGCTTCACACCATTTGAATTCTTATTGGTTGCTTGTAATATTTTCTCCTTGACTCAAGAGTTCTGACTTTTGGTTTTAATATTCCTGGGAATTACCCTTTTGGGATCTCGTTCAGGATGTGATCAGTAGATTCTTTCCCTTTCTATTCTACCTTCTGATTCTAGACTAGTGATGGTGAACCTTTTAGAGACAGGATGCCAGGCCCCAGCCACATCCCACCCCCCCCAGACTGAGTGCCATGCCCTCTCCACCAAGAGAGTGTATGCTGAGCCCCACCACCAAAGAAATCAAGTACCATGCCTCAAACTCCCACCCCCTTATCCCAGGAAAGGAGGAACCATTCCCATTGAGCTGCTGGGCAGAGGGGCAGGTGATGATAGGTGCATGTGGAGAAGGGGAAAGGAATGGACTGAATACTCTGCTCCCCTCCAGCTCTGCCACCTGTGAGCCCCTGGGCTGGTGGGCAGAAGGGCAGGTGATATGAAAAAATATCATCAGGCATGGGGGAGGGGGAGGGCGGGGTGGCCCAAGCACCCACAGAGAACACTCTCTGTGCCATTTTTGGCACCCATGCTATATTTTGCCATCACTCTTCTAGACTATCAGAGCAGTTTTCCTTGATAATTTCTTGAAAGATAATGTCTAAGCTCTTTTTTTGATCATGGCATTCAGAAAGTCCAGCAATTTTTATATACTCTCTCCTGGGTCTATTTTCCAACTCAGTAATTTTTCAAATGAGATATTTTACATTTTCTTCTATGTTTTCATTCTATTGACTTTATTTCTTGATATAGCATGGCGTCATTAGCTTCTACCTGCCCAATTCTAATTTTTAAGATATAATTTTCTTTTTTGTTTTTAAATTACTTTCTCAATTAAATGTAGTAACAATTTTCAACATACATTTCTCCAAATTGTAAGATTAAAATTGTCTCCCTCCTCTCACCCAGTATTAGTAGGCAATTTGATTTAGGTTATTCATGTATGATCATGAAAAACTTACTTCATTTGTTCTTGTTGTAAGAGACTATTCATATAAAACCAAACCCCCAAAATAAAAATACAAACAGATTAAAATGAAAAATAATATGCTCTGATCTGCATTCTGACTCCAAGAGTTCCTTCTTTGCAGGTGGATAGCATTCTCTGTCTGTCATAAGATCTTCAGAATAGTTCTGTTATGATTTTCTTTTTTTTTTTAATATTACATTAATTTTTATTTTATTTTTATTTTAGCATTATTTTTTATTTGGTCAATTCCAAAACATTATTCCTTGGTTGCAAAAATCATTTTCTATTCCTCCCTCTCCTCCCATAGCTAACGTGCAGTTCTACTGGGTATTGCATATGGCCTTGATCAGAACCCATTTCCCTGTTGTTGGTATTCGCACTAGGATATTCATTTAGAGTCTACATCCCCAATCATATCCCCTTCAACCCATGTCATTAAGCAGTTGTTTTTCTTTGGTGTTTTTGCTCCCACAGGTTTTCCTCTGAATGTGGATAGTGTTCTTTCTCATAGATCCCTCTGGATTGTTCAGGATCAATGCACTGCCACTAATGGAGGAGTCCATTACATTTGATTGTACCACAGTGTATCTGTCTCTGTGTACAATGTTTTCCTGGCTCTGTTCCTTTCACTCTGCATCAGTTCCTGAAGGTTGTTCCAGTTCCCATGGAATTCCTCCACTTTATTATTCCTTTGAGCACAATAGTATTCCATCATCAACACAACTTGTTCAGCCATTCCCCAATTGAAGGTCATCCCCTAATTTTCTAATTTTTTGCCACGACAAAGAGCACAGCTATGAATATTTTTATAAGCCTTTTTCCTTATGAGCTCTTTGGGGTACAAACCCAGCAGTGCTGTGGCTGGATCAAAAGGCAGACAGTCTTTTAGCACCCTTTGGGCATAGTTCCAAATTATCCTCCAGAATGGTTGGATCAATTCACAACTCCACCAGTAATGCATTAATGTCCCAACTTTGCCACATCCCCTCCAGCATTCATTACTTTCCTTTGCTGTCAAGTTAGCCAATCTGCTAGGTGTGAGGTCATACCTCAGAGTTGTTTTGATTTGCACCTCTCTGATTATAAGAGATTTAGAACACTTTTTCATGTGCTTATTAATGGTTTTGATTTCTTTGAGAATTGCCTATTCATGTCCCTTGCCCATTTATCAATTCGAAAATGGCTTGATTTTTTGTAAAATTGATTTAGCTCTTTGTAAATTTGAGTAATTAGACCTTTGCAGAGGTTTTCATTATGAAGATTGTTTCCCAGTTTGTTATTTCCCTTCTGATTTTGGTTACAATGGTTTTGTTTGTACAAAAAGTTTTTAATTTGATGTAGTCAAAATTATTTATTTTACATTTTGTAGCTCTTTCTAAGTCTTCTGGTATGATTTTCTTGAGTGAGCTTTTGTACCCTCTTTTGTATTTGGCAAATTCCAATTTTTAAAAAATTCTTTCCCTCACTGAATTTTTGTACCTCTTTTTCCATATGACCAGTTTGGCTTTTTAAGAAATTCTCTTCCTTGGATTTTTGAGCCTCTTTTACCAATTCCTATTCTGTTTTTCAAGGTATTAATTTCTTCAGGTTTTTTTTGGATCTCCTTTACCAAGCTGTTGATTCCTTTTTTTTTTCCAGAAGTTTCCTGCCTCTCATTTCCTTTTCCCAATTTGTCTCCTACTTCTGTTATTTATTTTTAAAATCTTTTTGGAGCTCCATAATTCTTTTGGGGCTTCAAAGTAATTCATATTTTTCTTGGAGGTTTTAGATGCAGCAGTATTGATTTCGTTTACTTCTGAGTTTGTGTTTTTGTTTTTCTCTGTCACTAAAACAAGTTTCTATGTTGAATTTCTTCCTTTGCTGTTTGTTCATTTTCCCAACTTTTTTTTCTTTTAATTTAAAAAATTGCTAAAGCTGGGTTCTATAACTGTGGTAAAGGGAGCACTATTCCAAGCTTCAGGTTCTTTGTGCAGCCACCTTCAGAGTTGGGTCTGGGGATCTATCTGCTTTCAGATCTTCCAAGATTGTATGGTGTGTTTAATACTCTCCCAGTCTGTGCTCTGGTATTTCAGTAATCACAGATACTCTTTTCCCCATTGGAACTATGACAACGGTCCCCTGCTCCCCTATGACTACAAGTGCTGGTATATTTTAGTGCTCTTCCTCACTCTGAGACCCTAACCTAGATTTACCTATGGGCAACGTGACAAGACTCTTGCACCCAGAGTCAATCAAGAGACCCTTCTAATCATCTTTTGAGTAATGGTCCAACCTTCCTCCCTTACTGTCTGTGGCTGAAAACTCCTTAAACCTTTGCTGCTGATTCAGCCACCTCCATGGTCTGTTGGTGCAGTGGGGCCTGTCTTGGCTGCTTTGCACTTCACTTCCACCTTAATGTAATATATCTTTCATGCTGACCTTCTAAGTTGTTTTGGGCTGAAAAATTATTTCACTCTGCCTTTTTATGGGCTATGCTGTTCTAGAATTAGTTTTGAGACATTATATCATCATTTTGGGGAGGGCAATTTTGTAGAAATAAGTTGGGTCTGTGTACATTCTCTGCCATCTTGGCTCCACCTATCAATATAACTGTCTCTTTTATAACATCATTCTTGTGACTCAGTGCCCCCCATATTGCCAATTACCCCATTACTTTTTTATGGCTTACTATCATTTAATCTCTTAAATATCAATTCTAAAAAGACAGATCCTTGATCTTTAGGATCTTAACATCTAAACTTTGACAGACTGATCTGTCATCCCTTGAGTATAACTTTCTTAAGAATTAAATTTTGGGGGCAGCTGGGTATCTCAGTGGATTGAGAGCCAGGCCTAGAGATGGGAGGTCCTAGGTTCAAATCTAGCCTCAGACACTTCCCAGCTGTGTGACCCTGGGCAAGTCACTTGACCCCCATTGCCTAGCCCTTACCACTCTTCTACTTTGGAGCCAATACACAGTATTGACTCCAAGACGGAAGGTAAGGGTTTAAAAAAAAAAAGAATTAAATTTTAACAAGATGGTTTTAGTGTGTCCAGGAATTGCTATTTTGCTTAAGGATCAATCAATTTAAGGGCTAATTCAGGGGCAGCTAGAAAGCACCGCTATAGGGCACCAGACCAGGGCAGGAGTTGTGAGGACTTAGATTCAAATCTGGCCTCAGACACTTCCTAGCTATGTGATCCAGAGGAAGTCATTTAACCCTGATAGCTGAGGCCCTTGCCTGTCTTCTATCTTAGGAATGATACTAAGAAGGAAGGGTTAAAAAAGACTAATTTAGAGGATGTCAGCACCTCTAAGTTACTTTAAGTTGTATATTTGCAGAAAATTTTTTATAAAACACATGCTTGGCATAACACCAACAGCTGCTGTATAATAAATGCTTAAGAAATGAGAAAGGAAAATAATCTCTCAATCTGTTTGTCTTCCTATATCCTCTTGTTTTTCCATCTGTCTCTTTAGAAAGAAAATAGGCAAAGATATTCACATTTCTGTGGGCCAGCTAATAAGAACCAATCCACTTTATCAAAAAACTAATTGTATGTCATGGAATGTCTAATCAATTTATATTGATCACTGGTTCTTTCTTTAGCATCAAAAATCCAATTGAAATGGTAGAGTCCTTTCCACAGATTCAACAAAGTAGATGATGACACAAAGAGAAACCCTGCTTCCAGTCAGACTTCTCAAAATGTGTGTTGCTAAATCAGCAATGGATAAGGGAAGGTAGCAGCATGATTCAACATATCAAATATGAATGAAAAAGTATATGAAGTATCTGTGATTTGACTGGACACTCATTCATAGTTAAACAATGATAAACATCACCAAATTTGATCAGTTCTTAGATGGGCAGACATTCATTCATTCTATCCTTGAAAGCTTTTCAACCTGAAAGAACCTCCTTGTGTTCTGGAATAGTCTCCAAGAACCCAGGGTCACTTTCAAACCACAAACAGGAACTATTTTAATAAAACAAAAATTCATTCCCATGTTATAGTGATGATAGGAAAATTTTTAATAATATCAGCTTAATGAAAGTTAAGAATATTTGTCAAGAAACAGACTTCCAACTTGGGATATAACCATAGGAAGCCCTATTCAAGAATGAAGATGAAGCTACAAAAATGTTTCAAATACTTCTTGCCTCACTAAAAACAAGCTTTATAAAATACTATTATCCATATAATATCAAAATTCATAGAAAGCAATAAGACTACTAATATTTTATTCATATACATTAATCAAAGGTGGGAGAAAGAAACTACCTAACTCCTTTTCAGACAGTTAGAAACCCTGGAGAAAGAGCATATTTTCACAAGTTCTTGAAATGGTAGAATAAAATTGGTAACCCTGAAGGAGAAAGGTGTTATAGGTATAGATATCAGGCTGTAAGAAAGACAAGTAACATGAATAGAAGAAGATGTAAATGAGCTTTTTGGTAAAGAAGCAAAAAAAGTAGTGTGACGAAGGCTTGGAAGATATCAGGTCATAGCATTTTTTTTTAATTGTAGAGTAACATAAATCTAGGGAGAGAGTAGGGACAAATAGGATGCTTTTAAAGAACATTTTGGGGGAAAAATCTTACATTCTTCTAAAAGATTATCAAAATGATGAGACATTATACTCATTTTGTCACAAATTTTTATGTTAAATTTTCTAACATAAGCACATTTCAGAACATTATAATTCGAATTTTCCAGCAATATCTTGAAAGTGTTCCTGAAAAGTAAAGACATTGAGATTGGGTAAATTTCAACTTCTATGCAGTAGTTACAGGCATTTTGATATGAAAAATTACTTCAAAAAGACAGCTCCATAAATTCTTTAAAAATTCCTACTGAAAACAAAGTTATTTTCTTGTAATCTCTATTATTGTATATTTTTAGAGTGATATACACATTCTTTTGGGTAGTAAGTTTCTTTACCCTAGAAAGGGAATATCTGGGTCATTCTCAAAAATTAACATTTAAAGACAACCAAAAAAATTTATTTGTGCTTTCTGGCCTTTGAACCTCAACTTAAGTTATGCCCTCCATGTGGAATGTCTTTCCACCAATCTCTACCTATCAAAGTCCTATTCATTCTCCAAGGTCTTGATGAAGAACGACTTTCTATAAGAAGTCTCCCTTTATTACTTAAGCTGGAAGTATTTAAGTTCCACTGGCACAGACTTTAAAAATACAGTCAGTTTCATACCACACTAAGTCACTGGAAAGGTACCTTAGTAGAGATCCTCTCCTATATGTCTGGTTATATGCATCATTAGCACTGATTCTCTCTGAGTCTTGTCATTGGGTTATTTTAATTAAGAAAGTAAAATCATTTACAAAATTTTCTATTTTCTATGAGGCATGACATATTGGGCTAATTCCGATAATCATTCTAAAGTCATTCATTCCTTCAATTATTATTGTTACTATTAATATTCTGAGAGAAGATTAAGGAGGGAGAATAGAAGTTTTTTTTGGTATTATGAATGATAATTCCCTTATTTATTTTCTTCCAGCTAAAAAATAAAAATTAAAAGCAAAAGCATAAACAGACATGCCACACAAAGTGGTAATCATTTTAGAAATAATAATAATAATTATAGGTAAATTAAATTTAAATCAGGACATCCCACAAAATAGATAAAGATATACAAGTGCATAAAGTATTGAGCTTTTCCAAACACACAAAACCCCCAAGGAAGTTAAGCTCATTAGGGAAAAGGTGACAGTTATAACAAGGAGAAAGATATTAACAATAGTAGAGGAAATCACAAAAGCCTATTATAATAATGTAAACAAAGATAATAATATTTAAACGATAATAATTTAAACCAAAAGACCTGGAAAATGTATTTAACAAGTTGGAATTAGCAACATATCTGAAAAGAACTAAAAATGCACTCATAAATCAGGAAATTTTTTTTTATCAAATAAAAAGGAACAATATTTTGATAAATGAAATAGAAAATCTATGTAACTTTTTTCAAATGTGGGAAAAGAAATCAGAAATGAACAAAAAGCAAAAGGTACACGAAAACCCAAAAATGAACTGTAAGTTGGGTCAAACACCCCCCACACCCCCGCCAAAAAAATTCAACATAAAAAACTCAGACTATTTAGAAGATAACAAACTATGTATTAAAACATCTGGAATACAGGTAAAAGCCATTTTTGAGGTAAATTTGTAGTTATAAAAACTCAGAATAGGAAAAAAAAGATACAAAATTAATTCCATATTGGGGGGGGGGGGAAGAAAAAATCAAATTAAGGCAAGAAATAAAGTATAAAATGAAAGTATTGTTGATTCTCAAGACTACTGGATGGCATTAATAAAATCTTTAAACTTCTAACAATCTAATTTTCAAAGGTAAAAAAACAAATCACTGAATGAAAAATATAAAAAATTAATTTTATAATTTTGTTCATAGCTATATTATGATAAAGATCTTAAGTGAAATCAATGAGTATTTACAAAAATAAGTAATCAAAATTGTCAAAAGCAAACAACTTAAAGAGATCAATTTTAAAGGAAGAAGTAAGGCCAGTCATTCATGAGCTTCTATATTTTTTAAAAATGAAAAAAAAAAGGAAGAAAATCTGAAAATATTAAATGTTGAACTTTTGAAAAATTTCAAGAAAAATATTAATATAACACACAATTCTCCTAGATATAAACTATCATATGCCTCTTAGTTCTTATCAAAAATAAAATCTATATTTATTTATTTGTTTGTTTATTTATTTTAAGCCCTTACCTTCTATCTTGGAGTCAATACTGTGTATTGGCTCCAAATTCTAAAAACTGAGTACAGTATTTAAAAAATTATTATGACCAAAAAGAACTTATTCCAAGTTTAAAAGGATGGTTTAGTAATTAGAAAATGTCTCTTATTAATGAGAAAAATAATATGTCAATATAGATTTGATCGAATTAAACATAATGAATGATAAAAACCACTAAAAAGAACATGTCAAGACATTTCTGTAAAATTAAAAGTATTTACACAAGACCATAGAAAACATGCAAAGCAGAACACTAAAATTATTCCCTACAAAAAGAGTATCAAATTTTATCAGTGACATTTAATATATTAGACAAGATGAATGAAAGCAATAAAACATGAACAAATTAGGTTAAAATCTAAAAAAGTAAAAATATCACCTTGTGCAGATGGCACAAATATCACCTAGAAAACCTAAGAAATACAACCAAAAAATAATTGAGATGATTTTATAAAAAAGCAGGACAACAGATAAATGTCATTGATAATCTCAAACATCTCATATAAATAATTACCAGTTAAAATTAGTGATTATATTTGCCATAAAAGTTACCAAATAGTTGGTTATTAGCTTAAACCAAGTAGCACTCTAGGCTTTTATGAAGAAAAATAAAGAGGGATCTGGCTAATTTCAGCTAAATTTTTACAATGGTTGAATAATAGAAATGCAAATCTCACCCAAGTAATACAATATTAATCAAAATCCTAACTTTCTACCTAAAGAATTAGGGGAAATTATAGTGAAATTTATATAGTAAAACAAGAGAACAAAAAGTATATTTAAGATGAAAAAGTGATGATGAAAGAAAGCCAGTCCTAGAAAAATAAGTAATTTTATAAGACAGCAGTTATCTGATGACTAGATTTAAAAAAGATAGGATATAGATGTCAGAAGAATAAGCAAAAAATTTAGTGTTTGCTAAAACAGGGCAGTATAACTGTCCCAAAATAAAAGGAAAAAAAAATTTTTTATCAAACATATAGAAAAAGATGCTTAAGGAAAAGATAATTGATTTTATTATCTATCATGTAGAAGAAAATATATCTCTAAATATTTTCACAATGACTTTTGAAAAAATTAAGAGAATGAATAGAATTCACAAATTATAGGACATTGAGCTTGAAAACCTGGAAAAATTCCGCAATATATTGTTAAAAGGGTGATTATAGAATATTTAAAGAAACAAACAAAATGGTAATTAAAGAGCCAGTATAGCTTCATCAAGGGCAAGTCTCATACCAGACTATTTCCTCTTGACAGGACTATTTTAATGGTGGATAAGAGAAATGATATAAATGCAGTTTACTTAGATCTCAGCAAAGTACTTGATAAAAATCACTCATACTAATCTTATGGAAAAGACAAAATGATAGGGGATAAGCAGTAGCTAAAGTAGGTGGATTTACAACTGACTGAATGGCAAATCTTGGTGGTTAAACTGAGATTTATGAACTTGTTTTAAAAAAATTTAATTCCCATTATTTCAACATAATTGGTTCCTTTTGTAACAGTAGGTATTTTATTTTATCCACTTAAAGAAATTCTATTCATCAACTGACTTCACTAAACTGTCAAAAGAATCCATGACACAAAAAATGTTAAAACTTGGGTTAGATCAAAGAATAGTCATTATTAATGGTTGAATATCTACTTGGAAGATCTCCAGTGAAATGCCTAAAGGAGTTTTGCTTGGCTTTGCAGTTTTAATAACTTTTAGGCTTTTAGCACTTTGCTAAGAGCTAGGGATACAAATACAAAAATGGAGATTTTGAATTCAGGGAGCTTTGAATGGAGGAGATAAAGAGATGGAAGAAGGGGCATGGTAAGACAAAGGAGAGAGAGAAGGGTTTTGAAAATCTGCAAATTAACTGCATTACAGAAACAAGATAGTGTAGCAACATTTTTTTACAAAAGAAAAGATGAAAATTTTCTTTTATTTATTTCTCCCTTCTTTGGTAGCAAAATGCATACCAAAAAATAAGCTACAACTAAAAAAAACAATGTATATCATCCTTTTCTGTTGACATTGACATCTTAAGAACTATCTTTAAAAAAATTACCATTTTGTGGGAAAGGTTCTGTTTGTGCAAAAAATATTTATAGCTGCACTTTCTGTGGTGGCAAAAAAAAAATTGGAAAATAGGGAGGGATGTCCCTTGATTGGAGAATGGCTGGACAAAATGTGGCATATGATGGTGATGAAACACCATTGTGCTGTAAGGAATGATGAATTGATGGATTTCCATAATAACTGGAAAGACCCACATGAAATGATTCAAGAGTGAAATGAGCAGAACCAGAACATTCTACACAGAAACTGAAACAATGTGGGATAAATGTAATAGACTTTGTTATTAATAGCAATGCAATGATCCAGGACAATTCTGAGGGACTTATGAGAAAGAATGCTATCTACATCAAGAGAAAGAATTGTCAGAGTAGAAATCCACAAGAGAACATATGATTTATCACTTGTTTACATGGGTATATGATTTGGGGTTTTGGTTTTAATGGACTGCTCTATTACAAAAAAATGAAAAATATGGAAATGGGTTTTGAGTGATAATATATGTATAACTCAGTGGAATTGCTTATTAACTCTGGGAGGAGGGAGGGAAAAGGAGGAGAGAACATGAATTATGTAACCATGAAAAAAAATTTTTGAAATAAAACTTAAAATAATTACCATTTCAACAAATATATTTATAAATGCAGAAAATTGCTGACTTTAAAACATAGTAGTAAAAAAATAAATAAACAAATAAAATAAAAAAACATAGTAGTAATTGACCAAAGATCGATACTCCAAATCATTCAATCTAAAGAATAATTCTTACATTGACCCTTTTCCTCGAATTAGCTGAAAAACTGGACATTACTCAAATATTTACTTTTAAACAGGTTTTACTATTGTAAACATTCAGAATATATTCAGAAAAAATAGATCAATAATATGTATGCTTGTATATCATTCTTAAAACATGAGAATAATAGACATTTACCTTATATATCCCAATTCCTGGGTCAATAAGAGATGAACGAGCTGATGTAGAAGGCTGATTGGAAGATCCACTGCTTGCTGTTTTCTTAACTTTACTTTTGCATCCACCATTAGAACGGGATTTTACCTCACCACCTTTAATCTGTATTGAAGTAGTAGGGCCATCAGGCTCTGAACGTATCAGCAGCTGGACTATATCATTCAATCCAACATTATAATCAAATAAAGTATGTCCATCTTCCAACTGTAAAAAAAAAAAACAAAACAAAACTGTAAAACTATGTCAATCATTAGTATAGTACCTACCCTGTGAGATAAATGCCACTATTGTCCTCATTTTGTAGTTTAGGAAATGGAAACAAACAATTTACAGGATTTTCCAGGGTCAAAAAGCTATTTAGTGTCTTGAGGCTAGATTGGAACTTGGGACTTACTGATTCCATACCCAGCATTCTATCTACTAGACTGCCTCTGCCAATATAACAACAACAACAACAACAAAAAACAATGACCTCACACCCTACACCAAGATAAATTCAGAATGGGTGAATGACTTGAACATAAAGAAGGAAACTATAAGTAAATTAGGTGAACACAGAATAGTATACCTGTTAGACCTTTGGGAAGGGAAAGGTTTTAAAACCAAGCAAGACTTAGAAAGAGTCACAAAATGTAAAATAAATAATTTTGACTACATCAAATTAAAAAGTTTTTGTACAAACAAAACCAATGTAACTAAAGTCAGAAGGGTAGCAACAAATTGGGAAACAATCTTCATAAAAACCTCTGACAAAGGTTTAATTACTCAAATTTACAAAGAGCTAAATCAACTGTACAAAAAACCAAGCCATTCTCCAATTGATAAATGGGCAAGGGACATGAACAGGCAGTTCTCAGCCAAAGAAATCAAAACTATTAATAAGCACATGAAAAAGTGTTCTAAATCTCTTATAATCAGAGAGATGCAAATCAAAACAACTCTGAGGTATTACCTCACACCTAGCAGATTGGCTAACATAACAACTACGGAAAGTAGTGAATGCTGGAGGGGATGTGGCAAAGTAGGGACACTAATTCATTGCTGGTGGAGTTGTGAATTAATCCAACCATTCTGGAGGGCAATTTGGAACTATGCCCAAAGGGCGATAAAAGACTGTCTGCCCTTTGATCCAGCCATAGCACTACTGGGATTGTACCCCAAAGAGATAATAAGGAAAAAGACTTGTACAAGAATATTCATAGCAGCACTCTTTGTGGTGGCCAAAAATTGGAAAATGAGGGGATGCCCTTCAATTGGAGAATGGCTGAACAAATTGTGGTATATGTTGGTGATGGAATACTATTGTGCTAAAAGGAATAATAAAGTGGAGGAATTCCATGGAGACTGGAACAACCTCCAGGAAGTGATGCAGAGCGAAAGGAGCAGAACCAGGAAAACATTGTACACAGAGACTGATACATTGTGGTACAATCGAAGGTGATGGACTTCTTCATTAGTGGCAATGCAAATGTCCCTGAACAATCTGCAGGGATCTAAAAAACACTATCCACAAGCAGAGGACAAACTGTGGGAGTAAAAACACCGACGAAAAGCAACTGTTTGACTACAGGGGTGGAGGGGATATGACTGAGGAGAGACTCTAAATGAACACTCTAATGCAAATACCAACAACATGGAAATGGGTTTGAATCAAGAACACATGTGATACCCAGTGGAATTGCGTGTCGGCTGTGGGAGAGGTGGAGGGAGGGGGGGAGGGAAGAAAAGAAAATAATCTTTGTTTCCAATGAATAATGTTTGGAAACGACCAAATAAAAATTAAAAAAATTTAAAAAATAAATAAAAATTAAAAAAAAAACAATGAAAATTCTACAAGTTAAAAAGCCTAAACCTCTCTTCTCCCCCAATCATGTTCTAAAAACAAAAGGCTAAATTGTAGATCAGCCTTGTAGCAAACAAGGTTAATAAGCTCTTAAAACAAACAAAAAAAAAACATGTCACAAATATGGCTAAAGTAAAGTCTGAAACCTTTCTTTAATATTCTTTATAGAAAGACCCTAGAAAACCTGAATCTCATGGGGGTGGGGGTGGGGGTGTAGCAAGTCACCTTACTACCAGAACAGTCTGAAACTTATTATCTCAGTCAAATTAGTTTAAGTTAGACAACTGTATTACTGCATTACAGATGTACTGATCACACATTTCTACACTTGAAAAAATTCACATAAAGATTATGTTTCCTACTATTTTCCAAATTATAACATCTTGACAACAATAACAATCTTAAAATATACTGGGCCCCTGTTTCCAATCCACATGCTAGGTGATCAGTGGAAGCAGCAGATTCAGAGTACCAGTACTTGACTTTAAGTCATAGCTTTACTGCTTATTACTTGTGTAACACTAAAGAAATCATTTTACTTCTCTGGACCTATTTCCTAATCTATAAAATGAAGAGATTGAACTAGATGAGTTCTAGGGTCCCATCTCGCTTTAAAATCCAGATTTTGTATATCATTTCCCATGAAATAGGTACATGACATACAACATAAATCAACCCTTTAACTTTTTTTTTAATGCTCCAAAGAGTCAAATAACTTACCAAATATTTGACTCCTCCCTACCGTCTTTGAAAAGGCTATAATCAATGGTTAATGATATTTTCAGGAAAATGTCAATCAGTCAAAAAGCATTTTACTAAGTGCTTATTAGGTGCCTAGGAACTGGGCTAAACTTTAGGGACACAAATACAGGTAGAAAGGCAGTTCCAGCCCTCAGGAAGCTTACATTCTATTAGGAAAAGGAACAACAACAACAAAAAAAAAAACAAGTACCCTAGAGGGCATGGTAGAGAAAGACCAGAGGGCAACCTAGAGAGCAATGAGACAAGGTAGGCCCAGGCACTCTCAAAAGGAGATACTGTAAGGAGCCATTCAATCAGAGGTAGCTTTTTTTTTTTAATTGAAAAGAAAAATTGTTAGGTCTGTGTTTTAGCAATATCAATCTTTGGGGTATCCCTGACTCCTCATTCTCCCACATTCTCCAATCAGTTGCTGAGTCCTGTTTGTACATTCAACAGCTTTCTCATTCATTCCTTTATTTCCACTCCCATAGCTAATATCCATTTTTAGGACCCAACATTATATTAACCTGGACTACAGCAATAGCTTTGGATTCTCCATTTAGAGTCTTTCTCTTTGCCAATCTGCTCCCAAAAGAATTTGCCCAAAGCACAACTTCCCTCCTTGAGAACCTTCAGTGGCTCCTGATTGCCTTCAGAATAAAATACAAATTTGTCTCTTCAAAATATTTACAAACTGCTTCTGTACTGTCTTTCTGGGCTTAATGATTATTTTTCTCATTTATGCATTCCTATATTCCAGCCATATTGATCTACTGACTTTTGTCTAAAGAGAACATTTCATCTTCTACCACAGACCTTTTTCCAGAGGCTATTTCTATTTTGGAATGCACTCTGCTTTTTAGGTTCCCATTAAGGGTCAACTTACATGTTACCTCATGTGGAAATCTTAACACCCTTTAAAGCTTCCTCAGAGGGGAGAGAAGCTTTAAGGTAGGAAGATAGAGACAGGATAGAAGTTTTAAATACCACGAGGGGGATGACGGAGTCAAATTAGAGATATGAGGTGGCAGGAATGAGTCTTTATTAATTTTCCATGAGCCACAGCTAAGCTCTGATCAAAGGACCCTTCCGAAGGCCTTTACCAGTCCAGAGATCCACATTTAATACCACACAGGTTGGAGAGATGAAAGAGAGATAGAGAAGATTTAAGGATGGAGCTTGGCCAGAGGCCAAGCTCCTGCCAGGACAGCCATCAGCTCCTGAAAGAGAGAGAGAGAGAGGCGGAGCTTGCTGGGCTACATATACCCTTTGATATGCAAATATACACAGTACATAGGGATGATCCTCATTGGTTAATGACAAGGTATAGGTGTGGTTTCTCTTAACCAGGTGAGCACAAAGAAACCTGTGTTCCCGCCTAACCTGGGGGAAGCTGGGGTCAAGGGTCAGAGGCCTTCCCAGCCATGTGCAATACTGAGCATGCTCAAGACTGAGCATGCTCTCTTCTAAGGCAATCTGCACATACCAACTGTTCCCCTTGCCCATAGCTAGGGGTGGACTGCTACATCCTTAGTTCTGAGTATCATCTCTTTTAACCTGCATATTATACTTCACATCCATTCTTGAAGAACTTAAGTTTAAGGGCAGGAAAAGTTTCTACTTTTGCCTTTTTATCCCAATGCTTCATACAGAGTAAGTACTTAATGAATAATTGATATGAAATTACTATAAGGTGGACTCCTTATTTCCCTCTTATATCCCCTCCCCAAATCAAACAACAGCAATAATAACAATCAAAAAGAATCCTTTGACAGTTTAGAAATTATATATATATATATATATATATATATATATATATATATATTTAGAAAATAGAAAGGGTTTTCATAAAAAAAAAAAAGTTAAAAGAAGAGAGGGCTTGCTATAATTTATTTTCTGCTGGAGAACACTGTGGGACCTTAAGGTATAATGGGTGTTCTTGTGATTTCATTAATAGAGAGAATCCCCAAATGAGGAAACTCCTAAAAATGCAGGTTGGTACACTGTCTGCATCGTAAAGTTTTAGGAAATTGGCTAAAACATTGAAAAGTTAAATGACCTGCCCCAGGGTCTTGTAACCAATATGGAATAGAAGACCTGAACCCAATCCTTTTTAGGACCAACACTGGCTCTTTAGCTACACACACACAATCTCTCAAAAGTTTAGGATTGTTAAACTGGATTTGACAGCAATTTAAAAGATTTTTTTTTTTACTATTTCTGCGATCAAGGGATAGAATAATAAACTGATAATAAAAACTAGGAAAAATTCAGTATTTTTATACTGAGTTTTAATTAACCCTAACCCACATGCCTTTTTATATCTCCTACCCTTCTCAGCAATACTACTTGAAAGTTATCTACAATAACTATCTCTACTTTCTCTCATTCACTCCTCATTTCTTTTGCCATCTGGCATCTGAAGTTGATCACTGAACTGAAACTGCTGCGTTCAAAGTTACTAATTAAAATGATACTTTAATTACTAAGTCAAATGGCATTTTCTCAGTCCTCATCCTTCCCTATTTATCTGGTGCATTTGACACTGAACACCTTCCCTTCCTATATACTCTCCTCCCTAGATTTTCCTGACATTGGCTCTCTTATATGCCTCAAACACACTCCCTCTTTACCTCTGCCTCAGAGGCCCTCTCTTCCTTGAAAATATATAGCTAAAGAACCATCTTCTGCATGAAGCGTTTCCTGATAGTCCAAATTATTAGCTATGGCCCTCATTCACAAACTGCCTTTTATTTAAATAGTTTGTATATGTTTATATTATTCACCTTATATTTATGCAACATATATCTCTATATCTATCTATCTATCTATCTATCTATCTATCTATCTATCTATCTATCTATCTATCTAATTCTTAGTTCCTCTATTAGAATGTAAACTACTTGGGATCAGAGTTTGTTTCACTGTTTCTTACATACAGTATATGCTTAATGTTTGTGTTTTGAGAAATCTACTTCCTCTTCCAATCTTTATATGAACCTTTTGCACACTAATCTTAAATCTTTGGGGTGGGGGGTAGGGTGGGGTGATGTGCATCTAATCTGTTATTCTGACTAATAAATTTAAATATAGACAGACTATATCTTTTGACCAACTATGGGAGAGACAAGCATGATGTTTTTTAAAGACCCCAAATTACAATATCCCCATAACAAATGTTATTTCTCAAATACAAACTGAAATTAAAGAATTTTTAAGTACAGGTCCAGCAAATACATTTTCATCCCAACAATGTGCTAAAGTGCTTAAAAAAATTTTGTTCTATCAAAGATTAAACATATTTCCCCCAAATCATCTCTATATTCTCAATTTTCTTGCCAAATCCTTTCTTCATAGCCTATTAGAAACTTTGGCTGATTTAACAATTGGGGTAATACAAATTCAGAATTAGTTGAGTCTGATTTAGTATTTTAAAATAAGGATGGAAAGGAGGGAGGGAGGGTTGAAGGAAGGATTCTCCATTTCAACTTAGTAGGTATTAAAAATCCAAATTCTTCTAAGAATGCCAACAGTGGAAAAAGCCAACAAATCACATTTTTTACTATTATGCATTCATATTTATCTTTTCTTTCCCCACCAGATGGTAAGCTCCTCCAAGTCAAGAACTGTGCCCCTTAAACTTAAATTGTCCTTAACCCTTAGATAAAAACCACTGCTTGGTGCTGATTTAATATTCAATGAATGAATACTTAGTGAAGTTCTAATTTCTAGGAGTGGAACATTGTTCCTAGAAGTAAAGGGTTCCCTAGTGCTAGAGATCTTCAAGCAAAGACTAGAAGCTCATTTGTCCAGTATGTTATAGAAGGAGTTGCTGATCAAGTACAAATTAGCCTAAATAACCTGAGGTCTCTTCCAACTCTGAGAGTCTTATTTTCCCCACAAGATATCTTGAATTAGAAGCTTAAGACCATTAGTCAGTAATGTTTACAAAGGAGATTTCTCTTCAAGTAAGTGTTGGATTAGATGGCCTCTGAGGTCACTACCAACTCTTTAGCTTCTGTGATTTTTTTTGCCAGTAGGTTCCAGTTTTGATGTAGGTTCCAATCTTTTCTATTAAATCTCCCAATTCAGAAATAAACAAATTTTTTTATATTGCCCCTCACAAATATTGAAGTCTTGCAACAGTTAAATCAGTGCAAGACTAGAAAGATCAATTATCTGTAAAATGGAAGCTAGCATGAAAAATGAGAATTCTAAAAAATGAATGCATAAAACTTTCAGAGAGCAAATATAATTAAGTTATCAAGTATAACAACTGGCTTCAACAAAATGATATGGTGCCTCTGTCCAAGAGCAAATATTTGATTAAGAATGTGAGCATTGGGCAAATTTACTAGTGCCCAGCTCTTAAGAACAGTTGCTGAAATCACTATCAGAATATTATGTTCTTAAAGAGACTCAAATTATAATGGTAACTTTTGTTAAGAAAATAACTACAAATTAAAAGCCCTAGACTGAGAATAAATTAAGCTGTAGAATACACTTGCATACATAGAGGCTTTACAAACATATATAAAGTTAATTTTGCTTAGAATGTTCTAAGTTATGGAATTCTTTACATTACAGGAAGGTATTAGATCAATGTCTTATATGATATACATAATATAGTGCCCTTAAATTTTATTTTAGTCTAGAATTAAGGGTATCAAGTAAAAAGCATATTAGCAATGTCCATAATTCTATCAATTGCCAAATCCTTCACTTCCTCTGGCTCAAATCCAGAGCTGTAACCATAGATGTAAAGCAACAAGTGTGTCATGGTAAGTCAAGTTCAGGGCCCTGCCACCCACCCATCTACTAATTCACTGAGGAGAAAAATATTCTTTATCTTTAAGCCTCTCCATTTTTGTATGAAATAAATCATAAATGCTCTGGAAAACTCAAGTTCAACTTAACATCTTTCTGAATTCCTCCAGACTTGCTAGTCAATAAATGATCTCTTTTCTGACCTCCCCTATGTCCATCTTACTTGGAACACATTGGAGTGGACTTATATTTCATCATCATCAAAGGCAATGTGTATCAAGTGACATAAGCCACTAAATCTGGAAATTCAACCTTTTCCAATAAAGGCATTTTAATGTACTCTTAAAGAAACAATTCACATGAAATTGATCTCATATTCAATAAGCATTTACCCAAATTTTTCCTATAGAGTCCTGCTGTAGCTACCCACGTTAGGAGAATTCATTTCTGTGCAGATTTGTG
The DNA here is from genome assembly GCF_027887165.1 of Monodelphis domestica. NCBI lineage: Eukaryota > Metazoa > Chordata > Mammalia > Didelphimorphia > Didelphidae > Monodelphis > Monodelphis domestica. The sequence goes on from NC_077233.1 coordinate 126,579,677, forward strand.
GTTCAGTTCATTTTGTGGCAAATATTCAAGTTTAAAAATCGCAAGATTTTTATAACTGTTTGTTTTTCCAGAAATGTAACTAAAAACCAAAAACCCTATACTCTGTGCATAAATTGGCTTACATTTTTAAAATAAAAAATGCAGAATGAATAAAGAATTTCATTTCTTTCCTGCAAACAAAATACAGATTAAGCATCCAAATTGAAGATTTTATTTTGCTTCTATGATATGACTATTAGAAAGAGGATAATTAGCAAATATCCTATAAAACACTCCTCACAAATCTGACTTCAAGGTTGACTCACCTCCTTTAAGTTGCCTTTTTTACATATATGTGTATATATGTGGGTGTATATATGCTAGAACAGCCATTTCCTTGCATTAAAAGTTTCCAAATGCATTTGTGTCTTGCTTGTACAATATTGTCTCTTTTACTATTTAATGTATTCTAATTGCTTCAAGTTTGTCTCCAGAATTACAGTGAAAGCTCCTCTAAGAAATGCAACCATATTTTTTGTTGATCAATCTGAACAAGTATTCAATAAATTTTTGTTGGATGAGTTTAGATATTGTTGTTTTCAGGTACAAGTGTTAAATCCACAAGAATTTATTGAATTCCTACTATATGCAAGCCACTGCTAGGTTCTAGGATACAAAGATGAAAAGCACCAGTCTTGGCCCTTGTAGCGAGGGAAATTACAGGGTGCAAGAGAATGACTGACAGGCTTGAGACTCAGAATTTTCCTGAGCCTGGTTGAGTCAGAACTCCTAGGAAGAGACTACCAACTGTCACTCTGGAGCTGCAAGTTGAAGGAGAAAGGTGTGTGGCTGAGACATGCTGGAAATTCATCTATCAAACAACTGGCCTTGAGGATTTACTAGCTGTGGTGAGAGAATATCTCTAGTCTTCCTGGTGGACAGCCGGACTGGGAAAAAGATCTCTTCTTTACTGGGACATCTGAGGACATCAGCTGGATTCTTGTACCTGACTCACCAAGGACCCTTTTTTTTGTGAGAAATATGGTTACTTGTTGGACTTGTCTTTAGGAATTTATGTAATTAAGGTAGTTAAATAGTGGATTTAATTAGAGTGTAAAGCAGTCAGATTTCCCTTCTCCCATTTTCCTTCCTCCCTTTATCCCTTCTTTGTTAATAAATTCAATATTATTTATATGTGCTATTTTCCTTTTGTATTACCTTCCCCCTTTCCAAAATATGGATTTAACAGTTGTCAGAGCCAGCTAGGTTTAAAAAAAAACACTGTATTTTTATATTTATATAGAAAATTTGTATAGGAAAGTCATTTGAAGACTGGAAGATTCTATTTGCACTCAGAGAGTGGTACATTCCAAAGAAGGGACCAGCAGAATTCTGAGCCTTTAGCTAAGCTTCAAGGAACATTTTAATCATTAAATATCCTCTGTCACATGGTCTACGTGGCCATATTGGTGGTCATATTGGATTTTTTTTTTAGTTTTTTTTAAAGAATTTTTTCCCTTGTTAATTGTTAATTAATAAGTTATTCATAGATTATAAAACAAATTCACTTTTGTCTATGAATATAAACATGTCTAGGGACATGGTAATGGATTTTTTTGTAGTGTTATAGGAGTGTGTTTTGCATATCCCATATATTGTCTTTGTACTTTTCCCTAATGTATGAAATGTATGTCCCTAACTTATGTCATGTGGGTTTGGATTATAAGTGGATGAAACCTTTTATGGAAATTACAATGCAAACTATCTTGTCTTGTATCCCTGTAATGTATATCTGTCTTTGTGCTCTATATAAGCATAGACTACTGTTCTTTCTAATTGGCAAATGTTTAAAGCAATAATGATTTGGTTGACCAAGGATTCAGAGCTCAAACTAATGATAATATATATGAAACAACAGCTGGACCAGATGAAACTATATATAAAGGATAAAAAGTTTGTGAATACAGAATAATGCTGTGGGGAAAAAGTAAATACTGGTATAAATGGAAATTTGAATAGGTTACAACAAGAAGAGGCTGGAGGGATGGTTACTCTATTTCCCCTAAGAGATCTCCCTGTCGTCTCAAGGAATGAAATATTCCAAGTCAACACACACAAAAGATTCACCCTGAGGACTTGGAATTCATAAAGAGAAGAACCCCAGCCTTTGTAGATGAACCCAACTGTGTTAATTTTCCTGAGTCTCACACCCTATCAATCATTATCTTGCACCCTGTAATTTCCCTCACTATACTGTAAACCTTAAAATTTCTTAGACTTATAAATGTTGGAAATTTCACCATTGGGAAATTTCATACTTGAAAAATTTCCTATTGATAGTGGGAACTCTATTGGAATGTGAACCCCATTGGCATGGGAGGTTCCTCCTCCTCCCTTCTTAAGATTACTTTAGGACAGAAACCTTTTGCTGAACAATGGAAAGGGCTTTGACCTATGCTTAAGCATAGAACAGGAATTTCTTTGAGTCATGATTGATTTTAGAATTGATACAATAGAGATACTTGGAATGACAGAACCAGGTCTTGGAAAATACAATTTCCACCCCACTCAGTCCTAACAGGATTTAGGAAGGGCTGCAGCAAAGGATCAAGATTTAATTATTTGAGAATATGACCTTCAACAGACATGTGCAAAGCCACAGACCTCTGGGCGGTCCTGGGTTAAGCTAGAGCCACCATTGGCACAGGGAAGACATGGACAGTGATTGGTAGATGTGAGAACTGAGGGGAGGGAACTTGGATGGTTTCCTTAAAGATAGAGGGGTCTAAGGACTGAGGGTGGTTGGTTGGAGAGGTTTTTGGTCTGAGAGGTGGTGCTTTGAGAGTTGGCTCGGAAGGAAGCTGGAGGTGGAGGCCCCTGAGACTGTTTCTCCATTTTGGTCACGTGAGTAATAGGGACTGATCTCCTTTCTTTGCCCCAGCTATCTAAGGGCTTGGGCCTTTTGGCCCAGCCTAAACAGAAGGGGTATTTAAGCCCTATTCCCTTCTCTCCCCTTTTTCTCTATCTCTAATACCTTTCTTCCTCCTGTTTGTAATAAAACTCCATAAAAGGTTGACTGCTGACTTGAGTTTTCATTTAGGAATTACATAGCTGAATTCCTTGGCGACCTTAAATTAATATATATCAGTCTTTTAAAGTGATTTCCTTGTCACAATACCCTCAAGGAATTTATAACTTGCTAGGAGAGAAAAACTGTACGTATATGAACTTGATCTAGGAGCTGATACTCTAGCAACTAGGAGGACCAGCAAAGGCTTCATGGAGATGGTACCATTTGGTGAGGAAAAAAAGTACATAGGTTAGTAGCAGCTTAAAAAAAATTAAATGATTTAATATAGATATCAAATTGTACTATAAAGCAGCAATCATAAAGCAATCTGATACTGGTTAAGTATTAGAATGATGGATCAATGAATAGATTAGATATACAATATACGGGGATAATGACCTTAGCAATCCAGTAAACTCAAAAAGATCCCAGCTTTGGGGATAATAACTCACTATTTGACAAAAAACTGCTGTAAAAACTGGAAAATAGAGGGGCAGAAAAATAGGTATAGACCAATACATCATATCCTATACCAAGATAAAGTCAAAATGGGTATATGATTTAAACATAAAGGGTGATACCATAAGTAAATTAGGGGAACATAAAAGTTTACCTGTTAGATCTTTGAAGAAGAGAAAAATTTATGACCAAATGAGAGACCAAATGTTACAAGATATAAAATGAATTGACTATTTTAAATTAAAAAGGTTTTATAAAACAAAACCAACATAACCAAGATTAGAAGGGAAATAATTGGAAAAAAAAAACTGTAACGAATTTCTAAGGTCTCATTTCTCAAATATATAAAGAACTAAATCAAATTTATAAGAAAACAAGCCATTCCCCCCCCCTCAATTGACAAATGGTTAAAAGACATGAATGATCAGTTTTCAGATGAAAAAAAAAATCAGTTATCAATATGAAAAAAAGTTCTAAATCATTCTTGAAATGCACAACAAAGCATACTATTTTTCACTTTAATTTATTTGGGCTTTTATTTTATTTTTAGTTTTATGAGTATTTTCTTACAACAATGAACAATCTGGAAATGTTTTGTGTATACATGTATAACTCAGATCAAATTGCTTACCATCTCTTGAGAGGAAGAGAAGGAGGGGGAGAAAAAACATTTGGAAAATTGTTCTTACATATTTTATTTTCCAACTTAAAAAATCATCAGGTACAGGTACATCAGACAAGATTCTCTATGACAGGGAATTTCAGAGTTGAACCTTAAGTGGTCTCAATTTACCACCAACTCATTCATCTATGCATGAGGTCCTGCAGTCTGATATGGCAAAAAGGGTTGGGGGTCAGGGGAAGTAGAAACTAAAGTTTGGAAAGCATTTCGCAGTACAATGGCAAAATAGCTATGGATTTTATGGAAGTCAGAGATGTTTCTCAATGGTCTCTTCTTTCACCATATTCCATTTGGATAAAGAATTCTTGGGGCTAGGGTTGGGGGGCACTCCCTCTCTTCAATTCAAAGACATCAGCTCCACCAGAGCCAGGCCCTCAAGCAATATGCCTTCAGACTCCACAAAAGCTAACAGGCAGCCTCCATGATAAGGTCAGTGGCCATGAGATTGTCCACAATCATCACCACCTGGTCTGGCTCTATGGCATCTCTCTGGATCTCTAATTCTGCCAGACTATTACAGAAACTAACTGGTGGATATCATGGGTCCTAGAAGCTTCACTTACTTGCGAATTGGCACAAATTTCAAGTTTCTGGTTCAGGGAAGGACCAACAAGAAACCTTGAGCATCCAACCCTGCAATACAATTCAGAATTTGTCTTGTGATCTTTCAGGTGATCAGCCAGAAGTTCAATGGAAGTCCTGAAGAAATCTGAATCCTTGAGTAAAGACTCCAGGCAAGAAGCTCCTGCTGGCTATGCCCACTCTGCATGACACTGAATTTGGTAGTTGCTTTTTTCAATTAGTCATTTTATTTTTTATAATAGCATCACCAGTGATCATATTATAGGTTTTTTTTTTCAATAGTTTTGTCTATGAAATACTGAAAATAATCGTTCAGTAACTCTTCAGTTTTTGGTTAGTTGGTTGTTTTTTTCTTTAGGGTATTTATAATCTACCTGGTGAGGAAACAACATACTAAGAAAGAACAGGACCTGATCTGTAACTTTCTGTCTTTAATAAGGTAATCTTTATTAAACCAACTATAAGTGCTAATTACAAATTTTCTTCTTACCTACATGAAAAACAAAGTTATTAAGAGATAATTCAAATTCATGTGCAAATGTGGAAGTGGTTTATTTAAGTTACTTGAAAGTATAATCCTGGAGACGAAGTCAAGATAGTGGCCTAGGAGGAGCAGAAGATCAGACCTATGAATAACCTTCCTTACCGATCATAAACTGAATGCTCCTAGGGGACTGAAAATCAAACCTAACAACAAGATAGAGCCAAGGAACCCTCCTGCTGGACTCAATTCAAAAGGTACACCCCCCCTCCAAAAGCCAGAATCCAAGAATACTCCGATTTAAGGGGGAGGAAGAAGGAAGGTCCCAGGACCCCTCCCCCTGCCCACCCAGAGTGCTGTGACTCCAGCAGCAGCAGCAGGAACTTCTGGGAGGGAAAAGGTGCTGGTTTGCAGGGTGTACCTTGTGGGCAGGGCTGTGCCAAGCTCAGAGCATCAAACACAGACGGCAGGGAAGGAGCTAGAGAGGGAGCCTAGAGCTGGCAGCCTGGCCAGAGCTGTGTAGATTCTCCATATTTGCTCCAGCCTTACAGGAGGTGTTGGCCTCAGAGCACACCCAGCCCAACCAAGCTGAACTTAATTCCATCAAAAGTCTTCAGAACTCAGGGAAGCCCAGGCTCCACACCCCTCCCTCATTGACTGCTGGACTTTAATTCAATCAAAAGCCTCCAGAGGACAGGGAAGCTCAAATCCCCAACAACGCTCCCCCAGAGACTGCACTGAGCAATCTTCTGTCAAAGCTCTAAGAGGGGAGACTGACAAAAGCCCTCAAAACAAAAAAAAAATGAGGAGCAAGAGCACAAATACAGGGAGCAAAAAAGGGGTGAATATGAGCGAACAACAGAAAAAGAAGAAATAAATTACAATGGATAGCTTCTATACAGCAAATGGAACAGAGGGGGAGGGATCAGCAAATGATGAATCAGAAATCCCAGCAAATTGGATATAGGCTGTGGAAGAACTCATAATGCAATTCAAAACACAATTAAGAGAAGCTAAAGACAACTTTAACAGCAATATAAGTCATCTGGAAACAGAAAACAGTGTCTTGAAAGGGAAAATTAATCAGCTGGAAAATGAGGCAAAGGAGATGAAAGATGAGGAAAAGAGGATGAAAGATGATCTCCAAAGAAAATCATATCAGAAGGAGAAGGATGACCAAAAAGCCAGGGATGAAATCCAGTCTTTAAGAACCAGAATACAACAACTAGAATTAAGTGACCTCACAAGGCAGCAGGACACTATAAAACAAAACCAAAAGAATAAAAAAAATTGAGGAAAATATGAAACATATTATTCACAAAACAAAAGATTTAGAAAATTGTTCGAGGAGAGACAATTTTAAGAATTATTGGTCTACCAGAGGACCATAACAAAAGAAAAGGCCTGGACATAATAATACAGGAAATTATTCAAGAAAACTGTCCTGATATTCTAGAACAAGAAGGAAAAGTGGAGATTGAAAGAATCCACAGATCACCTCCTGTACTTAATCCCCAACTAACAACACCCAGGAATGTTATAGCCAAATTCAAGAACTATCAGACCAAAGGAAAAAAAATTACAAGCTGCCAAGAAAAAGTCATTCAAATACCATGGAACCACAGTGAGGATAACACAGGATCTGGCTGCTGTAAACCTCAAAATTTCTTAGACTTATAAATGTTGGAAATTTCACCATTGGGAAATTTCATACTTGAAAAATTTCCTATTGATAGTGGGTCTTGGCTATTGGAATGTGAACCCCATTGGCATGAGAGTTTCCCCCTCCTCCCTTCTTAAGATTACTTTAGGACAGAAACCTTTTGCTGAACAATGGAAAGGGCTTTGACCTATGCTTAAGCATAGAACAGGAATTTCTTTGAGTCATGATTGATTTTGGAATTGATACAATGGAGATACTTGGAATCAATCTCCACCCTACTCAGTCCTAACAGGATTGAGAAAGGGCTGCAGCATAGATCAAAATTTAATTATTCCAATCTCTACCCTACTCAGGTTAACAGGATTTAGGAAGGGCTGTAGCAAAGGATCAAAGATTTAATTATTTGAAAATATGACCTTCAACAGACATGTGCAAAGCCAGAGACCTCTGGGCGGTCCTGGGTTAAGCTAGAGCCTCCATTGGCACAGGGAAATTGATGGACAGTGATTGGTAGATGTGAGAACTGAGGGGAGGCAACTTGGATGGTTTCCTAAAAGAGAGAGAGGTCTGAAGACTCAGGGTGGTTGGAGAGTTTTGGCACTGAGTGGTTGGAGAGGTGCTCTGAGAAGCTTGCTCTGAAGGAAGCTGAAGGTGGGGGCCTCTGAGACTGTTTCTCCATTTTGGTCACGTGAGTAATAGGGCCTGATCTCTTTTCTTTGCCCCAGCTATCTAAGGGCTTGGGCCTTTTGGCCCAGCCTAAACAGAAGGGGTATTTAAGCCCTATTCCCTTCTCTCCCCTTTCTCTCTCCCTCTCTCTCTCTATCTCTAATTCCTTTCTTCCTCCTGTCTGTAATTAAACTCTATAAAAGGTTGACGGCTGACTTGAGTTTTCATTTAGGAATTACATAGCTGAATTCCTTGGCGACCTTAAATTAATATCTATCAGTCTTTTAAAGTGATTTCCTTGTCACACTGCATCCACATTGAAGGACCGAAAGGCATGGAATGATATTCCGGAAAGCAAGGGAACTAGGTCTACAACCAAGAATCAACTACCCAGCAAAACTGACTATATTCTTACAGGGGAAAGTATGGTCACATTCAACAAAATAGAAGAATTCCAAGAATTTCAAAAGATAAGACCAGACCTGAACAGAAAATCTGACTTCCAAGCACAGAACTCAAGAGAATCATCAAAAGGTAATTTTAAAAAAAGAGGGGAAAAAAGACAAACAAAACAAAACAAAACAATTTAAAGAGACTCAGTAAGTTAAAATGATATGTATATCTATAAGAAAAGAGGTCATCAGTAACTCCTAAAAACTGTGGTTATCACCCGTGCATCTAGAAGAATTACACTTAGAGGGAACAGTGACAAAGTGTATAGGATGAAAGGACAAGACATAAATAGGTATACAGATATGTGCATGCATAAATACATACACGTGTGTGTGTGTATATATATATAGACAACTAGAGCTAAAAAAAAGAGGTTAATACTAAAAGAAATGGGAAAAGAAACAAATGGGGATAAATTTATAAGTCACAAAGAAGCTCATGGTGGGAGGGGGGAGAACATCAATACACTAGAAGGGTAAAGAGGTTGGAGATTAGAAATTCTCAACTCATAGGTGTTTTGAAATTGACCCAAAGAGGGAAGAACAATCCAATCCATTGAAGCAGAGAATAGTTTTGCGCCCTATAGGGGAATAATAAATGGACTGGTGGGGAGGGAAGCAAGGGAGAGGGTGGGGGTGGGGGTAAATTTAGAAAGACTACAGGGAAAATAAGGGGGGGGGGGGATAAGAAGGAAGGGCGGAAGAAGGGAAAGTAAAATAAGGGTGGGGACTAGAAGGACTGATTAAAAACAAACATTGGTGTAGAAAGAAATAGTGAAAGAAACGGTAGGATCAGGCGTAGAAATCAAAATGCTGGGAAATACACAGCTAATAATCATAACTCTGAATGTGAGTTGAATGAACTCACCCATAAAACGCAAGCGAAAAGCAGACTAGTTTAGAATCCAAAACCCTACCATATGCTGTCTATAAGAAACACAAATGAGGAAGGTAGATACACATAGGGTGAAAGTAAGAGGATGGAGCCAAATCTACTGGGCATCAACTGATAAAAAGAAGGCAGGAGTAGCAATCATGATATCGGACAAAGCCAAAGTAAAAAATAAATCTAGTTAAAAGAGATAGGGAAGGTAATTGCATCCTGATAAAAGGCAGTATAGACAATGAGGAAATATCCGTACTCAATATGTATGCAACAAATGGCATAGCATCCAAATTTCTAAAGGAGAAACTAGTGGAGCTCAAGGATGAAATAGATAAAAAAACTATACTAGTGGGAGACCTGAACCTTCCTCTATCTGAACTAGATAAATCAAACCAAAAAATAAATAAGAAAGAGGTAAAAGAAGTGAATGAAATGTTAGAAAAATTAGAGTTAGTAGACATGTGGAGAAAAATAAATAGGGACAAAAAGGAATACACCTTTTCAGCAGCACATGGTACATTCACAAAAATTGACCATGTATTAGGGCATAAAAACATTACAAACAAGTGCAAAAGAGCAGAAATAATAAATGCAAACTTCTCAAATCACAATGCAATGAAAATAATAATTAGCAAGGGTACATGAAGAGGTAAATCAAAAATTAATTGGAAATTAAACAATACAATTCTCCAAAACCAGTTAGTTAAAGAACAATTAAAGTTAACCAGTTAGTTAAAAAACAATTGTAGAAACAATTAACTTCATTGAAGAAAATGACAATGATGAGACATCATTTCAAAACGTATTGGATGCAGCCAAAGTAGTACTCAGGGGGAAATTTATATCCTTGAGTTCATGTATTAGCAAATTAAGAAGGGCAGAGGTCAATGAATTGCACATGCAAATTAAAAAACTAGAAAGCGAACAAATTAAAAATCCTCAGATGAAGACTAAATTAGAGATTCTAAAAATCAAAGGAGAAATTAATAAAATTAAAAGTTTTTTAATAAAGACTAGAAGCTGGTACTTTGAAAAAAACAAAATAGACAAAGTACTAGTCAGTCTAATTAAAAAAAGGAAAGAAATAAACCAAATTGACAGTATCCAAGATGAAAAGGGAGACCTCATCTCTAATGAAGAGGAAATTAGGACAATCATTAAAAACTACTATGCCCAATTATATGGCAACAAATATGGCAATCTAGTTGTTATGGATGAATACTTAAAAAAAATATAAATTGCCTAGACTACCAGAGGAAGAAATTAATCATCTAAACAACCCCGTATCAGAGAAAGAAATTGAACAAGCCATCAAAGAACTCCCTAAGAAAAAATCCCCAGGTCCAGATGGATTCACAAATGAACATTCAAAGAACAACTAATCCCAATATTATACAAACTATTTGACAGAATAAGCAAAGAAGGAGTTCTACCAAATTCATTTTACGGCACAAACATGATACTGATCCCAAAGCCAGGTAGGTCAAAAACAGAGAAAGAAAACTATAGACCAATCTCCTTAATGAATATAGATGCAAAAATCTTAAATAGGATACTAGCAAAAAGACTCCAGCAAGTGATCACGAGAGTTATTCACTATGACCAGGTAGGATTCATACCAGGAATGCAAGGATGGTTCGATATTAGGAAAACCATCCACATAATTGACCATATTAACAAGCAAACCGACAAAAATCACATGATTATCTCAATAAATACAGAAAAAGCCTTTGATAAAATACAATACCCATTCCTATTGAAAACACTAGAAACTCTAGGAATAGAAGGGCCTTTCCTAAAAATAATAAATAGTATATATCTAAAACCATCAGCAAACATCATCTGCAAAGGGGATAAACTAGAAGCCTTCCAAATAAGATCAGGAGTGAAACAGGGATGCCCATTATCACCTCTATTAGTTAACATTGTAATAGAAACACTAGCAGTAGCAATTAGAGAAGAAAAAGAAATTGAAGGTATTAGAATTGGCAATGAGGAGACCAAGCTATCACTCTTTGCAGATGATATGATGGTTTACTTAAAGAATCCTAGAGAATCAACGAAAAAGCTAGTCAAAACAATCAACAATTTTATCAAAGTTGCAGGATACAAAATAAACCCACATAAGTCATAAGCATTTCTATATATCTCCAACCCACTTCAGCAGCAAGAATTAGAAATAGAAATTCCATTTAAAATCACTCTAGACAATATAAAATACTTAGGAATCTATCTGCCAAGACAAATACAGGAACTATAGGAAGACAACTATAAAACACTCTTCACACAATTAAATCTAGATCTAAACAATTGGAAAAACATTGATTGCTCATGGGTGGGACAAGCTAACATAACTACCAAAAACTTTTTTACTGAATTAGAAAAAAACCATAACAAAGTTCATTTGGAAGAACAAAAGATCAAGGATATCTAGGGAAATAATGAAAAAAAATGCAAAAGAAGGAGGACTTACAGTCCCAGATCTCAAACTATGCTATAAAGCAGTGGTTATCAAAACAATTTGGTACTGGCTAAGAGACAGGAAAGAGGATCAGTGGAATAGACTTGGGGTAAATGACCTCAGCAAGACAGTCTATGATAAACCCAAAAATCCCAGTTTAGGGGACCACACAAAACACTTCCATGCTGGTCAGTGTTGTGAGAGGATACTCATATAAAACCAAAACCCCAAATTAAAAACACAAATAAACTAAAGTAAAAAATAGTATGCTTTGTCTACATTCAAACTCCAACAGTTCTTTCTCTGGAGGTGGATAAGCATTCTTTGTCATAAGTCCTTCAGGATTGGAGGACAGTCTTTTAGAGCAGGCTTACATAGGGATGGATGGATTGATCAAGTGACGGTTTTTTGAGGAGGAAGGAGACCTAGGCATGTTTATAGGGAGTAGGGAAGCAACCAACAGACAGAGAGATTGAAGATAAATGAGAGAGGGGGGGATGATGAAGAAATCAACCTTGGAGATGAAATGTACTAAGATCCCTTGTATAAGTAGGAGGCTTAAGTTCATTTTGACAGTGAGAAAACCACCTTTTTTGTGTAAGACAGGGATAAAGGAAAACATAACGGCAGAAGATATCTAGGTGATATAAGAAAAGAAGAAGAAAAGGAGGTCTTGGTAAATGGACTACTTTTTTTCCTTTTTAGTAAAATATGAGGCAAACTTCTCATGAGGTAGTCATGGGAGTTTTAAGAAGGAATAAAAAGGTTCTGAAGAGCTGCTGTGGTAAGCGGGGAAAGGGAGTTTAATTAAAGAAGTATAAAAGGAGGGGGCATCTGGGAGGCTGAGTGGATTGAGTCAGGCCCAGAAACAGAGGTCCTGGGTTCAAATCTGGATTCAGACACTTCGTAGCTGTGTGACCCTGGGCAAGTCACTTAAACTCCCATTGCCTAGCCCTTACCACTCTTCTACCTTAGAACCAACACCCAGTATTGATTCTGAGATGGAAAGTAAGGGTTAAAAAAAAGTATAAAAGGAATAAGAGCCCAGTTGAGATACATAACATATGTTAGTAGTGGACCTAGTCAGCAAATTATATGACTTTTCCACTTTTGATAGTGCATGTATAGGAGTAGCAACAGATAGTGGAAGAGATCTAAAGTTAAGATCAGTGATATCAGACAGGCAAGAGACCCAAGAGAAAGAATTAGAGTGGAACTGGTTCACTGAGATTTCAAGACAGGGAAAGGAAAGTAACTAGAGGAGTGATAGCTAGGAGAAAAGTGAGAGATTGAGGGACTGGAGGGCATGATCAGGATGAAGAACAGGATTTAGAGATGAAATACAAAGGGTGAAGAGGAATGGCAATATACTATAATCAGAAAAAGACAATTCATGAACATGTAAGTGATATTTTTGTGGATGATGGTAAGATCAAGGGTATGACCATCTTTATGTGTGGCTGAGGCAAAGTGGAATAGGTCATATAAAATGAGTTTTAGAAACTATGAGGTTAGGATGCTTGAGGGAGGGTTCAATACATCGGTAGAAAACCCCTAGTATAAGGGCAGGAGTTGGGGAGGCAAGAAAGATTGTAAGCCAGGCAATGAACTCACTGAGAAAAGAAAGTGAGGGGCCTGAAGTGATATTTGAAATCCTTCCAGGATGGTAAAATATGCCAGAACTCACATTGCAGGGGCCTAACCCTAGAACCTTTATCAGCTCCACACAATCAGTGTAGAGCAGTGATGGTGAACCTATGGCATGGGTGCCATAGGATGGCACACAGAGCACTCTGTGGGCACACAAGTTCCCCCTCCAATTCATTATTAGAAAGGTAAAGATACTTGGGCAGATTTCTCCCCTCCCCCTCTTCACCTGCCTGAGGACATTTTTCACTTATCTGCCCCTCCACTTAGTGGTCCAATGGGAAGGCTTCCTTCCTCCCCTGTCTCCCTGTCTGGGAAGGGGGGGCAGAGGCCAAGGGGGAGTGGGACATGGCACTCGCTCTCTGGGAGGGAGCAGATGGCATAGCTCTCTGGGGGCAGGAGTCTGGCATTCCATCTCTATATGATTTGCCATCACTGGTGTAGAGCTTTGTGGAAATAGGCTAAATTTAATAAGTCAATCAAGAAGTGCTTATTAAACTTACTATATACTAAGCCCTGGAAATACCCTAAAAGCAAAATAGTGAAAGATGAAATTTTATTGAGATGAATGTTAAGTCTTACACTTGGGTTTTAAAAAATCAATTTTATAAGTAGCATTAAACAGCAATTCATCAGAAAAAGTTCTAGGGGTTTTGTGAACTACAAATTCAATTTGGGTCCAAAGTGTTTTATAGTAAAGCAGAAAGTTAAAAAAACATTCTTCTAGCAACATTAAGAAAAGCACAAGGTCATGGTCTGTAAAAATAGTACAACTGTACTGTCCTGGTCAATCTATATCTAAAAATTGTTTTCAATTAGAATGTCACATTTTAGGCAGGAAACTGTTGACCTGAAGAGTGTCAAGAGGAGAGTGATCAGGATGGTGAAAGGTCTTCAGGATATGCTACTTTTCTTCAAAGAGAAAAAAAGAAAGATCATCATGTAGAAGAGGAACAAAATACTTATTTTACATGGCTCCAGAGGTAAAAACTATGAGTACTGATAAAGTAATCAAGCAGCAAATTTACACTTGAGGTAAACAAAGACCAGAGCTATCCAAGAGTAGAATGGGCAATATTGGGAGCTACTTCCTCAATGTAAGTCTTCAAGAAAAGATTAGGTAATGATTTAAGTATACTATACATGGATTTTCTTTTCAGGCTTGATGTAAACAAAACATCCTGATGTCCTTTTTTATTAAGATTTTTTAACTCTTATCTTTTAAAAAACTTTTCTGGGGCAGCTGGGTAGCTCAGTGGATTGAGAGACAAGCCTAGAGATGGGAGGTCCTAGGTTCAAATCTAGCCTCAGACACTTCCCAGCTGTGTAACCCTGGGCAAGTAACTTGACCCCCATTGCCTAGCCCTTACCACTCTTCTGCCTCGGAGCCAATACACAGTATTGACTCCAAGAAGGAAGATAAGGGTTTTAAAAAAAACAACCTTTTCTCCTCAGTTTCCTCCTTTCTCACCTTCCCAATTCTCTTTTTTAATGATTTGGGTTTTGTATGACTTGTTGCAAACACAATAGCCATCCAGATAAAATATTCTCAGGAACAGTCAGTAAAGGAGGCACAAAACTCACATAATTTTAAAAAAGGGTGGAATTTTCAATTGTTTGAAATAGGAAGGGAGGGTTGGACTAGATAATTTTAAAGCTCTTTTAGCTCTGAATCTTATTATTCTTTAATAAAATTAGGCATACCGCTTTAACAAGTATGACTATCTTGTTTCTCCTTTAATTTTTTCCAATGCTTAAAGAAATACCAATAATGAAAAGTGAGAAATGATATCTTAAAGCAAGATAGGCGTTACCAAATGCTATTTGTAGCTAAATAGGGACATGCAACCTTAATTTTTTTAAAATTATATTTTATTTGATCATTTCCAAGCATTATTCGTTAAAGACATAGATCATTTTCTTTTCCTTCCCCCCATCCCCCATAGCCGACTGGGCATTAGATGTTTTCTTGATTTGAACCCATTGCTTTGTTGATAGTATTTGCATTAGAGTGTTCATTTAGAGTCTCTCCTCTGTCATGTCCCCTCAACCTCTGTATTCAGGCAGTTGCTTTTCCTCGGTGTTTCCACTCCCATAGTTTATCCTTTGCTTATGAATGGTGTTTTTTTCTCCTGGATCCCTGCAAGTTGTTCAGGGACATTACACCGCCACTAATGGAGAAGTCCATTATGTTCGATTATACCACAGTGTATTAGTCTCTGTGTACAATGTTCTCCTGGTTCTGCTCCTCTCGCTCTGCATCACTTCCTGGAGGTTGTTCCAGTCTCCATGGAACTCCTCCACTTTATTATTCCTTTTAGCACAATAGTATTCCATCACCAACATATACCACAGTTTGTTCAGTCATTCCCCAATTGATGGGCATCCCCTCGTTTTCCAGTTTTTGGCCACCACAAAGAGATGCAACCTTAATTAAAAAAAAATTATTTAAGCTTACCTAACACTTTACAGTTTGAAGATTCCTTTTCATCCCATAACAATCCTGAGCATAAATTTTATTTTCATAATTTCATAAATGAAGAAACTTGAGGCTCAGAAGTTAACTTGACCAGTCCCCAGTTAATATACTAACTGGACTCAAAACACAGGGCTTCTGAATAAAGGTCGCAATAATTTTTCCTCTATACCACAGCCACAACTATTCATTTTAAAGTAATCCTGAGTCATTACTTTCATAGCTACCAAAACTGCTCTTCTCATCAATGATCTAATTGCCAAAATCCAATGCCTTTTCTCAACTCTCATTCTCCTTGACCTCTCTACAGCCTTTGACACTTTAAATCACTTTCTTCTTCTTGATATTCTCTTTAGGTTTTCAGAACAAGACTCTTCTCTCCTGGTTCTCCTCTTATTAGACTGCTTCTCAGTCCCCTTTTTTAGATCCTCATCCAGGTTACACCCTCTCAATGTAAGGTATCCTCCAGGGTTCCATCATGGGACCTCTTCTCTTTTCCCTCTATACTATTTCACTCTATCTCATTAGTTCCCATGAATTTTATTACTGCTAATTCTCAAATCTATCTATCCTTCCCTAACTTTTCTGATGAACTGTAATCTCACATCTTCAACAGCAATTAAGACATCTTAAACTCAACATGTCCAGAACAGAACTCATCTTTTGCTCTAAATCCTCCTCCACCTAATATCCATATTAAGTGTAAGACCATTGTCCCATTAAGTCATGCTCAAAACCTAGGTGTCATCCTTGACTCGACTTGTTCTCATCACCCCCTCCCATATCTAATCTGTTGTCAAGATTTGTCAATTTCAACTTTGTAATATTTCTCAAATATTTCCCTTTCTCTTCTTTGACACTGCTGCCAGTCAGGGGCAGGCTCTCATTTCCTCATGTCTGAAATACTGAAATAACCTGCATGGTGGGGCTGCTTGCTTTGAGTCTCTCTTCACTCCTGCCCATCCTTTACACTCAGTTACCAAAAATATCTTTCTAAAGTGTGAAAATGAACATTAATTTTTAATTCTATTTTGTTAAGACTTAATCAAGTTAGATTTCAAATCCCCCCTCATAGTTTTTTATCCTTGCAAGTTTACTCAGATAACCTCAGGTCACTTGGGTCCTTGATTCTGTTCTGTTTCTACTCTTGGAACTTGTACTCTGACCCTTTTAACTTCACCCATCACCACTTTCCAGAGAAACTTGATTAACCTAAAGGCTATTCTCAATTTAAAACTGTTATAGCAATTCCCATACCTGTAGACTAATCCTATCATCTGAAAACTGATTATTTCCCAGTGATATAATGGGGAGGAGCTGACATACTCATTCCACCTCCTTATTAAAATGGCGATAGCCAAACAGAAGGTACAATTATATTGCTTGATATTTTGCTCTATCCTTTTATTAATCACTCTAAAAGATATTATTATCCCTAACTTAGGGTCTTTGACTAAAATGACACATTTTATTGGCTACTGCTAGTCAAGCTAATACACTGATTATATGGTCATACTTTTGCTGCCTTAATTTCCATCACACCAGTTGGAGAACCTCAAAAAGATTTGAGGTGGGACTCTAACATAGGTGACTGCCTCTGGGAATGACCCCTAGATTGTTTTAGTGAAAAATTCTCACCTAGGGATTTTTTCAGGACTACACCAAGAAGGGATTCTCTCTCAATTCTGAACTTAAATTATGTGAGCCAGGTTAAGTGACTTTCTAGTCTTTTTGAGTCCAAAGTCAGCTAAGGAATAAATACACTCTACACATCATTTGAGATAGGTCAATCTCCTTCTGGACTACTACCCAGGTCAAAGGAGATCTTAAATAAAGGGATCAGAATTTCCTAGGATTTAATAGTACTGCCCTAAATTTTTTTTTTAAAGAAAAAATCTGACTTTGGAAGTTTTGTAAAAGGCTGTAAGAATTTTTGTTTCAATTTTGTGAATGTGGGCACTCTGGCAAAGAGGCAAAAGTTCTAAAATGGTTCCTTGAGCATGTATTCTCACTAACAAATTGGACATAGGGAGGAGGACTTTGCCAAAAGCATTTTTATGTGTCTGTATACCTTTTCCTGAACTTAAGACATAAACTGGGTACCCTGATAAGAACTTAACCTACTGACAGCTACACCTACACTGAGGGAACAAGGCACTGTTAGCTCAGTTATATAAAACAAGGGTCAAGAAGGAGACCTTGTATTCTTCCCAAAAGGATACCTCCTTCTTAGGGTTTTCTAGGTTCCTACAGATCAATAAGCCAAGGATCATGTGTGTAATTAAGCTCCAGGTATCCTGCACCCATTAGGACAGTTAGGTTGAATTGAAGGGGCAAAGATAGCTGAATCACCTGACTCTTCAAAAAGGGGAACCCATGAGGTGAATTAGAGATAGGGTTTTTAGAGCTTTGATCATCTGTGGTACTCAGTCTTGTAATAGTGTAATCAAATCCCTAGTCTAGACAAATCCATTGAAGACAGTCTCTACTGAAATTAGGGAAATTCTGGTTGCAAATATAGCAAGAGCTCTTCAAAACAGAAATATCAGAACCATATTTTCTACATCCAAAAAAAAAAAAAGCCCATAAAACATTCAACAGATAAAACAACATTTCATATAAGTAGAAGAATCTCTGCAACGGGTAAAAAGTTCCCTCTACAGGTGAAATTTGGATTCCTAAAACCTTCAAGGTTTTTTTGCTTCAAACAAAACAATTTCTTTTAATAGAACTAAGGGTAAGATTTTTTTTTTCCCTTTTCTTCAGTCTGGCTAGCCAAAGAGGAAGCAAAACTGGTACTACAAATATTTCTAACATTTTGTAGCCTCAAAAAAAGACAAGTTATGGAAAAATCATGGGGTCCAAAATTGGTGTGCCAAAAGGAACCCCTTTAGAAAAATTCCTTATATTCTGACATAAAGGAAAGTTCCTGGTTCAACTGGGAATGACAAGCATGCTATTAAATTATGTTCTGATGGTGTTCACCTTTTTCTGATGCCTTGCCGCCTTCTACTTTTTATCCCTTCTTTTTCTCATACTACCAGAGAATTTCAATATGAAGGACTGGCATATTTCCTTCCCTAAACCATGAGGCACAATGATACCTAATAGATAGACATTACCAGCCTTTAATGATCTTTGCTCTCTCTACATGGAAGACAGATACCCCAAGTTTTGACAAGGATTCTGGTGGAGAGTAAAGGAGGACTTCTTTCTTAGAGGTTTATTGTGTTGTCTATATTTTACTATTAATTAAAAGCTGCCCGATCAGTGTATATCTTCCTTACTGCTTATCCAAATAATGAATTGATTGTGCTTGTGGATATCATGTCTTTTTGTACCTCAAAACTATAGCTTGTTTTAGAAGTAAAGATTACATGCAGACTGCATTTACTGTTTTAGGGAAGGAGGTTTTTCACTCTAGTTTTAAGTGTTAGCCTCTGTAAGATTTCAAAGACAGTTTATTATGATTGATTTGAATTTTCTTCTCCACCACAAAAGGAGAAAAAGTCAAGAAGTAACCTGAGGGAGAATGAAACTAATCCTTACTTGTAAGCAGCTTACGTAAAATTTATTTTAGATTTTAGAAATGGTAAATCTAAATTTAATTGGGTTCTAAAACTAAATCTTGTAGATTA
Source organism: Monodelphis domestica (assembly GCF_027887165.1). NCBI lineage: Eukaryota > Metazoa > Chordata > Mammalia > Didelphimorphia > Didelphidae > Monodelphis > Monodelphis domestica. The sequence continues at coordinate 126,598,819 of NC_077233.1, forward strand.
TGGCCACATGTGCTATCCACCTCAGAATTTGAAGTATTTTTCCATTTCCATAAGAACTTCCAAAATGCCTTTTAAAAATAGACTGTGCAAAAGCCTCTAAGTATTAAGCGGGTCTAAATTCAAGTGATTCTTGTAATGCTCAAATTATTATTTTAGCTCTGTCAACTAGAAATTAGGAAGCATTTTTAAAACAATTGCCCAGGGTAGCATAAGAAAAAAATTGATGAATTAAAATCTACAGCTCATCAGGGCTGAGGGAAAACATAAGGAAAAAGAAAACTCCAAGCCTACAGCCCAGCCTAGATGTTTCTGTTGTCTGAAAAAAAGGTCACATTGTGAAGTATTAAAAAAGAAGTGGATATATTTGTGGGATAGTCGCTGCAGAAAGAAGATGATTTGGGGGAATAAAGATAGCCCTTAAGATAAAACTAGCCCTGGGGCAGGTAGGTAGCTCAGTGGATAGAAAGCCTGGCAAGGGTTCAAACCTGGCCTCAAACACTTCCAAGCTGTGTGACCCTGAACAGGTCACTTAATTGCCTAGCCCTTTTAGCTCTCTCTTAGAACTCATAGTCAGTATTGATTCCAAGATGGAAGGGTTAAAAAAAAAAGGTTAAAACTAGTCCTATGTATTATTATAGATTATTGTTGTTGAACTTTAATTTTCATGTTGTCACTCAATATTTGACATAAGGACCATAAATTTAAAACTGCAAAATTAAGTTTTTGTCTTTCAAGTACACTGATCAAGATTTCTCTTTATTGGCCTTGAATGTAATCAGTTTAGATAGTCAAAAATTAATATTTAAAAATTTAAAACAAGTATATAAAATTACTAAAAAATGATTTGATAATATTGAGAATTAAAAATAACCCTTGATTTGGAAATTACAGAATATTATCAGGGTATTTTGAAGGAAGAGAGTACTGAATCTACAAAGAAAATTCTATCTAGATTCTGAAAAGTAAAAGGGTAGATCTGCTTCTAATCCCTCTTTTATCCAGAAAGTGAGTGACAAGTTTGTTTTAAAGAGGGAAAAGAAAAAGGGGGAATTGAACCTGTTGTCAGTAAAAAAATATATACATAAAAATAAAAAATGGGCGCTTGAATATTTTCAGGAAGAGTTGATAACTTAAATTTATCTGGATCTTAAGAACCGCCTCCACTAAAAAGAGAAAAATTTGTGACCAACTTAGAAGCAAATTTCAATTTGCAAGAATATTTTGAGAACTTAATTGTTTAAAGTAAACCAGAGGTAAAGATATCAACATTTAAAGTAAGGAGTTAATTTTGGATACATATGAAGGCATGTTTTTAAATGTAATAAGGACAATTTAGGGGAATAACTTTTATTAAATAGAAGGTACATCAAGAGTTTTCCTCAAGTAATAATGACTTTTCTTGTCATCAGCAAATTGGCCACTTGGCATAATTTTGAAACCACGATGAATATTTTTAGAATGTATCTGAATAAAATATTTTACCTAAATGTGAACAGTACTGAGTATTTTAGGCCAAAAGGGGTTAATTTGTTTTAAAAGTATGAAAAATAAACCTCTCCAGCACTGTTCGCTGTAATAGCACTTTATACTTACTATTTCTTTTAATTTTCCTTAAATTCATAAAGGCCAATATATTATTTTATGCAATAATTTTATTAGTCAACTAATTTAACTAGGATTAAGTCATGTAACTCAGATCTGAAGCACAATATTCTTTTATTAACCATGTGTATGAGTCAGTTAACACTGAATGTTATTGATCAAGAGATTAACATTTCAAAATAATTGATAAAAATAACATGCAAAGGAAAAGTTCAGTAAAATTAGTTCTATTGATAATCTAAAATATGCCTGGGAAATTTGAGAAGACTACTTTTCCTGTTTAGCAATTTTGAATGGACAGTGCACTGTCCTTAAAAGACCCCTCCCAAGGTTAATACTGTAGAAAATGATAAATGTCTTTGGGTGACTTAAAGCCATCTTCTTAAAGATATACAATGAGGCTACATTAAGAAAAGATTCAGATCTTTGAATGAATGATTTAAATGAGAAGAAAATGTGAAAAAGGCTAGAGGAATCTTTGAAAATAAACCAACTAATAACAATAGGCTTTATTAAAACCAGAGGTGATTTAACTTGATTAAGGTTTAGCTTAACACTAATTTAAGACTGGTAGATTAAAACTTATTACAAACCGCAATTACTATTTGGCAAGAAGAACTTTATTTCTCCTCTGTTTATCTTGGTTTATAAATCTGTCAAGTGGATAAAGGGCAGCTAGGTAGTGCAGTGGACAAAGCATTAGCCTTGGTTAGAAAGACTCATCTTCCCAAATTCTAATCTGGCCATAGACACTTACTAGCTGTGTGACCCTGGGCAAGTCATTTATCGTTTCCCTCAGTGTCTTTATCTGTTAAATAAGCTAGAGAAGGAAATGGTAAACCACTCCAGTATCTCTGCCAAGAAAACTCCAAATAGAGTCAGAAGAGTTAAAAACAAACAACAAAAGGAGTGGCTAAAAATAGCAACTATCTCCTCCCCCCCAAGGTATTGGGAGGCCCAAATAATATGATTTTGAAATGCTTAATATAATACAATGATTTGCCAAATATGTTAGGTATTAAAAATATTGTTAGGAAAGCAAGTTCTCTTTTAATCTGGCTTTTCTTGGATTATTTATTCATTAAAAGAATGATGTAAAAATGTTTGAAAAGTATTTAGAAATATAATAATGGTAATAATTTTTTGCAAATTCAATATAGCAGAAAAGAGCAAAGATCTCTTAAAATGTCCTTATGTGCAAAATGCAAAGTCCTAAAATCTTAACCAGTCTTTCTAATAGTGTAAGGTGTTTGAGAAATAGTGCTGGAGTCTTGAAATATACTGCCACCTAGATAAAACTTCAGTACTTTCAAGTACTAGATTTCAAGTACTAGCCCTATGTTTGGGCTAGAGAATAGTAATTTAATTTTAATTGAGAGAAATAACAATATATTTTAAGTTTCTCAATGCCCATAAAATCATAGTTCTATTCAGAAATTACAAAGAGGAGAAATAAATTCATATCTCTGCCCATTACACCATACGGCTTTAAGAGTCATGAATGCTTAACTTTTTAGTATACTAAGTAAATATTCTAAAATTAAACAACCTACAGGGTAGACTTTGCAAATCTGGAAGAAGCAGCAGTTTAGAACATTTGACATTTAAGCCTACTGATCTCACTATTAAAAGTAGGAGAAATCCTGATGAAAGAATATATAGAAAGTAGTTAATATAACCTTCTTGCTTTTAGCTCATTTCTAAGAAGTACATTTTAACCTTAATTAGAATTTTGTATGAGAAACTTCATAGTGTGATTTAAATTGCTATGTTAACAAAAGTTATCAATTGTATTGTAGCACTAAAATGTTACATTGATTTCCTGAGAAGGTAGAGGAAAAAAGTGTACAATAGTTACTTCCTGACTTGTGATTATGAAAATGATGGTAACCATCATAGCCCCATGCTATGATCACTGAAATTCTGCTATTTAAGTTAAATCTCAAGGGGCTTGAATTCAATAGTGTTTTTAAGTTTTGATTTCAGGTATGACTGAATTGCCAAGAAGCCACAGTTCACCATTCAATGGAATGACACATTGTTGCTCAAAGAGAATGCAATTTGTGGGGAGCAGCAGTGGATTGAGAGCCAGGCCTAGAGATGGGAGGTCCTAGGTTCAAGTTTGACCTCAGACACTTCCCAGCTGTGTGACCCTGGGCAAGTCACTTAACCCCCATTGCCTAGCCCTTACCACTCTTCTGCCTTGGAAGAAATACTTAATATTGACTCCAAGTGGAGAGGGAGAGGGAGAGGGAATGGGTTATTGGGAAGGAGGTCATGTTCTTCCTTCATTTTTTCCTGTGCTCAGCTTTTGATTTTAGGCCTACTTACCAGAGGGGACAATTTGTCAATGTGTTAGTCACATGTCTAATATATGAATTGTTATAATATTAAACCTGATGATTTGGAGGTCATTCTCTCTCAAATTAATCCCCTTAAAGAAGGATATCTGAGTTAAAATTATTTAGTTCCTATTCCCATATATTGGGGTTACAGCATTAAAAAAAGCAGACACTAGCCCAAACTACACAAGTCCATCAAGGGGCCAGTGCTCTCATAGAACTCTTCTATCTTTAGATATCATAATTGCCTTTCGGCTTTGATAAACTGATTCAAGAAACTCATGATGGTAAATCAGCCTCCAAGAATCAAAGGAGGGAACTATGAAACTGAAAACAATTTTTTATTCTATTTTGCTAAGACTTAATCAAGCTAGATTTAATAGTTCCTCTCACAGTTCCTTACCCTTGTGAGTTCACTCAACTTCAAGTAGCTTGGGTTTTGAATCTATTCTGTTTCTATTATTGGGACCCCACCTCTATAACTTCATTCATTTTCCAGAGAAATATGATTAACCTGAAGGTAAATAAGAATTTAAAACTGTTGGTTTGGTTTTTTTTGTACCATGCCTAGAGACTAATCTCATCTCCTATCCCTTTAAACTAACATCCCTATAAACTAACTAGTCAATTAGAGGACTCCTGGGTCACTAACACTTTGCAATGTCTTCTTATTAATCACTTTAAACAATCTTATCACCCCTAACTCAAATAGTCTTGGACTATTAAGGCGTCATTGGTCCAATTTGTTGATCACTACTAGGCAAGCTAATAAATTGATTATGCTCAGATCTTTGTTGCCTCTGTCTACCTTTATTTCCAAAAACAAAGAGTCAAAGCACGTCACATCCCTACACAACAAACTCCAGTTTCTCCCTATCACCTCCAAAATCAAATAAAAAAATCCTATTTGGCAAAGTCCTTAATAGCCTACTTTCCACACTCTGGACCTTTCCAGTATTCTTATTTATATCTTACCCCCTTTCCAAAGACACTGACCTTACTATTCCTCATATAAGACATTCCATCTCCCAATCACTAGAATGCTCTCCCACTTCATCTCTACTTCTTGGATGCAAGTACAAGTTTAAATTTCACCGTCTTCAGAAAGCTAATTCCATGGCTGAACAAATTGTGGTATATGTTAGTGATGGAATACCACATATTGTGCTCAAAGGAATAATGAAATGGAGGAATTCCATGTGAATTGGAATGACCTCTGGGAATTGATGCAGAGTGAAAGGAGAAAAACCAGGAGAATATTATACACAGAGACAGATACACTGTGGTACAATCAAATGTAATGTATTTCTCTACTAGCAACAATGCAATGATACAGGACAATTCTGAGGGACTTGTGAGAAAGAATACTATTCCCATTCAGAGGAAGAACTGTGGGAATAGAAACACAGAAGAAAAACTACTTGATCACATGGGTTAATGATTCAGGGATATAGACTCTAAATGATCACCCTTTTACAAATATCAATAATATGGAAATAGGTCTTGATCAATGACACATGTAAAAGCCCGTGGAATTGCACATTAGCTACAGGAAGGGGTTGGAAGGAGGGGAGGGAAGAAACATGAATCTTGTGATCAAGGAAAAATATTCTAAATTAATTAAATTTAAAAAAAGCTAATTCCATTGGGCAGCTAGGTGGCTAAGTTAATAGAAAATAAGGCCTGCAGATTAGAAGGTGCTATGTTCAAATCTGGTCTCAGATGCCTCCTAGCTATGTGACCTTGGACAAATTACTTCAAATGCCTAGCCCATATCTCTCTTCTGCATTGGAATGATAGTATTGATTCAAAGATGGAAGGTAAGGATTTAAAAAAAAGAGCTGGATTCAATTTTTTCTTAATCCTAGTACCTTAAATTTATTGATGATTTCCTATTTATCCTCAATATAGCTTGTTTGTACATAATTGTTTGCACATTGTCTCCTTCTTTAGAGAGTGAACTCCTTTAGGACAAGAACTGTCTTTTGCCTTTCTTTGTATCCTCACCTTTCAGTAAAGTGTCTGGCACATAGCTGATACTTAATAAATGTTTATTGACTACTTGGAATAGAACTTTCAACCTCCACAATTTCTACCATTTTATTTCCACTATTACCATCCACCCAAAGTACCGCAACAGTCACCTACCTGGTCTTCCTTCCTCCAGTTCCTTCCAACCAGTCTCAATTCTTCCTTTGTATTGTTGCCAGATCAACCCTTCTAACATGAGATCTGATAGTCTGTCCCTTCTGTTCAAAACCCTTCCATATCTGTTACTGAATTTAAAGCCCAAATTCCTTAGACTAGTTCTTGGAAGCACCCCACAATTTGGCAACTACCTTCCCAACCTTCAGATTTCATCTCCCAGGGCCCTATGCTACCACACAAGTGAACTACTTACCATCCCTTGTACACATACAGCATCCTCCTATCCCAATCTTTGTTTATACTATTCCTTATATCTCAAATGCATTAACTTTTAAAGTCTAATTCTAAAATTAAGTTCACCCATAACTTTTGAAATTTAAGATGAAGAGGCTCAGAGTATTTTTTTCAGCACTACTAGATTCTTAACAAAATATATATTTTTTTAATTGGGAAAATTTTATTTAATAAGTTAATTTAGAATATATTTCCATGGTTACAAGACTCATGTTCTTTCCCTCCCCTCCCCCTCAACCCCCTCCCATTGCTGATGCACAATTCCAATGGGTTTTTACAGGTGTCATTGATCAAGATCTATTTCCATATTATTGATATTTGTACTAGGGTGATCATTTAGAGTCTACATCCCCAATCATATCCCCATTGACCCATGTGATCAAACAGTTGTTTTTCTTCTGTGTTTCTACTCCCAAAGTTCTTTCTCTGAATGTGGATGGCATTCTTTCTCATAAGTCTCTCAGAAGTTTTCTGTGGCTACTAGTAGAGAAGTTCATTAGGTTCAATTGTACCACAGTGTTATCAGTTTCTGTGTACAATGTTCTCCTGGTTCTTCTCCTTTCACTCTGCATCAATTCCTGGAGGTCGTTCCAGTTCACATGGAATTCTTCCTGTTCAGCAAAATATCTTTCTAATAGGAAGCATCTATTATAAAACACATGGATTCTTCCCCTTTGGTATCGATAGAGACCACTTCTTAAAGTATAAAGAACACATGAACCCAACCAAGTGAGTAGAGGTTTGACTACTTGCTCCAGCCCTTAAGAGCTTTAGGAACCTGGGCAAGTCACTTACCTTCTGAACCTCAGTTTTTTCAGTTAGGAAACAGTGATAATACAGCCACCTCCCAATTTAGCATGAATAATAAATCCCTTAACATAGTTCTATGCATTTAAATTTGCACTATTTTTAGTTATAATTATGATTGGTTCCATTGATTCTAGTACTCAATAGTACTCAAATTCAGATAATGCAACCACTTCAAGGAATTTTTATTTGCACTAATAAGGACCTAGTTATAATACTTATAATACATACTTCACAGGGATAGGGAAAATACTTCATAAGCCTTGAATTATCAGAGTTGAGTCATTGAGTCCTTTCATAAGTATCCACCAAAAACAAAACAAAAACATACCTGAAAAAAGGATCAAATAAAAAGCTGTTAAGAGATCAACTTTAAAAAATAATATATTAGACCAACGAGCATTTATTAAGTGTCTACTGTGTTCCAGGTTCCATGCTAGCTCCTAGGCATGTACAAAGACAAAAATGAAACAATCCCTGCACTGGAGGGGTTAACATTGTGGAAAACATTATTCACGTATTTTCACGTATTTAAGTACATACGAAATCTATTAAAACGTAAATACAATGCAGTTTCTAGGGGTAGTAGGAGATGGTGGTCTAGGGGAAAAAATGGGTAAAACATGTAGAAGCTGAAACTTAAGTTGAGCTTTGAAGGTAACTGAATTTTAAGAGGCGTATTTAAGAGTGTATTCCAGGCATGGGGGACCAATTTTATAGAAGTACAGAAAAAAGAGATGGAACATAATTTTAGGATTAGCAAAAAGCCAGTTTGGCTAAACCATAAAGTGAATGAAAGGCAAAGAGAATTATGTGTAATAAGCCTGGAAAAGTAGGCTGGGACCAAATCATGAAGCGTTTTAAGTGACAATCAAGAATCTGTATTTACTTTTAAAAAATCAGAGATAAGACCATTCATTCTCTAAGCATATAAAATTAAGGGCAGAAGAATAATGACAACAAATCTAAAAATGAATCATTAAGTCTTTCAGTTCTTTTCCAATTGTGGAGAAAATTGTTTACCTCTCCCTCGAATTAAAACAATAAAAAATCCCTTATTAAATGCTTGCTAGGGGATCAAGCATTGTTATTTTTTTTAAACCCTTACCTTCTGTCTTAGAGTCAATACTGTGTATTGGTTCCAAGGCAGAAGAGTGGTAAGGGCTAGGCAATGGGGGTTAAGTGACTTGCCCAGGGTCATGTAGCTGGGAAGTGTCTGAGGCCAGATTTGAACCTAGGACCTCCCATCTCTAGGCGTGGTTCTCAATCCACTGAGCTACCCAGCTGCCCCCTGTATTTTTTTAAGTGCAGGAGATAGGCATTGAGACCAAAATAAACCAGTCTTTAACTTTATTTTTGTTGTTGAGTCATGGACTCTTTGTGAACCTATATGGTATTTACTTGGCAAAGATACTGGAGTGGTTTGCCATTTCCTTCTCCAGCTCATTTGACAGACAAGGAAGTTAAGTAACTTGCCCAGAGTCACACAGGCAGTGTCTGTGGCCAGATTTGAACTCAGGTATTCCTGACTCCAGGCCTAGAGCTTTATTACCCTAACTGCCCCTTCAAACTTTCTTCCCTATTAAAATGAGAGCTCCTTGTAGGCAGACTGTTTTTGCCTTTCTTTGTATCCCAGGACCCTTAGAAAATCTCGTATATAGTAAATACTTAATAAATGGTTTCTGACTGATACAAGCTTACATTCTTCCAGTGAAGAAGGAAGAATACAGCATATAAACAAATACATAACAGTTTGAAAGGAGAGAGAATCTGTAACACCTGAGCTGAGCCTTGACTAAAGAAATGGATTGAGAGAGGTACAGGTAGATTTTAAGCATTGAGGAATAGTTTATGCCAATCAATGTAAAGCCACTAGGATGTGAAATCTAACAGGGACAGGAGAAGTGGTCAACCAATGGCAGGTTGAATTTTTTTGGTGGGGGTGGAGGTATGGTGGGAGGATAACAATATAGTCACAGAGTCTCAAAGGTGGTCTTAAAATTGCAATGATTTTCTCGGGCTTAAAACATAAAAACAAAATAAGTTTAAATAGGGTTATGGTAGGAGTTGGCAGTGACTTCTGACTCATTGGGGTCAGACTCTAAAGGAACCAAACATACAATGAAGGTGGTAGTTATTTCCAAAGAGCTTTGTGCTTCAAATTGGCCCAAGACACCCAACGTGAAAAGATACAGCTAGAATAGAAAATGGTAAGAAAAAAAGGTGTATTCCCATCCACAACCCAGCTTGCCCCACCCGGACAATCCTTCCCTTATCCAGTAATGAGAGAAAAAGAAAAACTCTGCTGCTGGCCCCAGAGGAGCAACTCTTCCAAAGAGAAGGTGTCTATTTAGAGAGGTAGTGGAGCCTCATTCGTTTTCACAAAGAATGGTTAAAATTTTATTTTCAAACATGGCCTACAAAAGGAGCTAAAGAAAAAACCTGATGCTAACTACTCCATCGTATTTCCCTCCTACCCCTACCCAATTCCCTCACCTCAGTCTAAAACAACAACCCCGGGACACGTGCCTATTTCACCCACCCACGGTCCTTCCTAGCCAGCACTCTCCGGATGGGCTTCCCTCAGCCACCCGCCACCCCCAAGTATACAGGAAAGCCCGGGTGGGGCCTAGGAGAAGAGAAAGTCTAGGGTTCCCTCTACACCTCTAATTGGATCCCACAAGAGAGCCTCTTGGGTACCCCAAGGAAAGCCGATGACACATGGTCTGGCATGTGTACCATTCATCTCCTTAACCTCCACTCTACCTTCATTATTGTTCCAAATCAAAAAAGGTGGGTGTGAGTGTGTTGGGGGGGGCGGGTTGGGAGGGGTGGTGTTGCTGCTACTGCAGCAGCCCATGGCCGCAGAAAGGATCCAGAGACGCGCCAATTCCAGTAGGGGCAGAGCCTTCCACCCCAGCCCTCCCTTTCTCCACCTTTCCCACCTGACTAAGTTCAACAACCAGCCTCCAGCTCCAGGCGAACAGGGCGGGCAGAATCAGCGAAAGGATGGACCAGGTCCACAGGTGCGCAGGAATGGGGCTTCCCGCGCCCCCCCCCCTTTCCCAGCTGCTTCCCCTCTCCTCGGCTGGGCGTCAGCCCCCAACCCTATGATTCTTGGATCTCCAGAAAGACCCGCCAGCCTCAAGTGAGGCTCGGGAAATGCTGCAGCCGTTCTGAGCACCCGGAGGTAGAGGCCTGGGGGAGAGGTGAAAGGGGAGACAGGTGTCCAGGTACGAGGCGGGACGATAGTCCCGGGGCCGGAGCATCTCTCACCTGCTTGCCCCGGTAGAAGAGGCGCTGGCGGTCCGGGGCCACCTTGAACAGCTCCCGGATCTTTTCCCGTAATGTCTCGATTTTAGTGAGACGCGACAGGTCGTCGATGGTCCGCGTCTCAGTGCCGTCTATGGTGCGGACCTGGATCCACATTCTGACCCGAGGAGGGGGTGGGGGGAGCGGCCGGGAGGAAGGAGGCGCGGAGCGGGGAACCTCCGGGCGCTGATGCCTCCCCTCTTTGTCTCCCCCTCCTTACGGCCGAGGCTCTCACACCCCCACCGCCTGCCTCCCCAACCCCGGGGGTCCTCGAGCGCAAGAGGGAGAGCGCGAGCGAGAGCGTGCGCGGAGCGCCCCGGGCACTCGGCGGTGGCGGCCGGCGGGACCCCGCGCGCGCACACCCCGAGAGGGCGGGGATGGGGGAAGAGGCGGAGCGGGGGGAGGGGAACGGGGAGCGAAACAGCCGGAACTGGGAAGAGGCGGGGGTGAAGAGCAGGCGGAGAGACTGACAATGCCAGTGCCGCCACGGCTTTAAAAATAGGAAGGAGCCATAGCGGACCCACCAAGACTGTTTATGAAGAGCTGCTGCTCTCACATGGAGGTCACGGCGCCAACTGGTTCTCGCGAGATCCGCGCGGAACCAGCCTTAAAGAAACAGCGACCCACGAAGCGTGGGACGGACAGGAGAGTAAACTGTGGGGTTGCGGACTGGAGGGCGGGGAGGGGGGAGGGGCTAGCGGTAGCATCTAACTCCGCCCCTGCCCCGCCCCCGGGCCTCTGAGGCACACGCCCGCGCGCCAGTTTCTCTCCCTTGCGCGCGGTTTGGCGCCCGGGGGTGCTGGGGGCTCCGCCCCCTTCTTCCGCCCAGGCTGCTGGCCGTCGTGGGCCTAGGTTTTCCTGTCTCCCGAAAACTCCCCAGCAAACAATAGACATCTCGAGCCCCGCGGGGTGTGCACGTGTCCCTCCTTAGGGCCCTGGAGTAAAGGACTCCAGAGGGTCCCAAATTGCCCCGAAAACGAACCAGAACTGAGTGCAAGACTGTGCTTGCTTCTCCCGCGGCTCGACCTTCCTCGCCCAGCCTGGGTCCGGGGTCCCTAGGGACACTCTTTCACTTTCACCTAGCTGGACTCCAGTCCCCTTGGTCTGGTCCTGGGATTTCCCGCCACAAGCTGGGCTGCTCGATCCGTTCAACTGGGCGCCTTCTCACCACTCACCTGGGAAAGCTTGGATGTTTCCTCCCGGACTTCCCGAGGAGTTTTCATTTCTTTCAAAAGTGGTTGAAGGACACCCATGGCTGGAAGACTTGTAGGTTCATGGAAAGGGCTTATTTTCCCCAACGGTTACATTGTTAAAGCACATGTTCAGAGCCACCAACTGCCAAGGAAGAAAGCAAAGCTAGAAAGGCCTATTGGGAAATGGCGTTCTCAGAAATAGGCCTTGCATAACACCTTAACGGGAGGTTTCAAATGAAACTATGCAGTATATATCTGCTTAGGAAGAAAGAGGAAATACACAAATCAGGGAAGGGAGATCCCTTCCATCTCAGATGAATAAAAATTAAAAACTAGGAAAATTTTGCAAAATGTGGGGAAATAAAACACCTGAATTAAAACCCATGAGATTTTGCAGTGTGTGAGGTTGAACCTAATTACTATGAAAGCAAATATTAATAACTGGGAAAAACTCAAAGCATATATATTCTTAGTGGGGTAGCAACATTGATTATGAAGGACATTTTCATTGAATCCAATCTAGTAACAATAATAGATAATATTTGTTAGCGATTTTCATATTTATCTCATTTGATCCTTAGGACCACCCTGTGAGGAAGGGCTTATCATTATCCCCAATTATAAAATGATGAGGAAACTAAGGGTGAAAGAATGACTTTCCTCGTGTCAGAATTCTTAAGTATGAGACAGGATTTGAAGTCTGAGCTTTTCTGTCTGGCATCCAGAGGCAACTTCTTTTTGTGTGTGTGTGTGTGTGTGTGTGTGTGTGTGTGTCTCTCTTTTTCTCTCTTTCTTTCTCTGTCTCATTATCTACCTTTGCTATTGGTTAAATTTACATTCTTTATTCTCCTTGCTAGAATTGTACAATAATGGTCTACCTATATATGGAAAGGAGAAATGTCTCTTGTTCTTAGTTTCCTTTTTCTGTAAAATTAATAGGGTAGACTAGATACATAAATCCTTTGATTCTCTATCATTCTATAAGGAGAGCCAAACAAGTATTTGTTGTGCATGGACTATGTGGTACCCAGTACTGTGTGCTAGGCCTTTCAGTAATTTTTAAAAATCAACTCTGACACGTGAAACAAAGTCCCTTGGAGGTTGAAGTAACATTTCCATCAACCAAAACAACTAATAACTTTTTTGGAACTGACTATAAGGGTCTATAGGAGTTCAAAGGAGGGGAGGATAACCAGTTTGGGTTAAAATGGCCATGGAATATGTTATAGAGAAAGCAGTACTCAGTTCATGAAGACTTTCTTTAATACAGGGTTGTAAGTGGGGGGGTGGATATTTCCATTTTAGAGATAAGGAAACTACCTTTTGGTTTTGATTAAAATCACACAGATAGTTACGAGTCAAATTCAAGTCTTCTACCTTTGTCAAATATTCTTTTTTAAAAGCATATTCTCTTTTGCTTAAATAATAAGTAGCATAACTACTATAAATATGTTGCATGTAAGGCTTAGACAGTAGGATAGGGTGAAAACCCACAGTGTATAGAATTTCATACCTCCTACCTAGTCATGTCATTTGCTGTCACTCTTCCAGGGCTAAGCTCCCAGAATGAAAATGCCACCATATAGTTCCATTCAAACTCTCCCAGGGCCCTAGCGGTAAACCTGTTGAGGGGAAATACTTTTCTAATCACCACTATTGCTCTGAGTCCCCATCCAGTGTGTTTTCTGTTTCTGTAACTAGCCCTTTGCAAGGTAACACATCTATATAATGTATCATATTTATACAACCAACCTCTTAACATGACACTTGGAATTTAACCATAACCATTTACTTAATAATAAAGCAGAGGAAATAAAGAAAGTAAAACCATAAATAATAAAACATATCATATTATGCATGTTAACCTGGATCTTACTTTTCCATCATTGTTCTCAGTAGTTTTAGTGAAGAGAGGGCCCACACCTAGGGAAACCTATCAGGGAAGCACATGAAGGAGGAAAACTCATGTGTTAAAAGTAATTCACAACTCTAGGCCACAGGTTTCGTCACTATTTTTTGCTCCATTCAGGTTCGATATTAAAACAAATTTAAAAATTCTCAAAATAGTTTAAATTCACTTTAAGTACTGAAGATACTCAAAACAACACATCTGGAGGAGGAAGAAAGGGATTCACAAATCAAAGAATCTACTCTAGAGTAACACCTCCTAAAATGTTGCTTTCCTAAGCAATGAAAGCTTATTTCTCACTTGAACCCATCTAATTCCTTGCTGTCCACACTGGTTAAACAAAGATAGATGAACAAGAAAAGTCATGTAAATAAGAATGGAAAATAATGTATTCTTGTGCAGTGGATTAATTGCCCAAGGGAAAGGAGCAAGAGTATACTTTTACTATTAGGCAGCTAGGGGAAAGATTGTTATAAACTTAAGGCATTTTCCAGATGATAGCTGTTTACTTATGTTCCTCCTTCCCTGACCACATGGATTAGGCTAATTTGGTTACTTTTCCTGAAAAGCAATAAACCTACCTCAGACTTGATTGGCCCAAGGGACTAAGGTTCAAAAATGTTTCAAGACCCCTCATTCACCACACTCTGCCCTGCTGACCAGAGAGAGGAACTGACTCTACTTAAGCAAAGTATTGCACTATCTTTGTTGAATGTACTTTCTAAGCTATGACAAAAGATGCCGCTTTTTGTTTTTTGTTTTTTTTTTAGTGGCCTGAGCGCTTCATTTTGCTCTAAAACCAAATTTAAACTAGTACGTGAATTGCCTGAAGCAGTCCTACTTAATAAGTGATATGATTTTAGGGATATTTGGAAAGCCTCAGTATATCTAAAATTTCTTCACTTCACTCAGTGATGCTGCAAATTCCAAGGTTTATCACTAAGTAATCAAGTATTATGATGAGTTTCTTCAAATGCATCCATGCTGGAGCAGACACAAATGACAGAACTACTATAATTTACATACTTCTGACATTGCATCCAAGAATTACCTTCATACAAAAATGAGACATTGGAATAAGATTATGCTCTCTCAGAATAGACTTCTTCCAATCCTACCTTCCTCTCCCATTTAAAATTTCTCCTCTATGTAAAGAATGGAATATCAAAAAATATGAAGCAGATTAATAAAATCACAGTTAATGTTTTCATTTCTATTTCCCATTTTTAGTCATCAGTTTATTTTAATTAGTCAGGTTGAAGCTAATCACAACATAGTATCTTTTCATCTCTATCCTTCTAAAATGGTGTTTACTTCTATCCTTCATTCTAATCCAGGGTTCTTAACCTGAGGTCTGTTAATTTATTGTTATTGTTTCTAATTTGATAACTGATTAAAAATTATTGTTTTCCTTTGGAATATTGTGTATTTTTAAAAATGCACATAAAAACATTATTCTGAGAAGGGACCATGCACTTCATCAGGATACCAGAGAGACCTATGACAGAAAAAAACAGATTAAAAACTTCTGATCTAATCAGTCAATAAATAAAAAGCTACGTTTGAAATAAATACTTCATCTGGGAAAAAACAATGCTTTTAATGATCCCACCAGTTCACTACTACAAGAAAATCCAGTCTATAACAATATTCTCTTAGTGAATTGTTCTGAATCTTGGAATTATGTAATATCAGAAGAATTAAATTATGTGACTGAGAAGGCAATAGAAAGAAGAATGGTCAATATGAATAGGATGCAACATATTACCAGTGAGGATTTTTGAACAAGGCGTATTCATAAAATATGATTGAAGACACTAATGATCAGAAAGGAGATAGTCTGATCATGTCGAGAAAATTGGAGACCAAAAAACATAGTTTGAGCTTTGTGATCTCATCAGTGTGGATATTCCCTTTACCCGAGTTGATCAAAGTTTTTTCATGCCTTCCTTTTCTGTGCTATTCTAACAAATGCCCTTCCATAAATCCTCCACTGAGAAGCTACCTGATACACTGGAAATTCTCTAACTGGTTCTTTTAATGTCTCCAGGTTACTAATATAGCAAGCCATCCTACTTTTTTTTTATCCCTATCTGACCAGCCTATATCTTTTTCCTATCGCGTATTTCCTTTATGCTGTTTTTTTCCTGCTAATTCTTACTCACATGTTGTTGGTATTCTTCTCTAGATTAGGAACCAATATATAACATATCTGTGAAGTATTACATTGGTACTCCTGAGCTATGATTAGAAATGATGGGAGGCATTTAGCTTGTTGGATGGATTCTCAATGAAGAATCAACAAAATAAACAAGAATTGAACCAAGTGAGAAGTTGTAGAGAGGTTTCAATTTAGATTAACAGAAGGCTTAGGTATAATCATTTATGCACTAAAATGTAAAAATATATGATAAGCAAAGGGACAGATTTACTTAGTGGAGTCAATGAATGAAGGAATCAAAGAAAGTTAAATAGCAGGGGAGACTAACATCCCTATTTCAGTTTGCTAGAGAAGATAAGAATTGAGATTTAAGTGTCTTTTCCAAACATGGCAATTCATATTTCAATAATTCCTTGATAGTAGGTTTATATTCCACCAAATGCTTCCAGGTCAGCTTTTAGAGCCCTATAGTGATTTTCTCTAAAATTTGTTTTAATTATACAACCCATCAGTAAGAAGAAATATTGATGTATACTCTCAACTTATCAATATATTTTAATGTATAGTTTGTATGTTTATTTTTATTCACATAATATTTATACATTATTATGTAAATTATGTGATTTCTAAACATAATAAACTAAACAATATTTACATAATGTTTTAATTATGTATATTTATTAATTGGATAGCCAGGTGGTGCAGTGGAGAGAATGCCTGTCCTGGAGTAAGAAAGGCTCATTTTCATTAGTTCTAATCTGGCCTCAGATACTTAATAGCTGTGTGGCCCTGAGCAAGTCACTTAACCCTATTTGCCTCAGTACCTTATCTGCAAAATGAACTGGAGAAGGAAATGGTAAACCACTCCAGTAGCTTTGCCAAGAAAACTCCAAATGGGGTTTATAAATTATAGATAAGTGCTACAGTGTTAATAATTATATACATTATAAAACCTATATAAAAAAAGAAATTAAAAATAAATGAATGGTGAATACATTTTATTAGTGATATAAAACTCTTCTTGCTTTTAGGAAAATATTCGCTGTAATGAGAGCAATATTATTCAACAGATTTTAAAAAAATTTTTTGGTTTTGGGGGCAGTTAAGTAGCTCAATGGATTGAGAGCCAGGCCCAGAGATGGGAGGTCCTGGGTTCAGGTTTGACCTCAGATACTTCCTAACTGTGTGATTCTGGGCAAGTCATTTAACCCCCATTGCCTGGCCCTTACTACTCTTCTGCCTTGGAACCAATACATAGTATTGATTCTAAGACAGAAGGTAGGGATAAAAAAAAAAATCTTGGTTTAACTCTTTGTGATGCTTCAATTAAAAGGTCTAGTTCCAAGTTGATTTATTTCAACATCTTGTTTTAATAGTTGTCATAGATTTAAAAGGATACCTCTCAAAGTTATTTAGGTCCAAACAGAAGATATCATTATTTACACTCATTAAATCATGCACTTATTTTCCCTGTGTTAACACCGAGTTTTAGGTTGAATTTTTACTAGTAAATTTCCATCGTCCTTGCTGTCATTCAGTTGTGCTTCAAAACTTGTCAGAACACATTAAGTTTTCATATTTTTAACAATGGACTCAAGAAGCACTGATATTTTCAATTTTGAGATTATTAACAAGTTAGAAAAGTCTGTTTCCAAGTTTGTGTTAAAATTAATTTTGTTTTAATAAATGACACACACAGACTATTTTTATCAATCCAAAAAGGAGGCAATAAATATTAAGGAAGACAAGGTAGTCAAGAGTATTATATCCTGCAGACAGTTCAAAATAGATGAGGATTGAGAAAAAGCCATCAGATTTGGAAATTAAGAGATCACAGGTAACTCAGAAGAGGGCAATTTCCTTTGAGTGATAAGTCTGAGAGACTGGAAAGACTGGAAAGACAATTTCACCCTTGGCAATTACAAAAATTTTGAAGAGGGGTGGGTTTAGGATAAAAGACAATGTATCAAGATCTGAAATGGAGATTGCAACTTAATTAGCTCGCTTAGTCCCACTGAAAAGAACAAAAAAGGTGTTTGGGGTTCTTATTCCAGAAGCTCTCAAATTGTCTCCAGGTCTGACTGGGACAGCCTTGAGGGGATGAGGGTGGGGAGTGTGAGTCTACCAAATGAGAGGGATATCATGGCTGCTCCTGCAGGTACCCAAGTCTTGGTTAGCTTATTACCCACCAGATGTAGAAGATCAGAAAAGAAAGGGATTTGTACAGCCATGGAAGGAAAGCAGCCAGTATACAAGGGGAGAATTGTTCTTTAAAGGTGAAGTGGGATGGTACAGTTGCATTACAACTAGACCCATCTTCTCCACTCCTAATTAATAATTCCCTAGTTATGCTCCTGTCTCCTAAGGATCATCTACTGGGGGAGATGGAATGGGTTCACCCCTCACTTAGGAGACCACTGCTCTATAGCAATATTTCCTCCCAATTTTTTTCTTTCCCTATTTCTTCCTTCATGCTTTTTTTTTTATGATGAGTGTCATTCAAATGTATAGATTAAAACAGTTTTATAAAACACAGGTTTTCCTGTTTTAATGGAGAGAGATTCTTATGTTCTCTTATAGATTGCATTTTTTTTGTACAGTGATTTTTATTTCCTTAAAATGGACAGATAGGAGGTTGAGGTTGAGTTGGAGAGAAAGCAACAAGAAAGAATCACAATATAACAAAGGATTTTCTGAGTTTTAGTTGATCTGTTATCAGCTCTTCAAAAAGGAATTAGACATGACCATGTTTAACCTTAAATGAGTTTGAAGGGCAAAAATTCTTTATTACTTTTAATCAATGAGAGAATAAAACACTGCTTTTGTTTCCTGATTTGGCATTAAACAATAGAAATAATCACTTTAGATTTTCTTTTACATTAAATTTCATTTCAACAATGAAATTTCTTTTGCAGCATAGTTAGGGAAAGTTACCATTAACACATCATTCATGCATTCTTCATTTTAAAAGAAATTGAAATTCAACAAAAAATACTTAAAACTAAAATAAAACAAATTTGATCTTTCTTAGATGATTTATCAGACAATTCCAAATTAACCAATCAACAAATATATATCGGGCATATCTCCAAAATTATTTTTCCATGATCCTATTGTTGCAACCTACTACTGGAGCCAGTAGTTTCCCAATAATTCTCTCTGCTCTAATTAGATCAGTAAGCTACAAAAGAAGAAATCTTTTATCTCTTTGTTTCTCCAGATATGATTAATAGGAACAGGTATTGGATCTGTGGATTCATTGATATTGATTCCTCAGGGGAGGAAACTTTCAATACTATTGATAGGCTGATAACCTCTCTGCAATTTTTATAGTCTTATAGAATAGCTTAACCAAGAAGTTAAATGACTTGCCCAGGGTCATGTAGAAAGAGCTGGAATTGAATACAGCTCTTCCAGACTTAGAAGGAAGGTAATAAATGTTTATTATTACTCTCCAATATGAACTAGACTCAAGCTATGCTTGTTCCCTGACATGCCTTATTCATAATTCCCATCTCATCCCTTATTCCTATCTCACCCATCCTTTCTTATCCTTCATCTGAAATGCCCTTCCACTTCTGCTCTATCCAAAAGATCCTACCTATCCTTCAAGGTCCATTTTAATTTTACCTCTTCCTTAGAAGAAACCTTCCTTAATTATTATAGCCCATATTGATCTCCATTTTTCTTAATTCCTAGAATTCTTATCTTTATTAGTCATTTTTGCACTTAAGCACAGAACTGTTTTGCATTGCTCTTGTCAACAAGGAAATCTAGAAGTCCCCAGTTTACTTAGTTTAAAGGTAGAAACCCCAGATTTTGACCTTGTCACAGGAGAGGTTTTCCCCTGAGGGAAGGTCCCACTTCACCAGACAATAGACATCCTGGTAGTTTTCGGTGGGAACTGCTAATCCTGTCCAATGCTAAATATCTCTTTTGTCCCTATGCCTAGACTAAGGTCCAATAACCAAGGAGGCCCAGCCCTGGGCTGTCTTTCCCTTTTGTGTCCATTGTAGGGCATCATCCCCTCACTGTCATTCCTGTCTGGAACTCCTCCTTTTCCTGTCTTCCCATTGTAAAGTCAGTCAACTGTCCCTCTCATCCTAAACCCCCAGGTCATCTAGAGTGGTATATAGGTTCCCCAAATTCTTTTGTTCCTCCCAGTCCATCCTGAGTCTGTGGCACTCCCAGAAGTCAGTGACCAGGGCGTCCAGACTCAGTGCAGTCTGTTGTTGCAACCTAGTAGCGCTGAAGCCCTTTTCCCCTTGATTAAAGAGTGATTTTGACTAATAGTCCTGCGTTTTTTCTAGTTGACACTCTCAAATGGCTTTATTTTATTCTTCTCTCTCTTTTTGATAGATTATAAGTTCCTCGAAATCATGAACTTGATGTCTTACTCTTGCTTCGTTTTTAACCCCCTACAATACCTAGTCCACTACCTGGCACATATTAGATGTTCTACAAATACTTATTGGAATCAACGGAGGAGAATAGTTATCAGAGGAATTGATATGTCCATCTTCAGAGAAATCCGCGGCCATCAGGTGTGTTTCAGAGTAATACTGAGAAGGAATTAGTGTAAGAGACAGAGTAGAAGGAGTAATGAAATACAGGCCACCCATAGATCTTGCACACTACCATGAATACAAAATATTTTCAACCTTTCTTTGCTATTCTTCCCTCACTTTTGCCTCTCAGAATCTTTCTTTAAGGTTCAGCTGAGGCCCTCTATTATATCATCTTCTCTATGAAACCTTCTCTGCCCCCTCGATTGTTAATGTTTTCTTTCTCTGTAAATTACTTTGTCTTTACTTCACTGTGTACATATTTTATCCCCACATCAATTAGAATAGAAGCTCTTGGTTGACAGAAAAGGAAAATTACAAATGTTAGAAGCTATTTGAGAAAACTGGGACATTAATGCATTGTCAAAGGAGGTATGAACTGATCGACCCATTCTGGAGAGCCATGTGGAACTATGACCCAAAGGCTATGAATCTTGGCATACCCTTAGCACTACTAAGTCTGTATCTAAAAGAGGTTTTGTTTTGTTTTTAAGGAAAAAGGATGTATTTATACAAAGATTTATTGCAGCTCTTTTTGTGGTCACAAAGAATAGGAAATTGAGATTTCCATTAATTTGGGAATGGCTGAACAAGTTGTGGCTTGTCATTGTAATGGAATAACATTGTGCTATAAGAAATGCTAAGCAGTATACTTTCAGAAACATTTGAAAAGTCTTAAATGAACCAATACAAAGTGAGGGAGGTAAGCAGAACCAGAGAGCATTAATAACAATGTTCTAAGACTATTCCTTAGAATTCATCATGAAAAATGGTATCCACCTTCAGAGAAAGAACTAATGTACTCTGAATGCAGATATTATTTTTTTTTTACTTTTTTACATTTTTCATTTTTGGAGGGGAGTCTATGTTTTCCTTTACAACATGACTAATATGCTAATGTGTTTTGCATGATCGCAAATATATAACGTATATCAAATTGCTTGCCATCTCTGAGATTGGGGAAAAGTGAGA
Organism: Monodelphis domestica; assembly: GCF_027887165.1. NCBI lineage: Eukaryota > Metazoa > Chordata > Mammalia > Didelphimorphia > Didelphidae > Monodelphis > Monodelphis domestica. The sequence continues at coordinate 126,620,124 of NC_077233.1, forward strand.
CAGGGGGAGGATTTGGAACTCAAAAAAAATTTTTTTAATTTTAATTAATTAATTTAAAATATTTTTCCATGGTTACATGATTCATGTTCTTTTGCTCTTCTTCTCCTTCCCCACTCCCATTCCACTGGGTTTTACATGTATCATTGTTCAAAACCTATTTCCATATTATTAACATTTGCAGTAGAGTGATCATTTAAAGTCAACATCCCCAGCATAGAACCATGTGATCAATCATGTGTTTTCTTCTGTGTGGAACTCAAAATTTATATTTATTTATTTATTTTTTAAACCCTTGCCTTCTATCTTAGAATCAATACTGTGTACTGATTCTAAGGCAGAAGAGTGTAGGCTAGGCAGTGGGGGTTAAGTGACTTGTCCAGGGTTACACAGCTAGGAAGTATCTGAGGGCAGATTTGAACCCAGGATCTCCCATCTCTTAAAAAAAATGTTAAAAAAATTGTTTTACATGTAATTGGGGAAAAATAAAACATTATTTTAAAAATGGAATAGAAGCTCTTCAGAAACAAAGGCTATTTCATTTCTGTCTGTTTCATTTTGTCTTAGAGAAGCAGCATGGAGAGGTAGTTAGAATGTTGGACTTGGATTCAGTACAATCTGTATTCAGATGTCTGACATTTGATTAGCTGTATGACCACAAGCAATTCACTTAACTCTCTGAGCCTCAATTTCTTCAGCAGCAAAATGGGGATAATAATAATACCTACTTTACAAGATTATTGTGAAGTTCCAAAGAAATAATGTATGTGAGGCACCAATTAAATTCCAGGTAATATTGTTGTTAGTACACCTTGCTTCCTATAGCATAGTGCTTTGCAAACAGAGATTAATAAATATTTGTTAAATAGAACTAAATTGTTAGTGATGGATAGAAATGCTAGCCTTGCTATTTATATGCCTGTATCCATCTGATATAGTCTTTTTATGAAAATATATAGTAATAATAAAAAGATATCAACTTTTTAATCACAATACATTTGTCACTGACATTTTCTATGTGGCAATAGTATTTGTTAAATGTCTGCCTGTAAAATTGCACTGTACTCTTTATATTCCTTGAAGTCGCTCGCTCGGTACTCTGTTATTTTACAGGCAGACATATAACAAAAACGATTTGATTTATATATTGTTTACTCACTCGGTTACCCTTGGACCCAGCCCCGACTTTTGTATCATTACCATGAACATTCCTAGATGTACAATACCTACAAAATTCAAGGACATGAAAAGATAAAGGATGATGAAAAAAGGAAAACAAGTATTAAACTCATTTGACTAGTACTACCAAGAAAACAGCCGCAATGGCAACAACAACTACCTAGCATCTTCAGCAGTGCCCGGAAGGTCAGCTAGGACAAAGAAAGAGGGCAGGAAACCCCCCCAGCTGAAGACAAGAACAAAAGGATTTTGGTTCCTGCCCTTTATGATGCAAATCCCAGGATACCAGTCAGTAGTCTAGAAAGGTAAGCAGGGACCCAGCCTAGGGGATTTGGAGAGTCAAACCAACACTTTGCCAGTAAATTGAAACACAACTCCAGATAACCTTCTTGGTTGCACATGTACCCAGCTCCCAATGTCAATAATATTTGGTTTCCAGGAGGAAATTCTGAATATTCAGCACTTTCTACCTCATGGAATTCAGCACTAGGGAAATGTACTATACACATGTAAATGTAAGAATAAACAGAAGCAATTACTCTTGAGAACTGATATCAAATTGATTTTTAGGCTTAGCCATATTGATGGCTCTTAAGAACTCTCTAGGGGAACATATGTAGATGGATTTTCACACCTATTTGATATTAATTTGACCTTTGACTTAAACATAAACAGAAGCTAACCTTCATTCACTCGAAAGTTGACTCTTGTATGTCCACATATTTGTAATTTATTTTTTATATTAAAATTAGTAGTTTTGCATTGAGGAATTTAGATGATTATTACTTCTGTGTTTCAATGGATCTATGAATTCTTTGACTTGGGTACTCCCTCGCTTTGGGCAAATTTACTCATGATTCTCAACCTCTGCAATATGTGTCCATAAACTTCAATACTCCTCCAGAGAGGATCCTGTCAAGGAACTAGTAGCTCTTCTTTCAGATCTAGGAATGGCGCATGAATACAAACATAACACTGTCAACATGGAATCTAGAATCCCCAAGCTTGTAGCCTAGTAAGATCTGATGAACCCCAAGTTTAGGACTAGCTTTTAATTTGGAGACGTCAAAGCTTCTTCCTGTGAGAATAATCTCAATCCCCATCTGGTGGGACCAAGCCCAAGCCAAGAGACTCTTCTTGTCTCCAGAAGCTTCTCCCGCTGTATCACACTCTACTTTCCAGGACCTAACTCAGGACCTTCAGCTTTTGAGACTGACAGGCTGCTTCCTGGGCTAAAGAGTCACTTGACTTGGGCTTGTCCCCACCTCAAGTGGATTGTCTTTTACCTTGGGGTCCATTATTCAGTCTGAAACTGCTAGCCTGAGATTCCTTCAGGGTGAATTCTCACAGGAACAGGGAACAGGTAACAAGCTTTGGGGTCTCCAATTGACAAACTAGTCCTAAACGTGGGGTTTATCAGATCTTTCTAGGCTACAAGTTTGGGGTTTCTAGATTCCATGTTGACAACACTTAGGTTATTACCCAATAATAATTACCTAATAATCAGTTATTACCAGCACTTGATACAATATGGACATTCTTCCACTTCCAATCATTCAGTGTCTTTTATGTAACTTTTTAGAATACTTCATCATTGCTAACATGTTGCTGTATGATTTTACCCACCCTCCATCTCTCCATTGCCCCTTGTTTGATATGCAATTTTGAGTCTTCAGAGATTGTGGAGGTATAATAATGTTTGTTGTTTGTTGATTTCTATGATTCATGAGACACTCTCTATTCACCTTTTCTATGATGACAGCTTTGCTAATATTAGTATTAAACAGATGAATTAAAATATATACATATGTGATTATATATACATATATTATTGTGATAATAATACCCATAGTATTGGAAGATAAGGGTTTAAAAAATTCTACCTTTATAACTTCCTTTCTGATGTTGGGCAAGTCACAAGCTGGTCCCAAGTTTCCTCATATATGAAATGAATAAGGAGTAATAATAATAATAATAACTAGATGGCCTCTGAGTGCCTTTTCAGTCCTAGATGTATGATCTTTAAAAAAAAAATAACCTCTTACCTTCTGTCTTAGAATCAACAATAAAAGGCAATACTCCAATACTTAGAATCAAATTTCAAGGCAGAATAGGAGTAAGGGGTAGCAAATGGGGATTAAGTGACTTCCCATCTCCACGCCTGGCTCTCTATCCACTGAGCCAACTATCTGCCCTTGCCCCTAGTTGTATGATCTTAAGATCCTTCTTTGCAGGGAGGAAGTACTATTGATATGGAATATTTCATATGCTGTTGAACATCATTAGGTTTTTTACTTTGCTAAACTGCTTTTTTCTTTTTTTCTTTATTGCAAGAGGTGATTTGCTAGGTAGTAGAGAGGATGTATTTGGAAATGAAGGTAATATAAAAACAAAAAAAGATCTTTTTTAAAAAAAACTTTAAAAAAAAGATTAAAATATGGGGTTTTGTGTCAGGCAGCAGTTTGGTAGCATTGAAGAAATTGTGCTATTCCCCAAACTGCTTTTTTCTTGCTATTCAAGATGGACCCAGATCATTGTTCATCTAGGCTTCCTCTTTGTCTAATGATAACAGTTGGCATTTATAAAGTACTTTAAGGTTAAAGTATTTTATATACATTACTAAAATTGATCCTTAATTATTCTGCGAATTACTACAAATATCACCATTTTACAGATGAAGACATTGAGGTTCAGAGAATGACATTGGTGCTCTACTAGGGAACTTTGCTCTCATAGTAGGAAATGGTCTTGTAACAAGGGAGGGAGGGGGAAAGTTAAAGGATCAATAAGTGTCAGAAGTAGGATTCAAATCTTTACTCTTGGCTCTTTCATGTTGCCTCTTAAGATATATGTACAACATATATGTCTAAACTCTATATGCCAATGAACTAATTCAATGTGGCTATTCAGATGACATTATCTAGCTCATGGGCATTCTTTATCCATTTGTTTTTTCCTATACAGATTATGGCATAGAGCTCCTTCAGAGTGTCACAAATCAGATTTGGGAGATTCAATAGCAATAGCAGTAGTTTTCATATACATAATTTCGTTACCTAGAAGGGAGTCTGTAAGAGTGAGGAACACTTTGATGAACATTTGTCTCTATTTTGTGTCTCATTCAACATTGATAAACAGTGGAACATAGAATAAAGTGATCTTTGTGGTTATATCTGTCAAGGAATCTTGTGTAATCTTCTCTAATGCATGTATAGCCTCTTTTTCACTTGGATCCTTCAGAAAAGATACCACAGGTTCTACATATCTTACAAGTCAACATTTACTAAAAATTATAGCTCATCAATCTCCACCAATTTGTCTTTTATCAGAGATGATGTGTTAATTTAAATAAAATATATGTAATAAAACATCATGTTTAAAAAGGTGATAAGATTCCTCCTTTGTGCACACAGTCTATACTCTCCCATTGCTTACCCATATTCAGAAAACATGTGTGGTCAAAGTACATTTCATGGACTGCCTATACATAAAGAGTATCTATGACCAGAGAATATGTGTAAAGATTAATTAGGTATGTTTATAGTCAAGGTACATACATGGAGGACATATACATCTCTGGCCAAAGCACATGCACAACCCAAGCACTTCAGGACAAACAATGAAGGACCACTAATGTAAAATTCATCCTTTGATGTTATCACACTTCTCTCTGATATTCTCTACAGGGTAATTGGGTAGATTTGGGGGGAATTGAATGAGTTGAGAGCCCTATATAGGAGGGGCAAAGTTTTTTGTTCATTTTTTACTATTTCCCATCAACTATGTAGCCATAGTATGTTTACTGTGTTTTGTGAACAAGGGGGTTATGGGAAGGGAGAGAATATAATTAGATAAAGAGGAAATTCCAGATATGAGTTGAGTCAGAGGTACATATTTCATATTTTAAAAATAATTTTAACAATATTTCATATCATTCCCTGTGACAAGGAAATCACTTTAAAGACTGATGATATATATTAATTTAAGGTTGCCAAGGAATTCAGCTATGTAATTCCTAAATGAAAACTCAAGTCAGCCGTCAACCTTTTATAGAGTTTAATTACAAACAGGAGGAAGAAAGGAATTAGAGAGAGAGAGAGAGGGAGAGAGAGAGGGAGAGAGAAAGGGGAGAGAAGGGAATAGGGCTTAAATACCCCTTCTCTTTAGGCTGGGCCAAAAGGCCCAAGCCCTTAGATAGCTGGGGCAAAGAAAAGAGATCAGTCCCTATTACTCACGTGACCAAAATGGAGAAACAGTCTCAGAGGCCCCCACCTTCAGCTTCCTTCAGATCAAGCTTCTCAGAGCACACTCCAACCACTCAGCCAAACTCCTCAACCACCTCCCTGAGTCTTCAGAGCCCTCTATCTTTAAGGAAACCATCCAAGTTCCCTCCCCTCAGTTCTCACATCTACCAATCACTGTCCCTCAATTTCCCTGTGCCAATGGAGGCTCTAGCTTAACCCAGGACCTCCCAGAGGCTTTGCACATGTCTGTTGAAGGTCATATTTTCAAATAATTAAATCTTTGATCCTTTGCTACAGCCCTTCCTAAATCCTGTTAACCTGAGTAGGGTAGAGATTGGAATAATTAAATTTTGATCTATGCTGCAGCCCTTCCTCAATCCTGTTAGGACTGAGTAGGGTGGAGATTGATTCCAAGTATCTCCATTGTATCAATTCTAAAATCAATCATGACTCAAAGAAATTCCTGTTCTATGCTTAAGCATAGGTCAAAGTCCTTTCCATTGTTCAGCAAAAGGTTTCTGTCCTAAAGTAATCTTAAGAAGGGAGAAGGAGGAACCTCCCATGCCAATGGGGTTCACATTCCAATAGACTATCAGTAAGAAATTTTCCAAGTATGAAATTTCCCAATGGTGAAATTTCCAACATTTATAAGTCTAAGGAATTTTAAGGTTTACAATCCCCCCTGATGATCATTGGGAGACTAGTCTCCCCATTGATCATTTAACATAATCATTTTGTAGTTCTAAATTCACTTCTAACTAAAGATATACACAATATTCAATTTTCTAAGAGAAATTAGAATAGTGAGAGAGGAAATAGAAAAGAAAAGAAAGCAAAACCAATGTTTGCTAGGCGCATTGACAGAAAGCCAAATTAGGGGCAGTCCCTTTTGGCATAAATGTGTACAGTTACAATAAATGTTCAATCAAAAGTTCAGTCCAATCAATCACATCCAAAGTTCATTCTTGATCTTCTTGATGAAGTGGAGGTTTTCGGCATCTTTCTGCAACAGTTCATTCTCTGGATATAAAAGTTTCAAGCTTCTTTCTTGAAGATCTTTTCTCAAACAGAATCAAAATCTTTGAATTTTTTTTTTATAAAAGTAAAATCTTAAACAAAATTCTTGGATTTTTATAAAAATACAATCTCAAACAAAAAAAATTCAAAAATTCTTAGATTTTAAATTAAAATACAATCCCCCCTGAAGTAAGTATTTAAAAAAATATCAAGTTTAGCTCAGAATGCAATGTTCAGTTATGGGGGTGTATGTGTCAATTATCAAAAGAATAGAAAAATAATCAAAAACATAAGAAAAATTCAAAATAGACCTTGTATAGGTCCAGTTTAAAGTAATTTCTATCCCACAAGTATGTAGGACAGAATGCAGTAATATTTCACTTAGCCATTTGTAGCCAAGACTACAGGAAGTTGCCATAATATAAGAAGAAAAGAATTAGAATTCTATTTTGATGGGGAAATGTCATTCCCTTGTCAGATTTTTTCCTCAGGGATATAGGAAGCCCTCATGATAGTCAAGCTTTGTACTTGTTTGAGTACTTCGAAAAGAGTGTAGATACAAGGAAGTCCTACAACTTAAACATAAGTTAAGCGTCGCAACCTCGAGTCTCACTTTAATATTTCTTGTGTGCTCTATTGGCACTATTCAGGTTTAGTCTGTGCTCCTTGTTTTTATCCCTTTTCCTGGAATCAGACACAAACATTAATCACAGTCCTATAATATTTTATCAATAAATGGCAGGTTCCCATAGTTTAAAGCTTTTAGGCATATATTGATATCATAGCAAGAGTATATATATTAACTTGTATTACTGCAGAGAAAAATAATATTAATATTAATTATGTGTACCTTCAGTACAAAAAATGAGAAAAAAATCAAATATTCTGATCAAAAAATAAAAGAAAAGAAATAAGAAAAAATAAGAAAAAAACCAGTAATTCAATATATTCTTGAAAAAAAAAAACAGCATCCATTTGTCTATGGATTATTATCTCCAATTCATAGGATAAGATAGAGTCACAATTCATATGATAGGATAGAGTCAATCAGTCTCAGCAGAAGATGCTTTCTTCACATGTGAGCAGTGAATCCAAGAGTCTCTTTCTCCAATCTTTATAGATGTTGGAGTAGTTAATAATATTTGGAATGGTCCTTCCTATGAAGGTTGAGTTGCTCCAGTTCGCTTGAAATTCTTGATATAAACTTTATCTCCTGGGTTCAGGTCATGCAGAGAAAAGCCTAATGGTCCGGCTTGTACTGCAGCTCCGGATTCATGAAGTTCACGTAGTTTGTGCTATAACTCCTGTATATAGGAAGCAATAGTAATATCTCCCCCTAATAGCGATGTATAAGCCGGGGAGAAAGGCTTAGCCTGTATAGGCGGATGTCCAAAAAGCATCTCAAATGGTGAAATATGTAAGTCTCCTCTAGGCCTGCTTCTAAGATAAAATAGGGCCAGAGGGAGAATTTCAGGCCATTTTAAATGGGTCTCAGTGCATAATTTGCCAATCATAGTCTTAAGTTCTTTATTCATCCTCTCCACTTGGCCTGAGCTCTGGGGATGATATGGAACATGGAATTTTGGAGTTATCCCCAAGCAAGAATATATTTGATTTAAGACAGAATCGGTAAAATGACTCCCGCTATCAGAGTCAATATGTGCTGGTAGGCCAAAACGAGGAATAATTTCTTTTAAAAGTATCTTTGCAACAAAATCTACTGTGGCTCGGGTCGTAGGAAATGCTTCCGGCCATCTGGTTAGTTGATCTACAATGACTAGACAAAATTTATAACGTCCAGCCTTTGGCATTGTTATGAAATCTATCTATAGATGTTCAAAAGGTGTGTAAGTCAGAGGACGCCCACCAAAGGCTTTGCCACGATATGCATGTTGGTTATATGCCTGGCAGATAGGGCAGGCTGAACATACTTTAGAGGCTACAGTAGTTATACCAGGGGCTATCCATACTCTACATAAATCCCAAATCTAAATAGGATGGACTTTTTGTTTACCAAGCAGCACAAAATGATACCTTAAATAGTACCTACATATCTAGAAGGTAATGAGATCAGTTAGCCAGAGGCTTGATTAGAAGGTCACTTGGTGGTCAACTCAGATAAATTCCCTGACTGAATAATTAATATATTGGTATAATAAATTTCTGTAGGCTTAAGGAAGAGGAGTGCACAAGCTAGTTGGCGATGCTTACACTACAAATTACATGGGGTACCCACCAAGCATAGCCTTTAGGTGTCATATGTGAGATTTTGGAAATTTTCTATGTCACAAGGCTTCTACCTCTCATCCTAAAAAAAATACTTGTGATAAAGAGCATAGGGTTCTGTAGTTTGTGCTTCAGTTTACTGCTTCAGAACCCTAAACCTTTTATTTCTGAAACATAAAGTGTACTTTGCAACCCATTCCTTTTTGTTTTCCGCTATGGCTAACCTTGCATTGAAGTCACTAAGTATCATTTTTGTTAAGTGCAGGTGTGCATTTTGTCAAATGTTTTGTAATAATTTCTCTATGTGGTTTTTACTGTACTCATTTCCTTCTCTTTTGCATTAAAGTTACCAAGTATTAAATATATGACATTTTGACTTGGAAATATTATTAGGCTTATCATAGAATTTCTCTAACCACCTCCTCATTCTCTGCAGCAGATGTTGGATCATAAACTGTAATTGTCTTCAGTGTTGGCCTTTTTGCTATGCTAAGCATGAGAATTGCAAAAAGAGATGACCAGAACGTTCAAATTACTGACAATTGTGCTTATTTCTTATGCTGGCAAGGTTATTCTTAAGATTCTGCAAGCTAGATAGACTTCAGCAATATGTGGAGAAGCACAGGCTGGTTTTTGAAGAGGAAAAGGAACTTTGAGACCAAATTGCCAACAATCATTGAAATATGGAGAAAGCAAGATTATTCCAGAAAAACTTCTGTTTCATTGACTGCCCTAAAGCTTTTAATTGTGTGGATCACAACAAAATGTGTCAAATCCTCAAAGAAATGGGAGCACCAGATCCTCTTACTTGTGTCTTGAGGAACCTATATGCAGGTTAAGAAGCAACAGTTAGAACTGAACATGGAATTACCGGTTGGTTTAAGATTGGAAAAGATGTACAAGGCTGCATTTTTATCACCCTATTTATTTAAATTATATGCAGAATACATCATGCAATGCAATGCTATATGTATCAAAAGAAGAAATTATGGTTGCTGGGGGAAATATCAACAATTTCAGATATGCCACTCTGAAGGCAGAAAGTGAAGAATTAAGAAACTTCTTGATAAAGATGAAAGAGGAGAGTGTAAAAGCTGGCTTGAAGCTTAACTTAAAAAAAAAAAACACCCTACCATCTTGGCAACTAGTCTTGCCACTTCCTGGTAAATAGGGGCAGAAAAAATGGAAAAGTAAACAGTTTTTAAAATTTTTAGATTCAAAAATCACTGTAGATGGTAATTGTAGCCATGACATTAAAAGAACCATTGCTCCTGAAAGGAAAACTATGGCAAATCTGGTTTTATGACTCTGGAGAAATCAAAGTTTAAACAAATAGTGTAATATCTGAATACATTATTATAATATATTAAGGATATTTTAAATGGTATTCCCTAATTTGGGACATCTTGTTATAGAAATTCTGAGACCAAGTTCTGAGTATGATCAATTTATTAGCTAGACTAGCAGTAACCAATAAATTGAGTCTATGACTTCTCAATAACCAAAGAGCCAGAGTGAAGTAAGACTGGGTTTTTTATGGTAATTAACAGAATGATAGTAAAATCTTGACAACATAGGTGTGTATTCTCCTGACTGGCCAGAATGTTGTTCATCCTTCATTTCTGAAGAGGACCAATGATATCATGAGAGTGATGTTTTGACTTGATGTTTTGAATTGGATTTAAAGGAGGCAGACTTGCACACAATTCTCAGCATCACTCTCTTCCAACCATTGAAATCCAATGGGAAGACAAAAGTCACGATGACTAGTAATGGCCCAAGATACAGTGGATTACCTTGGCATCTTTGATGTCTGACTAAGCTCCTTTAGCCACCTTCATGGCCTTTGGAACAGATTGTTCTCATCTACCATTCCTCTGGGGGACATCCTCACATGCTTGGGATAAATATTTCCCTAACTCACTGATGGTTAGAGACCTGTCAACCTGGTTTAGCCTGTTGCCAGATGGTTTAACTGGGGGGAGGGGGGGTGACTGTTGCAGCTTCTTGGAGCCACAAGTGAGAACTGGGTGAAAGGTAGACACCAAAGGTGGATGAGAAGCCCTAAAAAGGTTTCAACAGCTCTCACCAGAAGGGCTAGTCTTCCCTAAATATCTTACATGTAAGTAGAGGTAATCCTAAGACAAAAGTTTGACCTTTAGACAAGTTTCTCCAGAATGTGAGTGGTGCATAAAGTTACAAAGGTAAGGAACAGTGAAGGGGAGTATTAAATCTACCTTGATTATGTTAACAAAATGGGATTAAAATCAATTTTCATTTTCACAGTCATATTAGTAAAAGACAAAACATTTTCAGTTACTATTGAATTAAACTCCTACTGAACAAGAAACCAACATGGAACAAATAGTTTGCATGCATCCAAACAAAATACCAAAATCTACAATATAAATAGGAGCAACTTTCTTTTAAAAAGAATTTTTTGCATATACAGTCCTTTAAATGTGAGTAAAACAAAATGCCCGACTCAAGACAATTTGTCCGATTTTACTCATTTCTGATTGTGTTTATGGAGAAATATTCCTTTTTACTACAAACTATAAAAATTATATTGAGGAATTTGTAGTTCTATTATTGAGGTTTTTTTGTTTGTTTGTTTGTTTGTTTTTTAAGGAAAGCATTTTAATCCCAGACTGTTTAGTTTTACCTATTGGAAAGTCAATTTCAAAAAGATAACTTGTAAGGATTATTGTAACATTGTTAAAAAGAACATAGATTGAACCACTATGTCATTATGAAATAAATTTTATTTTAACATTGGGAGGAGTAAAATCTCTATATCCTCTCTAAGATAGAAAAATTTTATCTTTTTTAAAAACACATACATATATTTACTTTGAAACATTAGATCAGAGGATTCTTTTCTACAGCATTATTTTTGTTCTTAGTTTATTGCCACTGATCTCTCTTTAATTTGGATAATTCTTTAATATATTCATTAATGATGATATTTTTTCAAATATTAGAATTATGAACCCCTAATTGCTTTGCCTTAAGTCACAACAACAAACTTGTAACATAGTTATGGAGATCTTTTCCCTTTTTATAGCAATTTATCCTTCCATTAAGAATTTTGACTTTTGCTTAAGAAGTTTCTATTGAGGAATAGAATCTATTGGGCCTCAACTGAGACAAAAAAAGCAGAAGTAGCAATCATGATCTTGGGCAAAGCTAAAGCAAAAATATATCTGATTAAAAGAGATAAGAAAGGAAATTACATCTGGATAAAAGGTAGTATAAACAATGAAGTAATATCAGTACTTAACATATATGCACCAAATGGCATTGTATCCAGATTTTAAAAGGAGCAACTAAAGGAGCTTAAGGAGGACATAGACAGTAAAATTCTACTAGTGGGGGAGATTAACCAAAAAATAAACAAGAAAGAAATAAAGGAAGTGAATGAAATTTTAGAAAAATAAGAATTTAATAGCTACCTGGACAAAATTGAATAGGGGTAAAAAGGAATATACCTTCTTTCCAACAGCACATAGTATGTATACAGAAATTGACCATGTTCTAGGTCATAAAAACTTTATAACTAGATGCAAGAAAGCAGAAATAATAAATGCAAAATTTTCAGATCACAAAGCAATAAAAACTATAATCAATAAGGGTTCATGGAAAGACAACTAAAATTAATTGGAAACTAAATAATTTAATTATTCAAAATGGGTGAGTCAAAGAACAAATCATAGAAACAATCACTGATTTCATTCAAAAGAATAACAATGAGGAGGCAATATATAAAAATTTATAGGATACAGCTGAAGCAGTACTCAGGAAAAAATTTATATCCCTGAATGCTTATATCAATAAAATAGAGGAAGAGCAGATCAATGAATAGGGCATGCACTTAAAAAAAAACTAGAAAAAACCCCTAAATTTAAAATCCCCAATTAAAGACTAAATTGGGAATCCTAAAAATCAAAGGAAAATTTAATAAAATTGGAAATAAAAACTATTGAACTAATAAATAAGGGTAGGAGCTGGTTATATATATATATATATATATATATATATATATATAAACAAGTAAAATAGAGCATTGGTTAATTTGATTTAAAAAAGGAAAGAAGAGAATCAAATTAAGAGTATCATGAATGAAAAGGGTGATTTCATCTCTAATGAAGAGGAATTTAAAGCAATCATTAGAAGCTATTTTGCCCAATTATATGACAATAAATCTGATCATCTAGGTGAAATGTATGAATATTTACAAAAATATAAATTGCCTAGATTAACAAAAGAAGAAATAGAATACTTAAATAATCCCATCTCCGGTATATGATTTGGGGTTTTGGTTTTAAAACATTTCTCTATGACAAAAATGAATAATATAGAAATAGGATTTGAGTGATAATATATGTATAACCCAGTGGAATTGCTTTTCAATTCCTGGAGGGGGAGGGAAGAGGGAAGGGAAACAACAAGAATCATATAACCATGTAAAAAATTTTAAAAATCAAATCAAATCTAATGAACATGGAAAAAATGTAAAAACAAATTGAACAAGCCATCAATGAACTGTCCAAGAAAAAAGTTCCCAGGGCCAAATGGATTCACAAATGAATTCTATCAAACGTTTAAAGAACAATTAAACCCAATTATATACAAACTACTGGGCAAAATGAGCAAGAGGAAGTCCTACCAAGTCTTTTTATGACACAAATGTGGTGCTGATACCCAAGACAATAAGAGCAAAAACAGAAGAAGAAAATTACAGACCAATTTCCCTCATGAACATTGATGCAACAATCTTAAATAAAACACTAGCAAAGAGACTACAGCAATATATCACAAGGATTATTCACTATGATCAGATGGGATTTATACCAGAAATGCAAGACTGGTTTCATATTAGGGAAACTCTCAGAATAATTGATCATATCAATAATCAAACTAACAGAAACCACATGATGTTCTCAATAGAGGCATAAAAAAACCTTTTGACAAAATACAACACCCATTCCTATTAAGAACACTAGAAAGTATAGGAATAAAAGGGCCTTTCCATAAAATAATTAGTATTTATTTAAAACCATCAACAAGTATTGTATGCCTGTCTGCCCTTTGATCCAGCCATACCACTGCTGGGTTTATACCCCAAAGAGATCATAAGGAAAAAGACTTGTACAAAAATATTTATAGCCATGCTCTTTATGGTGGCAAAAAAATTGGAAAATGAGGGGATGCCCTTCAATTGGGGAATGGCTGAACAAATTGTGGTATATGTTGGTGATGGAATACTATTGTGTTCAAAGAAATAATGAACTGGAGGAATTCCATGTGAACTGGAATGACCTCCAGGAATTTATGCAGAGGAAAAAGGAGCAGAACCAGCAGAACCTTGTACACAGAGACTGATACACTGTGGTACAATATTTATAGTACAGTTTAAGATCTGGTACTGCTAGGCCTCCAACCTTCACTGTTTTTTATTAGTTCCCTTGATATTCTTGATCTTTTATTCTTCCAGATGGATTTTATTACATTTTTCTAGTTCTAATTAACATTTTTGGTACTTTGATGAGTATAGCATTGAATAAGTAAATTAATTTAGATGAGATTATCATGTTTATTATGTTAGCTCATCCTACTCATGAGCAATTAATGTTTTTCCAGTTGTTTAGATCTGACTTTATTTGTGTGAAGTGTTTTGTAAATGTGTCCATATAATTCCTCTTTTTGTCTTGGCAAATAGATTCCCAAATATAAAGCAATAATAAACAAAATAATTTGGGACTGGCTAAGAAATAGAAAGGTAGGCTAATGGAATAGCTTGGGGGTAAATGACCTCAGCAATCTAGTGTTTGATAAACCCGAAGATCCCAGCTTTTGGGATAAAAATTCAGTATATGACAAAAACTGCTGGGAAATACTAGGTTCAAATCAGTATTTCATACCCTATGTCAAGATAAGGTTAAAATGGGTATAGGATTGAAACATAAAAAGTGATAACTATAAATAAATTAGGGGAGCATAGAATAGTTTATTTGTTAAATCTATGAAGAAAGGAAGAATTTATGACCAAACAATAGATAGAGAACATTACAAGCTACAAAATAAATAATTTTGATTATATTAAATTAAAAAGAGGTTATATAAACAAAACCAATATATCAAGGATTAGAAGACAAGTAACAAACTGGGGAAAGTTTTTATAACAAATTTCTCTGATAAAAAATTCATAAGAATTCAAGTCATTCTTCAATTGATAAATGGTCAAAGGATATGACTAGGCAGTTTTCAGATGAAGAAATCAAAGTGATCAATAATCGCATGAAAAAATGTTCTAAATCCCTCTTAATTAGAGGAATACAAATTAAAACAATGCTGATGTACAACTTCAAACCTATCAGATTGGCCAATATGGCAGGAAAAGAAAATGACAAATGTGGAGGGGATGTGGCAAAATTGGAACATATGCATTGCCCATGGAACTCTGAACTGATTCAACCATTCTGGATGGCAATTTGGAATTATGCCCAAAGGGCTATAAAGGAATGCATACCCTTTGGTCTAGTAATACTGCTATGAAGTCTGTAGCCCAAGAGATATAAAAAATGGGAAAGGACCTTTTTGTGCAAAACTATTTATAGCTGTTCTCTTTGTAGTGACAAAGAATTAGAAACTAAAGGAATGTTCCTCAACTGGGGAATGGCTGAACAAATTATGGTATATGATGGTGATGGGATACTATTGTGCTATAAGGAGAGATGAACAGGATGGTTTCAGAAAGAACTGGAAAATTCTACATAAACTGATGCAAAGTGAAATAAGTAGAGCCAGGAGATCATTACATACAGTAACATCAATATTGTGGAATAATCAAATGTGATAGACTTTGCTACTAAAAGCAATATAATCAATGATCCAGAAATATTCTAAAAGACTTATTAAAGAAGGCTATCTGCCTCCTGAGAAAGAACTGATGGAGTAAGAATGCTAAAGGAAGCATATGATTTATCACTTGTTTATTTGGGTGTATGTTTTAGAATTTTGGTTTTATAAGGTTATTCACTTACAAAAATGAATAATATGGAAATATCTTATTCAATTACAAAAAATGAACAGCATGGAAAAATATTTTGTGTAATAATACATATATAACCCAGATTGAATTGCTTGCCAGCTCCAGGAGAGAGGAGGAAAGCAGAGAAGGAGACAATTTGGATTATATGACTTTGGAAAATTCATGTGGAAAATTTGTTAAAATAAAAAAAAAAAGATTTATTTATTTTTTAATTTTTATTTTAAAATATTTTTCAATATTTACATGATTCATTTTCTTTCCCTCCCCTCTTTCATACTCCATCCAAGGGCTGACAAGAAATTCCACTGGGTTGTACAAATGTTATCACTTGATAACCTATTTCCATATTAGTCATTTTTGCTATAGAGCAATTTTTAAAAACCTAAACCCCAAATCACATACCCATGTATACATGTGATAAGTGATGTCATGTGTTTTGCTTTTACATTTCTGTTCTCATAATTCTTTCTCTCACTGTGGATAGCGTTCTTTCCCATAAGTCCTTCAGGAGTGTCCTGGCTTATTGCATTGCTACTAGTAGCAAAGTCCATTACATTGGATTGTTCCACAGTGTTTTACTTTCTGTGTATACCGTTCTGTTGGTTCTGCTCATTTCACTCTGCATGAGTTCATTGAGGTTCTCTCAGTTCACATATGTTATAAGTAAAATTAATATATCTACCCAGTTATTAATCTTCATAAAGTTTATTAGAAAAGGTAGATAGGCATAGAGTTAAAGTCCCTTCATTACTCTTAAGTTCTCAGACCACATGTTCTATTCTATCAGCATCTTTCTCTCTCTTTCCCTCACCTCTCTCTTCCAGCCTCTGCCATCCGTGCCAACAACCCCATGATTTTCTGCCTCCTCTCTTTTATTCATGTACAGCACATTCACAGACGGTCACAGACGGAACTCTCGCACAACCTTAGCATGTAAAAAAGTTGACTGACTGGTTTGACTACTCAGGAGGGGGAAGGGATAAGATCCCCTCAGCACACATAGAAATCCTCCAGATCATCATTCCTTATAGCACAATAGTATTCCATCATCATCAGATACCACAATTTGTTCAGCCATTCCCTAATCAATGGACACCCCCTCATTTTCCAATTTTTTGCCACTATAAAAACCACAGCTATAAATATTTTTGTACAAGTATTTTTCCTTATAATCTCTTTGGAGTACAAACCTAGCAGTGACATGGCTGGATCAAAGGCCAGCCTTTGGGCATAGTTCCAAATTGCCTTCCAGAATGGATCAATTCACAACTCCACCAACAAGGTATTAGTGTCCCAATTTTGCCACAAACCCTCCAACATTTATTATTTTCCTTTACTTTCATATTGGCCAATCTTCTAGGTTTGAGGTAGTACCACAGAGTTGTTTTGATGTGCATCTCTCTATGAGAGATTTAGAACATTTTTCATGGACTTATTGATTTCTTTATCTGAAAACTGCCTATTCATGTTCCTTGCCCATTTATCAATTAGGGAATGGCTTGATTTTTTTGTACAATTGATTTAGCTACTTATAAATTTGAGAAATTAGACCTTTGTCAGAGGTTTTTGTTATAAAAATTTTTTTCTCAATTTGTTGCTTCCCTTCTAATTATGGTTGCATTAGTTTTGTTTGTACAAAAAATTTTTAATTTAATAAAAATTATTCATTTTATATTTTGTAATGTTCTTTATCTCTTGCTTGGTTTAAAATTCTTTCCTTTACCACATATCTGAAAGATATACTATTCTATGTTCACCTAATTTACTTATAATTTCCTTCTTTATATTTAAGTAATTTACCCATTCTGAATTTATCTTGGTATAGGGTGTAAGATGTTGATCTAAATCTAATCTCTACCACATCATTTTCCAATTTTCCCAACAGTTTTTGTGAAATAGTGGGTTCTTGTCCCCAAAGCTGGGATCTTTGGATTTATTGAACACTATCTTGCTATTGTTATTTACCCCAAGTCCATTCCATTGATCCACTCTTCTGTCTCTTAGCCAGTACCATATTGTTTTGATGATAACTGCTTTATAGTATAGTTTGAGATCTGGCTAGGCCTCCATCCTTCACATTTTTTTTTCATTTGTTCCCTTGATATTCTTGATTTTTTGCTCTTCCAGATGGACTTTGTAATAATTTTTTCTAAGTCTATAAAGTAGTTTTTTGGTAGTTTGATATGTATGTCCTTGAATAAGTAAATTAATTTGGGTAAGATTGTCAGTTTTATTATAGTAGCTCATCCTACCCATTGTAATAGATGGATAATGTGTGTGACACTATTTCTTGTTGCAATAACTGATGTACTCTGGCAGACTAGAGAACTGCTGCTAGTATGAGCTGCTAATAGAGGGACACCCGAGGCTGCTTAGTTATAATGGAGATAGAGGTGCTACAGAGATAGAGAGACACTGAGAGATGCTGCTACAAATAGATACTGCTACAGGGGAATTCACTGGGGTTTGCCTAATGATCACTATTGATGGCTGATAGATCAATCTATTTCCTAACCTCTTCCTTCCTTCACTCCCAGATCCCACACACTCCCTCACCCCACTCCCTTCTTCCAGCTTCTCCCTCCCAGTTTCTTCTGGAAGGTTGTGGCTTCGCCCCTCCCCCCTGACTGGACTATGAAGATACTCTTGTTTTCTTTCTCAGGTAAGGGGTTTATTGGGAAACAACAGGATAGAGAACTGAGGAAAGAGGGATGAGGGTTTCCTTAAACTATAAGGAGGATTTGAGGGTTTGGGAAATCAGTCCAGTCACAACTGTGACAGAGGGACAGTCAGAGAGGAGGACAACTGTTATTCTTCTTTTCTTCTCCACAAAGCCACCAAATCTCTCAGCCTAATTTCAGAAGCCCCTCCCCCCTCCCCAAGGGTCCTTCAGCCTAGGACAAAAGCTAACAAGATTAGTTCTCAGTTTCTTCCCCCTTCAGCCAGGCTTGCCTCCTTTCTTGGTCAGTCAACCCCAGAGAGAGAGAAAGAATCAGATCCTTCCCCTGGCCAGCTCAACTGTCTCCTCCTACTGGGAACATTATGTTTGGAACCTTCTCCTTGATTTTGCAGATTAGGTCCCCAGCTTGGTTTGCAAGCCTGAAGTTCTCTCTTTCTGACTCACCTCTATCACACCATGAGTAATTGATGTTTTTTCCAGTTGTTTAGATCTAGTTTTATTTGTGTAAAGAGTTTTTGAAATTATATTCAGATGATTCCTGAATTTGTCTTTGCAAGTAGATTCCCAGGGATTTTATATTGTCTAGAGTGATTTTAAATGGAGTTTCTCTTTCTAACTCTTGCTGTTGGGTTTTGTTGGAAACATATAGGAATGCTGATGATTTATGTGGGTTTATTTTGTACCCTGCAACTTTGCTATAGTTATTGATTATTTTTACTATCTTTTTAGTTGATTTTCTTGGATACTTTAGGTATACCATCATGTCATTGCAAAGAGTGATAGTTTAGTTTCCTCATTGTCTACTTTGATCCCTTTAATTTCTTTTTCTTCTCTAATTGCTACTGCTAGCATTTATAGTACAACATTAAATAGTAGTGGTGGTACTAGGCATCTCTGCTTCTATACTGATCTTATTGGGAAGGCATTTAACTTACCTCATTGCAGATGATACTTGCTAATGGTTTTAAATAAATACTGTTTATTATTTTGAGGAAAGGCCCTTTTATTCCTATATTTTCTAGTGTTTTCAATCAGAATGGGTGTTATATTTTGTCAAAGACTTGTTCTGCATCTGTTGAAGTAATCATGTGATTTCTATTAGTTTGATTGATGGTATGGTCAATTATGTGGACCATTTTCCCCACGTTAAACTATTCTTGCATTCCTGGTATAAATTTCACCTGGTCATAGTGAATAAAACTTGTGATAACTTGCTGTAGCCTTTTAGCTTGTATTTAAAAAAATATTTTTGCATCTATGTTCATTAAGGATATTGGTCTATAGTTTTCCTTCTCTGTTTTTGGTCTCCCTGGCTTGGGAATCAGTACCATATTTATATCATAAAAAGAATTTGGTAAGACTCTTTCTTTGCCTATTTTGTCAAATAGTTTTTAGAGTATTGGGATTAATTGATCTTATATGTTTGATAGAATTCCCTTGTGAATCCATCTGGCCTTGGTGATTTTTTCTTAGGGAGTTCTTTGATGGTGTGTTCAATTTCTTTTTCTGATATGGGATTATTTGTTTTATTTCCTCTTCCCAATCCAGGCAATTAATATTTTTGTAAATATTCATCCATTTCACCTATATTGCCATATTTATTGTCATATAATTAGGTGAAATAGCTCTTAATAATTGCTTTAATTTCCTCTTCATTAGAGGTGAGATCACCCTTTTCATTCATGATATTCTTAATTTGGTTCACTTCTTTCTTTTTTTTTAAATTAGATTAAACAATGCTTTATCTATTTTATTTATTTTTTCAATGTACCAGCTCCTAGTCTTATTTATTAGTTCAATAGTTCTTTTGCTTTCAATTTTATTAATTTCTTGTTTGGTTTTTAGGATTTCCAATTTGGTCTTTATCTGAGGGTTTTTAATCTGTTCTTTTTCTAGTTTTCTTAGTTGCATGACCAATTCTTTAATCTCCTCTTTCTCTTTTTTGTTAATATTGGCACTCTGGGATATAAATTTTCCCTGTAGTATTGCTTTTGCTGCATCCTCAAAATTTTGATATGTTGTTTCCTCATTATCATTCTCTTCAATAAAATTGGCAATTGTTTTATGATTTGTTCTTTAACCTCCCAGTTTTGGAGAATCAGATTATTTAATTTCCAATTAATTTTTAATTTGTCTCTCCATGTGCCCTTACTAACAATAATTTTTATTGCATTATCATCTGGAAAAGTTGCATTTGTTATTTCTGCATTTTTGCATTTGTTTGCAATGTTTTTATGCCCTAGTACATGGTCAATCTTTGTGAATGTACCATGTGCTACTGAAAAGAAGGCATATTCCTTTTTATCCCTATTTACTTTTCTCCATATATCTATTAACTCTAATTTTTCTAAGATTTCATTCACATCTCTTACTTCTTTCCTATTTATTTTTTGGTTTGATTTATCTTGATCTGATAGTGGAAGGTTGAGGTCTCCCATTGGTATAGTTTTACTATCTATTTCCTCTGTAAGTTCCAATAGTTTCTCCTTTAAAAATCTGGATGCTATACCATTTGGTGCATACCTGTTGGATACTGGTATTTCTTCATCGTCTATACTGTCTTTTATCAGGATCAGAACTATTTTTACTTTGGGTTTGTCAGATATCATGATTGTGATTCCTGTCTTCTTTTTCTCAGTTGATGCCCAGCAAATTCTGCTCCAGCCTCTTACCTTTACTCTGTGTGTTTGCCTGCCTCATGTGTGTTTCTTTTAGATAACATATGGAAGGATTTTGGTTTTTAATTCACTCTGCTATCTACTTCTGTTTTATGGGTGAGTTCATCCCATTCACATTCAGAATAATGATTACCACCTGTGTATTCCCCATCATTTTGATTTACATTTTTAGTCCTTCCCTTTCTTCTTTCACTATTTCCTTCCATACCAGTGTTTTGCTTTTAATCAGTCTCCCTTTATACCCCCTCCCCAATTTTACTTTCCTTCCTATCCCCTCCCTTTTAATTTTCCTATTTCTTTTTAAGGTCTATTAATTGCACCCCACTCACAACCTTTTACTCCCTTTTAACATTCTCTGCCCCACATGTCCCCTTCCTTATTCCCTTTCAACTTCTCTGTAGGGTAAGATAGAATTCTATACCCCAATAGATCTGGCTATCCTTCTGTGAGATTTAAAACAGTGAAGCCCATAAACTGTAGTGAGTTAAAATGGTGGAAGATATAAATTGTGATAGATATAAGAGAGGGTGAGTAAATTTGACCACAGAAAATATGTTTCACTACAGTGTCTTGGTTTTTAAATCAAATATAAGGTGGTCGCCAGGGAAATATTCCCAATTATTCAAATACCCAAGTCAACTGGGTTTTATAGAGATTTTTAATTAATAATATAATGAGGAATTAGAGAAAGAGAGAAAGAGTAGGAAAGTAATAATTATGAAGGGCCTCAAGCCAACATGGCCTAGACCCGAGTCTTAAGAGAGAGAATCAATCAGTCAGTCTTTTAACACTCACCACAAGGTCTGCCTAAACAAGTATTCTAGTGACACCAGGCCAGCTCCATCTCAGCTGACTTCACCAGAGAGAGATCCAGCGAGACCTCCTTAGAGATTGTCCTCCAAGAGCTTCCCTTCTCCAGAGCCTCTCTCAAGAAATTCTTCCCAAGCGATCCTCATCAGAGATTCTCCAAAAGGATTTCTTCAAAAGGATATCTCCTCAAGAGAGTCTGCTTTTTCTTATATAGGGGTTTTTCTCCCATGTCACCTCCCCTAAGTCCCTACATCTACCAATCACTGTAGACGCTTTCCAAAGGACTGCCCATCTAAATTCCTGCTAAGTTGACCAATATCCTCAATAAGTCTGAATCAGAAAAAACACAGCTGAGTCAACTAATCTCATCAAGAGAAAACTTGCCCGACCCTTTAAGGTACCTAGCATCCCACTGTATCAATTCTAAAAATAGGCCTGGCTCAAAGAACTCCTTGCCCCACCATAAGCATGGATCCAAGTACTTTCTTTGTTTAGCAAGGAGTTTTCTGCCCTAAAGTAGTCTTAAGTATGGGTGGAATCGAGGTCCTCCCATTTCTGATCCTGGTGAGTTTTCACATCAAAATGGGGAATGTTTCTCATTAGGGAATTTGTTCCAATTAAGAATTCCCTGATGGGGAAATTTTTAACATTCACAAGTCTGAGAGATTTCAAGATTTACACTTCCCTCTCAGAACCAATTCCACTGAGAGTAAGGTTTAAGTTTTACCTATTACCACTTTCTTCCTCCCTGTCTTAGAATAGTATTCTTCCCTCTTCCTTGCACCTCTTTATGAGGTATAATGTATCCTATTTTATTTCTCCTTTGACTTTCTCTCAGTACCACCCTCTTTTTTGTCCCCCCCCACAATATTTTTACATATCATCTTAAACAGCTTAATACCACAAACTCTGCCTATGAATATTTCTTCTATCTATTATGATAATGAAAACAATTTTTAAAAGTTACATATATCATTTTTCCATATAGGAATATAACCAATTTGACCTTATTGAAGTGGTTTCCCTCTTTCTTGTTTACCTTTTTATGGTTCTCTAGCATTTTGTATTTGGACATCAAATTTTCCATTTAATTCTGATCTTTTCTGTAAGAATGCTTGGAAATCGTCTATTATATTAAATGCCCATACTTTCCCCTGAAAATATATAGTTAGTTTTGGTGGGTAGGTGATTCTTGGTTGTAGACCCAATTCTCTTGCCTTCCTGAATATCATCTTCCTAGCTTTATGGTCCTTTAGTGTGGAATCTGCCATATCTTGTGTAATCCTGACTGGGGCACCTTGATATCTGAATTGTCTCTTTATGGCCATTTGCAGTATTTTCTCCTTGGGTTATAAGCTCTTGAATTTGGCTATAGCATTGCTGGGGGTTGTCTTTTGGGGATTTTAATGTAGGAGGTGATCTATGGATTCTTTCAATGTCTATTTTGCCCACTAGTTCAAGATTATCATGGCAGTTTTCTTGGATAATTTCTTATAATATAATGCCAAGGCTTTTAACAAATTGTAAAAAGAAATTTCTATTGATTGCTATTCTAAAACATTTTGATAATAATAACAGCTAGCATGAATATAGTGCTTTAACATTTCAAAGTGCTTTATAAATATCTAATTTTATCCTCCCAACACCTATGAGAAATAGGTTTTTCATATTAGGAAACTGAGGCAAAACACAAGCAAGTGGCTTGCTTAGGGTCAAACAACTAGCATGTAACTCTTATTGATGTGATTCATCAATTATTCAATGGGCAAATGGCCCAACATGCTGGCTGCTTTCCTTCAGGTTTCTTGACATCAGTTATCTCAATAACTATCCTAAAACAAAGCTCCAGTAGTCCTAAAAATAAAATGTAGAAAATTTAAGTTTTATAGGGCTTGCTCGATAATTTTACTTGCCTTATAGTCTCAGAACCTGATATAGTTAAAAATTAAGAAACCTATTCTGTGTGGCAGGCAAAGGCAGAGAGATGAGAAATGGATTGCACAGGAAATTATAAAGCAAGCCAATACAGGTGTGATGTTAGACCATGGCAGAGTTAAATTCAACACACATTTAATGAGGAACTATTAGTATACACTGAAAATGAGATGGTTTGAGAATTTTACAAATGATGAAAAAACAGGCAAATTTAAAATAACTGAATTGCAAAATAAACCAGGTGCATACTTTAGAGAAGATCTAGTTGTTCTGGTTCTTTTAATGATGCTTTATTTATTCATTTATTCACTCGACAATCATTTATTGAGAACCTCCTGTACTAAGTACTGGGGGGGAGAAAGAAATTTTACAACCTAAGATATAGGCTGTGTCTTCATAGAACTGACTATGCTTGGAATTGGCTGATTCATTATAGCTATAATGAGTTACTATTTTTCTAACTCTATGAAGTAAGATTATAAGGTGATGACTGATTCAATAAGCCTCATGTAAAAATTAGTGCAATTATTTTATAGTTATACCTTTTTAACACTAGTTACTGCTGAACTCCATCTCTCATGTCTCATCTCACCCATTAGATTTGGTTCAATTCAAGACAGAGTTAGGATTTCTCTTTCATATTTCTTTTCCCTAAGAGATGTCTTTTCTTCAAAGGATTGCCCTCAATTATCATATTTAGTATTGTCAAGAATCAAAATGGGTCTCCAACAAATGATGTGTGACTTTTCTAAATACTGGCCTTATACTAAGTTCTTTGAAGATGGACCATTTCTCATTTCTTTTTTATCTCTCATATGGCATAGCATACTCCTTTAAACATGATAGATGCTCAACTGCTTGGAAAGAAGACAGGAAGACACTGAAGGAAGGGAAGGAGGGAGGAAGGAAAGATTAGCTAAGGATGGAGGAAGGGAAGGAGAAAGGGAAGGAAGTCTTAGAAGGGAAGAAAGGATGGGAAAAATGAAATAAGTTCTGAGATGATTAAGGAATGGCAAGGTCCAAAGGAATTTACTTTTTTAATATCCTGATTGCTTAAAAATATTGATGGGTGGGGGCAGCTGGATAGCTCAGTGGATTGAGAGCCAGGCCTAGAGATGGGAGATCCTAGGTTCAAATCTGGCCTCAGACATTTCCCAGTTGTGTGACCCTGGGCAAGTCACTTGACCCCCATTGTCTAGCCCTTACCACTCTTCTGCCTTGGAGCCAATACACAGTATTGACTCCAAGACGGAAGGTAAGGGTTAAAAAAAAAATATTGATGGATGTGCCCCCAATGAATCAAAAATTTTAGAAGTTCTCACAAAAATTTTAACATCACCAAAATTTATAGAAGAGTTCAGATATAATGAAAGGGATGGCATGTAATAAAAGAAGCAGAGACCAAAATGTTAGTAGAAAGTTATACTGAAACAGTTGCATGAGGAAAAAAGTCTTTAAAACATAATAAGATGGATAATAAGCATATTCAAGGAATTAAAGGGAGAAATAAAGTAAGAAAAAACCCCAGGAAGATATATCAGAGGAATTGGATATAACTAAAAATTGTCATGCGACAACATAATTATGGAACTCATCAGTTTACAAAACAGGTTATAAAGATTATGGAAGCATATAGCATTTTGGTCACTGTTATGTTATAAAATATTAATAATATTATGACAGTGACCAAGAAGTCTTTTTTTTTTACTTGAATGAAAAACTGAAATTATCTTCCTTGAAAAAAAGATAATTAATTATGGAGATCTTAATTCCTTGAAATTAAGAGATCTAGTCTTGTTTATGGTGACCAAACTAAGAGTGTAAATGTTTTTGTTTAATTTAGTTAAGAGAGACATATATATTTGTTTGCCTCTAACCAAATTAAAAGGGGGATAGTTAAAGAGAGTAAGAGTTCAGAAGATATCCCTCCAAGGGTGTGCCAACATTACTATTGCTCTTTTTAAGTCAGAAACTCCAAGTGTAAACTATGTGTTATTGTTTAACTCACTGCAAAATTCTGTCCTTTATTTTAAGAATACTTTAAAATATAAGTAGAAATTGACTGGGGAGAAAGTGAGTTTCAATTAGTAAGGGAAAGTGCCATTTGGATATCTCCCCAGGCAGGAATGTTTGCATATTAAGGAGTTGCCTCTGACTGACATAAGCTAAAATGCAGAGTATAATTTTTATTCCACAGTATAAAACATCAAAGGAGTAGTTAAAAGCAGAATTACTGTATGGTGGAGGGCATAATTAAAGCAATCAATTAATAAGCAATTATTAAGCAATTACTATGTGTCAGGGACTGAGACATAAAAGAAAAATTAACTGCTCAAAAGGACTTTACTTTCTTCCAGGGGAGGCATTTACAGAATAAATACAAGGTAACGGAAGAGAGGAAAGCTATTAGTGAGGAGGCAGGAAAAGCTTCATGTAGACAGTCGTACTTGAGCCAAGAATTGAAGGAAGTAAAGAATTCTATAAGGCAGAGGAAAAGACCAAAAATGAAAACAAAACAACTCCTAAACCCAACAACCAAGAACTATAGAGAGAATAGAGTGAATAGAGAAATTCCAATAGAGAAAAATTAGTGGCAATGACACTAAAAAAGAGATGTAAAATAGATCTGCTTGTCGCTATTATTTTTGACATAGTTTCAGAAATGCTAGCTATAACCATATGGCAATTAAAATAGAGAATAAGCACTGGCAAAGAAGTTAAAATAGTCCTAATTCTAAAACATTATTTTGAAAATCTAAGTAACTCAAAAGAATTCTTAGAGATAATAAATGATTTTTGGAAGGATAGAAAACTGTAGATTAAGCTACAAAATCATCTGCAATGAACTTGCAATATATGTACATCTAATTTAAGAGAATTCAACTACATCCAGTGGGAGAGAGTAGATGAAAGGGAGTGGGAGCAAAGATGTGGAGAAAGAACTAAGGGAGTGAAACATTTAAATGATGTGCATCCCACTAAATGAGTCTGTATCCCTGAGTGAGGTGAATTGGATGATGTGAATCTCTTATTTTTTAGTTTTTCTGTTTCTACAAGCCTCTAATAGCTTCCCTACCTACATTGAGAATGATTTGAGAATGTTCTCTTCATCACACCCCCAGCCTATTCATTTTGATTAATCTAGTAGAACTAATAAGACCAACTCGTCTTCCTGGAAGATCTAGAAGTCACATTCCCTTTGCCGTTTTTTTTCCTTTGTCATTTCTTGCCTCATGGTGAATCAGGAACCAGATGTAATCCCCATTCATTATAGTTATATACCTATGCAAAATCCTTTTAAGAATAT
Source organism: Monodelphis domestica (assembly GCF_027887165.1). Lineage (NCBI taxonomy): Eukaryota > Metazoa > Chordata > Mammalia > Didelphimorphia > Didelphidae > Monodelphis > Monodelphis domestica. Next base: position 126,647,251 of record NC_077233.1, read on the forward strand.
TTTTTCCTAAATCTTCATTTTCCTGCCAGTTTTGCTGTTACCTATTTTCATTTTTTTTTCTGTTTGAGTAGAAGTCTTGGCTCTTGTGTCCCTCTAGCTTACCTGGCTGTATACAAAAATAAAATTTATATTGGCTTCATTCTGAGATCACCATCTTCAAAGATACCCTGACCCCTTTCCAGTTGCAACTGTTAAGGATTACTTAAGAGATTTTTATGGGGCAATTTTGATGCTTTGTGTGATTGTTGCCTTGATAAATTTAGAATCTACCCCCTGCCTATGATATGATACTACTATATAACAATTTACTTTAGTTGGATTTTATTTTTTCCAGTAAAAAGCTTTATTTTCTCTCCCACCTATTTCCCTTGGAAGAAAAAGAAAAAGAAAAACAGAAACCTTGTGTCAAAATGTGTAGTCAAACAACACAAATTCCCACATTGGACATATCCAAAAAGGGACGTCTTTGAATAGTGAGTTTATCATTTCCCTGTCAGGTGTTGGTTGCATTCTTGCATCATTGTTAGTCTGGAATCTTGGTTATACTGATTAGATATCGCAAGTGTTTCAAAATTGTTCATTTTTACAATTTGACTATTGTATAAATTTTTTCATTGTTCTATTCATTTCACTCTGCTTAAGCTTTTAAAAATCATTATATCTTTTAATTAATGAAAAATCACCCCCTCAGGAAAAAAGAAAGACAAAACCTTTGTAGCATACATGAACAGTAAAGCAAAACAAATTCCCACATTGACAATTTCCAAAAATAAGATATTAGTTCCAATCTTTAGTTTGAATTCAAAATCATTCTGTCAAGAGACAGATAACATTTTTGTTCACCCGTTTTCTGGAATTAAGCTTGGCCTCTCTATTGATCAGAGTTCTTAGCATTTTTAAAAGTTATTTGTCTTTATGATTTTGTTGATAATGTATAAATTGCCCAAATGATTCTACTAATTTCATTCTATCATAATTGACACAAGTCTATCCAGGTTTCTCTGAAACGGTCCTTTTTTATAATTTCTAATAGTACAATAGTATTCCATTACTTTCATATATGGTAATTTATTCAGTCATTCTCCATTTGATGGGTATCCACTTAATTTCTAGTTCTTTGCTATCACAGAAAAAGAAATACTATACTTTTGTTACTTACGATCTGAAATTCCCCCCTTTCTTTGATTTTTTTGGACTAGTAGTGGTACTATAGGTCAAAGAGTTTAAACAGCTAAATAACTTTTGGAGCATAATCCCAAATTGCTTCCAAAAATGGCTGGACCAGTTTATAGCTCTACCAACATGTATTAATGCACTTGTTTTCACACAGCCCCTTGAATATTTGTCATTTTCCATTTTTTTCTTGTTAGATGGTTATGAAGTGGAACTTCAAAGTTCCCTTATTTGCATTTCTTTAAGTATTAATAATTTGGAGGATTAAAAAATATGCTAATTAACAATTTGGATTTCTTTGTTTGACATATCCTGATCTGTGATTTTATTCTATGATCCTCTTTATACGTGGTCATGAAACTCTTTTCATAGGTCTGAAAGGCATTTTCTTTGTTGCTTCTCAAATTACTTATGATGTCACTCTTTATGTGTAAATAATGTGTTATTTTTGGAACTTGTCTCGGTATATAGATCTAGATTGTCAGACTACTTTCCAGGTTCCTTGGCAATTTTTGTCATGAGTTCTTACCCCAATATCTAGTTATTTTGCTCATTTGTTTCTGAATATTATATACCTAATCTATTCCACAGTTTGACCATGCTATTTTAAGCTATTTTTAATCATTGCATTTATTACTCCTTTCTAGAATAGTTTGAAATCTGGTACTGCTAGATCCCTTTCACTCTCCCTTTTATTTTTCATGATTTCTTTCAAAATTTCTGAACTTTTATTCCTGATGAATTTTATTATTATTTTTCCAGTTCTATAAAGTATTTCTTTGAGGTCTGATTGGCAGGGCAGTGAATAAGTAAATTAATTTAGGTAGTATTATCACTTAAATGATACTGACATGGCCTATGCATGAGCAATTAATATTTCTCCAAATATTTAGGGCTATCTTTACTATCTTAAAGAGTATTTTATAGGGGGCAGCTAGATGGCTCAGTAGATAAAAGAGCCAGACCTAGAGATGGGAGGTTCTGAGTTCAAATATGACCTCAGATACTTCCTAGCTGTGTGACTCTGACCAAGTCATTTTACCCCAATTGCCTAGCCTTTATCACTTTTCTGTGTTGTAACCAAAACTTAATATTGATTCTAAGATGAAAGGTAAGAGTTTTTTTTTTTTTATTTTGTAGTTATATTCATATAGTTCCTGTGTATATCTTGGTAGAGACTCTCAAGTATTTTATATGTTCTGGAATTATTTTAAATGGAATTCCTTTTTCTGACTCTTTATCCTGGCTTTTGTTGATAATATGAAAAAAAAATGATGACAATTCATGTGGATTTATTTATATCTTGCTTGCTACTTTTTTGAAGTTACTGTTTCAATTAATTTTTTAGTTGATCTCTCAGGCTCTCCAAATAAACTACCATATCATCTGCAAAAACTGACTATTTTGTTTTTTCTTTGCCATTTTTTATTTCCACTATTTCTTTTTCTTGTTTGATTGCTATATTTGTAATTTCTAACATTATCAAATAGTGGTGATAACTCAGCCTGTTTATACTCAGCACCTTTCTTACTCTTTTTGCCTCCTTTGCTTTCTGATTAGAGCATTAAATTGTCCAAATTTTTCCTTTAAAGAGGGCAGAATCTGGACTTTGCAGGCCATTCCATTTAGGCTTCAGTTGTCTTCAATGCCTTGGGGACCTCCTTGGTGTCCTGTCTTTTCCATCCCCTATCTTTTTCAGGCTTTCTTTTTAGTGGTAACTTCCCCCATTAGATTGTAAACCCCTTGAGGGCAGAGACTTCCTTTTTTATTGTGGATAGAGAACTGACCAAGTTCTTTTTCTGACATATGTTTGCTGTGTGATCAGCATGGCACATAATTAGTGCTTAATAAATGTTTATTGAATTGAATAATTGACATTCTTGCTTTATTCTTGATCCTTCTGGAAAAGCTAGTTTATCTGTCTTACATATAATACTGCCTCTTGGTTCTATTATTAAGGAAAGATTCATTTATTCCTTTATTAAACAATAACCACTTAGAAATGGTTGTTTTGTCAAAAGTATTTTCTTCACCTGTTCATAAAATCATATGATTTTAATAGTTCTTGTTCTTGCTATTGTCTATTATGTTTATGCTTTTCCTAATATTGAACTTACTTTTCATTCCAATCTGATGATAGTGAATAATCTTTTTAAAAATACATAGTTGTAACTTCTTAGCTAATATTTTATTTAAATTTCTTTCATCAACATTCATTGAAGATATTGGTATATAATTTTCTGACCCCTTTTGACTCTTCTTAGATCGGATGTCAAAACCATATTTGTGTCATAAAAGGAATTTTCATTTTTTTCTAAATGGTTTGTGTGATAATAGAAGGAATCATTCTTTAAATGATTGATAAAATTCACTTGTAAATCCATCTGGTTCTATTTCATTTTTTCCTTTGGGAGTTTATTTATGGTTTGTTAAACTTTTAATTTAGAGAGTGGATTGATTAATTCAATTATCTTTCTTGTTCTTTTAAACTGAGCATTTTTAAAATTTTGTAAATATTCATCTATTTTATTTGAGTTGGTTTATTGGCATAAAGTTGTACAAAATAATTTCTAGTCGTTTCCTTTATTACTTTTCCTTCATTTTGTGAATTGTTTTAAAATTTTGATATAGATAATTTGTTTTTCTTTTAAAAATCCATTTAACTAGTGGTTTGTCTACTTTGTTTTTTTAAAAACAGCTCCTAGTTTTGTTAATATGATGTATTTTTTACTTTTAATTTTGCTAATTTCTTCACTGATTTTCAGAATTTCCACAGTAGTGATTAATTGGAGTTTAAAATTTTATAGTTATTTTAGTTTGCATGCTCAATTCACTGATTTGCCCTTTCTCTTTATTTTTAACTGAAGTGCTTAGAAATAGAAATTATTCCCAAGGTACTGCTTTTGCCATATCACATAGATATTTAATATTTATATGTTGTTTCATTGTCGTCATTATCTTCAGTGAAGTATCTATTGTGCTTATGATTTAATTTTTTGGTCCGCCAATTCTTGGACTCAAGTTACTTAGTATTCAATAAATTTTTAATCCTTACTTCAATGGCTTTTTATTTAATATATTTTTTACTGCCTTGTCATCAGTAAAGGGTATGCTTATTTTAACCCAACAAACCCTTTTCACCACAAAAACTAACAAAAATGAATATAAATATAAATATCATTTATAATAATGATTAAACATCAAATATCCGAGTATTAACCTACCAACACACAGAGGATCTATATCAGGATTGGTATTAAAAAAACCTGTTAAAGATTTCTTCCTTCAGGATACTCTTTTTCTCTTGGTTTCTATTACACTGATCTCTCCTGGTGCTCCTTCTATCACTTCTCATTCATTCCTACTTACATCTTCTTACTTATTAGACTGGATATCTTCTAAGCACCAGGCCTAAACCCTCATTTCTCTCACTACACTATGTCCTTTGGAGATCTCATCTGATCCTGTGGGTTCAAGGAAACATAGTTGACATTTATAGTGTTTTTGACATCACTCAGAGAAGAAGCATGGCAAAGTATAAAGAGAACTAAAGGGTCCTGAAATTTATTTTATATGATTTTTAATAATATATATATATAATAATTTATATAATTATAATAACAAAATAAATAAATAAAATACTAGCAAGACGATTACAATAATATATCATAAGGATCATACAATATGACCAGGTGGTATTTATTTCAGGAATTTGGAGATGGTTCAGTGTTAGTAAAACCATCAGAATAATTGACCATATCAATAATGAAACCAACAGAAACCATATGATTATATTAATAGATGCATAAAAACCTTTTTTTGACAATTTTGACAAAATTCAATACCCATTCCTATTAAAAAACACTAGAGAACATTGGGATAAATTGAACATTCCTCAAAATGACAATATCATCCATCTAAAACCACCAGCAAACATTATCTACAATGGTGATAAACTAGAAGCCTTCTCAGTAAGATCAGGGGTGAAGGAAGGATGCCCATTATTAACCCTACTATTCCATATTGTACTAGAAATGCTAGCTATAATAATAAGAGAAGAAGAAATTGAAGGAATTCAGTTAGGCAATGAGGAAATAAAGCTATCCCTCTTTGTAGATGCTATGATAGAACAATTTAGAGAATCATAGAGATTAAAACAAAAACATATCAAAATAGTTAACAATTTTAGCAAAGTTTCAGGATATAAAACAAACCCACATAAATCATAAACATTTTTCTATACTACCAATAAAGTCCAACAGCAAGAGAAAGAGAAATTCCATTTAAAATAACTATAGATAATATGAAATGCCTGGGAGTCTACCTGCCCATGAAACCCAGGAACTGTGTGATCACAACTACAAAAAACTTCACATAAATAAAGTCAGACCTAAATAATTGGAAAAAAACATCAATTGCTCAAGAATAGACTGAGCAGATGTAATAAAAATGACAATTCTGCCTAAATTAGTTTATTTATTCAGTGCCATATCAATCAAACCACCCCAAAATTATTTCATTGGAGTAGAAAAAATAATAAAATTAATCTGGAAGAACAAAAGGCTAATCATATTAAAGGAATTAATGAAAAAATATTAAGGAAGGTGGCTTAGCTGTGCCAGATCTCAAACTGTATTTATTAAAAAAGTGGCAACCATCAGAAAAATCTACTGGCTAATGAATAAAGTAGTGGATCAATGAGCTATATTAGGCACCCAATACACAGTTGTAAATGACCTTAGTAATGTAGTGTTGAAAAGTCCAAAGATCCAAGCTTTTGAAAGAACTCATTATCTGACAGAAACTGCTAGGAAAACTAGAAAACAGTATGTCAAAAAATAGGCACAGACCAACACCTCATGCCATGTACCAAGATAAAGTAAAAATCGATGCATGATTTAGTAATAAAGGGTGAAACCAGAAACAAATTAGAGGAAGAGAGAATAATTTGCCTGTCAGATCTGTGGATAAGGGAACCATTTATGTCCAAAAAAAGACATAGAGAACATTATCAGATGAAAAACAGATAACTTTTATTACATTAAATTAAAAAGGTTTTGTACAGGCAAAATGAATGCAACCAAAATTAGAAGGAGAACAGGAATATGCATTGTGGGAAGATGAAAGAGTAGTATATGACGCCTCTTTTCCTTCCTAAACCCCATCCCCCAAACAACCAAAATTAATTCCACAGAATCAGTGCTAAAAGTGGCAAAAACAGACTGAAGTCAGGATTGAAGCTGAATAACCAGAGACAATTAGGGAGGAATGTTTCTGACTTCTTTAGCCTCACTCTCTGACTGCTGGTCCTTGGGGCAGGAAAAGAGTAGAATCAACAAGGTATCCCTGAGGTAGGAGGGAACCTCAGCTAGTTTGATGAGCCTGGGAGCCTGCATCTGGGAGAATATCACTGGAATCTGCAAGTGGAGGACTCTGGGAGCAGCTGTGTCTACTGTGGCCTCAGTTCTGAAGACCACTTCTGACCCACAGCTGGGGACTGAAGGAGTGGACCCCATGGAGTCTATGAGCAACAAACCCTAAGGGCAGGGACTTAAGCCTCATTGCTAAAAAATAAAGGACTTTGGAGGCCTGAGGAATTCAAACTGGATGCCTGCTTTATCTAGGTAGTAGGAGAGGAGAGTGAGGAAGGACCATGTACCAGTAAGTATGATTGCTGAAAGACTGGGACCCCATCAGCTATGGCTACTTCCAGGTGAGTGGAATTCCTGGTTGCTGCCACAGAGAGAGGCTGACTGGTTGCTTTCAGCTGCAGTGACTGAACTGGCCTCCAGCTCTTCTATCTTTTCTTGTCTTTTTTAAACTTTTACCTTCCACCCTTAAGGGACTGGGCTGTTAGACTCCAGCAGAAAGCCAATAATAATCAAGTCTTTTGGCCTGGCCACTAAAATTTCAAAAAATAAAAATAAATGAGCTAGCAAAGAAGAAAGAACCCAACTCTTGATAGTTGTGTTGGGGACAGAGAAGATCTTGACTCAAAGAGAGTGAAATAAAAACACCTACTTTAAAAACAGCAAATAAATAAAATAAATGACCACAATATCAAAAGGAGCTTTTGGAAGAGCTTTTAAAAGATTTCAAATACCAAATGAGAGAGGTAGAAGAAAAATTAGAAAAAAAACCAGTAATTCAAGAAAATTATGAAAGAAAAATCACCCAAAGGGAAAGAGATCTAGAAACTCATGGAAGAAAATAATGCATTAAGAACAAGAATTAAACAAGAGGAAACTAATGATTTCCTAAGATGACAAGAAATAATAAAGCAAAATCAAAGAATGAAATAATAGAAGAGAATATGAAGCATCTTATCATAAAAACAATTGGCCAAGAAAATAGATTAAGGAGAGACAATATAAGAATAGTTGTACTCCCAGATGGTTACAGTGGAGAGGAAAAAAAAAAGAGTTTAGACATTATACTCCAAGAAATCATCCAGGAAAACTGCCCCAGAAGTTCTAGAATCAGAGGGTACAATAGAAATGGAAAGAATCCACCAATTCCTATCTTGAAGAGACCCAAAGATGAAAATGCACAGGAACATCATTGCTAAATTCTGTAGCACCCAGATTAAGAAGAAAATACTACAAGCAACAAGAACAAAATATTTTCAATACTGACCTACAGTCAGAATATAAGACTTAGCAGTTTCAACATTAAAAAAATGCAGGACATGGAACTCAGCATTTCATAGAGCAAAAGAACTGGGTTTATGACCAGGAATAATATATCTAGCAAAGATGGGCATAATTATAAAAGGTAAGTAATGGATATTTAACAAACTAAAGGAGTTTCAGTTATTCCTGGGTGGAAAAGTACCCTGAGCTCAGCAGAAAATTTGATCTATAAGAAATATACAAAGGTAATGAAAGACTAATCTTAAACAACCCAAAAGATCCAATTGTTTGGTTCATATATGGGAAAATTTCATCCCATGGGAATGGCATCATTGTTATTTTGGAGCATGTATGGACGTAATGAAAGAGGTCAAGGTGAATGCAACGAATGAGCCAAAATGGTAGTGGAGTAGACCAGAAGGAGGTAGGTTGGAATGACTATCTCAACTTTAGGAGGAATGAGTGGAAGAACTGCTATGGAGAAGGGGAGGTGTAGGTGGAAGGCTGGTAGTGCTAGAATTCCACTCTGATCAGATATGGGATAAAGAGACAATAACCCACAATTAGAAGGACAAAAATCTTCAAATACAGAGAAATAAGAGGTAAGAGTGATGGGATATGGAAGGGACTGGGAGTAAGAGAAGGAAGGGTAGATTAAGAGGAAGAGGGCAAGGGGATAAGTAAAGTGAGGGAAGGGAAGGATACCTAGAGGGGAGTACCTATCAAGAGGTGGGGGGGTGTAAGGTGAGGGGAAAGGGAGAGACTTTTAGAATCAAACTCATATCAAGAAATAGGAGGGCACAGTTGAGAGAATAAGGAAGGGATTTTTGGCAAGGTAGAATAATAATGAAAAGGTAAAAGAGAACTTTGGAAAGGTTGGTCAATTTTGAACTCTGAGGGCAAGGAGAGAGGATATATTGGGTCAAAGGAAATTTTACATCTGAGGAAAGATATGGTTGAAAGAAAGGAAGGGGGGAACAAACATAAGGAAGAATGGAGTAGATGGAAATGCACCACTCTTAACTATGACATTGGGGGTAATGGGATGAATTCAACCATGGGAACTCAATGGATAGCAGAAAGGATCAAAAACCAGTTCCTGACAATGAGTTGTTAACAAGAAGCACACTGAAAATGAAAAACACATATAGAGTGAATGTGGGGGGCTGGAGCAGAACATACTATGCCACAGCTGATCCAGAGAAGGAAGGGGTAGCAGTCATGCTCTCTGATAGAGTTGGGGCTAAAATGGATATAAGTGGAAGGGATGAATAAGGTAATTATATGATGTTGAGAGGAGTTACTATAGATAATGAAGCATTATCAGTATTGGACCTGTATGCATCAACTATTTATAGCATCTAGATTTTTAAAAAGTAAAACTAGATGAGATACAGATGGGAATAGATAAGAAAATAATAATAGTGGCAGACTTTAATTTTCCCCTCTCATAATTAGATAAGTCTAACAAAAAAATAAAATAAGAGAGAAGTTAAGAAGATGAATAGAACCTTAGATAAGTTAAATATGATAGATATCTGGGGAGTGCAGTAGTAAATCTAAGCCTGAGCATACACAATCCAAACATAGTTTCTGATAGGACAACAATCATTTAGAGAACATAAATATTCTGCAGACATCTTACTTTAACAGCTATCATACTATGGAGGTAATCCTACATTCCTGAGAGGTTATGGCATTGGATATGACCAAGCTGGAAAGGCTTGGTTTTTTAAAAGATTTTGGTCTTGGAAACAGATTGTGTTTGCTGCCTAAGGATAAATCTAGCTAAATGTGGACCTAGTGATGTATATTAACTGAGAACCAGATGGGTTGTATTGATCAAATTAAACGCTGATAGGAACATGGTGAAACAGGCATTCTATTACATTGCTAGCACAACTGTGAAATGTGCTTTTAGAAATCAAGATGGAAATATACATTCAGAGTTGTAAAGTTGTTTATGCTTGTTCACCTAGGAATTCCATTAATAGGGTTGGATCCTAAGGGCATTATTGAGAGGGTAAAAAAGCTTGGTATGTTTGAAAATATTCATGGGAGCTTTGCAATGACAAGATAACTTGAAATAACACAAAAGCAATGATTGGGAGAAAAGGATGAATTGATTGTGAAATTTGAATGTAATGGATTGTATTGTTATTAGAAATGACAAACAATGGAAATTTAGAGAAGATAATGGAAATATATGAAGAGAAGAAAAGAGAATAAGAATACTACATACTATGATTACATTAAAAAGAAACATCAGCCACAAAATCAAGAAAAAAGTACCCAAGTAAAACAAATTCAAAGGAAACTGAAAAGCAGAGGATGTTTATATTAAGACACATATATAATTTCTATATTTTAAAATAAATTGTAAGCAATACACAGTTTATGATTTTATACAGAATTTTTAATGTATTTATTTAAATGTTTTCTCAATGTTGGCTATTAAGTATATAATTTTTAAACTTTAAAAAAGAAGGGCAACAATGAACTGGGAAAAAATTGTCTAGCAAGTGTTTCTGACAAAGGTCTCATTTCTCAAATGTATGGAGAATGGAGTCAAATTTATAAAACTACAAAGCATTCCCCAACTGACAAGTGGATAAAGGATATGCTTGGGTAATTTTCAGATGAAGAAATTAAAACTGTATTTAGACATGTGAAAAATTGCTCTAAATTACTATTAATTAGAGAAATTCAAATTAAAACAACTCTGAGGTACTACCTCACATCCATCAAACTGCTAATATAAAAAAGAAAATGATAAATGTTGGAGGTGATATAGCAAAATTAGGACACTAATACATGGTTGGTTGAACTGTGAACAGATACAATCATTCTGGAGAACAAATTGAAACCATGACCAAAGAGTCATAAAGCTGTACATACTCTTTGACCCAACAATATCTCTATTAGGTCTATATCCCAAAGAGATCAAGAATAGGAAGAAAGGACCTACTTGTACAAAAAATATTTATAGCATCTCTTTTTGTGGTGGCAATGAACTAGAAACTGAAGGAATGCCCATCAATTGGGGAATGGCTGAATAGTGGTAGTATATGATTATTAAAGAATACTATTATGCCATAAGACATAACAAACAAGATAATCACAAAATAACCCGGAAATGTTTCTATGAAGTGATGCAAAGTGAACTGAGCAGAACCAGACCACTGTATACTGTAATAGCAATAAAGTATGATAATCGACTGTGAATGACTTTATTATCAGGAGTACAAGGATCCAGGACAACTTCAAGGAATCATCATGAAAAAGAGCATCCACTGTTATAGGACGAACTACAAGAGTCTTAATGCAGATTGAAACATGCCATTCTTCACTTTATTTCCTCCAAGAATTTTTCTTTAGTATAAGTGATATGTATTTTCTTTCACAATATGATGAATATGGAAATATGTATTATATGATAATATATGTATAATTGACATAATGTTACTTGCTATCAGTGAAGGGGGAGGAGTGGGAAGAAAGTGCAACATAAATTGCAAAATATCAGAAAGCAATTATTGAAAATTGTACTGACATATAATATGGAAGAATTAAAAAAAAAGTGTCAGTTAATCCTGAGAGTAGAAAAATACTATTTTAAAAGCATGCATACTCTTTCATAAATGTTAGTGTTGGCCAATTAAATTATTTTCAATTTGTATATATTTTTAATTCTCTGTGTACAAGTTCTATTTCTCTTAGTAGAATTTAAGTACTTTGAGGGCAGGACTTTTTAGCTTTTGATTTTGTATAAAAGAATATGTTTGTGGGCTTCCATGAACGTGGATGGGGAAAATGACATCTTTATATTCACTAATCTCTAACTGAAATTTGATTTCCTTCAATTTTTAAAAAACATTGACATCTATAGGTTTTATCAGACTACTAAAGGATCCATGATACAAAAAGGAACTGGAATTTAGTAGTGTCTTTAATATATGCTTGTTAAATGCCACAGAACCATAGAATTCTAGAGCTCTCAGGGACCTTACTAACCAATACACCCAATACTTGAAAAAGAATACCTCCACAACATATCTGACAAGACATCATGCAATATTTACTTGAAAACCTCCAATGTAGGGGAACACTACTTCTAGAGGTAGTCCATACATTTTTTGGATAGCTCCAATTAATTTTTCTTAGATCACACCTGTGTTTATTGTTTATTGTTTATTTTTTAAAAAGCACTTGACCTGGAAGACAATAGTGGTAAGGCAAGAAACATTTATTGAGTGCCCGCTACTTGCCAGGCACTGTGAAGTAGGTAGGCATTAGGAAAAACCCCCAAACAAATAACCAAAGCATTTGTCAGTGACCTATGTAAATAGAACTTGAATAATGGACTTAATTCAAAAGTGTTTGCTATCCTTTGGGTAGAAAGAAAATACTAATGAGCCATCTACCCTTTTATTAGTCCCCTTGAGATATTTTCAAATATTTAGTTGCTTTGGGAAACTCGAAGCATGTGTATATTATAGTAACCAAAAGAAGTTCTTGAAGTTTGAGTTTAGGATTTTTTTTTTTAAACCCTTACCCTCCATCTTGGAGTTAATTGGCTCCAAGGTAGAAGAGTGGTAAGGGCTAGACAATGGGGGTCAAGTGACTTGCCCAGGGTCACACAGCTAGGAAGTGTCTGAGGCCAGATTTGAACCTAGGACCTCCCATCTCTAGGCTTGGTTCTCAATCCACTGAGCTACCCAGCTGCCCCCTGAGCTTAGGATTTTGAGTTTACTTCAAGCCAAATTTTGAGGTTGAAATGGTTTTGACTGTTTTTTTTTAAAAAATATATTTTATTTGATCATTTCCAAGCATTATTCGTTAAAGACATAGATCATTTTCTTTTCCTCCCCCCCGACCCCCCATAGCCGATGCGTAAATCCACTGGGCATTAGATGTTTTCTTGATTTGAACCCATTGCTTTGTTGATAATATTTGCATTAGAGTGTTCATTTAGAGTCTCTCCTCTGTCATGTCCCCTCAACTGCTGTATTCAGGCAGTTGCTTTTCCTCGGTGTTTCCACTCCCATAGTTTATCCTTTGCTTATGAATAGTGTTTTTTTTCTCCTAGATCCCTGCAAATTGTTCAGGGACATTACACCGCCACTAATGGAGAAGTCCATTACGTTCGATTATACCACAGTGTATTAGTCTCTGTGTATAATGTTCTCCTGGTTCTGCTCCTCTCGCTCTGCATCACTTCCTGGAGGTTGTTCCAGTTCCCATGGAATTCCTCCACTTTATTATTCCTTTTTGCACAATAGTATTCCATCACCAACATATACCACAATTTGTTCAGCCATTCCCCAATTGATGGGCATCCCCTCGTTTTCCAGTTTTTGGCCACCACAAAGAGGTTTTGACTGTTTTGCCTTTTATCATTTTCAGTTATCCCTCTGGGACTGTTTCACATTTATAAATCATCGGACTGGACTAGATATTTGAGAACCTTTCCAATCTTAAATTCAATTAACTGAAAGGTTTTGTTGGTTAATCAATCAATTAATTAATTAATTTAGAATGTTTTTCCATGCTTACATGATTTACAATTTTCCCAACACCTCTTCCCTCCCCTCTCCTGGAGCTGACAAGCAATTCCATTGGGTTATACATGCATCATTGCTTAAAACCCATTTTCATATTATTCATATTTACAAGAGTGGTCTTTTAATGCCAAACCCCCAATTATATCCCTCTCAAATCATGTGATCGATCATATGTTTTTCTTCTGCGTTTCTACTCTGACTATTATTTCTCTGGATGTGGATAGCGTTCTTTCTCATAAGTTCCTCTGTGTTGTCCTGCTATAAGTAGAGAAGTCCATTACATTTGATTGTGCCAGTGTTTCAGTCTCCATGTACAATGTTCTCTTGTTTCTTCTCCTTTCACTCTGCATCAATTCCTGAAGGTCTTTCCAGTTTACATGAAATTCCTCCAGTTCATTATTCCTTTCAGCACAATAGTATTCCATAACCATCAGATACCACAATTTGTTCAGCCATTCCCCAATTGATGGATATTTTTTTTTTAAAGAAGAAAAACTTTCTATGGCTGCTGCAGCAATGTGAATTTCAATAGAATCTCCTGTCAATTGTAAATTAAAATGAAAACCTCCCAAGGACCTAGACTCAGGTCCAATCCAACCACTCATCCAATAATGTAAATAAGGGTGTAATATTAACATGAACAAGAAAATAGGTTTTTTTTTGTGTGTGTGTGTGTGTGTGTTTTTAATATATATATGGGTTAAGGAAAGGTGATGTAGCAAGCTACAATTAGACATTGTAGAGAATTTGGACCACAGTTAGTCAAATCATGTAAGTTGTATTTAGCATGCTTGGTATATAGCTCTGTGGTTCCATTGTAGCATCACTCATCACAGTTAAGATAGTTAAAATTAATTGATGCCCTATAGTATCATCCAATTATTTTGCATTCATTCCCATATTCTAAGTAAGAATCTCAAGACTATTCTCCCGACATTAAAGAGCTTCCATTAAAAAGAATTGCTTTTGTTTTGGCCCTATTGTTAAGAAGAAACCTAGAAAATTTGCTTTGAATATAAGGAATATAGATTAGTGGAAATTCTAATTCACTTGGAATATTTGTGCTTAAATTGGAGAATTAAAAAAAAAATCTCAGCTTCTCTTGTGGCACACATTAAAGTACTAAATTTGCATGGATTTCTCTGTCTCACGATGCACCCCAAATCTGTAAGTAATATACTCAATAAATATGTATTATTCACAGCTATTTACTGAAGTGAAGGGCAATGCTGTCTGAAGGTATTTCCATTAAAATCTCACATTTTGAAGGGTAAGCTCATCTTCAAGGGCTGTTTTGTTTTTATATTTGTTTATATAATGCCTAGCACAATACCTGGAACATAGTAGGCTCAAGATAAATGTTTGTTGGTTCATTAATTGGTTTAGCTGAGATGGCATTGTTGTCTCTCTACCCTCACCACTGTTCTTTCCAGTTGGCCTAATTAGCATTTTTAAATGTGTTAGTATATTTCAGGGTCAAATTTTCCTGCAAATTTCCTGGAAATCATAAGAAATATGCCATTCCAGAATTGCTCTTTTATTAGTATAATAAGTATTCATTATAATAACTTTGACTATACTCAAATAGGAATAATCCAAAGAAAAAATACATCCTGGCTCCTGCAGATGAAATTAGTTTAGTTTACCAATGCCTACATTCTTAATCAACATTGCAGTAGCATCATATTAAATAACTATGCACCAAGCCTATTGAAACATACCACTTAATTGGGCTGCTTGATGCTTCTAGCAGGATGCAGTTCATCCCTTCCCTCTATGCTATTAGAGGAAAACAAAAAGAAAAGGGGAAAAGGAGCCAATTAGTATTCAAATTCAGGACTGGTCAATTTTCACTCAGTGATCTTAAGTAATAATAATAGCTCTCATTTGATCTTCATTACAACTCTGTAGGCACGATTATCCCCATTTCATAGATTGGGAAACTGGACAAGAGAGAAATGAAACAGCCTTGCCCAGGGTAACAAAGCATTTGAGGCCAGATCTGAATTCAGGGCTTCTTAACTTCATCTGTTATTCTATTTACTGTACCACTTACCTTTTTTAATGGAAAAGGCATATTTCAACAAACTTTTTTTTAACCAGAAAACTCATCACCAGAGATACATTTCAAATGGGAAAAATTAAGATACATTCTAGGATGTTTACAAAGACTATTGTTTTGATGTTGTGTTTGTGATTTTGTTTATATGGGGAACTCCTGAGAATCAAACTCACTCTACCAATGCAGATCTGCATCTTTTTGGTTCAGAGAACTGTTTGGGGGCATTGAGACTTTAGGTGACCTACCCATAGCTAGTAGGTGTCGGAGGCAGGAATTAAACACAAATATTTCTGTCTCTAAAACTAGCTATCTATCTGCTATGTCACACCATGTTACAATAAAGAAATTCATTAGACACTAACAAAAATACATATGCTCCAAACTGTGATGTGTGTGCATCTTGGTGGGGGGCAGGGGTGCTGTCAAGAATAGAGGGTGGAGAAGGCAAGAGACATACTAAATTTAGGACAGGTGGGAGAGGAGGTCTAATCCATGCCCTGGTGGAGACAGGGAGGCATCTAGAGAAGAAATCTGGAGAGACAACTAATAGGTTAATCCAAGATTTAGAAGAATTTGGGGACAATAGAGAAACACATTTCTACAAACCCAGGAAGTCTCTGGATTAGGTTTGTGAAAGCATCATCTAATCTTTTTGTGGAGGAGGATTATATTGGAGAGAGTTTGTGGCCAATCTTTTTGCTCTTTACCTCTGTAAAAATTAAATTAATCTCAAATAATAAAAATATTATAAGAGATTTATTAATGATCATTAGAAGTAAAGGAATAAAAAGGTAACAAAATAAAACCACATGCCCATGGCTAATCTACCTGTTCAAAAGCACCCTCCACCACAGTAGCAACCCAGGAAGCAAAGAGCGTGAGACCAGGAACCTCACCCCAATATATCTCTCTGTCTATGTCACCACATAATGACAGGAAGTCAATGGGCTCCTGGGAAATGCAGTTTTAGGGTAACAGATTTCCAATTACATACCTTTTTCCAAAAGAACCAACTCGGGTTTATTTTCAGTGTCAGCTAATGACTGACAAGTTAGATTTTTGTTACCCACTTTGAGAGACAGGTAGAAGAGTGACTAAATTGCTGGAGGCAGGACACCTGGATTCAAATCCATCTTTAAATACTCTATACATGACTGTTTCAATTTCTTAACTTAGAGCCTTGAGATCTTTTATTTTATTTTTTTATAGAGATATTTTATATTTACCAATTACAAGTAATAACAAATTTCCACATAGATTTTCTGAAGTCATATGTTCCAATTTGCCTCCCACCCTCCTCCCAGAGCTGGCAAGTGATTGAATCTGGATTTTACATGTATTATCATGTAAAACATATTTCCATATGGTTCATTTCTGTAAGAGAAAAATTGTATGAAACCAAAACCTCAAAACAAAATCCCAAATTAACTTTAGTGAAAAATCTCATGCTTTAATCTACATTCTGATTCCAACAGTCCTTTCTCTGGAGGTGGATAGTATTATTTATTTCTTTATTTCTTTATTTTTATTTAAACCCTTACCTTCCATCTTGGAGTCAATACTGTGTATTGGCCCCAAGGCAGAAGAGTGGTAAGGGCTAGGCAATGGGGGTCAAGTGACTTGCCCAGGGTCACACAGCTAGGAAGTTTCTGAGGTACCCCAGCTACCCAGCTGCCCCCAGTATTTTTCATTATAAGTTCTCTCAGAATTGTTCTGGATCATTGTATTGCTGAGAGTAACTAAGCCTATCATAGTTGACCATTCCACAATATTGTTGTTACTGTGTACAATGTTTTCCTGGTTCTGCTTATTTCACTTTGCTTCAGTTCATCTAGGGCTTTTTAGTTTTCTGAAATCATCCTGTTCATTTCTTACAGCACAATAGTATTCCAGCCTATATCATAATTTGTTTAGCCATTCCTCAATTGATAGATATCTCTTCAATTTCCAAATCTTTGCTAATAAAAAAGAGCAGCTATAAATATTTTTGTACCATTGGTCCTCCCCCTCCTTTTAATCTCTTTGGGATTTAGATCTATCTTGATCCTGTTTTTTAGAACTTTTATGCCATTAAGTGACCAAGAAGCCATATCAACATGGCAAGTGGTCTGATATTAGAAAGAGATGGTACAACTTGAGCTTTATATCTCACATTTCTACTCCTGCCCTTTTAGTCAAGTCCTAGATCTTTCACTTTTTCCTATCCCTTGTTGGGGATAACCAACCTCCTTCCTATTATACCCCCTCTCCCAAAAAGGGGACCTTTTCTCCTCACTATAATATCCCTGCTTACTATGTAAATTAAATCAAGAAGGAATTCCAAGCAGAGCAAGGTACTATACTTTACTTTCTACCAGAAACCCAATTCATTGTTCTCTCTGCATTGTTATTTAATGTGGATACATTTTATATGAAAGTATAATCAACCAATTAACGAATAAGCAAAATGATTGTTTTGATAAGTAGAGAGGAGGTGAAAAAGCAGGAGATGGATGGACATTTGAGGAAGAGAGAAGGGTTTAAAGAGAGAAAAGAAAATGCAAAAATCAATGCTTTGGGAACAAAAGCCAAATTTAGTAAGCCTAAAATTTACTCTCTTTACCTGAAACTGGGCAGAGGAAAATAGGAAATTTTAAACTGTGACATTTCTGTTATGTAACTGCAAGATTAGGCAGTTCTAAGCAGTTTTCAGATGAAGATATCAAAGCTATCAATAATCATATAAAAATGTTCCAAATAACTCTTGATTGGAGAGATGCAAATTAAGACAATTCTGAGGTATCACCTCACAGCTATCCGATTGGCTAAAATGACAACAAAGGAAAGTGATAAATATTATAAGGGATGTGGCAAAACTGGAGCACAAATATATTGTTGGTGGAACTGTGAAATGATCCAACCATTCAGGAGAACAATTTGGAACTATTCCCAAGGGCTATAATATATATATATATATATATATGTGTATATATATATAATGTAAATATAATCTTTGATCCATTAATCCATTAATACTATTAGGTATGTATCCTAAAGAGATCAAAAAAGGTGGTGGTGGTGGGGAAGGACTTATTTGTACAAAAGTATTTATAATAGCCATTTTTGTGGTGGCAAAATTGGAAATTAAGAGAATGTCCATCAATTGGGGAATGGCTAAACAAATTGTGGTATATGATGGTGATGGAAAACTATTATGCCAAAAGAAATGATGAAGAACTGAAAAAGCCTAAAAGAACTGATGAAGAATGAAATAAGTAGGACCAGGAGAACATTGTACACAGTAACAGCAGTAATGTGGAATAATTAACTGTGAAAGACTTAGCTATTCTCAACAATACAATGATCCAGGACAATTTTGGGGCTCTCATGTCAAGGAATGCTATTTACCTCCGGAGAAAGGACTCAGAATCAGAGTGCAGATCAAAACATATATTTTTTCACTTCAGTTTATTTGCAGTTTTATTTTGGAGTTTTGGTTTTATATAAGTTTCTCTTATAAAAATGAACAATATGAAAGTATTTTGCATGATAATATATACAATTCAACAAATTGAATTGCCTACCAGCTCTGGGAGGTCGACAGGGAAGAGAGAGGAGACAATTTGGATAACTTTGGAAAACTTATGTGGAAATTTGTTATCAGGTAATTGGTAAAAAAAACAACAACCCCAAAAAAACACAACTTTATAATAAAAAAAAGAAAGAGCTAGTTTTAAAGACCTAGGTGAACTGATGAAGAGTGAATTAATTAGAACCGGAAGAGCATTATACATGATAACAGCAATATTGTGGACTGATCAAATGTGAAAGACTTAGCTATTATCAGCAATACAATGATCCAGATCAGTTCTAAAGGACTTATGACAAAGAATGCTATCCAGTGTAGTTGGAATGCAGATCAAAACATGTGATTTTTTACTTTAGTTTATTTCAGATTTTGTTTTTTTATATGATTATTCTCTTACCAAAATGAACAATATGGAAATATGTTTTGCATGACAATACATGTATAACCCACATCCAATTGCTTACCATCTATGGGAAGGGAGAGGGAATGGAAGGATGGAGACGATTTGGATCATCTAACTTCAGAAAACTTATGTGAGAAATTATTATTACATGAAATTAGTAAAATACAATATCTTAAAAAAGAATATGAAATTCTTCCCATAATTTATGGAGTTTTGTTCTTATTGAATTGATTTCAAATAAGAGATCCTACTCATGGAATCACTGTAAAAGATAAGCTGAAAAAAAAAAACTGAGCTTGTAGCTGATTCTACATGGAGGCCACAGATAAACCCGGTAATTACGTGAATGATAAGAGGCATAAAACAGGAAGAAAAGGGTGGATTTTTATTTTTTCCCCCATGAATATTAGAAACTAGGATTCTGACTTGCTATGCATTCTGTATTCCAAACTGGCTGATTTGTTGTCCCTTAAATTCAGAAGAACATTTCCTTCCTCAATGCCTTTGTAGAAGCTGTCCCCCATTCCTAGCATGTGATCTTATCTCACCACAACCTCTTGGAATCTTTCACTTCATTTTCAGCTCATTTGCCATTTCATATGGAAAGCCTTTCCTAATCCTCTTAGTTGTTCATATTCTTTCCTTTCTCAAATGATTCTGTATATAGTTATCTTTTCACATCTGCATCATTAGAATATAAGCTCCTTTAATTCAGGAACTATTTCTTGTTTTGACTTTTTTATCTCTGGCTCCTAGCACAGAGCCTTGAATATAGTAGATACTTAATGAATGCTTATTAGCTTTGACTGGATTATGAACAGCAAAAACATAAATCATTTGCAGTTTTTATCTGAGCATCATTCACAATTTTGTAAACAACATTTCACCTCCTCAATAGCATCATCAACGTGGCACTAGGTTTCTCAACATGTAGAAACATCAACCTAATATACCAATAAATAATACTCTTTTTAAAATGACTTGAAGAAATACCTTTTGTACTAATGCCATTTTACAAACGCAGATTAGTAATTAGATGCTCTAAAACTCAAGCTCGCTGACTAGGAAGAAGAAAGCAGTCTGGATTGTATTCAGGAAATTGTCTAGTAGTTAAAAAATGATACCAAGTCATTTCCTATCATTTGAACCTATTTTAAAATAGTTTTAGGGGGCAGTTGGGTAGCTCAGTGGATTGAGAGCCAGGCTCAGAGATGGGAGGTTCTGGTTTCAAATTTGACCTCAGACATTTCCTAGCTGTGTGACGCTGGGAAAATCACTTAACCCCCATGGCCTAGCCTTTACCACTCTTCTGCCTTGGAACCAATACCCAGTATTGATTCCAAGACAGAAGGTAAGAGTTAGAAAATACAGTAGTTTAAAAAATCAATTAAGAAACCCTTTATTTATGAATGTTTCTTGCCTCTATCCCCTACCCAGAGAGTCATATTTTGCAAAAGAATAAAAAAGAAAGAGAAAAAATTAGCCACCTTTAAAAAGCACTAATGTTCTTCTAGTGTAGCTACATATGGCTACAAATCAAAGAACACTGCAATCTTCATAAAATTATAATTGTATTGACTTATAATTGTAATTGACTTAAAGGAAAATGGTGCGTTTGAGTAGGTTTCATCATTCTGACAATGGTGACATGAGTAAAAGTTACCAAGGAAATATCCAGGAAAGCCAAGAACAACAGAGATAGCTAGAATGTTGTACTTGTATTCCTAGAATGGTAAAAGATCTAGAGAAGGGGTTCTTAATATTTTTTGCATTATGGACTCCTTTGGCAGTCTGTTGAAGTCTATGGATCTCTTTTCTGAGTAGTATTTTAAAAGTATAAAATAACCAACTGTGGATTTTAAAATTAACAATCAATAACTAAATATTATATTTTATAAAGTTTTATAAGTAATAACTAAATCAAAAGAACTACCTGATTTCAGCCCAGTAACAGGCTCAAAAGAGGACAAGGGAGGGGTTACAGCCACTTAAATACAATCACGCAAAATGTGGGGATGCAGGAAAAATGGAATTTTGGGAAAAACTAAGGGACTTCTGGGGGATGAAATCCAAAGGCTCAAAATCTCCATTTATACATATCCCCCTGTGATCCTATTGGGAAACCAATTTTCCCCAAAGGATCATGGAAACATAATCAACTTTAAAATTGCAATAATTTGCGAATAAGAGGAAAAGAGCACAAAACCAATGATTACTAGGTTGACAAAAAGCCAATTTGGGGGCAGTCCCCTTTGGCATCAAAGTATTTCAACCCCCCCCCCCCCCCAATAGTTCAATTCACATCCCAAAGTTCACTCTGGATCTTCTGGTGAAGCATGTGGTCTCTGCAAGCATCTATCTTCATGGGGCATTCTGGATTCTGGGAGGTAGCAAGTTTCTTATCCTAAAATTGCTCAAATTTAAATCAAAGTTCACAACAATAAATTTCTCCCCCCTGAGGTGAATAATAACAAATACAAGGATCACTCAGGGATGCATGGCTGTGTTATGAGGTATATGAATCAATTTGCAAAAGAAAATAAAAAACATGAAAAAGTCCAAATAACAGAGAAAAATAACATGGATGAAATACAAAATGTAAAAGTCTTATGTCTAAAAAAAATCTAAGTAAAGGAAAAACAACTCTATAACAGGTCCTGAATCAGGGCCCAATTTAAATGATTTAAGCAATTATGCATTTGCCCACTCAATAGCCAAGACTACAGAAAGTTTGCCACACAATGAAAGACAGAAAAGGGTCTAGATTATAGGAGCCAGGTAGGAGCCAAATTTGAGATACTTGATAGAATATGGCTCAGAGGAAGACCTGCCTTTAACACATGTTAAACAGCCGCAACCTCGAACCTCAAACAAGTTCAAGTCCTCTTGTCTTGGATCAAAATTACATCAATCCCACCAGGATTGGTTGTTCTCTTTGACCTTTTGCTCGTTGGCACTATGCAATTTAGCTTTGTGCTTTTTTGGCACTGTGCAATGGTTCTTTTTGTATTCTCTTGTCCTGGAATCAGACAGAATCATTAAGCAAAGTCCCATAATTTTTTTTAAACAATCAATGGCATCATTTTTATAGTCTAAAGCTTTTTGGGCATGCACTAATATTAGAACAAATATATTTAAAACTTATATTACTGCAAAATAAAAAAAATTAAAGAAAAATCTCAATACTGTTGACATGTGCTTCAAATACAAAAAGGAGAGAAAAAATAAAACTCAGATACTATATTGCACATGCAGGGAAAAATCAGTTTTTTAAAAAAGTTTTAAAAATAAAAAATATATAAATTAAAATCAGTGATAAACTGTGTCAGCCATGTGCATGTACAAAATGATTTTCAGAATAAAACAGTAACACAGTAGATAATGAACATTTAAAGAAGTACCAAAGTTCTCAAAATTCACAATAGCCCAGTTAATTACAATAGCAAACAAACCCACTATCATATTTCACATAAGTAGCTGTATGACATTAACAAAAAACCTATGAACTGATGGGTATTTGTCACAATTTTTACAGATGTAGCAAATCTTTCAACCTTGGCAAACATATTTTTAAACAAGATAAAACTTATTTGGGTCTAGAACATCATCAAGAAATCTAGATTGTTCTGCTGGAAGTAAATTAAAATGAAGAGTTTTGCAGGAGCTTTTTTTTCTGGCTTCCTGATTCATAGAAATGAAACACTTTGGTAGGAACATTTCTTCGTTTCTCTACCTTTAATACAACATTCTTTATAATATATATAAATATTAAAAAATCATCCATTCAGAAACTACTAGTTACTAAAATTATTTCTGAAGACTCCTTAAAATTGCAATTAAATTCTTAGCTTATTAAATTCTCTAAAGGTTGTATATAATTTAACCAGTTTTGTTGAAATCCATCCATCATCATCTATGTGAAAATTAACAAAGGCAAATATGATCTTCAATGGATCTAGTGAAAAGGGTTTGGGCAAGATGTTCATGGGCTTATACAGAGATATTTTGTTCTTCAGCAGAGGTAAAGATTCAAATTAAAGATCAATATAGGCAAAACATAGTAGCTTAAAATGATTCAGTATAACAGAAAGATATTGACTAGATTAATACAGATAAACAAAAAAAATTTAAACCTTAAAGCAATCAGTAAATACAATAATATAAACAAAGGTACAGGCAAGCAGTGCAGTCAAAATCCTTTTTTACCAATCCCAATAGACTTGTTCACTATTATAGGAGGAGAATAAACTCAGAATAGTTAGCAAGAAACTTCCAGATCTCTTTTAAAGTTTCCTTCTCCTCCCCCATATTTATTATCCATTTACATTTTGTCAGAGGTCTGAATTTCCTCATAGAAGCACAGGGCAGAATCTCCACTTTGCATGTTGAGAGCAGTTAGGACCTTTAGAACTTTGTCAAAATATTTCAGGTTTGTTTGTAGCATAAGCAGCCTAGCTTGTGGCATATTCTTGAGGAGAAGGAAATAAAGTGGGAAATCTCTAATGAAAATAAAAAGTCCCAGGATAAGAATTAAGCAGATCCAAACTGCACTTTTTATCTCTACCAACTTAAACTGTTGTTTCAGAGTTTCAAGCATGCTTTGCAATAGCATTTTTCCTGAAAGGCTGAATGGGGTTTGTTTAAAGAGTAAACATAAAGAAGCAAAACTCTGAGGGAAACCAATAGTATATTTGCATATGAAGAAAAAATACTTCTCCTTAGTGTTTTGGGTCAAGAGAAAGAAGGGAAAAAAGTCAGACTTGTTCCCCCAAAACTGACTTTAAATCTATTGATTTGGAACTAACTGCCCTTCCTGTGAAAAACCTTTAGTAACAGACTTCTAAACTAGGAGTCCAGGATCAGCTTTAAAAAAAAATCTGCTTGAAAATTAGAAGGTGTGGGATTCTTTTTTTCCACGCTGAAAAATGGCTATGGCAGACTAGAAACACACACATGGAGTATGGAAAGGGATTGGGGTGGAAAGATTATTATATGTCACCCTCTGTGGAAAAATAATGGCTGGGATTGGCAATCTCTTGTGGTGGGTCTAGTCTCAGCAAGAGGAGGCTCCAAGCTGGGTGGAGAGCGTTGAGGAATGCTGGCCAAGCAGATGGACAGGAGAAACAGCAGGCAGCAGCAGACAGCAGGGTGGGGCTGGAGTACAGGCACACGCTGCCACTGGACCCTTGTAGTAGGCAGTGACTGGGCAAACTTATTATCTTTACTGTAAGGCTATCTGCTCAAAATATTTTTTTAAGAATTCATAATCCCTTTGTGGTAAGCTAAACTGTGGGTTTTTTAATTAATAATCAATAACTAAATATTATATTTTATAAAGTTTTATTAATAATAACTAAAGCAAAAGAACTACCTGACTTCAGCCCAGTCACAGGTTCAAAAGAGGACAAGGAAGGGGTTATAGCCACTTAAATACAATCACACAAAACATGGGAACACAGGAAAAATGGAATTTTGGGAAAAACTAGGGGACTTCTGGGGGATGAAGTCCAAAGGCTCAAAATCTCCATTTACATACTACATTGGATTATAAAGCAAAATAATATTAAAAATGTTAACAAAAGAAACAAAAACCAAGCTCAGAGATTCCATATTAAGAATCCCTGACCTAGAGGAAATACTGCATTGCATAGAGTAGGTTCTCTTTTGGAAGATATGTGGGAAGATGTAGACCTCCTAGAATTGTGCAATATTAAAGGACATGTTGAGATCTGCACTGTCGAAAAGCATACTTATATTGATAAGATCTCAAATTTATTAAAGTCTTAATACATATGTATGTTTTCCAAAAAGCTTCATGTATATCATTTCAGTTGCTTCTCATGATAAAATAGCTAGATACAGCAAGTATTATCCTCATTTTGTAGATGAAGAAATTAAGACTCAGAGAGATCATGACTTTCCTATTAATTACTCCTTTCTTTACTCATTATTGTGAGAGGCAGGATTTGTACCCAGGTCTTTCCTGGTCTCAAAGTCCAGGGATCTTTTAAAACTACATCACCTCTAAAATCCATCACCCCTGAGATATATACTCCAGGAAGTAAACCTGTTATTCATGTCAGGTTGATTTATGGCTACCTTGAAGCAAAATCTCCAATCTCAACTTCTCTCTTCTGCCTCTTATTAGTAATACATGTCTTCTCTCCTGGTGACCCTTGGAGATAATCCTCATTGTTCCTTGGAGCACAGGAATCTTCTCTTCTGTAGCATCCCAAGCATATTCACATCTATGAAATATAGAGGACTGTATTACTACTGTATCTCCAAGCATGAGGCTTTACCGATAAGCTTTGTGAAGGTAACCTTGACCTGATCACGAGACCTATTGCCCAACACAAGTCCATTAACATGTTCGGAGACTTGCCCGGGAAAGTGTGGTTAGGTCCTACACGCCCAAAAGGTGTTCCCTCCACCTTGCCACCCAATCTTAATTGTCTATACTTTGTGATGTGGTTACTACGTCCTTGGGAGTACCGCCCAAGCAGGACATGAATAAATTCAGAGGCAATCCCATGAACTTCCTCTTGGCCTTTCTCCCTTCCATGGAGCTCCACTGGGCTCCTCAATGACTATGTCTCTCTCTTCTTGACCTTCTCCTTCCCCGAGGCTGGAACCATCTCGGCCTGCATTCTCTATCTTAATCTCCTCAAACACCTTGTATTCCATTATCCTCATTTTCCGCCTTAAGGAAAATCATAGGGGTTGCCTGCCCTATCCAATCACTGATTTGTCCCTGTCTTTCATTTCCACCCTGGTTCTCGGTTCCTACCTCTCCTCGGGTCCCATCACAAAGGTGAGCCCCTTCCCTTGTGGGACCCTGCTGGTCAGGGAAGTCCATTAAGGAAAACCCCACACTTGGCACCCCGGATTTGGGAGCGAAATTCCTTTGTCACAGGCATTCAAGCACGTGCAACTTGAGGAGCGATCACTGAGGTACGGAATCACAAAGGCGTGACCTTGCAGGTGGCCTCTGAAGGTAAGAAACGTCTTTTATTTCAATTTCTCATTTTAAGAAATTATCTAGAACCTCGGGTCCATAAGCCTCATCATATACTCGTCACCTTAGACGGTTAATGTCTCTGATTGAACAGAAAGGTATTGAGATCTCTGAAGCATTGCTTAAATAGGCACTGAAGCAAAATCTGAATTCCCAGCAAGGGGAGTTCCCAAAGTGCAGCTATGAGATCTGATTGGTAAAAAAAAAAAACGAGGCAGTATCAGAAAGAAAGACAAAATATCACAAGTCAGTTGGAATACTTGGGAAACTACAAGGATGGCCTTGATGGCACAACCTGTGCAGATCTTAGGCATCACAGGTGCTGGAAAGCCAAGCCTCAGTCTAACTCGAATTCTCAGAATGCCGAAGGTCCCTCCACCTGTGGAGGAAGAAGCCTCTGCTCAAACCTATCTCTTAGGGCAGATGGCCGAGAGAGCGCCATTGGCAAGTCTAACACTTTCTCCTAATCTTTTCACTATGAAGGATACCATTCTAAAAAGTGCAGAAGCCATGACGTTCAATGCGTTTGGCTCACTGCTCCCTCCTCTACCTTTTAAAATGTGGGAAATTAGGCAAAGGGCGTTAAAGGCAAAGCCATTTCAGCATCCCGATCATAAGGTAGAAGAATCTTTCCAAATGCAAGAGGAAGTCCCTTCCTCGGAAGCTTTCAGTCTTCTTCAGCCACCTTCATCCTTTAAGGCTTCTTGTCTTGTGCAGCCCGCCCCCTCCCCCGCAGAACTCTGCAAGCCAAAACAGCAATAAGGAGGCTACAGATAGCCCCCTGCAAAGGAGAAGCAGGATTTCTAGATTGTGCCATAGCATGCAAAAACATGGGAAACGCAGCATTACAGAGCTGATCAAAACTCTTTAGCAACAAATTTTACACCAGATGATTGGAAATTAAGAAAAATATTACCTGCTGCTAAGAGCACATGGATTCTAATTACAATGCTACATTAAACAAGGAGGATTGACTTATCTTTCAGTCTTTTGCTCTTCCTTTCACTAAAGATACTAACAATATACTTAACTCTCTTCCTTCAGCTGACTGATCTATCCTTGCTCTCTCTCCCCTGTCTGTTGCTGCAGAAACAGACAGAAATATTCTATGTCAACCTCTACCTCCACCCATGCTTAATGTAGTATTATGATCATTTAAATGTATAGAAATAAGCAGGTAGAAATGTTTCTTCTACAAAACTTAGAAATGATTCCAATAGTACAGAGGGAAGTTTAATTCAGCCTCTGGCCATCGAAATCCTAACTCCTCTAGAAATCCAAAGCAGAGTATCAAGCTTCTAGCTAAAGCGTACGGGGCTAGATAAGACCAAAACAGACAAGTCCTAGAACCAAACCATTCTTATCAATTAAATATAAGTTCATGGCAAGAAATTTCTTTACTTAAACATTGCTTATTGCAAAAGTGAGGCAAGAAAAAAGCCAAAAATCATAACTCTGTGCCATAACACTCATCTACCAGAAGTTACCTGGCACAGGTGAATGGTGAAAGCTAAATGAGCAACGCTTAAACTTAGAGCAAACCTTTCATCACTTTGGGCTACTAGCGTAAGGTTAAAGTGCTGTGAGGAGACGATCCCTCACATAAGGACCATAAGATCGTATCAAAGCATGAAAACTATTCCTTAAGCACCTAAAGGAAGACCAGTTTAAAAAAAGCAGAGCACATGTTTGCCCTAACTAGGAAGCAAACAGACATTTTGCTCTCGAGGACAAACGAGCAAAAAGACTTTCTTATCAGCAAACCTCTCCACCAGTTTAGCATTTCTAAAAGGAACAGGCCTTTTGAAGCAGCACCAGAGAATACAGGAGAAATATTATTTAAATGTAAAGGTATAAACCTGTTATGTCTTTCAAACAGATCTTTGCTAAAAGATGGTATTAATATGAACCAAAATTTAAAAATTAAATTGTCTTAATTTGGATTGTACATGGCAAAATCACATAGGAAGGTCCAATTGTATTTCTTATAAGGCAAAGTTTTAAAGTTAAAAAGTCAGAGAAAGACTTTTGTCATATGCTACAGGAGATATTTTATCTGTAATAATATTTTAAAAAGAATCATTGTATAACTGTACGCCAAAAACCAAGGTATAAACACAAATTTATCAAGGTTTTCAGAGGTAAATCCTCATGGACTCTTGCAACCATGTGACTCACTACCAAAAGTATTTGGATCTGGAAAGGAAACTTAATTCAGCAGTTTCATAAATTGATCATGCCATATAGAAGGCAATGCATCTACACCTCAGGTTACAAGTTTTTATGGCAAGTATTGAATATTATCAAAAGCAAAATTAAAAATCAGTGCAAATTTTTAATTGACTAACATCAATTGGCATATGCTTTAGAAAACTTTCCTATATATTCAAATTTTAAAAATGTAGGAATCATTAAAAATTTTTAAACAGGACATAAGGTCAACAAGGATAAAAATTAGCAGCCATTATTTAAAAACCTGTAAAAGTTAAAAAATTGTATGTAAAGCACATTACTGCTACTTTATCCAAAAAGCAAATTCAATTTCAATATTCAATATCAAAATAATATAGCATCAATTCTAAATATGAGACACATTCTCAGCGTTGCAAGGCATCAGAGTAAAAACAGTGCTGATAGGATTCAAATTGTTAATCAGTAATAAATTATTAAGGTTATTAATTAATTTGATTAACCAGTAACAGTGACTTATGTGTGGTTTAGAATGGGCAACACTACCACTTATTCAAATTGCAAATATCAATCCTAATCATTACTGCAGTATAAAACCAATTACTAGTGTACAAGCTCAAATGTTACTTGCACTAGGTGGTCCATCTTGGCAACAGAATCTTGTAAAACTCTTAGGTAAAATTGATAATTCCATTCATATTATCAAAATCCTTTCAGTCATGAATTTAAATTTGACAGTTTAAAAATAACTTCATGGCAATTGCTATGCTTACACTTACTGCATCTATTTAGGGTACAGCAGATATTGTTAAATGCACAGTATAAGTTGATACAAAAGCAAAACTTACATGCAGATAGGCTACTGCTCAAGATCACAGCACAAGCTGGTAAAATCAAATGTGATTTATAGTATAAGGCTTTTATGAGTATTGGTTCAAAACGTGAATATTAAACATCTTATTGCAAAGCCAAGGTGAAATCATTATCAAAGGCAAATGGCCTTGAGGACACTGCTTTGAGCAGACACAGATCACTTGCACTCTCTGACACATCAGAGTGCCAAGTCCAGTATTCCTCAATATTTTATGCACACAAGTGAAATTAGCTACCAGTGCAAAATCTTGTGAATGTTATCATGTCACTCATGCACTTAAAACATGTGTCCAAACTAAACATTGTGGACTAAGGGAGGCATTACAACATGCCCCTGTGGTATAAAAATTTTAAAGCTAACATGTGATGGGAGATAATCACTCTCCTGATTCTTAGGATTAATCTCAAAATGATAAAGTATGCAAAGTTATTACAGTTCTTTTAAATAATTGGGCATATCTAACTATTCCAAAACAATTGTGGAGTAACAGTGCTTGTAACAGCAATACATGGGCTGAATGGGATAATCCATGGCCTAAATGCAAGCAATTTCAAAAGGGCTCAAAAGAATTGATAAGCCCCAAACTCCAAACACAAGAAGGAGATATTTTCAGCCACTTTCTAATTTAACAAGACCCAATAAGGCTTTCTTTTGGGGTCGAGATCTTCTGTTTATTTTCTCAGATACCAGAAGTCCATGGAAGAAAACTAAAATGATCCAGCTGAAAGACAGTCTGCACAGAAAGTCAATGCAGATGTGCCTGGCACCATCCACAACATGGCACCAATGCCAGACAACAGGAAAAGCAGCCAATGAGCGGGAAAAACCATCACTGCCCTATAGGCAGGTCTAATGCAATATCCACACAAATGTACTTGTATGAAAGACAATACCTAGAGAAAAATAACATTGTTACTCACTAGCATTCTATTATGCCAGTATATGGGTGTTTGTTGTAAGATCTAAGTTCATCATGTACCTGAATGAAAACTTACCCTTTGAAGTATTTGTACAATATGTAACCTGCAATTATTTTAGTGGAATTGTTCCATGTTACCCAAATTTGATCAAATGAATATCATACTATTGAAATATTGAAACAGTACAGTGAATACTGTCCAATTGTAACACATTGTTGCTATCATCCAAAATGTATGTATAATATTTATCTTATAGGGTTCATTTTAAATTTGTAAGAACGAATTAGGTCTTCATTAGAATCAATCTTATTCAATAAGTTTTTGGAAAAGCATTGAAGCTTTTAAAAAGAAAAACGGGGTGGAAATGGTATTACTAACCATCTATCTCTCCTTCACCCCAGAAGGAATATAAGCTAATATTATTAAATCACAATTCTCATGTAATGATAAATGTTACATTGTATGTTGTACATGGATTGGGCTGAATATTGCCAGGAGATTAAGACTGTCAGGGACCCAACAGAATGATAATTTTGGGTCGAGGTTTTGTTTGTATGTTTACAGAGAATGAAAACACCTGGTCACCCACCAAGCACGTCATGCCATGAGGCACAGGACCAGGAAGAGAAGCAGACGAGTACCATCTATGATGCCAGCTGATTGCATACCAAGCAAGCGGCAAGAAACCATTATTGGTGACTATAAAAACCAAACACTGACATTACACTACTTTTAATGACATTTACTATTCCACTGAAGAACAATTATCATGCTGACATCCATTGGTCTTTTATAACTAAACCAATATCAAGCATGTCAACTTGTATGGACTAAACCCCACTCGTATATTTATGACATCAGATGGATCCCACACTCCAAAGACTTTATCATGGGATCAACATCGAAACAGCTATAATTGTTCAAACACTAATGTATATCTTTCATTTTGGATATCTGTTATATATGTCAAAAGGAAATTTATTTTGTATGCATTGTAAAACTCCTTGTATTGTAAAAAATTGGTCTATCAACAAGGGTATAGACATTGGTATGAATCTCCAAAAGGACAGGAGATAGACATTTTTCATAAATGTGTTATAAATAACACAAACCTAGCAACCCTGACTACAAAAATTATGTTCAATGCAAGAGATGTTGAACAGGAATGTTTAATGCACAGATGGTCCTGATGTCACTCTTTCTCTGTTTTTGGCCTGCCTGGCTTTGGAATTAGTACCATGCTTGTGTCATAAAAGGAGTTTGGTAGGACTCCCTCTTTGCTTATTATGTCGAATAGTTTGTATAATATTGGGGTTAACTGTTCTCTGAATGTTTGATAGAATTCACTGGTGAATCCATCAGGCCCTGGGGATTTTTTCTTAGGCAGTTCTTTGATGGCTTGATGGATTTCAATTTCTGATATGGGATTATTTAAGAAAACTATTTCTTCTTCTGTTAGTCTAGGCAATTTATATTTTTGTAAATATTCATCCATATCACCTAGATTGGTAAATTTATTGCCATATAGTTGGGCAAAGTAGTTTTTAATGATTGCCTTAATTTCCTCTTCATTTGAGGTGAGATCCCCCTTTTCATCCTTGATGCTATTAATTTGCCTTTCTTCTTTCCTTTTTTTAATTAAATTAACCAGTACTTTGTCTATTTTGTCTGTTTTTTCAAAGTACCAGCTTCTAGTCTTGTTTATTAGCTCAATAGTTCTGTCACTTTCTATTTTATTAATTTCTCCCTTAATTTTTAGGATCTCTAGTATGGTTTTCTTCTGGGGGTTTTTAATTTGTTCATTCTCAAGTTTTTTGATTTGCATTTCCAATTCCTTGGTCTCTGTCCTCCCTAATTTGTTAATATATGCACTCAGGGATATGAATTTTCCTCTAAGTACTGCCTTGGCTGCATCCCATAAGGTTTGAAAGGATGTTTCGCCGTTGTCATTTTCTTCAACGAAATTGTTAATTGTTTCTATGATTTCTTCTCTAACTATCCGATTTTGGAGTATCATGTTATTTAATTTCCAATTAATTTTTGATTTGGGTCTCCATGTACCCTTGCCGATCAATATTTTAATTGCCTTGTGATCTGAAAAGGCTGCAGTTAATATTTCTGCTTTTCTGCATTTAAGTGCCATGTTTCTATGACCTAGTGTATGATCTATTTTTGTGAATGTGCCATGTGGTGCTGAAAAGAAGGTGTATTCTTTTTTGTCCCTATTTATTTTTCTCCATATGTCTATTAATTCTAATTTTTCTAAGATTTCATTCACCTCTTTTACCTCTTTCTTATTTATTTTTTGATTTGATTTATCTAAATTTGATAGTGGTTGGTTCAAGTCTCCCACTAATATGGTTTTACTGTCTAATTCCTCCTTCAATTCTCCTAGTTTCTCTATTAAAAATTTGGATGCTATACCATTTGGTGCATACATGTTGATTAGTGATATTTCCTCATTGTCTATACTTCCTTTTAGCAGAATATATTTACCTTCCCTGTCCCTTTTGATCAGGTCTATTTGTACTTTGGCTTTGTCAGATATCATGATTGCAACTCCTGCCTTCTTTCTATCGGTTGAGGCCCAAAAGGTCTTACTCCAACCTTTAATTCTAACCTTGTGAGTGTCAACCCGTCTCATATGTGTTTCTTGAAGACAACATATGGTAGGGTTTTGTGTTCTAATCCAATCTGCTATTTGTCTGCGTTTTATGGGTGAGTTCATCCCATTCACGTTCAAAGTTATGATTGTTATTTGTGGATTCGCTGGCATTTTGATGTCTTCCCCTAGTTCTGACCTTTCTTCTTTAGCTTTCTCCTTTTGAACCAGTGATTTACTTTAGGTCAGTCCCCCTAGTCCCCTCCCTTGAGATGCTTCCCTTTCTAGCCCCTCCCTTTTTATGCTCCCTTCCCCTCCCCCCTCTCCTTCCCTCCCTTTTTGTGCTCCCTCCCCCCTCCCCCTCCTTAATTTTCCTTTCTTTCTTGCCCTAATGGATAAGATAGAATTCAGGATCCCACTGGATATAGATGTTCTTCCCTCTCAGATTTGATTTCACTGAGAGTAAGGTTTAAGTACTTCCACTTCACGCTCTCTTCCTCTCCTTCTCATATGAGAGTTCTTCCCCTCCCCTTCCCATGTGTATCTTTATATGGGAAAGTTTATTCTATTGATTCCCCCCCTATTTCTTGAAGTTAATCTTAGTATTATCACGATTCCCCCCTCCCTTTTCCTTTTTTTGCCCCAACTTTCCCCAAATCTTCTTGATTCCCCAATCTTTCCCTATGCATGTTTCTTCTAACTACTCTTATGATGATACAATTTATGAGAGTTACACAAAACATTTTCCCCACATATTAATATATATAATTAGATGTAAATGTAGTCCTTATAGAAGAGAGTTTGACTTAAAGAGAAAGATAAGATTTATCTCCTTTTCCCTTTCTTTCATATTTACCTTTTCATGTTTCTCTTGCTTTCTGTGCTTGGATATCGAACTTTCCACAGAGCTCTGGTCTTTTCTTAGCAAATGCTTGGAAATCTTCTATTTTGTTGAATGCCCATACTTTCCCCTGGAAGTATATAGTCAGTTTTGCTGGGTAGTTGATTCTTGGTTGGAGACCCAGCTCTCTTGCCTTTCTAAATATCGTGTTCCATGCTTTGCGGTCTCTTAGTGTGTTAGCCGCTAAGTCATGTGTGATCCTTATGGGAGCCCCCTTATATCTGAAGCTCTTCTTCTTGGCTTCTTGTAGGATTTTCTCCTTTACTTGGAAGCTCTTGAATTTGGCAATTACATTCCTAGGCGTTGTCTTTTGGGGATTTAGTATAGAAGGTGTTCTATGAATCCTTTCTATTTCTATTTTGCCCCCTTGCTCCAGAACGTGGGGGCAATTTTCTTTTATAATCTCCTCTAGAATAAAATCCAATTTGTTGTTTACCTCTGGTTTTTCTGGGAGACCGATGATACGGAGATTTTCTCGTCTTCCTCTGTTCTCCAGGTCCGCGACCTTCTCAGTGAGATATTTTATGTTTTCTTCCAATTCATTAATTGTTTGGGTTTGCTTTATTGATTCTTGCTGTTTTATCATCTCACTTTCTTCTAGGTGCTTGATTCTGGTCATTAGGGACTGGATTTGCTTTTCAGCCTTGTCTGCCCTTGTATTGGATGCTTCGAGTTCTTTTTCCAATTGAGCATTCTTATCTGTCAGACAGCTGATCTCTTTCTCCCATTTTTCTTTCCAGAAGGTTTCCATCTTTTGGATAAGTTCCAGTTTGAGATCTTCCAGAGCTTGTTGATAGTTTCCATTTTGGGAGGCGTGTTCTGAATTTTTTTGGATTTCCTCTTCATTCTCCTCTTTCCCTTGGGTACTTCCACCATAAAAGTTTTCAATAGTCACTTTTTTCCCTTTCTTCCTGGAGGCTTGATTTTGGGCCATGTGAGCCATCCCTTTGGTGGTTTTATTTCCCTTTCCTTTTTGGTCTGGGGTCTGGGTTATAAGAGTGGTTTTTCTGTGAATTTAGGTTGCTTCAGACTAGTTCTTCCCAGCCTCCGAGCCCAGGTATTCAGCTCCGCCCAGATAATCCGTGCGCCTTGTTCAGCGCAGCCCGCCCGAAGTCCGCTGGCTTCTCCAGTGAAAGCGCCCTGAGACGTTTTTTCCTGGCAGTCCCCAGATCCCAAGGACCCTGGAGTGCCCCCCCAGACAGAGACGCTCCCCACTCACTCGCTGTCCCGGTGAGCGCTCAGGTAGCTCACTCTGGTTTAGTGGGGAAGGTGGGGTGGGGGAAGGGCGGCTCAGTTCACTTTTCTGTGCAAGCTTTTCCTTCTTATTTTAGTGTGGAAATGTTCAAGCCCCACGTACCTTTGCCACTGTGGGGTACTGGGGAGTCCTTCTGTTCCTCCAAAGGTGATTTTATGCTCCTTTGATGTAGTCTATTTCGTTCGGTGCTGGGGAGAGGAAACGTGCCGCGTCTAGATTGCAGCCATGATTACCCGGAAGTGCTGATGTCACTCTTAAAAAAAAAAAGGGATGAGATATCAGGCAAAATGCACTTTAGAAATTTTTAATTAGGAACCAAGGTTATTGAAAATTGATCATCTACATCCATGTGTAGGTTATATTCCTGACAAAATCTATGTAGACATTATGTGCCAACTGCCATTGCTGTAGTTAAATGATAACATCATTGTTGATCACTACTCCTGAAACCCCATCTTAATGGAAACTCTTTCTTGCTCTCTAACACCAGTCCCAGAATTCAGACGGCCGCTGGATTCGGGGTATATTAACTTCCACTTCAGATACCGGAAGACGTTCTGGTACATGGAAGTAAAGCCTAGGTTGGACAATCTCTGTGGACGCACAGTTGTTGAACCTCCTAGATGGAATAGGTTATCACATACATACATGGAGCAAAGGCAAAGTATACACTAAGTTTCTTTTTTGGAGTATGTATTGAAAATAGGAAAAATTTTGGCACTAATAAGATTGTAGAAAAAGCACATTGAATATTATTCATTTACAACTAGGAAAAGTAAGTTACATCAAACTCTGTATGACCAAGTAACTGTAGAAATTGCTTCTACAGAGAAAGCAACTCAAGCTTCTATCACTCCAAACATTGGTTTGGTGGAATGAATTTTGCAAACATCGGTTATGTTATATTCTTGGTTATTATATTGATTAATTCATTTATAGCAGAGATTTAAATAAGGCTCATATAAGAAATATGCAGCCAGAATGTACAAAGTCATTTCATTAGCTTCATTTTTGTTATGTCTTCAACAAATCAAAATGTTATATTTATGGCAAAATTGATATTTGTATTAATGTTTGCACTACTGTTTGAAAAATGTAAAAGATGCTAATATCTTTGGTATGCTATTTAAAAAAAAAAGGGGGGGATAAGTCAGAAAGTATTTTTAAGAACATTTTTATACCATTTTTATATCATTTTAATCCTTTTGAGCAATTTTGATTTGATGCTCTCACTTTATTTTCTCTGAATATTTTGATTATACTATGTTGTTTTCATTTTTCTCTTATATTTTGAAAAATATTTCAAGTACTTTTAACACTCTAATCCTGAGCTATGAAGGTGCAAATGTTTCTCTTAATATGTACCCAACAGCATCAGATTACAAGAATGTGACAGCAATTGTTAAAGTTGCAGGTGACTATCCTGGGAAACCATCACTGATGCATAAAAAGGGAATGCAGAGGACACCTCAATGGGCCGGATAGCCAAAGCCACACACACAGGCATATATTCCATAAGAGATGGATATATGTGGGCTACTGAAGTTGGAGGTCCTGGGACACGGTGCTTGACACCCTCATTCACAGGTGGCTCGGGTATCAAAATCCAACCATATTGCCATGTGGCAGGCATCTAGGCGGGTGTATCCCTAAAATGCATAATCAGTACAAGGGAGAAAAAGGAAATTCCCCTTCATATCCAGATACAGTCATCTTTTATCTTGCCACAAAAGCACTGGCAACTTCTTGTAATCCTAACTGTGTGTGGGTGATAATCTAATGCACCTATCCTATGTCCTAAGGGACTACTACCTCAATAATTCAGGTTAATCAGAGTGAAAACTTTTTTAATACTTTTGTCATGATTTTCAATCGTTTATGAAAATTTTTATCTTTGATTTTGATTGTTTAGTATTAAGAACACATTTTATCTTTGCAATAATCTTTATGAGCAAAGAGGAAGATTTTATTATTGTTGATAATCACACTTACTTTTTTCAGCCAAGGCTTTGGCAATATATTTTGAATATCTATTTTCAATCACTTGAAGCATCAATTGGTGATGCTACATGATTTTTATATTTTTGATTTTGGTCACATTTCTATATCAACCACCTTTCATTTAAAAAAAAAAAAGGGGGATATGTAGCATCCCAAGCATATTCACATCTATGAAATATAGAGGACTGTATTACTACTGTGTCTCCAAGCATGAGGCTTTACCGATAAGCTTTGTGAAGGTAACCTTGACCTGATCACGAGACCTATTGCCCAACACAAGTCCATTAACATGTTCGGAGACTTGCCTGGGAAAGTGTGGTTAGGTCCTACACGCCCAAAAGGTGTTCCCTCCACCTTGCCACCCAATCTTAATTGTCTATACTTTGTGATGTGGTTACTACGTCCTTGGGAGTACCGCCCAAGCAGGACATGAATAAATTCAGAGGCAATCCCATGAACTTCCTCTTGGCCTTTCTCCCTTCCATGGAGCTCCACTGGGCTCCTCAATGACTATGTCTCTCTCTTCTTGACCTTCTCCTTCCCCGAGGCTGGAACCATCTCGGCCTGCATTCTCTATCTTAATCTCCTCAAACACCTTGTATTCCATTATCCTCATTTTCCGCCTTAAGGAAAATCATAGGGGTTGCCTGCCCTATCCAATCACTGATTTGTCCCTGTCTTTCATTTCCACCCTGGTTCTCGGTTCCTACCTCTCCTCGGGTCCCATCACAAAGGTGAGCCCCTTCCCTTGTGGGACCCTGCTGGTCAGGGAAGTCCATTAAGGAAAACCCCACATCTTCTCTATCAGAAAGTTTCATAATCTGTTGTAATGCTGTGAATATTATATGGCCCTTTCTTCCCTTCTTTCTCTTCACTTCTTTTTTCCCCACATTTCTGAAAATCAGTTTTATTTAAATAAGAGCTTAAATATTTATATAACATTTAAAAACTAATTAAAAACAAAACAAAACAAACCAAAGCTGTCTGTTAACTTCACATGGCATTGGACAGCTGTTGCTATTAAGAGGCAAGCTCCACAGTTACTACACTGACTATTTCGATACATAAATTCAAAATTTGTTCCCTTGTCAAAAGTTTAATTCAGGTAAAGTTGGCCTCACAGTATGGTGTTCTCTCCACTTGTGCATCCCCCAGAGGCAGGGCACTACTACTAGAAGTCTGGTCAAACACTAGACTTTGGTGATGTAAGAAAGAAAATGTCCTGCCATTGCCCCCAAATGAAACCCTTCCCTGGATCAGGTGGTGCAAATCACCAGGGGAATCCCTGTTCTGCTCCCAAAGGCTATCTTTATCTTGATGGTACAACTGGGTATTGGTGGCTTCACTTTTCTGAGCATCATTAAAAGTAGCTCAGAGGGTCAGTTTTCTTGAATGGACAGGGAGCTCTTCAGAGGGCGCACCCAAGGAGCCTCTGGACAGACATGGTCTCAGATACTACTCGGGTTTTGGACTTGGCTGAAATATCAGATTATTTGAGTTTCAGGCTGAGCACTGACAGGCTAATTGACCTCTTTTTAAATGAGGGACTGCAAGACTAGACAGAATGGCTCTTTTCAGTTTATTACAGGAATGAGTTACACTGGTCCAAGTTAAACCCCAAATGGTTACATTAGACAAGCTGTGAGGTTTTTAAACTTGTGACAAAGGACAGAAGGGAATTTTTCTACTTATTGCAAGGAAATCCTCACTTAAGCTTCAGTGAGCCACCAGCACTTAAAACCCATGAACCTTCAGCTGGTCGTCCTTAGCCAGTCCAATCTCGAGGAGGAACTGGCATGTGTTCTTGCGCTGGTCACCCTGTAGCTGAATTACTTCACCATATTCTGGATACTCAATTACAGTACCATTGCAGGCAAATTTCTTCTTGAATGCCTTCGCTAGTTTCTTTTTATCGTAATCATCAGCGATCCCCTGGACAGTAGTGAGGGTCTTCCTCCCATTTCTCTGTTGAATTCTTATATGGATACAATCCTCGGTCCCAGCAGGAAGCAGGTCATCACCCTTACTTGCACCAGCAAAGGGGTCGAAAGAGTGGAGGTTCTGGAGAGCGGACGTACGATACGATTCCTTTTCCTCAGTGGAAACGGCCTGCGGAAGGCGGTGGCGGGAGAAGAGGGATAGGGGAGGGGAGGGAACGGAGCGTCGGGAATCGAGGGGGCTCGATGGGGAGGCTGCTGAGTCCTCGGTGGCGACTCTGTGACTGGGGCCCTCTTCACTTCTTGACATAGTTTAGGATTCCCCTTTGGCTGTTCATATTCTTTTTTCCCCTTTGTAGTTCTCTTGAAACATTACCCAGAGGATTCCAGGCCTAATAGAAAGCCTGATGGATGTTCCTATAGGACTGTATGCCTGGATGCAGAGTAATTGCATTAATAGAAGAGGGAGAGATTTCTGGAAAGGACAGAAGAAAAAGACTTGGCGTGGGGTTGGGGGCTGGGAAGAAGCTAGAATGAGTCAACAATGGCACCGCCCAGGAGCTCAGCAAAAAGGGAAAGACTCTGGAGTTTCTAAAACAGGGAATCAAATCCAGACAATCCGAAGTCATGGGATATGGTCTGCTGAGCAGAGATGTTTGCATTGTGAACTACTCTGGCTATGACTTGGTTCCTGTGACTAAAGAGGAAAGGAACCCAAGAGTACCCACATGAAAGAAGCAAGCGGGATCTAGGACCAGAGCATGTCTCATCACAATTAGCTTTCTGTCTGGCTACTGAGAGCAAATGGAGGCAGGCAGAGAGGACCTCTTTCACCTTGACTGAGATGGTGAAATTGCTGAATCTTCTGTCCAGCCCCGTGACAAAGACCAATGTTCTCCTCTTCCTAGAGCTTGAGTTTTGCAGAGATTAGTTCCCTATGTCTGTCTTCCTTCTCTTGCCACCCCCTCAACCGAATATTTGCAGGATAAAAACCTGATCCCCTGTATAATTTAGGAGATTCTTTGCATACTTACTTGTTAATTGTTATATTGCCAGTTAATTTTTCTACTTTTAAAATACAGTAGATCCTTGAATCAATTAACCTATTTTCTAGCAAAGTCAATACTGAGAAGAATGGAAGCAGATTATAGCCTGAGACCAGAAGAGGGGAAAAAAAGTCTGCGTTGCTACTAGTAGTATAGGTCATCTAAACAGAGTACTTTACTGCCACAAGGCTACTGGTGTAAACAATTTACACCTTTAAAAAATAATGTAGCCTAGACAATGACTGCCCCATAAATAAAAGTATGATCAGTGGATTGTGGCTTTAGTTTAATCTGATACAACATAACACAACACAACACAATACAATACACATCCATAAACAGCATAAACACTCCCAGAATTGTAATACTCTGGGACTGGCTGTCACCAGGAGTTGATTGCTCTTTTCAGTGGAATCAAATGCTCAGATTGCCTTCCTCTTCAGTCTCTGGAGCCAAAACATGGTTGGTGGAGTTCATAATGAAGGCATCCCCACTTTGAAAATATTTCAGGTTGTTCTAGCTTGGCTTCCCACTCTTGGCAGCACTTCTGGAGTCTATCTTCTTCCTCTGTGGATGTCAGGAATATGTCAAGACTTTTGGACTCATTGGGTATACAGCACCGTCCTAGTGAGCTAAGACAGAAAACCTTTCTTTCCCCCAATGAAGACTTTCTCTCCCACAGTCTTTTCTTATTCTTCCTTCAAAAAAATTTCTCAGTACCCTCATGTTACTTTGTGTGCAGACATACCTAGTACCATGGAAACTACCCTGGTACTTGCCCTTCAGACCTAGAACACTATGGGAAACATAGCTCTGATCAAATGGGCTTGCTGAATAGCACATTGGGAAGTGCATGCTTGCTGTCATCTGGCCCTCATTACACATATATGGAACATGTACATATTTGAAAATCCTTTCCATTACTCTATTTTCTGAGGAAAAAATTTATCTCCCTTGGCTTCATTGTTCTTTTCTGTTTGTTTTTTTTCCCTCTCTTGTTTCTTTTGCCATTTCTTTATAGTCTTGGCCAATAGAGTGCTGGTCTTTGCCAAAGAAAGTTTGTAGATGACACAAAGTAGCATGACTTCCAGCCTCTCCATACTCTCTAAACCCAATGTTCAATTGCTGAAATGCACAGCTCATTACCACAAAATCTTCTATACTCAGACTGCTTCACAATCATCATTTTTTTTTGCCATATATACTTGCAATCTAACTCCT
The DNA here is from genome assembly GCF_027887165.1 of Monodelphis domestica. Lineage (NCBI taxonomy): Eukaryota > Metazoa > Chordata > Mammalia > Didelphimorphia > Didelphidae > Monodelphis > Monodelphis domestica. The sequence continues at coordinate 126,688,618 of NC_077233.1, forward strand.
TCCAGATTTGCTTGAAAATCTCCATGCAAGTAATCAATCACTTCCATCCTAGTCATCCCCACAGCAAGAACTGGGGAAAGTATCTTTCTAGGAAAACAGAGGTACCTACATTTCTGCCTTTCCCAGACTTACAGAATCTCAAGTCTTGTCGTTTTCCTCTTCTTGAGAAGAAACTCTTACATTTGTTAAAAATCCTTCTTTGCTTAGGGATGAACATCTGATACTTCATTATCCTACTTTATTGATGAATCTTTATTGGGGGAAAGAAAGGTTTTCTGTCTTAGCTCACTACTTTCATGTCAGGCTCTTCTTGTGGACCTTCTTCTCTGAGTTCCCCTCAGAGGTCTTAGTTGTGTTTAGGAATGCCTTGACTAGTCTTTTTGATTTCTTTCTTCACCAAGGCCTGTCCACTGAAGGTTTCTTTTTAAAAAATTTAAAACTGGAGTTTTGGTTATATATGTGTGCTCTTAAAACAATGACTAATATGGAAGTGTTTTGCATGACAAGAAAAACAAAAGTTGTAAAATTTAAAACTTCTAAATATAGAATTTCTTTTTTTTAAAACATTATTTTATTTGGTCATTTCCAAACATTATTCATTAGAAACAAAGATCATTTTCTTTTCTTCCCTTCCCCCCTCCCACCACCTCTCCCATGTGAATGGGAGATCACATGTGACTGGGTATCACATGTGTTCTTGATTCGAACCCATTTCCATGTTGTTGGTATTTGCATTAGAGTGTTCATTTAGAGTCTCTCCTCAGTCATATCCCCTCCATCCCTGTAGTCAAGCAGTTGCTTTTCATCAGTGTTTTTACTCCCACAGTTTATCCTCTGCTTGTGGATAGTGTTTTTTAGATCCCTGCAGATTGTTCAGGGACATTGAATTGTCCCTAATGGAGAAGTCCATCACCTTCGATTGTACCACAATGTATCAGTCTCTGTGTACAATGTTTTCCTGGTTCTGCTCCTCTCACTCTGCATCACTTCCTGGAGGTTGTTCCAGTCTCCATGGAATTCCTCCACTTTATTATTCCTTTGAGCACAATAGTATTCTATCACCAACATATACCACAATTTGTTCAGCCATTCCCCAATTGAAGGGCATCCCCTCATTTTCCAATTTTTGGCCACCACAAAGAGCACAGCTATGAATATTCTTGTATAAGTTTTTTTCCTTATTATCTCTTTGGGGTACAAACCCAGCAGTGCTATGGCTGGATCAAAGGGCAGACAGTCTTTTATCGCCCTTCGGGTAAATATATAGAATTTCTGTTCACCAGGATGAACTAATTTTTCACTCCCTTATAGAAAAACTTCTAACTCCCCGATGGCTAGAAGGATGTTGGCCAGGTTTCCCATTCCTGAGACCTCATTTTAGCAACTTCCAGGACCTCTCATTCAGGTGACTTTTGAATAGAATTCCTGCTATTGTGGGAAAAGGAATGCTATCCAGACAGAATTGCCCATATTTCCCACAAGACACTCCCTGATGCCTTTGTTGTGACCAGGTCCCTCCATGAGAAATATAGACTAAATATAAAATGGCCAGGTGAACTGCTGTCTCTGACAGATGTTTACTGACAAATGTTTCTCTATTCTTTCTTCTTTCCCCAAATACCCTATCCCTATCCTTCCCTATCCTGATTCTAAGACTCATGTTTGGAACTTAAAGCACTTTGCAACCTGGTATGATTTTAGATTTCTAGTCTTATTAAACATAACTCCTCTCAGTGCGTTTGGTTCAGTCAAATTTGCTCCTTTTTCTTTCAGCTTTCATTATTTGTTTATTTTAAACATTATTTTCTTTTAAAATTTTAATGTCCAAATTCTCTCCCTCTCCCCTTCCTCCCACACCCACTGAAAAGGCAAACACTATGGTATCAATTATACATGTAAAATCATGCAAAACATTTCCATATTAGCCATATTGCAAAAAAAAATTGCAAGAAAAATAAAGTGGGAAAATTATACTTCAATTTGCATTCAGAGTTCATCATTTCTCTCTTTGGAGGTGGATAGCAATTTTTCATTATGAATTCATTGGAATTGTCTTGGGCCACAGTAGTTAGGTCTTTCATAGTTGATCATTGTTATAAAATTGGTGTTCTTGCACACAATGATCTCCTGTTTTTTTCCCACTTCATTATTGTGAAAACTTAATATTAATTTCTATCCCTTTTTGGCCACCCAAAAACATACTTTTGATTTGATTTGATCATTCTTGGTTTGATTTTAGACTGATATTACGAACTGGCTTCTCTGCTCAGGCTGAGGTCATGGGGAGAGTCCTCCTTTCTTTTGTCTAGATTTTTTGTCTTTGGTAAGGATAGCAGTTTGGAGAAAAGTTCTTTGTTTTATCTGCAAGCAAAGATTCTCTCAAGTAATGAAGTCAGTCAGTTAGCACCATGTTGGGTCAAATGGCAAAGGGGGGAAGAGAAATTCCTGGCATATGGAAGACCCACCTCTTGTCCTGATTGAGGCCTGACTCCTCCAATCAGAGAGTCTCTGGCAATGGATATCTTGAAGAACATAAATCAACTTTCCAATTACTTGCCACCACAGAAAGAACTGCTTTAAATATTTTTGTATATGTATGTCTTGTTCCTTTGTCTTTGATCTCTTTTTACAGAACTAGTAGTAGTGATACATACCTAGTGGTATTATTTATCACTAGGTGAAAGGGTGTGTACAATTTAATAACCCTTTGGTAATAGTTTGAAATTGTTTTCCAGAATGGTTGAACCAGTTCACAAATGCATCAAAATTTACTAATATACCTGTTTTCCCCTCATCTCTTCTAGTATTTATCATTTCTGGTAGTGGGAGGTGGTCGCTCAGAGTTTTTTAAATTTGTATTTCTCTAATTAATAATGATATAGAGAGTTTTTATATGACTATAGATGGATTTGATTTCTTCTTCTGAAAACTATCTTTTTTCATATCCTTTGACTATTTATTAATGAGGAAATAGCTCTGTAATTTTTATAAATTTGACTAAGTTCTATATTCAGTTTATAGTTAAGAAATGAGGTCTTTATTAGAAAAATTTGCTATAAAATTTTTTGGTATTTCCTCATTATCTATGATGCCTTTAGTAAAATATTCCTTGATTATCTCTTTTCATTAGGTCCCTTTTTGCCTATTTTTTTGAGTCTGAGATCATGTTTATTACTCTTTTTTTTTCATTGAATTAAAAAAAAAATCCTTACCTTTTGTCTTAGAATCAATACTGTGTATTGGTTCCAAGGAAGAAGAGTAGTAAGGGCTAGGCAATGGGTGTTAAGTGACTTGCCCAGGGTCACACAGCTTGGAAGTATCTGAGGCCAGATTTGAACCTAGGACCTCCTGTCTCTAGTCCTGGTTCTCAATCCACTGAGCCACTCAGCTGCCCCCCCTCCATGTTTGTTACCCTTGCCTTATTCATTATAGTTGATGTATATTCAATTCTGCTCCAGCCCTTTAATTTACCTCTACATGTGCCTTTCTGTTTCAAGTGTATCTTTCTGTTTCAAATGTGTCTCTTATAAAAATATTTTTGGATTTTAGTTTCTAATCCATTCTGCTATCTGCTTGCATTTTATGGGTGAGTTCATCTCATTCTTATTCATAGTTATGATTACTGTATACTTTGTTTCATTCCATTAAATTCTATTTTTCCCTCTGTCTCTTTTTTATCCTGTCCCTCTTCAAAAGTCTATTTTGCTTCTAACTACTGCCTCCCTTAAATTGCCCTTCCCTTAATAATCTACATCCTTTCTCTTATCCTGTTGTCCTCCTATTTCCATGTTGGATAAATTACATTCCTATATACAATCTTGTGTATGTGTGTATGTGTGTGTGTGTATTCTTCCTTTTTTGAACTATCATCCTCACCTCATTTTCCTTTCCCTTCCATTGTAAAAGCTCTTCCTTACACATTCCTTTTATGTTTCTCCATTCTAGTTCTCCAATCTCCCTTTTCCCATAGCATCCCTCTTTCTCATCACTTCTCTCTCTCTCTCTCTCTCTTTTTTTTTTTTGGAGATCATTCCAACATAATCAACTCACACCCATATCCTCTTTTAACTTGCATTAATGCCATAAAGTTCTTAGGAATTAACATATATCATTTTATATAGTAATGTAAACAATTTAATTTTATTGAGTCTCTAATGATTATTCTTTCACATTTACTTTCATATAATTCTTTTGAGTCTTCTCTTTGAATGTCAGATTTCATATTCTACTAGTATTTTCATTTGAACCCATGAAAAAAATGCTTTGAAATTCTGTTTTTCATTAAATATACCTTTTCTCCATGAAGGATTACACTCAGTTTTGCTATGTAGATGATTCCTGATTATAATCCTAGCTCCTTTGCTTTATAGAACATCATATTTAAGACTTCTTCTCCTTATACTTGGAAGTCATTAAATCTTGTGTGAACCTGAGAGTAGCTTCACAGAGAGTAGCATGTTTCTTTTTGACTGTTTGAAGTATTTTCTCTTTGACCTGGGATCTCTGGAATTTGACTATTTCTGGGAGTTTTCATTTTGGAATCTCATTCAGGAGATAATGAATACTTTCAATTTCTATTTACTCTTTGGATCTAAAATATTGGATTGGTTTTCTTTGATAATTTCTTGAAATATTATGTCTAAGCAATTTTTTTGGATTATGGCTTTCAAGTAGCCCATTAATTCTCAAATTATACCCCCCAATCTATTTCCAGGTCAGTAATTTTGATATTTCACCACTTCTATTTTTCATTCTTTTGATTTTTTTTCCTTAATGTTTTATAGAGTGATGAGCTTCCACTTGCTCAATTCTGATTTTTAGGATGGTTTTCTTCAGTGAGCTTTTGAACCTCTTTTTTCCATTTGGCCAATTCTGCTTTATTTAAGAAGTCTTTTAAAAGTGAACTTTGGTGCCTCTTTTACCATTAGATCAATTTTGTTTTTTAAGATGTTATTTTCTTTAGAATTTTTTTGTGCTTCATTCTCATTTCTTTTCCCAATTTTTCCTATATCATTCTTATTTCTTTCTTTAACTCTTCAAGGAATTCTTGTTGGACTTGTGTCCAAATAGCATCTTTCTCTGAGGTTTTGCTTGTGACTTTTTCACAATACCTTAAAAACCAGAATAGGTCAATTAGTAAGAGAGGCACAAAAATTCAATGAAGAGAAAATTTCTTTAAAAGCAGAATTATTCAAAGGGAAACAAGATAAATAAAAATTTTCTGAAAAGAAGAACTTCTTAAAGGCAGAATTGGCCATTTGGAAAAAGAAGTACCTACATTCACTGAGGAAAGGAATTTTTTACAAAGTAGATGGGCTAAATGGAAAAAGAGGTACAAAACCTCACTCAAGAAAATCATGTCTTAAAAATTAGAATTGGGCAAGTTGAAGCTAATTACTCCATTAAACATCAAGAAACAATCAAACAATGAAAAAACGAGAATAAAATGTGATATATTCTATTATAAAACAACTGACCTGGAAAACAAATCCAGGAGAGATTATCTAAGAATTATTGAACTACCTGAAAGCCATGATCAAAAAATAAGTTTAGATATCATCTTTTAAGAAATTATCAATGAAAACTGCCACAATATTCTAGAACCAGAAGGTAAATTAAAATTTGCAAGAATCCATCAATCACCTTTTGATAAAGAACTCAAATTGATAATTGCTAGGACTATTATAGCCAAATTCAAGAACTTATAGGTCAAGAAGAAAATATTGTAAGCAGCCAAAAAGAAGCAATTCAAATAGTCTGGAGCCATCATCAAGTCAACACAAGATCTATCAGCTTCTAGAGCTTCTACATTAATGGATTGGAGGGCCTGGAATAGGATCCTCTAGAGGGCAAAGGAGCTAGGACTTCAGCCAAGAATCACTTCCCTAGTAAAACTGAGAATAGTCCTTCCAGGGGAAAATGGGTATTCAATGAAATAGAGGATTTTCAAAAATTCCTGATGACAAGATCAGAACTGAAGGGAAAATCTGACTCTAAAATGAAAGACTCAAGAGAAACATAAAAAGGTAAACAGAAAAGGAAAATCAAAAGACATTCAATAATGTTAAACTGTTTACATCCCTTCATGGGGAGATGATTTTTATAACTCCAAAGAACATTATTGTTATTAGAGTAGTTAGAAGGAGTAATCATAGATAGAGAGCAAGGACATGAGTTGAATATGACAGGATGAGATAAAAATTTAAATTAAAGCACAAAGAAGAAGAATACATTGGGAGGAGGGGGAAAGGAAAAATAGAATGGGGTAAATTATCTCATGTCAACTGTAAAGGTTAAAATTTAGGGGAAACTGAGGCAGGTAGAAATTAGTTTCTCTCTGCAAGGAGTATCATATTTAGAGGTTTATTAAAGGTTGAGAATTTAAGAAAAATACAAGTAAGAAAAGGCACGTGCCAGGTGGGCCATGAGGCCCACCCAAAATTTCACTCACATCATGAGACACGTCTGTTTGCCAGCAGAGACAGGAAGTTAAGAGCGCCTGCCGTGGGTGGAGACCCTCTAAATAATGATTTTGCTCTTGGTCCAGGTGAGAACCCAGTGAGATTACAAAGCACTCTGGGGAATTGGAGCACGGACTTCTGGGGATTGAAGTCCTGGATTCGAGTCTATTTTTACAGCATGAAAGAACTTTTACTGTGTAGGGAAAGATGTAGGAGGTGGGATGGGCAGCATGTGAATCTTTTATCAAAATAGGTTAAATGAGGGAAGAACATACACAACCAATTTCCCCTTATGGGAAAGTAGGAAAGGCAAGGCATAAAAGAAGGGGGTGGGGCTGATAGAAAAAAGGGCAAATTGAGGGAGGGGTTGGTGAGAAACTAAAACAGGGAAATAGGTTGGAGAGTAATACATAGTAATCATAATGGTGCAAATTTTTTTTTATAAGTCTCTCTAATAAAGGCCTCATTTCTCCAATACACAGAGAAATGAGTTGAATATTTAAGAACACAAATTATTTCCCAATTGATAAATGCTCAAAGGATATGAACATGCAGTTGCCAGACAAAGTAATTAAACCTCTCTAAAGTCATGTAAAAATGCTCTAAATCATTATGAATTAGAGAAATGTAAATTAAAGACAAATATGACATGAAAAATGCCTCAAATTATTATTGATTAGAGAAATACAATCAAAACAACTCTAATCTATAGATCATACCTATAAAACTGACTAAAACAATAAAAGAGGAAAATGACAAATGTTGGAGGGAGATGTGGAAAAATGGGAATGCTAATACATTGTTGATAGCACTGTGAACTGATCCAATTATATTGGAGAGCAGTCTGTAATTATGCTCAAATAATTATAAAACTATGTAAATCTTTTAACCCAGCAATACCACTATTATGTTTATTTCCTAATATGATCAAGAAAAAAGGGAAATAACTTGTCTGTTCTAAAATATTTATAGCAGCTCTCTTTGTGGTAGTAAAGAACAGGAAATTGTAAGGGTGTCCATCGATTGAAGAATGGCTAAACAAGTTATGCCATATGATTGTGATGGAATGTTACTGTACTGTAAGAAATGACAAGCAGTTTAATTTTGGAAAAACATAGAAAGACCTATATGAAATTATGAAGAGTGAAATGAGCAGAACCAAGAGAGCATTATATATAGCTACCAGAAGTATTGTTTGAATAATTTGTATATGTCTACCTCCAGAGAAAGAACTTTCAAATAGAAATAAGACATAGTTTTGTTCTTACATATATATCTTTTTGTCAAGGGATGCCTTCTCTAATGGGGGGAAGTGAGGGAGGGAGTTAACTGAGTATTTTAATATTAGAAACAAACAAATAAATATATATATTTTAAAAAGGTTCTTTCACCTTGAAAAACTGAGCAGCAAAATTCAGAAGTGCTTTACCTATTTATGATTTCAATAAATGAGTCCTGCATTTAATTTGAAAATTGCTCAAGCTCAAATATATCTCAAAAGAATGTAAGCTGCTGATAACAGAGAGAAAGAAATTCAGTTCTAAGCATCATAATTTAGGAAAGATATTAATAAGATGGGAAGCATACACAGAGAATAGTGATCAGGAAGGTGCAAAGGTTTGAGATCATGAGAGATGACTGTCAGATGAAGGAACAATACAGAATGGAAGTGGTCTCCATACAGTCAACAAATTGGATAATCAACACCTTAATAATTTACAAGTATTTATAGTTCACAAAATGTTCAGTGGGGAATAACTACTCTATGGATCCTGTATTGTAACATTCAAACATTTCTCTTCTTTGATATTAAATAAAATTCCTAGTTTTTATGGGAACTTTAAAGTTTCCTAATTATTTCATTTATCACCCCAGACCTGTGAGGTAGGTGCTATTATTATCCTCATTTGTCAGATAAGGAAATGGAGGCTTTGAGAGGAACTTGCCTAACCACATAGCCAGTTGGAGGTAGGATTTGAACTCATGTCTTTCTGCATTAGCCAAAATAATTGGAAGTTAAATAGGTCCTGGAAATGTCTTCCCATTTACCAAAAAGAAGTCTTCAGAAACATTAATACAGCTTACATGTAGGCATTTGGATGCAAACATATATATGTACTTAAATGCAAATAGAAGCTAATTCTTCTTCCTAGGAACATGCATAACAAAGCACTCCCCAGAGCATTTATGAATAGAAAGTTTATTTGTCGTAATTCTTCTCCATCCTGTGAACTCCTGATGTGCACAACTCAAAAGGATGACAACATGGAAAGCAAAGCAGGGTGTGGGCTACAGACTGTGTTAGTGTGGCAATTCCAGGTCCCCTTCTCTAGCTGAATGGGTTCTGTCATCAAAGATACCCCCAAAGACCTATATTTGTGTTGGTTATGAGGAAGTTGCAGCACTTAAACTGTTTCTTTTTAAAACAGGGAGAACCAAGCCTGGCCAGGACAGGCAACCCTTTTCCACATTAAGACTGGATGAAGGGAGAGTGTGGGAGGACTTTTTTTTCCATTTCCTAGGAGCCAGGGGAAAATTTAATATAGTATATCTATCCTGAATAGAGGAGGGCAAAGAGATTATGTATATTGTTTGCCCGATTTCACAAAGGATTTTGATGCCATTTCCCATACTATTTGTTCATTTCCAGTTGATCAATTTCCAGTTGCAATATTTGTCACGGAGTTCCCTAAAACAAATATTTCAAATTTATCAATAGACAGGTACTAAAGAGTACACACCTGCATTGTTTTTTTTTTAAACCTTTACCTTCCATCTTGGAATCAATACTGTGAATTGGTTCCAAGGCAGAAAAGTGGTAAGGGCTAGGCAATGGGGGTCAAGTGACTTTCCCAGGGTCACACAGCTGGGAAGTGTCTGAGGTCAGATTTGAACTTAGGACCTCCCGTCTCTAGGCCTGACTCTCAATCCACTGAGCTACCCAGCTGCCCCCTCCTGCATTGTTTTTAATTACTTTCCCTTCCCCTAAGATAAAGAACCATAAAATTTTAGATGTGGAAGAGACCTTAATGGCCATCTAGATACACTATTGTCCTTTACAGATGAGAAAACATTTCAGGCTGACTTCAAAACAAAGAGGATATTCGGAATAAAAGGACCATAATTTCATTATTATTCCTTATTTGCATAAAAAATTAGGTTTTCTAATCCTAAAAATTAAATAGTAAACACAGAAAATTTCAGAGTTCCTAGAGACCTCAGTCAGTGTTCATTTAACCCCATCTACATCTGAAAAATAATCTTAGCAACAACCTACACAATGTGTAAGTGGTCATTCAGTCTTAGATAGATAGATGATAGACTGATAGAATATTTATTAAGGTCTAATAGAGTAGAATAGGTGATGGAGTAGATAGAAAGAATTCTGGACTTGGAGTAAGTATGAACCTGAGTTCAAATCTAGCCCCAAACTCTTTTTAGCTGGATAACCCTGGGTAAGTGACTTAACTGGTTTGCCTCAGTTTCCTCACCTGTTAAATGGGAATAGAAATAGCTACCTGCAAATGTTGTGAGGATCAAATAAGATCATTATAAAATGTTCAGTACAGCACTTTTTAGATGTTAGCCATTATTATTATAACCATATGCCAGGCATTATGTTAAACTAGTAAGGAAAACAGTCCCAGTCCTTAAGGAGTTTACCTTCTAATGGGAGAAGACAATACATGGACAGTGTGGGGCAGGGCAAAAGCTCACTTTAGTTTCAAGACATCCAGTTAAGGGGAACACACTGCCTCCCTAGGCAGCTCAGTTTGCTATAGTTCGTAGAACCACAGATACAATTTTAGCTTTAGAGCTGGGAGGGAATATAGTGACCATCTAGCACAACCCAGTCATTTTACAGATGACCCAGAAACTAAGATCCAGAAAGGAAAAATAATCAGAACATCCAGACTGGAAATGGCAGATCCAGGATTTGAATCAGTTCTGTTAATTTCAAATTGAATCCATTTTCCACTCATACAGAAAATTTTTTCTCTATTCTAGTAATTGTTACCTTTTGGAATGGAGATTGGACATGTGTAGAGAACTCCTGGATAAGGAAACTCCCTTTGCCAATATAGATCAACCCTTTCCCTGCTATTTCCAGTGTTAGAGAGTTATCTGGACCAGTGGTGTCAAAATTAAATAGAATAGGGGCCACTAAATCTTACCTAAGGGTCCTACTAGCCATATATTGACTTAGAAAACTACATATTATATTATTACATATATCATATTCTATATATACCACACACATATTTTATGGTATTTTCATTTATTTAATTAACTATTTCCCAATTACATTTTAGTCTGGTTCAGTCTTCATTCAGGAGTGCTAGAGCCAGGACCCTCAATTTGTCACATCTGGTCTGGAGTACTCAGAGTTTGTGTCTTGAAGTTCAGGGTAATAAAATTAATTAATCAATGAATGATATTTTTTCTTGTCTTTCTTGACTACTAAAGTAGTTTAAAATAAAGTATTTAAAAGAACTGAAAACAGCAGTTTTTTATGTTTTTCATGAGTACCAACTAGTGTGTTTATAGAAAAAAAAGTAATACATATAGATTAATGAGTTGTTAGAACTGGATAGAATTATTAGAAATCATTTCATCCAGCATTTTATAGATAGGGAAAATGAAGCTTAAGGAGGTCAAATTACTTGTCCAAGATCACATAGTCATTACTCAACAGAATCAATCTCAGACCAGGGTTCCTTGATTCACAGTTCCCTACTTTTTCCCAATATACCATGCTGCCTAGATACATAGAAATGCAAAGATATGATACACATAATCTATACTTGCTAATAAAAATCTAAAATTTTGAGGCCAGATGTTTAATAATTGCTGACAATAAATTCTTAAGTTGGATATTTAAATCGTAGTTGTCTGCATGCCTTGAGGTACTGCTATGATTAAAATTTTCTGGAGATGGAATATTAATTTATAATTATTTATTAGTAAAGGTGAGAGAGAGAGAGATCACATGATCACCTCACAGTCCTAATTCCTAGCCACTTTACACATGTGCATCAACTTGTCTGCCAAGAGTGAAACAGTCCAGAGAAGGGAGAGAGAATCATGAGTGTCCAGTAAGAGAGAGAGAGCCCTTCCTCTGCCCCCTCACTTATAAAGCCAGTTTTTGCCACTCCTCCTGGGACTAAACCTTAGTCCAGGTCTAAGTCCTGACTTTTTGCTATGCCACCTGTCACATGGAGACTTGTACCATCCTCTTCCCTACTTCAGGATGACAGCATACCAGGTAGCCACACAGACCTCTGGTGTCCTCCCATAGTACCTGTGCTTGCACAGTCCAAGGATGGAGTTGATGGTGATCAAAGTAGGTTTTCAAACAGAATAATGGGCTACAATTTATATTAAATTCACACAAGTAATTAATGTTTGTTGGATTTATGAGTTTGTAAGTGAAATCATAAAAGCTACTTATAAATGCTCAACAAAATATTAAAAGTTCATCAGTACTACTCAGTCTTCCTAAATCTTTTCAAAATTTCCAACTTCCTGAAGATTCAGGTCACTTGCAGGTAGAGTTTCCACTTGAAAAGTGTCAAGAATACCTCAAAAAGTACCCCCAAACCCAATCCACTCTAAGCCAAAAGGAGCTGCTTTACTCCCAAGAGAGGAAACAGGTACCCCTTTTTTGATGGGGGGGGACAGAGGTTAATACCCAGAGAAATACAAAGGAGCCCAATTGAAGGAACAGAGAGAAGGGAATAACATTTGCATCTGCAAAATAATTTCTTTCCTTTGACTTTATATTAGCCCATAAGTTGCCTTAGAAACTTTACAAATTTTACTTTTTTCATTGCAAACTTAATTAAACATTTATACACATATTTTTATAGATGCATGCAGGAATGGATTGTATAAGGAACTGAACTGTTATTTATAGTTTATTTTTTTAAAGATCTGTGTATGAGTACTGAATATTAAATTGAGCAAGGTAGTAACAAAATTTCCCTGGTAGTTTGTCTTCCTCTGTACTTTTTTTGGGGTTTTCTTCTGTGTATTTTAAAGATTTTATTGGTGTTCCTCCTCTGCCCCCAGCAGATCTATTATAATTTCCTGTGTGTGGTGAGGGTCCTTTTGGGCAATAGGAGAGATAGACAGATACTTTGGAAAGAAATGAAGCAAGTAGACCATGGAAACAAAGAGCATGACTTGCTAGGATGGCTATTTCTCTTCCTCTCTGTTGAATGCAGATTATTAGGAATTTGGGATGCTGAGGTTTGGGATGCTGAGAAGCAGATTTTGCTGTCCTTGGGTAGGAGAAACCATTTCCCCCATAGCTGTTGATGCCAGAGGAGTTGGTAAATGGAGTGGTTGATGGCATTAGTATTTCTGAAGGAATAGTTAGGGGCACCTAACTATAGGGGCAAGTAGGAAGGCTATTGGCATTTAGATAGTGGTTAATGCAGAAACTGGATGTTATTTGGAGACTGGGGATGGAGCAATGGATGGAAATGTGCAGTGACTGGGCAGTAAGTACATTCATAGGTGTGGGTAGATTGGTAAGGGTCCAGGGAGGAGTGCAGGGAAAGAGACTGTGCCTTCAAATCAGAAAGACTCTAGCCTATGAAGCTTCATCAAAACTAGCAACTGAAAATAAAGGTTCATGGATCTCACAAACAGTATTACCTCCTCCCGTTAGCCCCTGATGTGTATGGGGAAAGGTCAGTTTTTGGTAAAATCTAAATGGACCAGTACTTTCTCAGAATCCAGATGATTGGCCCCTTACGGATCTGGTTCAAGACTTAATGCTATAGCATTGGCCTTGGGACCCTCTCTTGTCTCATCATGATAGTGTGGGGCTGGGGAGGAAGGAATGTTTACAGCTCTGAGTGATGACCCAGATTGCTTCTCTTAGTGCTCCTGAGCTGCTTCATCACACTCTTCCTTACTCAGCTTCATCATTCAATATATTTCATATTTGTCATTTGATGAATTTATTCAATTCATAATTTATGAATTCAAAAACTGTCTGTGTGAATGGGCAAAAAGGCTCTTTGCCTGGCACCTAGTAAGTGCTTAATAACTGCGTGTTAAGCTGACTTGCTCTTCTCTGCTTCTTGTTCCAAGTGTTCAATGAAAATTGCTATCTAAATTTGATGAATCCACTAGGTGGTGCTACAGACTTGAAGAATGGCTTTTCCAGGCAAAGGGAAGATGCTCAATTTTTATCTTTGCATCTTAAACTCATAAAGATAAACAGATTGAAATAATTTCCTGAGGCAAGTGGGACTTCGTGCCCATGCTAATGGATCTGGAAATAACTGTATAAAATTTTAGAGACAGAGTACATTTTATCATTCACTGTTTTTCACCTGATGTTGGAATATAGCTCCAGGAAGGGATAACTCTACCCTTGTTGGGGGGTGGCTGGGAAGAGAGGAAAGAGAACAAGCATTCATTCATTCATTCATTCATTCATTCTTCATTCATTTATTTATTTGTTCATTCATGCATTTATTTATTTGTTTATTTATTTGTCCATTTATTCATTCAATTCATTCATTCATTCATTTGTTCATCTATCTATCTATCTATCTATCTATCTATCTATCTATCTATCTATCTATCTATCTATCTATTTTTAAAGCATTTTTAAGGACCTGCCATATACTAAGCACTGTGCTAAATACTTTACAAATATTATCTCATGTGATCCTTGCAATAACACTGTGAAATAAGTGCTATTTTTCTATCCCAATTTATAGTTAAGGAAACTGATTCAGACAGAATTTAAGAGACTTGCCCAGGGTCATTCAGCATGAAAGTGTCTAAAACTGGATTTGAAATCATCTTCTTAATTCCAGGCCAATCATTCTATCCATGATATCACCTAGTTGCTTCTCAAGCAATATTCTGTATTTTAAAAAATGTTATTATTGTTGTTGTTGAGTCCTTTCAGTTGTGTCTAATTCTTTATGACTGTGGGTTTTCTTGGTAAAGATACTGGAGTGGTTTGCCATTACCCATTTCAGTTCATTTTACAAATGAGGAAACTGAGGCAAATAGTATTAAGTGATTTGCCCAGGGTCACACAGCTAGGAAGTATCTGGAGCCAGATTTGAAATGAAGGAAGATAAGTCTTTCTGACTTCAGACCTGGGACTCTATCTGTTGTACTACATAGCTGTCCAATATTTAAAATATTTCTTTCTAGACTTTGAAACCCTAATAGATTTTCTTAGTTTTTTTTAGTTTCTTCTAGAGTTAAAATACTCATAAAGTTTCTTAGTTTTTCTTACTTTTGGGGAAAAATAGTTGGCAGCATGGCATAATTCTGGATGTGGAGACTTTGCACTTAGGTTCAAATTTTGCCTCTGTTACTTAATGCCTGTGTGGTCTGTGTGATCTTCATTGAGTCTCCTAACCAATTTGAAGTTTAATTTTCTAGTCCTTAAAATGAAAGGCTCAGACCAGAGGACCTATTAGGCTTCTTTTGGTTTTAAACCTATGGCCTTAACTGCTTTGTATCTATAATTTTTCAGAGACACAGCATAGTTGACAAGACAACCTATTTGGGCACTCTAGACTGCTGAAGGAATTGGGCAATTGTTTAGGGGTTAAAATTTATATAAAACATTAGGGTGGATCATAGAGGAGGCAGTGGCAGGACCTCTGTCATTGAAAAGTCTTTCTCCAATTTAGTTCTTCTTATGATCACAGCATTTAGAGTTGGAAGAGACCTTTGAGATTATCTAGGCCACCTCCTCATTTTCCAGATGAAGAAACTGGGGGTTCTGCTTGCCCTATGACACTCAGATTGAATTCAGTAGAGCAACAGTTTGACCCCAGTTCTACTGATTCCATATCCATCTTTCTTTCTATGTACCATGAAATGTTTCTTTTGGTCCCAAATAGAAAAAGAAAGGAACCAGAATCAGCTCTCCATTCTTGACATTGCCCATGATCAAAATAACAAGAATACTCAGCATTTACAAAGAGAGTAATTTAACAAATATTACCTCACCTGATTACCCTAGGAGATGCTATTATTATCTCCATTTTAGAGATAAGGAAGCTGAATCAGAAAGAGATTAAGCAATCTGTTCAGAGTCCTAGAGCTACTGAGTGTCTAATGTAGGCTTCATTCTCTGTCTTCCTGACACTAGATCTAGTACTCTATCTGGTTTGCCACCTTGCTTCTGGTATGTCCTCCTTTTTTTCCCCAACTCTCAAAAATGTGGGTTTTTGTGGAGAAGATAAAAATAAAAGAACAGAAGAGTAAAAGATAAAGGAGGAAAGGATGCTTAAAATAATCTTAGATAAGCCAAAATTTGGGGAAATTAGAACCACTAAAAAAAAAAGAAAAAGAAATTAGAGTGTCATCAACACCAAAGTGAGGCATCAAGGTATAATGAAAAGAATACTAACTCTGCAACCAAAGAATATGGTTTCAAATCTTACTCCCTGTATAATCTTGGGAAAGTCATCTAAATTCCCTGAGCCTCCATTTTCTTCATTTATAAAATGAAAGAATTTGATTTGATGGTCTCTGAGGCCTTTTCAGCTCTAGATATATAATCCTATGAAGATATTAAGGAATGAGAAAGAGGGGGAGGGGGGAGAGAGAGAGAGAGAGAGAGAGAGAGAGAGAGAGAGAGAGAGAGAGAGAGAGAGAGAGAGAGAGAGAGAAAGATTGCTTTATCTGGAAAAGTCACTAGGGATGCACCCAGGCCACCATTCAGCTGAGGCAGTCTTTTTGGGGTTCAGTGGGTGATCCCCATTTCTCAAGCTTAGCTTACAGACACAAAACACGTTATTTCAAGATGTCATAGAATCAGAAACCCCTGGGGAAAAAACAGGAGGCTTGAGCAAATCCAATCAATTGTTATAGTTAATATTCTTTTTGTTTTTATATTCTCTTCTAAACATTGATCAAGTTGAAAGAAGAGACTGGTGGGGAAAGAGGAAAGAAGCTGTAGTCTTTTGGTCTTACCTAGATAGAGAGGATAGAGAGGGAGTGTAAAAGAGGTAGAAGGAATTTAGTAGTCAGGGCTTTGGGAAAGGCAGCGGTAGTCATGAAAGATAGGTAGGGAACATTATGTTGCTTGCCTGCTTTCTTTATTGCTAGATTGATTCAGTTCAAATATTGGTTTAGTAAGATGCTAAATGACATATAGAAACAGCAGGTGGCAGTGGGGAGCTAGGCAGGCTGAGCTATCCTTTGGCTCATTGAGCCAAAATATTGGATAGGTTTTGGGGTTTAATTTCCTACTTCAGCCCCAGGGAATGGGCAGAGCTTCACTAGAAGCTCATTTTCTTTCTGGGGTGTGACCTCCTCCATTTCCAAACAACTTACTGTATTTCCTCTCCTTACACAGGGTATAATTTGCTTTTTAAAGCCCTGTTCAGCTGGAAGTGTTCTCTATCAGGAAAAAAAATAGGAAAGGAAGAAAAGGCCTGGCTTAGAGTCTTTGCATCTTGCTGGGTTTTCTTGTTTAAAAAATGGAGGTTTCTGGGGTTAAAATAAAGGTTCTCTCCATTGATTTTGATGGCACTTCCTTGGGGTTCACAAGGAGTTTTTGGAGAAGGAACTGAATGTGTGAGAGAGTAGGAGCTTGAATGAGCTAGCACCTACTCTCCTTTCACCCCTCAGGAGAACAGCTGTTGTCAATTGCTGCACTTATCTATTGAGATTCTTTGAGGGACAGGGGTGGTGGAGAGCGGATGACAGGGTTCCCCTACCAAATAAACCCAAGGACAACTTCAGTTTCTCTGGCACAGAGAGAATTTGGAGACAAGCTTCAGTGGAGGCTTTGCCTCAGTGAGGGATGTTCTTGGTGCCTCTGTTGAAATTGATTCAGATATCTCCTCAAGTGTAAGCCAAAAGCTGGACAAATCTGACTATGGTTTGTAAAGTTTAATAATGGTATTGTAGGCAAATTGGGAGATGGAAAATGGGGATTGGTTACCCTAATGTTTTTCTAATATGATCTTTCACCCGAGCAGCATAATTTCATAGACCCATGTTTCTCTGTCCTGTACCCCAACTAAATAACCCCACAATTTAATATGTATGTATTTCTCTATCTATCTGGCCTAGAGAATCTATAAGTAGACAGGTGCAAGAGAACTAGAAGGGTAAGGGAGCTGGGCTCTCTCTACATGAGTCCACAGCCCCACTTTGGGGTTTGAGGGATCTTCTCCTCAGTTGAGAGGGGGTTGGAGATATAAGACCAATGGTGGATCTATGGAAGAAATTGAATACAGGAACATGATATTCTCTTGTGGTTCTTGGTGAAATCCTCCAGCTAGGAAGCACATCCTGCCAGGGCAAGGACTCAGCTGAAAAGGCCAAGAATTCTATCTAGATCTTTCTCAGATCAGTTTCCTTTCCCAGCATGCCTCAATCTCCAACCAATGCTTTCTGCCACTCACTCCTGATGCCAAGATTCCAAAATCCTCTCATGCACTGATCACTGTTCAGCTGGAAGTGTTCTTTATCAGGAAAAAAATAGGAAAGGAAGAAAATGCCTGGCTTAGCGTCTTTGCATCTTGCTGGTTTTTCTTGTTTATTTCTGTTTTCTTTAATGCCTCATAACATTAAATCTTCATTCTTGAACTCATTGGGAGTATGGTTTGGTCCAGTATTGGTCTTGGCCAGTTATACTACATTAGCTGCCATGGTTGACTTCCAACAAGATATTTTAGCTCCAAAGAACATCCACTCAGTGTTTGTAAAACTTAAATAAACAGTATTATCATATTTTCCAGATTAAGATACAAAGTCAACTTTTATTTTTTTATTTTTTTAACATTATTTTATTTGGTCATTTCCAAACATTATTCATTGCAGACAAAGATAATTTTCTTTTCCTCCCCCCCCCCCCCACCTCTCCCATAGCCGATGAGCAATTCCACTGGGTATCACATGCGTTCTTGATTCAAACCCATTTGCATGTTGTTGGTATTTGCATTAGTGTTCATTTAGAGTCTCTCCTCAGACACGTCCCCTCAACCCCTGTAGTCAAGCAGTTGCTTTTCCTCGGTGTTTTTACTCCCACAGTTTGTCCTCTGCTCGTGGATAGTGTTTTTTCCCCTAGATTCCTGCAGATTGTTCAGGGACATTGCATTGACACTAATGGAGAAGTCCATTACCTTTGATTGTACCACAGTGTATCAGTCTGTGTACAATGTTTTCTTGGTTCTGCTCCTCTCGCTCTGCATCACTTCCTGGAGGTTGTTCCAGGCTCCATGGAATTCCTCCACTTTATTATTCCTTTGAGCACAATAGTATTCCATCACCAACATATACCACAATTTGTTCAGCCATTCCCCAATTGAAGGGCATCCCCTCATTTTCCAATTTTTGGCCACCACAAAGAGCACAGCTATGAATATTCTTGTACAAGTCTTTTTCCTTATTATCTCTTTGGGATACAAGCCCAGCAGTGCTATGGCTGGATAGAAAGAAATGGCAAGCTATTCTAGCATATTTGCCAAGAAAATTCCAAGTGGGGTAAAAAGAGTCATAAATAATTGCAGGGCAACCAAATAATAATTGTAATAACTAAGTGGCCTCCCTCCTACCAATATCCTTTAATCCATCCATTTTGCATGTAGCTACTAAAATGATGTACTTTCATTTAAAAATATTTTTATTTATGAAATTAACAATTATTAACCAACAAAAGCATTTTAATATACAAACAATATTGAAGATAATTATAAATGAAACTGTGAGCTTTTATAAGGTTTGTTTTTTAAAAGAAATAATCTATCTATGTGATGAATGTAACAAGTTATAAATAGTATTTGTTTTGTCTCCTTTATTTCTTTTTCTTTTCTTCTCTGCATTTTTAAAGTGTAGGCCTGATCATGTCTCATTCCTACTCAACAAAGTCCATTGATCCTTTGTTTTTAAAAGCCAAGATTTAACATATGTTATTTCCCTCCTGCATGACATCATCTTGTCAAACCACATTTCTTGCTGTTTTTCACACTCTACACTTCATTGCTTCTTTATGTTCTTTTGTATTGTAAATTCCCCAGGTCCAGAAATGCATATTCTTTTCATGTCAGCCTTTTACAATCATTAATTTTCTTTAAAACTCAACTCAAACTTATCACTTTCTACATAAATTCTTTCCTAAGCTGCTAGTTCCTCCTTCCCTCCATGATCCTGTGTATTTTATACATACTTATTTATACATGACATTGTTTCCACAGATAGAATGTGAGCTCCTTGAGAGCAGAAACTTTTTCATTTTTTGTCTCTGTATCCTCAATATCTAGCACTGTGCTACACACATTTAATCTATTTAATAAATGCTTACTGATTAATTGATTTACTTTACCTCAGAGAGGTACTGAGGTGAAATTAGCAAGAGCTCTGGATTTGCCATAAGAGTATATAGGTTCAAATTTGTGACTTCAAAAAAGTCATTTGTTCTTTCTGTCCTTAATTTTTTCAGCTTCAGATTCTCTTCTATTTTGTTTTGGAGCTGACAAATGCCTTTGTAAGCACACATCTCTGTTTTATGACTTCTTTGATATTATAATCACATGGTTATTTGTTATCTCTATTGTTTCATCTTTCAAGGAAATGGAAGCCAGGCTGACAAGAGTCATGTTGATCAGTAGACCTCTGGGTATCACTGGCCAGTGAATTTGGGGTTTCAAGAACAAATACCTCATGCTTAAGCTGTGAATCTGTGTCCAGAATTGACCAAATCTAGAGCAAAATGTGACTTCTAGGTGCTTTTAAGGAAGGAAGTAGATGAGAAGGAGACCTCAATGAGAAGCAAAGGAGACTTCTAGACTGAACTTTTCAACCTTTATTTGAGTTTATATTACCTCTATGGCCTATACAACTGCTAGGAGATAGGATGTTTTTGACCAAACATTGATTTTCTGTGACTGAGTGATCCAGATCTTGCCTAATAGGAAATAAATGTTGATCTGAATAAGATTTTCCCCAACTTGGGAGTGGTCTGTGGTGCATTTGGGGTTTGGACTTGGGGCATGCATAATATGTATATTTAATTCTGAGTCATTTGAGTAACATTTTATCATGTTTTTAATCAGATTTAGTTAATCCAATGTTTAATCATGACTATGTCTTTGAATAGAGATAAGTGAAATTAAAACATGATGTGGGAAAGAAAGGGATATGACTAAGAAAATAGAGAGATGATCCATAAATTAAACTAGTCAGACTCTTAGGGTTAAAAACCAGAGGGCAATGAAGCAGTGTGGGTATAGAGTTGGATTGATTGATAACCACCTTTGTCCATGGTCCTGAATCCTCAGAAAGGATCACACACTTTGTTACAATTTTAAATTTTAACAAAAATGTGTAGAGCAATTATCTAACTGGAATTATCTATAGGTTGACTCTGTGGGGTAAAAAATCTGTGATTTTTCAAGTATGTGATATCTTCCCCTCTTTCAGTTATCCTGAGGGTCAATACTTTAATAGATTCAAAATTGTGTCAATGTCAGCACTGAGTTCCTCTGTGTATATTTGGTGTTTCCCAGCTGCTCTTCCCATCTTTATTTTGTTTAGTGCTAGTTTTGCTTCCACACATTGTCCATTAAGGACTGTGTTGTTAAGATCAAAATATGTTGTTTTTACTGTCACTGAAGGAGGAAAAAATACTTATTGTTGAGATTTTTAAATTATCTGGGTTTTTTTGCCTTCTTGTTATTTGTCCAGTTTCATTCTTAATTATACTTGGGATGATTTGGATTGCTTGGATCAGTCACCAAGATTTTGAAAAGCTTATTCTTCCTTCCACTATTTTCCTAGTGTTTTGTGAGGTGATAATACTTATAACCTTTCACTTTCCTCCACAGTAAAACCAATGAGTTTATATTCTAAATTGATGATGACTTTGTTTGCTATATCTCTCCTCTTATCAAGGAGGATAAGTTTTTGCTGGATGAGGAAGTTTCTAGTTCCTATTTTGGTATCTTTTGTGGTTCTTGGTTTAGATCAGTTAAACCTCTTTTGGAAATGATGGCAGTCTGTGGTGTATATTTTATCAATTTCCTATTTGGGTAACATTTATAACTCACTGAAATAGGTCATGTTGGAGTTGTATTAATTAGATACCATATCTCCTCATTTTATAATAAGCTGCTTTTATATAGGCATCTGATTCAGAAATAACTATATTCATCAGCAACATTTATTTTGCCTGTTAACAAATTATCAATTTCATTTTTGTGATATCATTCAGTAAGTGTTTCACTACTTCCTTATTGAAGAAAGTAATCATGATATATGGGTGTAGGGTATCTTTATTTTTGGATGTTCAATTTGGACATTCAAATGTCTTACTCTCAGACTTTATTTTATAACAAAATTTTCACAGTCCTCATGACTGTTTTTGCCTTATAATCATCAAATATCGAAGCACATTTTGTTTTAATTTGGAGAGTTTTATCACAGGATTATATAGATTGTATAGTTGTAAGAGACCTTGGAGGTTACCTAGTCCAATTTTCTCATTTTATGGATGAAGAAAATAAGGCAAAACAGTTAAGGCAAGAATCCAAGGTCACACAGGTAGTGAGTGGCAGAGCCACTATTTGAATTTGAATAGGTGCTTTGATTCTTAAGTGCAAAACTTTTTCCTCTGTACTATACTGCTTCCTATTAAGTTGTTTATACAATTTCTCTAACTTCTCAGTCTTTGTCATGGATATTGGTACATAATTTGTAGTTACTTTCATGGTATCATTTTTCACATGGTTATCATGAAAATGGAATTATTAGAAATTACCACCACCACCACCAAGAAATGATGTTTCTTGTTGCTCTTCAGTACACGATCCTACCAATTCCACTAATTACTTTATTTGTCCACCAAATAGGAATGTGTAAGTAACCTGTCCATTAATCAAAACTTCCTTCTGTTTTCTTGTTTATTTTTTATTTTAAAAAGTCTTATCTATGTGTTTTCTTTTTATATTACAATATTTGCAGATTACTCTTACTTTGCTAGAGATCCTTTACAACAAAGTAAGATACTTAAATAAAATGAATAATGTTGATATTGTTTAGTTATTTTCCAGTCATGTCTGATTCTGTGAACTCATTTGTTTTTTTTCAGCAAAAATATGAGAGTGGTTTGCCATTTTGCAGATGAGGAATTGAAGCAGAGTTAAGTGACTTGCCCAGGATGACACAATTAGTAACTGTCTGAGGCCAGAAATGAACTCAGCAAGATGAAAATTCTTTACTTCAGTCCCCACTCTCTATCCACCACACCACTTAGCTTCCCTTAACTGATAATACAGTGACTTCTTCCATCCTTGTTAAATCTTGACTTGATTTGACCCTCATGTGTCACATACTCCTCTCCATTCCTCTGCTTCCTTGCCCCCTTTAATGTATCCCCCCATGTTGCAGTGTAGCCCCCCACAAAAAAATTGATCCATCTGTAGACACAGAGTCACCAGCTCATAACATTATTCTTCACTATTCTACCAGATTTCTGCCTTCCTCCATCATCTTGTATATATTTAGAAAGTCTCTTACTGATCTGTCTGTTGTCACTGTTACTGTCCTTGCTGTCCATCTATTCAGTCCTCCTGTATTTCTATTCCATGTGGTGTTCAAGAAACAAATTATCTCATCTTTGCAGAGTATGTCACCCTGGGCTAACTTCCTTCAGAATACATTATTCTATTAACTTACTCTAGTGGTTGCAGAATAGTCTTGTATTATTGAATGTCCTTTCCTTTGCATTTGAAAATCTTTTTCCTGATCACTTGACAAACATTATTTCTGAACTGAATTTTAAAATTTAACCACTATGTCACTTGTAGCCTTTGCTTTTGTTTTGTTTTGTCTTGAAACGATTTGTAAATTTTTTCAATTAGCATTTCATTTTATATCTTCAGAAATTTAAAGAAATTCCTTTTCTATCATTTACTGCATTCTGGTGTTAAAGTTTTTTTATCTTGTAGAGTTCTTGGTAACTTATGATCCTTATATTGTCTACATATCCTTTATCAAGATTTGTAGGTTTAGCTTGAATAGTGGACATATTTTTAAAATTGTTTTTGGTTTTTGCTTCTCTTCTACTAGATTGTCTTTCCCCTCTATCTATTTACATTCCCAATCCATTTTTTTCTTTTGCTTTTTTGCTGAGGCTTTCCATTGCAGATTCCAGTTTTTCTCTTCTACCCATTATTTTTGCTGTGTGGGCCATAAATTCTGCTCTCATAATTTTCATTTCTCTTTTGGACCATTCAGAAGCAGTAAATTGAGGTTGCATGTTCTCAAAATCTACAGAGTCTACTGGCTCATTAAGAATTAAATTATTTTCTTTTGTTTTATTATATTTATTCTTAGATTTTAAACTTGTTTTCTAGATCTGGAAGCCGTATTTCTTTCTGTTTATAGTTTTTTTTACTGTTGATTTATGTTTAAGGTCTTTTAATTTTCTTCTTCCTGAAATCTTTGGTAATTTAAATGTCCCTCCTCTAACTTATTTACCCTTATTGTTCATTTTCTGACTCTTTTCCCTTGATTTCCTTGGGGGCTGTATCCCAAAGCATATCAGCCTTCTTCCATGTTGGACAATTCACAGTGCACCAGCCTAGATCTCTGTGACCTTTGAATGATTGGAATTATTTTCAGATGGATGCTGTACCTTTTCCCTCAAGCTTAATAGAGTACACTTCCCTTCCCTGACATTATCCTGTTCTGGTGTCTGCCTCTTTCCCTTTATTCCTTAGTTATTTGGCTTGGCACCAGCAGTTTGGAATTCTGGCTCCACAGTAGGCTTTTGCTTTTGACAGGCTATGACTGCCTGGGTATTTGTCATGGTCAGAGAAAATCAAGAATCTCTACAGCATCGTGAAAAGGGAATATAAGGTTTACTAGGATATGGAGATAGATTTTATTGTAAGCCTATTTTGTCTTGAGTAGGTTAATATAGCCTTTCTGCTAGCAGTGTGGGAGGTGGGGAAAGGGTGCTGAGTGAGCTTAGAGTCAGTCAGTGTTGGTTTATGAATTTGGTTTTTAAAAAACTTTTTTCTGTATTCTAAGTGTTCTAAACCATGAAATTAATGCTTTATCTTTGTCTATAATTTCTATTTGGGAAAAATTTGAGAGATCATGGAGATCAGAGAAAGTCCATTATGTTGCTTATATAACCCAGTTTCTCTATAATGTTAACTAAATAGAAATCTATTTTCTTTCCTTCCCACACTTGTCTCATTAAAAAAAAGAAAACCAAAATTTTATGTAACAAATATATATATATAGTCAACCAAACTGAATTCCCTTGATGACTGTATATTCTCTCTCTCTCTCTCTCTCCACACACACACACACACACACACACACACACACACACACACACACACACACACACATATATATATATATATTTGCATGGGCAATTCTGCTTCTGGAATCTATTGCCTCTCTGAAATGAAAAGTGTATTTGACCATCAATCTTCTGGAATAATGAATAGTAATTTTATTGGTCATAATTCTTACAACTTTTCAAAAGAAGCTTCCAGGAAATGTAGTTTTTTTTAAACAATATTTTATTTGGTAATTTCCAAACATTATTCATTGCAGACAATGCATTTCCTCCCCCCCTACCCCCCCATAGCTGACGAGTGATTCCACTGGGTATCACATGTGTTCTCGATTCAAACCCATTTGCATGTTGTTGGTATTTGCATTAGAGTATTCATTTAGAGTCTCTCCTCAGACATGTCCCCTCAACCCCTATAGTCAAGCAGTTGCTTTTCCTCTGTGTTTTTACCTCTACAATTTGTCCTCTGCTCGTGGATAGTGCTTTTTCCCCTAGATTCCTGCAGATTGTTCAGGGACATTGCATTGACACTAATGGAGAAGTCCATTACGTTCAATTGTACCACAGTGTATCAGTCTATGTGTACAATGTTTTCCTAGTTCTGCTCCTCTTGCTCTGCATCACTTCCTGGAGGTTGTTCCAGTCTCCATTGAATTCTTCCACTTTATTATTCCTTTTAGCAAAATAGTATTCCATCACCAACATATACCACAATTTGTTCAGTCATTCTCCAATTGAAGGGCATCCCCTCATTTTCCAATTTTTGGCCACCACAAAGAGCACAGCTATGAATATTCTTGTACAAGTCTTTTTCCTCATTATCTCTTTGGGGTACATCCCCAGCAGTGCTATGGCTGGATCAAAGGGCAGACAGTCTTTTATTGCCCTTTGGGCATAGTTCCCAATTGCCCTCCAGAATGCTTGGATCAATTCACATCCCCACCAGCAATGAATTAATGTCCCTACTTTGCCACATCCCCTCCAGAATTCACTACTTTGCTTTGCTGTCATGTTAGCCAATCTGCTAGGTGTGAGGTGATACCTCAAAGTTGTTTTGATTTGCATCTCTCTGATTATAAGAGATATAGAACACTTTTTATTGTGCTTATTAATAGTTTTGATTTCTTTATCTTAAAACTGCCTATTCATGTCCCTTGCCCATTTATCAATTGAAGAATGGCTTGATTTTTTGTACAATTGATTTAGCTCTTTGTAAATTTGAGTAATTAAACCTTTGTCGGAGGTTTCTATGAAGATTGTTTCCCAATTTGTTGCTTCCCTTCTGATTTTAGTTACATTGATTTTGTTTTTACAAAAGTTTTTTAATTTGATGTAGTCAAAATTATTTATTTTGCATTTTGTGACTCTTTCTAAGTCTTGCTTGGTTTTAAAGTCTTTCCCTTCCCAAAGATCTGACTATTCTGTGTTTGCCTAATTTACTTATAGTTTCCTTCTTTATGTTCAAATTATTATTATTTTAAAATTATTCATTTTGAATTTATCTTGGTGTAGGGTGTGAGGTGTTGAACCAAACCTAATCTCTCCCACACTGCCTTCCAATTTTCCCAGCAGTTTTTATCAAATACTGGATTTTTGTCCCAAAAGCTGGGATCTTTGGGTTTATCATATACTGTCTTGCTGAGGTCACTTGCCCCAAGTCTATTCCACTGATCCTCCTTTCTGTCTCTTAGCCAGAACCAAATTGTTTTGATGACTGCTGCTTTGTAATATAGTTTGAGGTCTGGGACTGCAAGGCCCCCCTCATTAGTGTTTTTTTTCATTAGTTCTCCTGGATATCCTTGATCCTTTGTTCTTCCAAATGAACTTTGTTATGGTTTTTTTCTAAATCAGTAAAGAAATTTTTTGGAAGTTCAATGGGTATGGCACTAAATAGATAAATAAGTTTGGGTAGGATGTTCATTTTTATTATATTAGCTCGTCCTACCCATGAGCAGTTAATGTTTTTCCAGTTGCTCAAGTCTAGTTTTAGTTGTGTGGAGAGTGTTTTGTAGTTGTGTTCATATAGTTCCTGTGTTTGTCTCGGGAGATAGATTCCTGGGTATTTTATTTTGTCTAAGGTGATTTTGAATGGGATTTCTCTTTCTAGTTTTTGCTGCTGAGCTGTGTTGGAAATATATAGAAATGCTGATGACTTATGTGGGTTTATTTTGTATCCTGCAACTTTGCTAAAGTTGTTGATTATTTCGATTAGCTTTTTGATTGAATCTCTAGGATTCTTTAAGTAGACCATCATGTCATCCGCAAAGAGCGATTACTTGGTCTCCTCCTTGCCTATTTTAATGCCTTCAGTTTCTTTTTCTTCTCTAATTGCTACTGCTAGTGTTTCTAGTACAATGTCAAATAATAGAGGTGATAATGAGCATCCTTGTTTCACTCTTGATCTTATTGGGAATGCATCTAGTTTATCCCCATTGCAGATGATATTAGCTGATGGTTTTAGATATATACTGTTTATTATTTTTAGTAATGACCCTTCTATTCCTATGCTTTCTAGTGTTTTTAATAGGAATGGGTATTGTATTTTAGCAAAGGCTTTTTCTGCGTCTATTGAAATAATCATGTGATTTTTGTTGGTTTGCTTGTTGATGTGGTCAATTATGTGGATGATTTTCCTAATATTGAACCAGCCCTGCATCCCTGGTATAAATCCTACTTGATCATGGTGAATGACTCTTCTGATCACTTGCTGGAGTCTTTTTGCTAGTATCCTATGTAAGATTTTTGCATCTATATTCATTAGGGAGATTGGTCTATAATTTTCTTTCTCTGTTTTTGGCCTGCCTGGCTTTGGAATCAGTACCATGTTTGTGTCATAAAAGGAATTTGGTAGAACTCCCTCTTTGCTTATTATGTCAAATAGTTTGTAGAGTATTGGGATTAGCTGTTCTTTGAATGTTTGATAGAATTCACTTGTGAATCCATCAGGCCCTGGGGATTTTTTCTTAGGGAGTTCTTTGATGGCCTTTTGGATTTCATTTTCTGATATGGGATTATTTAAGAATTCTATTTCTTCTTCTGTTAGTCTAGGCAGTTTATATTTTTGTATATATTCATCCATATAGCCTAGATTGGTATATTTATTGCCATATAATTGGGCAAAGTAATTTTTAATGATTGCCTTAATTTCCTCTTCATTGGAGGTGATGTCCCCCTTTTAATTTTTGATGCTGTTAATTTGCCATTCTTCTTTCCTTTTTAAAATTAGATTGACCAGTACTTTGTCTATTTTGTTTGTTTTTTCAAAGTACCAGCTTCTTGTCTTATTTATTAGTTTAATAGTTCTATCACTTTTGATTTTATTAATTTCCAGGAAATGTAGTTCTTTTTTAGGGTAACAGATTTTCAATTATACATTCTCCTCTGACATCCATGGAGGACTCTCCAATGGATCTTGTGAACATAACCAACTTTGACATTACAATAATTTAGGGATAAAAGGAAAAGAGAACAAAACAAATGATTGCTAGGCACATTGGCAAAAAGTTAGTTAGGGGGAAGTCCCCTTTGGCACAAGAGTATACATTAAAAAATACATTAAAAAACAAATGCATTCAACCTCACTCAGTTCAAATCACCAAATCCCAAAGTTCACTCTGGATCTTCTGGTGCAGCATGTGGTCTGTGCAGGCATTTTAATGATGCCTTCTCTGAACAGTTTGCTTTCTGGATTCAGAGAGGCAGTGTGTTTCTTATCCTAAAATTACTCTCAAAAAGAATTTAAACTTTGCATTTTAGAATAATAAT
This sequence comes from Monodelphis domestica, assembly GCF_027887165.1. NCBI lineage: Eukaryota > Metazoa > Chordata > Mammalia > Didelphimorphia > Didelphidae > Monodelphis > Monodelphis domestica. The sequence continues at coordinate 126,717,163 of NC_077233.1, forward strand.
ACATTCCCTCCTGAAGAGGATGTTGAAAAACACAGGGATCACTTAGGGATGCATGACTGAGTTATGAGGTTTATGAATCAATTGATAAGAGAAATAAAAAACATCAAAAAATCCAAAGAAAAAAGAAAAAATAATTTCTGGATGAAATATAGACTATCACAGACTTATGTGTAAAAATTTTAAGTAAAGAAAAATAAACCTATAATGGGTCCTTGAATCAGGGCCCAATTAAAGTGATTTAAGCAATTATGCATTTACCCAATCAGCAGCCAGGACTACAGAAAGTTTTGCCACACAATGAAAGAATAGGGACTAGATTATAGGAGCCAGGTAGGAGCCAAATTTGAGATACTTGGTAGAATGTGATGTGAATCTTAAAAATTCTCAGACCCTACTTCATAAGATTTGGTTAAGACCATTCCCCATTTAAACAATGAAGGTACTTGATCAGGAATGTGGGAACTCTACTTCACCCATACTTAAGCATGCCTTAGGGGAAGATAAAGTTGTAAACTCCTTGCTGAACAATGAAAAATACTTAACCCATACTTATAGTAAGGCAAAAGCTCTTAAGTTGTGCCTATTTTTAGATCTAATACAAAAGGGTGCTAAGTACCTACAAAGGTCAGGCAACTTGCAAACTTGCAAGTGGCAAAAAGGTGAGAACTTACTCAGAGGTTTTAGTGTTCTCAGGTGTGAATTACTCAAAAGTTTAGCCTACTCAGGTGTGAATTAAGAATGGTCTGTCCTTTGGAAAATGTCTACTGTGATTGGTAGATGTGAGAACTTAGGGGAGGTAATGTGGGAGAAAATTCCCTTTAAAAGGAGATGAGAAGCTGAGAGCAAGGAACTCTCTCTGGAGATTGAGCTGGCCAAAGCTGAACTGGTGTCTCTCTGAACACTAGAATCTTGCTTGGGAAAAATCTTGTGGTGAGTGGATAAAAGACTGACTAATCTCTCTCTCTTAAGGCTGGCCTAAGCTGGCCTAGCCTTTTTTTTCTCATTATTTCCCTTTCTCTCTCTCTCCCTTTTCTTTAATTCCTCATTTGTATTAATTAAAATCTCTATAAAACCCAGCTGACTTGGGTATATTTCACATTTGCGAATTTTTCCCTGGTGACCACTTTAATTTAATATAAAATCAAGACACTGTTTGAACCCATATTTCTGTGGTCACAATTTAAGCCAACCACTCTTTTAAGTGCCACAGTGGGACAAGGAAGACCTGACTTTGACATATGTCAAAACAGTCTAAACCTTGAACCCCAAACAAGTTCAAGTCCTCTTGTCTTGGTTCAAAATTTCATCAATCTCATTGGGATTGGTTGGTCTCTTTGATCTTGTGCTTGATTGGCACCATGCAGTTTAGCTTTGTGTTTCTCTGGCACTGTGCAATGGCTCTTTTTGTATTCCCTTCTCCTGTAATCAGACAATATCATTAAACAAAGTCCCATAATTTCTAAAAACAATCATTTGCATCATTTTTATAGTCTAAAGTTTTTTGGGTATGCATTAATATTAGAACAAATGTATTTTAAACTTAAATGACTGCAAAATTAAAAAAGTTAAAGAAAAATCTTCTCAATACTGTTGACATGTGCTTCAAATACAAAACACTAGTTAATTAAATTTATTTCTGAAGATCCCTTAGAATTACCATTTAAATTCTTAGCTCATTAAATTTTCCAAAGGTTGTTTGTCAGGTTGAGTTCATCCATCATCTATGTGACACTTAAATGCAAAATGGAAGAAAAAGCTGTTCATAGGCTTTACAATATTTTGTTCAGTATAGTTATAGGGAAAAAGTAACAGAATATATATAATAGTTAAAACTCAGTAGATTAAAATGATTCCATGTAACAGAATAGTATTGATCAGATTAATATATGAACTTAAAACAACAAAATTAAATCATAAACAAAACAATCAGCAAAATACAATAAAATACAGAGACTTTAATAAAACAATGGAGTCTGAAAAGGTTTAAAATTTTCACCTCCAGACTCTTTAAAGTTCCTTTTCTATCTGTTCAGATTCCTTTTGTCAGAACTATGGGATTTCCCATAGCAAGGAAGAACATGGGGTTGAGGAATCTCAAACTGGATGAATCTTAGAGACTGGGCAGGCCCAAATGGCAAAGGGTTGTAGGGAGATGAATTTCTCCCCTGAATATCAGGCAAGATAAGTGACAGGATCAGTGCATTCATGAATGGTGCAAGGGTGTTTGAAATAGGCATGATACTGCTTTTTCAAAGAGTATGCCATGCTTGTAATTTACTTCCTGTTTGGAAGAGTAACTTCCTTCTTCCCTTCCCCCCTGAGGTAAAATGCTAGTTTCCCCAGCCACATGGAGAGAGAGTTAGGAGGCTAATCATTGCCTAAGGAAAATACACCCCAGTTTTTACCAGTTGCCCAGAGAATGGCTCCAAGAACTCCTAGCTTCTCAAGGGCAGCAATGAGCAGCCCAGCAGGATCAGCAACAGTGGTCAGGTTGGGGTTGGGGTGGAGGCCAATTCAGGAGCAGTAGAAGCAGGAACAGAGATCAGGAAGAAACAGTATCAGCAATGCCAGAGGAAGCATTGAGGAACTGAGGAACATGGGCTCAAGCAGATGGGGGAGAGAAGTGACTTATCTCCTCTTTGACAAGAGTCCCCCAGCTAAAAATAGCCTGGCTGGTAGGGAGAGCAACTGGACAAAAAGTAGGGAAAGAAAAGGGCAGCAGCTCCAAAGAGAGTTTGGAGTTCTCTCGGAGTTTGCGAGGGTGGGTGTTGTGACAGAGGCTGGCACTAAAGAAAAAGTGCAAGGCTGAAGAGTGTGTGAAAGTGATCACCTTGATGGGGGAGGGGCCTCAAGGGCAAAGAAGACTTTGGCTGGGAGAGGAGTTGGTCTCTCAGTTTTGAGAAACCAAAGAGAGAAGGAGGAAAAGGACTTTTCCCTGAAGATTACCCACTTTTTCTGCAGGTGACTAGAAACCTTTTCCCCTAATATTTCCCAATTGAAAAGACTTGAACTATTGTTGCCCTGAGTCTGAACTGTGGCCAAGGGGCCAAACCCAGGGTGAGTAAACCTGACTTTCTCTCAGGGGTCTCAGGCTGCCAAAGCCTGAGTTCCCCCCAAACTCGAGGAGGGAGGAAAAGGGTTTTAGATAGAGACAGGGACCCCTTTCCCCCCCACTTTCCTCTCCCATTCTTTCCCTGCTAGTTATTCCTTTGTATTACCTTGATTGAGTTGACAATAAAATAGTTAACTTTTCCCCAAGCTGTGTGTGAGTGAACAGATCAAGGGGAGACCATTTGGTCTTGAGTAGTGGAGGGGGGACAAGAGGGACAAAATTGAATTTGGGAGAGCAGTCTTAGCTAAGGAGGGAAGGCAGAAGGGGGAAAAATTTCAAACCCCCTCTCCTCTCTCTGAGCCAACCCTAAACATCAGCTGTCTTCCCTGAACCTTGCTTTGAGAAGGGAGGTTCTCATCTCTTTCCCCTCTCTATACTGAAAGACTGAACCCCTTGATTACAACTTAACAACCCCTCAAATACAGTGAATGGGTGGGGTGGGCAAAAAGCCTTGGCAGGAGAAACATGGTTTAAAAATTTATGTAGTCTATCTTTTAAAAAATTGAGTTCTTCTCCAACTAGTGGTTGCCATCAATGTAAAAATTAAATTGAAATCTCAAATAATAAAATATTATATTTTAAAGATTTATTAATGATTATTAGAAACCAAGGAATAAAGAGGATACAAAATAAAGACCACATGCCCATGACTGATCAGCCATTTCAAATGCCTGCCTTTCTACCACCAAGCTTGGGACAGGAAGTAAAGAGGAGGGACCCTCCACATTCCAGTCTATTATCCCTTGTCTACAGGAAGTACCTAATGACAGGAAGTCAGTGGGCTCTTGGGAAATGTAGTTCTTTTTTTATGGTAACAGATTTTCAATTATACAATCCCCCAAATATTCTATTTTCTTAACCTAGTCGTGTGAACTTCAATCCACTGGATTTGATTAACTTGGAACCATTATAACTTAATTCTGGTACAGAGATCAGGTATACAAAAATTTCATTTTATTGCAGAAATTGTTTCTTAAAACAAATTTTTTTCACAATAACCCACTAAAACAATAATCAAATATATGTATTATGCATATATACATGATGTTAAAAATAAGATGATTTAATCAATGACATATGTTGGATATATGAATGGAGAGGGGAATGAAGTGACATACATGATGCAGACAGAATCAATAGGGTTTCCAATTCATTCAATATGGGGGATGGGGTGAAGGAGAGGGAAGATTAGAGTACATCTCTGAGTTAGGAACCCAGTTAACTGAAAGAATACTGGTACTCTTGACAGAAATAAGGAAATGTGGAAGAAGGATTTTTGGGAGGGTAGAATGGGAAGGAGAAAATAATGAGTCCTGTTTGAAAATGTATTAGAGAAGCAAATGAAACATCCAAGTGAACTGTCCTGTGGACAGTGATGATGAGAAATGTCAGCTCAGGAGAGAGATAAAGTTTGCTTTTCTACTTCTGCCCTTTTCCTTACACCGTTCTCTGTACCTACACTTCCGTTCTCTTTCCTATGCTACCTATCTCTATCTGCTGAAATCTTACATATTTTATCAAAGTCTATATTGAATTCCACTCCTAGTTGCCTTCTTTCTTCATCTCATGAGTCAGAACTGCTGTCTTCCTCTTAATTTTTATAGCATTTTGTTTTGCATGCCTACATCACTCTTGGGGCTCTATATTTGTGTATATCTTATTTATTAGATTGGAAGCTGTTAGCCTTACTAATTACTCTCTCAGCACCTAACATGTTGTATTGCATAAGGCAAGGGTTCAATAAATGCTGGTCGAATTCCAGTTTCTAGCTTGTCTTCCAATATTATTGGATTTGGGACCTGACTCATTCCTGTATGAAGTGTCTCTAATAAGGCCATATAAGGTTTGAAAGACTTTTAATTAAAAACAAAAGACTAAAAGGGGGAAAAAAACTGATACCTGGCTCCACATATTATTGATAAAGCATTTAATCAACCAGTGATTATGGTAGCAACTAGAATAGCTTTCTCTTCTCTATTCGTCAAGTTATAATTATTTTCTTGTGAAAGTTGCAGTGGCAGAAAGAACATATTCTCAAGGAGAATGACTGGTTTTGAGGCACTAAGCCATTTTGAAAGATAGTATGGAGTAGTGTCTTTAGTACTGGACCTGTAGTGTGGAAATGCTGGCTTTAAATCCCACTTCAGATATGCACTAGTTTTGTGACCATGGATAAACCAGGACTTTTTGAAGCTTCAGTCTTTTTATCTGTAAAATGGGGTGGTGATGGTAATAACATCAATAGTGTCTGCCTCATAAGACTGTGATGCTCAAATGAGATGCATATAAAATACTTCAAAGTGCTATATAAGCATTACTTATGATTTGTAGACGGGCTTATTTTTGAATAAGAATCACTTGTTATTGTGTGCTACATAGTAACATCTTCCTCACTTTCTTTCTTTCTTTTTTTTTTACAAAATCCTTGTCTTGGAACTGACTCTTAAGTATTGTAGGAATGGAGTAAGAAATATATTGATTTAGTAGTGATAAGATAAGATAACTTTAAGAAAGGTGTTTCTAAGATTGAAGGCAAGACAGAATTCTGGGCATGAGGTGAGAACTTGGAAGGAAAGTAGAAAATTCTTACAGTTGGTTACTAAGCTGGGACTCATCTCAGACCTTACTCTCTGGTGGTGATAGGAGAGAGAAATCAAATTCGTTTTAAAGGTTTCTACTTTCCTGACCAGAGAAATCATTGTGGAGAAGAAGCTATAAAATCTGCTGTGCTAGAGAATTATTTTGGAGGAGAAAGATCAAAGGCTGTTTTGCCTGAACTTTGGGAGTCATCTCAGAGTTGTCCTCTGGGCAGGAGCTTTTGAGACTGGGTTAACTGACTCTGTTTGTTTGGAGACACCTTTAATAATTAAGTTACTGTTAATAAGGATTATAGATTAGGTTTTAGCCAGATAGTGTGTTTATGGGTTTTTAGTGACAGGAAGTTCAGTGTAGCTTCAAGAACAGAAGAGTTTGCTGTGAGGCAAAAGTAGGAAAGTGGATGGATATCTGGTTTCCCTTTTAGTGTTAAGCTTTTCCTTGTTACTAATCCTTATACTCATAACTGTTAAATATAAATAAATAGAATTTAATATAAACATCCAGTCTCCAAACAAATATATAGTGGCCCAAAGAAGGGAAGTCACTCTTGACTTTCCTTCAGAGAGGAGAGCTGAAAGATACTTTTGTGAACTTCAAGCAAATTATCCTATCACAGCATCCTCCTCAACAACATCCCTCTTTACCTCAATATTTCCGTATCTTTTCCAAGGCAAGAGGATGGTAAGGGCTATGCAATTGGAGTTAAATGACTTCCCCAGGGTCACATAGTAAGGAAATATATAAGGTCAAATTTGAATTCAGGACCTTCTGTCCTCTATCCACTGAGTCTCCTAACTGCCCTCTTCTTCCTCACTTTTCCAGATTGATTCTTCATAATGGGGTACCTTCACCATTATTCTCCAGGGGAATATAAGTTCCCTCAGGCTAGGGATTGGCTCTTTTTTTAATCTTTGTATATACAGCAACTGGAGCAGTGCCTGGGACATAGGAATAGTTTAACTGAATGAATTAATATTATTTTAAAAAGAAAATGGGAAACCTGGGTTTGAGTAGGAGTCTCAAAGACTCAGTTAAGCTGTTAACAACTTTACTTTATGCTGCCAAGTATTAAGTATCTGGCCCTATTCCTAGAAAAGAGCTTAGAATAGAGAAGTAGAATTCTTTAAAGCATTACATCTACATAATAAAGTAAACAATAAAAATCTAGGTCCAGTCAGTGAGTATACATGCTTCTGTTTTCAAGTTGACTGAGAGACTGTCTTTTCCCAAAAGAAGGATCATTATTTATAATATCCTGTGTTTTTCTGAAATTATTAAAAAAAATTCTTCAGTCTGGAAAATCTGAGCTCAGAACTACAAGCCTTGGCATCACTCTGAATAACTAGAAGTCTCAATATGGAAGCATACCTCTTCCTGAGAATGTTGATATTCCCAGTGCTACCACTCAAGTCTTAGAAGAACTGGATTGAGACCCAGTTCTACCACTTACTAAGCCTGTGACTGTGGAGTAGTTACTTTGCCTTTCTGAGCCTCTGTTTACGTACCCCCCAAATGGGTTTAATAATACCAATAATATAATATGGGCATAATAATATTGGTAATAACAGTTAATATATGTATGATACTTATATTACCATTTTTTTCAATATCAAAGTTGACAAGTCCATAAGGATATTCTGCTCCCATTGAGGCAAAAGCAGTCAGAAAAGACATATTTGCAGATCTGTCTAAGACTTGGCAAGGTCTAGTCTTGACCTTGCAGGTCTACAAATTACTATCAAGAACACCTGGCTTCTTAATTGACTCAGAACATCCTGACCATCTAACTTACTATCACAAAACCTTGAGTTCTATCTCTGGAATGAGTTGCCTTCATTGTATACTCCCAACTGTACCTTGGTACCTCTGTATTTCTAAAGAAATTGTTATGCCAATGATAAGGGACCAAAGAGTGCTTTGAAGATTACCATTTGATGAAGTGTATACTACTCAATGTAGCTGGCACTCTCTAATTGGCACCAAGGATATATGTTTGGACACATTACTTTTTTTGGATATATTATTTTCCTTTGATCACAGAGTGTTGAAACTGTATAAATATTGGACCTGTGTGCTTAATAAAATGGAATCTGTGATTCCATCCCCAGCCCCCTCAGCTCCCATAACTTTGACTCAATTGCACTGAAAGACTTTGTGCATCCCTCTGTCTCTCTGTTCTCACTCTGCTTTCTATCTCATTCTCGAATTTTGTAGCAAGGGAAGGTGGAAGTTGCAAGAATGATTGACAGGTCTTAAGACTCAGAATCTTTCATGAGCTGGTTGGGTCAGAGTTCCAAGGAGCAGTTTTCCAACTGGCTCAGTCTGGGGCTGAAAGTGAAGAAGGAAGGTGTGTAGCTGAGACTCCCTGAACAAACCACCTATCAAGTAACTGGCCTTGGAGGATCACCTGGCTGAGGGTGAGAGGAAAATCTCCAGTCTTCCTGGTGGACAGATTGAATGGGGAAAAGACCTCGACCTTGCTGGGACCATCTGAGGACACCACAGCTTGGATTCCTGATACCTGACCACCCATTGGCCCCGTGTGTGTGAGACTCTGGGTTTACTGGGGGATGTATTCTTAATAGTCTTTAGTTAAGATAGTTAGTGTAAGCTTAGATAATTAAATACAGTGGGTAAAAAGTCAGACTATCCTTCTCCTTATTCCTTCCCCAATATCTTTTCCTTCTCTGTTAATAAACTCAAGTTATTTAAATGTGATTTTTCTCTTGCATATAAACCCTTTCCTTAAATCCCCAGAACAGTTTCTAAGTTCAGCCTGCAATTCTGCCCCTGCAGTGCTCTCTCTCTGCTGGCCCGAGAAGGGACAGTGAAATCTGACACCAGATCCGGGCTAGTCGGAACTGGCTCTCCCAGTCTGTTGTGTGGAGGTGACTGGCCAGAGAGGGGCTGCACTGACCGCTGCCCCTCCCCCCCGTCCTCCAACTCTGACTGCAGCAGCTACTGTAATATATACAGCAGTAATATATACAATAAACACTATAAACATTTTATTAGTAGTAATAGGGGCAGTGCAATTATAGGGCAGTGATGTCAAATTCAAGTGGAAAGATCCTTGCCTTTATCATATTGGCTTAGGAAGCTGCAAGTGAACATTATCTGTACTTTATTTGCTTTGTTAAACATTTCTCTTTTAAGTTTTACAGTTTAATTTGGTTTGAGTTGCATGTGTGAGCCCAAAGGGTTGAAGAGAGCAAGTTTGACACCTCTAGATAGAGAATTGACCTTGGAGTCAAGAAGCTCTGGGTTCAGGTCCTGCCTTTGATATATGCTAGTTTTTGAACCTAATCAAATCATTTTACCTCTTAGTGCTCTAGGCAGCTTTCTAAGACTATTAGTTTCAGATGAGGTGTTAACCTATTTTGGTAGAGGAAATATCTTATACTAGTGAAATCTCAGATCTAGTCCCCATTCTTCAGTACCATATTTCTTCAATACATTGATCTTCTAGACCCATGATGTAGGATATGGTACAGTAGAAAGAATATTGAATTCAGAAATCAAAACCCTGAGTTCAAATGTGTGTTCTGCCCCTTACTCCCTGAGAGATTTTGAGCAAGTCACTTAACCAGGGCCCTAGTTTCCTCATTTGAAAAATGAAGTGGTTGAACTAAATGAGTTCTGCTTTTCCCCTTAGTTTTATGATCTTATTAATTCGTTATTGAGCATCTATTATTTGCTCAAGCCTATGCTAGATGCTATTGGGAAAATGGAAATAAAAGATATGGTACCTGCCCATAAAGTGCTTACAAACTAAAAAGGAAGTTAGGATGCATGAAACAATAGTGAATAATATGAGACAATCTACAGTTAATTGCCAACATTTCTAATCAACTAATCATTATAGTTAGTATTCCTTTCACTTTCTCCTTCCCTCCTTTTTGGTCAAAAGGGACAGCTGCTCCTTCCCCTGCTGACCAAGGTGGAATAATGGCATGGAACATGATCTTGTGGTCTATAGCAGAGCATCCAGGAAAAGCTAACCTACATTTTGTCTAAGGAAGATCAAAAGAACAAGCTGAAATAGAGAAGGTAAACTGAGGGGAACTGTTTCTCGTTGCAAATGACTGCTGTCCTCTGGCTTGTGACTAGAGAGAGCTGCTAAGGGAACCTGAGGCTGCTTATTTGTAATGGAGGTAGAAATGAGAAATGCTGAGGGATGCTGCCACACAGGGAAGCTGGTACACAGGGAATACTGCTCTGGGGTTTGCCTATTAATCCCTACTGATGGCAGATGGATCAATCTATTTCCTAACCTCCTTCCTCCCTCACCCTCTCCCTTAATCACCCTCTTCTGGAAGCCTTTGGCTTCTTCCCCCCTTCCCCGCCCCCAGTGGACTATAAAATACTCTAATTTTCTTTCTCAGGTAAAGGGTTTATTGTGATAACAGGATGGGAAACTGAGGTAAGAGGGATGAGGATTTCCCTAAACTACAAGGATAATTTTAGGAGGGTTTGAGGAAGTAATCCAGTCACAAACTGACTCTAGATAAGACAGTTAGGGAGATGGAGGACAACAGCTTTAAAAAATCTTCTTTCTTCTTCACAAAGTCAGCAAGGTCTCTCAGTTTAATTTCTGAAGCCCCCCCCCTAACCCCACGGGTCCTTCAGTCTGAGACAACTCCCTCAAGAGAGAAAACAAAGTTCAGAGTCTCTCAGTTTCTCCTGGCCAGCTCAACTCTTAAATAGACCACTAACTCAAAAGCCAAGTTTCTCCTTCTTGTCAACTTCAACTGTCCAAAGCCAGAGAACCCCCAAAACCCCAAACCAAGTCAGCCTCACCAGGATCTTTCAGCCAGGTTCAACCTGCAGGGAGAGTGACTCCAAGTCAAGTCCCCTCTCCCTGGTCAGCTCAACTGTCAACTCCTGGGAACATACTGTTTTGGAAACTCCTTGATTGATAGGCAGGTTAGGTCCCCAGTTTCTTGCATCTTGGTTTACAAGTTCTCTCTCTCTCCATGCCTCTACCACAAAGCAATAGCATGAAAATTAGTCCCCAAAGAAGAGACCTCAAAATTCCTCCAAGATGACCAGGTTGGAGCTGCTCTAGAGAGAAAGTATAGTCACTGGAGGTAAAGGAAGTTTTGATTAAATGAAAGCTACCTTTGTCTTCCCCATGGGTCACATTACTGCCTAGGAAGATGGAACATCCTAGGGAAACCTTCTAATCATTACTCTTCCCTCCCTCAATGGGGGATGGGTGGCTTGACATGTTCCCAAGAGGTATGGTAACTCTTCATACCCACAAGTTCCTCTATTGCTATAGACATGATTCCTGACACTGATTTATTTGCAAGGAGGTAAATTAAAAAAGGTAGTGGTAATAGTACTGGGAAACTGGACATTAGCAAAAATGAGGCCATGTGTCTTGCTGGCAAAGAGGGTGACCTTGATATTGTAAAGGGAGGAGAAAAAGTCAGAACTGAGTATAAATTCTCACACCAGTCTCAAGGAATGGAACTGAGATTAAAGCTCAACAAAGACTCCCCCAGAGCCATCACTGGTAATGACTTTCAATATTTGGGTTACCATTTCTCCCTTAAGCTTTTGCAGATGGAAAATTTGCCACACCTGAGCTATATTCCAGCATCCTTTTAAGTAACATCCTCATTTTATGTAAGGATGCTTGGGAGATAAATTTGGCTGAGACCCATGGCTGCGGGGCTCTTTTTTCAGAGCTTGTGCTTTTGGTAAAGTGATGCAAGTGTGAGTCTCTGGCTCTCTTTGCTTTGTTCATTTGACTGAAAGAATCCTTTTCCTTTTCTTCCTCTTTTGATTATTATTAAAATCCTACAAGCTACTGAGTTCCTCAAAGTTTTGCAGAGACAGGAGAAGAAAAGATGGCATCCTTATGGCTAATATATAGCTAGCATTTAGTTAAATTGAGAAGGCTGGTGACTGATTTGGCCACTCTCTACATGGAATGGATGATTGGAAAGGAGGGGTCACCATAAGAAGAAGGAAGGGAACCTTGAGCCCAGTACCCCAGGTGGAGGGAGCTAATAGACAAAAGCTGAAGTGACCAGAATCCAGAAGTTGGGTTCAGAGTCATACTGAGAAGCAAGGATTCAAGAGCCAACGCAAAAGGGAAAGGTAAGGGAATAAAGGTGATAGGGACAGGAACAGAGGTGTTATAATTAAAAATTAATCTTGGAGACTTTATAATAATTTATATCATTATATTATATAATTATTATATAATTTTAATTTAATAATATATTATATTATACATATTTAATTTAATATATTATAATATATAATAAATAATAATAATAAAAATAACAAAACATTTATTAGTAAAGAGAAAAAGAGAAAGAATGAGCAGTCTACTGAGGTGGTCTTCAATCTTAGTTGCCTTTATTCTTCAAGTTCCCTCACCACAACCATACCTTGGCTCCAAGATGCAGTTTTTTAGAGATTTAAGGGGGGAGAGAGAGAGAGAGAGAGAGAGAGAGAGAGAGAGAGAGAGAGAGAGAGAGAGAGAGAGAGAGAGAGAGAGAGAGAGAGAGAGAGAGAGAGAGAGAGAGAGAGAGAGAGAGAGAGAGACCTTCTGTGGGCAGAGACACCTCTGCTTCTTATGCTGGCTTTTAAAGCTTAGTCTAACTCTTTCCTCTAATATTTTATAATTGGCTAGGATTTAACTCCAGTCCTCATCACATCCCTTTATTTCTGCAGGTCAGTCCTATTGCCTGCCATGCTGACAAATGAAAACATAATCCTACTGTACTGCTGACAAATTAAAACATAATCCTACTGTAACATCCTTAGATGTTTATTCACACAGAGGGGCAGTAAAGGAATATACTTAGTCCTCATCTGGAATCTTGGGGTGATGGTCTAAAACAGCTGTTATCTTCTGCTCATCTTTGAAGAGTCCTGGGAAGCACTGTTTCCCTCTGAAGTAATTTTCTTTTGGGCTACAGTGAACCTGATCACAAGGTCTAAGCTGGGCTGTCCAAGCAGGCCCAGATGTCATCTTTAGGTGTGTCAGATGGATCCAGGAGTCAGTTTCATTTTGGCTGCAGTTCCAATTATAAAGAGGACATGGTATGGTCCCTTCCCCCAAGGCTCATGGGAGTCTTTGAGAAGATGCTTCCTTCAAGCAGACCCAATCTGTGGGGCTAATCAGGGTCAGATGTATGGCTAGGTCTGTGAATAAAAACTTAGAGACCAGGTTATACAGTTCCCTGATAGTTTACATAACTCCATACTGTATTCCCATTGATCTCCCAGTACAGCTGAGGAGGCTTTCTGTGAAAGGATAGACATAGGTTTTAGTTTAAAAAGAGGTCAAGAGAGGAGAGCAGAGGGCCATAGAGGTTGTTGGGAGGACTTAAGGTCAGGATGATAGCAGGGTTCCCTTATCATCATGGATTTCCCTAGGGATCCCCACACAGCTGCTCTAGATAGAGAAATATCTCCACCCACCACCCACTGGGAAATAAACAGACCATAACTAATGCAAATTTCATTCCTTTTGTTCCTTGACTAGAGCATATTAAGTCCATTTGCCAAATTTCAAACAGTACTCAAAGAGGAGGAACCTACCCTAGTGGTGGTCTGAGTGGTTCAGATGGGTTGTAGAACAAGTTGAGCAGAGGGAATACACTTCAAAAACTAGCCATCAAAATCACCACCACTAGTATTTTCACCAATTTTTTAGCATGTTGAATGTGTCAGCAGTGGCTAATTGTCCAGGAATCACCACCAAACTTTTAAGCCCTTCTCATAGACCATCCTTAGCATCTTGATAACATCCCTCCTTTTTGAGGATCTGATTGAGTCCAAGGCTAGCTTTAACCCTTGAAGAACCTGATCTGTCCTTGAAAGGGAACAGGAGGGTCTAATGCTGCAGCTTTGGCAGCTTCATCAGCCAAGTTGTTGTCTCTTGTTTGCTCTTAGGAGTGGCCTGGGACCTTAATCACCACATTAGGAGGTAAAAGGAGATGGTCAAGGAGGAAAGGGATGCCCAGAGGAAGTTAGAAATCCTCTTTGCTTCCATAACATCCCAAAGTCATGGGCCACCTCTAAAGTGTAAGATTTAAATTAATATCCAACACTCCAAGAATCATATTTTATAGAGTTTATTAATAATCATTTGAAGTAGAAAGAATAAAAAGGAAATAGAAGTAAAAAACCATAATTATCTAACAAAATTAAAACCACGAGAGCAAGTTCTCTTGCCTCTCCCTCACCTCATCTCCCCAGGGTGCTATCACTGAAAAAGTCTACCCAAAACTTATATCCTTCCTATATCAGCATGTAACATGAGAAGGAACATGGGATGCTGGGAATTGTAGTTCTAGGGTTCAAGTTATAATTACACAAAAGCATACCTAATCTCAGTGTATATGTTGATCCTTAGACCTTTTCCTAACTTACAAGCTCTTCCAATTTTGCCTATTGGGCCATGGTTACATCTGGTAGCAGAGTAGCCTCTAAAATGTCACTTTCAGTTGCAATCCCATAACTTGCTACCAGACACCCATTGCTGCCTCTGTCTCTGAGACAAGATCCTATGAGTGTAAACTGTCAGATCTGTCTGGGTCAGGGCTTCTCCTGCAAGTCCAGTTGGGAAGCCAGGATGTAGTCCAAGAAAAGAACACTCATTGATATGGACCTTTTGATAATTCAACTCCCTCACTGATATCTACCAGACATTAAGATGCCTCTGTGATAGAGGTCTGATCCAAGAACTTGAATGACAGAGTCTGGAAAGCTGCAGAGGCTTCTCATCCATAACAGGGGAGGGGCTTAAGAGGATTAGAATCCAGAGGGAGGAGGAGATTCTAAGAGTGGAAACCTTTGGTCTCTCTCTTGAGACAGCAAAGGGGAAAGTCTTGTCTGAGACAGGATCCTGAGCATTAGACTAAATCCCTCTTTGAATCTGATAACCCACCCTACCCCCAAAGATCCTAGCAAGAAGTGTGGCAGAAATCTGAGAAGAGGAAGAAGTAGCCCTAACAAGATCTCACACAGCTCCTTGACATCCTGGGTCTGGACATTGCTCTGCTGTGACAAAGGCCAAGGGTCATTAAACCTGAACCTCTCAGAGGCCAGACTGTGAAGTCTGGGTTTCTCAACTTTGGAGGGAGGGAAGGAAGATTTAGACAGACAGGGACCTCATTCCCCCTCCTTCCTCTAGACCCTAACCCTTCAGACATCTTCCTGTTTTACCCCTGACAATAACTGTTTAGAATAAAGATTGTCATCTATCCTCAAATGACTTCATTGTGAGTGAAGGAAATAGTCACCAGGGAAGAGGGAGAGAGCTGATTTCTCTCTCTTTCCCCAAGGGAAGAAGTTCATCTACAAGACCAATTATTAGAGGGGAATAAAAGGCAGAGTTAGTGAGGAGACATATTTGAAGAGGGCTCAGATTTACCAACTTCAGGAGAACATTACACAATTGTGAAACATTAGTGTCCATGACAGAAAAGCCTTGAGATAATCTATTGGACACTCCCTTAGACAATGAAGATCTGATTTTATTTACCGATGGTTCCTCTTTTATGAGGGATGGCATACATTATACTGGAACCGCCGTAGTCTCAGAATTTGCCACTGAATGGTCAGCTTCATTACCTTCTAACATTAGCGCTCAAGGAGCAGAACTCATAGCTCTGAAGCACGCTTGTATAATTGCCAAGGATAAAAAAGCAACAATTTATACGGATTCTAGATATGTTTTTGGCATTTGTCATTCAGTCGGAATGCTATGGCTCCAAAGAGGATTTTTAACCTCAGCTGGAAAATCTATAGCTAATGCAGAAATTATTAATAAAGTTCTTTCTGCTCTACAGCTGCCTGAAGCCCTAGCTGTAGTTCATTGTTCTGCCCATACAGGTGGCACTGACCCTGTCTCTAGAGGAAATGATCGAGTAGATGCCGCTGCAAAGCTAGCAGCCATAGAAGGACCTGAATTAATTTTAACATTAATAACCACTGATGATTTAAATTTATCACTTTCCTATAATGAAAAGGAAGTGGAAAAGTGGAAACAAAAATTCAAAGCAAAACAGATCAATGGAGTATGGGTGTCATCTGAAGGAAAATCCCTGCTCCCTAGAAGTTTCTATCACCAAATTTGCCAATCTATTCATAAAAACAGTCATTTTGGCACCCAGGGCATCGTGGACTCTGTTAAGAGAGTATGGATAGCCCCTGGTATAACTACTACAGCCTCTAAAGTGTGTTCAACCTGCTCTACATGTCAAGCATATAAGCAACATGCATTTCATGGAAAAGCCTTTGGTGGACGTCCTCTGGCTTACACACCTTTTGAACATCTACAGATAGATTTCATAACAATGCCAAAGGCTGGACGTTATAAATTTTGTCTAGTCATTGTAGATCAACTAACCAGATGGCCGGAAGCATTTCCTGCAACCCGAGCCACAGCAGATTTTGTTGCTAAGATGCTTTTAAAGGAAATTATTCCTCGCTTTGGACTACCAGCACGTATTGATTCAGATAGAGGAAGCCATTTTACTGATTTTGTCCTAAATCAGATATATTCTTGCTTGGGAATAACTCCCAAATTCCATGTTCCATATCATCCCCAGAGCTCAGGCCAAGTGGAAAGGATGAACAAAGAACTTAAAACTATGATTGGAAAACTATGCACTGAGACACATTTAAAATGGCCTGAAATTCTCACTCTGGCCCTATTTTATCTCATGTAAGAGTTAAAAGAGTGGGAGCCATAAACTGTGATAATTAAAATGGTTGAGGTCATAAACTGTAGTGATTAAAATAGTGGAAGGTATAAATTGTGATAGATATAAGAGTGGGTGAGTAAATTTGTGACCGCAGGAAATATGTTTTCACTACAGTGTCTTGCTTTAAATCAATATTTAAGGTGGTCACCAGGTAAATATTCCCAATTATGAATATACCCAAGTCAACTGGGTTTTATAGAGAATTTAATTAATAATACAATGAGGAATTAAAGAGAGAGAGAAAAAGTAAGAAAGGAATAAGTTTGAAGGGCCTTAAGCCAACATGGCCTAGACCTGAGTCTTTAGAGAGAGATCAGTCAGACCTTAATCACTCACCACAAGATCTGTCCAAGCAAGAATATAGACACCAGTTCAGCCAGCCATCCTTCTCCAGAGAGAGATTCTTCTGACTGTCCTCAAGAGCCTCTCCCAAGAGACTCCTTAGAGGCTGTCTTTCAGAGCCTCCTCCTTAGATCACTCTCCTTCTAACAGACTCCTTAGAGATTGTTTCTTCTCAACAGACTGTCCTTTTCTTATATAGGGGGTTTTCTCCTATGTCACCTCCCCTAAGTTCTTCCATTGTTAGATTTAAAATGGTTGATGTCTTAAACTGTAGTGAGTTAAAATGGTGGAAGATATAAATTGTGATAGATATAAGAGAGGGTGAGTAAATTTGACCGCAGAAAATATGTTTCACTACAGTGTCTTGGTTTTAAATCAAATATAAGGTGGTCGCCAAGGAAATATTCCCAATTATTCAAATACCCAAGTCAACTGGGTTTTATAGAGATTTTAATTAATACAAATGTGGAATTAAAGAAAAGAGAGAAAGAGAGAAAAAAGGAAATAAGTATGAAGGGCCTTAAGCCAACATGGCCTAGACCTGAGTCTTAAGAGAGAGAGAGATCAGTCAGTCAATCTTTTAACACTCACCAAAAGGTCTGCCTAAGCAAGGATTCTAGTGACACCAGGCCATCTTCATCTCAGCTGACTTCACCAGAGAGCCTTCCAGCCAGAGACTGTTCCAAAAGGGCCTCTCTCCAGAGCCTCCAGAGGGACAGAGTCCCCTTAGAGGAGCTCCAGCGAGACCTCCTTAGAGATTGTCCTCCAAGAGCTTCCCTTCTCCAGAGCCTCTCTCAAGAGATTCTTCCCAAGAGATACTCATCAGAGATCCTCCAAAAGGATTTCTCTAAAAGGATCTATCCTCAAGAGATTCTGCTTTTTCTTATATAGGGGTTTTTCTCCCATGTCACCTCCCCTAAGTCCCTACATCTACCAATCACTGTAGATGTTTTCCAAAAGACAGCCCATTTTGAATTCATAGCTGAGTAGATCAAGGAGTTTTCTGCCCTAAAGCATTCTTAAGTATGGGTGGAATAGAGGTCCTCCCATAGCAGGAGTTTTCTCCCCTAAAGCATTCCCAAGTAGGGATGGGGTAGAGATCTTCCCATAGCAAGGAGTTTTCACTTTCAAGTAGAGTTCTCACTATCTGGTAGGGAATTATTTCAAGTAGGGAATTGGAGGATTCCTCAATGTGGAATAAAATTTTTAACATTCATAAGTCTGTGAAATTTTAAGGTTTACACCATCTACCAATCACAGTAGACGTTTTCCAAAGGACAGCCCATTCTGAATTCACACCTGAGTAGACTAATCCTTTTAGTAATCCACACCTGAGTAGGCTAGAATCTCTGAGTAAGTTTCTCACCTCTTTGTCCCATGAAAGTTTACAAGTTGCCTGACCTTTATAGGTATTTAGCACCCCTTTGTATTAATTCTAAAAATAGACATGGCTTAAGTATGGGTTTAAGTATTTTTCATTGTTCAGCAAGGAGTTTTCTCCCCTAAAGCAGGCTTAAGTACAGGTGGAGTAGAGGTCTTCACATTTTTGATCTAAGTAGAGTTCTCACTGTCCAAATGGAGAATGGCCCCAATAGGGAATTGTCCCAATGGGGAATTTTTTTTAACATTCACAAGTCTGAGAAATTTCAAGATTCACACTCAGAAGCAGACCTAGAGGAGACTTACATATCTCACCATTTGAGATGCTTTTTGGACATCCGCGTATACAGGCTAAACCTTTTTCCCCTGCATATACCTCACTATTAGGGGGAGATACTTCTATTGCTTCCTATATACAGGAATTCCAGCACAAACTGCATGAACTTCATGAATCCGGAGCTGCAGTACAAGCCGGACCACTAGATTTTTCTCTGCATGACCTGAACCCAGGAGACAAAGTGTATATTAAGAATTTCAAGCGTACTGGAGCAACTCAGCCTTCGTGGGAAGGACCATTCCAAATATTGTTAACTACTCCATCATCTATAAAGGTTGGAGAAAAGGACTCTTGGATTCATTGCTCACATGTGAAGAAAGCATCTTCTGTTGAGACTGATTGATTGTATCTTATCACATGAATTGAAGATAATAATCCATAGACAAATGGATGCTGTTTTTCGAGAGACACATTGAATTACTGATTTTTTCCTGAATTTTCATTATTGCTTTTCTTTTATTTTTGATCAGAATATTTGATTTTTTCTCATTTTTGTACTAAAGGTACATATAATTAATATTATTTTTTGCAGTAATACAAGTTTAATACATATATATTCTTGCTATAATATCAATGCATACCCCAAAAGCTTTAAACTATGGGAACCTGTCATTTATTGATAAAATGTTATAAGACTGTGATTAATGTTTATGTATGATTCCAGAAAAAGGGATAAAAAAAACAAGGAGCACAGACTTAACCTGAAAAGTGCCAAAAAGAGCACACATGAAATACTAATGTGAGACTCAAGGTTGCGACACGACATATGTTAAGTTGTAGGACTTCTTTGTATCTACACTCTTTACGAAGTACTCATACAAGTACAAAATTTGACTATCATGCTGGCTTCCTATATCCCTGAGAATGACAAAAAGGTCAGACGAGGGAATGACATTTCCCTATCAAAATAGAATTCTAATTCTTTTTCTTCTTATGGCAACTTCCTGTAGTCTTGGCTACAAATGGCTAAATGAAATATTACTGTATTCTGTCCTATAGACTTGTGGGATAGAAACTACTTTAAATAGGACCTATACAAGGGCCTATTTTGAAATTTTTTTTCCTTATGTTTTTGATTATTTTATTCTTCTTTTGATAATTGACTCATACACCCCCATAACTCAACATTGTATTCTGAGTTGAACTTGATGTTTTTTAACACTTACTTCAGGGGGGATTGTATTTTAATTTAAAATCCAAGAATTTTGATTTTTTGTTTGAGATTGTATTTTTACATAAAAATCCAAGATTTTGATTTTGTTCGAGAAAAGATCTTCAAGAAAGAAGTTTGCTAACTCTTGAATCCAAAGAATGAACTGTTGCAGAAAGATGCCAGAAAAACCTACACACTTCATCAAGAATGAACTTTGGATATGGTTGATTGAACTGAACTTTGATTGAACATTTATTGTAAATGTACACATTTATGCTAAAAGGGATGGCCCCTAATTTGGCTTTCTGTCAATGCACCTAGCAAAACATTGGTTTTTCTTTCTTTCTTTTCTCTTCCTCCCTCACTACTCTAATTTCCTCTTAGAAAATTGAATATTGTATATATGTATAGTTAGAAGTGCATTTAGGACTACAAGATGATTATGTTAGATGATCAATGGGGAGACTAGTCTCCCAATGATCATCAGGGGGGACTGTGAACCTTAAAAATTCCCAGACCCTACTTCATAAGATTGGATTAAGACTATTCCCCATTTGGGCAGTGAACTCTACTTAGATCAGGAATGTGAGAACTCTACTTCACCTACTTAAGTCTGCCCTAGGGGAAGATGAAGTTGTAAACTCTTTTCTGAACAATGAAAAGTACTTAAACCCATACTTATAATAAGGCAAAAAGTTCTTAAGATAAGTACCTATAAAGGTCAAGCAACTTGTGAATTTACAAGGAACAAAGAGCTGAGAAACTTACTCAGAGCTTTCCTGGTGTGAATTACTCAAAAATTTACACCTTCTTAGGTGTGGACTAAGAATGGTCTGTCCTTTGAAAAACATCTACTGTGATTGGTAGATATAAAGACTTAGGGGAGGTGACATAGGAGAAAATGCCCTTTAAATAAGAGCTCAGATAGAGCTGAAAGAGATTCGGATTCACATTCAGATTGAGGATTGAGCTGGTGGAGGCAGCTGAGATGATGCTGGCCTGGCGTCACTAGAATCCTTGCTTGGACAGATCTTGTGGTGAGTGATTAAGGACTGACTGATCTTTCTCTTAAGGGCTTAGGTCTGGGTTGGCCAGGGCTGCCTTGGGTTGGCCTATCCTTTTCTTATTATTCCCCTTTTTCTCTCTTTCTCTCCTTTTCTTTAATTCGTCATTTGTATTAATTAAAATCTCTATAAAACCCAGTTGACTTGGGTATATTCATAATTGGGAATATTTCCCTAGCAACCACCTTATATTTGATTTGAAACAAGACACTGTAGTGAAAACATATTTTCTGCGGTCACGATTTCAACAAACCACTCTTTTATCTGACAATTTAAGTCTTCCACTATTTTAATTATTACATTCTACCTCCTGGGGCATATATCATCAATTCCTTCTATCCCTTGTCCTAAACTTGAGAGGGGGAAGACTATTCTTTCTCCCTTCCTCCATAACACCCAGACAAACCCTCTAATACACCTCACAGAGGGGTTACTGACATCATCAGTAAAACCTCAGAATCCTCCTCAATATGTACACCTCACCATTCTGTAATTCCCCCTTTTGCCCCACATCCCATTTTTGTCTCAAAGGTATATAATCTTGATCCTTTTGTCTGTTAGGGAGACAGTTTTCAACCTTCATCCTAGCCATTTAATCCTTTCTTCTAATAAAATTTCTCTATTTTCTAAGATTTTGTTTAGAGTGTGTAATTCGTTAAGTGAGAAGTACCCCTGAATCAGATCAGATAACATAATCATATGGCAAAGAGAGAAATATTTACCCCAGATAGAGGAGGGAGAAAGAGAGGGAAGTGCTCCACTTAGGGGAGGCAGTAAGTGCTTCCATTGGTCTGCTGGGCAGAGGGGTGGGGAGGCATAGTAGAGAGGAGGAATGGAGCAGCTCTGGCAGGCCATGGTTCACATGCCCACAGAGAGGTTTCTGCATGCCATCTTTGGCACATATGCTATAGATTTGCCATCACAGATCTAAATTATTTATTTGAATGCTTAAGCAATTCATAATGTCAGAGGATTACGAAAGGTAAAATGGAATGCACATTCTATCAACATGTTAACTAAAATAATTAAAAGTTTGATGCTGTGAAAGATTTCATTAATAGTTGAAATTTGGAATAAAGTGAATTAAGGTTTGAGAGAATTTTTAAAGCAATGACCAAATTAATAAAGGAATGTTGCTCTGAAAACTTCTTGTGATTTCACTATTATTTTTAATCTAGAAAGTAATATGTCCATTTGATTTTGTCTATGAAACTCCTTAGTACTTTCTTAAAATGTTTAATTGTAATATCTTCCCCATTTCTGCTTGCAAATTGTGATATCTGAGATTTTTGGAGGTTTGCAATTTGGAAAAAAAAACCTCTTAAGCCTTCCTAATAAAATAATCAACCTGTTGTTGAGAGACGCAGCTAAGGCCATAGCTCTAGATACCAAGTAAGCTCTGTTAACAGCATGGAGAGAAAAGTTTGTTTTGAAATCAGCAAGCAACAAGTGAGTAAAATGGATGAGAAGGAAGAAGCAATTAAACACCAAGATTTTTCAGTCAAGCAAAAGTGCTCACAAGTTCCTTTATATATTCAGAATGCTAACGTTAAAGAGGAGAAAACTTTTAAATTTGTCCATTTAAGATAAGACATCTCTCAGCTAGTTTGAAATATTACTGAAATGTATGTTTTTTAAAAGAATGATTTCATTGGTTGAATGTAAAAATCAATGTGATTGATACAAACTATGGATCAGGGATTTTGTTTAATCATAAATTCTCAGTTTAACAATTTGTACTCTGGACTAAATTAGTGTCTGACATAAATAGGATAAAGCATTGTGTTAAGATGCAGTGTTTAAATGGTAAATTCTGTTTAAAATCTGGATCCTTTGGGTCACTGAATAGCAATTAAGATAATACTTAGTGGCATATAAATTCTCTGCAAAGATGAGGATTCAAGGAATGTTGGATTTGGTTATGAAAGAAAAAAGCAGTTGTAGTAAAGGGACTTTAATCAAAGTTCAAAGGAGGGACTAAACTTTAATGAAAAATTTAACTGTGTAGAAATGAGAGTGAAGAAAGCTGAAAAAAGTTAAAAGAAAGTTGTAATCTGTTTGTATTATTTGAGTAAACAGAGGGTTTGAGTTTAAGCTATTATCAATATTTAAAGCTTAAATATTCTCATCTCCCACAGTAGAATAAACAACTGGGAGATGATGCCACCACTAATCACAGAAAGAAATGGTTGAGATAATGTGAGTGGAAGTTAAATTGCCTGCAGAATTATTAACCCTTTTCCAACTGTATCAATTGGGAATCAACCAAAAAGTACTAGAGTTTTAATTTGAATATTTAGGTATTGAATCTTATTTTCTGTAAGGTATATGAATCTCCCATCCATTTTTAATTGTTTAATTGGAGTTTTTTTTTTTTTTTTAATTTTAATATTATTTTATTTGGTCGTTTTCATACATTATTCACTGGAAACAAAGATCGTTTTCTTTTCCTCCCCTCCCTCCCCCCCCCCCCCCCCCCCCCCCCCCCCCCCCCCGCCTTTCCCTCTCCCATAGCCGACGCATGATTCCACTGGTTATCACATGTGTTCTTGACTCGAACCCATTTCCCTGTTGTTGGAGTTTGCATTATAGTGTTCATTTAGAGTCTCTCCTCAGTCTTATCTCCTCCAACCCTGTGGTCGAGCAGTTGCTTTTCAGCGGTGTTTTTACTCCCACAGTTTATCCTCTGCTTGTGGGTAGTATTTTTTTTTTAGATCCCTGCAGATTGTTCAGGGAAATTGCATTGATACTTATGGAGAAGTCCATCACCTTTGATTGTACCACAATGTATCAGTCTCTGTGTATAATGTTTTCCTGGTTCTGCTCCTTTCGCTCTGCATCACTTCCTGGAGGTTGTTCCAGTTCACATGGAATTCCTCCACTTTATTATTCCTTTTAGCACAATAATATTCCATCACCAACATATACCATAATTTGTTTAGCCATTCCCCAATTGAGGGGCATCCCCTCATTTTCCAATTTTTGGCCACCACAAAGAGCGCAGCTATGAATATTTTTGTACAAGTCTTTTTGTCCATTATCTCTTTGGGGTACAAGCCCAGCAGTGCTATGGCTGGATCAAAGGGCAGACAGTCTTTTATCGCCCTTTGGGCATAGTTCCAAATTGCCCTCCAGAATGGTTGGATCAATTCACAACTCCACCAGCAATGAATTAATGTCCCCACTTTGCCACATCCCCTCCAGCATTCATTACTTTGCATAGCTGTCATGTTAGCCAATCTGCTAGGTGTGAGGTGATACCTCAGAGTTGTTTTGATTTGCATCTCTCTGATTATAAGAGATGTAGAGCACTTTTTCATGTGCTTATTAATAGTTTTGATTTCTTTGGCTGAGAATTGCCTGTTCATGTCCCTTGCCCATTTGTCAATTGGAGAATGGCTTGATTTTTTGTACAATTGATTTAGTTCTTTATAAATTTTAGTAATTAAACCCTTGTCAGAGGTTTTTATGAAGATTGTTTCCCAATTTGTTGCTACCCTTCTAATTTTGGGTTTAATTGGAGTTTTAAGAACTGTCCTGTTTTCCCTCTGGAAAAAAAAAGGGAGAGAGAGACAGACAGACAGACAGACAGAGAGAGAGAGAGGGAGGGAGGGAGGGAGGGAGGAGGAAGAGAGAGAAACTTTTAATGGGCCCAAGGCCTCTGAGAACTCCCAGTCAGATGAATCATAATATTATGGGGAAAACCTTATCAGTTAGGTCTATTATTAAGTGGTGAGACCGAATAAGGACTGGAAAAGAAAAAAGAAAGAAAAATTTGAATGCAATTTCTATGTATGGAAAGCAAAGGAAAAGCCTGTAGAATTTCCCTTATTGGTAACTTTTAAGTCTGTGTGAGCAAGGTCACCAACTCTATAAAACAGAAAACTTGTTTGGGTTATGGAGTTTCAAAGCAATGAGATTGTACTGAGAATGTACAAATCTATTTATAAAACAACAATGATTTCTAATAACTGATCTTTATGCCAGGATGAGTTTAAGATTAAGAAGAGAGAAGAACTAAATGAAATTTCTTATATGTATGTGAGCCCTGGTAAACTTTTATTATTATTGCAACTTCATCAGAGTAAGCTTAATTATATTTAGCTCTCAGCTGTGGTTAGTGAGATTTACCATTGGGGGATAAAAGCTCTTGGAAGTAGAAATAATATTATTTCAAGTTTTAAATTTAGTTTATAGTTGTCTGATGGATCAAGTCAGTAATCCACTATAAGAGAAAAAGACATGTTACTCAGGAGTGTGATCCTGAATTGTTGCAGGTTGTGAAGAGAGAGGTTTTGCAGGACAAATGCTGCTACTAAGTATGGGGACACACTTGCCTATTTGCAATGGGGATAGAAATACTTTGAGAGACACTGATACAGGGGAATGCTGCCGCAGGGATACTGCTAAAGGGGAATGCTCTGGGGTTTGCCTACTGATGACTGATGGATCAATATATTTCCTAACCTCCTCCTCTCTCTTCCTCCCTCGCTCCCTCCCTTAACTGCCCACTTCTGGAAACCTTTTGGCTTCCTCCCTCCCCTCTGAGTGGACTATAAAATACTCAAGTTTTCTTTCTCAGGTAAGGGGTTTGTTGTGATAACAGGATGGGAAACTGAGGTAAGAGGGATGAGGGTGTCCCTAAACTATAAGGAGAATTTAGGAGGGTTATGGAAATAGTCTTGTCACAAACTGTGACAGAGACAGTTTGAGAGATGGATGGAGGACAACTGTTTGAAATCTTCTTTCTTTTTCACAAAGCCACCAAGAAAAGTCTCTCCTTCAGCTTGACTTTCCTCCAACTCTTGATCAGTCAAATCTCAGAGAGCAGAGGTTTCCCCCTTGGTCAGAGAGCCCCCAAACCAAGCCAGTCCCACAAGGGTCCTCAGCCAGCTTCAACTGCCAACTCCTGGGAACATTCTATTTGGAACCTTCTTGATTGACAGCCAGATCCCCAGCCTTGGTTCTTGCATCTTGGCTTGTCCTGCAAAACCTCTCTCTCTTCAAGTCTCTACCACAAGGTGCAAGTCCTTATAGGGGAGTCAGGGGAAAGAGGAAGTTTAGAGGAGAGTCTCAGCACAGATGAGATGGAATCCTTCTGATTTATGTTAATAGGAATGTTCCCACCTGATTATTTTTAAGTCTGGCTGTGAAGCAGAATTATGACTGCATGATTAATTGACAGCTCTGACTCTTATCTGAAGTCAAACAGTGTTAAATCACTGTGCCTTTAAAAGGCTTATGCTTAAGAAGGACCAGTGTTGATGTTGTTATAAGCCTTCCCCTGCTTTTTCCTTTTCTGACAAATTTCTATGATCAGAGAAGGTCATCAAGGGGAAATATGTAAAATGAATAGGATGTGACAGTTTTCAGTCTAATGATATCCCAAACAATGAAATGAATTGGTAATTGAAGTTCTCAAAATTGGAATATGCTTACTAATCAAATATGTTTCACAATAGGCAACACAATTGATATACACTAATTCAGTGTGTCTGCACACCACTCCTAGTTTTTCTGTCATATGGAATACAATTAATCTCTTGTAAGTTAAGTAAATTGATTAATTATTGAATTGAAAATGATGTAATTATGTTATTGTAGTATCAAGTCTTCTCATCTAAACTTTTAGGTCAGATCTGTAACTGGAATGCTAGAAAAGGTAGTCCCAGTTGTTAATTAATTGTGTATAAGTAGTGACAAGTAAGGAGGAGAGTTAGCTTAAGAACTCCCAATATCAACTTTAGAATGTTAAGTACACTGCCTGACTAAATCCTGATTCTGGATAAAGATAACAGAAGCAAGGATACAGTCAGTTGTAGGAATAGTATTTACTTTTCTAGGAATTTATGTCAATAACAGGGTCCTCTGATTGTATCATTAAGAGAGCAACTGTTTACCTTTATGTTTTTTCTTAAAGAGTTATTGTCTGAGGTTAGATCTTCTAGTACTACAACTAACTAGATCTTCTTTTTTTTTTTTAAACCCTTACCTTCCGTCTTGGATACTTTGTATTGGCTCCAAGGCAGAAGAGTGGTAAGGGCTAGGCAATGGGGGTCAAGTGACTTGCCCAGGGTCACACAGCTGGGAAGTGTCTGAGGCCAGATTTGAACCTAGGACCTTCCATCTCTAGGCCTGGCTCTCAATCCACTGAGCCACCCAGCTGCCCCTCTAACTAGATCTTCTAACTGTTAGAAGATCAATAAAATGCTTGAACCTTGTGCTAAATATAAAACCTGTACTAATCTGTATTGAGAACTGCTTTGTAAAAAAGATTTTAGCAGGAAATAGTGAAAGAATCTCTGCAAGCAATTTGGAAACAAAGAAGCAAATCTACAGAGGAGGAGAACTACCCCTGACAATTAAGAGATGGGTTTGGGGGGAAACAGATAACTACAAGGCACATCTGAGATCTGATTATGAGTTTGTTGGTATTGGAGATAAGCTACTAAAATGAGAAAAAGCCTGATCTTAGTGAATTATTATTGTCTTTGCTTTCTGTAATGCCATATGTGCATACGAATTTCTTCTATTTACAAGTTGAAGGGATAAACAGGATTTAAGATTATGATAATTTCCCTTTTCCTACCAATAATCATGATCATTGCATACATCCTGCTATATTCATAATGCTATCACTTCTCTAGTTTCCTCTATCATCAAAGCTACAGACCTTTGGACCAGCCTACAAGAACTTCCATTCTCTTTCCCCCTTAATAGATAGGGACATCTCTATGCCTCATTTTCAGGCTTGAAGAAGCTACAGAAGATGGGCCACCACTCTCTTTTCCCCAGAAAACAAAAAAGGGGGAGATAGGGTGGGACGTGGGACCCCTGGAAAAACTTGGAGACTCCTAAATCCTAAAGGCTATGTGATAAACAGCCTGGCCTCTGACCCCTGGCCAGAGAAAGCTCAAGTACAAAGAGGCAGCTTTGTAAACACACAAGTCATTTCACTTACATTTATGATCTGAGCCCCTTGCACCTTTTGCTCACTCTCCAGGCATGGTGACTCCTCACAATGATGTATAATAATTTAACTCCCTTATTGATATATACCT
Organism: Monodelphis domestica; assembly: GCF_027887165.1. Taxonomy (NCBI): domain Eukaryota; kingdom Metazoa; phylum Chordata; class Mammalia; order Didelphimorphia; family Didelphidae; genus Monodelphis; species Monodelphis domestica. The sequence continues at coordinate 126,744,949 of NC_077233.1, forward strand.
TTTGCATGCACTTCAGATATCAAAGTGCCTCATAGAGGGATTACTGACAGACCACCAGTCAAATCTCAGAATCCCCCCTCCTAATCTGTCCCCTTCTTCACTTTTCTGTAATTCCCTTTTTTGTCCTGCAATCCCATTTTGTCCCAAAGGTATATAATCTTGATATTCTTGTCCCTCAGGAAGGCAGTTTTCCACCTCAGCCATTTAATCCTTTTTCCTAATAGAATGTCTCTGTTTTCTCAGGTTTTATTTAGAGCCTGTAATTCTTTAAGTGAGCAGCCAAACGCACCCAAACCAGATCAGACAATCCCCCCACAACAAGTTCACTTCAATTTTACCAGTCTGCTTGAAGAGAAATGCTGTGTGGTGGAAATTAAGCAGAATTTCTACAGTATCAGAGTTATAAACTCTCAGGGGAAAAGTCCAAAACAATTTCTTCTATAGCTTCTATCAATTCAGAGGTGGCTGCTCTACCTGTGAGACACAGGGAAGCCCTTGGGCAACTGAGTCAAATTGTTTGCTATAAAAACCTTAGGTCTAGGGTAATTTCCTTTTTTCTGTCATATACAGGTGAAAAGGGAGGGCATATCGGAGAGGCACAGAAACAACTTTAATGCATAGGGGTAGTCTATAGAAGAAAAAGGTGTGGAGAAGAGCTCCTTATGAGAAAAGGAGATAGAAGCATTAACACAGATCAGTAGGTCCCAGGCAAGGAGGTGACAAGGGACATCCTTCAACTAGGACAAAAGAAGGGATTCATTCTCTATCTGCATCTGTTTGGCGTGTGTGTGAAAACTCTAATGGCATGAATGACTGAGGAGGTACTACAAGGGAGAGGGACAGGGAAGCTGAAGAGCAGGGTGGCCTCAGTATTCATCAGAGTTGTGCCCACAAATGAAAAGAAAAAGATCCCCTAGAAGTAAAAGATGGAGAGTAGGGCAGATGGGAACTTTTCCCTCCAGCTCTTCCCTGGAGCTGGTACTCTACTGATTTTTGGGAAGCTATTCCTTCTTTCCTTGCTTGACCTTAGAGGAACAGAACTTGACTTCTCCCTTCTATATTATGCTTGTGACCAAAATTTGACTAAAAAAATTTCAGCCTATCCTTTTCTGGTTTCCAGCAGCTACTCACTTTACATTAATGGTTTCCTCTATCCTTTTCTAGCTAGCTTTCTCACACCAATTCCTGGCTTCCCCTTTTCCTATTAGAGCCACAATAAGTTAATAGATATGAGAAATCCCTGGCCTACTAATCAGTGGAGCTGACCAGGGCCTTTCTAGGATGTGGGAAATCCATTTTGATGGCTTGCAGTTCTCTCAGACAAAATGACACTAATTTACAGAAAAACCCTGAACCTATAGGAAAATATGTGAATTTCAAAACTACTCCACCCTATTCAGACCATTCTTTAGAAGAGTGGATTTAGCTATTTCCTGATCAATAACAATAGAGATACTTGAAATAACAGAATCAGGTCTTGGAAACTACATTCTCCACCCTACTCAGTGTAACAAGATTAGGAAGGGCTGCAGCAAACTCAAGATTTAATTATTTGAGAATATGGCCTTCAACAGACAGGTGGAAAAAAAGGACCTCTGGATGGTCCTAGGTCAAGCTTGAGCCACAATTGGTATGTGTGAGACGCAGGAAATGAGGGAGAGAACAGCCTCTGGAGTTCTTGGGACTTCCTGGGAGGAGGGCTAGAGTGCAGTTGGAGGTTGGAGCTTGACGCTGGAGGAGCCCCACAGACTGCTTTCCTTCAGATTGGTCACATGAGTGATAAGGACTAATCCCTTTCCCTGCCTTGACTCTCCAAGGCCTTAACACCCACTTTGGCTCAGCCTGAGCCAGAGTGGTTCTGAGTTAAACTTCTTTTCTTATCTCCCTCTTTCCTTCTTTCCCTTTTTCCTTCTCTCTCTCTCCCTCTAATATTTTCTTCCTCCTGTTGTAATTAAAACACCATAAAAATTTGGCAGCTGACTTGGGTATTTTATTATTTGGGCTTTCCCTTGGCGACCATTTAAATTTAGATTTTTCTCAGTCTCAACCATAATATTCACCCTTTACAAATACAATAGACTTATTTTACACATTTGAGCTTTCTTTCAAATTAACATTTTAGGGAAATGGTCAAGAGTTGGAGACAGGTTTTAATCCAGAAATAATGGACAGGAATATTATTCAAAGAGAGGAGGAGTTAAGTGCTGGATTACCTGGGAGAGGCTGATGTTTTACAATGGATACAAGAAGAACTTCTAAGACAAAAGTGTTCTTAAGATTTGGTCTTGAGGTACTTCAGGGTCTAAGACAAGGTCAGTCTGGAACATCTCCCTAAGGCAAGTCCCTACACAAATTCCAAAGATCCAACCCAAAACACTTACAAGCTATAAGGCTTTTGCCCTGCAGGGAGAAAGGGGTGGGATAATCTTATCTTGCAGGGAGAAGGATGAGGGTGGGGCAATCATCAGGGGATAGGAAATCTTGGAGATACCAATAATTAATAAGTTGAGAATAACACACTAATTTTTCACTCCACACATCCTTGTGCTAACACCCTTATCTTAAGACTAGTATAAATAAAGCTAGAGGCCAAGGATTCTTTGTTTATTCAGCCACCTCCTAGGGTCCACTAGGCTGGCTTTGTCTCATGTAATGTTTGTCTCTAGGAATTTGGGGTATATTAGGGGGCCCAGTGACTACTACAGTATGAATAAGAGTTAGTCCATCTCCCATCAAAACGTTATAAAAATGAAACCTCAAAGTCCTATACCTCAGTATTCCTCTCCATCTGGATCCATGCTGCAGGGTGCTCTTGACTCTAAGCTGAGGTTACATGAGTGAATTCTCTTTGATTCTCCTCCCCCCATTCTCTTCCCCAAACTGCCTGGCTTCCTTCAGCATCCAATCCCTGTCCCCACATTGTCTATCTCTGTATCTCCTTGTTAATCTGGAAAAACATAGAACCACCAAAGCAGTTACAAAGAAGTTATCTTTAATCAGGACAAGGGAGACAATACTCTTATGGCCACCACACAGAATCACAGGCAAGTGCATACACAAACACCACACTGAGGTAAGCTTTGAGACTCTGGGAACACTGTCTCCTGTAAAAAACACAATAATTGGGAATTTCCATTATGGAAATTTCCATTGAACTAAAGAACCTGGAATCTTATATATACTTTAGAGAATATAGAAAAGGAAGGACAACTGTTTGGCTTACATGGATGTGAGGAACAGGTTCTGACAAAATGGTGGACTCCTCTCATAAAAGTAAAGAAAAATTGAGTTAAGTTTCAAATTCCCAGCTTAAGCCTCATTCCCCACATCCATGTCAGCAGGACATGACGATGAACACATGATAGGTTAGTCCTTCAAGAGGCAAACAGGTGAAGTTGCTTTTGCTTCAATTGTTTAAAACTCATGAGAATGATTGGGATAAGGAGACATGGTAAATTGTTCTTTCTGATCAGCTGACTCGTGACTAGAATGTAGCCCTCAAGTAATTGGCACTGGGCCAGTGGTAAATGAGGGGAGGGATGATCTGTTAGGGACTAAGATAAAAGGAACTTCTGTGCATCCATTCTTTGTATTTAATGGCTGGCTGTAACATTTTAATACTGGCTTGTGTGTACTAGTTCTTGTGAGGATGAAATAAAAGACCCTTTGCCACATTAAAGCAGAGGTCAAGATTCTTTTGTGTAGGTAGTTGTTCCCCTCAATTGATCAAGGAAAAAGGGAGTTTAGCCAGAGGCTAGAATACTTGAGGGAATAGAACCAAAGAGAAACAACTGACCAGTTACATAGAGGATTAGGAAAGAGATTGTAGCCTGATGCTAGGGCACCTGGGTGAGGCCCAAATACAATTAGAGAAACCAACCCCCCCCCCCCCAAAAACGTAGTAACACTTGAGTATTTCTATCACTCCTATTCAGGGTGCTTAATGTATGTTTGATGGCTTATTTTTCAGTCTGGGGAAATCTTCATAGGCAAGTTCCCTCCTGACAAAGGTAATTTTGGGGTTTTATAAAACAAGGTTGTCACCCTTTTCTGTACTTTCTGTGCTATTTACCCCTATATTTCTCTGCCTTCTATTAACTGGGTTTTTGGGAGCCCCAAGTTTGCCTCTGTCTCTTGGGAACTTGCTTTAAGAGAAGTCCCTGACTGACCTTGTTTTAGACTGAACAATGGACTACCAAGCATCCATTGAATATCCTGAATAGGATTTTTTTTTTTTTGGAAAGGGGAAGGACTTTAATAAGATCAATGTCTTTAAAAATCACTAGGAACAAAGCCAAATTAAAAATTTTAAACCAAAAGAAACTAGTGATTCCTAGGGGGATAAAATTAAAGCCAGACAAACATTCAACAGAAGGAAAAGAGTAAGAAGACAACGAAATCAGATTCTTCTTTCAATCTTTCATCATAGCTTGTTGGCAACTTCATAAGTATGGAAATGCCCAAGTCCTCAGTCACCTTTTTGTCTTAGAAGTTTCTACCATTGTATCAGAGATCCATTCCAAAGAAGACTAGCATATGATGGGAGCCATCCTTTTGTATCCATTGTAGTTTAGATCACTCCCTGATACCCCAGCCTCTTTCCCAAGTTTGTTAGGACCTGTCAGTGTGTGCTTTTTGTCCTTAATTCCCAAAAAGGTATGTAATGTATATTATTATTCTTTGGAAAATCATCTTTGGTGGTGAATTTCCCAGAGACACTATGCCCAGATCCCCAGAACTTTGGCTCTATGTGGTATTAAGTGCTTAGCTCTTTGTGGTAGCCAGTTATTAAGGACTTGTCTCTTATCCTGATTAAAGATTTATTTTTTATGACTACTATTGTGGGTCTGTGTTTTTCCAAGCTGACACTTCTTAAACTGTGATTGAAGCCTCATTTCTCACTGCCATTGTGGCTTTTCCCAGTGTTAGGGTTAAAATAGGGGTTGTGACAAAAATAAGAGAGCAGCTTTTAATCATTTAAGTTTTAATGAGAACATAGTAGTTATAAATTAATATTATCCCTTTAAGCCAGAGAAACAAAAACTTCTAGCAGCTTTTAACAATTAACAACCATAAACATTAAAATTAATGTGTAATAATAAAAATATTATATTTTAAGACATTTATTAATGATCATTAGAAATGTCAACTAGAAAAAACACAGAACTATTAAATAGTCAAAAATCACTCTTTAATTAAGGGAAAAGGGGTTGTTAGCGCTACTAATACGACAACAGAGCTGTTTCCCAAGACTGCACAGAGTCAAGATACCCTGGTCTCTAGCCCCTGGGAGTGCCACCGACTCAGGATGGACTCTGGGGAACAAAAGAAGTTGAGGAACCTATATACACCACTCTAGATGGCCTGGGGGGTTTAGGATTAGAGGGACAGTTGATTGACTTTACAATGGTGAGAAAGGAAAATGAGGAGTTCCAGACAGGAATGATAGTGAGGGGCTGATGCCCTACAATGTACACAAAAGGGAAAGACCAAACCCAGGGCTGGGCCACCTTGGTAGTGGACCTTAGCCTAGGGGGAGAAACCATTGGGACAAAAGGGATGCTTAATATTGGATGGGATTAGCTGTTCCCACTCAAACTACCAGGAAGTTCACTGTCTGGTGAAGAGGGACCTTCCCTCACGGGGAAACCTCTCCTGTGACAAGGTCAAAACCTGGGATTTCTACACTCAAACTAAATAAACTGGGGATCTCTATATTTCCATGTTGACAGAAATAAAGGAATTAAAAGGTAACAAAATAAAAAACCATATTCCCATGGCTAATCAAGCTGTTCAAAAACCCCACTTACCACCACAGTCATCATCCAGGAAGGAAAGAGGCCCCAGGACCAGTAATCCAACTGCCTAATATCCTCTGTCTACAGGAAGTATGTAATGACAGGAAGTCAGTGGCTCCTGGGAAATGTAGTGTTTAGGGTAACAGATTTCCAATTATATTACCGCCCCCCCAGGTCTGTGGAAGACTGGTCTCTCCAATGGATCTTGTATAACCAACTTTTAAGTTAGAACAAACTAATCATTGCTAGGATCATTGACAAAAAAGGCAATTAGGGAGCAGTCCCCTTTAACATAAGAGTATACATTAAAAAACAAATGCATTCAACCTCACACAGTTCAAATCACCACATCCTAAAGTTGACTCTGGATCTTCTGGTACAGCATGTGGTCTGTGCAGGCATCTTTGTGGCATCTTCTCCAAATAGTTCACTTTCTGGATTCAGAGAGGTAGCATGCTTTTTATCCTGAAATTACTCTCAAAAAGAATTTAAACTTTGCACTTTAGAATAATAATATATTCCCCCCTGAGGAGGATGTTGAAAAAACACAGGGATCACTTAGGAATGCATGACTGAGTTATGAGGTATATGAATCAATTAATAAGAGAAATAAAAAACATAAAAAAATCCAAATTAAAAAAATAACTTTGTGAATGAAATATAAAATATCAAAGTCTTATGTGTAAAAATTCTAAGTAAAGGAAAAATAAACCTATAACAGGTCCTTGAATCAGGGCCCAATTAAAGTGATTTATGTAATTCTGCATATGTCCAATCAGTAGCCAGGACTACAGATAATTTGCCACACTATGAAAGACAAAAAAGGGACTAGATTTTAGCAGCAACTGGGAGCCAGAATTAAATGATCTGATTTTATGTTTTCTCTCAAGGATATTTGAGACAGAACAATTGATGTTATATATTTGATATAGAGTGTGTGGTACAAGGAAGTCCTGCATTTAACACATGTTAAACTGCTGCAACCTCGAGTCTCACACATGATCAAGTCATTGTTTTTTTTTTTAACACAGAATGTCATAAGTCCCTGAGGATTGGTTTGGTCTCTTTGACCTTGAATTGGATTGGCACTATGCAAATAACTTTGTGATTATTTGGCACTGTGCAATGGCTCTTTTTGTATTCCCTTCTCCTGGAATCAGACAGAATCATTAAGCAAAGTCCCATAACTTTTAAAAAACAATCAATGGCATTATTTTTATAGTTGAAAGCTTTTTGGGTATGCATTGATATTAGGGCAAATGTATTTTAAACTTGTGTTACTGCAAAATCAAAATCTTCTCGATTTTGATTAGGTAGAATACAAAGGTTTTTTTTTTTTAATCCAAAATGAGATCCATTTCCTTTTTTAACCTGGCCATGATCCACTGAGTGAGTGCAAATGTTTTTGTTTTTTTTTTAAATCCTTACCTTCCATCTTGGAGTCAATACTGTGTATTGGCTACAAGGCAGAAGAGTGGTAAGGGCTAGGCAATGGGGGTCAAGTGACTTGCCCAGGGTCACACAACTGGGAAGTGTCTGAGGTCAGATTTGAACCTAGGACCTCCCGTCTCTAGGCATGGCTCTCAATTCACTGAGCTACCCAGCTGCTCCCGCAAATGTTTTTTAATAAAGAACAGTAGTACAACAGGTAATGCACACTCAAAAAGTACCAAATCCTCAAAGTTATATAGCCCATTTAATGACAATAGCAAGCAAACCCACTATCATTAGGATTCACATGAGTCTGATTTATGGCATTAAAAAAAACAACCTTAGAAGCTAATGGATACTTGTCACAAGTTTTTCAGGTATAGCAATCTTTTATCTTGGCTGAGATATTTTAAAAACCTATTACTGCCACCATTACAAAAATATGGCAGAGGAGTCTAGAAAAGATACAAACCTCTGTACTTTTGATGTTGGGTCTAAAAAATGTCACCAAGAATCTAGATCATTCTGGTGGAAGGGTAGAGTAAGCTAAAGAGTTACAAATGGGAGATGCTCCCTCTTGGGAGCCATCCAGGGGTACCACACCCTAGGAACAACTTCCTAGCTCCTCTGGTATGAGACTATTATGTCTTACCCATTTCATTTTTACATATGCAGAGGTGGGGACATAATTGTACTTCACTTCAGCTACTAAACTTTACCTCTTATTACAAATAACTCAGAGGCTGGCAAGATGATGAGTCAGAGCTATTGAAAAAAAATCTAAAACTCATGTCTGAAGACCTGTTAAAATCAATTTGAGATATCTAGCTCATTAAATTTTCCAAAGGTTGTTAACCAGGTTGACAGAGTCCATCCATCATCTATGTGACAATTAACAAAGCCAAAATGGAATAAAAGACTGTTTATGGGTTTTTACAATATTTTGTTCAGTATAGTTATAGGGGAAAGATAACAATATATCTAATAGTTAAAAAAGAGTAGATTAAAATGATTCAGTGTAACATAATAGTATTGATGAGATTAATATATGAACTTAAAACAACAAAATTAAATCTTAAAACAATGAGCAAAATACAATAAAATACAGACTTTTATAATATAAAACAATGGAGTCTGAAAAGGCTTAAAAATTTTACTTCCAGACTCTTTAAAGTTCCTTCTCCATCCATTTAGATTCCTTTTGTCACAAAGAGGGAGAATTCTTCCCTGAACACAGTGTGGAGGAATCCAAATTGAATATATCTTAGAGACTGGGCAGGCCCAAATGGCAAGGGGTCATAGGGAGAGGAATTTCTCCCCTGAATCTCAGGCAAGATAATTAAAAGGACCAGAGCACCCAGGAATGGTAGGAAGAAAAAGCATCCTAAAACTAGGAGTTTTTTGATATAGGTAATGCACTGCTCTTTCATAGAGTGCGCCATGCTTACAATTTTACTTCCTGTTTGGAAGAGTAAACTTCCTTCCCCTTCCCCCCTGGAGTAAAATTCTGGAGAGCTGCTTGCTTCCCTTGCCACATGCACAGGGAGTTAGGAGGCTAATTACTGCCTAAGGAAAACATACTCTAGTTTTTTACCAACTGTCCAGAGAGTGGGTCCAAGGACTCCCAGTTTGTGAGTTCCAAAGACACAGTGGTAGCTACCAGAAGCACCAAAAGGAAGAGCAACATTAGCTAGAGCTGGGGCTGGAGCCAGGGCCAGAACAGGAGTAGGAGCAAGCGGGATCAATAGCAGCAATGCCAGAGGAAGCAGCAAGGAATGTTGGCTCAGGAAGATGGAAGAGAGAAACAACTTATCTCTTCTCCACTAAGTCCCTCAAACTAAAGCAGCTGGGCCAGTATGGTGGGTGACCAGCAAAACGTGGGTGGGGGGGTAGGGGGGGAGATGGCAGAAGTAATAAAAACCAGGAGGAGCAGGGCAGCAGCTCCAAAGAGAGTTCAGAGTTCTTTTGGAGTTCTCGAGAGGGGGGAAGCATGCGAAAAGCCTTGGTAGGAGAAACATGGCTTAAAAAATTTATCTAGGCTACCTTAAAAAATTGAGAATTCCTTTTCTAACTTCTGGTTGCCATCATTGTAAAAATTAAAATTAATGTGAAATAATAAAAATATTATATTTTAAGAGATTTATTAATGATCATTAGGAATAAAGGAATTAAAAGGTAACAAAATAAAAAAACCATGTGCCCATGGCTAATCAAGCTATTCAAAAACCTCACTTACCACCACAGTCACCACCCAGGAAGGAAAGAGGCCCAGGACCAGCAATCCCACTGCCTAATATCCCCTGTCTATAAGACGTACATAATGACAGGAAGTCAGAGGGCTCCTGGGAAATGTAGTTTTTAGGGTAACAGATTTCCAATTATACAAAATTTAGTTTAATTAAAATAGAGATAGTAAAAGAATATAGAAAGAAGGGAAAGATAGAAAAGAAGAGAGATTACAAATCTAATACCCTATAAATATACCTAAAATTCCTAATAACTACCTCTAACTGTTTTCTGAGGACAGCTTCTTCTTGCCTGGCAAACACCAGCCCTATCTAACCTACACTATCTATAAATGAATCATTAACTATACCTAACTCCCTAAAATAATAGATAGCTACTACTCACTCACTCCTTCAATCTGTTTTCTATAGCAGCCTAAACTGTCAGTAGCCAACTAACATCAGATCCTTGCCTCAGAGACAGACCTCCTGCTCTTTAGAGATCCCAGAGGCACAAAAGCCCTCTAAAAGTAAAAGCCAAAAGCCCTCTCAGTAAACTCAGGCCTGCTTTTATATTCCAGCAACTAAAAGCCAACCACCAACTAATCACCAAGAGACATGACCAGCAACCAACCCCTAATGACCAGCTCACTCCCAGCAGCCAGCTCCCCCACAACTGCCAGCCTTAACTGTCTGCAACTGACTCTCCAACTGACTCTCCTAACTGTCAGCAACTGACTCTTGATCAGCAGGGGTGATCAATGGTTCCTACTTCCTGTTACTGTGGGCTGGTTAATCTCTACACATCTCTATGGTAAGAGGACCTCCAGGTCCCCCATTAAATTAAAGAAATTAAATAATTCATTTTTACACCAGTATGTACTCAAATAAATAACCATGCCTGCCCCCATTTCATAATTTGATAAATTAATTAGCAATTCCAGTAGTTTAGAAGTGTGGTTGAAGAGAGAAGCTATGGAAATCTTTTTTTAAAATAATATTTTATTTAATCATTTCCAAGCATTATTCATTAAAGACAAAGATCATTTTCTTTTCCTCCCCCCCAACCCCCCATAGCCGACGTGTGATTCCACTGGGTATCACATGTGTTCTTGATTCGAACCCATTGCCATATTGTTAGTATTTGCATTAGAGTGTTTGTTTAGAGTCTCTCCTCTGTCATGTCCCCTCAACCGCTGTAGTCAGGCAGTTGTTTTTCCTCGGTGTTTCTACTCCCACAGTTTGTCCTCTGCTTATGGATAGTGTTTTTTCTCCTAGATCCCTGCAGATTGTTCAGGGACATTACACCGCCACTAATGGAGAAGTCCATCATGTTCGATTATACCACAGTGTATTAGTCTCTGTGTACAATGTTCTCCTGGTTCTGCTCCTCTTGCTCTGCATCACTTCCTGGAGGTCGTTCCAGTCTCCATGAAATTCCTCCACTTTATTATTCCTTTTTGCACAATAGTATTCCATCACCAACATATATCACAATTTGTTCAGCCATTCCCCAATTGATGGGCATCCCCTGATTTTCCAATTTTTGGCCACCACAAAGAGCGCAGCTATGAATATTCTTGTACAAGTCTTTTTCCCCATTATCTCTTTGGGGTACAAACCCAGAAGTGCTATGGCTGGATCAAAGGGTAGACATTCTTTTATTGCCCTTTGGGCATAGTTCCCAATTGCCCTCCAGAATGGTTGGATCAGTTCACAACTCCACCAGCAATGAATTAATGTCCCTACTTTGCCACATCCCCTCCAGCATTCATTACTTTCCATAGCTATCATGTTAGCCAATCTGCTAGGTGTGAGGTGATACCTCAGAGTCATTTTGATTTGTATCTCTCTGATTATAAGAGATTTAGAAAACTTCTTCATGTGCTTATTAATAGTTTGATTTCTTTATCTGAAAACTGCCTATCCATGTCCCTTGCCCATTTATCAATTGGAGAATGGCTTGATTTTTTGTACAATTGATTTAGCTCTTTGTAAATTTGAGTAATTAAACCTTTGTCAGAGGTTTTTATGAAGATTGTTTCCCAATTTGTTGCTTCCCTTCTGATTTTAGTTACATTGGTTTTGTTTGTACAAAAGCTTTTTAATTTGATGTAGTCGAAATTATTTATTTTACATTTTGTGATTCTCTCTATGTCTTGCTTGGTTTTAAAGTCTTTCCCTTCCCAAAGGTCTGACATGTATACTATTCTGTGTTTACCCAATTTACTTATGGTTTCCTTCTTTATGTTCAAGTCATTCGCCCATTTTGAATTTATCTTGGTGTAGGGTGTGAGGTGTTGATCTATTCCTAGTCTCTCCCACACTGTCTTCCAATTTTTCCCAGCAGTTTTTATCGAATAGTGGATTTTTGTCCCAAAAGCTGGGATCTTTGGGTTTATCATATACTGTTTTGCTGAGGTCGTTTGCCCCCAGTCTATTCCACTGATCCTCCTTTCTGTCTTTTAGCCAGTACCAAATTGTTTTGATGACTGCTGCTTTGTAATATAGTTTGAGGTCTGGGACTGCAAGGCCCCTATCATTTGTGTTTTTTTTCATTATTTCCCTGGATATCCTTGATCTTTTGTTTTTCCAAATGAACTTTGTTATGGTTTTTTCTAAATCAGTAAAGAAATTTTTTGGAAGTTCAATGGTTATGGCACTAAATAGATAAATAAGTTTGGGTAGGATGGTCATTTTTATTATATTGGCTCGTCCTATCCATGAGCAGTTAATGTTTTTTCCAATTGCTCAAGTCTAGTTTTAGATGTGTGGAGAGTGTTTTGTAGTTGTGTTCATATAGTTCCTGTGTTTGTCTTGGGTGATAGATTCCTAGGTATTTTATTTTGTCTAAGGTGATTTTGAATGGGATTTCTCTTTCTAGTTCTTGCTGCTGAGCTGTGTTGGAGATATATAGAAATGCTAATGACTTATGTGGGTTTATTTTGTATCCTGCACCTTTGCTAAAATTGTTGATTATTTCAATTAGCTTTTTGATTGAATCTCTAGGATTTTTTAAGTAGACCATCATGTCATCTGCAAAGAGTGATAACTTGGTCTCCTCCTTGCCTATTTTGATGCCTTCAATTTCTTTTTCTTCTCTAATTGCTACTGCTAGTGTTTCTAGTACAATGTCAAATAGTAGAGGTGATAATGGGCATCCTTGTTTCACTCCTGATCTTATTGGGGATACATCTAGTTTATCCCCATTGCAGATGATATTAGCTGATGGTTTTAGATATATACTGTTTATTATTTTTAGGAAAGACCCTTCTATTCCTATTCTAGTGTTTTTAGTAGGAATGGGTGTTGTATTTTATCAAAGGCTTTTTCTGCATCTATTGAGATAATCATGTGGTTCTTTTTGGTTTGCTTGTTGATGTGGTCAATTATGTGGATGGTTTTCCTAATATTGAACCAGCCCTGCATCCCTGGTATAAATCCTACTTGATCATGGTGGATGACCCTTTTGATCACTTACTGGAGTCTTTTTGCTAGTATCCTATTTAAGATTTTTGCATCTCTATTCATTAGGGAGATTGGCCTATAGTTTTCTTTCTCTATTTTTGACCTGCCTGGTTTTGGAATTAGTACCATGTTTGTGTCATAAAAGGAGTTTGGTAGAACTCCCTCTTTGCTTATTATGTCAAATAGTTTGTATAGTATTGGGATTAACTGTTCTCTGAATGTTTGATAGAATTCACTTGTGAATCCTTCGGGCCCTGGAAATCTTTTTAGAAATAGTTGAAGCAGAAACAGGATTCAGAGTTGGAAGAGACTTTAGAATTTATTGGAGATAGGTTGGTACAATGGGATAAGTCTTGACTTTGAAGAAAGAGGATCTGAGTTCAAATGCTCCTTTTAATAATATCTCTATGCTCCTGAGCATTTTCTCATTTTGCAAATTTCCAATAAGCATTTCTTAAGTGCCCATTAAATGCCAGGCACTGTGCAAAATGAGAGAATTGGATTAAATGGCCTCTGTAGTCTCTTATAGCTGTAGGTCTATGAGCCTGTGACTGAGTTCAAACCATATGTCAACAAGAATTACAACTACCACATCCCTGGCAAGTGATCATTCAGCTTTCATTTTCCCCAGTGATAGGGAAACCCTTACCTTCAGAGTAATGGGTAAACACATTCCATTTTTGATCTACCCAATTATTAGGAAGTTTTTACTTTTTTATTGAGCAAAAATTTGATTCTCTGCAACAATTCATTATTCTTTATTTTGTCCTTTAGAATGGATCAGAACAAATATAATCTCTCATCCCCATAGCTTGCCTTTGAAATACTTAAAGATAGCTATTGCATTGCCCCAGATTTTCCCTTCTTCGGGCTTAATACCAGACACATGCTGGTAAATGCTTAACAATCAGCTATCTGGGGAAAAATGCATTTTAAAATTTAATTTGCATTATTTGCCTTTTTTCACTTTCTTTAGGCTAGATAATCAACAAAACAATAAATCAAGCCCTGACTTATAGCAGTTGCAATGTAAACTAACATTCACAATAAAAATTGAACGATTGGTTCTCACCAGCCAATATGAACTGGCTAAAGTGTATCCCTGCAAATCCTTCAGTGGGTTTGTCAACCAATCTGGTGTCTGGCCCCATGGACCAGAGTTGGACTGAGTGAGAGACACTGAGAATCAGTTTTAAATTAAACCAGAGTTTAGTTCTTTTCAATAGAATAGCATGCAAGTGGAACTCCTTTCCTAAGAAAAGGAGCCTGCCAGTTGCAGGGCTAGCTAGCTTTTTATTGCCTAAAATCACCATAGATCAGAGGAAAGAGAATAACAGTCAATTTCTTGGGTAAGCCCAGAGGGTCCCTGAAAAACACAACTGTAATCATTGCTTAATCTGGAGAATCTCTGAGTCAAATTGCTTTATCTGGAAAAGTCCCTAAGGCTGCTCCTAGTCCAGATTCAGTTGGAAAAGGTTAACAAGTCACATGCAGACAGGAAGGTTAAGGTTAGCATTCAGTTGGTAGGTCTCTCAAGCTTAGTTTATAGTTGCAAAGCATTATTGTTATATCAAAGTTCCATAGGATCATAAACTCCTGAGGAAAAAATGGAAGTTTGATCAAGTCCATATAATTAATATAATCATCGTTCATTTCATTTTCACAGCCTTTAATTGCCTCGAGGATAAAATACAAACACAGTCAAGCATGTCAGGCTCTCTATGATTTGGCTCTGATCTACCTTTCCACTTTGAATGCATTTATTCTTTACCTTCATCTTTCAGAATCTTTTTTCTTTTTTCAAGGCTCATCTCAGCAGCTATGATTTCTGTAGAGTCACCTCTGATTGCCTGGGATGGGGATGCTTTTTCCCTTCTGAAATTTTCCTAGAGTATTTTGCCTATAACTCTTCTTTGGACCCATCACATCCTACCTTTGACTATACTTATTTGTGTATGTGTGTTCACTCTCTCCCCTTCTTCAAGTAGATTTTAAACTCTTTAAAGACAAGGATTATATACTTTTTAAAATATTTGCATCCCCAGAGATGACTTTGATGTCTTCTTCATTAAAAATTATATATGTGTTGACTTGAAATGAATCTGATTACCCCAAAATTTCATCTTTTAATTGTAAGTATTTTCATCCTCTTTTTCATCTTGCCCTTATTTGTACATATGGCCTTGGGTAGGATTTGCCAAACTTTTTTCTAACTCTGGAAACTTTTCTCAGGCTGGGGGATTATATATTATCTCTATCCTGGGAAAACCTGGCCAGCCCTCAGGGCTCAGACTTGTCAATTCCATGGCACTGGCTCCCATATCCTCTCCTTGGATTTGGAATTCTGATATTCCCTGGAGTAGATTTTCCCTGAAATGAACAGTTAGTGGTGGTGAGGAGTTGGACATATATTTCAGAAGAATCCATCATAGTTAGGATCAGTGGAGTATAGAATGGATATGGAATGAGGAGAGGCTCAATCAACAGTAAACATTAATCACCTACTATGTGCCAGGCACTATTAAGCACTGGCTCACTAGACTGACTATTTGAGTGATAGGGAAAAAATCTATCCTCTTTTGATTTTTCATTCTGTATCTTCTCCATTTTTCAGGTAGATCTGTCAGTAAAGAATTTGCAGGAAGCTAGCCAGGGTTCCCTGGGAACATAAAGAGGGTTTGTTTTCTGTCTGCATGTGACCTCTGTTATTTATTTCAAGAACTTCACATTGGTCTAAGAAGCCCCAGTTCTCCCATTCGTTATTATTTTAGTAATGTGGAAAGAATGCTGGCTTGAGTTAGGGAAACAAAGACTGCAGCAACACCACATACTGAGAAGGTAAGAGGAGAGAGAGCTATATGAATTAGTGGAGACTGGCTGGCCCATTGGTAAAACGCAATCACTCCTGTCTCAGAGCAGGGGACATCACTAGAGTAGATGGTGGTTTTGCATCATCCGAGGTGTGAATGGCCTTCGTGAGGTCTGTCTTTATTTATTTATTTGCAGCAAAGTGCTTCCTAATGGGGGTGGGTGTAGGGGGGAGCGAATGAGGAGGGCTGTTCTATCCCACCTCTTACTCTGTCCAGAGAAAATGCTTTTGTAAGCTCATTTTATATTCTGGCTGCTTGAAAGATAAATAGCTCAGTGGGAGCTTGTAAATCGTAATTACAGGAATGCAAAACTACAAAATACTTTGAACCTGCCTAAGAGTTGGAAGGAGAACCCACGACAAGGTAAAAGACTCTATTGTTTCAACGCATGTTACTTGCCAAGAAGTTTTGTTATGGAAGAGCCGTCCTGATTCAGTTCCCACCCAAGGAATGACATGACTCCCCATTGTTAGATTTTTTTTTTTAAACCCTTACCTTCTGTCTTGGAGCCAATACTGTGTATTGGCTCCAAGGCAGAAGAGTGGTAAGGGCTAGGCAATGGGGGTCAAGTGACTTGCCCAGGGTCACACAACTGGGAAGTGTCTGAGGTCAGATTTGAACCTAGGACCTCCTGTCTCTAGGTCTAGCTCTCAACACACTGAGCTACCCAGCTGCCCCCTCCCCATTGTTAGATTTAAAATAGTTTTGAGTGTTAAATAGTTGTAGATAAGAGAGTGGGAGCCATAAAATGTGATAATTAAAATGTTTGGGAGCAAGGGAAATATATAGCAATTATGACTGCTGAAATATGTTTTCTACTGTGTCTTGGTTTTATATAAATATAAGATGGTCGCCAGGGAATATATTCCCAATTTATGAATATGCCCAAGCCAACTGGGTTTTATAGAGAAATTTAATTTATAATACACTGATTAAACAATAGAAAAAGTAAGAAAGGAATAAGAATGAAGGGCCTCAAGCCAATAAGGCCTAGACCTCAGTCCTAAGAGATAAATCAGTCAGTTGGTTTTATCATTCACCCAAGATCTCTCTAGGTAAGGCCTTCTCATGCCAATCTCAGGCTCCACCTTCAAGAGAGCCTCCTTTCAAGAAATGTTTCCAGAGAATTCTCCTCCTGACTCCTCCTGAGTTCTCCTTCCACAGCCTCCTTCAAGACCTCTCCAGGAGCTCTCCCTCCAGGACCTCTCTCCTCTCAGACCTCCTCAGAGCATCCACTCCCTCAGTCCTCAGACCCTTCTATCTTTAAGCCAACAATCTAAGTTCCCTCCCCTCAGTTCTCACATCTACCAATCACTGTCGATGTCTCCCCTGTGCCAATGGTGGCTCTAGCTTAACCCAGGACCGCCCAGAGGTCTGCCCCCTTTGCACATGTCTGTTGAAGGTCATATTCTTAAATAATTAAATCTTGATCTTTGCTGCAGCCCTTCCTAAATCCTGTTACTCTGTGTAGGGTGGAGATTGTATTTTCCAAGACCTGGTTCTGTCATTCCAAGTATCTCTATTGTATCAATTCTAAAATCAATCATGACTCAAAGAAATTCCTGTTCTATGCTTAAGCATAGGTCAAAGCCCTTTCCATTGTTTAGCAAAAGGTTTCTGTCCTAAAGTAGTCTTAAGTAGGGAGGAGAAGGATCCTCCCATGCCAAGGAGTTTCATATTCCAATAGAGTTCTTACTATCAGTAGGAAATTTTTTCAAGTATGAAATTTCCCAATGGGGAAATTTCCAACATTCATAAGTCTAAGAAATTTTAAGGTTTACACCATTAAGCCTGGAGAAGATAAAGAGATTTATTAATGAGTTGAATGGCCAGGAGGCAGTTTGCAGGTGAAAATCTGCCTCCTCAAAGTCACAAAAGATGGAGTTTGTTTTGGTTTGACAGGAGAGCTGCCTATGTGCCTGGTGACAGGAAAAGGGGCACTGAGGTTGACAGTGTTATCTATCTGGGAGATATGCAGATCTCAAAAGGAATGCCATCTTTATCCATTTATTGGTGGTTATCAGGAACATTTTCTTTGTCCAGACTTGGCTCCTGAGGTCAGAAGCTTAAAGAAGACCTTGAGGTGTTCCCTGAACTTCTGAGTTTCCTGTATCCCACTCCTTTTCTCCTCTTATTGTTGGGCAATCAAGTTTAGAGTGCTCATGTTCCCTTCAGGCAGGGCATGTGTTCTGGGGAAGCTACCCCTTCAAGTGGTATTCCTGAGACCAATGGTCCTCCTGCTTGCAGATGAAAGAGGGTCTTACTGGAGTTTTACATGGGCCCTTTAGCTTCTGCCCTTGGGTCTGAAGGGCAATGGCAGCTGCAAGCAATGAGAGATTTGCTTCTTGCTCCAGGGCCAAGCCTTCCAGTCTTTCTCTTATGCATGGAGACAAGGTCTCTGTTGTTAAAAACAAATACAGCATCAGTTAATTGGGAGGGAGGGGTCTGAGGACCAAGATCTAGCTTCTGTAATTTTCCCTGGATGTCTGGGGAAGACTGGTTGATTACAAGAATGTTTAAGACAGTGACTCCCTCATCCTCGTGTGGGTCTAGAGCAGAGTATTTCTTCATGCCCTCAACCAGCTGGCTCATAAATAGGGTAGAGTTTTCCTCTTTGCCTTGAGCAATTTCTTTAAGTTTCTGATTAAGGGTATTCTCCATTACTTCTATAGACAATCTATCACATGACGGCTTTGTTCTCTATGCCTCTTGTAATCCCAGCCTGGGTACTGTAGCAACCCTGGGGATACTGACCAGGCACTGCTTTGTACTTTCTCATCTCCCATGCCCATAGCTACTCACAGAGCCTTGTCTTCTCATCAGGGGTGCAACAATTAGATATAATTAATGAAGCTCCAACCAGGATAGGTCAAACTATAAGGTCACCATCGTAAAGCCTTCAATAACTTGAAGTAGTTTTCTGAGTCACAGCCAAGTTTATCCTTGATCTGGGCTAAGTCTGTCATGGAAAAATGAACATGTATATGTAATGAGGATGTGACCCCTGCATAGGCTCTGGCTTATTATAACAATGACCCATAGGAGGATTCATTGGAGGATGGACATACTAGATAAAGGGTGATACCAAAGAATGATAGTGGGCAGAGAAATTCGAGAGGGCATAGGCTTTGGAGAAGGTGTGGAAGCCAGAGCTAAGGAAAAATATGGAAAGTGTTAGGGAAGAACAGGAATAGGGCTGGAGGGCTGAGGGAGATGAGGAGGCACTGGTAGTGGGTCTGGAGAAAAAGGGGATTCAGAGATAGATACTTGATTGACCCTTTCAAGGGATTTTTTTCAGAGACTGAGTAAGTGGAGGAGTTTACCAGTTTTGGAAGGAGGGAAGAGGTTTCAGAGGTTGAAACCCGGTTGGCCTCTTTAAGGAATGTTGCCTTTCGCCTTCTCTGGCAAGCTATGTGACCCTGATGAGCAATATCATCCAAAATATCACCATCAGGACAATTTCTACCATGAGGTATCATCAGTGGGGAGGTAAGACACATGAGACAGGAATCCCACAACTCCAAGTTTTGACTTAGAGACACCAAGGCCAAAATAAAAGGGATTTATGTCCATTTATCCTCTTTCCTGTAAAATGAATCCAACTAAAAGCTGGTGTTATAGTTTAGAGTGTTGTTGACTGGTCATGTTTCTCACTTCTCTAAGACATACTGTGGCCATTCAATCTTGCAATAGGAAATTATTTGTTTCTTTTTCAAAATGTTCAGATCTTATTTTTTCCAACTGGCCAAAATGCACCTTGTAGGGAATCACATGGAATCGTTTCCCTTTGTCCCTTGTTAAGCACACCAAGAACTTGTGGTGGGTGAAACTGTGGTAGGTGTGGTTAATCCCTCCCCAAGAGGCAATTGATCCCATACCCAGGAATGATGCTGAGAAAAATGTAGATATTTCCTCAAGCTGGGACATCTCTTGACTGACAGAGAAAGAGAATTACCAGTAGCTAGTTGTGAATTTTACATTTACTCCACCCTGCTTAGTCTAGCAATCAGGAATGTATACACTCCTACTTAAGGATTAAGTGTTGAGGAGGATGGCCTATGACAGACATATGTTAGCAAATGACAAATCAAAAACAACTGACAGACTCCCTGGGCTGTCCTAAGTGAAGCTTAAGCTACCATTGGTACATGTGAGACAGAGGAAGTGATGTAAAAAGAGTCTATATATTTTGCATCACTTCCTCTCTCCAATCTCTTTTTGCGGGGAGGTGGCTCTCTCTCTTTTGTGGCAGAGATGTGACTGGTGGCACCGTGCTGGGTGTCTTGGCGTCTTGGCATGCCTGCAGCTCTTGTCCAGGTTTGGTGGTAAGTATCCTTAGTGTGGTGACTGGGAGAAGCTCAATATTGTGGGTCAGGGGAAGTGTCTTCCCTGAGCTCTCTCAGAATTTAGGCTGATTCCTTTTTTTTCCCTTTACCTTTCCTAAACGCTATCCTCCTAGGAGGCCCCTCATCTCGAAGGAGGCCTTGTGGCTGAGGTCTCTGAACTTCCCTTAGCTTAGGCTAGGCCAGAACATTCTTATACCTCTTTCTTTCTCTCTTCTTCTTAATTCTTTCCCTCTATATTAATTAAACCACCATAAAATTCCCAAACTGACTTGAGTATTTTTATTGGGTCTTGAATTAATCCCTGGCAACCAACTAAATTTATATTCAGTCTCAACCCTAAATTTACCCCTTACATAGTCTAACCTACATACTGTGGAGTGTCAACCTGATGTATAGAGACTCCTAACAGAGAGAATAAAGCACAATAAAAATCGTAAACTCAAGGGAGTTTGGGTAGTGGAGCAGGTGGGCTTCTCTTTACTTGAGCTATGATCTTCTTCCAAGGTTTTGGCACCAAAAATATTATGGAAAAGCAGTTCCAATTTGTGAGGAGTTCCCAATAAGGAACTACATGGCACTCCAATAAATCTTAAGGAAGAGAGATTTATTAGGGAATCAGATGACCAAGAGACAGCTTGCAGGTGAAAGTCTGCCTCCCCACAGTAACAAAAGATGAAGTTCTTGACCCCTTATCCCTTTACCTTACCTCTCTACCTCCAGATTTGTACTCTCCTCTAGGTAATGCTCCCTGACCTTCCTTTTCTTATCTTCTTGTTCTCCTTTATTTTCCTAGTCCCTCCCTTATCCCATCCCCCTTCCATCCTGTTTTTCCACCAGTTGCAAGGCTAGCTAGTTTTTTATTACTTAAAACCATCATAACTCAGGGGGAAGGGAATTGACTACTTTTCAAATTGGGAATACTTTTTATTCTTACAAGTTTGACTCATTTCTCCATGTATTTGAGCAATGAGACTTTTGTCAGAGATATTCACTATAATGCCACTGTCCTTCCCCCCACCCCCATGTTTCCCTTCTAATCTTGGTTGCATTGGTTTCATTTGTACAAAACCTTTTTTTTTTTAACATAATCAAGATCAGCTATTTCATCTTTCTTAATGTTTTAATGTTATAAGTTCTTTTCTTATCTATATGCCTGATATGTAAAGTTTTCTATATTCCCCTAATTTGTTTATGGTGTCACTCTTTATTTGTAGATCAAGTATCCATTTTGACTTTCTTTTGGATGATGGTGTGAGATATAGGTTCATGTTTAGTCTCTGCTATCTTGCTTCCCAGTTTTCCCAGCAGTTTTTGTCAGTGAGTCCCCCCTTCTGTTCCCCCCCCAAATACTTGCATCTTTGGATTCAAAGGACAAAGGCTATGGACATTAAAGGTCATGTGTTGATTATCTAGCCTATTCCATTGAGCTACCACTCTGTTTCTTAGCCAGTAGCAGATGGTTTGGATGATTACCACGTTAGAGTACAATCTGAGATCTGGTAGGACCAGGCTTCCTTCCTTCTTATTTTAAAAAAATAATTCACTTAATATTTTTGGCTTTTTGTTCCTCCAGATAAACTTTTTTAAAAATTATTTTTCCAGTTCTAGGACATAATTTTGGGGTAGTTTGATTGGTATGGCACAGAATAAGTAAATTTATTGAGATAGGATTGTTTCACTCTATTGGCTCAGTCTATTCATGAGCAATTAACTTTTTTTGCAAGTGTTTAGGTCTAACTTTCTTTGTGTAAAGAGTGTTTTGTAATTGTGTTATAGCAATAGCAATACCTTTAACAACAATAACAAGAAAAACAGTAGCAATAACAATAAAGGAACAACAACAGCAGTACCAAAAATAATAGCAATAACCATTCAATAGCAACAGCAATAGCTATAGCAATGACAATGGCAACAGCAATAGCAACAACAATAGCAATACTAATCAGTAATACAAATTAGTAATACTAATAACAATAGTAATAGCAATAACAATAATGTAAAAAGAAGTTAATTAAAATCTCTTTTTTTATTTCTATCTTAATCAAGTCAGCTGAAGAGTTTTTGGGCTTTTTCTTTTTCCATCACCACAGCATAATCATTTAATCCTTTTATGAACTCTTTGATGTCTATGATTTGGCTGTTATCATTTTCCATGATCCAAAATACTGCTAAGACTGTTGATACCAGTTGACCCTGGCTAAGCATTCTTGCCAATGTTTTTCAATCAAATCTGTGGCTGTAATGAATCTTTTTTTGGCTTGAATCTACATCTCCCCATCATATCTCATTGTCACAGCCATGTAGAAGAGGAGTTTCAAGCTTCAGCAAATCTTTACAGAGGAGTTAGGGCTTACAGGAGGTATTTAGGACTAGAAGCCTAGACACTACACTCATCAGAAAAAGTTTACCCTTCTAATTGTGTATGTTATTCTCTTTTGATCCAAGGTCTGATAAGAAGTAGGTTCTAGTATTCTCAGCCCTTCTCTCCTCTTTCCCTCCTCCATGGCAGTTCCTCCATTCATTGATTTTTTTTAAATTAGAAAATTTTATTTAATTAATTAATTTAGAACATTTTTCCATGGTTACAAGATTTTCCATTCATTCTTTCCATTCATTCTTAATGCATATGATATAGCTGTTCCACCCTGCTTCCTTCTGGTCTAGTGCACTACCATTTTGGCACATTCCATTATATTCCCTTGATGTCTAGTCTTCCAACCATGCCTGCCCTTCAAAATACCCAGGCAATGATGCCATTTCCAAGAGCTGTAGATGACACTTTCCCATATAGGAATCACACAACTTGACTTTTTGGGTTACTTATATTAACCTTTCATTACCTGTATATTTCATCAAATTTTCTGCTGACTTCTGGGTTTTTCTTCAGGAATACTTGAGAAGATGGTGGAATAGAGAAAGGGAATCTCGAAACCACCATGAGAATCCTCTCCAACCAATCTTAAAATAATGACACAAAACAAATGCAGGAGTGAAAGAATCAACAAGAAGACAGAGTGAAGCAACTTTCAAGAAGAGAAAAAAACAACTAAAAGGTAGCCAGAGAATATCTGGGGCACAGGGGTGAGAGGGGAGTACAGCCAATAGGAGACTACTGCAGGGAATAAGGAGCAAGCCGCACCACTTACCCCACATCTACTGTGCCAGGTTCTGAACCTGTGCCCAAGCCAACATCCAGACTCTAAGACCCTGCCTGGGCAAATAGGGCCCAAACCAATGCACAGCCCTTAGAGTTCCAAGCAAAACTACAGTAAAGTCCAGAATCCCAACCCAGGGCAGTCTGCGCTGCATAGACTGATCTCTGTGGGCCCTGAAGGAGGCCAGGAGTCCCAGCCCAGGCCTGTGGTGAGGACATAAACCCCAGTTTGGGGTAGTTGGTAGACCCAAAGCTGGGCTACCTAATCCTCTTGCCAAAAGCTCAAGGGAGAGCCTTAGTGTCTCACTAAATCAAATCCAAAGTGAGGCAAAAAGTGTACACCCAATGGGGCAGCTGGGTAGCTCAGTAGAGACAGGAGGTTCTATATTAAAATCTGGCCTCAGACACTTCCTAGCTGTGTGATCTTGGGCAAGTCACTTGACCCCCATTGCCTAGCCCTTACCACTCTTCTGCCTTGTTGATTCCAAGACAGAAGGTAAGGGTTTTGAAACAAACAAACAAAAAAAGTGTACACCCAAGCACGAGGCTAGAATTTGAGCTGTGCCTGACTTGATTAAGCCCAGAGTGAGACCAAAAACCTATACCTAAGTTTGAGGCAAGAATTTCAGTTATCAG
The DNA here is from genome assembly GCF_027887165.1 of Monodelphis domestica. NCBI lineage: Eukaryota > Metazoa > Chordata > Mammalia > Didelphimorphia > Didelphidae > Monodelphis > Monodelphis domestica. Next base: position 126,768,877 of record NC_077233.1, read on the forward strand.
CTGGCTCAGGGGTTAATTGAATCAGCAGTGGGAGGTAGCTCTAAGAGGTCCTAGCCCACAGGTCATCATAATATCTTAGAGGAACTAAAACTTGCCAAAACCCAGAAATAAGGCTAAGGGTAGCATCAAGGAAGACTGAAGTTTAAGAAAATATCTGAATTCCTAGAGAGCAGAGCCTACCTTTAAAAAGACTGGGAAAATGAGCAGACATCAAAAAAAAAAAAGCACCTAACTATAGAAATTTTCATGGAGACAAAGAGCAAGGCACAAACACAGAAGGGAACAGTGAAAACAAGAATACTTGAAATTCTTTTAGTTAATTAAATATCCATTTTCCCCCTTTTATACTCATGCTAATATTTTCTGGGTATATTATTTTTGGTTGTAAGCCCAGTTCTTTTGTTCTGAGAAATGCTGTTTCATGTTCTACATTCTTTTTATGTTGTGGTTGCCAAGTCTTTTGTGTTATTCTGACTATAGTTCCATAGTATATAATTTTTTTTCTTGTTGCTTGTAGTGTTTTCTTCTTAATCTGGGGGTTGTAGAATTTAGCAATAATTTTCCTGTGCATTTTCAACTTTGGGTCTCTTTGAGGTAATGATTGGTAGATTCTTTCAATTTCTGTTTTACCCACTGTTTCTAGAATTTCTGGGCAGTTTTCCTTGTTTATTTCTTGAATTATGGTGTCTAAACTCTTTTATCATAAATTTCTGGGAGTACATGTATTCTTATATTGTTTTTACATCTAATTGGGGAAAAATTAAATTAAATTTAAAAAATCATTACAAAGTCTTTCTACTTCTGCTAGTTAGTCTCACTAACCAGTCAACTTAAATGATAAACCCACAAACCTTCTCCCTGGTACAAGTTCTTAACCTAATTAAATAAAGAATTTAAATGCCTGTACTAATGATTAGCCTTATTTCAAGAATAATTTTCTACTTTAAATTATACCCAATGATTGCATAATTTCAAGAATAAATTTCACATCAATAGTAGGTAGTCTAAAAAGTAGAAGTTCTTTAAAAGTGAAACTTACTCTGAATTTATTCTTTAAATAAACCTTAGGAACTTATGACATTTTCTAAATTTATGGCTATTTTGCTAATTAATGTCAGAAGGCTTTAAAAAAGGGAAGAGAGATATGAGTAGATTTTAATCTGCTGTTTTGAAATGTACTCACTGGCTTGGAGTGGGTCTGAGTGGGCAAAGAATCTTCATTTGTTGATCTTCCCATCAAGGAGTGATTGGACACAAATAGCCCCTGATGTGGGCACCTAAAAAGAGAAACCCTTTTTGGAGAAATGACCCCTGAAGGTCAGGATGTCTGCCCACCCCATGTTGGGCTCCAAATTGTGATGAAAATGTATTAGCCAAGACACCAAAAATAAAACAAAGCCTCCAAGCCAAAAAGAAATAGGTTTATTGAGAGAGGGCCATTCTTACAATTAAGCTGGACTCTGATTGGCAAGCAAAGACCCCAAGCCTTGTGAGCAGTCTCCTTATATAGATAAAAAACTTGTTGCTAAAAATACAATTTTTCAGTGATTCCAAGAATTAAGTACAATAAAACCAACCAAAAAAGAAGTGAGGTAAAAATAAGATACCACATAAGAAGAAGTGAAGTAAAAATCAGATATCACATGGGTGTGTTTGAACAATTTCACAGAATATAGCATGGGATGGAGAAGCGTCATACCAGCTGTGTGATTTACTTTAAAAAATGATTATTTTTAGAAAAGTTTAATATCTATGATCACAAAATAACTGAATTTGTAAAAACAAAACAAAGCACCTGCTATTACTGATATGATCATGAGATCTTTGTGTTTTCTCTTGAACTAAACAAAATCTGACCTTTATTCATCATTTTGCTGCTAGGTGACTGAGGAACAAATTCTGATATTTTGAGAGTAAACTTTGGGTGGAACCAAATTCAGGTGTTCCCAAGGAGAACTCTGGATAATAATAGCATAAGGCCAAAATTTTTTATTATTACCCACAAGGGTTTGGGCACAAGACTTTGACAATGGGTCTCAGGTTGTATAATTCTTTGGAGAGAGTCATATACAGAGATCATCTTTATTTTTTATGAGCTGTGTTGTAAAGTCTACTTCCTTTTTTGTTCGAATCATCACTTGATTTTTGTAAAACATGTGCTTGCTCTTATAAGTTAATGAAAAAAATACTGGAAGACGTCATATGGTATATTACTGAGATATTTTGCTTGGGTGTGGGCTGGGGAAATTAAACCAAAGAGGCAAAAAAAAATCACCCCAAGTCTATCAACACTTAGTGCCATGTGAGAAGCTCTGAAACAGGATTGCATAAGCCTCTTTGTCATGACAAATTGAAACTATTACTAAAGACAGTTACCTAGAAGGCTGGGCTATTTCTGCAAAGGAAATTAAGAAACTTCCCATGGTGACCAGTTACTCTGTATCATTTCCTGGGACAATAGCCTACCATTGTTCTTCTCTCTAAAATTGTCAAAAGTACAATTTAAATGACAGGGCAAGCAGAATCCCAGAATTCCTCCAGAATCTCACTGGGCAATGAATGCCTAAAATAATTAGGGGACATTTTGCAGGAACCTTCTATACCATTGGAATATCTCTATCATGAAGTATTCAGTCCAGGGGGAGGTCCAGAAGTCATCCTTGTCCATGGTAACACTCACTCTTCAGGGCACATGGGTGGAGATCGTCTAGTGAGTATATTTTTTGTAGCAAGTCAAGTACCTGTTTTGACCAGTTTATTCAACTATATAATCTAACTACTCCTAATTATATTATATATTAAGATTAGTTGATTACACTTGACTGTACATTAATGGCTATAATAGTGATGGTGAACCTATGGCACACATGCCAAAGATGGTACAAAGAGACCTCTCTGTGGGCATAACTGCAGTTGCCTGTCAGAGTTCATTACTAGAAAGCCAGAGGGACTTAGGGTGGAGCTGTTCCTCTTTCCCTCTCCATGTGCCTGAGGACATTCTTCATTTTCCTAACTCCTCTGCCCAGCAGCTCAATGGGAGTGCTTCTTCCCTCCCCTGTCTGGGGTAAGGTGCTGCGAGTGGGGGCTCACATGCTGTGTGAGGGTACAGCACAGACGGCAGCCTATTGAGTCTGAGGCAAAGGTGATTCCCATGGTTGGGTTGGAGAGGAGATAGGTTTGAGGGGAGAATAGCTCATAGCATGGCATATAGCTGGAGGGGAGCAGAATGCTGGGGCCAATCTTCTCCACCTCTCCACATGTGCCTCTCATCACCTGTCCTGCCTAGCAGCCCAATGGGAGCAGTTCCCCCCTCCCCTGTCTGGGGTAAAGGGGGGTACCAAGGGCAGGCAATAAGGAGGGGCATGACATTTGGTCTGGGTGGGTAAGATGGGGGTGGGGCCTGGCATTTCTTCTCTAAAAGGTTCACCATCAGTGGTCTATAAATATAAAAGAAATAATTACTTCCCCTTCACATTAAAACTGCATAATACTGACTAGGAATTAGCATAAGGGTAAATCATTGATTTTGGATAAACAGGAATCTACTCAAATACAACAGGGATCAAATTATTTCTCACATTGTTTTAAAAGCACTTTATGCTTTTTATCTTAGTTGATCCTTACAAGAACCTTGTGAGATAAGTGCCATCATTATCACTATTTTAAAGATAAAGAAATTGAGGCTGAGATACCATGACTTTTCTAGGGTCATATAGCTAGTAAGTGTCTGGACCAAGAACTTAGATCTTCCCAACTCCAAGTTCAATACTCTAGCTTAGAAAGATCTCAACAGGCTAGAACATTGGGCTGAATCAAATATGCTGAAATTTGATAAATGTTTTGGGTTAAAGTTAAAAGTTCGGTTCAAATAAAGAAATTTCTCAATTACAAGATGGAGAAGTCATGCTTTAATAGCTTGTTTGATGAAGTTCTGGAAGCCTTAGGGTACTATAAGTTCAATATAAGTCATTGGCATGATGTAGTAGTCAAGGATTGCATTAGGAGAGATAGAGCATCCAGAATAAGAAACTAATTCCACTGTACTTTGACTTGACCCCACCCATGCAGAGTACTGTATTTAGTTCTGGGCACTATATTTTATATAGGGTATAGATAAGCTAGAGATCAGCCAAGAGGGTGAATAGCTTTGAATATATGACTTTTGAGATCATTTGAAGGAAGTGGGTTAGCATGGAGAAGGGAAGAGTTAGGAATGGATATGGATATAATAGGTGTCTTCAAATATTTAAAAAGCTGTCATATGGAAATCAGAAGTGACTTGGAACCAAAATGGAGTGCTCAAAGCAATAGAAGGAAACTATAAAGAAGGAAATTTAGGTTTGATAGAAGAAAAAATCTTTTATTAATTTGAGCTATTTGAAAGAGAACTGGAGAGATAGTGGGATGGTTTTCTCTCACTGGGAGTCTTTTATCAAAGGTTAGATGAGCAGTTGTCACAAGTTTTAGAGAGAAAATTCCAAGATGAGTTGAACTTGGTGTCCACTGAAGTCTCTTCCAACTCTGAAATTCGGTGTTTTGGCAGTGTGTGGAACTATTATGGAAGATATACAGTACAGAGCCTAAATGGAAGAAAGATTTCCTACTGATGGTGAGGTCTTTCAGATAATGCCTGTTGTGGAATGCTATTGTACTAATTATGTGAAGCTCTAAAATACTGCAAAGCCTTCTAGATAAGATCATTCATTCAAAAGAATTCAACCTCTCTGCCCATATAGGGAAAATGAAATGCATAAAATATTTGCCTTTTCCAGACTGTGATATGTAGTTGTATATTTATAAAGATACTCCATCAATATGCATCTCTTGGACAGACAGGATGGTCAATTAATTGGATCTGAAACTAAGAAATCAGAAAATAGACTGAGTTGTTTTTGTGAACTGTGTATTTCTTTTTTTTTTTTTTTTGATTGGATAGGGCAGGCAACCCCTATGATTTTCCTTAAGGCGGAAAATGAGGATGATGGAATACAAGGTGGTTGAGGAGATTAAGATAGAGAATGCAGGCCGAGATGGTTCCAGCCTCGGGGAAGGAGAAGGTCAAGAAGAGAGAGACATAGTCATTGAGGAGCCCAGTGGAGCTCCATGGAAGGGAGAAAGGCCAAGAGGAAGTTCATGGGATTGCCTCTGAATTTATTCATGTCCTGCTTGGGCGGTACTCCCAAGGACGTAGTAACCACATCACAAAGTATAGACAATTAAGATTGGGTGGCAAGGTAGAGGGAACACCTTTGGGCGTGTAGGACATAACCGCGCTTTCCCGGGCAAGTCTCCGAACATGTTAATGGACTTGTGTTGGGCAATAGGTCTCGTGATCAGGTCAAGGTTACCTTCACAAACCTTATCGGTAAAGCCTCATGCTTGGAGACACAGTAGTAATACAGTCATCTATATTTCATAGATGTGAATATGCTTGGGATGCTACATATCCCCCTTTTTTTTTTTTTTTAAATGAAAGGTGGTTGATATAGAAATGTGAACAAAATCAAAAATATAAAAATCATGTAGCATCACCAATTGATGCTTCAAGTGATTAAAAATAGATATTCACTAAATATTGCCAAAACTTTGGCTGAAAAAGGTAATTGTGATTATCAATAATAAAATCTTCCTCTTTGCTCATAAAGATTATTGCAAAGATAAAATGTGTTCTTAATACTAAACAATCAAAATCAAAGATAAAAATTTTCATAAACGATTAAAAATAATGACAAAAGTAATGAGAAAATAGTTTTCACTCTGATTGTCCTGAATTATTGAGGTAGTAGTCCCATAGAACATAGGACGGGTGCATTAGATTATTGCCCACACACAGTTAGGATTACAAGAAGTTGCCAGTGCTTTTGTAGCAAGATAAAAGATGACTGCATCTGGATATGAAGGGGAATTTCCTTTTTCTCCCTTGTACTGATTATGCATTTTAGGGATACACCCGCCTAGATGCCTGCCACATGGCAATATGGTTGGATTTTGATACCCGAGCCACCTGTGAATGAGGGTGTCAAGCACCGTGTCCCAGGACCTCCAACCTCAGCAGCCCACATATATCCATCTTTTATGGAATATATGCCTGTGTGTGTGGCTTTGGCTATCCGGCCCATTGAGGTGTCCTTTGCATTCCCTTTTTATGCAATCAGTGATGGTTTCCCAGGATAGTCACCTGCAACTTTAACAATTGCTGTCACATTCTTGTAATCTGATGCTGTTGGGTACATTTCAAGAGAAATATTGGCACCTTCATTGCTCAGGATTAGAGTGTTAAAAGTACTTGAAATATTTTTCAAAATATAAGAGAAAAATGAAAACAACATAGTATAATCAAAATATTCAGAGAAAATAAAGTGAGAGCATCAAATCAAAATTGCTCAAAAGGATTAAAATGATATAAAAATGGTATAAAAATGTTCTTAAAAATACTTTCTGACTTATCCCCTTTTTTTTTGAATAGCATACCAAAGATATTAGCATCTTTTACATTTTTCAAACAGTAGTGCAAACATTAATACAAATATCAATTTTGCCATAAATATAACATTTTGATTTGTTGAAGACATAATAAAAATGAAGCTAATGAAATGACTTTGTACATTCTGGCTGCATATTTCTTATATGAGCCTTATTTAAATCTCTGCTATAAATGAATTAATCAATATAATAACCCAGAATATAACATAACCAATGTTTGCAAAATTCATTCCACCAAACCAATGTTTGGAGTGATAGAAGCTTGAGTTGCTTTCTATGTAGAAGCAATTTCTACAGTTACTTGATCATACAGAGTTTGATGTAACTTATTTTTCCTAGTTGTAAATGAATAATATTCAATGTGCTTTTTCTACAAGCTTATTAGTGCCAAAATTTTTCTTATTTTCAATACATACTCCAAAAAGGAGAAACTTAGTGTATACTTTGCCCTTGCTCCATGTATGTGTGTAATAACCTATTCCATCTAGGAGGTTCAACAACTGCGCGTCCACAGAGATTGTCCAACCTAGGCTTTACTTTCATGTACCAGAACGTCTTCCAGTACCTGAAGTGGAAGTTAATATACCCCGAATCCAGCGGCCGTCTGAATTCTGGGACTGGTGTTAGAGAGCAAGAAAGAGTTTCCATAAAGATATTAATCCAAAAGATGGAGTTTTAGGAGTAGTGATCAACAATGATGTTAACATTTAACTACAGCAATGGCAGTTGGCACATAATGTCTACATAGATTTTGTCAGGAATATAACCTACACATGGATGTAGATGATCAATTTTCAATAACCTTGGTTCCTAATTAAAAATTTCTAAAGTGCATTTTGCCTGATATCTCATCCCTTTTTTAAGAGTGACATCAGGACCATCTGTGCATTGAGCATTCCTATTCTGCATCTCTTGCATTGAACATAATTTTTGTAGTCAGGGTTGCTAGGTTTGTGTTATGAATGAAAAATTTTCTATCTCCTTTCCTTTGGAGAGTCATACCAATGTCTATACCCTTGTTGATAGATCAATTTTTTACAATACAAGGAGTTTTACAATGCATACAAAATAAATTTCCTTTTGACATATATAACGGATATCCAAAATGAAAGATATACATTAGTGTTTGAACAATTATAGCTGTTTCGATGTTGATCCCATGATGAAGTCTTTGGAGTGTGGGATCCATCTGATGTCATAAATATATGCGAGTGGGGTTTAGTCCTTACAAGTTGACATGCTTGATGTTGGTTTAGTTATAAAAGACCAATGGATGTCAGCATGATAATTGTCCTTCAGTAGAATAGTAAATGTCATTAAACGTAGTGTAATGTCAGTGTTTGGTTTTTATAGTCACCAATAATGGTTTCTTGCCGCTTGCTTGGTATGCAATCAGCTGGCATCATAGATGGTACTCGTCTGCTTCTCTTCCTGGTCCTGTGCCTCATGGCATGAGGTGCTTGGTGGGTGACCAGGTGTTTTCATTCTCTGTAAACATACAAACAAAACCTCGACCCAAAATTATCATTCTGTTGGGTCCCTGACAGTCTTAATCTCCTGGCAATATTCAGCCCAATCCATGTACAACATACAATGCAACATTTATCATTACATGAGAATTGTGATTTAATAATATTAGCTTATTATTCCTTCTGGGGTGTAGGAGAGATAGATGGTTAGTAATACCATTTCCACCCCGTTTTTCTTTTTAAAAGCTTTAATGCTTTTCCAATAACATCTTGAATAAGATTGATTCTATTCTAATGAAGACCTAATTCGTTCTTACAAATTTAAAATGAACCCTATAAGATAAATATTATACATACATTTTGGATGATAGCAACAATGTGTTACAATTGGACAGTATTCACTGTACTGTTTCAATATTTCAATAGTATGATTTTCATTTGATCAAATTTGGGTAACATGGAACAATTCCACTAAAATAATTGCAGGTTACATATTGTACAAATACTTCAAAGGGTAAGTTTTCATTCAGGTACATGATGAACTTAGATCTTACAACAAACACCCATATACTGGCATAATAGAATGCTAGTGAGTAACAATGTTATTTTTCTCTAGGTATTGTCTTTCATACAAGTACATTTGTGTGGATATTGCATTAGACCTGCCTATAGAGCAGGGATGGTTTTTCCAGCTCATTGGCTGCTTTTCCTGCTGTCTGGTATCGGTGCCATGTTGTGGATGGTGCCAGGCACATCTGCATTGACTTTCTGGGCAGACTGTCTTTCAGCTGGATCATTTCAGTTTTCTTCCATGGACTTCTGGTATCTGAGAAAATAAACAGAAATCTCGACCCCAAAAGAAAGCTTGTTGGGTCTTGTTAAATTAGAAAGTGGCTGAAAATATCTCCTTGTGTTTGGAGTTTGGGGCTTATCAATTCCTTTGAGCCCTTTTGAAATTGCTTGCATTTAGGCCATAGATTATCCCAGTCAGCCCATGTATTGCTGTTACAAGCACTGTTACTCCACAATTGTTTTGGAATAGTTAGATATGCCCAATTATTTAAAAGATCTGTAAAAACTTTGCATACTTTATCATTTTGAGCTTGATCCTATACATCAGGAGAGTGATTATCTCCCATCACATTAGCTTTTAGATTTTTATACCATAGGGGCATGTAGTAATGCTTCCCTTAGTCCACAATGTTTAGTTTGGACACCTGTCTGAAGTGCATGAGTGACATGATAACATTCACAGGATTTTGCACTGGTAGCTAATTTCACTTGTGTGCATAAAATATTGAGGAATACTGGACTTGGCACTCTGATGTGTCAGAGAGTGCAAGTGATCTGTGTCTGCCCAAAAGCAGTGTCCTCAAGGCCATTTGCCTTTGAATATGATTTCACCTTGGCTTTGCAATAAGGTCTATGTAGATGTTTAATTTTCACGTTTTGAACCAATACTCATAAAAGCATTATACCCTAAATAGATGCAGTAAATGTAAGCATAGTAATTGCTGTGATATTTTTATTTTTAAACTGTCAAATTTAAATTCATGACTGAAAAGATTTTGATAATATGAATGGAATTATCAATTTTACCTAAGATGTTTACAAGATTCTGTTGCCAAAATGGACCACCTAGTGCAAGTAATATTTGAGCTTGTACACTAGTAATTGGTTTTATACTGCAGTAATGATTAGGATTGATATTTGCAATTTGAATAAGTGGTAGTTTTGCCCATTCTAAACCACACATAAGTCACTGTTACTGGTTAATCAAATCAATTAATAACCTTAATAATTTATTACTGATTAACAATTTGAATCCTATCAGCACTGTTTTTACTCTGATGCCTTGCAATGCTGAGAATGTGTCTCATATTTAGAATTGATGCTATATTATTTTGATACTGAGTAATTTTAATTAATTTGCTTTTTGGATAAAGTAGCAGTAATGTGCTTTACATACAATTTTTAAATTTTATACAGGTTTTTAAATAATGGCTGCTAATTTTTATCCTTGTTGACCTTATGTCCTGTTTAAAAATTTTTAATGATTTCTACATATTTAAAATTTGAATATATATGAAAGTTTTCTAAAGCATATGCCAATTGATGTTGGTCAATTAAAAATTTGCACTGATTTTTAATTTTGCTTTTGATAATATTCAATATTTGCCATAAAAACTTGTAACCTGAGGTGTAGGCGTATGGATCAATTTATGAAACTGCTGAATTAAGTTTCCTTTCCAGATCCAAATACTTTTGGTAGTGAGTCACATGGTTGCAAGAGTCCATGAGGATTTTACCTCTGAAAACCTTGATAAATTTGTGTTTATACCTTGTTTTTTAGCCTACAGTTATACAATGATTCTTTTTAAAATATTACAGATAAAATATCTCCTGTAGCATATGACAAAAGTCTTTCTCTGATTTTTTAACTTTAAAACTTTGCCTTATAAGAAATACAATTGGACCTTCTTATGTAATTTTGCCATGTCCAATCCAAATTAAGACAATTTAATTTTTAAATTTTGCTTCATAATAATACCATCTTTTAGCAAAGATCTGTTTGAAAGACAGGTTTATACCTTTACATTTAAATAATATTTCTCCTGTATTCTCTGGTGCTGCTTCAAAAGGCCTGTTCCTTTTAGAAATGCTAAACTGGTGGAGAGGTTTGCTGATAAGAAAGTCTTTTTGCTTGTTTGTCCTCATGAGAGCAAAATGTCTGTCTGCTTCCTAGTTAGGGCAAACACGTGCTCTGTTTTTTTTAAAGCTGGTCTTCCTTTAGGTTCTTAAGGAATAGTTTTCATGCTTTGATATGATCTTATGGTCCTTATGTGAGGGATCGTCTCCTCACAGCACTTTAACCTTACGCTAGTAGCCCAAAGTGATGAAAGGTTTGCTCTAAGTTTAAGCGTTGCTCATTTAGCTTTCACCATTCACCTGTGCCAGGTAACTTCTGGTAGATGAGTGTTATGGCACAGAGTTATGATGTTTGGCTTTTTTCTTGCCTCACTTTTGCAATAAGCAATGTTTAAGTAAAGAAATTTCTTGCCATGAACTTATATTTAATTGATAAGAATGGTTTGGTTCTAGGACTTGTCTGTGTTAGTCTTATCTAGCCCCGTATGCTTTAGCTAGAAGCTTAATACTCTGCTTTGAATTTCTATAGGAGTCAGGATTTCGATGGCCAGAGGCTGAATTAAACTTCCGTCTGTACTATTGGAATCATTTCTAAGTTTTGTAGAAGAAACATTTCTACCTGCTTATTTCTATAAATTTAAATGATCATAATACTACATTAAGCATGGGTGGAGGCAGAGGTTGACATAGAATATTTCTGTCTGTTTCTGCAGCAACAGACAGGGGAGAGAGAGCAAGGATAGATCAGTCAGTCAAAGGAAGTGAGTTAAGTATATTGTTAGTATCTTTAGTGAAAGGAAGAGCAAAAGACTGAAAGATAAGTCAATCCTCCTTGTTTAATGTAGCACTTTAATCAGAATCCATGCGCTCTTAGCAGCAGGTAATATTTTTCTTAATTTCCAATCATCTGGTATAAAATTTGTTGCTAAAGAGTTTTGATCAGCTCTGTAATGCTGAGAGCTTCCCATATTTTTGCATGCTATGGCACAATCTAGAAATCCTGCTTCTCCTTTGCAGCCTTTGTAGCCTCCTTAATGCTGTTTTGGCTTGCAGAGTTCTGCGGGGGAGGGGGCGGGCTGCACAAGACCAGAAGCCTTAAAGGATGAATGTGGCTGAAGAAAACTGAAAGCTTCCGAGGAAGAGACTTCCTCTTGCATTTGGAAAGATCCTTCTACCTTATGATCGGGATGTTGAAATGGCTTTGCGTTTAATGCCCTTTGCCTAATTTCCCACGTTTTAAAAGGTAGAGGAGGGAGCAGTGAGCCAAACGCATTGAACGTCATGGCTTCTGCGCTTTTTAGAATGGAATCCTCCATAGTGAAAAGATTAGGAGAAAGTGTTAGACTTGCCAATGGCGCTCTCTCGGCCATCTGCCCTAAGAGATAGGTTTGAGCAGAGGCTTTTTCCTCCACAGGTGGAGGGACCTTCCTCATTTTGAGAATTAGGGTTAGACTGAGGCTTGGCTTTCCAGCACCTGTGATGCCTAAAATCTGCACAGGTTGTGCCATCAAGGCCATCCTTGTAGTTTCCCAAGTATTCCAACTGACTTGTGATATTTTGTCTTTCTTTCTGATACTGCCTCGTTTTTTCTTTTACCAATGAGATCTCATAGCTGCACTTTGGGAACTCCCCTTGCTGGGAATTCAGATTTTGCTTCAGTGCCTATTTAAGCAATGCTTCAGAGATCTCAATACCTTTCTGCTCAATCATAGACATTAACCATCTAAGGTGACGAGTATATGATGAGGCTTATGGACCCGTGGTTCTAGATAATTTCTAAAATAAGAAATTGAAATAAAAGACGTTTCTTACCGTCAGAGGCCACCTGCAAGGTCACGCCTTTGTGATTCCGTACCTCAGTGATCGCTCCTCAAGTTGCACGTGCTTGAATGCCTGTGACAAAGGAATTTCGCTCCCAAATCCGGGGTGCCAAGTGTGGGGTTTTCCTTAATGGACTTCCCTGACCAGCAGGGTCCCACAAGGGAAGGGGCTCACCTTTGTGATGGGACCCGAGGAGAGGTAGGAACCGAGAACCAGGGTGGAAATGAAAGACACGGACAAATCAGTGATTGGATAGGGCAGGCAACCCCTATGATTTTCCTTAAGGCGGAAAATGAGGATGATGGAATACAAGGTGGTTGAGGAGATTAAGATAGAGAATGCAGGCCGAGATGGTTCCAGCCTCGGGGAAGGAGAAGGTCAAGAAGAGAGAGACATAGTCATTGAGGAGCCCAGTGGAGCTCCATGGAAGGGAGAAAGGCCAAGAGCGAACTGTGTATTTCTTTTAAATGTTCTCAAATGTTTTCTTTAAATGTCTGTAGATCACAGTCTACAAAGACTTAAATCCATGGGTTATACCAATAGTCATGGAGGTGGTACATAATGAACATGAGCAGGTTGTAACATATTACTATTCAAGAATTAAGTAGTAGAAATGGCAAAAAAGATGCCATCAGAGATACAGGAAGTGTGACAAGAGTAAGGGATACTCAACTGATACAAGCACTCATACAAACACTGATATTGTATGCATAAGGTAAAAAAATTCAGAAGAACCTTTATGGTAGGTGGAGCCTTAATGAAGATTTTATAGGAGGATATAAACAAAAGTGATTCGGAATAGGGAAGCTTAACTGGCCAGTGATATACAGTAAATATCCACAAAGCTCCATGGAAATATTTGGAGAGAAGAGAAAGGTAAGAGAAGAGGTTTAGAAAATAAAAGAGACTTGGACAGAGTCCACTTAAGTGCTTTTTGAGAAGATTCTTGTTTTTCTTTTCTTTGTGTCAACTATTTTCTTGTAAATATTTGTTTTCTACAGATTGATCTTTGTAAGTAGTTATGCAAAGCTTTAGAATTTTGGGGTAGGATATTATTATAAATAAAAATTGATCTGGAGGCTTATTGCCAGTTTTATAAGCATTTATTAATGAAAAGAAATCAATAGAGATAGAGAGAGATCTCAACCTTTCTAACTTAAGGTAAGATCAGGTCCTGAATTCAAGCCCCTTGAACTCATGGTCTCCTCCATGCTGCAAGATTGCCAGAGATCAAGAGATAAGGAAAATCTCACTCCCCTCCCCCAAACCAGAGACAGGAATGGAAACCAAGAAAGCAAAAGTAAAAAGCCCCCTCTCCTTCCTGTACTTGCTTTTTAAACCCCACTAACTCCTCCCTCCATGGTGACATTGTGCTGACTCTGGTATGTTGACATTCGGGATGCTCATGCTGATGCCAGGGGATACTGGGGACACCAGGAGATGCCAGCATCAGGCTGTCAGATGTGACACATGACTCTGTGACTCCTTTGTCCTGCCACCAGGGTGTGCTGAATCAAAGCTAGAATGGTGGTTCCTTAGATATTTTACTTCACTTTACAATCTGATAAGAGGTGCATAGTCTTAGAAAATGTGGATAGATCAGTAGCTGCAACATTGGAAGGAATACCCCTATCATTGAGTTAACAGGTCTATTAAAGTAATTAAAAAATACATATTTTTGTCTTTAATTTTTATATCACTTATATTCCGCAATGTACTCCTCCCACTTTCCTCCCAGGCAACCATTCCTTCATACCAAAACATAAAAAAAAGGAGGAAGTAAACAGTTCAGAAAAACTAAGGAAGCTATTGAAAAAAAACCTGCCATGATATCTATATTCTACTTCTCTACCTTTGCAAAGAAGTGAGGTGAGGTGAATTCTCCTCTTCTCTGGGCCCAAACAGGTTCATTATACTTTTACGATTTTGAGTTTCATCTTTTAAAAAATTCTTTTTATTTATATTGTGTTGGTCATAGTGTAAAAATGGAGATTTGAACTCCAGACTTCAATCCCCAGAAGTCCTTGCTCTATTTCCCAAGATGCCCTCTAATCTCACCTGAATTCCCACCTGCATAGAGAACAGAAATTGTTTTTAAACTGACTCTGGCTTCTGCTAGCTCTCTTGGCTTCCACGTCTGGGCACACACGGCTCTACCAGGCGGGATGTAGAGTGAGTGATTGTGAATGGGCTCTCTGAGCCTAGACACGTGCTTTCTTATTTTGTACTTTCTTTATATTTTTAATCTTTAATAAACCTCTAAAAATATAATACCTTAGCAGAGAAACTAAATTATAACTGTTACAATAGTTAAGTAATTTCTATTTTCTTTTTCCCAGATGTAAAAATTAAAATTAATCTCAAATAATAAAATATTATATTTTAAGAGATTTATTAATGATCATTAGAAATAAAGTAATGAAAAGGTAATAAAATAAAAAACCAGGTGCTATGATAGGGAGAGAATGTTTTGCAAAAGACTGTGTAATGCAAACGTTAGAGTGATTGACAGGAGCATGTGACTGAGAGTCACATGGGAGCCTAAGGGTTAGGATCTGGGTAAAGATTCTCAGGTCACATCAGTCTTGGCACTTCTCTCCTGATGGACCTGTAGTTGGAGGTTTGAAAACAGGTTTCTGGCTTTTTGGTGATACCAGCTAAAGAGAGGAATCTTTTGAATTGGCTGCTGGAAGCTTGAAAAGAAGACTGAGGATCCACTTCTCCACTGGACCTGTTTTGGACAGTATTCATCTGAAGATCCTAGTTCATTTGACTTGTGAGATTTGGTTATTGGGGAAACATTGTTTTAGCTTAGAAAAGATAGGTTAAGATAGATATATAGATATTAGGGTTTAAGTTTAATTGTAATAATTCTCCTAACCCCTTTTCCTTCCTCCCTTTCCCAAACAATAAATCTAGATTTTTTTATATGTTTCCCTCTTGTTCATTCTCTCACTATTACAGTGCCCATGGCTAATCTGCTTGTTCAAAAACCCCACTTACCACTACGGTCACAACCTAGGAAGCCAAGAGACTGAGACCAGCAACCCCAATGAATTTATCCCTCTGTCTACAAGAAGTATGTAATGACAGGAAGTCAGTGGGCTCCTGGGAAAAGCAGTTTTTAGGGTAACATATTTCCAATTACACACAGAGCTGTTGTGAGGCAAGTGCTTCATGGATCTTAGAGAAGTATTAAAATGTGTTATTATTATTATTATTACATAACATACATTTTATTACAACAAAATACTTTGCTATGATCTCAGGGGATAGGTAACTCATCAATCTGATGACAAATTATTCTGTTATAGGCTTTATTTTTCATTTCTAAATTGATTTCAGACAGGATATCTTTGAAGATTACATGATGAATATATTATATATATAAAGTCAGGTATTCATATTAGATTCACATTTTTAAGTACAGTTCACTTGTTTCTTCTTCTCCATATATGTATACATAAATGCTCTTTTATTTGTTGTTTGTTAAGTTCAGAATTTAAAAAATTTAATAGCTTCTGTTTTTCTCCTTAGACTTTGTTATGGACATTTTATAGTGGTTACTCAAAATATTTCTATACTTGAGTAGGTAGATGTCTTAGTAGATAGAGAGCCAGGCCTGGAGATGGGACATCCTAGGTTCAAATCTGGCCTCAGACACTTCCTAGCTGTATGAGCCTGGACAAGTCACTTGATCCTAATTGCCTAGCCCTTCCTACTCTTCTGCCTTATAATATAATACCTATTATTCATTCTAAGACAAAAAGTAAGGGCTTTAAAAAAAAGTCCATATTCATGACCTATTTACTAATGAGCCTATCAGTTTTTAAAAACTGAAACAATGCCAGGCCCAAAATATTGCATTAGTTCATGTTGTTATAGGATTGAATATATTTTTACTAATTATGTCAATAATTAGTAAAAGAAAGAAAGCATTATTCAAGAGAAGATGATTAAAGTATCAAAAATACAGATGGAAGGGTCAACATTTTACTTCTCTAATTTGCTTTGAAAATTTCAAATTAATTTTCTAGAAGGACCCCATTGCCCTTGATGCACCTTTGCCCATTGGAGATTCCATGGGTTTGTTTGTATCTATCAAATGTTTCTAAGGCAATCTAATAAAACAACTTATCTTTGTTGCCAGTATTTCTGGGAACTATCAACTTCCTTCAGTGGTTGGTCAATGCACACCAGATATCCAGAATGAGTATGATCTAGTAGAAATGTTCTGGACAATATCGAAGCAGATGTTTAAAAATTGTTCATGATTGATTGCAAGATAGAAAATATTACCTCTTCCTGATGTGTAGACTCACTAGGACAGAATGTTATCTATGTTATTAGTTGCAGATATAGTGCCCAACTGGATGTTTTTGTCTAATTGCTTTGTCACAATGGAGGGGTCAACTGGCAGGCTAGTGAGTTATCCAATAATCAGTCCGGCTAATAATCTTAACAAGAGTGTGTGTATCCCCAAGCTAGATCATAAGTTTTCTGAGGGCAAGTAATGTCTTTGCATTCCTATCACTGAGTACAGGGCATATTACATAGCTATTATAAAGCAGACACTTAAGTCACGTTTGTTCATTGGCTTATTTCTCCTTATTTGAATTGCTTCTCTTTGGATATTCAGAATTTTATTCTTGTGAACTTCTAATTAGTGGGGGGTTTAATTTCCACTGGAAGATTTTAATCAGTTAATCAATCTATATTTATTTAGTGTCTACTATGTACCAGGTACTGGGCTATCCTTTCTCTCCTCTCTTGGAAATAATCTCTCTCCAAATCTTTGTTGTATGTCAATCAAAGTCTGCCTTTTTTCTCTTCTCTTAATTAGAGTGGTTACTTTCAACCAGTGATGGCAAACCTTTTAGAGACTGGGTGCCCAAACTGTAACCCTCACTCTGCATGTGAGTCGCTCCCTTACCCCAGACAGAACTGAGGGAGGAAGCACTCCCATGAGGCTCCTGAGCAGAGAGGTGGGTGATGTGAAAAATGTCCTCAGGTGTGGTGGAGAAGGGGAGGGGAGCAACCCCCTCTGACATGCATGCCATAGTATGCATGGTACTGACATGGTAAGTTTCACCTAAGGGTCTGCTTCAGCCACCATTTCTGTCTTATTGCTGAGGATAAGCTCCAAATGAATAGTTCTTCATTTGCCCTATATTTTAAAGACTGAAATTGTCTTTAAGACAAGCCATAGGTTACTAGTTATCTGACTGAAACAGAGATAGACATAGAAAGAAAGATGGAGAAAGAGATGTAGGGAGCCAGAGCAAGATGGAGAGAAAGATATATAGAGAGGGAGACAGAGGCAGAGACACAAAGACAGAGACAGAGAGACAGAATGAAAGAGAGAGGAAGAGAGGGGACAAAAATGAAGACTCTGTATATGCAGGTAAAAAAATTATCTTAAAGTTCAGAACTGGATGTTCAGATCCATATCCTTAGGCTTAGATTTCACTAGTCTTTCCATTATACCATGTTGCCAACAGGTATGGTGATCCAATTATCCCATAGCATATAAACATTCCAAAAGTCACATAGCCACTTTCTATTGCATTACATATTTCCTTCGAGCCAAATTCATTAGCCTTCTCTCAGTACACAACAGAATTCAATATTGTTGTTGGCTCTTTATGTCTTAAGACATTTTTTCCCCTTGGCTTCTGTGATAATTTATTTCCCAGTCTCTTCATCTAACTCTTTTGCCATAAAAAAGTATTATTTCCCCCCATTTTCCTCTTAGGTGACTAGGGGAGCCCAGGTAATAGAATAGAATAAATGATTGACTTTATACAAGAAAATCAAGCCAAGTCAACATCTGTTACATTAAGTGCCTACTATATGCTTTGGTAAATGCTAAGTAGACAAAGGAAAGGCAAAAACAATTCCTGATCTCAAGGAGCTCACAATTGAATGAGCAAGGTTTAAAAAGTAGGTTTACTTATCTTCTAAGGATTCAGTTATCAAACATGGGGCAAGGGTCCATGCTGAAAAGCCTAATGGGCACCAGGACTTACCACTTTTTTGCCCAGGGGGAGGACACTTGAGAATTGGTGAGTACAATCTAGTTGGTAGAGGATTTTCTGACAAGTGCGATATAAGGTAATGGCCCTCCCCTTTCCTCCCTTCTTTGCATATATTTCCTTTCCATGTCACCAGTGCAAAGCCCTCTGTTATGCATTAAACAAATGAACTTTGATGGTGTCTTTGCCTATGTGGTGGAGGTTTTTTTTGAGCAGGAGTATTCAAGTTCCTTTGTGGCTTGAATTTTTAGCTGTACAGAAGCTCATGGGCTTTCCTCTTGGAAATCTACCTGTTATCACAGAGGCTGTTATTTACTGTATCCTGTGTACAGATCTGGATGTATCTTACCCAAACCCCTTAATTGTGTATGTCTTTTAAGTCTGAGATTCTTTCCCTCTTGCAGAATCATAGAATTTTAGAATTGAAATGGAGCTTGGTGGCCAATCAAGTCCAATTCATACTTGAAAAAATTTTATATACAATATACCTGGTAAGCAATCATCTATCCTTTGCTTGAAGACCTGGAGGAGAGTATTTGAAATCCCACTACTTCATGAGGCAGCCACTGTACTTTTTTGTTGTTTAGACATTTCAGTTGTAAGTCTTTGTGACTCCACTTGGGTTTTCTTGGCAAAGATATTGGAGCACTTTGCCATTTCCTTCTCCACCTCATTTTTCAGATGTGGAAACAGAGGCAAACAAGGTGAAATGACTTGCCCAGAATCACACAGCTAATAGGTATCTGAGTTTAAATTTGAACTAAGGACTTCTTGACTCCAGGCTAGTGCTCTGTCCACTGTGCCACCTATGTGTCTGCACCTTTGTTCTTTTGGATAGCTCTAATTTTTAGGAATTTTTTTCCTGAGAGAAAGCCTAAATAGTACATCTTTGCAACTTCCTACAATCTCTTCTCTTTTGTCCCAAACAGAACAAATTAATCCCTCTTTTAGATGATATCCCTTCAGATTTTTAAAGATGGCTATCAGGTTCCTTATGCTTTTCAAGGCAATTCTATTCTTCCTCTGAGAATCAAGCTTGCAAGGCAACAAACATTTATTAAACTCTTAAGAATCAAAATAAGATAACATTTGTAAGTGCTTAGTACAGTGTCTGGCACATAATTGATGCTTAATTAATGCTTCTTCCTTCCATTTATCCCTGTATTTACCATGCAATGGAGCTTTGAATACAAGCAAAAAGAAAAACCTTGTCCTAAGGAGTTTATGTTCTAATGAGGGAAAAATTACAAATAAAAGGGAGCTGGAAAAAAGGTGGGGAGAACCAATAATAATAATAATAACTAGAATTTGTAGAGCTGACTTAATGTTTGCAAAGTGTTGTGCCTGTGTGATCAGATTTGAATGATAGTTATGGACTCATAGAATCTCATATTTAGAATTAATTTGAGTCTATCTAGTCCAACTTACATATCAATAGAAATTCCCTATTCAACATTCCCCCACCCCTACCCCATCCTCAATTAACATTTGTCCTAAGAGGTCCAGTGACTGGGAAATCATTTTCTTCCAGGGCAGCTCATTCCCCAGGTCTGGAATGTTGAGAAGCCAGAAGATTGTGACTGGAATTTCAGTTAGATCTCTCTCAGCCTTGAGAAGCCTAGGAGGAAGGTCTAGCCAAGACTTTCTCCTGGAGATATAGTGAGTATATCTCCAGGCTCCTGATGACAGGACCCCCACCAATAGGCAACTGAAGTGATAGCTGAAGAAGACATTTGAGCCTCTGTCAAACTTATCTCACTGGCCAGGGGGCCAAAGACCAGGGCCCATCAACATGACTCAAGGTCTGAGTTCCCCAAACTTGAGGAGGGAGGGAAAAGGGGTAGTTAGAGAAGGGACACCTCCCACCACTTTCCTTACCAATTCCCTTCCTGCCAGTCATTTCTTTGGGTTACCCTAGATGACTTAGTTTATAATAAAGTTGTTGTCTTTTTCCAAAGTGACTCAAGTGTGAGTGGGACAGCTTGAAGGAGAGAGTAATCTCCCTGAGAAGAAACCTTGAGGCTCTAGAAGTGGAGGAAAAGCAAGAGCCAGTTTGTGAGAGCAGCCATAGCTGAGGAGGGAAGGCTGAAAGGGGAAACTCCCCCTCCTCCCCAACCCCCAGCCAACTTTAAACATCAGCTGCCTCTCCTGGATCCTGCTTTCAGGGGGAGATGTCCATTCGAGGGAGGGAGAGTAAAAGAGAGAGAAAGTCAGAGTGATTCCTGAAACGAGTAGGATATATTGTATATTCCTAGTCCTTTCATTTTTATTTGGTATGTTTTTAAGTCCTCTTGCCAATCTTGACCCTTTGCCACCTTCCTTTGTTTCTATTCCAGTTTTTTGATGTCTTTCCTACACTTTTCCAGTAAGCATGTCTCTGTTCAGATGCTTCTAGCAATTTCCTGCCAATGTAAACAGTGACCAACCCCAATGCAAACAGTGACTGCCATCAGCTATTAGGTGGGAAAAGGTCTTTTTCAAATAATCCACAAACATTTATTAGGAATGCATTACCTGTCAGCCACTATGTTGGATGCTACGTTTACAAAAAAAAAATGCCCAGATTCTGCCCTTGAGGAGTTTGTGTTCTAATGGGGGAAATAACATGCACACAAATATAAGAAATATGTAAACTGTACATAACTGTGCCTACAAAGTAGACAGAAAAAAGATATATATATATATATATGTATATATATATATATATATTAGTTTTTAAAACATTTTGTTTGGTCATTTTCATACATTATTCATTGGAAACAGATAATTTTCCTTTCCTCCCCCGCTTCCTCCCCCCCTCCCCTAGCCAATGCGCGATTCGTCTGGGTATCACATGTGTCCTTGCTCTGAACCCATTTCCTTGTTGGTATTTGCATTAGGGTGCTCATTTAGCATCTCTCCTTGATCATGTCCCCTCAACCTCTGTAGTCAAGCAGTTGCTTTTTCTCGGTGTTTTTACTCCCTCAGTTTGTCCTCTGCTTGTGGATAGTGTTTTTTAGATCCCTGCAGATTGTTCAGGGACATTGCACTGATCCTAAAGAAGTCCATTACATTCCCTTGTACCACAGTGTGTCAGTCTCTGTGTACAATGTTTTCCTGGTTCTGCTCTTCTCGCTCTGCATCACTTCCTGGAAGTTGTTCCAGTCTCCATGGAATTCCTCCACTTTATTATTCCTTTTAGCACAATAGTATTCCATCAACAACATATACCACAATTTGTTCAGCCATTCTCCAATTGAAGGGCATCCCCATATTTTCCAATTTTTGGCTACCACAAAGAGCGCTGCTATGAATATTCTTGTGCAAGTCTTTTTCCTTATTATCTCTTTGGGGTACAAACCCAGCAGTGCTATGGCTGGATTAAAGGGCAGACAGTCTTTTATTGCCCTTTGTGCATAGTTCCAAATTGCCCTCCAGAATGGTTGGATCAATTCACAACTCCATCAGCAATGAATTAATGTCCCTACTTTGCCATATCCCCTCCAGCATTTATTACTTTCCCTTGCTGTCATGTTGGCCAATCTGCTAGGTGTGAGGTGTTACCTAAGAGTTGTTTTGATTTGCATCTCTCTGATTATAAGAGATTTAGAACACTTTTTCATATGCTTATTAATAGTTTTGATTTCTTTATCTGAGAACTGCCTATTCATGTCCCTTGCCCATTTATCAATTGGAGAATGGCTTGATTTTTTGTACAACTGGTTTAGCTCTTTATAAATTTGAGTAATTAGACCTTTGTCAGAGGTTTTTGTTATGAAGATTGTTTCCCAATTTGTTGCTTTCCTTCTAATTTTAGTTACATTGGTTTTGTTTGTACAAAACCTTTTTAATTTGATGTAGTCAAAATTATTTATTTTGCATGTTGTGACTCTAAGTCTTGCTTGGTTTTAAAATCTTTCCCTTCCCAAAGGTCTGACATGTATACTATACTGTGTTCACCTAATTTACTTATAGTTTCCTTCTTTATATTCAAGTCATTCACCCATTCTGAGTTTATCTTGATGTAGGGTGTGAGGTGTTGATTCAAACCTAATCTCTCCCACACTGTCTTCCAATTTTCCCAGCAGTTTTCATCAAATAGTGGATTTTTGTCCTAAAAGCTGGGGTCTTTGGGTTTGTCGTAGACTGTCTTGCTGAGGTCATTTACCCCAAGTCTATTCCACTGATCCTCCTTTCTGTCTCTTAGTCAGTACCAAATTGTTTTGATGACTGCTGCTTTGTAATATAGTTTGAGATCTGGGACTGCAAGGCCCCCTTCCTTTGTATTTTTTTTTTCATTATTTCCCTGGATATCCTTGATCCTTTATTCTTCCAAATGAACTTTGTTATGGTTTTCTCTAATTCAGTAAAGAAATTTTTTGGTAGTTCAATGGGTATGGCACTAAATAGATAAGTTTGGGTAGGATAGTCATTTTTATTTTGTTAGATCATCCCACCCATGAGCAATCAATGTTTTTCCAATTGTTTAGATCTAGTTTTAATTGTGTGGAGAGTGTTTTGTAGTTGTATTCATATAGTTCCTGTGTTTGTCTTGGCCGATAGATTCCTAAATATTTTATATTGTCTCGGGTGACTTTAAATGGAATTTCTCTTTCTAATTCTTGCTGCTGAGCTGTGTTGGAAATATATAGAAATGCTGATGACTTATGTGGGTTTATTTTGTATCCTGCAACTTTGCTAAAGTTGTTGATTATTTCATGATGCAGAATTAGATATATATTTTTTGAAAATCTGTGATACATTGAAGCCATGATAAGTAAACTGTGATATAGCAAGGGATGGCTGTCCTCTATAAGATATTTCTACTTGATGGCCCATTGTCACTTTAAACATATTCCAAATGGAACTAATAATCTTGCTTTATAAATTTATGTCTCTTCACAATTTACCCATTTCTTCCAATGGCACCTACTGTTCTTCCTATCTCTCAAGCAAAACTTTGGAGTCATCTGCAAAGTCTCAATTCCCACATCCGATTGACTTGCTACTGGGTCATTGAATTGGGGAAGCACTGTGATATGGTGAAGAGTGCTAAATTTGTAACCAGAGAACTTAGGTTTAGGTTCTGGCTCTAGCCCTAGTTCTTCCTATGTGACCTTGATCAAATTACTTCAGTTCTCTTGCTTGTCAGTTCCTCATTGGTAAAAATTAAGGAGTTGGATTAGATGATTTCTCAGCTGGGAGGGATATTATAGATCATCTAGTTCAATCTCCATTCCCTCCCCTGACCCCATTAAAAGTTGAAGAACCTGAGGCCTAAAGAGATGAAGTGATTTGCCTGGCTCTTATCATAATCTCTTAATTCATCCCTTTATCAATACTTGACTTTGATATTGCCCTGACACCTTTGTTACAAGTGCCTTTTCACTTATCTGTCTGGTTTACAATCTATCATACAGTACACACTGTTGTTGGATTAATCAGAAATGGTGAATGAGAAATCCACAGTAAAACCTTGTGGGAGAGGTAATTTTCATTCTTTTGTGGGGGAAAGGTTAGATTTATTTATAACACCTCATGCTTTATACCAAGATAAACTCGAAATAGCTTCATGATCTAGACATGAGGTCATATCACAAATTAGAGAAACATGGAGGAAACATCCCTATCAGATCAATGGGAAAGAGTAAATTCATGACCAACAAGGGATGGAGACACTTGTAGAAGGTACAATGGACAATCTTGATCACATAAGATTAAAGTTTTTGCACAGGAGAGGTCATTTTCTTGTAAAAAAATTAAACACTAGATGATATTCAATTTCTCTTTATCATAGGAACATACTATTTGTTAACTAGAGTCTACTGAGTAAAGGAAGTGACATGGTTAGACCTAGACTTTAAGATAATCAGTTGAAGAGCTATGTATTTGTGACTAGCCCCGGTGAAAAGAGCTTTCATAGATCTTTGAAGGATTTTCAGTGCATTGCCATTTAAGGACTAAATAATTGTGGTCTAAATCCGTTTTAGAAAATTTATTGAAGAAAGTAAACTGCATCATCAGAATCACATTTGGTGAAACTTTTAAAATGAATTTTTATTGTTTTAGGGTTTTTATATCACCTACATGTCCCTGTGTAATATTTCTCCCTCAGAGAGTTGTCATTCCATAAAATACAGAATTTAAAGAGCAGAAAAAGGAAAAAAAGAAACAATCAGCAAAAATCAACTATATAACAGTAGTTCTTTTAAACCATAGCCTACATAAGAATGGTTATTTCAGCTTCATTTAGAACAAATAATATAGATTATGCTTTCTATACTTGTCTTTAGAGTAAAAATATTTTCAAACTAAGGAGACCAAGAAATGTCTCTATATAACTAATAGATGTTGACCTTAAATGTCTTTAAAAACCAGTTAAGCAAATATTTACATCTTAATTAAAAATATTTCTTTTGCTAGTTCTATGTGATAGAACACAACATAGACATCTTTTGAATTAAACTCCATACAAAAACTTGAGCTTATAAAAAAAAAGATAAGTTAGAGAATGAACAGTCACTCTAAAGAAGAATTTTTCATCTTACACAAGATTTTCTTTAATATCCATCTAGTATATTTTTGGCCTGATGCAATTTCTATATGTTACTTGGGAATACATCAATTACACAAAACAAGGGAGACCTTTTTTTTCATTGTTAAAGGGTGGGAGTTTTTAGTCATTTCAGATGTATCCAACTTTTCATGATCACATTTGGGGCTTTCTTGGCAAGGATACTAGAGTTGTTTACCATTTCTTTCTCCAACTCATTGTTCAGATAAGGGAACAGGCATACAAGGTTAATCCCAAAGTCACATGGTTCATAAATGTTTAAGGCTAGATTTGAACGCCAGTCTTTCTGATTCCGGATTCCAAACTCTATCAGTTGTGCAACCTAACTACCCTGCTAGAGAAAGGAAACTGAGGCAAACAGGGTTAAGTGACTTGCTTAGTGTCCCAGAGCTACTTAGTGTCTGAGGCCAACGCTGCCCAAAGGGTGAGTAAAAGAGTTTAATTTGCTCCAGTAGAGAAGATACTAATTTCTTTCTGCATGGGAGGAACAAGGTTTGAGATTTATGAACTAGAATTTTTTGTGGCTCATAAAAATGAAGAAAGATACTGAGTTTCTGATCTTAGTCTTTTGTAATGGTAAAGTCACTCTTAAACAGATTTAGTGCAAAAAAAGCACAGTAATAAATCTACCTTTATCTTGCCTCCTTTTTGTGAACGAACAAACAAAAAAACACCCTAACTTTATAGCTGTTTGAACATGTTAATGAAAAATCTGACTTTTAGAAGAAATTGTTTGAACTTGTCAGATGAAGAGGTTGAATTGGTCTCTCCAATTCTGAACAGATTAAACAGGATTCTTTGAACTGTTGGAATGATCTTGTGAGGGTTGGGGGTAGGAAACTTAAATCCATTTTTAAACAATAGAAAGCAAAATAATAAAGCAATAAAATAATAGAAAAAATTCAAGAATAGAATAAAAATTCACCTTAAGTAGGCATCTAGGTAATACTATGGAATTCTGGACTTGGAATCAGAAAAAACTGAGTTCAAATCTTGCCTCAGACACTAATGTCTGAGTTACAAAATTTCATATAGGTACACACTCCTATTTTCACACTGATAGGTTATATACTACCTGGTATCTGTTTTCAAATAGGAAAATAGTCATTTAACTTCGTAGAACCTGTTTCCTCATTTATAAAATGATAACAACAGCTCAGGGAGTAGACAAGTAATTTAATTAGCATGGGGAACTCTCAGATGAGGAAACCCCTTCTATCTTTTCAGTGTCTTATTGTCTTAAAAGGGTAACTAGAGTACTAAAAGCTTATGTACTTGACCTAGGGTCAGCCAGTCATTAGGTGTCAGAGGAAGGATTTGAACTCTGGTCTTCCTATCACCAATATCAGCTCTTTATCTATTGCTGCGCATATAAAAATTAGTTGTTATAGTTGACTGAAAAAATAGAAGATCAGGGTTAGTGCCTCCTCTCCATTGTTTCTTCTTCCTTTTTTTTTAAACCCGTTGTCTTTGAATCCATACTTGGTTCTGAGACAGAAGAATAGTAGGGGCTAGGCAATTGGGGCTAAGTGACTTGCCCAGGGCCATACATCCAAGAAGTATCTAGAGGCCAGATTTAAACTCAGGAGTACCTATCTCCAATCCTGGCTCTTTATCCACTGAATCAACCTAGCTGCCCCCATTGATTCTTCTTTATTGGTTATTATAATGGAGTGTTATGGAATCAAGGAAAATATATTTCTATGAACTTAACATTGTTTTTAATGGCATTTTAGAAATGGGCCCTCATTTCCTAGGAGAAAGCCTTAGCTTTGTCCTTGGCTCTAAGAAACCCCAATCACCGTTTCTTTATGTGTGGAAATATTTCTTGATGACGTGGAAGAAATCAAAGATCAGAGTTTGTTGTTTTAGAGGACTTGCCTGCACCCATCACTGATTTGTAAAGGACATTCCTTCTGTTAGTTCTAACTTCACTGTAGTTCTACAGAGTCAGGATTATATCTGTCGAACATGCAAAGATTAGAAAGAAAGCAAAAGAAAACAAAGTAAAAAAAACTCATAGCCAAAGGATCCCCAAAAGGGTTCCACCCATCAGTGTGGAAATCAGCCCTCCAAAATCCCAGGCTTTCTCTGTTGTTGGTAAATGGAGGGCATTCTCAGGCTCCTCAGGGTCTGTTTTTAGGCTATACGCTCAGAAAATCATAGATTTCTATTCAACTAACCTTCCCTAGCCTAAGAAGCCATCAAAAGAGTTCAAATCCAATTACTTAGTGAGTTTAAACATAAAGGCTTCGTCACCTTCTTTTTTCTTCATAAGTTCCAGGCGGTTTTCCTTTACACCAATATAGAATCCTCGAGCATAGAAAGACTCAAATGAAACAAACCCAGACCCTTCTGAATGCATAAAGAATAATTTCTTTCTCTGAGCTTGGTGGTGGTGTTCATGCTTGTGAAGCTATGGAAACAAGACAGAAAGACAGTCATTTTAGTTCAGTTCAATTTTTAAAAATACTTATCAAGGATTTGCTATGCGCTAGGTTCTATGTTATTCTCTGACTCCTACTCTTAAGCCTCAAATATCACACTTTTCCCCAAAATAAAATCATTTGTCCCATAGCCCCTTGCTCTTCTCAACATTTCACAACAGCTTTGGTTGCCAAATATATAATCAACCTGATTTTGATCTGGATTATCTGGTGATGCCCATGTGTAGAGTTGCCTTTTGGGTTGAAAAAGTATTTGGGGGTACCTAGTTGGCTAAGTGGTTGGAGAGCCACGCCTGAAGATGGGGGGTCCTGGGTTCAAATCTAGACTCAGATGCTTCCTACCTGAGTGACCCTGGGCAAATCACTTAACTCTGTAATTAAAATCTGATCCTCAGCACTGTAAATCCCAGCATCCTATTTTCATTCTCACATTCCATCCTTATGTTTTGGAGATAAAGGTTGTGTGTGACCCCATCCCTCTTACTTTTCCAGTGAATGTGGCTGGGGAAACTTTTCTTTAGTCAGGCTTTTACTTTTGTCCTTTTATTCTACTTCAAGTGATTATTAATAAATCTTATAAAATATAATACTTGGAATTATTGGATATTAATTTAAATCTTATATAACCCCAATTGCCTAGCCCTGATAGAAATAAAAATATATCTGGGTTTTTATTCTGAGCTAACGATCCATGTTTAATTGTGGGAAATTAAAGCTGGAGGTCTCACAACACCCAGCCTGGGGCAAAGACCTCATCTAGATGTTCAACAGTGTGTTTCATGGGTTTTTGATAGTTAATTAGCTTAAGTAATTAACAAGACACAATGTTCAGAACCTGATAAAAACATGTTACATAATATTTGGTAATAAGTTTTGATAACATCTAGTAATAAATTTTAGTACAATGTTTAAGTAACCTATCTTGGCCATCATATTCTGGGGAGCCTATAGTGAATAGAAAACTTCACAGGATCAAACAATACCTGGACATGCCAGGATTATTTTCCTATGATTGCATTAGACCAGCTCTCAATTCACCATTCCAGACGAGCATCCCTTTTTCCTACTGCATGAGTTTTACTTTCCCTAGATAGCTACACAGACGTGAAGTATTTTTTCCCCAAGAAGCAGTTAGTTAATCTAGTTAGTTGTTACAATATTCTAATATATCAAACTGTATCATTTCTAATACTATAGTTAATATTCTATAATTATAATTGCTATTTTCTACACAGTTTAAAAACTGATTCTAACTCTTTCTAAAACAGAGTTACCACCTAAAGGATTATATGCGAGTCCGTGTTTTATAATTACTGATATATGAGTAGTAAAGGAAATTTTATTTTCAGCCCTTACTGTTCTCCTGCCTTGGAACTGATATTCAGTATCAATTCTAAGAAATAAGGTAAGTTAAAAAAAAAAGTATTTGCTATGACCAGCAAGTTATCTTGACAAAACTCTGCCTTGCAACTAGCCTGTCATTCCAATTATCTTTTGATTTCCTACTTTAACATTCCAATCCTGATATGATGAATTTGACTTTTTTGGAGTGTTATTTCTAGAAGATATTATAGGTCTTAGAACGTGTCAACTTTGGCTTCTTTGATATCAGTGGTTAGAGCATAGACTGGCATTACTGTGATGTTGAATGGTTTGTTTTAGATTAAAACAATTATTCTGTGATTTTTGTATCCCAGTACTGCTTTCCTCATCTTTTTTAGTGACTATGAAGGTTACTCTATTTCTTCTAAGGGATTCTTGCCCATAGTAGTAAATGTAATGATCACCTGAATTAAATCCACTCATTCTCATTCATTAAAGTTCACTGATACCCAAGATGTTGATGTTTAATCTTTCCATTTCCTTCACATTGATAAAAAGATTCTCTTAAATGAGCAATGGAAAGAAATAAAAGAAAACAACAGAATGAGACAAGAGATCTCTTCAAGAAAATCAGAGATAAGGGAGAGAGAAGAGTAACAAGGGAGGGTCCAAAGAAGGGAGAGAATTTAAAACTAAAAAAAAAAAAGTTTAAAAATTGTTCTTACATGTAATAGGGGGAAGAAAATTTGAGATATCAAGGGAAAATTTCATGCAAAAATGGGCATTATAAAAGACAAAAAGGGTAAGGAATTAACAGAAGCAGAAGAGATCAAGAAGAGGTAATAAAACTACATAGAAGAACTATCTGAGAAAGACCTTAACATCACCGATAACCATGGTGTGTAGTTACTGATCTAAAGCCAGACATCCTGGAAAATGAAGTCAAATGGACTTTAGGAAGTATTGCTAACAACAAGACTTGTTCAGGTGATGGAAGTCCAGCTGAGCTATTTAAAATTCTAAAAGATGATGCTGTTAAAGTGCCAGTATGCCAGCAAATCAGGGAAACTCAATAGTGGCCACTAGATTGGAAAACAACAGTTTATGTCCCAGTCCTAAAGAAGGATAATGCCAAAGGATGTTTAAATTACTCAACAACTGCACTCATTTCACATACCAGCAAGGTTATGCATAAAATTCAGCAAGTTAGGAATCAAGAACTATAAGAGGAGCAGGCTAGTTTTTGAAGGGGCAGAGGAACTACAAACCAAATTGCCAATATTCCCTGGTATGGAGAAAGCAAGGAAGTTCCAGAAAAACATCTACTTTTGTTTCATTGACAACAATAAAGTCTGTGTGATTCATGACAAAATGTGACAAGTCCTCAAAGAGATGGGAGTACCAGATCATTTGACTCATCTGTGTCCTAAAGAGTATGTGTGCAGACCAAAAAGCAACAGTTCCAACTGAATGTGGAACAAATTATTAGTTTAAGACTGGAAAGGGCATATGATAAGGTTGTATATTGAAGCCTTATTTATTTAATTTATATACAGAGTCATGAGAAATGCCAGGCTGGATGAATCAAAAGCCAGAAATAAAGATGGCAGGAGGAATGTCAACAATCTCAGATATGAAGATCATACTTCTCCAATGGCAGAATGTGAAGAAAATTCAGAAGCCACTTGAGGAGGGTTGAAGAGGAAAATGTAAAAGCTGATTTGAAGCTTAATTTTAAAAAAGGCTAAGATCTTGTCGAGCAGATCCATCACTTCCTGGGAAATAGAGGGAGAAGAAATGGAAGCAGTATATTCTTGAGTTCAAAGATTACTATAGATGGTGACTACAGCCATAATTACTCTGCAACTAATTAACAAGTATTTATTAAGCACTTACTCTGAGCTGAGTGGTCTACAATAACTCTCACACTTGTCTTCTTTCTATTCTTCTAGCCACTGTGCTCTTTCTCGCCCTCTTCACTTGAGCTCCCTGTCTTAAGTCTCCACTCTACTCTGTCCCTTCACACAACTGCCAATGTGATTTCCTGAAAGCACAAGTCTGACTGTCAGTACTCTACATAGTAAACTCCAGGGGTGCTTCCTACTTTTTTCCCCAGTGATATTTCATTGTTTTCCCCCCACCCTCCAATGACATGTAGGAACAATTTTTGACATTTGTTTTCCTACA
The DNA here is from genome assembly GCF_027887165.1 of Monodelphis domestica. NCBI lineage: Eukaryota > Metazoa > Chordata > Mammalia > Didelphimorphia > Didelphidae > Monodelphis > Monodelphis domestica. The sequence goes on from NC_077233.1 coordinate 126,799,844, forward strand.
TTTTGCCATCCAAATTCTTTCTCCCCTTTCCTCCCTTCTTCTTTAGGTCATAAACTGTTTGAATTTTTTCTTTGTATCCATAATTGCCTAGCATAGTGTCTTATACTCCTGGATGGCATATAATAAATGCCTATTGATTGAGTCAATTCAATAAAACTTTATTAAACACCACTTCTATGTAACACAGTGCAGAAGGCTGAGGGGAGGGTGATGAAGCAGGATAAAGATAACAACACAGTAAAGATTTGAGATTTCATTCCCCATAAAGAACTTTCTCCACCAATATAGACAGTGATCTCTCTATGACTTGGGATGGAGGTAGACCCTATCCAGGGAGTCCAAGAGAGAGGCTGCCCAGTGACTGAACAACAAGAACAAGCTATGGCACCCAGGGCAAGGCAGGACACTTATTGAACTATTAAAAAAAAACACAAAAACTTTTGTTGGTATGTTTTGTTTTTACATTTAGATAAAATTGTATTGAATAAACTTTTTCACAACTCATCTATGAAATGGGCTTAATAGCCTTGTAATATATCACTCATGGGATTATTATGAGGAAGAAAACAAAACTAGCATTTATTAAATGCCTACTATGTGTCAGATTTGCTTAGTGCTTTACAAATATTATCTCATTTGATCCTCACAGCAATCCTGGGAATTAAGTGCCATGATTATCTCCATTTTATAGTTGAAGAATTTCAGGCAAAGTTAAATGATCTACCCATTGTCACATAGCTAGTTTTTGAGTTGAATTTGAATTCAAGACTTCTTAACTCCAGACCCAGAACATCTATCCATTGTATCACTTATCTTCTTAGGTAAATCTTAATGTGCAATTGGAATGAAAGGTGTGACTACTCCAAAAGCAAGTACAAAGGATTTTTAAATAACACACTTCATTGCAACTCTCCACCCCTCTTAGATAACTGATAGATATATAGACAGATAACTGAGAATTGGTCATGTTGGCACACATGGAGCATCATGTTAGCACTAAGAGCATATTGTTGTTACCTCAAGATCATTCTGATCATTGGCATGCAGCTGAAGACGAATGTCAGAGGGCTGAGGAGCCAGGACCACCAAAGCATCTCCTTTGGGACAGAGAGAAATAAAAAAACCCACAAAACTAAGAATTAAAACTCATTTTGATTTTGGTGAATTAAATCTACTAGAAAAAATGTAGACATATTGGGGAAAAAAAAACATGACTCTGGAATGGTTTTATTAGAGTTCTAAATTTGGTGTAAAAATCATTTTTCATGACCTCCATTCTCCTCTTCAAAAACTATATTTTTTCCAAGTAAAGGATTCTGACCCTACTAGTATTTTTTTAAACCCATACCATCTATGTTAGAATCAATACCATGTGTTGATTCCAAGGCATAGGCTCACTATGGATTAGGCACTAAGGGGTTAAGTGACTTGCCCAGGGTCACACAGCCAGGAAGTGTATGAGATCAGATTTGAACCTAGGACCTCTTAGCTCCTGCATCAGACTATAGGGATGGGGTGTTCTTGCTTGTAACAAGTCATGATAGAGTCAGAGGGCTTTTCTTTGTTTTTATTAACACTATTTAGATACTAACAATGACCCCAGAGTACAAGAGTAGTGATGCTGGTGGCTCTGATAAACCTAAGAAAAGTCATAAAGTGCTTAGGGAGGTTCATATAATAAACGTCTATGAAATAATGGATTTTCCTATTACGCATGATTTTCAACTTACTCCAAGGGTCTTGGAATGTATTGGTAGCATAAAATAAGGGACTACTGCACTAGCTATTTGTGACCCTGGGCAAGTCACTTAACCCTGTTTGCCTCAGTTTCCTCATCTATATAATGTGTTGGAGAAGGAAATGGCAAACCACTCCAATATCTTTACCAAGAAAACACCAAATGGAGTCATGAAGAGTCAGATATAACTGAACAATAACAACAAAGAACCTTTTCTGCTTCAAACCGGAGTGAAGCAAAGATGCTCACTCTTCCCATTATTATTTGATATAGTTCTGGAAATATTAGCAATAGTAATAAGAGCAGAGAAAGAGATTAAAGAAATAAATATAGGTAAAGGGGAGATTTAAAAAGGAGATGTCCTGTTTGCTGGCAATATATGGCTTACTTGGAAAATCCTAGGGAATCAACAAAGATACTAAATGAGGCAATTTTGCTCCAGGAGAGCTTAAGGCTACAAAATAAATCCTCAAAAATCAATAGCATTTCTAAATATTAAGGACAAAGTATAAAAAAAATCACAGAAAGGGAAATCCCATTAGAAAAAAACTACAAAATACATAAAATATTCAAAGCACCCAAAAGTCTTGTATAGATTCAATTACCAAGTGCTCTTTAAAGAAATAAAGAACAACTTCAATAGGTAGAGGAATAAAATCAAAGCACCAACATTTCCCTTCCTTACATATTATATGTTTTACCTCTGTATGAATTTTTAGTGGTGAAGTATTCCAAGTACAGCAAACCTGAAAGAGAATTAGAAGAAAACACCCTTTGGTGATTAATCAAAAATTTAGCTTTTGAACACAAGGGAAAATATTAGGAAATATTCAAAATCATGGGTACCAGTAATTAAGACAAAGCTTTCATGGTTCTGAGATGCATTAAGTGAAATTTGGAAATGTCTCCTTAATTACATATGGGTCTGTGTATATTTATGAATAAAGATCTTTTATGTACGCATATGTGTACATACACATACATACATACATATAAGATTTGTCCATAAGCCTTCAAAACACTTGTTTGTTTTTGAAATATTGAGGAACTCATAGAATTTCACAATCACAGTAGATTTTTTTTGATAGGGGGAGAACTGAGGGTATGAAATTAATCATCACATCAATATTAATTCTGGACAAAAGAAGACACTGTACCTCGCTCTTCATTTTCAGGTAAATCTTCAACAAAGATCTCATAGTTTCCATTTTCAAAAAAAAAGGTGACAGCCTTATTTTTGAATGTATTCAAGCCAGTGTAGCACTTTTCCTGCCAAAATTCCACTGTAATTAAGCATAAAAAAGATTTAGTTCCATGGATTATTATTGTGTGAGGATTTTCTTCTCATTTTAAAAAACTAATAGAGGCATTGCAAACGTATTTGTAGTTCGTCAGTCAGTGGTGGAAATCTTGTGCTCTTGTGCTCTTAATAGGCAGTGAAGGCTACTAACATAAATTTAGATATCATCCTTTCTTCCCGAGGGAAACTTTGCAAAGATGTCTCTCTTGATCCAAGAGACACTCGATATTCATCTGGAGTCTTCAACTTGAAAAAAAAAAAACATTGGCTATAAAGCCAGAATATCTGGGGTCAAGTTCTGATTCTAACAATTGTCACATGATTTTGGACAAGTAATTTCCATTCTCTGAACCCTAGTTTCCTTAATTCGATCAATATTAATTTTATTCATTTGCTTGATTGTTTACTGTAGAGAAATTGTTCTCTGCTGACAAAACTATCTATCTCAGACCTGAGAGTAAAAAGTTCAATAATTTATTAGTCTCCGTTTTAATGGTTTTTGGGGTCAAGGATTCCTGAATCTTGGCTCCATTGCTCACAGATTAAGCTAGTTCCCAGGGAAGCAGAAGAAGAAGAAAGAGTTCCAGAAGAAGAAGAAAGAGATACCTGATAGAATTTCATCAGACAACATGACTGCAGCCAGAAAGTTCAATGATGAGGAGACAATTCCAGTGGAAGAGGACATTCCAGGAGAAGAGGAGTAAGACAGAAGACAGCAGAACAGAATCAGACAGCGGAGAGCAAACCAAACTGTGCCATGATAACAGGGACTGTACAAAGAATCCAGTATAGAAGAAGAAAGCTATCAAATTATGGATGTAAATTTGTTGTAGACAACATGAGAAGAGGAGTATCTGGAGATTTGGTGAGTATAGTTACATTTAGGGCACACTGATCACAAGATGTCATAAGATATTTTACCAAGTGATAGTATTCAGGTAAATAAATGAATACATATGAATCACATGGGAATAAAATCAATCAATATATACAGTAATTCCATGAGGTCTTACCTAAATGGAAAGTTTGTTTTTAAGACATTCCATTCAGGTAATATAAAAATACATATAGGTCTTCATATAGATTTTAGTACTGTCAGAGGGAGGACATTTATATTCTTGACACACATACACATATTTGTGTATACATATTTGTAAATACTTGTATATAATCTGTAAAATACTTTGTAGATAACATATATAGGCTAGACAAGTGTGTAGAAAGTGTATATAAATGTAAATAGTATAATTTTCTATAGTAATTTGTACAGGATTTGTATATTTCTGTTAATTTCTGTATATTTTTTTATATTTCACTGTGAATAATTGGAGTTGCTTATTTTATAAATCTGTATATATCTATATATTTGTACAGAAATCCTTGTGCATATATGTACATATGTATAGATTTTTTAAAAATTAGCTGTGTACATAGTTATAATGTTACAAAAGTTAGCATAGGAGACTCAATTTTCAAGTTTTCTGTAGACAGTTTTTGTTTTCTGTATTAGCATAGGGGACATTTTGTTTAGAATAGTTCAAATAAGATTTTTTACATGCAGTTTGCATAAAATTTTTGCATAGTTTTTTCTTTTCTTTCTTCTTTTCATTTGATTAGATAGATTTTTGTTTTTGTAACAGTATAAGCTACATTGAGTTTTGTAAATATTTTTCTTTTTTCAATTTTTACTAGAATGGTATAGGGCAATATTTTTTAGATATATTTGTTTTAATGTATTAGTTTAACAGTATATTCTTTCAAACCACTATTGTGGAAGAGTTTTGTGTTTTGCATTTTGCATTTTATCATTGTATTACTTTGCATTTGCTCTTGAATTTTTTGTTTTTGCAAATGTTTGTATTTTAATTTTGCTTTCTGTGAAACTGTTTATTGTATTCCCCCCCCCCCCCATGTTATATCCCTAGAGTAAAACAGTGGATAAGAGTAGGATGCAGAGATTAGGATAGGATAGGACTGTTTGTTTGTTATTTGGGGGTAGCATAATAAAATAAGTTTAGAATAAGGGAATTTATATATTTATTGGTGATCATATGAGACATTTGTCTTCAACAAATTTGCTCAGATGATAAGAGGGAAGAATGTAATAGGGAAATTAGAGAGAGAAGCATAAGATGGAAAGTTGGCTTTAAGAAACTGTATTGGCACATGACAAAGAATTTTGGAGAAAGTGTTCTAGAAGCCAGGGGGAAATAAAGAAGGGCTAACAGATAGGCAACTGTCACTTAGTCCTTGGTCTTGGTCCTGGACTGATACTTGGTCCTTGATTTTGGTCTTGGACTGCCATTTTGGTCTTGGTCCTAGCCAAGGAGAGGGAGAAAAAGCAGCTTCTAGGAGCTTTTCCTATCTCAAGTCTTTGGAGAACAAAGGACAACCCTTCAATCCTTCCCTTTGGTTCCTGATCAGCTAAAGAGCAGTTTGGAGCAGATCTGAATATCCCTGCTGTCTATGAGTGTGTGTCAACTTGCCTGGGCTTTACTTTAAGTTAGGTTGGGCTTTGGGTTCCAACCCAGGGTCAGACCCTGCAGGGTGAGCTCTGTCATTCTGAGTTAACAAATCCTTGAAACCAACTTTTTTGGGAGTAAAAAGAGGATTTTTAGCCAGGCAGATCTTAGACAGATTTTTGGATGATTTAGTTAAATCAGGGAGTGTCAGATAGCCTCAAGTAACTGAAGAGTTTTGTCTTGCAACAAATGTGGCAAGCTGGGAACAAGAGTAGAAATTTAGAAGTAGGGACCTCTCTTTCCCTAATCCTCACCTCCTAATTTATTTTTTATTAAAGAGATATTTTCTGTATATCTAAATATCTCATTGGTTTCAGGGACCTGTGCAATATTGACTCAGTGGGCATCTGCTTCACTTTCACTAGTAATAGCCAAGATACCCAGAAATTTACAGGTGGGTAGCTAGACAGTTCCCTAGGCTAAATTAACAGCTTGGTTCCCTTTCACTAGTGTGCTTTTTCAATACATATTTTAGAGAAGGATACTTATGCAGAGGAAGGATGTACTTCCGATAAGGACCCTGGAGTTGGGAAGTATATGACCTGTCTGTATTTTGGGGGAAATAGTCCCATTGTGGCATGTCTGTGTATTTCCCCCCACTTGCTAAGCCCTGGGGTAATAGCTGGGAGAACAGGGTATTTACTGTGCCTTCTTTTCCTTCCCATAACATCCTATGTGTGGTAGCTGTGCTTAGTATGTTCTCCATTCATTAGCAGAAGATCAGCTTCTAGGAACCTCGGAGTCTGTGATGATAAAGGTATTCAGAGACAGCCTGAGCTACGTTTCTTACATGGTATTCTGAGATTCCTTCCCATGAGCCCAAAGGATAGGCTTAAGAGTTGTTACAGAAGCTGAATAGAATACTTTTTTTCCATTGAGTACTCCATAGATTTTCCCTCTTTCTCTAAACATTAAAAAAAAAATAACACACCATCTTACCTTCCATCGTAGAAACAATACTAAGTATTGATTCCAAGACAGAAGAGAGGCAAGGGCTAGTCAATGGGTGACTTTCCCAGGGTCCCACAGCTAGGAATCTATTTTAGATTCATCTATCTGCCCCAATCATTTTTGAAGAGGAAGTTTAAAAAACTTTTTTGATGAAATTCAGACTTCCCTCTCCTTTAATTGAGCATTATCTCAGCACCCACTTGCTTACCAGGCAATGAAACTCAAAGTATGATTTGTAGTAACTGATTTTATACATTCTATACCCTAGAGGAACCCTTATTATTATTTTTTTTATCTACTAGGTTGTTATTTACGAGTTTTATTGATTTGTCCTTAATTTGTCTTAACTATGTCTCACGGGAATAATATTTTTAATATGTTACCTTTTAAAAAATGCTAGCATCCCAGGTACTGTTCTATTTGCCTTTTTGGGTCTATTTTGAATTTATGGCAAAGATATAGTTTTTAAATAATTGTTTTTCTCTGTTTATCTACAGTGGGGTTTATTGTAGCAAAATTAAGGGAGGAATTTCTTTGCATTTTTACTACTTTCTGGATAAAATCTCATTTTCTTTTTTTTTTTAAACCCTTAATTTCCATCTTAGAATCAGTACTGTGTATTGGTTCCAAGGCAGAAAAGAGGTAAGGACTAGGCAATGGGGGTCAAGTGATTTGCCCAGGGTCACACAGCTGGGAAATGTTTGAGGCCAGATTTGAACCTAGGACCTCCCATCTCTTGGCCTGGCTCTCCATCTACTGAGCCTCCCAGCTGCCCCTTAGAATCTCATTTTCTTAGGAAGAAACAGTAGAACACAAATTATACCCAGGATTCAGAGCTAGAAGGGACCATCAAGATACTTTTGTCCAACCTCTTTCATTATCTAGATGAAGCCCAGAAGAGGAAATTCCTTTGCCTAAGTCACAGGTACTAACTAAGTTGTAGAAGCGGGCTCAAACCCATACTTTCCAACTCCATATACAACAGTCTTTCCGTTACAACATAGGTCTAAATCAACAAGTGACTGTCAGATGAAAAAATGACCATACCTGAACATTCAATGCTAGATATGTTCAGATTATTCGTATACAGTGTCCTTTTCAGTTGGTAGCTTCTCACATTACGACTGATATTTGCTTTTCCAATGCATCTTGAACGTAAATTCATATATATGATTGGATAGCTCTGCTTAGAATTTGGGAATCCTACACAAGAGAGAGAAGAAAATGGAGCACGGCAGGAGAAAGTATATATTATTACACAATAGCAAACATCCTCAGCCCCCACATCCACACACTCCCCTATAATCTCTTTATAAATTAGTATGTGGATTTCCTTTGACCAAGAACGTAGGTACCCAAAAGATAACTATTCTTTCCTGTACTGAGAACTCTGATGGTCAAATGAACTCTAACATCAATATGGTGGTCCAGGGGGCTGAAGATATATATTCACATTTTAGTTTGACTGCACATAATAACTGTAGGACCTTAGACAAGTCATTTTACCTCTATGAGCCTCAGTTTCCCCTTCTGAAAAATGAAGATTAAAATACTTGTACAACCTGCTTCATGGGATTGTAAAAGAAAGTGCTTTGAAATTTTAAAGTGCTAGTGAAATGTAAAACTATTGCTTCTATTGGCTGACATAATGTTTTTTATTTATTCTTCATGAGAGACAGGGACATACCCCACTGAGGCTGAAATTCAGCATATACAAGTCTGAAAATCTTGATAGTCTAACTTAAGGATGACCTTTTATAAATAGATAAGCTTGAATGTAAAATTAATAGGATCATAGATTTACAGTTGGAAGGAATATTAGAAGTGATCTAATCTAACCTTATTTTATAGATAAGGAAACTGAGGCCCTGAGAAGTTAAATAGCTCACTTAAGGTCACAGAGATGGTAAATGACAGACTTAGATTTGAAGCCAGGTCCTGACCCTGCTCCAAAGCTCTTTTCATTGCATCACAATGGGATTTTCTGATTCATATATGCAAAGAAATTTCAGTCTGGAGGCAGCAGCCTTTTGCTACCCAGTCCAAGCACCTTTCCTGGTTCTCCTTAACCTTAGTGCCTTCCCCTTGAGATTATCTCCAATTTATCCTGTATATATTTTGTTTGCACATAGGTGTTTGCATTTTCCCCCTTTTAGACTGCTTTCCTTGAAGGCAGGTCTTTCTCCTCCCACCCTCCCGTTTTCTATGCATCCCTAATGCTCAGCACCATGACTGTCACAGAGAAGGCAGTTAATATTCTTTGAGTTGAACTTGAGAATGATTGACATTGAGAGATACTTTCATGCAAAGAAGTATCTTTTTTATGTGAATGAGGAGTTCCTTGCTTGCCCCTGGGAATTCCATTATTAGAGTTGCATCACTGATGCCTCCACCTTGACCTCCTTGGATGTAGTGAAAGAACAATGGATGTGTATGAATTTAATATAAATTGTACCCCCTTATTCCTTTTGAAAACCCTTTTTGATCAGCATCATCAGCTTTACCCTTTGAGTGTGTACTGCACTCTGGGAGGACGCCAGAGATCTTGTGGCTCCCTGGCTCTCAGAAGAGGCTGGCCCCAAGTGCTGAGAGGTCACATCTGTCCAACCAGAGAGACCCAGAAGGGGTGACATCATTGGCCTTATAAGAAAGGGGATGGATCAGAGACTCACTCTTTTTTTCAGACTAGAGAGTCTTGCAAAGCGAGCAGGATAGTGTGGCATACAAATTAATTTGGAGCAATCAAATTATGTGATTCTCTCTCTCTCTCTCTCTCTCTCTGCCTTTGTCTTTCTTTTTCTCTCTCTCACTTTTACTAATTACTAATTATAAATTAATATATAGTCTCTAGAAAATTTAAAACATAATAGATGACAAACTGAGTTTTGCCTCGTTTTGTGACTAGCTATTTGTTTACAGGCAAGTTAGCTAATATCACTGTTTCATTGTGTGTGTGTGTGTGTGTGTGTGTGTGTGTGTGTGTGTGTGTGTGTGTGTGTCTGGTTCCTAGCACATTTCCTGGCATATGTTTATTGATTGATGTATTATTGGTACTTTGATAGGCCCCAAATTAGAGGTTTATTATTGGACCAACCAAAGATTTCAATCTACTGACTTAGATTTTGAGAACTCCACGATTCTATATATTACAATGATGGTTCACAACCTCTGGGTCAAATACTCCTGAATTGTTGTTTTGTTTTTGTTTTTAAAACACAGAATGTTAGAGGTAGAAGGTGCCATAGAGATTCTCTTATCTAGCCAATTTATTTTGTTAGACAAAAACTAATATCCAGAGAAGTGAGGTCACAGCCCTAGCAAATGGCAAAGCCAAGACTTGATTTCACCTTTTCTGACCAAAATGATAGTGCTTTTCTGCCTAGTTATGGCAACTACTCCCTTCAATCAAGTGTGCTGTTTAAACTTTTGATGTGTTTCCAACAAAAAGTCCTCTGTAGACTCACTTGTATAATGTAATGTTTTCTGGGAAGGTATATGAGTCAAAAACCAAAATGTACTTTTACTTTAAGTGAAATTTTAGATATTGATACTCAGGGCCTCACTTGCTTGGACTTTATTTGGACTGAGTGATATTAAGAAATTAAATACCAGGGGTATACGTGATAGGTCCAAAATGAGCTAAGATGGGACTGGAAGTATCAGAAACTCATTATCTCATTTTATGATGATACTTACTTGGCTAAATTTCCAAACACGTCATTCAATTGGCTTCACATGCCAAACTTGCATTCAGTAAAGAGATGCTTAAATTCTCTTCCCTTCAACAACACTCAAAAGAAGTGGTCTATTATGAAACGATAGTGACTTTTTGTCATATTGAAATTTTCTTGTGATAACTGTAGTTTATAATTGAATTTTTATTTAATGTTCAAGAGGCCCTAACTTCTCAAGGGCTTTATGCTACAAGAAATATTCTTTCAGGAAAAATTTTCAGGCTGTCTCAGACTATCCCAATTAACCTTCATGTCAAAATTTGGAAGTCTTCTTAATTTGAAAGTATCATGGGCTCTAGTGATATCAGTTATTATTATGATTATGGATAGAGCAAATGGATTTATAGTCACGTTAATTCACAATTGCATAGTAAGATTTGCAAAGTGTTTCCCCCGTGTTTTACCCTATGAAGTCTATAGAGTAAGCATTATTATCCCTATTTTTCAGATGAGGATACTGAGGCTTTCATAGGTTAACTGATTTGCTCTAGTTATACAGGTAATGTGTGTCAGAAGCAGGATGCAAACTCAAGTCTTCTGACTTCAAATCCCAAATGTTCTCAGCTATATCCTAAGCAATAATAACTCTATTCTGTATTTCAGCTCTGACTCACTTGGTTCCTTTTCTTCCAACCATCTGAAATCTCCTGATAATATTTCGTCAATGGGGAATCTCTCCCTATTCTCCAACGTCATACAGATAATCCCTTCCTTGATTCCTTACCATACAGGCAAAGAGAAATGGGATCCAAAGACAAATGCCGTGGTCCCTTTCCCTGAAGGAGTTCAGGGAAAATAATCATGAATAAATTTGAAGGACTTTATACATAACAGATGTACCATCAAAGTGCTTTGAAAGGAAAAATTACTTTTAGATTAAGGGATTATGGAAGAATTCATGGAGAAGGTGGCACCAGAAAATACTGAATGTTTTCAAAGAATACATATTTGACTGTATGAAGTCAATTCAGAGGCTATCACTCTTTCTTGTCCATTCTAGTAATGGTATTTATACCTCCTCTGGATAATATCAGCATTTGTATGAGCAAAGGATGAAAAATATTCTGATAATAAATAAAAGAAAATCTTGTTTTGGAAAATGAACCATCCTTACCTGGTTTTGGGGAAGTTTTCTTAATTGTTTTCTTTGTTTTTGCTTCCTGCTTTCCATTTAGATGCTTCATCTTCATTATAAAATGTTCTGATCCCCTTGGGGTTTAAAGCATAAGTAAATGGTTACTATTATCATTTCCATTGGTATTATCTTGGAAAGAATCTTCGTGAGAGGAACAACTCAAAAGAAGCATTTAAGCATTGAATATAGCATTAAAAGATAGTTCATTATATATATGTTTGCAGAAATATTTTATTCCTAATGGGAAAAGTTTCATTGCAATGACGGATCAGATTCTAAAATATATGCTCTGACAAACGTTTATTTTTCATATGTTTTTTTCAGAATATTTCTATTCATGTACCCAGTTTACTTTGGATGATGAACAACAATGTAAGGAAAGAAAGTGGGTTACTGAGAAGACCAGAGGTTCCTCTCCCATGCCATAAATATTAATCTGGGATTAATGCCCTCAAACTTTCTGACCTCCTACTCCTAAAATCTCCTTTTCACAAATTCTTGCATTCTTTCCCTTTCTTGACTTTCCTACTGAAGGACAAACAGATAGGGAAGAAAATTAAGGGAGGGAAAAATTTAGATGACTTAGACATTAAAAAAATCCCTTCCTTATTTTTGCAATGAAAAGTACAGTGACTGTGGAGTCAAAGGATCTCTGTTTTATTCCTCACATTTTTATCTACAGGATATGATGCCTTGGTTAAATCACTAAAACTCTTTGTGTCTCATATAGGTTATCCTCCTCTATAAGTCAAATGGGAGGAAATATGGGATTAGAAGCAACATTACCTTCACATAGGGTAGGCTATTTCTATTAAAAAGTCTAGAAATTGACCTTAAGACTTAATTAGTCCAGGGGATGAAGCCTCTAACCATTGATGTGGCTTCCCAATCACCTAAGGCATAAAAAATCCCAAAGCAATTCAAGCTTCTTGCACCTGAAAAACTTCCTACAATTTCATGGAGAAGGTGGCACCAACACACTCTTGTGACCAAGCATATCACCATGACAAATGTGGAAGTGAGGGATTCTGCATTTGTCAGAGACAGAGAGACAGAAATGGAGAAAGAGACACAGATAGAATAGCCCTTTGAGAATAGTGACAAATTGTTCTCCAGAATGTCCTGTTCACAAATCCAACAACAGTTTATTAAAGTATCTATTTTCTCTCATCTCCTTCAGCATTTTCCATTTCTGACATGTGTGAAGTGGTACCTCAGAGTCATTTTAATTTTAACTTCTCTAATCATTAGCTATTTAGAGCATTTTTCACAAGATTATAGTTTTGCTTTTACTTTGTCTGAGGATCATGATAGCTACTCCCTGCTTTTTTCTACTTCAGTTGAAGCATAAGAGATTCTGCTCCAGTCCCTAATCTTTACTTTGAACGTCTCTTTTTTAAAGTGTGTTTCTTGTAAACAACATATTATAATATATAACATATTAATATTTTGGCTTTTAATACACTCTGTTATATCCTTATCTTTTTTGGGTGAGTTCATTCCATTTACATTCACACACATGATTAGTGTGTACTTCCTTCCATTTAGCTTTTCTCTCTTTTTATCCTTCTCTTTCTCCCTTCCATCAGTGCCCTTTCCATTCCCCTTCTACTTTCCTGAAGGGCAAGATAGATTTCTATGTCCAACTGAGTATGTATGTTATTCTCTCTTTGAACAAATTCCACTGAGAAAAAGGTTCAAGTATTGCCTGCCACATCCCCCACATCTTCCCCTCCACTGTAAAAGCTGTTTTGCATCTTTTTTTTTATATAATTTACTCCATTCTGCTTCTCCCACTACATCCCCCTTTTTTTACCACTTAATTTTGTCTTTTTGGATATTAACCATCATATTCAACTCACACATATTTCTTCTGCCTGTGTGTACTCATTCTATTTTCCCTAATAATTATAAAGTTCTTAAGAATCATTTTTTCTATTTCATTGAATATCATCCTTCCCCCTTAAGGAATATACTAAGTTTTGCTGGGCAGGTGATTCTTAGATATAATCCTAGCTCCTTTGCTCTCTAGAACATATTTCAAGCTTTAAACTGCTACATCTTGTATTTTTTTGACCATGACCCCACAATATTTGAATTGTTTCTTTCTAAATGCTTGCAATATTTTCTGCTTGACCTGGCAGATCTAGAATTTGGCTATGTCCCTGTGAGCCATAGTTTCTTTATGATTCCTACAAAATTAGAATTAGATAACATGTAGGATTTCTTCTGGCTTTAAATTTATAATCTTATAATATGTTTTATTGGTAATAATTTTAAAATTAAAATGCATTTAAGATTTTGATAATAAAACTGATAAATTAACCTTATGTAATTCGTATAGTTAAGTTGCAGATCAACTTTTTTTAAAAAAATAGTCTTCTTTCTGCCTTATTCACATCAAGAATACCCTACATATTCCTGGGAAAGTAATTTTAATCTGTGTGTGCCTCAAGAAACTCCCTAAGAACTAATAAGTGGAACCAGTCTGGTAGAATGGAAGGAGTCATGCCTCAGAAATCAGATTATCTGGGTTCAAATCTTGCCTCTGATGTTTACCAACTACACGAGTATAGATAAGTCCATTAACCTACCTTGACCTCAGTTTTTTTATCTGTAAAATGAAGGAGTTAGAATAGATAACTTTTAAGGCCCCTTCCAGCTTTAGATCCTTTAAAAATTTTTTATAAGAATTTAAAGGAATTTTATTTATCCTTATAAAAAAGAAATTATAGAAGTAGAAAAAGGAGCCTGTGTTCTGAATAAATAAGAGGGAAGAAAAAGCTCCCTACCAAGATACTAAGGCACCTCATGGGACTGGCAGGTATTAGTGTTCAACCTTGCCCTCATTTCTATAAAGGTCTGTAAAGGATAATTTTAGCATTGTGACCTAAACTATATTAATTATTGGTCACCATGGGATATCCCAAATAAAATATCCAAGTCAGCTAGAAATTTATGGTGATTTTAATTAATATAGTGGAAAGAAATTAAGAAGAATGGAAAAGGAAAAGGTGTAGGATTTCTCCCACCTGGCTTGTGCCAGGGGGAAGATTAGAGGCTTTAGGAAGATAAAGTTTTGGAGAGTAAAGGAGGAAGGAATCAGCCTGAATTCCAAGAGGGCTCAGCCAAGATGCCTGAACCTGAATTAGCTCAAGGGCAAACTCACCGCCAAAACCCAGACAAATAGCTGCCACCACGCCAAGATGTCAAAATGCTTAGCACACTGTCAGCCAGAGCCACATCTCCGGGGGAAAAACTCAATGAGAGGAAGCCCCGCGAAAATACCTAGATGATTCTACCTTACTTTCCTGTGTCTCCTCTGCACCAATGGTAGCCTAAGCTTGACTTAGGACAGCCCAGGGGTCTGTCAGCTGTTTCTGATTTGTCAATTTCTCTATCAAAGGCCATCCTCCTAAACATTCAATCCTCAAGCATGGTTACAGACATTCTCGATTTTGTTAGACAAAGTAGGGTGGAGTAATACAAAGTTCCCAAGACATCCCTGATTTTGTTAGACTAAGCATCTTCATTGTTAGAAATCAGGAGATAGCTAAATCCAATCTTCACAGGTCCCGGAAATTTAAGAGTTGTTCTTGAAACCAGTTGTACAAAAAATCAAACCATTCTCCAATTGAAAAATGGGCAAGGGACATGAATAGGCAGTTTTCAGATAAAGAAATCAAAACTATTAATAAGCACATGAAAAAATGTTCTAAATCTCTTATAATCAGAGAGATACAAATCAAAGCAACTCTGAGGTGTCACCTCACACCTAGCAGATTGGCTAACATGGCAGCTATGGAAAGTAATGAATGCTGGAGGGGATGTGACAAAGTTGGGACATTAATGCATTGCTGGTGGAGTTGTGAATTGATCCAACCATTCTGGAGGGTGTAAACCTCAAAATTCCTTAGACTTATAAATGTTGGAAATTTCACCATTGGGATATTTCATACTTGGAAAATTTCTTACTGATAGTCTATTGGAATGAGAACCCCATTGGCATGGGAGGTTCCTTCTCTTCCCTTCTTAAGATTACTTTAGGACAGAAACCTTTTGCTGAACAATGGAAAGGACTTTGACCTATGCTTAAACATAGAACAGGAATTTCTTTGAGTCATGATTGATTTTAGAATTGATACAATGGAGATACTTGGAATCAATCTCCACCCTATTCAGTCCTAACAGGATTGAGTAAGGGCTGCAGCCTAGATCAAAATTTAATTATTCCAATCTCTAACCTACTCAGGTTAACAGGATTTAGAAAGGGCTGTAGCAAAGGAGCAAAGATTTAATTATTTGAAAATATGACCTTCAACAGACATGTGCAAAGCCAGAGACCTCTGGGCGGTCCTGGGTTAAGCTAGAGCCTCCATTGGCACAGGGAAATTGAGGGATAGTGATTGGTAGATGTGAGAACTGAGGGGAGGCAACTTGGAGGGTTTCCTTAAAGATCAGGGGGGTCTGAAGACTCGGAGGTGGTTGAGGAGTTGGTCGGAGTAGTGGCAGTGTACTCTGAGAAGCTTGCTCTGAAGGAAGCTGAAGGTGGGGGCCCCTGAGACTGTTTCTCCATTTTGGTCACGTGAGTAATAGGGACTGATCTCTTTTCTTTGCCCCAGCTATCTAAGGGCTTGGGCCTTTTGGCCCAGCCTAAACAGAAGGGGTATTTAAGCCCTATTCCCTTCTCTCCCTTTTTCTCTCTATCTCTAATTCCTTTCTTCCTCCTATTGTAATTAAACTCCATAAAAGATTGACTGCTGGCTTGAGTTTTCATTTAGGAATTACATAGCTGAATTCCTTGGCGACCTTAAATTAATATATATCAGTCTTTTAAAGTGATTTCCTTGTAACAAGGGCAATCTGGAATTATGCACAAAGGGCAATAAAAGACTGTCTTCCCTTTGATCCAGGCATAGCACTGCTGGGTTTGTACCCCAAAGAGATAATAAGGAAAAAGACATGTACAAGAATATTCATAGCTGCGCTCTTTGTGGTGGCAAAAAATTGGAAAATGAGGGGATGGCCTTCAATTGGGGAATGGCTGAACAAATTGTGGTATATGTTGGTGATGGAACATTATTGCACTAAAAGGAATAATAAAGTGGAGGAATTCCATGGAGACTGGAAAAACCTCCAGGAAGTGATGCAGAGTGAAAGGAAGCAGAACCAGGAGAACATTGTACACAGAGACTGATACACTGTGGTTCAATCAAACGTAATGAACTTCTCTATTAATGGCAATTCAATGTCCCTGAACAATGTGCAGGGATCTATGAGGAAAAAAAAAACTATCCTCAAGCAGAGGACAAACTGTGGGAGTAAAAACACTGAGTAAAAGCAACCGTTTGACTACAGGGGTTGAGGGGACATGATTGAGGAGAGTCGCTAAATGAACACCCTAATGCAAATACCAACAACATGGAAATGGGTTCAGAGCAAGGACACATGTGATACCCAGTGGAATCATGCATTGGCTAGGGGAGGGGTGGTGGGAAGGGGGGAGGAAAAGAAAATGATCTATGTTTCCAATGAATAATGTATGAAAACGATCAAATAAAATAATGTTTAAAAAAAAAGAGTTGTTCTTGAAGCCTGAAACTTGAAGCTAGAAGCTCTGTGTTGGGAAAAGAAAGGCAAAAGCCCAGGAATTAAAGAACTAATCACAAGGTTTAAATTTTGACCTTGCTTAGAGCAATGCACCCAGAGGCATATCCTGATTGGTGGCTCAGGTAAGGGAACTTCTGGGCAATTCAAAGGTTCATGAGTAGTAATTAGCTAACAAAACAGCAACAGATTTCTGAATCTTTATAAATGTCTAAGGGTTGGGGAGGAGAAGCAGCAATGGATCCAGGGCAGAAAACACATAATCCACTAGCGCTCTCATTCTATTTGGGAGAAGGGAAGAAATAATTGCAAAGGCCAGGGGTCAGCATAGCAATGTGATTTTTAAAATGTTTTTTTTGTAAATATTTTTTATAATATGGGAAATTAAAAGAAATAAAACTCCTTTAGAATGTTTATACTTTGCATTTTCAGGGCAGGACACCCAATCCTCCCCAAAAGGGTTTTTGGGTATGATCTTTTGGGTCTAGAACCATGATGGTGAACCTATAGCACATATGCCAAAGATGGCATGCAGAGACCTCTCTGTGGGCATGTGCACTGTCATATGCCAGAGTTAGTTAATAGAAAGGCAGATGGACTTGGGTGGAACTGCTCCCTCTCCACGACTCTTCCCTTCCCCTCTGCCCACCAGCCTAATGGAAATACCTACTCCCTCTCTTTCTCCCTTCCCTGTCTGGGGTAAGGGTGCAGGGCAAAGCAGGCAGTTGGGGGGCGAGGGAACAGCACAGGGTCTCTAAAAGGTTTGCCATTACTAATCTTGAGGAATGTAGTTCTATCAGAGATGCAAAGCCAGCCAGAACTGGAAAATACAAGAAGCAGAAAAAAGAAATGAAGTAGGAAGCCAGACCCAGATGGAGTCATAAGGTACAAACTGGGGAAGGGAAGGAGGAAGAAGTGACAGAAAGAACAGTTGGATAAGGAGCAAGTGTGGAAGTGGAAGGAAGAGGAGGAATAGTCTTAAGAGGAAAAGGACTTGGAATTGCATATGGGATATCCAGGGATCACAGCCAATCTGTCCTGGCAGCAATATCCTCATCTTCTCCACCCCAAGCCCAATATTCATTAGGGCAGTCATTCATCTTCAGGTACTGATCTGGAGTAAGAGCAGAGACCCTCCCCCCAAAGTACTGGGGGGGGGTATAGGAAGCTATACCCAAACTTGTTCATAGCAACATGCCTGGGCCCCTCAGGGTCACACACATAAAGACTGTGATCATTTGCAGGCAGCAAGTCCACATCATGCAGAAATAGAAATAGAAATAGGCAGTCCTACTCTTCATCATAGTCTCCTGTATCTCCACATTGAGCAACTTTGCCCTGTTAAATATTCCATTTCCAGCCTGGAAGATAACATAGATAGCATAGGCAACCTGCTGATGCTGTAGAAAAGGATGTAGGTGATAGAGTAAGCTGCTGAAGATGGGGTTCCCAAGCCCGATGGGGTACAATGAGGGCAGTTCAAGATTGAGGCTCACAATCCCCTGGATGGTAGCAGCCCTCAAGCTCTACTCGAGGGATTCTCTCCAAAATCTGTCCCATTGATGGCACTGGGTCAAAGGACACAAGACCCACTAGGAGGGGAGAGTACTCAGGGTAGTAGGGCAAAGCCTCTGGAGCCACAGGAACCCTAGGCAGTCTGCTCAGGTTGGTATAGACATCTTGGGGTTGTGAATAATCAAAGATGAGGCCTGGGTCTTGACCAAACAGGGCACCAAGGTTATGGAAGCCACCAAGGGGCAGGTACATCATGACAACCAGCTGGGAGCCCACAAGCAAGGCCAGTGTTCAAGGCTCATCTAGAATTCAACGAAACATCCTGGAGTGTGACTGGACTTAGGCTGCTGCTTGAAGGGATGTAGGGGGTCCAGAGGGCTCTAGAGGGGTAGGTCTCTGAGTCATCATCTGGCCTTCTTTCATATCCCCTTGCACCACCACCCTGAGATCCATGAAAGAGCCATTACCACCATCTTGGAAAAGGGCCTCTAGATCCTTTGATAAACCATTGAAATCTACTTCCATGCAAGAAGGTTCTATTCCAGTTTCTTTGCTTAAAGAAATCACAAATTCTTTGAATCCTGTCATATTTGCCACACTCAGATTTAAGCAAGCCAGACAGATGTGAAAGAAAAGAACAGCCTACATTTGATGTAAATATGGCTAGTTAAGAGGCAAGCTGTCATAGTTACTAGGTTCAAGAAAAATTAAGTTTATTTCCTGTCTAAGGAACTTATTTACTGTTACCTTGTACAAGCCACTTAATCTTTATGGACCTCAGAGAACTTCTTAGAGTTATTCTAAATCATAGTTGAGCACAGTGGGGGAATGGCACTCACCAACAGGTCCTTATGCTGGTGGAATCTCATATGCTTCACATATTCCTGCATAATTATTTATGATGCAATAAGATAAATATTTTTAAATGTTTACTATGTTCCAGACACTGTGCTAAGCACCAGGGATAGAAATAAGAAAAAGAAAGACAATTTCTTTCTTCAAGGAGTTCTAGTTTAATGAGGGAAGACAACACCAAAAAGGGAGGAGATGCCAGAGGACATTTGACAAGGTGGCAATTGTTAGCTCTGTTTTGTTATACTCATATTTCTGTAGAACGCTAAAGTTTGCAGACATTTTTCATCCCAATTCTGTGAAACAGGAATATAGCATAACAGATCCAATAATCTTGGGGATGATCTTTTCTAGCTCTTTCATTTTATAGGTGAGAAACTAAGAACTGAGGAAATGAAGAACTTGCCCAAGAAAGGTAAATGAGAAGTACCAGAGCCAGAACTTGAATCACAGCCCTTAGATTTCAAATCTTGGGCTCCTCCTACTGTCCCATGCTGTTATTTTTATGCCTATTTTGCAGATGAGGAAAAATGAGTGTTCCAGGATTTTGTAACTTGTCATTGGTTAATTTACTTACTTAGCTAGTATAAACACCAGAGTTCAAGTTCAAACCTGGATCCACTTGATTCAAGCCTTGCACACTTTCCATTATATTATGTTGTCTCTCTAGAATAACTTTTCATTCCTATAAAACTTTAGGGTTTACAAAGCACCCAGAAACCATGAACAATATGTAAAACAAATATTGTCATTCCTATTTTTTAGATGGGAAAGAGAGAGTAACCAATCATATCAATAGTAAATGTCAGAGACAATGCTGCAGCCCAGATCTGCTTCCATATCCAGTAATAATGCATAGTTAGAGACTTCCCTTTGACCCTAGCCAGCAGTCCCCAAAATGCATTCCTTTGCTTTAATTAAAGAAACTCTAAAAAGATGGATAGGCTTATACAAAACCATCACAATTCTGGCCCAAACGTTCAAATTATATGACTTACCTCGGGAGAATTGAAAGGCAGGATCTTCCTGAAGGGACAGACAAACTCATTTCGCACTGGCTATTTGGAAACCCTAGACAAATACCTAGTCTTATGAACCAGGAAACTGGCTGATGCGTGGGCAAGGAAACAAAGGGCGTGGCTGGGTTTTTGCTAGTGAAACAGAATTCAATTATATGATATTTTATAGGGAAATAAAAGGGAGGAGTTTGCCTGGCTCCCCATCCCTGGGATGGAATGGTTGGTTTCCCCTCAGATATAGAAAATTGGAACAGCAGGCATTAAATGTTAGTAAGGTCAATGCAGGACACTAACAAGAGAAGTGCCACTTTTCATGTCCCGACTATTTTATTTGGAGCAATTCTTTCCAATGCCACAAATACATTCCTGGTCCTAAGAGTGAATCTATTGCTCCAAAGAATGAGGACCTTTTCCTAATATCCTAGAGAAAATGCAACATATATATATATTATATATGTGTGTGGGTATACACATATTATATATACATTCTGAATTTCTTTTGGAAGGAATAGGGAGAGAGCAAGATTATACAAAAAGGGCCATTTCCTACTATTCGGTTTCCTTCCTTCTAAATGAAGGGGATTTAATCAAGTTGACAGAGACGATTTTTTTAAAAAAGGGACATGATAATTGTTGGAGGAGATGTAGGAACATGAATAGAGTAGCGCATTGAAATGATAATTTTGGAGATCAATTTGGAACCATGATGCCACTGCTAGGGCTATACATCAGAGATAAAATATAAAGGGGAAAGGACTACTAAAATGTTTTTATATAAATATAAAATAGTTATATATATAAATATAAAATAAAAGTATTTATAGTAGCACTTTTGTCATAACAAAGAACTGGAATGCCCATAAATTGAGGAATGGCTAAACAAATGATGTCATATGAATATAATGGAATATTTTATTTAAAAAACCCTTATCTTCTGTCCTGGAGTCAATAAGGCAGAAGAGTGGTAAGGGCTAGGCAATGGGGGTCAAATGACTTGCCCAGGGTCACACAGCTGGGAAGTGGCTGAGGCCAGATTTGAACCCAGGACCTCCCGTCTCTAGGCCTGGCTCTCAATCCACTGAGCCACCCAGCTGCCCCCGGAATATTTTTAAGAGCCAAAGTGTGATTTATTTTGTTAGACTGCTTATTGAATAAATAAGGGAGGTTATTTTAGATATATATACATATTTAAAACAGGATTAAGAGAGATAACTGATAATGGTGTTTAAAAAAAAGAACAAGAAAGGCAGATAAGTTGGACAGCTTTCATAATAATAATAAGGTCCAGTTAGGGCTGCAAACTCAGGATCCTGTCATCATTACCTTAAATTTGTATAGTGCTTCGGTACTTTTCAAAGTACCGATCGTACCTTTTCATCCCATACTGAATTATTAGGGAATATGCAGCATGGCACGTAGAAAGCACATGTGGAACGTGGCGTCAAGGACTCTTGGGTTCAAGTCTTAATTCTGTTACCAACTTTGTCTAACTGTGGGTCTCGGTTTCCTACCCTCAGCCCCTTGTATTCTTCCAAGAAAGACAACATATACTCAAATGATGTATGCAAAAAAATATATATAAGATTATTGTGAGGAAAAGCCTTTAGGATTTAGAAGAATCATGAAGGGGCTCACGGAGGAGTGATATTTGGGATGCTCTTTGACAGAGAGTTGGGTTTTCTAAAAGGTTGAGGTCAGGATGGAATGGGGGGCAGGGTCCCCTAGAGACCCCAAGTCTCTAGAGGAACCCAGGTTAGAGTTTATGAGGAATTCCTCCATCCCAAATCCCAGGAATTCAGGTAGTGAAAGCTGAGCTGGGAGCAACCAAAGAGACAACTGCATAAACAAAGGATCTCCAAGAGATGCATTTCCTTCTGTTTCATGATGAAGGCTTTTGTATGGCTGTTTGCCTTCTGTTTGTACCTCAAACATCACTAGATTTCCTGAGATGAGCATCTCACCCACCATTATGATCAGGACTTCATAGGTCACACACGAGGTATACCTATGCTTGTACCCCAGCCGCCAGGACATCTCACCTGGGAATGTCACCTAATTCTCCTTGTTTGCCCCCTCCTCCCCAACTTCCCTTCTGGGTCACACAGTAACCATATTCTTTTAAGATATCAGAATCCTGGATCCCTTCTCCCCAATGAAGGCAAACTTCACCTGCTCCTGCCTCCTAGCCATTCATTCAATAAGTTCCTCTATTTTTAAAGATTCATCAGAGCCTTGCAGTTCTTTAGGTGGGCATCCTCCTGCCCCGACCCCAATTGGATAACATCGAGCTCTCCCTCAAGGGGGGCAAAAGGGAAGGGGTGCATTCCAGGCATGCTGCAGAGGAGCAGAAATTGGAGATGGAATGTTCTGTGTATGGAACAGGAAATGAGCCAGGTTGGCCAGATCATAAAGAACGTGAAGAAAAAGAATGTTTGGTAAGCCTAAACTGGTACGTTGGAGCCAGATTATGAAAGGCTTTAAATGCCAAAGAAATTAATATTTAATTCTCCAGATAATGGGAAGCCTCTGCGTTTGTTTGATCAGGGGAACAATGTGTGCTTTAGGAAAATCATTTTGGCATTTGGCACAATGTGTGGCACTGTGATTGGGGAAGGCAGAGACTCGAAGCAGGGAAACTACTATATCTGATCTTTCTACCAAGCCCTCTGAGTGGGTAGGGAATGCATCATTTATAATCATCTGACAAATGTGGAAACTCCCTGTCTGAAAGATTAAGTGATATCAATGCCATATAGGTATCATTTTTTTTTGTGATTTGAAAAATTTTATTTAATTAACTAATTTAAAATATTTTTCCATGGTTACATGATTCATGTTCTTTCCCTCCCCCTTCCCATAGCCAATGAGCCATTCCACTGGGTTTTACATATTATCATTATTATTGATAATCGCAATAACAATAGTTAACACTCATGACTTCAGGTGAACAAAACACTGCTTTACAAGATCTCCATTTAGCACATATTGCAAGTATGAACTTTTTAGTTCCTTGTTGTCCCTTTTTAGTTCCTTGTAGACTCTTTTTGAACCCAGGATCCTTGGAGGCCATTACCAAGGTCAGGAGGTGGAAGTACCACTGGTTAGCTTCCTATTAACTTGATATTTAGCAACTGGATTTGAGATTTCTATCCTGTTGGCATGTAAGTGCTATCAGTAACTTCTAAATTTCACTTCCTGAGGCAAATTTCCATGGTCTTGGCTGTCTTCATCCTCCCTCCTCCTCCCTCTAAAATGTTTCAAGAGTGCTTAATGGCTTTTGAAACACTGTTCGCACCACAGCCTTCCGAGACACACAGAGCAAGTATGATAATGGGTGAGAAAAAGGAAACTTGGGAATGTGAAGAGACTCTTGTTCCAAATCTCATGGTTGGAAAGAGTCAGGACCAGCTTCTCTGTTGTAGGCTCTCTCCACAATACTCTGCAGCCCTATTCACCCAGATTTGGGAAAAATCATGGTGCTAGCTCTTTCCTTCACACTTTCTCAACATTTCCCAAGAGCTGTATTTACACATGCACCGGCCAAGTCATTCCTATATCGTTGTTACTTAGCATAATAGGAAAGTGATTTATTAAGCCAGAATAACTCATGATGAGTCATAAACATCAAAAGCAAAATAAAAAGATATATTGATAAAAGGTAGACTTTGCCCATTTGTCTTAAGTTAACATCAACAAAGCTTGCATTCTGGAAGGGAAAAATAAGCCTTTGAGAAGATAAGTTATGTACAGCTCAGTGCAACAGTTCTTATGTGGGGACAGGAAGCTTTCAATGACAGAAAAAAAAGGTTCTAAGGCTGTGGTTCCCAGCCTTTTTGAGTATGAAGACTTTTTAAATGTCAGAAAAATTCTTGGACCCCACCCCACTTCTTGATAGTTACACTTCTTCATTCTGTTGAAGGAGAAAGTAAATAATGGGAAAAAAAGCAGTAGAATGCTGTAATATCTGTATGTGAATTTGCATTCTATTAATCACAACAGAAGCCGGTTACATCTGAAAAATCATTACATGCAATCCATGAGCTATTCATTCTATACAAGGTATGTTTGCTAAATGAGATGAATTCTTGCAATAAGTGCAGCTTCCCCAGAATCCTTAGCCCACAGAATAGGAACCTCCTTTCTAAAAGAGAATTATCACTTCATAGCAATTTGAACCTGATAATAGATTTTAGGTTTGCTTTGAACCTTTGCAATTGAGAGTATTTTGGTAACTAAAGTTTTGCAAAGGTCCTCCTTGACTATACCAGCACTGAGCTCTCTCTCTCTTCTCTCAACTCAGTTTTCCAGCATTTAGCCTGTAGCCAAGCAATCTTAAACCTAATTACATGATAGAGTATCACTATAAGCACACACTCAATTATAGATTGTCTTTTATTATTTTCCAATTAATTCACGTTCACTAGCTTTTTCTTCCCAACTAGAATATTATTTCCTGGAGGACCAGGACAATGTCTTGTTTCTTTCCTATATCCCACAAGTCCTAGTGCAGTGGTTGGAGCATAGTAAACTCTCAGTGACATTATACAGACTGAATATACTGAGAGAAGTGAAAAGCATAGTTCATCCCATCCCCAAGCGATCTGCTGGCAGCAGATGTTAACGAGGAATCTAGGGGAGCCAATTGTAGCCCATGAACTGTGAATAATTGGTTATAATGACATTTCAGTATGCGGAAGAGGTGTTTAGCTAGTTGTTTGTCCTTCAGTTTGGAAGAGGACCAATGGCTTTACAAGGTGGTGTCTTGGCTTGACCATGAATCGAATGGCAATGGACTAAAGTGATCGTCAGCCTCTCTCTCTTCCAGAATCATCCAAGTCCAATGGCAAGACAAAAGCCAGGATGACTGGTGATGGTCCAGAATGTAGGGGATGACCCTGGCTCCACCGACCCTGCTCATTGGAATGAATCATTCTCCTTTGCCCATTCCATCGGGAGAAGTCTTCACATGCTTGGAGAAGACATCTCCTAATTCACTGATGCCTTTGAGGCTGGTTGGTTATCCCCAACCTGGTTTAGCCCATCTGCCTAAATGGTTTCCTGGGGTGTGGTCACTGTTCATGCTTCTTGAAGCCACAGGTGAGAACAGAGTGTGCCAGGTAGATTCCAAAGGTGAATGAGAAGCCCCGAAAAGGGCTTGGCAAGCCCTCACACCAGAGGTGCTCATCCTCCATGTATATCTATACACTCCTTTTAAAGGATAAAGTGTTGGGTCTGGAGTCAGGGAGACTCTTCATATTGAGTTCAAATCTGGCCTCGGACACTTCCTAGTTGTGTGACCCTGGACAGGTTTAGCTAGTATATTTACAGTGAAAGGAAGCGGTTGCCATCACTATTGAAGGCAAGATTGGCCTCAACTCTATTGCCTTAGGATAGAATTGCCTAAAACTTATCAGGTGTGTGAGGGAAAGAAGCAGCTACATTTTGGGGTGTCTACTGAAGAGTTTTCTTTATTAATATTATTATTATTTTGACGTGGGTTCTGATCTAACTTAACTGCTAGGATGGTAGAGTAGGGAGAAGATAATTGTACTGTTTCTTTTTTCTCCCTCCCTCAAATAATTCATCAACTGGCTTCCCTTTGGCACTCACCCCAAAGTAGTGGTCAGTTGATTTAAAGGGCAAGCCTATGATGACACAGGAATTCAGCTAAGATCTTGGCCAAATATCTGTAAAGGAGATTGGCCTGAAATTATACTCTGTCCTTCTTGATGTTGCTAAGAGAACCTCTGACTTTAAAACAAGATTCACAACTTTATTTTAAACACTTACCTTCAGTTCTAAGGCTAGTCCAGTTAGGGTTAAATGACTTGCCCAGGGTCACAAGCTAGGAAGTACCTTAGGTCACATTTGAACCCAGAATCTTCCATCTTTAGGCTTGGTGTTTTATCTACTGAGCCACCTAGCTACCCCTAGATCCACATTTAAAAAAAAGTTTATTTGATTAATTAATTTAGAATATTTTTCCATGGTTATAAGATTAATGTTCTTTACCTCCCTTCCTCTCACCCCTCTCCCATAGCCAATGAACAATTCCACTCACTGGGTTTTAAATGTGTCATTGTAGATCCACAATTTTAAAATCAAACCAGTCCCCAGTGTATGTGTATATATACACACACACACACACACATTTTTTTGGTCTCCTTATAATCCAGTTAACTTCTTAAGGGCAGGAGCTTGGACAAAGTGGCTCTAGAGGTGCTTTCTAGTTCTAAAAGCAAAGACATCCCCAGCAGTCACCCAATGAATTCAGTGCAGCAAATACATCAACATTTGCTTCCTTCCATTTTAATAATCTGCTGAAAGTTGTTTTGCCTTTACTATAACACAAGGCAAAGGGACATTCTCAAACAACTAGTTAGAACCTGCCTGTACTACCCCTCTCTCTATCGCTTTTCATATGGACATCTAATTTTATCACTGGAGGAAAATCCTGATGTGGGAATCCCCTCTATTAATGCAAACTAACGCCTCAGTTTTACACATAACTGATCATCTTAAAGATTGTTGTATAGATACTGAGAGGTTACAATGAATGAATAAATGAATGAAAAGCACTTATTAAATGCTTTACTATGTGCCAAACATTATTCTAGGCTCTGAGGACATCAATAAAAAGCAAAGAGAATTCCTGCCCTTAAGGAGTTCACATTGCAATGGAAGGGAGTGGGGTGGGGGGACACATATAGAGAAGTGGTGGCCAAGTTGGGGCATCTCTGTTCAGAAAGGATGTTGAGTGGGGCCATAGTGGAGTGGAAAGACATACATACCTCATCTAGGAAAAATGGTTGTTGCACTCATAGTTATATAGCTGATAAGTATCAGAGGTAGGACTTTAACCAAAGTATTCCTGACTCCAAATTTATCTCACCCTTAAGAAAAATGCAAACAACCCTATAAAAAGTCTAAGTACCCTCTGGAGTACTGTTATCATCTGGTAGCCACAGTCTACCTAATGAGGCAAAGTTCTTGAGCAAAATTATAGATATTTAGAGTTTTAAAAAGACCAAATTCCTCATTGGATAGAAGATGGAACTGAGGTCTAGAGAGGTAGAGGGAATGACTTGCCCAAGATCATGTTGGTGGTTAATTAGTGGGGGAAAGCTGAACTAAAACCCAACTTTCAAACCAATAATCTTTTGACTATACTATATCCTCCCCCCCTTTAAATTACAAATTGTTGAATTTTCTGGCTAATAGTACAGAAAGCTGTTGTCATTTATTTTAAAAAAAATCTCTCTTTAGGGTTTGTGATAATGTCACATGTTTGAATTATAATGGATACTTAAAGAATCCCTTCTTAGTCAATCTTCTAAAGCTTAAATGCAATAATCTTTAGGATCTAGTGATATGACTCATTTTTTGGATCATAGATTTAGATCTGGAAGGTATCTTAAATTATATATATATATATCATAAATTATATATATATATCATAAATCATTTTATTCTCTCATTTTAAAAATTAAACCAAGACCCAGAAACATAGAGTGACTTGTCCAAGGTAATAGAAATAGCAAGTAGCAGTTAGGATTCAAACCATCTTCCTCCAAATGCAGGATTCTTTCCACTCTACAATATTTTTGTAATGAGCAACAAAGTGAGACCTGACACTATCAGTGAAGAGCAAGCCAAAGGCAGGAGAGGGAAATATATTTGGAAGCACTGATGATGTGGTAGATGATTGGATTACAGAACAGGACAACACACCAGTGAGGAAGAGTGGAATGAGGAATGAACTGGATACACAAGAGAATCCCTAAAATATATGCAAAGAAAGAGCTATTGCTATTCCCACAATGTGAATTTCCTCTTGAATTATTCATTCTCGAGTTAGTTAGCAGAATAAGTATCTGGGACCAGATTTAAAGTTAGGTCTTCCTGACTTGTGAGCTAGCTCTTCATCCACTTAATGACCCAACTGCCCCTAAATTACGGTAACTCAAAACAAATGTGAGATGTATCAATTAGGAGACATCTTTGTCCCAAATTTGTCCCAGATATAGACTATTTTGCCTGACCTGCGGTAGTCTTCTAAGGTCTAATAAATCATAGTTAGACCCCTTGTAGACCCAACATAGTGATGTCATTTTGGTTATCTTCTAATATGAAGGACAGAAAACAAATAAGAAACAGTTAATAGAATTAGGGACAAAACTATGCATGATTCACAATTAAAATAAAAAATTTAGATCTAGACACTGTTCTTTGGTTATGACATCAGATTTAATCATCTGGTTTCTTTATATAAGAACAACATTATTTGGCAATGAAATAATTGAATCTTCCTGCATGTCTCATGCCATTTCTCTCTGCAAACCTTAACACTTTCTTTACAACAGCAACAAGAAATGAAAGCTTCGTTTTTTAATAATGACCTGGTATTTCATCTTAAAAGTGGAATACTGCACCCTTAGCTTCATTGTTCTGTAGAATCAGAAGTGGGTTTGGGCATGTAATAGTTATCAGTATGATGTCATGGAAAAAAATTGAGGGGTTTTGAGTTGAGAGATCTGGGTTTGAATTCTGTCTGCTCTACTCATGATCTATGTGACCTGGGGCAAGTCTTTAGAACTCTCTTTCTTATTTGCAAAATGAAGGGATTGTAAGCAGATCTCTGGACTCCTTCCAATTTTAAATATGATAAAAGGAGTGAATTTGAACAAGAGACCTGTGGAAAGTAGTCAGTACTTCTAGGATACCATAGAAAGAAGAATCTCAGAGATTAAATTGCTAACCTAAGGATCAATTGCAGAGACTTATGGGAAAAGAGGTTTTGTAACTGGAGGTAAAGCCATCAGCAGAGGATAGAATGGCATTTATGAATGCATTATCATGTGCCAACCAGAGTTCGTGGCACCTGCAGCTGCTTGTGAATGGTATAACCAAGAATAAGAAAGGACTTTCTTCATGTGTCAATAATAAGATGAAAGTAACCAGAATAGAAAGATATTGCATCCAAGGAGTCATATTTCAGAAAACATGGTCTAAAGCAGGTTTATGATAGTCTAGATAGATGAAACACAGTGAGAGAGAGAGAGAGAGAGAGAGAGAGAGAGAGAGAGAGAGAAAGAGAGAGAGAGAGAGAGAGAGAGAGAAAGAGAGAGAGAGAGAAGAGAGAGAGAGAGAGAGAGAGAGAGAGAAAGAGAGAGAGAGAGAGAGAAAGAGAGAGAGAGAGAGAAGAGAGAGAAAGAGAGAGAGAGAGAAAGAGAGAGAGAGAGAGAGAGAGAGAGAGAGAAAGAGAGAGAGAGAGAGAGAAAGAGAGAGAGAGAGAGAGAAAGAGAGAGAGAGAGAGAGAGAAAGAGAGAGAGAGAGAGAAAGAGAGAGAGAGAATATTTATTACATTCTAATTATGTCCCAGATCTGTGCTAGACAGAAGAATCAAATACAATCAACGAAGATAGGCTCTGCCTTCAGTTTATAGCCTAATTAAGATAACAAGGGGTGCTAGCAAAGAAAGGTCATTCAAGGCAGCCCAGTGAGTAGACAGTAGAGAATGATATTGGAAACTGGGCCTCAGCAAGATCAAATGAAAACTCACCTCTCAGAGCTGGGGGACACAAAGGAAGAGTTAAAGTTCCAGTAAGAAAGGAATTAGAGTGATGACACAGAACCCCAAAAGAGGCTCAAGAACCAAAGGTGAAGGCTGTGTTGTGGCTTTGGATTAAGAATTAATTTGGAGATGAGACAAAGGCCACAGGAGCCCATGAAGTGCCCAGGGGCAAATGCAAAAAAAAAAAAAAGATAAAATGCAGAAGATAATTAGGAAACACAAAATGCCCAACAACTGCATGCTTGCAGAGGCAGCAAGATGGCACAGTGAAGAAGGAGCCAGGCTTGGAGTTGGGAGGACGTGGGTTCAAAATTGGCTTCAGACACTTCCTAGCTGTGTAATCCTGGGCAAGTAATTTTATATCCATTGCCTAGCCCTAAAACGGATACTTAGAGAGAAGATAAGGGTTAAAAAAAAAAAAAGAACTTGAATGATTGCAAGGAAGCGGCTTGCTTTCAAGGATAGCTAGGAAGAAATTAAAGCTGAATGGGGATAAGCTAAAAAAAACAGAGAATTAACATGCCACAGCAAAATTGATATAGCCAGATTACAGTTCAAAGGATTCATAATACTTTCACACAGTTTTGAAGGCACAAGTGTTAATAAGGATCAATTGCAGAGACTTATGGGAAAAGAGGTTTTGTAACTGGAGGTAAAGCCATCAGCAGAGGATAGAATGGCATTTATGAATGCATTAGCATGTGCCAACCAGAGTTCGTGGCACCTGCAGTTGCTTGTGAATGGTATTTAGATAGATTTAAAAGGGAACCTGAAAAGATCAAAGTTGAACAGAACTCAAGCAAGGCTACTCCCTCAGTGATTTACTACTTCCCAAGTGTCAAATAAAGTTGCATCATACAATGTTAAGTCCACATGGTTTTTCCAAGTAGGGGGCAGGAGAGCAATTATTTGAATGATAGAGAATGATGAAGGCTAACACATAAGTAACAGAACAATGGTCTGGGAGTTAAGGATTATGTGTTGCCTTTGACATTGACTTGCTGTAAAACCTTGAGCATGATGTCTTGGCCACTCCAGTTGCTTCATTATTGTGATTTTTAGATTCTCTCCATCTTGCTTGGTCTAGCACCCAGGAATGTGCTAGCAAATGACAAATCAGAAACATCTGACAGACCCCTGGGCTGTCCTAAGTCAAGCTAAGTTATCATTGGTACAGATGAGATGCAGGAAAGTGGCGTAAAAACATCTACATAAGGCACGTCACTTCCTCTCTCTCCCTTTTTCCCCAGAGAGGAAACTCTGGCTGGCAGCATGCTAAGTGTTCTGACATCTTGGCGTGGTGGCAGCTATTTGTCTGGGTTTGGTGGTGAGTTTGCCCTTAGGCTGATTCAGGCTCAGATATCTTGGTTGAGCCCTCTTGGAGTTCAGGCTGATTCCTTCCTCTTTCACACTCCAAAACCTTACTTTCTAGATCCCCTAATCTTCCCGCCCGATACAAGCCAGGCAGGAGAAATCCTTCACCCTTTCCTTCTCCCTTCTTCTTAGTTTCTTTACACTATATCAATTAAATCACCATAAATTTCCAGCTAACTTGGGTATTTTATTATTTGGGATTTTCCCTGGCGACCAATTAAATTTAGATTTTAAGTCACAATGCTAAAATTATCTTTACATCATTAAGATGATAGAGATGGACTAGGAAATGTCTAAATTCCTCCCTAACTCTAAAATTCTAACTCCAGGTCTGGGATTGGATTATTTTCTCACTGTTAAGATTATGAGATCCACTGAGAGATAAGAGAGTCTATATAACATACAAAGGAGGGCTATTATTTAGGGGCAAGAGAACCAGTGGCAATTTCCATTAACATGCTACAGGACTGTGTCTTGGGGATATGAGCCAGAACTAACAGGATAGGTCCAGGTTGCTCAGGTTATTTAAAAGGCCCAAGTGTTGACATTGCTAGACTGTGATTCTTCTCCTGTCATCCTAGGTGAAGTTTTTGCCATCTGACCAGCTTGCTCCTTCACTCAGCTATGGGGTTACTTATCCCAAGGATTTTGTGACCACTCCTGTCCCCTGTACTTACTGGAACCTGCCTTGACACCAAGGCAGAATGTCCCTGATATACTACCTAGCCTGGGTATGCATGCTTACCATGTGGAATGTAGATGGTCCACAGCAAAAGAAGCACAGACCAGCCACCACCTTCTTATCGCTAGGATAAATTCATTTCTAGTGACTTGCCCATGCTCTAGTGTCAAAAATGAGATTTAAAGTCAGATCGTCCTGATTCTGAATCCAGAACTCTACCTGACATGCCATGCTCCCACCATGGACTCAAATGGATTTATCCCATAATTTGTGGCAGAATTCTTACTTACATGCCTACTATTTAGTGCTTCTAACTTTTGGGGCAGTCTTAGGCATAAGGATGGAAGGATGAATTTTCTATGTCAAGACCTTGACTTAATGCCCTGAATTTAGTGATCTCTCCCTCCTCAAACTTCTTATATCTTTGACTTCTCTTTTGTATTTTTTTCATTTTTCATCTTATCATTATTCGTGGTATTTGTGTCCTGTCTCTTCTACCTCCCATTATACTATAAAAGCAAAGTCTATCATAATTTTTTTATCTCCAGCAACTGGCACACTGCCCTCGTATCTAGCAAGTGCTTAATAAAAAGTCTGTTTTTGCATTAAAAGCTAGTCAACTGGAAATCTACCTGTCAGCTTTTAAGAGGTATGACTACAAAGTAGTGAGCTCTGGTGTAGGTGGTGGAAATCTGTTTCCTTAGTTTGTTGATACACCTTATTGTGTACATAATTGTAAGCATTTCCTGTTTTGCCAGGGAAGTCAAGTTTAGCAATGAGGACTCAACCCCATATCCACACCTTCTTTTGAGAACCTGGATAAGGGTTCATATCTCTCCCAATGCCTTGATAGAATCACAACCCTTCAATGAGTATTTCTGATATCCCTGAGTTATAAAAGCAAGCAAGGAATGTATGATTGACATTTCTAGTAGTTAGGGCAAACTAAGAATAAGGTGTGGAAGAAGAAATACTCATAAAACTTTTCTGAAACCCACTCTTCCTCTAGACTTTCTCATTTCTTTTCCTCATTTCTAGCATACTTCCAGTCACCTAGTTTTCCATTTTTATCTCATTTCTCCTCCACCCTCCCTATATCTAAGCAGTTACCAAAGTCTATTTATTTTACTTCAATACAATCTTTATTATTGAGTATGTAAAATGCATTGTAACCTTAAAGCAGTAAATCTGTCTGCTTTTCACCATTATGTTAGACCACCACCCTACTTGAAGCCTTTATCACCTCTCCCCTGGACTCCTTGCCTCTAATTTCTCCAACCCATCCTCTAGATACAGAAGTCAAAATAAGGATCCTAAGGCATTTATCTAATGAAGCAACTGGGTGACTCAGTGAATAAAACACCAGGACTAGGGTCAGAAAGGTCTGAGTTCAAATCTGGCCTCAAACACTAGCTATAGGCAAGTCATTTAACCCCATTTGCTTCAGTTTCTTCATTTGTAAAAAGAACTGGAGAAGGAAATGGCAAACTACTCTGAGGTCTTTGCCAAGAAAATTCCAAATGAAGTCACAAAGGCAGACATGACTGAAACAGCTGAACAACAATAACCATATCACTTTCTCTGTTCAAGGACCTTCAGTGACTCCCTATTGCTTCTGAAATAAACGACAGATTCTTTAACTTGATATATAAACATCCCCTTAATCTGGTGCCAGCCTATCTTCTCAGACAGTTCACATCACCCTTTCACACATTCTACGTGTCAGTTTCCCATATTCCATCTACCATATTTGTGCTTCTGTCCTGGTTGCTTCCCATCCATGAAAAATAGTCTCTCTTCATTTTATCATTTAGGAAGTTTTAACTTCCTTCTCAGACCTTTACTAGTTGTGTGACCCTGGCTCGGCAAGTTACTTAATCTCCATCTCCTACCTTCCAAAGTTGTTGTGAGTGTCCAATGAGATAATAGTTGGAAAGCTCTTAGCACAATGCCTGGCACATAGTAGGTTCTCAATAAATGCTTGTTCCATTCCTCCTTCCCTCTTATTTTAAGTATTACATCCTATTCAAAACCTTTCCTACCCCCCCCACTCCTTGCTTCCTTCCCCTCAAATTATTTTGCAGTTTAATATAGCAGCATACTCCTTGAGACAATATTTTATTTCTGTCTTTATATTCATTGCTCCTAATGCCTTGTGTATCTCTGTCTCTCTCTCTTCCCACTACAGGTATGTGTACATTTATATGTGTATATGTATGTATATGTGCCCACATGCACTTAGAGAAAATATCCAGTTTCTATAGTAAGCTTACATGCTCAAGATTGCAAAGTGTTTTCAGATTCATTGACATTTCGCTGAAAGGAGGAGACTAAGGAACAATGGTATACTCTAGGAATTAGGATATTGTTGGGTTGGAAGACATTCAAAGAAGAGCAACCAAGATGTGAAATAACTGCATACTATATGATGAGGTTCACTTGAAGAAAATGGGGATGTTTAACCTGCAAAAAAAAAAATTTCTTTGACTTTCCAAGTCATGATTTTTCATTCATCTTAGCAACTTCTTGGCTTGTCCTTCATAATGTGGGGGAAACTGATAGCTGTCTTTAAAAATCTGAAGTGGGGGGGGGGAGTCTAAGTCATTTTTTACTTAAGGCAGAAATTTAGAAAAGGGCAGGATTTAGAAAAATGGTTGGAAGTTTCAGAGAGAAATATAGTGGCTCTTATAAAGAAATAATCTTTTAAAAATTATAGACATTCAAAAGTAGAATGGGAGGTAGCATGTTTGCCATTATTGGTGATGCTAGGTCCCATTATTTGTGATGGCTTGGTAATGGTGGAGAGGATTCCTTTTTAGCTACAGGTCAGATTTCTCTGAGATTTGGTGATTCTATGACATCTGGATTAGAGGTCTAACTGTAACAAAAAAAAAAGTTGTATAAACTTGAATTTGTACACATATATGCCTATATCCTTTATATACATGTACACATCTTTTCTATATATAATTCACTTTATATATATGTATATATGTACTATTTAATAATCCAATGAATTGCTTTTAGATGACTTTTTTACTATCATTTCTAGCTCTCAAGTTGTGTAATTCTCAAATAAAGAGTTTCAAAAAGAAAGTTATATGAGAACCACTGGTTCTCAGAGAATGTCTGAAAAACTTGGAAAGTATATCAATACTATATAATTTCTTTTCATATCAGGTTTTTAATTTGTTTCCTAAATCTGTTTCTTTTTTTTCTATCCAAGTAGTCTGTTGTATATTCTGATGTCATCATCATTAATCTGAAACTGATCTCTCTTCAAAGTTACCATTGATCTCAATTCCTAAATATGTGACCTTTTCTCAATTTCCATATTTCTTGATCTCCCTGCAACATTGGATATTAGTAACTACCCTCTTTTCCTGGATACTATCCCCTTTCTGAGATTTCATGCTTCTAATTGATCTCTACTTGCCTGACTACTCATTCTCAGTCTCCTTTCCTACATCATCATCCATATCATACCTCTTACTGTGAGTATTTCCCAAGGCTCTAACCTAGCCTGTCTTCTTTCTATAAACTCCATTTGGTGACCTAGTCGGTTTTCATGGATTCAAATATTATCTCTGTGCAGGTTCCCATACATATATATACACACATATATAAAATTATTATTATTTAAATATATAAATAATTATTGGGATTTTTCTGTTTCTCCTGAGTTTTAGTCATGCACCAAGTGATTATTGGACATTAAGATGTTTCATAACCATCTCAAATTCATATCATCCAAAACGGAATTCATTATTTTTCTTCCCCAAAACCATCTCTTCCAAATTTTCCTGTTTCTGCCAAGTCATCACTACTCAGTCATCCAGACTCAAAATCCCAGTGTCATCCTCAATTCCTTATTCTCACTAATGAAATATCCTATTTGGTTTTCAAATCTTACTCTTTCTACCTACTAGACATCTTTCAGATATAATCTCTTCCCTCTACTTGACACTATTTCAGGCACTTATTACCTGGATTTTGTAGATGCTTTTAATCAGTGTCTCTCCCTCACCTGTCCCCACTCCCATATATTCTTGGCATAATTGCCAAAGTAATTTTCCTAGAGGACATGTCTGATCATGTCACTCCATTAACTGAGGCTTCAGTGGATCCCTATGACCCATATGGCCCTAAACTACTTTAATAAGTAAATTAAAACTGGCCCATTGCTTTAATCAAACTGAAGCTGCCACTGATAAAGCTAAAGCCGATATGGGGCCGAGCTGTTATAAGTATAATTGTAATGATTAAAATAAATCTTGTAGGTTGAGAAATCGTAGTTGGGTATGGGTTAACTCGGTGTCCCTCAGTGAAGTAAGGCCAATGGCCCTACCCACTGGAACCAGTGCACCATGTAAGCCTCAAAACGGGGTTGGTATGTAGTTAACTGATTTTGTTGATAATGAAACAAAAGGATTAGGATGGGAGGATTAAGAAACAAGGGCTCCCTAACACTATTAATTCTTTCTTCCCTCTCCCACTAATTTTCCCACATGGGAAATTCTTTGTTTGCCTGAGGCTCCCCAAAGGCCTTCCTTTCACTGGCTCGGTTTCCCCAAGCCCTTTCTGTCTCTACTTAACTCTATTTAATCCTCGCCCTTGGTTTCACAAGATGTAACAGTTCTCCAAATATAATCAGGATTGAACTCTTGATGACTGAGTTCAGCTGCCTGGAGCTTGGCCTCAAGCCCCATCAACACTGACTCTAGAGTCCATCAGGCTTGATATCATAAAGATGTTTCTTTGATGACTCTCTTCTAATGAGGCAAGGTACTTCCTAGAAAGTCCAAAGGTTTCCCTTCAACCTCACTACCAGATTTGTTATCAATAGAGAGCACCAAGAAACAGGAAGCCCCTTCGGTTGGCTGGTGCTCCTTGAAATCCTTTCTCCCCATTCTGGAATCTCTGGTCATGGCATTCCTCAGCTTCTGCAAAACCAATTTTCCACTCATACTTAAACTCGTTTCTCTCTCTGTCATAACAGTATATCAAATCTTGTACATTATTAAACTAATTACTATTGGTTTATAGAGGGTTGATAGTATAATAATGTGGTAATTGCCAGTTATTGTAATCTTGTATGTTATTAAACTAATTACTATTTATAGAGGGTTGATAGTATTAATAATAATATGGTAATTGCTAGTTATTGTAATCAGGTATAGCTGTCAGCTGTTTTCAGGCAGCGAATTTAAGGACAGATGCAATTTGATCCAACCCAATTTATTTATATCTAGGAGAGGCAGGGACAAGAAACATTTCCTTAGCAGCCGAGTAGCTAGATTAATACTAATAATTAGAAAAAGAAAGTTGTTGCCATCCAAGTACCTTGCACCGTCAAATGGTTCAACATCAGAAATTAATATGGTTTTATCAATGGAAATGACATTAGAGAAGATGCATCACCTTCTGCTTTGTCCCTACATCCCAAGGACCAATTGCTTATTGGGCATTTAGATATTCCATAAATACCTCAAACTCCAAAAACATCCAAAACTGAACTCATTATTTCCCCCCTCAAACCCATCTCTTCCAAACTTCCAAAGTTTTGGTGCTCTTTGAGTATAAGGGACAACAAGTAACCAACCAACCCTCTATAAACCATGGGACATTTCCATCCATGTTACAGCTGAAATTCTCCTTGCTATTATTAGAATGTAAGGTCCTTCATAATAGGGACTATCTTGTTTTTCTATTTGTATCTATTTCTATTTCATTTGCATACAGCAAGTGCTTAATAAATGCTTCTTCTTTGATTCTTTCACTATTTCTTGGATTTCCTCATATTTCCCCAATATGCTGTTTTGCCCTTCTAATAATTCATGGCCCTCATACTTTCAATAGTACAAGCTATCTTACCATTCCTCGCACTTGACCCTTTTTGACGCACAATTGACGCACAATTCTGTTTCTTTACACAAGTTGTACCCCGTGGTTGGTTCTTCATTTGTGCCTCCTACAACTTTAGTTTTCCTTCAAAGCTCAGCTGAAACACCATAATAATTTGTCACTGTTCAGTCATGTCCAACTTTTCACAACCCTATTCGGGGTTTTCTTGGCAAAGATACTGGAGTGGTTTGCCATTTCCTTTTAAGTTTCCAGACACGTTTCCAGCCGTCCTACGAGAGCACTGCATCCTGGCCAGGAGCTTTTCATTCCTTCATTTTAGGCTGCACTCCAGAAATCCAAATTCCATTTTCAGATGTCACCTTCTTAGCCCAACATTTGCTTTCCAAATCCAATCAGATCCACCTTTCTCTTTAGATGACAGCGCCTTTGATTTATAGCTGTGGCGAAAGTGTCGCCTATGAACCTGTTAACTTGGAAATAACACAAACCGACCAAGAAGTCTGAAAAAGCCCCTCTAATCAGGAAAAAGGATAAAACTCAAACACTCACCCACCCACAGAGCCTCAGCGCCAAATGCCACACAGGGCTCCCACCGAGGGCATTCTGGGAGCCAGCTCCCTGGGAGAAAACCCCACACTAGAGGTTCTCTCTGAAACAAAAAGGAATCTTGGAGCCCCTCTATCTTCTGGGTAATTAAGCTTGGGAACCCTCCGAGACTAATCACAAACAGGTTTGTAAAACTCTCTGCAACCAGCCCCAAGGGTAATCAACTAGCAATCAGCTGTACCAAATTAAAGACAAAGGTCCAACTCAGACGCTGGGCTCCAGAGAGAACTTTAACATAACAAATAAAAAGGACTTGACATTATCCGTAGTTCAAACCAAAACAGGTATGTCTAGGACTGGGGTTTCTCCAAAGGCAGGGGTAAACTGAGGCATCCAAATATTAACCACGACAAGCCAAAGGTCTTTCATTTCTTGCCCAAGATTTCATAATCTTGTACATTGATTTTTTCTTCATTCTAGTATGATTTGTGCCCACAGAAAATACCAGAAGTAGGCAGTAGTTTGACAGGATCTCTTAGCTGTTTTGGATGTATGCCAGGAAAACAGAAGAACACTAGCTGAATAAATGGCTATGCCAGTGCTTCTTAGGAGAGAGTCATCAGGTACCACTATTTATATCTTTCTTTGGACCATCACTGAATGACTTAATAGTTTGCTAACTAGAAAAGGCATTTATTTGTCTCTGGCAATTGTTGGGTATGCAATTATAAGCAAGAAAGACACTCCCTGACTTCAAGATGCTTATGATGTAAAGAAAGCAAGCAATATATCAAGGGGAGCTGGAAGGAGAGGTTGAAATGACCATGATATTAAAAAAGAAAAAGGGATAAAAATGTGTATATATATATATATATACACACATATATACACACACACACACACACACACACACATATATATATATATATATATATATATATTTTAGGAAAAGTGAGCAAAAATCAAAAGGAAAAAAAAGTTTTCTCCTCAGGCTCAGGAGAAAAAACATTTTCTATTTTCTTCTACTCCCCTAAAACTAATCAGCATAATAGGAAGTGACTTGTCCCAAGTGACATAGCAAGTAAATAGCAAAACCAGAAGTCAAATCCGGGTCCTAGTACACCAAACCTAGTACTCTTTTCAGCCATACCAAAGCTGCTTAGAAAAGTTTAGAAACAAAGTTTGTTCATTTAGAAAATTTCCACATTATGTATTTTCCTTCTTTCTTCAAGTTTGAGGAACCAAAGGGTTTCCATCTCTTATGAATACTTTCTCATTAATAAATATTATTACAGTTGAACTGGGTACAAGAAGGCGAAGCAGCAGAATTTCCTTCTGTCTCCACCAAGCTGTAAGCTCTTCCTCTTTGCCTTTCTAAATTCTCCAGCTGCATTAACTCAGCACAATTTCTTCACTTAAGAGAACCTATTCTATTCCCAAGGATCAACCCTTCTCATGCTTCCCAAATCCATATATTTCTCTCATGTCAAAAGAATGCAAGAAGAGGTTTCTACTTCATAAGAATTATGGAGAATAAAGCAGCAGGGATCCAGGTCAATTAATTAATAATACCCAAAAAAAAAAAAAAACTGTGATGTGACCTTTGAGAAACCGCTGACAAAAAAAAAAAAGGTTCTGTGGCATCCTCTAAATGGATCAAGCCAATGATCTAGGAAGAGATCAAAGAGTCATCAAATCATGGATTCTGCCAGTCAGAAGACCTTGTGGCTATATAGTCCAACCCAGACAGTAAAGGCGTATCCAAAATAACATATGAGGCAAGTGGTTATACAGAGTATGCTCGAAGATCTCCACTGA
The DNA here is from genome assembly GCF_027887165.1 of Monodelphis domestica. Lineage (NCBI taxonomy): Eukaryota > Metazoa > Chordata > Mammalia > Didelphimorphia > Didelphidae > Monodelphis > Monodelphis domestica. Next base: position 126,840,076 of record NC_077233.1, read on the forward strand.
GATGGACCTCACCTACCTCCCACAGCAGCCCATTCCCCTCTTAGACAGCTATAAGAGTTAGAAAGTTTTTCCTGACATCAAGACTAAATTTGTCTCTCTATAACCTATAGACATTGTTCCTTCCCCCCCCCCCCCCTTCAAGACTTTAAATTTTCATTTTTATTTTGTTCTTTTGATCTTGACAAACATCCACAAACATGAACATTTCTAAATGCAAAGGAGAACATACAGGATTACATACAAGACTAAATCTCTATCATGTATGGCTTGTTTCAACATGTTAATACTGACTCCATACAAAGCAATTCTAATCCCATCCACATGACAAATTGAAGACAGCTCTCAGGTTGTCTTCATGTTTCCCTTTCATGTAAATATGGAGTTCTCATCCTAGAGAGAAGGGATATTGGAGCTCTCTCAAACTCCCCTCATTTATTATGCTGAGTCTCTCTGTAGACATTAGGAGTTGGGTTTAAATGGAGGCATTCTCAAATGAATGGAAATAAGGACAGGCAAAGCTATTTTCAAAGAATTCATTACAAACAACAACCTGGCATCATGATGCTGGATAGGTTGGTACTTAAGATGATAAAAAATAAGCTCTTACTTTTTTCCCCCCAAGATCCCCCCCCCACCTTTATAGAACCTATCTCGTAGTGAAAACATGTGGTATTACTGGTAGCAAAATGGTGGAACTGAAGTCAGAATAACTTCAGGAGTCTTAAAGGTAGTATAGGGAAAGTAGAACTCAAGCCAGAAGATCTGAATTCTAGTTCTACTTATAAACTAGGTGACCTCGAATAAATCTCCTTAACCTATTCAGGTCTCTTCAGTTTCTTGATTTTGAACAGTTGGAGTTAAGCAAATGAGAAGTTCTCTTTCAGGTTTGATATTTTGTGATTTGTGGTCCTATATATCTAGGATTAGAAAGGACCTCAGAGGTCATCTTGACCAACAGCTTCATTTTACATATGAGGAAACTGAGGCCCAGATAGGTACTTGACTAAGGTTACATAGAGAGTGTCAACAGTCAGAGGCTGAATTGAACTTGGATCTATTGGTTCAAAAATCAATGACCTTTCCACTTTGAGATAACTTAGATGAAAGACTGGTGATAATGAGGGAGCATGGGACTAGAGGAAATTGGGGTCAAAAGCAGAATGTCATTGAAAAGAAAGTACAAGAGTCAAGTTGGAGAAAAACGAAGGAGATGAAGTGAATCTTGAGTACATTCAGTGTTGAAATGTACTACATTTATAAATTCAGGAGAGTCTACTGAAATAAAGAAAAGTAGCATAATATTAGTAAATGCCTATTCATTGATTATTGATCACATGCACCCCCAACTTATGATTTAGAACTAAAAACAGCTTAGAGATAATTTCTTTTTCTTGTATTTTAAATATTTTTATCGATTAATTAAGAAGTTTTTCCATTCTTACATGATTCATATTCTTTCCCTCCCCTCTTCCTCCCTCCCTCCCATAGCCAATACATAATTCCACTGGGTTTTCATGTGTCACTGATCAAGACCCATTTCCATATTATTGATATTGGCACTAAGGTGATTACTTAGAGTCTGTGTCTCCAGTCATATCCCCATCGACCCTTGTGGTCAAGCAGTTGTTTTTCTTGAGAGATAATTTCTAACCCAACCATCTCTCATTTCCCAGATAACTTAGGTAATTTGTCTCAGTTCACACAGACAGTACTTGGGCTAGAGTCCTCTTATTCCTACTCTAACCAGATCCAGTATTCCCCCCCCCCCCCCATGCTGAAGGGATACACTGTATGAGAAACATATTATACTACTTGAATACATATTGTTGACTTTTGCCATTTTTATAATTAAAGAAGACTTTTGGTCCTATAGAAGGAAAAATATTTTTAGAACTTGACTTTCTTTCAAAAGGGAAAAAGATAGACAAAAAAAATCAAAACAAAAATGCTTCCTTTAAAAAACAAGATATTTCAAATGGAAACAGGAAAAATAAAGGAGGCAGAGAAGTCCTCTCTTGAATACCAAAATGTTCGCAGGATCATAAAATTTTAGCATAGGAAGAGCTCTTAAAGAGAAACCTTAAAGATTATCTAATCTCATACTCTCCTTTTACTGATGAGGAAAGTGAAGTCCACAGATGTTACAAAATTTATCCAAAGTCATATAGATAGCAAGCAGTAGAGCCAAGTTTCAAACCCACATCACAGAATTATAAACATTTATAACTAAAGAGGTCTTTGGAGGCCAGCTAATGCAACTCTCCCCTTTCCCTTCTATACAAATAGCAATGTAATAAATAATTGGTCTTTGCAGGGTAATCTTTTAGGATATCAATTCCTGATTTTCTCATTTAACCCTTTTATCTTTCTCATCCTTCTGTTTCATGTATACTCTCTTTCCCATGACTCCTCACCTATTGCAAGCAAGTTTATCCCAACCAAGAAAGTGAGACTATTACTTTCTCTTTCTTTTTGTTGTCTTTGTCATTTCAAGACTCTGTGTGGAGTACTGAATATTTACTGCATCCCTAGTGTACTCAGAGTGTGAAAGTATTTTTATTGTGATTATATCTAATTTGCTTATAAAGTCTCAAAGACACTAAGGAATCCCACAGAACAAATTTTCCAGAAGATAACTTCTGTACAGCAGTGCTATTTGAAGTTCCACATAAATCAGGAGGGTCAGTGGATAGATTTCAAGATGGGGAGAGGGGAGTTTTGTGAACTTGGATGGGAAAAATTACATCTTTATTTTTCAATAATCTCCAATTGAATTTTAGTATTTTCTTCAATTAAGAATTTTTCCTTATTCTGGGAAGTGGTCCAAAAGCTTCAACAGACTGTCAAAAATGCAAATGTACAGTCCTTTTCCCTTTGCAAATGATTAATAAATAGTTGCTTAACTGAATTGAAATGGACTGAGTCTGTGAAAGGTACATTACCCTATACCAACAAACATTAACAAACTCAATTTACAGGGCAGTTGGATTTGCTTTTCTATTTTCATTCCGGATAGAGATCCTATTGTTTCAGAGTTAAATGACAGCTCTGAAAGTCCCCAAGGTCTATTTGCCAACCCCTTGAAAGCTGTGAAAATTTCTGAAAGTACTTACCTTCAGATCTTATTTACTTTCTCCTCTGAAGCACTGCAGACTTATGTTGAGAGAAGCTTTGGACAGCTGGCTTTATCACCCTTGGGTTGTCAGAAAGCCAGATTTTCCTTGGAAGGCAAGAATAGCAAAGTAGGGATGGGGGTGGAGAAAGTAAATAAAGAGTGAGTGTTGGTGTGTGGGTTGTAGCAGATTCTTATCAGTTTTCTTGAAAATTTTTTTATTTCTTTAGGAAAAAGATTATCGTTCCCACTCAGTTTAGTAAGCATTTATTGTTGCTCAACACTCCTCTCCTCTTCCCACCTCATTGTAAAATTTAATCATTTAAAGTCACAGAATTTCTAGTTTTGTATACATTTCTCCCACCTCCAGCTTCTTGCCAGAGCTCAATCCAATCCTACCCCTTTCTCTTTTTCCACGTTTACAGGGAGCATTTTGGAAGAGGAAGGGGGAGAAACCCTTGAGGTATAACTCATTTGTCCCACTATAGATTCATGAGCCATAATTTTACCCCTATATTAAATCTATCTCCTCAGAAAGATGCCTAGAATGTTGGAGCTGGAAGGGGGAGCTATCTTTTAGCAGAGCTGGATTTCAAAACAGTAGTCCTAACCCCTTAGACTTTCAACTTTCTCTGGTCCTTCTTCCCCCACAATCGGCCCCATCAGCTTCACTTCTCTTCTTAAGCCCTCAGTCTTCTGTCTTCTCAACTCAAATGGGCTACTATTATTTTCCAATAAGATTGAAACCATTTGGCTTAAGCACTTCTAAAAATGCTTCCATTTCTCTATCTCAACATATCCTGCCCTTCCTCACTCTACACCATCAATCCTTTCATAATCCTTTGATGTCTCACAGAAATATTCTTTTTTTTTCCCCTTTAGAGAACTAAACCTTATACTGTTTCTCATCCCTTCTGACTTCAGGATAACTTTAAACTCATGCATAGTCAAGAACTCTTGGATGAAGTGAGGAAGGAAAAAAAAACCCAACCCATCTAGTTGAGGATTCAGGCTACTGTTAATTAAGATTGTTTGCTGATTCCTATTTAATTAGATTCAAAGAGTCAGTGATAAAAAATGTGAATCTGAAGTTACCTTCAGCCCTCTGTGCTAAATAAAACTAGCCTAAAACCTGAATCATTTTCCTTCATCAGACTAGACCTATAGCAACTTCTGAATTAGAATATTAAAGAACACATACACTACTGCATTACATAGCAGTTTTATAAGACTAAAATAATTATACTAAATTTGAAAGGCAGTTGCAATAAACATACCCTTTATGGAAATATATGGTACAATAAAACTAGTGATGAATAAATGGAGATGTGAGCAAAAGATATAGACCTAATTGAAGCCTAAGAAATAGCATTATAAACAATGATTAAGTCAAAGAACAAATCACAGAAATAATAAGTATGTAAATGGTAATAATGAAATAACATGCTAAAACTTTTGGGATGTAACTAAAGCAATTCTCATTTTTCTCTGTCAGTAGTAGAAAGTCAGAGGTCTTAGACCTCGAAAGTCACTCATTTTTAGCTGTGAGATTTGAATTCCTGCCCATAGAGTCTGGTGCCTGTAGACTCTGTGGTATTCACTCCTTCAGTCCCCAGCTATGGGTCAACGAGGAACTCTGGAACCAATGCTGCAGCAGACACAGCTGCTCCCACTCAGGGTGAGATCTTACCCTTGGGTGAGATTTAGAACTCTCCCATTTCTTCACTTCTACTAGGAAACTTCTATTTTACATTGTCTGGCATATATTTGCCTATGTATACTTTCTCTGATTTTCATTTTTTCTAAATCTACTATTCTATATCTTTATTTATTTAGCTTATTTCCATATTGTTTAAATTTGTAAGTGAATAATTATAAAAAACCCAAACTCTCAAACAAACCCCCAAAGAAACAGGTGAAAATTGGTATGCTTTCATTCTGACTCCAACTGTTCTTTCTCTGGAGGTGAATAGCTTTCTTTTTCATAAGTTCCTTGGTATTCTCCTGGAGGGGGTGCAGCTGGGTGACTCAGTGGATTGAGAGTCAGATCCAGAGACAGGAGGTCCTGGGTTTAAATCTGACCTCAGACACTTCCTAGCTGTGTGACCCTGGGCAAGTCACTTAACCCCCATTGCCTAGCCCTTACCACTCTTCTGCCTTGGAACCAATATTGGTTCAAAGATGGAAGGTAAGGGTTTAAAAACAATAATTCAGTAGCTAAGTCTTTCACAGTTGATCATTCCACAGTATTGCATTATGGTGTTCTAGTTCTACTTATTTCACTCTACATCAATTCATGTAGGTCTTTCCAGTTCTTTCTGAAATCATATTATTCATCATTCCTTATAGCACAATATTATTCATCACCATTATATACCTCAATTTCCTCAGCCATTCCCCAACTGATGGACATGTTCTCAATTTCTAATTCTTTGCCAACACAAAAAGAGCAGCTATAAATATTTTTGTGCCTGTAGGTCATTTCCTCTTGATTTTCAACAATATTTTTTGCTATTCAACTTGGGTAAATGTGTGTCTTAGCAACTATTAGGAACATTCATTATGAAATTGATATTTGGTGGAAAGAGAGGCAAAGCTTTACTGCAAAGCTTGGGTTCCTGCTTCCTCCATTTTTGAAATAGTGACCAGAAGTTAGATTCAATATGAAAACCATATCCCTTTGACTAATAATACTCAGGAAAGCAGATAGATATAATTTGAGCCAGATATCTCTTCTCTCTAAGGAAAGCAGAGAGACTTGTGGTCACAAACTTCTGCTTCCCTCCAGTCAGGAATCAAAGTATTTCTTGGAAAAGAGGAAGGAGGAAAAGAAGCTAGGATTATTTAATCGGCCTCCTTTCAAACCAAACAACAGCACTAAACATGCTTGGAGACCACATTCCGTATGACTACATTGTAGGTGAATTCCATGAAATGAAAGTAAGAACCCACAAAAAATTTTTGCTACAAGCCTTGGAAACTCAGAGGATATCCATAAATTGGGGAATGGCTGAACAAATTGTGGTATATGATTGTAATGGAACATTTCTGTGCTATAATAAATAATAAGGATGATCTCATTCGTTTTCTTGTCCAAAGCGAAAATTAAGAGATTATCTTCAAATTTGTTCTCCCTTCAGAGTTAATCTGCTTATCTCTCTCCTAATGCTGAGAGCCTTGTTTATTTATATATTCTGTTGCCAAATTATTTAGAGGATCCTAACATTCTAAAGCTGTAAGAAATATTAGCAACCAGAAGTTTAATCCTCTACGCCCTCCTTTTATAAAATGAAGAAATCGAGACCCAGATAAATTGGAATCTTTAGACTATCAGTTCCAGGTTTCCAAATGACAGTCAGACTGTGGTAGTACAGAATCCAAGGCATTTTAACACATCCAGAGGTGCTTCTTGATCTGTACCTAACTGCCAGTGCCCACTGGTTTGGAAAGGGTACTCACCAAATTTGTCAATAAGAAATGAGGCTTCAGAAGCTTCTCCAGACCTTAAGGAAAGGATATTGGTTGTTGGATTGTAGCACCGAAAGACCTTGGAAACTTGCAAAGAAATGCAGGGAACTCGGTTGATTTCTTCCTAAGAGCAGAGGAAAATATGTCAGTCCTCAGAGCCGTGCTGGTGGTACAGCTACTTCTTTACACAGAAAAGTTCCAACTTTACCTCCAAGTGCCAACTTCTTTTGCAACACAGAACAATCAGCCAGACTAAATGTGTATTTTAATCTGATTTTTTTATTGTTGGGAGGGTGGGTGCATGTCCTCGGCCAGAGCCTCTAAACAATTTAGGACTGAAAAATTTGTTTAACTCCTGTTTAACTTCTAATTTCCAACCTGTTCATAATTAGGATCACTTCAAGGGCTGCCTTTTCCATAAATCAGCAAAACTTCTCTGAATCTAAATTTCCCCGATTTTCTCAATTCTGTGATTCTTTTTGACCTTGCAAAGGCAAGGAATAACCCCGTTCCCATATTCCTAAGGTTGAGGTCTGTGGAAGATCACCCTCCACCTTCATCTTTTGTTTCAGAATTATATCTTGGTTATGTTTGTGACTAGCATGATAGTCTGAACCACCCTTTTTGTCTTGATGTCCCTCATGTCTAACACAGATCTTTGCCCATGGTAGACATTTATTAAATGCTTGCTAAATTGAATTATAGTGTTCTCAGAAAATTCACCCACATTTTGTCCATTTTTAGAGAAGTGAAATGTTGACCTATATACTTGACTTTGCACTCTCAAGCAATATCCTGGCAGTGATCTGTGGCTACTTATATGAGGGCTATATCAGGAAACTTTTCATAAAGAGAATGAAAAACAAATGGACTTATTTGCATGGTCCATACTATAAGACTAAGTTAAATAACAGTTACCTAACAATCATTCTTGAGCATCTTTTGAGTCTCTCTCAAAGTCATCCTTGCTTTCTACCTTCTTCATCATTTTTGAAATTGGTGAAGCCATATGCATCTAGGAAGTTGGGCAAAGAGCAGGAGAAAATTGAATTTCAATTTCCACAGTCTGCCACTCTTACCTTTTTAGACTGATTTCATATTGCTTCTCATTACAAACTCTATATTCCAGTCAAACTGTAGTACTGACTATTATCCAATCCCATCTTTCTAAATGGTACAGTGAACAGAGCACTGGGATTGGGGTATGGAAGATCTGAGTTCAAATATGGCTGCAGACACATCTTAGTTCTGAAATCCTAAGCCTGTCACTTATCTTCTCTCTGCCTCAATGTCCTCAAATGAAAATGGGTGATAATAGCATCTATCTCCCAAAATTATTATGAGAATCAAATGAGACCACACTTGTAAAGTGTTTTGGGGCACTTGGGGTGTTCAGGGAGGACTAGCTTGCTAAGCCCTTTACTGGGTGGATCATTCACCCTTGGTGTCTACCTTTCACCCAACTTTCATCCAGCTCCAAGAAGGTGTAGCCTACCCAGTGGCCACACCCTGGTAAAACTGTTGGCAGGTAGACTAAATCAGGTTGAGGGTACCTGGCAAGTCTCAGGTCATCAATGAATTAAAACGATGTCTAACCCAAGCATGTGAAGACTTCCTCCAGCAGAATGGGCAGATGAGAACGATTTGTTCCAATAGCCATGAAAGCAGCTGAAGTGGGCACTGTGGAGCACTTAGAGCTTAGTCAAACATTGAACCCAGCAAAGTCTTTTGCTGCATCCTGGGCCATCACCAATCATGTTGATTTTTGTCTTGCTGATAGACTTCAATGACTTTGGAAGAGAGTGTTGCTGACAACTTTGTGCAACTCCACCTCACTGAAATCCATTCATGCACAATTTAAGACATCATCCCATGATGTCATTTGTCCTCTTCAAGATGAAGGATGAATGACAGTAACACAGTGTATAGTTCAGTACATAGTAGGCACTTAATAAATGCTTATCCTCTCCTCTCCCTCTTCCCTAGACCAGTACAGGTTCTCCTAATGTCTAGAACATACTCCTTCCTCATATATGCTTGTGGAAATTCTCCTCTTCCTTAAAGGCTCAGGGCAGGTGACACATCCACCTCAAAGTTTTCCCCGGAAACCCCATATGAAAGTGATTTCTCCTTCTTCAGTTTTTCCTAGGAAATGTTGATTGTATTTCTACTTGACTGCTTCACATTCTACCTTGAATCATACTTATTTTTTACATATACATACCATATTCCTCTTATTAAATTATAATATTCTTAAGGCAAGGAATATATACTTCTTCAATGTTAATAGAAAATGATAGGAGTTTTTTTTTATCAATTAGTGAATCAACAAACTGTTAATAAGCATTTATTAAGCCTCAGACACTGTATCAGATGCTAGGGATACAAATGCACAAATGAAATAACCTGATCTCTAGAAGTTTACATTTTATTGAGGGAGACAACATGTTCAAATATGTAAAAATGTTTAGAATTAATATAAGGTAAATTGTGGATAATTTTTCTAGTAGTTAGGAAATAAGGAAAGCTTTAATGTATAAAGTAGAATTTAAATTGCATTTTTAAGAAACAGATTCTAAGAGGTGAAGATGAACAGAGTTAATCCTGGGCATCAGGACCAGCTAATGGAAAGGGACTGGAGATAGTAGATGGAGCATCATGAGTGAAAAACAGCAGGAAAGTAAGTCTGGGGGTGTGGAGTAATAGGTCTGAAAAATCAGTTGAGGGCTTACTTATTCCACAGAGTTGTGATAAGAAAGAATAGAGTAAAAGCATGCATGCAAAGACCATAAAATACTACATAAATGTAAGACGTTCTCTTTATCATCAGTTCCCTTCATCATTCTTCAAGATATGACTATTTATAGAGTATAATATGATCCTGATTATTTTAAATTTGATGCCTTTTTGTGAGTCACTATTCTTAGAGTTGAAAGGAACCTGATAAGTCACCTAGTCCAACTCCTTCATTTTGCAAATAAGGAAACTGAGGTTAAGAGAGAAGAAATGACTTGCCTTTGGTCTCACAAGTAATAAATGGTCAGGATTTGAAACTAGGTTTTCAGATACCTAGTTTCAGATATCTTTCCACTCTCTGGTATGTAGTACATTACGTAGCACTAAGCAAGAATTTAATGATACTTATGAAACAAGTCTGAGCTGCTGGAGGTCAGATAAACATCAAATCTGCACTTATATTGCTTGAAGATGATGTATAAGGTTACAAACATTCTCTCTGAACTCCATCTCTCTGAGTTCCACTCTGAGTTAATGGAAACAAGAATATGAAATAGGGCTTGGCAGTTAGATATGGCAATGGATAGAGCTCTGGACATGGAGTCAGGAAGATCTGAGTTTGAGTGTGGCCTCAGATGCTTATTAGCTCTGTGACCCTCCACAAGTCATTTAACTTCTGTCTGCCTCAGTTTTCCCATCTATAAAAGGGGCAACATAATAGCATCTATCTCCCAGATTGTTGTGAAGATAAGATAGTCTGATATTTATGAAGCACTTTGCAAATCTTAAGTCACTATATAAATACTAGTTAATATTATTATGCAAATTGTTTGCTTATAAATGTTAGAACTAGGGAAGACAAACTTGGGAACCCAAGCTTGAAATCCAGCATCATTTGCTAAGGGTTACTTTCTACCTAGGTGAACATTGTATTTGTAAAATTCATCCACAGGACAGAAATATCTAGGACTTGGAAGATTATATATGTGCTGAGAAAGGTGAACAAGAACCTTTATTTTTCTTCCTTTATCAGTTGTGAGTAGGATGGGGAAAAGGTTATTGTCACCATCTCTCTTCTAGGTTTCCTTCCATCTGTAGGAGATTGGGTCAGGGGTTTCACTATCTGGGCTGCTCTGTGGCAAATTTCCCCACAGAAGCCATTTCCCCAGTTTTTCTGCTTTATACCTATTCTCTAAGTTAAAGATCATGACAATGATTATGGTTGAAAATTACTTGAATATCTGCACGATGATCTCAGGGTTAGGTCTTAATGTGGTAATCCAATATATTTTATCCTCAAAGCTGGTTGCTTAAAAAAAATCTCTGAGAAGCCATATTTTGAATCTATATTTGGGTTATTATAGGAAGAAAAGATGAGGTAGTCATGTGTCAAGGACAGGGAATGACAGATGGAAAGCCAGTGTGCTCCACTGGCAATCCCTGATGTTCAAGGCAAGTGAGGAAAGCTCCCAGCACTTCAGTGGACTCCATATATAATCTATAAATTTTTAGGGGATCATGGACAAAACTTTGGGGGAGTATAAACAGGTTGCTATCTACCTTATTAGAGGAAACCCTTAAATCTATGAGATAATAGATCCCTCTGAGTATTTGGGTTATGTCATTATTCAATAAATGTGCTATAGTGAAAGGAGATTGGTAGTGGTGATGGGCAGATATGGGAAGGGTAGTGGATTAGGGAGCAGGCATCCTTTGACTTTTATGTAGTTTTGATTTTCTATACTTAATGGTTACTTATGACAATCAATAAAATGAAAAAAAAACATTTATTAAGCACTTACTATGCGCCATGCATAGCCTCCATCCTCAAGGAGATAATATTCTATACTAAAAGGAATTCATCTAGCCCATGACACCATATAAACAATAAGACCTGCCTCTCAGTAAGCTATATTTGAGGTCAAATTCCTATAACTTGCCCTTTTTAAAAAATTAAATTTTATTTTTTCAAACAGCAAAAATTTGTCTTTTTTCCTTCCTACTTGAGCCCACTCCCAGCTCCCTTTCCCCATCCTACTCACAACTGATAAAGGAAGAAAAATAAAATTCCTGTTACAAACATATACAGTCAAACAATGCAAATTTCTGTATTTTTCATATTAAAAAAGTCTCATTTTGAACTCTGAGTTCTTCACTTCTCCATTAAGAGATGTAATAACATGTTGCATCATTAGTCCTCTGGAATTGTGGTTTGAAATCACACTGATGATCAGAGTTCCTAATCCTTTCAGTTATTTGTCATTACCAAATTGTGGTCACTGTATAAATTATTCCCCGGGTTCTGTTTACTTTATTATGCCTCAAGTCATTAAAGTCTTTTCAGGTATAACTTGCCCTGTTGATGTCATGTTAGAGAACATAATCAGTTCTAACATGCCCAATATTTCCTTTCCCTACTTTTGCATTTCTATTCCCCTAATCAAAATTCAAAAAGGTAAAAATTATATTTGTTTTTAAAATATTGATTGATATGATTACTTACAAGACCAATAAGGGCACAATATATTATTGATAAAATTTCTGAATCAATTATCTTATATCAACTAGAGAGCTGTAGGTAAATAAAAAGAGGTCTTTAGACCAGTTAGATTAAGAACATACAAATTATTTGCAGCTCAACTTATTTTGCAGTAGCAAGGATTCTTGATTGATTATTTTTTAATATCCAAAGATTTTCAGGCTCCTCTTTTGAATGCCTTCTCTTCTTATAGATGACCCCATTTAGTTTCTAATTGTTACAATACCTTTATAGCTGGTTTTATGTGTTTCTTCATCTGTTTCTCCATCAGTTTCTATAATAGAAATTTTCCACATTTTTCAAGATCATGTTTAAATACTAAAAACTAAATACAAATGATAATATATGAAATTTGCCTCAGAACTCCTAGAAAATTTTCATTTTCATATATGTAAAGGGAACCCCTTCCTCCCAAGGTCGTGAACTTTCTGTTCAGCTGAGCCAGCTCTAGGAGGAAGACCCAGAACTAAAGTTTACAGGCTCAGATCAGAGAGACTTTGATTGTTCCTCAGATGTGATAGACCAACGCACAGGAAAAGTGTGTGAAAGGAAAAGGAAGTGAAGTGGAGAAAGAGGATTTTTATAAAAAGTAAGATCATAGAGAATGAGGGCTTCTTCTCTGGAGGTCTTTGGCTGGGGGTCTTTCTATGATTTGACATCTGCATCACTTCCTTTCCCTGTGCACTGGTCTATCACATCTCAGAAACCAAAGTCTCTCTGATCCAGACCCTTAACCCTTAGTTCCAGGTCATACTCCTAGGCTGGCTCAGGAAAGCAGAAAGTTCATGACCCTGGGAGGAAGGGGTTCCCTTTACACATATATAAATGTATTCTTCTAGGGCAGGGATTATTAACCCTTTTTTGTGTGTCATAGACCCCCCCCCCTTTGGCAGTTCAATTGAGCCCTTTCCTGAAATTTTTTAATTAGCAGAATAAAATATGTGGGATCACAAAAGGATATCAATCATATTGAAATGGTTATGAGAATTAAAAAAAAGTTCATGGACCCTAGGTTAAGAATACTTGCTCTAGACTGGGCTAGCTGAAGTGTAATGGCTCATTCATATTGTAATTATCTCACTGAAGATCTTCCTTATCATCATCATGTCTGTCTTACACTATCTTATTAGCAACTGGTTACATATGGATGGAGAGGTCACCTATTACCACATCAAGGTAATAAACTATGTTTTACATAGTATTTAGTGAGGTCAAAGTTCTTATAGCAAAGTTGATTCTGCTTTGTGATGTTCTAGATTTGATGCCTATTCTCATGAGTCCTCCTTTCTTTGGCTTTGCTCACCCAGCATGTGAAGACTGCTTCGGCCAAACAGATGGAAGAAACCAATAAGAAGGTTCAATGGCTGAGATGGCGACGCAGCAAAGCACTGTGGAGTGCTTAGGGCGTGTTGACAGCAGTAGTTCCACTACTTGGTTTATGTGATCCTTGTCCATGTCTTACTATAAATCCTCCAAATAGAAGATTTTCCCAGCATGCCAAAAGACTTCTTTATTCCATTTAAAACTTTATGGATAAAAGTATAGCAATTGAGCTGTCCTTTTCCTATCCCTCACTCTTATTAGAGAACCACCCCATTTCCTTTTCTGGTTATATATATCCTTAATGTGATTTGTGATACTACTCATTCACAAGTCACTACTGGTAATAATTTGTATTCTATTTATGCTAACTTGCAATTAGTAAAAATAATGAATCCCCTAAAATGGTTTCATTATTTGAACGTATATTTCCTGTATATTTCCAATGTTTTATAATCAATTACCATATTTTACATAAGCATAACATTGATTAGTGTGGGCTCTAATGCATGTAACCACTTTAAGGAATTCATTATTTATACTGAATGAGACCTGTTTGTAACAGCCACCCCTAAATTACCTGAAATTCTGGTTCATTAGAAATCATGATTCAGAACCAAGGGGTATGGAACCAAGATGGCAGAGTAGAAGGAGGTAAAGCTCAAGCCACTATATGAATTCTCTCCAACTAATCTTAAAATAATGCCTCAGAATTATTACTGGAATGAAAGAACAAACAAGGAGATGGAGTGAAGCAACTTTAAACAGAGAACTTGAAAGATAGAATCTGGTTCACTGGGATCAGAGAGGAACACAACCAGCAGGATGCCATACCAAGTAGTACTGGCACAAGCCAACAGCAAACCCATAACCCAACTACTGTTCCAGGTTCTGAACCTGGGCCCAAGCCAATGTTAAGACCCTAACACTCTGCCAGAACTGACAACTGTGCAACCCCATGCACACCCCTCAAAGTTACAAGCCCTAGCCCAAGCCAGCAATGAGGATCTGAATCCCAGCACAATACATACATAGTGTACCTGGTCTATGTAAACCCAGAGTGAGGCTCTGAAGCTCAGCCTAAGTCTGAAGTGAGGACCTAAACCCAGCACAAGGCAGTCTGCAATATGCCTAGCTTGTGTAAGCCTAGGATGAGACCCAGAGCTAGTCCTACCCAAACTCAATGTGAAGTTATATACCTTAGGGCAAGGCAGTTCATAGTGTGCCTAACCTGATCAAGCCCAGAGTGAGACTAAAAGCCTCTGCCCAAGCCTGAGGCTAGACTCTGAGCCCAGTGCATGGTAGGTGACAGAGCTCTGAGTTCTGCAAGCCATCAGCAGTTTCAGGGAGTAATTGAATCAGCAGTGGGAGATTGCTTTACCACCTTAGAAGAACTGAAACTTGCAGAAGCCCAGAAATGAAGTTAAGCAGCAAGGAAAAACTGAAGTTTAAGAAAGTGCTCTCTGCACCCTGAGAACAGAGCTTACCTTTAAAATAAAGGTGAAGAAAAAGGCTGGGAAAATGAACAAACATCAAACAAATAAACATCTAACCATAGAAAATTTTTATGGAGACAAAGAAGAGCAAAGTACAGACACAGAAGGGGACAGTGAAAGCAAAGTAAGCACACACAAAACTTTGAAGAAAAATATGAATTGATCTCAGGCTCTGGAAGAGCTCAAAAAGGATTTAAAAAATCAATTAAGAGAGTCCCAGGAAAAATAAGGAAGAGAAATGAAAGCAATGCAAGAAGAAATGGGCCAAATGAAAAAGGAGGCTCAAAAGCTCATGGAAGAAAATCATTTCTGAAAAATCAGAATTGAACAACTAGAAGCTAATGACTTCATGAGACATCAAAAAACAATAACATCAAATCAAAAGAATGAAACAAAACAGAAGACATGAAATATTTCATTGAAAACATAACTGACATGGAAAACAGATCTATGAGAGACATACAATTTAAGAATTATTGGACTACTGGAAAGCTGCGATTAAGAAAGAAAAAAGCCCAAACCTCAAAAAATATACCCAAATAAACAAGTGATAAATCATATATTTTCATCTGTATTCCTACTCCAACAGTTCTTTACCTGGAGGTGGATAGCATTACTTTTCATAAGTCCCTCAGAATTGTCCTGGATGATTGTTTGTCTGTTTTTTTTTTGAAAATTTATTTACTTAATTTATAATATTTTTCCATAGTTACATGATTCATGTTCCTTCCCAGCTCTCCCCGAAGTCCCCTCCCATAGCCGATGCACAATTCCTCTGGCTTTTACTTAGGTCATTGATCAAGACCCATTTCCATACCATTGATATTTGTACTAGGGTGATCATTTAGAGTCTATATCCCAATCATATCCACATCGACCCTTGTGATAGAGCAGTTGTTTTTCTCCTGTATTTCTATTCCCACAGTTCTTCCTCTGAATGTAGAGAGCATTCTTTCTCATAAGTCCCTTAGAAATGTTTTGGATCATCACATTACTGCTAGTAGAGATATCCATTACAAGTGATTGTGCTACAGTGTATCAGTCTCTGTGTATAAGATTCTCTTGGTTCTGCTCCTTTTGCTCTGTATCAATTCCTGAAGGTTGTTCCAGTTCACCTGGAATCCCTCCAGTTCATTATTCCTTTAAGCACAATAGTATTCCATCACCAACATACACCACAATTTGTTCAGCCATTCCCCAACTGAAGGGCATCCCCTCATTTTCCAATTTTTTGACACCACAAAGAGCGAAGCTATGAATATTCTTGTACAAGTCTTTTTCCTTATGATCTCTTTAGCATACAAACCCAGCAGTGCTATGGCTGGATCAAAGGGTAGGCAGTTTTTTAGTGCCCTTTGGACATAGTTCCAAATTGCCCTCCAGAATGGTTGGATCAATTCACAACTCCACCAGCAATGTATTAATGTCCAAATTTTGCCACAACCCCTCCAACATTTATTACTTTTCTTTGCTGTCATGTTAGCCAATCTGCTAGGTGTGAGGTGGTACCTCAGAGTTGTTTTGATTTGCATTTCTCTGATTATAAGAGATTTAGAACACTTTTTCATGTGTTTATTGATAGTTTTGATTTCTTTATCTGAAAATTGCCTATTCATGTCCCTTGCCCATTTATCAATTGGGGAATGGCTTGATTTTTTGTACGATTGATTTAGCTCTATAAATTTGAGTGATTAGACCTTTGTCACAGTTTTTTATGAAGATTTTTTTCCCAATTTGTTGCTTCCCTTCTAATTTCAGTTGCATTGGTTTTGTTTGTACAAAACCTTTTTAATTTAATGTAATCAAAATTATTTATTTCATATTTTGTAATTTTTTCTAACTCTTGCTTGGTTTTAAAATTTTTCCTTTCCCAAAGATCTGACAAGTATACTATTCTGTGTTCACCTAATTTATTTATAGTTTCTTTCTTTATATTCAAGTCATTCATCCATTTTGAGTTTTTCTTGGTGTAGGGTGTGAGACGTTGATCTAAACCTAATCTCTCCCCTACTGTTTTCCAATTTTACCAGCAGTTTTTGTCAAATAGTTGATTCCCCCCCCCCCCCAAAGCTGGAATCTTTGGGTTTATCGTAGACTGTCTTGCTGAGGTCACTTACCCCAAGTCTATTCTACTGATCCTCCATTCTGTCTCTTAGCTAGTACCATATTATTGTGATGACCACTGCTTTATAGTATAGTTTTAGATCTGGATTATTGTTTTACTGTTAGTAGCAAAGTCTATCACATTTGATCATTCCACAATATTGTAATTACTGTGTATAATGTTCTCCTGGGTCTGCTTATATCATTCTGCATCTATTCACATAGGTCTTTTCAGCTCTTTCTGAAATCATCCTGTTCATTATTCCTTACAGCACAATAGTATTCCATCATCATCATCATATACCACAATTTTTTTTAGTCATTCCCCAACTGAGGTACATCCTGTAGTTTCCAATTCTTTGCCATCACTGAAAGAGTAGCTGAAAATATTTTTGTACAAACAGGTCCTTTCCCATTTTTTTTCATCTCTTTGGGATACTGATCTAGTAGTGGTATTGCTGGAGCGAAAGGTATGCATTCTTTTTTATCCTTTTGTGAACAATTCCAAATTGCCCTCCACAATGGTTGGATCAGTTCACAACTCCACCAGCAATCCATTAATGTTCCAATTTTGCCACATTCCCTCCAACAGTTATCATTTCCCTTTACTGTTATATTGACCAATCTGATAGCTGTGAGTGTGGTATTATAGGAAGTAAATAAGGGATAGAGTAAATTTCATGGATTAGCTTTAAGAAGAAAGGCAGAGAGTTTGAATACAAGCCCTGGCAGAAGATTCTGACCAGGAGAAAAGGAATGTGGTAGTTTTTATTGGCATAAACTGTCACTTTTGTTTTGGCTGAGCTGGAAGGAAGATCTTGGCTCTGGAAATTTTCCCTTGGAAAACCTAATCTTGTGGAAAGATGAGTAATTTCTTGGTTTGAGAATTTGCCTTGGAGTATACTGCTTTTCCCCTGAAGTACAGAGACTATATACCTGAGATCCATCTGTCAGAAATCCACTTGGTGATGGTAAATGCTAGGGTTTTGTCATCTGGGACTCTGGATATATCTAGGAACAACCCTAGGCTTCCTCTTTATCCTTTTTTGATAAACCATATCAATTAGTATAGTAGAATAGTCAGATAGCTGGGTTTTCTGGGTCTTAGTTAGAGAAAAGGAGTTTAGAGTAGCTTTGAGTGAATTCTGAAGAAGAAGAAATAATTTGCTGTGAGGTGAAAGAGAGGTGGAGATTAGATCTATAGTTTTAGGAACCTACCTATCATTTTCTCTTTACTTCTATTATAAAAAATAAACTTTGTTTCTAGAGCCCAAGGGGTTTTTGCTTTACTGGCCCTGAAGAGGTCCCTAGGTGGGTGGTTATCATCTCTTGTCCATCTAGGATGGGATTTCAGTATCTTAGAGTTTTAATTTGCATTAGATTTCATTTTTTAAAAATTCATTCTATTAGTCTAACCTATCAAGATTCTTTTTATTCTGATTCTTCCATTCAATATTTCAGTTATTGCCTTCAGCTTTGTTTCATGTGAAAATTTAATTGATATGCCACTTATGTTTTCAGGAAAAGCACTGGCCAAAGCATCCAATATTATAGGATCAAAGACAGATGGAATGCTCCATTAAAGTGCTCTCTCTCTCTCTCTCTCTCTCTCTCTCTCTCTCTCTCTCTCTCTCTCTCTCTCTCTCTCTCTCTCTCTCTCTCTCTCTCACATAAACACACACACACAGAGACTTCAAGTTACCATTGAACCATTCATTAATGACAGCCCTTTGGGTCTGGATTATTCAATCAGTTTTGAATCCACCTAACTGTAGCATTGATTAGCCCGCATTTCTCCATTTTGTATACAGGGATAGTACGAAATATTTTGTTAAATGTTTTCTGGAAAGAGGTATATTGTCTATAGCACTCTCAGTGGATCAGCCTACATATTTTGAACCTATATATACTAAATTTTTTTTTAAACAGAACTTCGCAAAATTTAAATCTTTCTGTTTTTCTTTCCCAGAGGCTTTCTTAAGGTTCTGGGGCATTCTTCCTTCTCTGGCTCATGGTCACCATTTGTAAAATCTTGGATCTTTCTTTTGTCACTCTGGTGTCTTGACACTAATTCTTCTTGCAAAAACCCAATTCAAAAAAGAAACTTATTTACAGGACAATTAAAATACTAGAAGCCACATCAGAGCCCAGAGAAAATGACAGTAACTACCAATAAGTAAGTCTTCTCCAGGTACCTATTCGACCTCAGTCACTCACACTGGGCAGAGCCTTTTAGATTCCAGCAGATAATTATAATAAGGGACTACTTGATTGGTAATTGATAACTAACAGATCAAGCTGTTATCTACTTTCTTCCTCCCTTCCTTCCTTTTTTCCCTCCCTTCAGCCTCCCTTTATCTCCCCCCTCCCTTCTTCTTCCCTCTGCTTCTTCTAAATCAACTCAGGGTGAGTTTTTGATATCTCAAATGAAATACTTTTTCTCTTCTTTATCTTAAGTAAGGGGTTTATTTAGGGAAGACAGGAAAGGATAAGGAATGGAAGGGAAGAGGATTTTAGGGTTTCCCTAATACTAAGATGAATCTTAGATTGGAGAATGGTGAAATATAGTTCAATTGGGAGAAATGGCTGATAGGTCTGGAAGTTCAGTCACTATCACAACAGAGCAAATTAGAGAGAGAGAGAGAGCTGGACTTTTGTCCTTCTTTCTTCTGTCTTCACAGCCAAAGACCACCTTTAGACTTCAGTCTCCAAATCAAGAGAGAACAGCCTTCTTCCCTCTTTCAAGTCAGAAAATTCCAGTCATCAGTTGGTTTGCCTCCAACTGCTTCTCCCGGTCAGATTCCAAATAGAATACTCTCGTTTGAATGACAGGTCATCAGTCTCAGCTGTTCAAATTCCTGCTACAAAATCATTCTCAATTTCTCACTTCCATAATATCCTCCCTTTTCGTCTTTGGGAAAAAGATGCAACCAGCATCTTATGTTAATGACACTTATCTTTTAGATATATATTTTATTATATTTCTAACTATTTTTAAGCCTGTACTATGTTAAATATTCCTTTACCCTCTCAAAACAACAAATCCTCATCTATCTTAGCTATTCTGTCTACCTAATTCTATGCTAAGTTTGGGTATAGGAAAATGGTTTAGTAATAAGGATTTTACATGAATACTATTTTGAACATAATCACAAATCATGTAACAATTTTAAACAATTTCAAAAGTATTTTGAATGTGTACCTGTCTTATCTCCTAATTTCTATAAATTCTACTAAGTAAAATTTTCTATTACTAACAATTGCTACCCTAAAATCATAATGTAATCTAACTTCTATACTTGAAGTATTTGTCTGTCCCTGCTGCCCTAAGACTTTGAACACATTTTTCTAAACTGTCCCTATTGTTAGTTATTAGAACATTAATAAATCATTCTAAAATAGTTTGTTAGTACATTAGTATTCACATATGTACATAAGTTGTATCTATACAGATTTACATATATACAAATATAATACATTGTTTTTTATTTCTGTGCAAACTCATGCAGATAAGAGATTTCTTTATTTGAATTTTCCACAGAAATTTATATCAGTATGAATTTTGTGTTTTGCAATTATGCATGTGCTGTATACTTACCCATTCCATGAGATTTCTTCCTACATTGTATCTCTGTGTAGCATATGTATGCATATATGTGATGTTAAAATGTATGTCGCATTCTTACATAATCTCATGATCACAAGTCCAAAATTTCAAAATCCTTCCATGTCTTTTGATGTTGGTTGTAGAAAACTTTGTGTCTTGGTCTCTCATCATCTGTGTTGCATGCCACATTTTGTCTGTTGTTGCTCTTGATTGTAGTCCTGTGCTCTTTAATATTCAGTAACATACTGGAACAATCAGGAACATGCATGCATGTAAGGTTTTTACATGTGCATGTATGTAAGATTGAAAATTTTCAATGAAATTTTTCATTGTGCATGGGAGTAAGGTATGAATTCTCTATTCACTGAGCCAACTAGCTGCCCCTAAATAACTGAACATTCATAATTTTCCTTTTCTGTCATATTTGTCAATTTGACAGCTGTGAGATGATACTTCAGAGTTGGTAGAGCTGGAGTTCTTAGCCACAGGTAGGGAGTCATGATTAGACTTCAGAGAGGTCAATGAGATTGTATGCAAAAATTTTCTATCTTTATTTTCACTAATCTCTAAAGGCATAATAACATTTCCTTCAACTGTGAATTAAAAAAAAAAAAACACAAAACAACGAAACATTTTCCTGGGAAGGGTTCTATAGGTTTCACCAGACTGCTAAAGGGATCCATGACACAAAAAGAGCTAAGAGCCCCTCACCTAAAAACTAAAAATATCTCTCTGATTCTCCCCAGTTATCCCTCTGGGATCAAGTAGGTAGGTTTATTTAAGTTGTACAAATTTGTCTCCTATGCCATTTAGGGCAGATGGATTAAGGTGTGTGTGTTGAGGGTAGGGGGTGGTGTTAGAGCAAAGTCTTTCAGCATTACAAAGCATCCTGCAGAGTAAAATGTGCATGTCTCACTACAACAAAAAGAAAAAGAAATAATACCCATTGAATGAGAGGGTGATACTTCTGGCAAATATGATAAAGCTCGTTGTCTCAAATTTATAAGGAACTGTTAAAATATGTAAAGTTGGGGCAGCTAGATGGCTCAGTGGATAGAACTCCATGCCTGGAGGAGGGAGGGTATCCTGGGTTCAAATCTGGCCTCAGACATTTCATAGCTGTGTGACCCTGAGCAAGTCATTTAACCCTAATTGCCCGGTTCTTATTGCTCTTCTTCCTTGGAATGGATAATCATTATTAATTCTAAGATAGAAGGTAAGGGATATATTGATATAGATATATAGGCAACTCCCAGTCTTTAGTTGATAAATTGTCAAAGGAAATGTATAATTTGTAAAAAAAGAAAAAATTCAAATTATAAAATCTGTCCCCCCCCCAAATCACAGTCCTAATTTTACCTACTATCTTCCCAGAAAGGAAGTTGAGGCAGAAAAAAATAGCTCAAGGGCAGTTCCTAATTCTCACTTTCTGATCTGACACTGACCCATAAGCTTCCTACACTTAAGTTTCCAATCATTTCAGACCCTTAGATCTCAATGCTTCTATCAGTGAGCATACCTGGAAAGTGTCCCACTGGTAAAGTGTATGTGATCTGCTTCAGACCTGATGTTCTAGACCCTAGTCAAACCAGTAGCAAGCAGACCTTTGTTTGAACCCAGAGGACTCCACTACAGCATCTCCACCAAGATCTGCTTTACCCAATTCTCTAAATCCTAGCTTACTTCCTCCCACAAAATGTGACTATACTGGTGTTCCCTCTGGTTTCCAAATGACTGTCAATAGAATAAATTAATCTGGGTTAATACATGCTAATGCCACAGTGAGGGAGGGCTAATCATCATCATCACCATCATCATCATCATCATCATCATCTCTTGAGAGACATATCTATAATTTAACAGGAGTTTTCAGATCTCCACAGAAATCTTACTCTGGTGACTCATTATGGTAAGAAGACAAGCTTTGGCAGGTTCTATTGGAGACTTCTGATATAGGTTAATGAAAGAACTTGTAATTCTAATTCTAGTCTTCCTAAAGTTAAAGGGACTCATTGCCTGATTGACCGCAGTGATTTCATCAACCCACCATTTGAAGATATCCAGTAAGTCAAAGCAGCATTATCATTGCTTCTGGGAATGTGCTACCATGTAGCTCCACTTAAAATTCCTGTGATTTTTAGATCCCCTTGTTCAAAGTTCTCTTTCCTCACCACTACTTTCTTCACTCATGCCTATTCCTGTTAACTCTATCTCTCTGGCATTCCTATTGCTGTTTCCTATCCTTCCATTTTTCCTCTGAAACTTCTATTATTTTTTGTTGGTTTGGGTTTTTTTTTTTTAAACTAGATTGGTCTATTTGATCCCCTAGTAGTTGTAATTTTCTCTTCTTTCAAGTTAAATAATCTGATAAACTGGTATCTCAGAGATATTTTAACTTGAGTTTTTCTAATTAATAGTGATTGAGACCAATTTTTCATAAGATTATGGATGTTTGATTTTTTAATGAAAACTACTGTTCAAATCCTTTGACCATTTATCAGTTAGGTAATGGTTCTTTTTTCTATTAAATATGGCTGTTGCTTATGTATCTGAGAAATGAGATCTGCTTTCCTCCTAATTTTGGCAACATTGATTTTGTTCCTACAAAAAATTTAAATTTAGCATGATCAAAATTATTCATTTTACCTTCTGTGATACTCTTTATTTCTTATTTGTCCTGAACTCTTACCACATCCCGAGATTTAATAAGTTATTTTTTCCATGCTCTCCTAATGTGTTTATGACAGTAGCCTTATGTCCAAGTATGACTGTCTGCCTTTGCAAGAATCCATGAGCTAAGCAGTAGTTTTCACATTTTGAAATACAATGAAATCTTACCATGCTGTTTAGGTCAGCTTTGGCACAGGTGCAGAGCTAACATTTGGGGAGCTGCTCTGCTCCCTCTCTTCCCAGCACAAGAGGAAATTTTGCTAGCCCCACCCCTCTCTCCAGCAGCCCAAAGCAAGCACTTTCTCCCTAAACTCTCTCAGGTAACCCCAGGCTCACAGACACCTTGAATTTGCCCTCTGGGTACTCCAAAAGGTTAGCCAATGAGGAACAACAAAACAATAAATCAAGTCTGATTTGTAGCTTTGCTGATTTTTGAAATACAGATTCTCATACTGAAAATTAAACAATTGGCAAAACCAGTATGAGTTATCTCCTTCATTCTCAATGAGCAATTCCCAATACCAAATGGCATGGAAACTTTACCCTGCTCAATTTTTTTTTTCAATTTGAGCTGGTAGTCTAGTGGCTTTCTTCTTCTGGGTAATGATCATATTGATCCCATATTTGAACCTAGTAAGAATACCATCACACTTAACTCCCTTTTCTATTGTTAACAAATGATCCTTCCTAAAAATATGTGCCTTTTCCAGGGAAATTACTTATTTTTCTTATCTCTGTTTTATGAAGTAATAATCCATTCCATGTATGGTAAAAGCCACTCTTGTAGTTTCAAAGACAACTAAGATATCATAATGACTAGGCATATTCCTAGACACTGGAGGAATGTGTAAAACTTCCTCTTCACAAGGATATCTTGCCAAGATATGAGAATTTTTTTTGTTATCTGATTCACAATATGATTACTATTATTGATTTGCATATATCATTTTCCAATCAATTAATAATTGGGATTATTCCTTATAACTTATCACTTAAATGCTGATTATCTAATAGGATTACATTCAGATAATATACAGAGGCATAAAATATGGAGATAAATTGAAATTGCTTAATAAAATTATCTTTTATGATTTCTTGCTTCGATCTGCCTTTGGATCTAGTCCAAAGACTGGGCTGATACAGTCGAAGTGCCTTTAGAGTAGTTCTCTAAGAGGAGCAATTCAAAGGGGTCACTCCCCTACTGAGATGCAAAGATGACAAAGGAAATTGGGAAATGATATCTGTATGAAAGCAATTTAGTACAATATGATAAATCAAGAGACTATTTACCTTTTTTTAAAATGTAGTTGATGAAGCCAGAGCAAGGGTGTCCAAGGATGATAGTGATGTCAATAATGGTTGCTATTCACTTAGATCCTCTATTTGAGCACTGGTTGACGTTGAAGAAGATAAGCCAGGTCAAAGGACATTAGGAAAGGGAATTTGCTGGTAAAGTCAATAAGGTCACAGTCCAGAGATGACAGAGGTTCTGGAGGTTCTCAAATACTTGGAAAACAATAAGACTTAAAATAGGGTTAGCCTAGGTATAAATAGCCTGAAAAATCCTTAATATCTGGGAAGATAGGAGTTAGGTCATAACCTGGGTCTAATCAACAAGGTTCATCATTTGGAAATTCATAAATGTGGAACAAGTAGTGATCATATTCATTGTCTACAGATTTATAAATCATCATGATAGGGGCTGGTGAAGTACGTTTTGACCTTGCAAGTTTCTTGAAAACAGCAGGATTGCTTAATGATGGCACAGGACCCTCTTTGTACAACAGTAGGAAGGCAAGAACAAGTCAGTATAGTTTTAGCATGAGAGTAATGGATCCAAGAGTCTTTTCCTTCAACTTTAAATGTAGTAGGATTTATCTTGGAATAGTCCTTCACAGGATGGTTGTATACCTCTAGTCCAGTGGAATTTTTTTTTTAGACTTGATCACCAAGATTGTAATTTGGTGAATGCTTCTTTAACTCCAAGTTACTTGTAGAAATTCCTTAGATATTTCTGCTAAAAACTACTAAGAAGCAGATCTCAACACAAATAAGTATAACTTTTGAAATATTATTTCTCCAATAACTAGTTGAGTAAAAATCATCCAAAATATTGTGGTCTTAATCTTGTTAACAATAGGAATATCAAGAACTCACAATACACTTACATTTTTAAAAATTTAGGCTTTTTTATATGCCCCTTTAGAATTATTTACATTTGACCTATAGGAGAATCTAATATGTTGATATTTCAAAACTTTCCACACCAACTAATTCCATTTTTTTGAGGATGACCATATGCTATCTGGAATCTAATTCTATACATGAAAACATAGATAGATAGATAGATAGAATTTCTCCACTCCTAAGATCAATGATTCCACAAATGCATTTACTTACAAGAGGTTGAGTTAATTCCAATTGAAACAAGAAC
Organism: Monodelphis domestica; assembly: GCF_027887165.1. Lineage (NCBI taxonomy): Eukaryota > Metazoa > Chordata > Mammalia > Didelphimorphia > Didelphidae > Monodelphis > Monodelphis domestica. The sequence goes on from NC_077233.1 coordinate 126,865,561, forward strand.
TTGGCTGGGGTGTTCAGATAAACTTAAATAATTAATTTCTGATTGTACACAGAGACAATATATATCAAATGAATTGCCTTTAATAGAACATATTCAATTGTTAACATTCAAATGTGTTAAGAGTAAAATTTAGGGTCGAGACTGAATATATTGTATTTGTGGTCTCCAGGGATTGAAATTCAATCCCAATGAAATACTTGTCAGTTTGGGATTTTATGGTGGTTTATTTAAAATAGAAGGAAGAAATTAAGAAGAAGAGGGAAAGGGTAGAAGATTTGCTCCATCCTGGCCTAAGCTAGGGGGAGTTCAGAGGCCTCAGCCAAGAGGCCTTCTCAGACGATTGAATCTAGCTTGGCTTCCAGCCATGAGACCTCCTCCAAAATGAGGGGCCTCCTTGAAGGATAGTGCATTCAGAAGGTCAAGGAAAAGGGGAGTCAGCCTTCTCACTCACCAAGTCCTATTCAGGGAAACTGCCTCACCTAGACCAGGCTATAGAGCTCCTCCCAGTAAACTTCACCAAAGTCCAACAAAGCTGCAAGCATTCCAATGCCTCCAAAAGTTCCCAACACCACTGAGAGAGAGCCCCTCACAGGAAGTGATGCAAAATATAAAGATTGTCCTTTAAATCACTTCCTGTGTCTCACATGTACCAATGGTGGCTTAAACTTGACTTAGAAGAGTCCAGGGGGTCAGTCAGTTGTTTCCGATTTCTCACTTGCTAGCACATGCTGGTCACAGGTCATCCTCCCCCTACAGTTAATCCTTAAGTGGGGGTGTATACATTCCTTGATGCTAGAATTATAAAGACTAAGCAGGGTGGAGTAATTCTAAAATTCACAAAGGAAGATATTACACAAATATCAGTTACATTCTGAAAGAATGAGATATTTCAGAGACTTAATCTTATATAGGACTATGTAAGCATTAACAGACAGATGACAAGTTTGAGTATCAATTCATTTGTTTGTTTGGGATATGGAATGACCACATGTTAGATTAAAAAAAATAACATCTTATATTTTGCATTATATCTTCCGTTGACCACTTGCTCTGTTTGTAGAAATTTTTTATACAAGGAAAAGGAAGAACAAAATTATAACATCAAAACAGGTCCTTTAAGGCATAAACCTCAAAGGTACAGAGTGATTCAACATACACACACACACACACACACACACACACACACACACAAGTCTTTGACTTCAGGTAAAAGTCAGAGTTGGTAACTAACAGTTCCACTTCACATCCAAGAATAATCAGGTGAGTAACATTCCTATTTATAAAAGAAATAACAAACTTCCAGGTAAGCATGGTGGCAGTCTAGATGCAGGACACTTCCTCTCCCCAGCACACACTGACAAAGACTACCTCAAAAGATCTTAAAAATCATTTTCAGAAGAATGGAGGAAATGTACAGTAGGGTGCAGCATTGAAAGTATGTGGGATTTGGGCATTTCCACACTATAAAAGGGTGAAAAAACTTCCACCCAAATGCAAGCCGATCCACCCCCCACCCCTCCTCCCACCTATGGAGCCAGAGCCAGAGCCAGTGCATGCCAGAACCAGCGAGCGAGTGAGGGGCACCTCTAGAATGAGCAAGAGTTACCTCTAGGTCCTTGGGAGCTGACTAGGACTGCCGGGGACCCACCCCTGAAAGCAGATAGATAGGAAACCCTAGCATGCGAGGGAGTGCAGACCTTAGGTGCTCAGAGCCAGCGTGTGCCAGAACCAGTGAGTGAGTGAGGATCACCTCTAGAGCAAGCAAGGGGCATGTCTAGGTCCTTGGAAGCTGACTAGGACCTCCAGGGACCTACCCCTGAAAACAGCTAGACCTGAAACCCAGGCAGGCAGGCAGAGGAATGCAGACCTTGGGTGCCCCTGGGAAGGTAGCACAGAGAAGAGCTGCAAAGGACTGAGGCTATTCAAGAGATTGCTTCAGGCAAAATCCTTGCTTCTTAACTCCATACACAGAGAACCTGCCCAGCTCACTCAGATTTCTGACTAAAAAGGGAAGGTAAAACATCTATGGAGATGGCTAATTGTGCACAGGAGCCTCAAAATCCTTCCAAAACCTCCCCCAAAAAGACAGTGACCTGTGAGAATTTTTACAGAGGAAAAACCCAGGCTACAGAGGAAATACAGGATGAAATTTAAACAAAGGCAAAACCTTCTAAAAAAATGGAAATTGTCCACAAGCCCTGGAAGAATTTCAATTGGAGCTTATCAAAAAGATGAAAGCCTTCTGGCAAGAGAAGTGGGAAATGGTTTAAAAAAATGAAGAAATCATAGCTGATTACCAAAAGGTTCAAACAGAAAACCAGATCTTACGGACCAGAATTGAGCAACTGGAAACCAATGATCTTGCAAAACAGCAAGAATTAATAAAAGCAAAGTTAAAAGACTGACAAAATAGAAGAAAACATAAAATATCTCACTGACAAGGTGACAGATCAGGAAAACAGAGGAAGGAGAGGCAATTTGAAAATCATTGGTCGACCTGAAAATCCAGAAATAAACAGAAAACATTGACCCCATACTACAAGAAATCATCCAAGAAAACTGTCCTGAAGTTCTTGAACAAGGGGGAAATTGACATTGAAAGAGTTCATAAAATGCCCTCTACACTAAATCCCCCCCCCCAAATAACTCCCAGGAATGTAATTGCCAAATTCTAGAGCTTTCAAGCTAAGGAGAAAATTTACAAGAAGCCAAAAAGAGGAAATTCAGATACCAAGGAGGACCAATCAGGATCACATAAGAACTGGCAGCTTCCACACTAAAGGACCACAAGGCTTAGAATACGATATTCAGAAAGGCAAAAGAACTGGCTCTTCAATCAAGAATCACCTATCCATCAAAACTGACTATATTTTTCAGGGAAAGTATGGGCATTCAACAAAATAGAAGATTTCCAAGTATTTGTAAAGAAAAGACCAGAACTAAGTGGAAAGTTTGATATCCAAACACAAGGATCAAGAGAAACATGAAAAGGTAAATATGAAAGAGAGGGAAAAGGAGGAAAATGTTTTTTTTAATTCAAACTCTCTTCTTTAAGGGCTACAATTAGATCAAATTATATATATTAATATATGGGGGAAATGTTATTTGTAATTCTCAAAATTGTTTTCATTATTATAGTAATTAGAAGAATCATTCATAGGAAAAGATTGGGGCATTAAGGGCTATAAAATTATATGAAAAAAAAGAAAGAAAAAGGGTGTGTGGGGAGAAGTGATGATGATACCAAGAGATACTTGAAGATATGAAATAAATAGAATAATCTTTGTCACACAAAGATACACATGGGAAGGGGAGGGGAAGAATACTCTTATAAGAGGGAGAGGAAAAGAGTACTAGTAGGTAATACTCGAATATTACTCTCAGTGAAATCAATTTTGAGAGGGAAGAGCCTCTAGATCCATTGGGATCTTGAAGTCTATCTTATCCTACAGGGTAAGGAAGAAGGAAAAACTAATGGGGGAGGGGGAAGGAAGTACAAAAAAAGGGAGGAAAGGAGGGGGGAGGGAACTTAACAGACCCTAAAAAAATCAAGAAGGGAACAAAAAGGGAGGGGCCAGAAAGGGAAGCATATTAAGGGAGGGGGATAGGGGGATTGACTAAAAGTAAATAACTGGGTTAAAAGAATATAGAAAAAGAAGAAAGGACAGAACTAGGAGAAGATATCAAAATGCTAGGGAATTCAAAAGTGACAATCATAACTTTGAACATGAATGGGATGAACTCACCCATAAAATGAAAACAAATATGACAGTGGATTAGAATGCAGAATCCTACCATATGTTGTCTACAAGAAACACACATGAGGCGAGTAGATACTCACAAGGTCAGAATTAAAGGTTGGAGCAAGAACTATTGGGCCTCAACTGACAGAAAGAAGGCAGGAGTTGCAATCATGATATCTGACAAAACCAAAGTAAAAATAGACCTGATTAAAAGGGATAGGGAAGGTAAATATAACCTGATAAAAGGGAGTATAGATAATGAGGAAATATCACTAATCAACATGTATGCACCAAATGGTATAGCATCCAAATTTCTAATGGAGAAACTAGTAGAATTTAAGGAGGAAATAGATAGTAAAACTATACTAGTGGGATACCTGAACTTACCACTATCAAATTTAGATAAATCAAATAAAAATATAAATAAGAAAGAGGTAAAAGAGGTGAATGAAATTTTAGAAAAATTATAGTTAATAGATATATGGAGAAAAATAAATAGGGACAAAAAGGAATACACCTTCTTTTCAGCAGCTCCTGGTACATTCACAAATACTGACCATATACTAGGTCATAAAAACATAGCATATGAATGCATAAAAGCAGAAATAATAAATGCAACCTGTTCAGATCATAAGGTAATAAAAATATTGATCGGTAAGGGTACATGGAGAGCCAAATAAAAAATTAATTGGAAATTAAATAATATGATTCTCCAAAATTGGCTAGTTAGAGAACAAATCATAGAAACAATTAGTAATTTCATTGAAGTAAATGACAATGATGAGACATCCTTTCAAACTCTATGGGATTAAGCTGTACCAAAGCTGTACTCAGGGGAATATTTATATCCTTGAGTTCAAATATTAACAAATTAGGGAGGGCAGAGGTCAATGAATTGGACATGCAAATCAAAAAACTTGAAAGCGAACAAATTAAAACCCCCCAGAAGAAAACCAAATTAGAGATCATAAAAATTAAGGGAGAAATTAATAAAATTGGAAGTGATAGAACTATTGAACTAATAAATAAGAGTAGAAGCTGATATTTTGGAAAAAAAAAAAAAACCAAAATAGACAAAGTATTGGTCAATGTAATAAAAAAAGAGGAAAGAAGAAAACCAAATTAACAGTATCATGGATGGAAAGGGAGAACTCACCTACAGTGAAGAGGAAATTAAGGCAATTATTAAAAACTATTTTGCAGAATTTTATGGCAATAAATATGCCAATCTATGTGATATGGATGAATATTTACAAAAATATAAATTGCCTAGATTAAGAGAAGAAGAAATAGAATTCTTAAATAATCCCATATCAGAAAAAGAAATTGAACAGGCTATCAAAGAACTCTCTAAGAAAAAATCCCCAGAGCCAGATGGATTCACAAGTGAATTCTATCAAACATTCAAAGAACAGCTAATCCCAATACTATAAAAACGATTTGACAGAATAAGCAAAGAAGGAGTTCTACCAAATTCCTTTTATGAAACAAATATGGTACTGATTCCAAAGCCAGGCAGCTGAAAAATGGAGAAAGAAAAATTCAGACCAATCTCCTTAATGAACATAGATACAAAAATCTTAAACAGGATACTAGCAAAATGACTCCAGCAAGTCATCACAGGGGTTATTCACTATGATCCAGTGGGATTTATACCAGGAATGCAAGGATGGTTCAATATCAGGAAAACCATCCACATAATCAACCATATCAACAAGTACACCAACAAAAATCACATGATTATCTCAATAGATGCAGAAAAAGCCTTTGACAAAATACAACACTCATTCCTATTGAAAACACTAGAAAGTATAGGAATAGAAGGATCTTTCCTAAAAATAAACAGTAAATATCTAAAACCACCAGCCAACATCATCTGCAATGAGGATAAGCTAGATGCATTCCCAATGAGATCAGGAGTGAAACAAGGATGCCCATTATCACCTCTATTATTTAACATTGTACTAGAAACACTAGAAGCAATTAGAGAAGAAAAAGAAATCAAGGGTATTAAAATTGGCAAAGAAGAGACCAAGCTATCACTCTTTGCAGATGACATGATGGTCTACTTAAAGAATCCTAGAGAATCAACTAAAAAGCTAGTGGAAATAATCAACAACTTTAAGAAAGTTGCAGGATACAAAATAAACCCACATAAGTCATTAGCATTTTTATATATTCTCCAACACATCTCAGCAGCAGCAATTAGAAAGAGAAATTCCATTCAAAATCACCTTAGACAATATAAAATACTTAGAAATCTATCTGCTAAGACAAACACAGGAACTATATGAACACAATTACAAAACACTTTCCACACAACTAAAACTAGATCTGAGCAATTGGAAAAACATTAACTGCTCATGGGTATGATGAGCTAACATAATAAAAATGACCATCCTACCCAAACTTATCTATCTATTTAGTGTCATACCCCATTGAACTTCCAAAAAACCTTTTTACTGAATTAGAAAAAAAATAACAAAGTTCATTTGGAAGAGCAAAAGATCAAGAATATCCAGGGAAACAATGAAAAAAAATATAAAGGAAGGTGGCCTTGCAGTATAAGATATCAAACTATATTATAAAGCAATGGTCATCAAAACAATTTGGTACTGGCTAAGAGACAGAGAGGAGGATCAGTGGAACAGACTTGGGGTAAGTGACCTCAGCAAGACAGTCTATGACAAGCCCAAAGATCCCAGCTTTTGGGACAAGAATCCACTATTTGCTAAAAACTGCTGGGAAAATTGGAAGACAGTGTGGGAGAGATTAGGTTTGGATCCACACTTCATACCCTACACCAAGATAAACTCAGAATGAGTGAATGACTTGAATGCAAAGAAGGAAACAATTAGTAAATTATGTAAATACAGAATAGTATACATGTCAGACCTTTGGGAAGGGAAAGATTTTAAAACCAAGCAAGAGTTAGAAAGGGTCACAAAATGTAAAATAAATAATTTTGACTTCATCAAATTTAAAAGTTTTTGTTCAGACAAAACCAATGTAACCAAAATCAGAAGGGAAATAACAAACTGGGAAACAATCTTCATAACAAAAACCTCTGACAAAGGTCTAATTACTCAAATTTACAAAGAGCTAAATCAATTGATTTACAAATCAATTGTACAAAAAAATCAAGCCAATCCCCAATTGATAAATGGGCAAAGAACATGAATAGGAAATTCTCAGTCAAAGAAATCAAAACTATTAATAAGCACATGAAAAAGTGTTCTACATCTCTTCTCATCAGAGAGATGCAAATCAAAACAACTCTGAGGTATCACCTCACACCTAGAAGATTGGCTAACATGACAGCAAAGGAAAGTAGTGAATGCTGGAGGGGATGTGGCAAAGTTGGGACATTAATGCATTGCTGGTGGAGTTGTGAATTAATCCAACCATTCCTGGAGGGCAATTTGGAACTATACCCAAAGGGTGCCAAAAGACTGTCTGCCCTTTGATACAGCCATAGCACTGCTGGGTTTATACCCCTAAGAGATAATAAGGAAAAAGACTTGTACAAGAATATTCATAGCTGCACACTTTGTGGTGGCCAAAAATTGGAAAATGAGGGGATGCCTATCAATTGGAGAATGGCTGAACAAATTGTGGTATATGTTGGTGATGGAATACTATTGTGCTTAAAGGAATAATAAAGTGGAGGAATTCCATGGGAACTGGAAAAACCTCCAGGAAGTGATGCAGAGTGAAAGGAGCAAAGCCAGGAGAACATTGTACACAGAAACTGACACACTGTGGTACAATTGAATGTAATGGACTTCTCCATTAGTAGCAATGCAATGTCTCTGAACAAACTGGAGGGATCTATGAGAAAAAACACTATCCACAAGCAGAGGACAAACTGTGGGAGTAAAAACACTGAGGAAAGGCATGGGTCGAGGGGATATGATTGGGGATGTAGACTCTAAATTAACATCCTAGTGCAAATACCAACAACATGGAAATGGGTTTGGATCAAGGACACATATGATACCCAGTGGAACTGTGTGTCGCCTCTGGGAAGGGTGGTAGGAGGAGAGGGAGGAATAGAAAATGATTTTTGTATCTAAGGAATACTGTTTGAAATTGACCAAATAAAAAAATAATGTTTAAATGTTTTTTAAAAAACATTTTTAAAAAATAAATAACAAAATGTGGTTGAGATTCTACTCGCAGGTGTGCTGAGTTGTCCCCTTCACCTTTTTCAGATAAAGATATCCACCTGTGTCAGTTCAGTATCATTATCCTTCAGAGTAACTTGTAGCTTTTATCTTGGATGGTGAATTAACTGACTTAATGATCAATGATCCATCAGACAGCTATACCTGAAATGAAAACTTAAAACAATATCAGTTACAGTACCAAAAGCTTTTACCTCAAATGACAGATTTCACCAATTCATACCTGAGAACTGAAAATTTTCTAAGATTCCCACACAGAAGAGATTTCATCCTACATTTTTCATTTATTTTCCTCTCTTCTTAAGTTACTGGAATTGTTAGAAATAATCCCTGTATTATATACAAATTTGCAAATTCTCAATAATCTAATTTCATTGCTTAGAAATTCCAGAACCAAAACAAGCTCTTTTTTCCAGGGCTGATGTTTTGTCCACTCAAATGGCTTTAAAAAGCCTTACAGGCTTACAGATAAAAGGTTTTTATTTTAATTTTTCACAGGGTAATTGCCAATTACTTATTTTTTTTATTCTCTCTTTTCTCAGAATTATTTTTACCCTCACTGAGTCTCATCAAACTCTATAATGGATATAACTAATGGGATTTACCCAAAACTATTACAATTGATCTATCTGGGAGTTCTCAGGGAGCCATTGGCTTGCCCTTCATTGTCCCTTAACAAGTTTCTCTTTTTGTTGGAGGGGAACAGACAGTTCTTAAATTCCAGTTAAGCCAATAATAAATGGATAGGAGACATACTTTATAGCAAGTAGACGCCTTAATATCTAAATGTTCTCATTAAAATTCGAGTACTTTTTGATTGTTTTCTGATTCATATACCTTTCCCTTTTCTGTGATACTGGAAAGAGTGAGTAAATCTGTAGGCAGTTTGATGTGCTTTTTTTTTTTTAACTATCCCAAACCTGTGTCTTCATAATTAGTGATGGCTTTTTCCTTTCTGTGATTCTGGAAAAAGTGAGTAAATCTGTAAGCAGTTTGATGGTTTTTTTTTTTTAAACTATCCCAAACCTGTCTCTCTATAATTAGTGATGGATACATCTTCTAGTTGTTTAACCATAAAATTGCCATACTGAGAGATTGGGAAGACTCCTAGCTTCTTTAAAACAGATGAATAATAGTTCAAGCTTAGCATTAAAACATTCAAGCCTTTTATCTCAAGCCTTCTATTTACTCTTTTAATGCAAACAGATTACAGCATTTTTAGATTTTCTTCATTCTTCTCATTTCTACTTACTTAAAACTTCCTCTAAACAGTTCCAATAGCTTCTTAGTCCCTCTTTGATTAAAGTCCCTTACTAAAACTGCACTTCTTATTTCTTTCATATTCATATCTAATACTCCTCGTACCTTCTTCAATTTGCTTTCATCACCCATCATTCCAAATAATCTATACTTCCCTAAGTATCATTTAATTAATAACTCAAAAGATTCATATAAAAAAGAAGTTACCATTTAAACACTACATCTTAGCACAATGCTGTATCAAATTTGTATCAAGCATTAATTTAATTATAATACAAAAGTAAACTGAGATGACTTCTCATTAAACAAAATCCTTGATAAATGAAGTTCATATCAATGGCAATGAATTAATCAGTACAAATTGTTCAGTGTGGGATTTTCACTTCCAATCAATGACATCATTCTTATTCTCAAAATATGTATTTTAATAATATTCTGAACTAACTGATAGATGTTCAATTTAACATTTACTCATATAAAACTTTCTCTTTTTTGATGCTGGTACCTAAATATGTAAAGGAACTTGTGAGAATTTTTTTTAATGTGAAAAATGTTAGTGCTTAAATGCCTTTTCCTTTTATAAAGATGGTAATAATGTCCAATATTATAGGTTGTTGAATTACTGCATTTAATTAAGCAGTTATTAATTCAGGTTTGTTTTACTTACATTTTAGGTGCTTGCTGATCTCAAGACAAGCCTTTCTCACTATGTACTGATAACAGGGCTTGCTTTATGTCTTTAGAAAGGATATGAATCTAGATTTATGCTATTAATCACATCTCTGATCAGCAGCTGGTTATTTTACTAAACAGAGATTCAATTTAGAAAGCTTCTTTCCAAGTTAAGAACATCAGTCAAGTCTAATTTTATCCTACCTAGACAGAAACCATTCATGATTAGTTTAAAAATTTAAGAGTCTTTAAATGTAGTTAACACTATAGATTTTATAAACTTTATATTTCAATTAATTCTCTGCTATTCATCAACTTATCACACCTTGTTTAAACTTTCAGAGATTAGAACTTTTATGCACTAGATTTTCCCATTTACAGTGCATGAAAAACTGTCACCATTATAACATTTCAATTCAATTCTTTCTATGAAATAGAATTAACACACACTTCCCTCATAGTTGTATTTATTTTATAGGGATAAAGTGTATTGAAAAATAAAAGAAGAGTTCTTTCAGTGGAGTCTACAGTATCATAGCAATATCTTTAACCCTATAAAATCTGATGAAAAGAAAACTCATATCTTTAAACAACTTGCCAATACTGAATTATGATTTCCATCTGCAGAACTTGAAAGTTTTCCAAATCTCAAATTCTAAGCATGAAAAGTACAATTCAGAATTAAGATTTGTCACTTTCAAAAACAATCCCAAACAACTAATTTAGAATTATTAACCTTTAACATATACATTCATTATTTTTTTAAACATTATTTTATTTGGTCATTTCCAAACATTATTCATTGGAAACAATGATCATTTTCTTTTCCTCCCCCCTCCTCCCACCACCTCTTCCATAGCCGACACATGATTCCACTGGGTATCACCTGTGTTCTTGATTCGAACCCATTTCCATGTTGTTGGTATTTGCACTAGAGTGTTAATTTAGAGTCTCTCCTCAGTCATTTCCTCTCAGCCCCTGTAGTTGCTTTTCCTCGGTGTTTTTACTCCCACAGTTTATCCTCTGCTTGTGGAGCCAAGATGCAAGAACCAAGGCTGGGGACATGTTTATCAATCAAGAAGAAGGTTCCAAATGGAATGTTCCCAGGAGTTGGTAATTGAGGCTGACTGAGGACCCTTGTGGGAATAACTTGGTTTTGGGGCTTTCTGACCAAGGGAGAAACTTCTACTCTCTCTGAGATTTGACTGATCAAGAGTTGGAGAAAAGCCAAGCTGAAGGAGAGACATTTCTTGGTGGTTGACTGTTGGGGGAAGCAACTGAACTGATCTTATCAACGTCTGTCAAAAACTGAAGGACCCTTGAGGGGGGCTTCTGGGGTTAACCTGGCTGACTTTGTGAAGAAGAAAGATTTTAACTTGTCCTCCATCTCTGACTGTCTCTCTGTCACAGTTTGTGACAAGACTGATAGTTTCCACAACCATCCTAAATTCTCCTTGTAGTTTAGGGAAACCCTCATCCCTCTTACCTCAGTTTCCCATCCCCTTATCACAATAAACCCCTTACCTGAGAAAGAGAATTAGAGTATTTTATAGTTCACTCAAGGGGGAGGGAAGAAGCCAAAGGCTTTAAGAAGAACTGGGAGGTGAGGAAGGCAGGGAGGAGAGGTTGAAGGAGGGAGGGAGAGAGGGTAGGGGAAGATTAGGAGAAATATTGATCCACTAGTCATCAGTAGGGATCAGTAGGCAAACCCCAGTGTATTTCCCAGTATCTATCTAGAGCAATCCCCTGTGGCAGCATCCCTGTGGCTCCATATCTCTGTATCTCTGTAGTACCTCTACCTCCATTGTAACTAAGTACCATCAGGTGTGTCCCCATACTTAGTAGCAGCTCTCTCTAGTCTGTCAGAGTACCATTGCAACAACAGTAATAGTGTCTCACAGATTTACATTTCTATTTCAAGCTTTAAAATTCTGCTTCCACTTTTGAATCTCTTTGTGTATTATCTTTCTAGATCTATGTTGTCAATGACAGAGAGATTTAATTTGAGTGCAGGACCATGCTCTGCAGCAAACTTAGCTGTTACATCAGTTCAGTGATTTCCTCTGGCTACAAAATTATCTTTCTGTGTTGGGCCTTACAGTGAACCACAGCCAGCTCTTTAGGAAGTTGTAAAGCTTACTATAGCTCATGGATAATTTCTGCATTAGCCACTGTTATCCACTAGATGTTAGGAAACCACACTTAAGTCATAAAAAGCCAACAGCATGACAAATTCCAAAAATAACACTTATAAATTTTATATACACATATAAATATATATTTCATATTATTAAAAGTTTTATTATTTACATTTTCCTGACCCTCTGCCATCTGATCAGACTGAGGATAAAGACACAAACTAAGTTAAAGCTTGAAAGCATCTACTAATGTGAATTGATTCAGATTATACAAATAAAATAGACTGGTAATGAAAACATTTGATTAGAGTTTACCCCTTATTTTCTACCAGAGAGGAAAAGTTAGGTACATATTAAAAATACATGCATGCATAAGACAGATACAGAAAACTTTAGCACAAGCTGGACTCTTTGGATGACAGCATTGATTCTGAGCAGTTCTTTCATTCTCTGATTCTCCTGTTATCACTATCTTCCTTGGGTTTACACTGACTTTTTTAGTGGGCAATGGATTCCCAGAGCCATCAACTTTACCTTGGTTTAAAGAGGCACCATGCATTTTTCTTTGATCTGTCTTCTTTCTAAAACACAATCATACTAGGCAAATTTTATCCACAATAAAAATAACCCAGATGCTTGTTTCATTCCTTTTTTTTTGAGGAACAATTTGGGGAACTATGTTTCTTTGCCTCAGTCTTATTAATTGGCTCCTCTGTTATGGGTCTTTTCATCTGACCTGTAGGAAAAGTTGAGGCATAGTCATATTTTCACTCTCTCTGGGTTTAAGGAACTCGGTTGCCTCCAGCAGATACTGCACAATGATCATCTATGCCCATTCTGTATGCTCCATGGAGGGGCCCAAAGCCAGGGTGGGATCAAATAAGAGAATGGAGCTTTGAGGCTAGTAGCCCGTGCAGGGCAAAGTGTTTTTATCTGCCCTAGAGTGTGGCTTCCTTTGTGCTCTCTGAGCTACACACAAAACTTACCTATAAGTCAATATACAACTTATTTACAACAATTTTCAATCAGGACTGGTAAAACTTAATTTGTCTTTTAAATTTGAAGGCTATTTTTCTTTGCATAATGTATAACCAGATTTAAGTTCTAAATTCTCTTTGATTTCTTCTCCAAGTAAGACTAATTCTTTGAGGAAATTACTGATGGCTGCTTACAAAGTTCTTAAATGCAGTCCCTACAAACTCTTTTGCTTGGCTATACCAAATTCTTTAACTGATTAACTGGCTTATTAAAAACATTGTATATATTTTCAAATACTTTCTTTAAAATCAAATCACTCATACTTGTCATATATCGTAAGACTTGTCAGAAAGGAAGCTAAAAAATCTATCTATGCCAGCATTGATATGATATCCTTTAAAAGTCCTTTAAAAGAGAAAGAAAAATAAAACAAATCAGTCTGGGAACTGTTATTAACTAAACACAGAAAATCAAGATAAGTAACCTTATTGTCACAGAATTTGTGATTCTGCTCAGTCTTAAATAAATCTTTCCATTCACACTGTGATTCTGTGAAGAACCCTAAAATTGATGACAGAATTAATCCTTTCCACCAATAAAAATATTGGCGATGGACAAGGTCCTTCAAGCCCACTAAATTCCTAGGAATAAAATATAATTTAACTAAAAGATTTTAAGAATAAAAGGAAGTACCTGTAACAAGAATTCCAGAATTATGTTACCTCATATAGAGGCTATTCACCTGGCTAGATGCAGGGATCTTGGTTGGGTCAGTATCCAGGTCCCGTGTCCTTCCCTTGAGAAAGGGGTCTCCAATATCCTCAGTAGACTGTTTTGGAGAGCACAGTAACTAGGGGGTCAAACTCAATCACATCTAGGATGTCAGATTGTAAAAATAAAAAATAAATATGACTGAGATCATTGCTTTACAGTATTTATTTTTCATGTTTGCATTACCAAGGAGATCAGGATAAAAAGAAAAAAAATTATATGTTATGAAACATTTCTAACTGCTCTCTTTGTGGTGACAAAGAACTGGAAATTGAGGGGATGCTCACCATTGGCTAAATAATTGTGGTTTAATTGTGATGGAATGCTATTCCACCAAAAGAAACAATGAGCAAGTTAAATTTTTTTTTAATTGGAGAGAACTATGTGGGAAAATGAAAAACAAAATGAATAGAACAAAGAGAACATTATGAATAGCTACAGGTTTAATATTTGAAGAATAGTGAATGCCCCCTCCAGAGAAGGGACTGAAAAATGGAAACATGAAAGACATAATCTATATATAAATTTATTTGCCAAATGATGCCTTTTATGGTGCAGGTAGGGGAGAAAGGACCTAAAATACTTGCAAATAAATTCTATTAACAAGGAAAAAAGTCATTAAGCTATTTCATTCTTTCTCTGATAACCATTTGCCCAAGGTTAGGACAATAATAAATACACAGGTGCAAAGTAAAGAGTGATGCTTTGTGTTGCACACTGCATAGCAACCAAGTTGGGAGAGTAGCCCCAAGGTCCCTCCTCCACTTGGAAGCACACAGCTGTTCTTAACTTCCTCACTATCAAAAAAGAGTGATATCTCCTCTCTGGAGAGTCCTATTTGATAGCCAGTTAAAAATATGCTTGATTGAGGTTTTTTTATCATGCTGTAAGCCTCCAGGAAATAGTTAGATAATGCTAGTTAATAATAATAATAATAGTTAATAATAGAATCATGATGGAAAAGGGTCTTTCCATCATACATTACCAGAAGAAGGTCCACCAAGTTTCCACATGGATTGGTAGCAAACAGAAGATGGGAGGGAGGGAGAGAGGGAAGGAACAAGCATTTATTAAATGCCTATTACATTCAGGCATTGTGTTATAAACAATATGCTTTATAAACATTATCTCATTTAATCCTCACAGAAATACTGTGAGCTAGATGCTATTATTTCCCCTACTTTATTGATGGAGAAACTAAGGAAGAGATTAAGTGACTTGCTCAGGGCCATTCAGTAAGTTTCTGAGGATGGATTTATATTCAGGTCTTCTTGACTCCAGCCCCAATACTCTGTTCTCTCTGCCATTTAGCTGCTTGGATATTAAGAATACTCTAAAGACTGGTTTTCATTGGCCAGTCCTCCCTCATAGTACTTATATATATGCATTATTCTTTTCCCTTCTATAGAATATAATCTCACTGAGAGCAGGGACTGTTTGTGTTGTTTTTCTATCTCCAACACAGCCTCCCTGTTCTATAGCACATGCTTAATAAATGATTGCTGAGGGGCAGCTTCAAGTTGGGAGAATTAGAGGAAGCATTTTTATCTAGTTTTCCCAATACAACAATCTAAAAAATAATCATGAGGAATCATTTTTCTATAACAGCTTAGGAAAAGAGATGATGGAAAAGTCTTCAAGACACTAGAGCTGGGACTGGCCAGGAGCATAGCAGTGGAGAACACAGGGCAATAGAGAACATGTCAATGCCCAGGCTCATAAAAGAAGCTTAGACAAGCACCAGAGAAAAATGAATTAGGGCACAAAGAGATCCCAGGGGACTCCTGAACCAATGCCAGGTACAGAAAAAGGTACTATTTGGCAACACTATAGCCAATTTCCCACAGTTCTAGGAAAAAGAGGAATGGTTGCAATGAATAGGGTTCTAACTGTATTAAACAAGGAACAAGTTTTAGAAACTTACCATGGGACTCTAAGCCAAAGAGCAGAGAGAAAACTCAGTCCTAACTTTCGCCCATCACATATGCCTTCAGTGGGGAGCAGGAATGCTCCAGACAAAGGGAATCCAGCAGTTCAGAACTCTGAACCTGCA
Organism: Monodelphis domestica; assembly: GCF_027887165.1. Classification (NCBI taxonomy): domain Eukaryota; kingdom Metazoa; phylum Chordata; class Mammalia; order Didelphimorphia; family Didelphidae; genus Monodelphis; species Monodelphis domestica. Next base: position 126,881,363 of record NC_077233.1, read on the forward strand.
GAACCTCCCAGGAGACTAATAATGACTCAAACCAGCATTGTTGTAATGAAACTCAATCATACAGAAGCTAATAAACTGAACCTGGGTTAGGAATTTGCAGAGCTCAGACCAGGAGGATGATCAATAAACAGACTTCACCCTGGATCACACCACTCTGGAAGCACTGAAAACTTTCAGGCCACCAGACTGAGCCATGAAAGTAGAAGGAGAACATAAAATGCCAGAAGCTCAGGTCAAAATACAAACCCCTCCAGAAATGAGCGGAGCTCAACTTTAACATAAAGTTCAAAGACAAGAAGTAGGTTGCAAGAATGAGCAAAAAACAAACAAAGAACAACCTGATCATAAAGAATTACTATGGTGACAAGGATACTAAAGATACAAACATAAAAAATAATGACTTGAAAACATCTACAAGCAAAGCATTGAAGGAAAATGCAAATTGGCCTGAAACCCAATAAGAATTCCAAGAAGAGCTAAAGAAAAAGATGTTTAAAAAGAGAAAATAATTATTCTTAAAATAAAATAAAATTGGTAGAGAAACAAATGGGAAAAGAAATGAGAGCTATGAAAGAAACTTATGAAGAGAGAAATAATAGTATGGAAAAAAGAGATATAAAACTTTAATGAAGAAAATAACTTCTTAAAAATTAGAATTGGCTAAATGTGAGCCTTCACAAGACATCAAAAAATAATAAAACAAAGTAACATGATTAAAAAGAAAAAAATTAGAACTTTAATAGAAAAAGCAACTGATCTAGAAAATAGATCTAGGAAAGATAACTTGAAAGTCATTGGATTACCTGAAAGCCATAAATTAAAAAAGAATCTAGACATAATATTTCAAGAAATTACAAAGGAAAACTGCCAAGGTATCAGTCAGAGGGCATAGTAGAAATTTTAATAATCTACTAGCCATTTCCCTTAACCCGAAAATGAAAACAATACTGTGGATCTACAGTCAGAATCACACAAGATTTTGCACCTGCCACTATAAAGAAATGAATGACTAGAGCAGCTAGGTGGCTCAGTGGATAGAGAGCCAGGCCTACAGATAGAAAGTCCTGGGTTCATATCTGGACTTTAAGCAAGTCACACCCCAAATGCCTAGCCTTTACCACTCTTCTATCTTGGGACTATTACTTAGTATTGATTCTAAGACAGAAGCTAAGGCTTTTTTAAAGAAAGAAAGAAAATTATGAAGAGAATGTTTTCATAAAAACCTGAGAAGACTTGTATGAACTGATACAAAGTGAAGTGAGCAGAACCAGGATAGCAATTTATATAGTACCAGCAGGATTCTAAAGATAATCAATTTTGAAGGACTTAATTCTGATCACAACAATGACAAACAAAAATTATGAAGGACTAATGATGAGAAATGTTATCCATCTCCAGATAAAGAACTGATGGAATCAGAGTGCTAATTAAAGCATATTTTTTTCTTTTCCCCCCTTTTTTTGCAACTTGACTAATGCAGAATTTTTTTTGCATGACATGCATGGATATTTATTTTTCCTTGCATTCTCAATTGATGGGAGAGGTAGAAGGAAGGGTATTTGCAAAAGAAAAAAAATTTGAATTAAAAAAAATAAATTCTTGTTGAAGGCTTCTTGGAAAAGTAATGTGCAGTGTTGACACATAACTAATCCTTTTCCTCATATAACAAAAACATTAATGTTAGGATAATAATGTGACAAGAAATTGGAAGGAATTGCACAGGGAGGAATGGAATATTTTTCATGTTAAAGAAATTGATGGGCTATTAATGTCAAATTGAATGGAGATAACTGTTATAAATTTTTAGGAAAATAAATAAATTTACTGATCTTTTAGATGATTCTTTCTACATAGTACTGTGCTTTCCTCATCTCATCTTTTCTCATTCCATCCATCTCAACTAATTTAACATATTTCTTATATTCATTCCCATGTTTCAGGGATGTTGTAGAGATTATTGATAATTTGGACAAAATGGCCACTGATGTCCCTTCTTACTCGGATATTCTGAGATGCTATCATCCATGCCCACTTAGTAACTCTCTCTCTCTCTCTCTCTCTCTCTCTCTCTCTCTCTTACACACACACACATACACACACACACACACACACACACACACACACAGAGGATACATCCAGTAAGAGCTTTGATCAAAACAGCATCAACATCCAGAGACCAACTCATAAAGGTTGGGAGTTGGGAGTTATGGTGCATTCCTAGACCATTAAGGATGGTATCATCTGCCTGAAAGACATTAGAGAACTGCTTCTGGAAGTCTGGAAGATTGGAGCTTTGTGAACATTATGCACTGGCCTACCACATATTTGGGATGAGCCTTTTCCCAATTGACTCTATAGCCAAAACTATTTTCTTCTTCAAAATAGCCTACCAGCATGGGATGTACCTCCAAGGCTTTCACATCTGAGGGAGTTAAGTAATTTTTTCACACACTCAGTGATAATATGTGGTACAAAGAAAGGATCTTGGAGTTTGTGCTTCCTCTCCATCTCCCAGGAGAACCCAAAGAAACCAACATATAATTCATTCTCATTCATTATTTCCATTCCAGGTGCAGAGAATGGAGTCTGATTTGGGCCAGAAGTGTAAATCACTGGAATCTGTAGTCCAGGGATCTGTCATATCTAGCTAGTCCATCACTGAGACCTTGAGGAACACAGAGTAATTAAAGTGACCTTGGAACTCTAGTTCAACAGAAAGAAGCCAGGAGTAATGATGCTGGCTGTGGATTTGAACTTAGGAGGACTAATACTATGTAGAAAAGAGCAGAATTGTGAAAAAAATTCACTTCAACTCTCACCCCTCTAGTAATCTAGGTGGTTAGGGAAGACATGACCCCAAACTTCTTGAGAGTGAGGGCCAGAGTGAACCATGCTACAGTTGTTGGAAACATCTACTTGTTAACAGGACATTTCTAACCCCTAAATCAAGATATAGTTACTAGAGAAGAAGTAGCCAAAATAAGCAACTTTATCATTGACTTTCATTTTAACTGTCATAAATTTTTTGAAAGAGCTAGCAAACAAGGAAATGTTATGGTTTTCCTTCTACCTTGATCCTCCTGTATTTTTTTCAATGTGGAAAATTAAAAGTGAATCAGAGATGAGGTCAGAAATTTGACATGGTATTTCCTAAGTAGTATGAATCTGAGAACAGATGGTAGACTGTGAATTGGGTTCTACTGTTGCAAAATTTCTCTTCAACCCTACAAAAACACCTCATTAAATGAGTAGGATAATAATATCTCATATTTTTGTGCTTCCTTAAGATGTACAAAGCACTTTCTTCAAAACAACTCCAAGAAGTAGGTGGTAGTGGTGGTGGTGTTGAGTCATTTTTCATTTGCATCTGATACTTTGTCATCCCTTTCAGGGTTTTCTTGTCAAGATACTGCAATGGTTTGCCATTTCCTTTTCCAACTCATTTGACAAATGAAGAAACTGAGGCAAAGAGGATTAAGTGGCTTTCCCAGGTCACAGCAACTAGTGTTTGTGGCCAGATTTGAACTCAGGAAAATGAATCTCTCTGACTCTAGGTCCAGCACTTTATCTGCTGTACCACCTAGGTAATATATATATATATATAAAATCCCCATTTAACAAACAGACAAAACAGAAGGCTAGAGAGGAGAAAAAAACTACAAGGTCACATAGCTAGTAAGCATCAGAACCAGAGTTCAAGCCCACTCTTGAGTCTGAAGCCTATTTTTCCTCCTAATAATACTACTTATTATGTAGCCTGTAGGATTGAGTGTCATGTCCAATAACAAACGCTTCAATAAATCCTTGTTGACTGAGTCTCTAATTGTGTCTTTCTAAAACTCAATTCAACTCAAAAAGTATTAATTAAATCACTTCTCTGTATAAGGCATTGGAATATTTATTGAGCATTCTAAGGTCTACAAATACCTTCATAAAAACTCATTTGATAACTAGGTGGTGCAGTGGATAGAGCTGTGGGCTTGAAGTCAGGAAGACTCATCTTTTCTGAGTTCAAATATGACCTCAGGCAGTTACTAGTTGTGTGACCCTTGGTAAGGCACTTACCCATTTGCCTCAGTTTCCTCACCTGTAAAATGAGCTAGAGAAGGAAATGATAAACCACTCTAATATCTTTCCCAAGAAAACCCCAAATGAGATCATGAAGTGTAAGACACTACTGAAAAATGAAAAATGACTGAACAAACTAATTTGATCCTTCTAACTGCCTTGTGATATTGATACAAGATCATCAGTTGTCTTAGAGATGATACACCTAAGGCTCAGAGATATTGATTTGTCCATGGTCACCCAGCTTTTAAGTGTGAATGAAGTAGGATCTGAAACAAGACCTTCCTGGTTCCAAGTCCAGGGCTCTATCTATTATGCTTCCATTACACTTAATAAACACTCCCCCTGCCCCTAATCTTCCATTTTGGAGTCAATATTGTGTATGGATTCCAAGGCAGAAGAGGGGACATCATGAACCTCATATCCGTGGTTACCTTCTGACATTCTGTTTTCTTTCCTGAACTCAACTCATAAATTGGATTTTGTGAGAATGGCTATCCCCAATCCAAGTGATAAGGCATCGAGATTTCTGACAAGAGCCCATAGCAAAGGCAGACATGTCCTTGTACACAACCTGAGAGATGTCCTGACAATAGACTTTTCCAATCTTCAAGGTTATATTGTGGCAATTCTAGTTATGAGACTTCCCAAGAGACCAAGATTTCCTGAGCTCAGAAGTTCAGCTCTGTTTTCCTAAATGAAAATTTCCTTAATAGCATGCTTCTTGGGAAAGGAAAAAAAGATTTAAGGTGACTCTTGAGGTTGGATAAAGAAAACCACAGTAAGTATGGCCAAGACAGCTGGGTTTTGACAGATATCCTGATTATTTCTTCTTGCTTTAATAGCATAAATCTGTTTAAAGTTGTCAATCTATTGATTGTATATTTTGTTGTAACTGTTGTTCAGTTGTTTCAGTCATATTCATCTCTTTAGGACTCCATTTGGAATTCTTGGCAAAGATACTGGAGTGGTTTGCCATTTTTTTTTCTCCAACTCATTTTACAGATGAGGAAACTGGGGCAAACAGGGTTAAGTGACTTGCTCAGGGTCACAAAGCTAATCAGCGTCTGAGGCTGGAATTGAACTCAGGGAGATAAATCTTCCTGATTCAGGCTAGGGCTCTATCCACAGTGCCACCCCTAATGAATAGTTATCAGCCTCAAAAAGGTGTATTTTAACTTAAAGGTATCATCTTCAACTCCTCACTCTTACCCACAAAATCCAATCTGTTACCAAGTCTTGCTGATTTTGCCTTTATGTCATTTTTCACATATGCCCCGTTCTCTCCTCTGACATTGTTACTACCCTGGAGCAGGACCTTGCCTTACACCTGGACTTTTGCATTATCTTACTGATTGTTCTTCTTGCCATAAATCTCTCCCCACTCTAGTCCAATCTCTACTCAGCTAAGAAATATTCCTAACAGACAGATCTGACTACATCACCCTCCTATCCAACAAAGTCCTGTTACTGATCATCTCCAGCATCAAATATAAGATCCTAAATTTGACATTCAAAGTCTTTGATAACTTGATGGCCCCTTCTCCAACTTTTCCAATCTTCTTACACCTGATACCCCCCAATATATTCTGTGATCAGTGACTGATCTTCTGACTATTCCTCAGATCAGACACTCCAACTCCTGATTCCAGGTATTTTCACTGACCATCTCTCATGCCTGGAATGCCCTCTCTCCTCATGTCTACCTCCTAGCTTCCCTACCTTCTCCAGGAAGACTTTTCTGACATATTCCTGATCTATCAATTATAGTACCTTCCTTCTGTTAATAATCTCCATTTATCCTTTATATATTTCGCTTGTACATGGCCATTTGGATGTCATCTCCTCCATTAGACGGTGAGCTCCCTGAGAACAAGAGATGTTGTTAGTCTTTCTTTGTATTTCCAGCACCTAGCACAGTCTCTGGTGCATATTAGGTATTTAATAATGTTTATCAGCTGACACTTCTATTCATTTGCATCTTATTTATTTGTTATAAGGTGAAACAAAATCTGTCATATCAGAGATAGTTAGTGCAATAAAGTCTGGGTAGGGGTAGGTCATCTTGTTACCCATGACTGAGAAAAATTGGACATGAACATGAATAAAATTAGAAATTTCCCTGGTATATTTGAAAATCTCCCTGAATAACTCCAAATGGAGGCAACAAGTCAAAGGTTTTCTGTTTCAGTTCAGGAACTTTAGGGGACCCTGGGGCATGGTTACACAGAATTCGAGGGACAAACTATAAAAACTGAGTCCAAAATAATTTACTTAAAAAGGCAGATTTCTTTTACACAATGATCCCTAATCTTTGGAGAGAAAAAGGGTGTGGACATGATTAACATTTGTATATAATATATATATATACATATATATATATAATTTAGATAAAGCAATGAAAGATCCATGATCCGTTATTAATAATAATAGCTAGTATTGAGCTATTATGTTATATACTATTAAATTATTAGTAACTAATAGTATATAATACAGTAGGGTTTGCAAACATTTTTAACAGCTATTATCTTATTTGATCTTCATAACATTTTATAAGGTAGATACTATTGTTTTCCATATTTTATAGAGAAGATATAGGTTAAGTGTGCCCAAAGCTAGTTAATTTCTGAACAGGATTTGACTCAACTCTTCTTGATTCAACATCCAAAGCTCTGTCCACTGTGCCACCTGTACATATGCATAGTAATTTATCACATCAGTAGAGCTTCCAAAAAGTTCTAGTAAGATGTCTCATCTTGATGCGAAGATGATCTTGGATTCTCAATGACTATTAGAGTATGCATTTTCAGGTCCTATCAAATTGGAAAGTCTTTGAAGCATTAGGATTTCTATGACAGACTGCCAAGTCCAAGGACTAGCTTAGCAAAATCCAGAGAAGTTTTTCTTCGGAAGATTGATTAGACAAATAACTTATCAGTTCTTTGACCATATCAACCGAACATTATCAGAGAACTGGTTTTCAGCAGATCACTTATCCACAATTCATTCTTTACTCAGAAGCCTCTGGCCCAGTGATATCTGGGTCTTATAGAAGTATAAAGCATGCTAGAAAAAAAATAGAAGGTGCTCATGGATATAAAATATTTAAAAAGATAATGATCCTGTCCAGGATGTCATAATGTGTGGGAAGGAACCAAACACAAAGGATGTTTATGTTGGGAAGCAGAGGGTAGATTTTGATAAGTCGGGATAGGAAGGGAGAAATAAGTAGGTATTGTTTAGCCAGAGTTTAGAATTCAAGTTTGGATGGCAATAATTTAGGGAAGGAGCTAATAATGAGAGGGCAGATATCCTGGCATAGGAAAAGGGGGAAAGAGGGTGACAGAAGTCAGTGAGTAGGTAGGGAAAGACTGAGTAGCAACTTAGTTCAATAATAAATCATCTATTAAGCACACAAAGGACTGGGAATATAAATAAAGATAATTCACTTTTCTCAAGGTCCTCACAATCTAATTGAGGGATATTATTCTTTTACCTAATGATAGAATGTGAAAGGAAAAGTAACTAGGAAATTTTGAGAGATCATTCTCTTAAATAGAACAAGAAAGATTTCATAGAGGAGATAGCACTTAAATGTGAAGGTTTTGGGGGTTCATGTTACTAAACAATACTGATTCCAGTGACTTTATGCTTCACTACTTAGGTGGGGAGGGGTGGAACTGGTATGGAGGGGGGAGAGGAAACATAGACCAAGTAATCTAGAAGCCAACTCAAAAAGTTAGTGACCTTAGTTCACTCCTAATTTCCCTCTCCCCATCTAATCTCTGCTCCTCAGAAAAGGAAAAATACTATGGCCCCTGAAGGAAGTCTGGAGCCACATGATAAGAGATCAAGAAATCTGTGCTTTGCCAGACCTGCCTATCATTTTTTAAATTTGTTTCAACAGTGTAGACCAGTGTGAATGGGGATAGTTTCTCAGCCACCTGAAGACTATTTACCTCATGGAAGGAGTTGATGATGTCTGCATGTACTTCTGGGAGAGTGGCAGTCTCCATGGAGACTGGAGATGGAGGGAGGAGGGTGGCTACAAGGAGAAGGGATTTAAAAGTCTTAAAGAATGCCTCTCCCCTCTTGAGATAATAAAGAAGAATGGAACATTTCTTTAAAAAGAAACTTGAAAAAATGGGCTTCCTTGGGAAAAAAAGAAAGAATTAAAAGAGGCGAAGGGGAATTGTGGTTTTTGTCAAGAGGCTGAAAAAATATGAAATAGAGAAGGAAGGGAACAAGGGAGGCAAGTGGAGAATGCTGTAGTGTGCCCTGCTCTGCCACCATGGCTTTTCCTAAGTGGGCAAATGGGAAAAGTATGGGAGGAGTAATGTTAATTCAGGGTAAAGGCTCTCAGGAGCCAGACATGCTCTCCCCTTTCATTTGCTTTCTTTCAAGCCTCCAAAAAGTGTAGTAGTTAGACTGACTTAGAAGAGAAGGAGACTATGTTAGGCTAAATGGCATTGCTGAATAAAGAAAAATATTATTAAAGAACTTTGGTCCTGAGGAAGTCACCAACTTGACTTCAAGGTTACTCATGGCAACCAGCAAGTTGAAGACACTAATTTAAATATGGATTCTACTGTGAAATATTTTGGGGAAAGCAGGAATTAAAACCAAATATTTCATTCAGAAAAATAGTATAGACAAAAAGAATGATAAATCCTATGAAAGTAAACCCAGAGAAAGCCATCTATAGACAAGACCAAATACAGAATCTATTTGAAAAGGTCTTTGGACCTTTGGTTGGGCAGTTGACCAGCACAGTGCCTAGAGTGCTGGACTTGGAGTCAGTAAAAAGTAAGTTCAAATCCTGTCTCAGACACTTACTTGCACTGTATTCTTGGGCAAGTCACTTAAACTCTATTTGCCTCCATTTCCTCTAATCTGTAAAGTAGGCAAAATACTAGCACCTACCTCCCAAAGTTGTGAGGATTGAGTGAGGTAGTCTATGTAAAATAAAACTTTAAAGGGTTATATAAATGCTAGCAATATCAGTAATATTGTTACATCATTAATGATTATGTAGTCAAAGGCAACAAGGTGACAGAATGGATAAAGTACTGGGCCTAGAGACAGGAAGATTTGAATTAGAATCCAGCCTTAGACACTTAGTCCAAGTCATTTAATCTTGGCCTCAGTTTCCTCATCTGTAAAATGGGCATAATAATAGCACCTTCCTTTCAGGGTTATTATGAGGATCAAATGTCAGAATAATTGAAAAGCAATGCTTATCACAGTGTCTGGCACTGAGTAACTTATATAAATGTTAGTTATTATTATTAAGGGCAATATAAAATAATATAGCTGGTTTCCAATGCCCAAGACTTAAAGCAAAAACTTTCAAGGTTTAAGTCTGATTGTAGTAAACAAAAGGGAAACAGTGTAGATGGTTCTAGGGCTACTTAAAAGCATAAAAAAAGAGTCTGTAAAAGAGAGTCCATGAAAAAGCTGGATTTGAAAATATGCAGAAAACAAGACCAAAAAAAAAAAACAAATCTGATGCCAAATCTGGTGTGAGCAGCAAAACGTTTGTTCAAGTGCTCAAAGAAAAGCAGGTTATAGTTGTTGTCTCCAAAGGAGATTCATGCACCTTATTCATATTCAAACCACTCTCCAGTCATCCCTGTGGATAATACTAGCATTCAAATCATTCTGTAAATAAGATATACAAGCAAAGCTTTAAAAAAAAAAAAACCAAACTTCAGTCAAGCAACTCAGAATCCACTGGTATTTCCATCATTGTCATCATCTTCTTCACTATGAACTGGAGAAATTCAGGGACAAAGCATCACCAACTATTTCAAATACTTATATATTATTTGGCCAATTTCTCTCTCTTTTTAAAACCTTTTCTTCTGTCTTAGAATCACTATTAAGTATTGGAAGAAGAGTGATAAGGGCTAGGCAATTGGGGTTAAGTGACTTACTCAGGGTCATACAGCTAGGAAGTGTGTGAGGCTGTCTCTAGGCCTGGCACACTATCCTCTAAGTCAACTAGCTTCTCTTTTCTAGCTGACTTGGTCCTGTTTAAGCAGGGTAGTTTGTGTCCTCAAGGGAATTAGGCATAGATCCCTACTGCTGCCATCACTATAACACACTCCTCTTCTATGAGGCATTCTGCATTCCAGGGTATGAATACCTTCAGTGGTTTAAACAAATTAAGCCTACCCTTTTAGCTGTCCTTCAAAAATTTAAACTTTAATTGTGAAGTTTCACAGACTGATTTGCCTTCTCAGGCAGATCAGCAAAATCTGTTGGATATCATCCAAATTCAATGTGGTATTTAATTTATAAATGAGTCAGGTATTGGCCTCAGACTTACCAGGAAATCAACAGATCCCATTAGTAATAGAAGTGACAGTTCCTGGGGATTATCCTGCCAATTTACCTTTATATTGTGCTACAATAATTCCTTTAGGAACTGAGCAATCTGAGTTTCCCCATGTCAGGAAAATGAATTAACCTTCAAGTTCTGGGTAGAATTTTAAAGAGGAAGGGAAGGAATCAAGGAAGGTAAGAAGGAAGGAAGGAAAAAAGGAGAGGAGGAAAGAAAGAATGGAAGGAAGGAAGAATGGAAAGAAAGTTCTTGCATTCAAAGAGTTTATAGTTTTGTGGGAGAAGACAACATACAAAAGAAAGCTCAAAAGAATGAGAGGGTAGAGAAGCTTTTCACAGGGCATAGAGGAAAAATCAGAAAAGTCCTCAACTAGTGAAACTGGGTGGGAAATGAGGGAATATCTACGTTGAGCCTCCTTCTTAAAGGGAGATTTTGGAGTTCATGGCTTCTCCCTCCAATGAGAAAGAGGGTAATCATGAAATGTGAGTACGGAGGCTGATTGGATCTTGTATGATGATGAAGTTTTCCTAATGATGAACTTCTTGGGGCATGGTGGACATGACGTTATAAAATAGAATCTCTTTAGAATTTTCAAAAGCAAAATCCTCAAAGGATAATTACTTATGATTCAGATCAATGAAGGTAAAAGGACAGATTGCTGAAACCTTTTTTGTAGCATTGCAGCTGCTTATTGGGAGTGGTGATGGAGGGAGACATAGTTTTCCAGATCAGTGGTTCTTTGCCATTTTTTTATGACCTGGACCACTTTGGCAGTCTAGCGAAGCCAATGGACACTTTCTCAGAATAATGCTTTTTAAATACATAAAAAATACAAAAGATTATGAAGGAAACTGATTCTATAGAAATTCAGTTATCAAAATGATAGAGGTGAGTAGTGAGCAGTGAGGGTCAATAATAGAAATAGGACCCTTATATCCATACTAGTTACCACTAGTTAAGTATAAACTACAAGATCTATAGTTTTAGCGTTAGTCAAGCATAGATTGCAAAATCTGAATTATTAATCAGTTGACCATTCTGTATTATTAATGACACATAATGGTTCTGTTCTGGTCTATGTACCAGCTCTTTGAACTGTTAGGCCATACTATTACCTTTGTGATGCTCTGTATTATTCATTGCTCGTACTGTTCTGTATTTACCTTAGTTCTGAACTGTTGAGCATTATTAATTACCTATAGTAGTCATTTACTGTACTGTATCCCTGCCCACCCCTAGCCCCCTGCCATGTTTCCACACTTGATGAAGACATTCCAGAAGGGTAGTGAGACCCCCTTCCACATTGACAAATGATGGCAAATGGCACAAAATAGACAAAAATAAATTCACAGATCCACAGATTAAGATTAATTCTAAATATTCAGTGCAATAGAAAATCATAACTGGGATTACAGGATAATGTAATCCAACATATTTACAGAAGTATTATTTGAAAAAATAAAGAGAAGGATCATTGAACAGTTGTAGCTAAGAAACAAATATGAAGAAAACTAGATGGGTTGGGGAATATCCATTTTCTTTCAGCCATATATATCAGGTACTGATCTAGGTAAGAGACACAAAATCAAAAAGGAAATAGGCTCTATATTCACAAATAGCTTATATCCTGTTTCCCAATAGTTGTTTCCTAATTGTTTCCTCAAAATATTTATTCAACCATGTATGTGTATATATATATATACATATATATATATGTAGTATGCGTATTGTATGATTGAAAATCTGTTACCAGAAAAAAGAACTACATATCCCAAGAACCCATTGACTTCCTATCTTATAAAGGGTGTGGGTTTTGGAAGCTCCTGCATTATGATGTAGAATCAGCATTGATGTTGGTGAGTGGGATTCACTAAAAAATGGCTAACCAGCCATGGTCATGTGGTCTTTATTTTGTATCATCTTTATTCCTTGATTTCTAATGACCATTAATAAATCTCTTAAAAGATAATATTATTATTATTGAGATTTAATTTTAACTTTTATATTGATGGCAACCACTAGTCAGAGAAAAATCTATCAAATTTTTGAGATAGCCTAGATAAAATTTTTTTAAGCCACATTTCTCCTGCCAAGGCTTTTTGCCCACCCCACCCGCCCTCGCAAACTCCAACTCTCTTTGGAGCTGCTGTGTTTTTCTTTTATTACTTTTTGCCCGGTTGCTTGCTCTCCCTACTGGCCCGGCTATTTTTATTGGGAGGACTCTTGGTGAAGAAGAAATAAACCACTTCTCTCCTCCAACTGCTTGAGTCCTTCGTTCCTTGCCTCTCCTTTGTTCCTCCTCACTGCTGACTTTGGTGTTGCTGATACTGCTTCCTCCTGATCTTCTGGACCCAGATCACTCACCAGGCCCCAGCCCCCTGTCTCCAGAAATCATCCTCCTGATTGCCAGCACCAATCCTAAATCAGCCTCTGTCCCTACCCTGATAGCTATTGCTGCCTCTGCTGGGCTGATTGCTGCCACCCAGAAGCTAGGAGTCCTTGGAATTGCTCCTCAGGGCAGATGGTAAAAAAAACCCAGGGTGTTGTTTTTTTCCTTAGACTACAATTAGCCTCCTAACTCCCTCTGGGGAAACTAACATTTTACCTCAGGGGGCACAGGGAGAAGGAAGAGACTCTTCCAAATGGAAAATTGATTACAATCATGGCGTATTCTATGAAAGAGCACTGCATTACCTATTTCAAACAGCTTCCAGCTTTAGGATATTTTTTCCTTCTACCATTGATCCTTGCAATGATCTTGCCTGAGATTCAGGGGAGAAATTCATCCCCCTACAACCCTTTGCCATTTAGGCCTGCCCAGTCTCTAAGATTCATCCAGTTTGAGATTCCTCAAACCCATGTTCTCCCTCCCTATGAGAGATCCCACAGTGCTGACAATAGGGATCTGAATTTTAGAAAAAGGAACTTTAAAGGGTCTGGAGGTGAAATTTTAAGCCTTTTTAGACTCCATTATTAAAATTAATTTATTTAGTCAATTTAGAATATTATTTCTTGGTTATAAGAATCACATTATTTCCCTCCCTCCTCTCTCCCCACCCTTCCCACAGCCAACCCAAAATTTCATTGGGTATTACATGTGTCCTAGATCAGAACCTATTCCCATGTTGTTGGTGTTTGCATTAGGATGTTCATTTAGAGTCTACATGCCTAGCCATATCCACTTGACCCATGTATTCAAGCAGTTGTTTTTCTTCTGTGTTTCTACTCCCACAGTTTTTCCTATAAATGTGGATAATGTTTTTTTCTTGTAGATTCCACCAAGTTGTTCAGGATCACTACATTGTCACTAATGGAGAAGTCCATTACATTAGATTGTACCACAGTGTATCAGTCTAGGTTCCTGGAGGTCATTTCAGTGCCCATGAAATTCCTCCACTTTATTATTCCTTTGAGCACAATAGTATTCCATCACCAACATATGCCACAATTTGTTCAGCCATTCCCCAATTGAAGGGCATCCCCTTATTTTCCAATTTTTTGCCACCACAAATAGCACAGCTATGAATATTCTTGTACATGTCTTTTTCCTTATTATCTCTTTGGGGTATAAACCCAACAGTGCTATGGCTGGATCAAAGGGCAGACAGTCTTTTGGCACCCATTGGGCATAGTTCCAAATTGCCCTCCAGAATGGTTGGATCAATTCACAACTCCACCAGCAATGCATTAATGTCCCAACTTTGCCACATCCCCTCCAGCATTCATTACTTTCCATAGCTGTCATGTTAGTCAATCTGCTAGGTGTGAGGTGATACCTCAGGGTTGTTTTCATTTGCATCTTTCTGATGAGAAGAGATGTAGAACACTTTTTCATGTGCTTATTAATAGTTTTGATTTCTTTGAAAATTGCTTGTTCATGTCCCTTGCCCATTTATCAATTGGAGAATGACTTGTTTTTTTTGTAAAGTTGGTTTAGCTCTTTGTAAATTTGAGTAATCAGACTTTTGTCAGAGGTTTTTGTTATGAAGATTGTTTCCCAATTTGTTATTTCCCTTCTAATTTTGATTACATTGGTTTTGTTTGTACAAAATCTTTTTAATTTGATGTAATCAAAATGATTTATTTTACATTTTGTGACTCTTTTCTTGGTTTTAAAATCTTTCCTTTCCCAAAGGTCTGACATATATTCACATAATTTACTTATAGTTTCCTTCTTTATGTTCAAGTCATTCACCCATTCTGAGTTTATCTTGGTGTAAGGTATGAGATGTTGATCCAAACCTAATCTCTCCCACACTGTCTTGCAATTTTCCCAGCAGTTTTTATCAAATAATGGATTTTTGTCCCCAAAGCTGGGATCTTTGGGCTTGTCATAGACTGTCTTGCTGAGGTCACTTACCCCAAGTCTGTTCCACTGATCCTCCTTTCTGTCTCTTAGCCAGTACCATATTGTTTTGATGATCACTACTTTATAGTATAGTTTGAGATCTGGTACTGCAAGACCACCTTCCTTTGCATTTTTCCCCCATGATTTCCCTGGATATCCTTGATATTTTCTTCTTCCAAATGAACTTTGTTATGATTTTTTTCTAATTCAGTAAAAAAGATTTTGGTAGTTCAATGGGTATGGCACTAAATAAGTAAACTAGTTTAGGTAGGATTGTCATTTTTATTATGTTAGCTCCTCCTACCCATGAGCATTTAATGTTTTTCCAATTGTTTAGATCTAGTTTTAATTGTGTGGAAAGTGTTTTGTAGTTGTGTTCATATAGTTCCTGTGTTTGTCTCGAAAGTCTCTGTATCTTATTGTATTTTACTGATTGTTTTGTTTAAGATTTAATTTTGTTGTTTTAGGTTCATATATTAATGTATTTGATACTGTCCTATTACACCAAATCCTTTTAGTCTACTATGTTTTAACAATTAGATATATTCTGTTTCCTTTTCCCCTATTACTACTGAACAAAATATTGTAAAAGCCCATAAACAGTGTTTTTTTCTATTTTGCATTTGTTAATTATCACATAGATGACAGATGGACTCAACCTGGATAACAACCATTAGAGAATTTAATAAGCTAAGAATTTAATTATAATGTTAAGGGTTCTTCAGAAATAATTTTCATTAACTAGTGGCTTCTGAATGGATGATTCTCTTTATAATTATATTTTAAAGAATATTGTATTAAACATAGAGAAACAAAGAAATGTTCCTACCAACGTATTTCTATGAAGCAGGAAGCCAAAAAGAGCTCTTACAAAATTCTTCAGTTTAATTTACGTCCACCAGAACAATCTAGATTTCTTGGTAATGTTCTAGACCCAAATAAGTTTTACTTTGTTTAAGAATATATTTGCCTAGGTTGAAACATTTGCTACATCTGTAAAAATTGTGACAAATATCCATCAGTTCATAGGGGTTTTTTGTCATACAGCAACTTATATAAAATATGTTAGTGGGTTTGTTTCCTATTGTAATTAACTGGGCTAAATTATATATTTTCTATTTGCAAAACTCTTTTATTATTGTTTTTTCTTGCATGTGCAATATACTATTTCAGTTTTATTTTTTCTTTCCTTTTTGTATTTGAAGTACATGTCACCAGTATTGAGATTTTCTTGAACTTCTTTTGATTTTGCAGTAACATAAGTTTAAAATATATTTGCTATGTCAATGCATACCCAAAAAGCTTTAGACTATAAAAGTGATGCTGCTGATTGTTTTTAAAAAATTATGGGCCTTTGCTTAATGATTTTATCTGATTCCAGGACAAGAGAATACAAAAGGAGCCATTGCATAGTGCCAAAGAAGCACAAAGATAAACTGCATAGTGCCTATTGAGCACAAGGTCAAAGAGACCAACCAATCCCAATGGGATTCATGAAAATTTTGAGCCAAGACAAGAGGACTTGAACTTGTTTGGGGTTCAAGGTTGCAGCTGTTT
Source organism: Monodelphis domestica (assembly GCF_027887165.1). Classification (NCBI taxonomy): domain Eukaryota; kingdom Metazoa; phylum Chordata; class Mammalia; order Didelphimorphia; family Didelphidae; genus Monodelphis; species Monodelphis domestica. The sequence continues at coordinate 126,897,682 of NC_077233.1, forward strand.
AACATGTGTTAAAGGCAGGTCTTCCTTGTCCCACATTCTACCAAGTATCTCAAATTTGGTTTCTACCTGGCTCCTATAATGTAGTCCCTAGTCTGTCTTTCATAATGTGGCAAACTTTCTATAGTCCTGGCTACTGATTGGGAAAGCACATGATAACACAAATCACTTTAATTGGACCCTGATTTGAGAACCTATTATAGGTTTATTTTCCTTTACTTGGAATTTTTTCACCTAAGGCTTTGATAGTCTATATTTTATCCAGAAATTGTCTTTTCTATTTTATTTGTTTTTTTTTGATGTTTTTTATTTCTCTTGCCACTGATTCATATACACCATAACTCAGCGATGCATTCCTAAGTGATCCCTGTGTTTTTCAACACCCTCTTCAGGGGGGAATGTATTATTATTATTATTCTGAATTGGAAAATTACTCTTTGTGAGAATCATTTTAGGAAAGATAGCATTATAGAGAGCATTTTGATGAAGGCTAACAAGGAAACAGAAATGATATTGCTATCTGAATATATTATATAGTTGGATAGAAATGGAGAATAAGTGAGTTTGGGAAACAGATTATGAGCATATATATATATATATGTAATATATATATAAAATCTGGTTATCTTTGTAGATAAACTCAGCTCTGCTAAAAGGAGAGGAACTAATCATTTTTTGCCTTAGTTATAACTTCATCCTTTAAAAAGTGAAGCAACCAATCTACAATCCTCTTGTAGATCTGATTTTGACCAGCAAAGATAAAACTTGAAGGAGAAAGAACCACTCAGTCTTAGAAATCTATGATAAAGAAAACTTGGCCATTGTCTGACACACTCTAAATTTTAAGAGTGCTGATTTCTAAAGGCTCAGAAAAATAATAGGTAGAATCCCACAGACCAAAATTATACAAGGAAAATCAGCACAGGAGGATTGGAAAACTAAAGAATTAAATTCTTAAGGACAAAAAGAGAAACAATTCTCTTGATGAGGAAATGGAAAAGTTGTCTAAAGAGACAGATGCAAATGCACAGCAAATTTATCAACCAGTTATATTTTTTAAAGACATATAAGATGAAAGCAAGTGCAAGTAATAAAGGGTAACTACAGGAACTTTGAAAGGCCTGTAACAATAGTGCCAAGAGTGTTAGAATTCATAATATGCTGAGGCTGGCAGTTAAATCAGAGGACTACAAAAAAGGGAGAGGTGTTGGGGTTTTTTTGTTTGTTTATTTTGATTTTTAGCTAAATTGAGGGAAAGAGGAGAATTAAAGAACAGAGAGGACAGCTGCTGGAGGTAGATGAGATCATAATAATGGATAACAGAAAAAAGAACAGGTAGTGCTATTCAACTCTTATTCTGTTATGGTATGATCTTTGGAAGGTAAAGAGCAGGAAAAAATAGCTAATGGAATTTAAAGTCAAGATAAGTAAAAAAAATAGTAAGTAACAGTTACTGTTGATGAATTTGTTAGCAGGACAGATGCACCATACTCTAGGATTTTGCAAAAAGGCAAATGTCTTATTTTTAAACAATATAGTAGAATGGAGAATACAAAGGATAGACAAGTGAACTTGAATATGATTCATGGTAAAAATCTAAAACAGTTTATTAAAAGCATAAAATATAAAAGGATAAAAAAGGAATTTAGAACTTCATACTTGATTGGAGATTCACATGTCAAGGTGTCCAGTGAAGTCTATGGACTCTTTCATTAGAATATTTTAAAATAATAATTTAAAATACATAAGACTACATGAAGAAAAAATATCATTAAAATAGTTATCTAAATTTTGTTTTAAAAATCATAGTACCAATGTTAAGAACCCCTATGGATAATTCCAGAAAAACCTGTAAAGATTTATATGAACTGAAGCAAAGTGAAGTGAACAGAACCAGGAGAACCTTACACAGTAACAGCAATATTATATGATGATTGAGTGTGAGTGACTTAGCTATTATTAGCGATGTAATGATCCAAGACAGTCTCGAAGGAGTCATGATGAAAAATATTGGCCACCTCCAGAGGAAAAAAACGTTGGATTCTGAATGAAGATCAAAGGATTGTATTTTTCACTTTCTTTTCTTCAGGGCTTTAAAAAATATGTCCTTTCTTTCACAGCATGATGATATGGGAATATGTTTTCATGATAACATACGTATCAAATTGTTTACCATCTCTGGGAGTGGGAAGGGGAAAAAGAGAGGGTGAAAATTAGAAACTCAAAATGTTAGAAAATTGTTTTTACATGTAATTGGGAAAAGATAAAATAATACTGAACTTTTTAAAAAAGGAAAAGAAATAAAAAGAATTCAAGTGCTAGACTAACCTCATTTTTATGTGTGTTGGTTTTACTAGATTGGTAAATTGGGAATAGATGTGGTTAACATAGATGCCAGTGAAGCATTTCATAAAATCTCTCATGTTATTTTCGAAGAAAAATGTGGACTAGAATCAGACATGACATACTTTGAGCCCCTGGCAAGCAGTTCACCAGATTCCCTTGTGGGGATAAATTGACTATGTACAACAAAATAAAGAAAAATTTAGTACTTCATATATAACGTTAATTTGTAGTTTTCTCAGCCAATATGTGGTCCTAGGGATCATTATCAATTTGAATTTGATTCCGCCTGTCTAGATACTATACAATTAAATGAACTTGGAAGTAGATGTTTGGACACATCCAAAGGGTTTTAATTTTAATAATTCTGTAGTTTGGAGAGGAAGTCTTTAGTGGAGTTACCAAAGGGTCTGTGCTTTTCCCATGCTATCTATCAACCAATAGATAACTATTTATTTATCAATGATTTGTATATATGAATAGATGGGATTGTTATAATTAAAATGGTTTTGAAAACTGGGTTTTGGGTAAGAATATTAATTTATTAATTAGGCTAGCATTTTAAACAATAAAGAGATAGGTCATTGGCCCTCTTGATGATTGAACACCCTGATGGATCTCAAGACAGATCTACAATAGAATTTTGGGAACTTATTATACTGTCCCTCCCCTGAACATCCGAAGACATCTCTAATTGGCAAATAGCTAATTAGGAGATGGTTCATCAAACCCTTAGTCCTTTCCTAAATCAACATTATCATGGTTGTCAAGTAGGCAGGAAAAGAATCCTTGTAAAACATTTCTGTCAGCTAGAATTTGTGAATGGAATAGATTCCAAAGAACAAAGAAAATGCAAAAAATGCAAAAAAAAATCTTTTTTATATACAGAGATTAGAGTTTTCTACTCTGGGGCCCTGATATAAGAATTGTAGGGGGTTTTGACAAAATAAGAGAGCAGCTTTTAGTAACTTAAGTTTCAATGAGAATATAGTAGAGTTGTAAATTAATATTTAAGCCAGAGAAAAGAAAACTTCTAGCAACTTTTAACAATTAACAATTTAGTTTAATTAAAATAGAGATAGTAAAAGAATATAGTAAAATAGGGAAAGATAGAAAAGAGGAAAGAGAAATTATTAATCTTATACCCTATAAATATACCCCAAATTCCTAATAACTACTTCTGTCTTCTGAGGACAGGCTCTTCTTGCTTGGTAAACCCCAGGCCTATCTAACCTACACTATCTACAAATGATTCACTAACTTCCTAACTTCCTAAAATAATGGACAGCTACCACTCACTCACTCCTTCAATCAGTTTTCTATAGCAGCCCAAACTGTCAGTAGCCAACAACAGCAGATCCTTGCCTCAGAGACAGACCTCCTGCTCTCTAGAGATCTCAGAGGCAAAGAGCCCTCTAAAGGTTAGAGCCAAAAGCCCTCTCAGTAAGCTCAGGCCCACCTTTATATTCCAGCAACTAAATGCCAACCACCAACTAATCACCAAGTCACACCACCAGCAACCAGCCCCCAATGACCACTCCCAGCAGCCAACTTCCCCACAACTGCCAGCCTTAACTGTCTGCATCTGACTCTCCTAACTGTCAGCAACTGACAGCCTACAGCTGATGCTTGCTTAGCTGGGTGCTCCCTGGTTCCTACTTCTTGTCACTGTGAGCTGGTTAATCCCTACACATCTCTATGGTAAGAGGACCTTCAGGTCCCCCATTAAATTAAAGAAATTAAAGAATCCCTTTTTATAGAATTAATAGAGCATATGAAAAATAAATTCTCTCAGAATACTACTTATGAAATTTGCAGGTGGGAGAGATAATTAAAACATTCGATATTAGAATCAGGACCCAAAAGAGCATTGAAATACTGGAGTAGAGGATAGAATCTATTAAGATGTGAATTTAAAAATAATTCCCAGGTACATTGTGGAGGAGGTGTGGCTAGGCAGTTTGCTTGAAAAATTCCGGTAGTTTTGGTGAACTATAAACTTAAGAGTATCAAGAAGAGATTGACATGGCCACCAAGAAAATTTGTACACTCTTTGGCTATATGGGGATTCATAAAGTCCAGAATTAGAGAACAATCATTTTTCTGTGCTTATCCCTGATCTTTCCAAACTGGAATGTTTATTAAGTTCTTGGCTCCATATATTAGGAAGATCACCCAGGGGAAAGCAACATGGATAGTAATCGGTCTCAAATTAATACCATATGAGAACTGAATGAAAATACCAATGAAAAGTATGTTTAGTTTGGGAAGAGATTGCACAAGGTGAAGGAAATGCATGTTTTGAATGGCCTTAGAGTCCGAGAGTCTATGATTATGTAATGAAGTACAGAGATCATAAGAAATAGGGAAGGCTTTAAAGATTTTCTTTCCTTGGGGAAGTAGACCGGATGAGAGCCTTGATTCCATTATGATTGCTATAAGGAACTTCTTGTAATAATTCATCAGATTCAGATTGGGTAGATTAGCACATTCTGGATGATTAACTCCTTTTCCCAGGCTAAGAGTACAATAGTGAAAATGAAGCTGCTTCTGATGGAGGCTAATAAAGATGTAATCCAGAGCCTGTACTTAATCTCTTCTATATTTTGACTTACCATGATAATAATCTATAATGCTTGCCAGTAAATCACTTAAGTGTATGAGGTCAGTCTCAGAGAACAAGTTCAAAAAAAGAGGAAACTTTACCCTATAAAAGAATGGTCTTCTAAACTTTGTTTTCTATTATATTTTGTACCTTAAAGGACTTGGTAATTAACCATTCAGGATCATAGAAAATGAGTTGGAAACTGAGGTCTAATTATTTGCTAACCCAAAGACAGTAACTATCAGAATCAGGATTCAAACTCAGATCCTCTTGTGTTAAATTCATTTTTTCTTTTCATTATACTGCCTATCCAAGTAGACAGCATATTCTAGGAAGAAAATCTAGGAATAATACTAATACTAATAGCTAGCTTTTATATAAAGCTTTAAGGTTTACAAAGTGCTTTACATAGTGCTACCTAATTTGTGCCTCACAACATCCCTGGGAGGTAGGTGCTATTATTATGCCCATTTTACCAGTGAGGAAACTGAGTCTGAGATGAGGTTAACTAATTTCCCCAAGGTCAGAAGGCTAGTATCTGAAGCAAAATTTGAACTCAGGTTTCTTAACTCCAAATCTAACACTCTTATATTCTAAAATCTAGATGAAAGTACACACATTTTGGGATTTGGGTCCCAGGGAGTCAGGCAGTTGTGAGAAACTCAAAAGAGGGCTGGGTAGGGGAAAGGGAGTGTCTAAGGAGGTACAGGTGGCTACAGATAATACTTTTTTTGGAGCCTAAAGAAAGGACTTAACCCCGAGAACACTATGACCCTCTGAAGTCAACCTAAATCGTGTTATTAGCTATACCACTACTGGGTTTGTACCCCCAAAAGATAAAAAAATGTCTGTACAAAAATATAGCTTTACAAAAATATTTATATTTGTGGTGTCAAAAAATTGGAAAATGAGGAGGTGACCCACGATTGAGGAATGGCTGAACAAATTGCATATATGATGATGATGGAATACTACTGTGATATAGAGTGATGAACTGCTTGATTTCCAGATGAACTAGAAAGACCTCCATGAACTGATGCAGAGTAAAGTGAGCAGAACCAGGAGAACATTGTACACAGTAACTGACACATTGTGGGATAATAAAATAAAATGTAATCGACTCTTCCTCTAAAAGCAATGCATTGATCAAGAAGAATCCCGTGGAACTTATGAAAAAGAATATTATCCACATCTAGAGAAAGAACTATGGGAGTAGAAACACAAAAGACAAATATATGATTTATCACTTTGTTATAAGGATATATGATTTGGGGTTGTGGTTTTTAAAAGATTGCTCTATGATAAATAGGAATAATATGTAAATAAATTTTGAGTAATAAGGCATGTATAAACCAGTGGAATTGCTTGTCAGCTCTGGAAAGGGGAAAAGGGGAAGGAGAGAACATGAATCATGTAGCCAATCTTCTAAAGTAAATAAATAAATAATTTTTAAAAATCAAATTCTTCCCAAGGCCAAAAATAAATAAAATAAAATAAAAATAATGAGATCTTTTTGAGTTGAAGACATCCATGAAAGACACGTATAGAAGGCATGGAGAAAATTCCTTAGCATAGATTAGAGAAATAAACTAATTTTACCCTGTTAGATATTAACTACATTAATTACTTTATATTACACCACAATAACATTTGTAAGATTGTTGCATTTTCATTATGTAAAATTTATAAAGCTGAGAAGAGGAAAAGTGGTCTTTATCCCAACTTCTACTTGCACTGATATCTCATGTCCCCCATAGGTCCAACTATATTTCCCCCTTGGGGTTCTTAGAAGGTGTTGCTAAGGGGGTACCCCCCAGGTTGTTTTATAAAGCAATCAGTTCAAGACTCTATTCCAATGTGTTTCTCCTTATTATCAATCACCAGTTAGTTAATATCTCCCTTATCTCATCAATACCCTCCACTCATTAGTATATTCAGTTTCTTTGAACTGGTTATTACCAATTAGCTTTTACAAAGGGGCATTTTTTGAGAAATAGCAACAAAAGAAATACAAACATTTCCTACCAACACCCTTAGGCACTGTCTCCTACACTATCTTGGCCCCTGAGGAGAGTAGGACCAATCTAAAAATAGTTACTCTAAAGCCTTCACCAGGTTTACTTCAAAATGTCAGATGGCTTATTAGACAATCCCTTCCTTGTAGGACCTGACAGGGCATCTTGGCTTCTTGGGCTGATCCACTTTTCCACTGCTGGGCTGGGTCTTGGAGTTTACTTCTCAGAGCCTCACTACAAGGGTCTGGGGTCCTCCCTCTCCCCAATAGTCTGTGGATCACTGAGAACCAATGGTCTAGCTAAACCAATTTTCTTTCTGTTTTTCCTTCAGGGCACTCCATCTCCCAGCTCTAAGATTTTGTGTTGGCTCTACTCCATGAAACACTTTCTCTGGTAGTAACATCCTGGATAAGTAATACCCTGTCCCTATGCAAAATGGGTCTTTTTTTCATTAAAAAGTATTGAAACCTGGTGTAGACTGCTGGTTCTTTACCAGGTTTGGCCAAGGAATTCCATCACTAGACTTCTATTTGTCCAACCTTCCTAATCTCACAAGGTTGCCCCTTCTCCTTTATGATTGCATGTAAGATCAGGAAAGAATAAACACAATAAGACAGAAAAGCAGCCCTGCTTTGCCTGCAACTAGGTAATGGTAGATCCAGTATAGAAATGGAGGCCAGAGAGGTCTCTGTTCCCACCCAGAGGCTGATAGAGGATGAACGAGTCTTCCAATTATTTTCTTTTCTTGGTCAGCCCTCTTGTGAGCTGTTTGAGTAGTTCTTTTTCACCATATAGAACAGAGATGGAAAATGGTCAGGGACTACTCTGTGCATGGGTCAAAGTCCACATAAGGGAAGGTGGAGCTTACTGCGGATACTCTGAACCAGGGCTCCCATTGCCCAGTCTCCCATTACAAAACAAGTGAGCAAGAAAAAGCTTTTTATTTCACTGACCAAACAAGATAACTACATATATGTATACACACATATATATATAAATCTGCAAACTTAAAAGCTCTCTGTAGTTATTATTATTATTATCATCATCATCCTCATCATCACCATCATCATCACCATCATCATCATCATCATTATTATTGGGGCAGCTCGGATAGAAAGCTACACCTATATTCAGGAAGTCCTGAGTTCAAATCCGTGCTCAGATGCTTACAAGCTGTGTGATCCTGGGCAAAGAAATCACTTCACTGCTGTTTGCCTCACTTTCCTCATCTGTAAAATGGGGGTAATAATAATACCAACCTTCTAAAATTGTGAGGATCAAATGAAATCATAATTGTAAAGCACTTAGCACAGCATCTGGCATATTAGTGCTAATGTTTGCATAGCTACAAACTACATAATCATTATAATTATTATACTACTATAAACGGTTTACAGTAGTTAATAGTACAAGTAGTCATAGCAGCAGTAGTAGTAATTATTAGTTTAATTATTACAGGAAGAAGTTCCACTAGATGACCTTTGCAGTCCATTCCATTTCTAAGGCTTTGGCATTCGTGCCTGCTATGGGGAGACAGGAAGGAGGAAAATACCGTGGGCAAGATTGTACTTGTGCATGGGTTGCTGTGACGTTTTTACTCTCCTTGAACTCCGGCAAAGACCTGTGATTACCTTCCAAAAGGACAAAAGTTCCTATTTGTTCCTGACCACAGAATTCAAATGAAAACTCGAAGAAGAGAAAATACCTCTGAAGCAGAATTTCGAGTGCATCATTGCCACACAAATGCAAATATTCCCTGGCACTTGCTCAAACTGACTGGGTTTCAGACAAGACCTTAGCGATGTTCTCAGAACTGTGCCTCTCTCCCAAGAGACCCTCACGCTGGCGAAGGGATTTGCTACTTTGGAAGGGGTCCTCTGTTGCTTTGGAACAATGGCTTTTTCCAGCGACAGATCTCTGGGATGTGAGTCTGACGACTTCAAGTTATAGATTAAGGTTTAAAATTCAGGTCCAGCAAAGAGGGCTATAATGAATGAGTAGAAAAACGTGGGTTGCTGAACCAGTCAAAGCAAATCAGCTTTCCTTCTCAGTTCTATCTATTGCTAGTGACTTCCCTATTGAGTTACCTTCCATTTAGAATCTTTATACCTTGTATGAACATTATATTTCACATTCTGTCTCCCCCATTAGACTGTGAACTCCTTGAGGCCAGCCCAAGCCCCTTAGCCTGGTGTCTTACACAAAGTAAATGTTTGATAAATGTCTGTCATTTGAAAAACTCATTCAATTCCATTATTTATCATTAATAATTATTAAAATATATTTTATATTTATATATCATATATAAAGCATAAAATAATTAATAAAAACAATAAATATGAATAAATAACATTTATTAAGTACCAAATGTATGCAGAGGACTGTTGCATTGCTCCCAGTGACCCAGTGGATAGAGTCCTATGCTTGCAGTAAGAAATGAGTTCAAATCCAGCTTCAGACACTATAAATGTGTGTATACATATATGTATATATGTGCACACGTATATAAATAGAAATGTGTACAAATATGCAAATATACACATGATGTTTACATGTATGCTGTATACATGCATATATATGGTATAACTACATGTAGATGTACATATACATATATGTGTATACCTATGTGCATGTATATATCAGTGGAATTGAGAGGTATTTGATCATTTTCTTAGCATAATTCTCAGTTGCATTGTATAAATAAGTGAATGAGAATTAAGTAGTGACTGTGTGCCAAGTACTGTGCTAATCTCTGGAGATATAGACAGAAAAAAGTTATGTAATGCCTACTCTCAGAGTTCACATTCTGATGGGGGTAAGGGGAGAAGAATGCATAAAAGAGAATTTTACTATAAGGCATTTAGAAGGACTCTGACGTCCTAAGCATTCAGAGGAAAGGAGGATGTAGATCCCAGGGAGGGACCTTAGGGTGGATTGGCAGGTCAGATGCTCTTTCCTTGGAGAGAGGAGGGGATATGAGTCTGGAGTGTATAGTAGCAGGGCTTGTGGCAAAAACTTAAGGACTTCAGAATGCAGTGATGGAGCAGAACTTAGACACCATTTGGGGTATCTAGGAAGGAGAAGTGACATGACTACTTATACAACTTAGAGAAAAAGTTCAGAGTCAAGAGAAGAGCTCGGAGGGAAATGAAAGATTATGCTTAATCACTTTCTCAGTAGGGGGTTTCTGGGAGGAACTCACTAATCAGACGAAGACAGGGTTACAGAGGGGAAGGGATCAAGCTGAGATGTGGAAGAAAAGTCTGGAGAATCAAGAACTGAGCCAGGAGAGGCTTCAAACACAGACCCAGATTAAGTCTTTATGTCTCTTGTCCATGGACCAACCTAGTGTAAAAATAAATGGCAAACTATAAAAATGATATAGCAATGGATTTGATTATTGCTTATAAACTGATTTAGATACTCTGCTTGCTGTGTTCACAAAGTATCCTCAGTTTATATCAGTGAAGTGAAGCTCAAAAATGAACTTCTCTTCAGGGCCAGGCGCAAGGATGTTAAAGAGACTCTGTTTATAAAAAATAAAAAATTTATTGAAATATATAAGGATAGAAGGATTTCTAACTCTAAGGGATTCTAACTCTACCCAAATAAAACTCCCTGGTTCTGCAAGGAACCACCTCTTCTGTTCCACGGGCTACACTGATCCTTCCTAATCTGACTAACCCAAATTTTCCCTATTCTACAATAAACTATACTATTATCCTTATCATTCTTAACTTTGCCTCCAAGTTATAAAAATAGCAAAGGCTAGCTGGTTGAGTCTCAACAAGAATCAAATTAGGACTCTGAGCCTTAGTAAACTCAGAGTCCAAACCAAAGACCTGGTCTTTCTTTGGTCTTCTCAGAGTTAAACAATCTATTAAGACAGTAATAGACAGTGTTTCCCAAGTTGGAAAAAGAAAACACTTAATTCCTTCAGGTCTTTACCTCCAATAATGAGAGAGAGGGGCAAAGATATTACCCCCTCAAAGCCCTCAGAGCCAGAGTCTCTGTGTGACTCTGCCAATTACCACAGGCAACTGCACTTGAAACTGACACTCTGACTCAGCTCTGTTTGAAACTCCAATTCTTTCTCAAGCCAGCTTCTCTACTTCTTATCTCTAAACCAATATAACAAGACCTATTCTAATATCATCCTTATACTAGTGAAATTCAGAGGAGTTCATCACTAGACTGATTTCAAGGGAATGACTTTTTTCTCCACTGAAATTCTCAGAATGAAATCTTTAGGAGTGGCCTAAGTGAATGATGGGAGCTTCCAAACCAATCCTATTTAATATACAATAAAGACTAACCATCATAAGGAGCATTATCATATTATTGGTTCTGGTCAACTACATGTACATGTACCAACTCAGCATTTGGCTACATTAAAGATGATGAACTCCCTGACGCCTTCCAGGCATAGGTCTGTCCAGTGATGAAGGATAGGGATGCTTTGCAATGATGAGACAATCTTCTTTTTTGGCTATTGAGCTAGCAGAGCTAATGATTCAACAGACTTTTAAAAAGAAGAGATATAATCACATGGTCAGCAAATTCAAGGACTAGATATTTTCTTTGATCCCTAGGACCTCTCAAATCTCCCCAAATAGTAATTATATACAAAAGATAAAGCTATTTCTGCTGTCTCCACAATCTAGGGAACCAACAATTCAAACATGGTAAAACTTCATGAACATACTATTCTCTGACCAATAATATCTTCACTAAAGATACTCAGGTAGTGGCAAAGTTGATAAAGGGCTAGGTCCAATGTCATAAAGACCTGAGTTCATCTGGCCTAAAATATTAGCTCTTTGACCCTAGACAAGTCACTTAACCTCAGTTTGTCACAATTTCCTTAACTATAAAGTGGGGATAATAATAGCAACTCCCTCCCAGGGTAGTTATAAGGACCAATTTTGTAAAAAGCACTTAGTGTAGTGCCTGGCATATGATAGCTATTTAATAATAAATGTTTTAGTCACTACCCCCCAACCCACTATGTTGTGGCAGTAGATGTGCACAAACTCACCCACAAGTTTGCAACAGAACTCCATTACTCCTCTACGCCCAATGCCATCTAAACAGCAGAGACTTGTTCTGGCTGTGATTGCAGAGAGGAACACAACAGTAGGAAGGAGAAGCAGTACTTTAGACTACAAGGAATCTCAGCCAGAGAATCAAGCATGTGTTGAAGGAATTATACTAAGATTGAAGGACAGATCCCAGCATCTAGCTGGTGCCATTTAGTCTCTTTCCCACACTCCAAAGTCACTTTGGACAAGAGACTGAGGCTAATGAACAATGAATTGTCCATCCTGGGAAGTCTTTGAGATAACTTGGAGATGAGGCCTCCAGGGAAACTGTCATCTAGTAACTTTAAAACTGAATACAGGGGGCAGCTGGGTAGCTCAGTGGATTGAGAGCCAGGCCTAGAGATGGGAGGTCCTAGGTTCAAATCTGGCCTCAGACACTTCCCAGCTGTGTGACCCTGGGCAAGTCACTTGATCCCTATTGCCTAGCCCTTACCACTCTTCTGCCTTGGAGCCAATACACAGTCTTAACTCCATGACAGAAGGTAAGGGTTTTTTAAACAAACAAACAAAAAAACTGAATACATTAAATGAACAATAATTTTTTAAGTGAGTGATTGAATAAGAAAGCAAAATCCCATAATTTGTTGCTTATAAGAAATGCATTTAGGAAAACAAAGACATGCACAGAATAAAAATGAGGGACTAGAAAAATGTTCATTATGCAGCATAATAAAATTTGTGTATCTAGACTTTGCAAATAAAAAAGTAGGAATTGCAATCATGCTATCAGACAAAGCAAAAACAAACATTCAAAAAATAAGAAGGAATAAACAATAAAATTACATTATTCTGAAAGAAACCATAGAGAAAAAATCAAAATCAATATTAAACTTATATGCTCCAAATGCTTAGCTTATAAATTAATAAAAGAATCATTAGCTTATAGTAACACAATAGTTTTGAGATTTCAATTGGATCAGTCTAAAAGAAAGATAAATAAATGGGGAAATATAGAACAGAACAAATTGTTAAAGAAATTATGGCATTTTCTAAATGGCATTCCAAAAGAATATCTACATTCTTCTCTGTACCACATGAAACATTTGCAAAAATTGACCACATATTAAAGTACAAAAATATCTCAAATTTTAAAATGCCCAAACCAGACAGATACTTTCAGATTCCTGGAAAATAGTCTTGTACTAGTTTGTAAGTAATAACAATTATACTCTATATAATTTTCAGATAGTGAAAATAAAGTAGCATTGAAAATCAAAAATAAAATTAGCAGTAAAATAGTAATTAATTCAGAGACTACAAATAAAACACAGAGAGTCAAATGGAGATTTTAAAATGAAATCCTAAAACAAATTGGGTGAAAGAACAAATCATTGAAACAATTAATAATTATGTGAAAGAAAAATATATCAAAATTTCTGAGATAGAGCTAAAGTAGTCATTGAGGGGAAGATCGTTACCTTACAAACATATGTTAGCAAAACTGAAAAAAGGATAAATTAATCAAATATACGTTTAAAAATTATAAACTCAACAAATAAACCTAGAGTAAACATGGAAGGGAAATTAATAGTTAAAAGAAATTAGATGAACTAGAAATGAAAAATATTATAGAAATGATGAATAAAACTAATAGGTGATTGAAAAGACCAACAAATTTGATAAACTTTTAGCCAATCTTATTCAAAAGAAGAGAGTAGAAAAATCATTAAAATAACAAAAGAAAGTGAAATCAAAACAAAAACAGAATAAAAGAATAATGTGCTAACAAACTGAGAAAACAAAATAGAGAAATATCTTTAAAACTATAAACTATCTAAACTAAGAGTAGACTGAAAAGAGATCTTAAATAATACAATCCCAGAAAGAAAATAGAATGAGCTATAATGAAACTACTGAAGGAAAAAACTCCTAATTCTGATGGATTCACCAGAGAATTCTATCAAACTTTTAAAGAACAATTAAAACCCATATTATAATAATCACTCTAAAAAACTGTGAAAGAAAGCACCTTACTAGATTTGCTATATGAAAAAAATCTATTCCTAATGCCTAAATTGGGAAAGGACAAAATACAAAAGGAAAATTATAGACCAATGTCATTAATGTATAAAATTCTAAATTAAATCCTATTAAACATGCTACAGGTATTCTTTGAATAAATCATTCATCATGACCAAGTTGGATTTATATTAGTGCTGCAAAAACAATTGAACAATAAGAAAACAACATAATTGATGATTTTAAATGAAAAAAAAATTTTTAACTACATGATAACTCAATAGATGCCAAAAAGGCCTTGACAAAGTACAACACTCCTTTATACTAAAAACACATTGAAGTATAGACTTAGAGGCATTTTTTTTAAATCATAAAAAATATCAGCTAAAATCAAAAGCAAGAATCATATATAAAAGGGATACAGTCAATCCAACCTCAAATAAGCAAAAAATTAATCAAGAAAGTTAACTCTCCCTGCTATTACTTGATATATTTCTGGAAATGTTAGCAATAGCAATAAGACATGAGAAAAAAATTAAAGGCCAAAAGGCAGGAAAAGAGGAGATGAAACTAGCTTAATATAAATTAAACAAATGAAAGCAAGGTAAGTGAGTATATGATTTGTATGGATTGTGTAAGGCTAGAAAGCTGAATTCCAATTCTATTTGCTTGGAAATGGAATTTTTGAAATTGTATTTTCTACTAGGGCTTTTTTCAGAGTATGTTTCAGGGTATGCTGTTTGTGCTGACCATAGTGATTTGTCATAGGCAGATGAAGAAAAGTTGTTTTGCAAGTATCAGAGGCTTCAGTTTGAGAGTTTAAAATGTTTATAACTCTTGTCCAGGGTACCCAGCCTTAAATCATATTTAGTATAGCTGCATATAGACTTCATTTTTACACATAATTACTCATTGACAAATTGTATTTTAATGCATGTTAATTTTCAATAGTATTTTACAATAGCAGATTAATAATATTTGAGCTTCCTTTTTTCCTAATATCTTTAATTTTTACATTTTGATCTCAATTCCAGTTTGCTCAAATAACCTTTTAGGCATGGCCAGACAATCAACACAGTAGGCTTTATTTGACTAAGATTTAGTATCTTAAAGTTTAGTTTTAAGATGCCATAATAGATATTAATTTTTGCCTTTTATAATATTTTTGAAATAAAAACCATCTAAATTGCAGCAAATTTTTTGTATAGGATGTGTCATCATTCTCTAATTTTGAAATTTAATAAAATGATAATTTAAAAATTTTTTTTAAATTTAGAAAACTTTAGTAAATTTCTAAACTTTTTTTAGGGTATTAACTGTCTTTTCTTCTCTATTTCTTTTTCATTTTCATAAGTAAACCAAATGTTTACTTTAAACCAATTTTTTAATATTTTACATTTTTTACTATTTCTTAGTAACATCTGTGGTTTCCTACTTTTTTATATATAATATGCATTCCAATTGTGGTGAATTAGGGAAATCTGCATTCTTTGAACAATATTATTTATATACAATACAGAACTTGAGTTAGATATGCCCTAGTGATCATTATACTTTTCTGAGTCAGTATTTAAACTTTTTGCATAAAGCTGGCTATTAAGTGCCTTTGTCATTTCTCAAATTCAGTCTTACAAGCATTTTTGGTAAGTCTGATCATTCAAATGTGTAATCATATCTTGCAAGTCTTAATAAACATTTGTTTCACTATAATTTTGTACATTCTTAAATTTTGATAAAATTTTCTTTTTAACTGGTGACCAATGATCATATTGAATGAATTTATACTGTACCATAAGTACCTATTCAAATCACTAGCAAAATTTTGAAGTTATATATTTCAATTTTTAATATTAAATCTAATTGAAAATCAGATCAAATTGTGAGCCATTTGTGGGATCAAATCTTCCTCTTTTTTTTTTTGGTTTTGTTCTGATCTTTTCTCTTTCCCTTCCTTAGGGGGCCCACCCAAGAAAAGGGGGAAGAAAAAATGCTGAATATATATTTTTGGCTTTGTTCTCTGTTGACATTTTGTAATTGTGGGATGAAATTATCTCTTTCTTATCTTTATTATTTTTACCCTTCCTTCCTGATGGCCATTGAAGAGGAGAGAGAAGAGATGTCTGACAATTTGGTATATTTGTCCTTTATGTGTAACCAATTAAATTTTCTTTGAGTTTAGAAGACCCAAAAATCCATAAAATTCATAAACGATGTTTTTTTAATTTCCCAATCAGCCTCTGTCTGTGTCCTCCATTCTTCCAGAATGAATAGAAAGGGGAGTTGTTTTTCAATGAATTGATTAGTTATGCTGATTCCCCCTCCCTTTTTTGTCTTTAAATATACACTCTCTCTTAAATGAGAAAGTTGTAGGAGGGAGAAGAGTAATGCTGAGGGAGATTGTGGTGATATAAAAAACAAAATCTATCAATGAAATATATATTTAAAAATAATATTCAAGGAAAACAAGTAAAAAAGTAGAGAAGACAGTTTCTAGTTTGTTCTCTTGTTTCAATTCTCTGGTATGACAAACAGTGTCCCCTGTCTCTAGACTTTGGGGGGGGGGGGAGTTAGAGGAGGACTCTTGACCCAAACCCACTCTCATTCTCACATGTAGCTTGAACTCAATTATGAAAGCTTGCACATAAGCTCCTTCCTTTGCCTTTTCTGCTTTGTGTTTCCTTTCCTGAGCAGGTGATGGGAAGATGTGTCTGGTTTTGGAGGCAGTCTTCTGAATTTGAGAATTCTGGAGTTAGTTGGTCTTTTTCACTAGAATGAATTAACAGTCTAGAGATGACCTCCAGGCAACTCCTTAATACTATTGGAAGATATGATCACTAAGAGGAGATGGCTCATTTTACCAGAAACTTGGTTCATTTTACTAGAAAAAAGATGACTGGGACCTTTTTGGACAGTGAAAAAAAAAAGGCAATATATGACCATGCCTATTCAGCATCCTGAAAACTGCTTATGTTCTGATGATGTTTATTAACTTCCCAGAAAATTTCAATAGTAGTTATGAGTTGTTAACTGAATCCTTCTTGTCATTCTATCAATGCACACTGTCTTTCACATTTAGCATTTCTTTTGTATATAAGAATAAAATACCTGTCCCATTCCTGATGCATATTATACATTGAGTACATCTCTATTCCCTCCTTTGGGTAAACTGAGGCTAGCCAAAACTACACATTTAAATAATGTGTCCCTATGGTGCCTGAATTGTGTTTAGTGAACCAAAGAATATAAGAAAAGGGGATGAATCTAACCCACTTTCAAAATTGACATTGGTTTGGTCCTGTGCTTGAGTTGGTCATGTGCTTGAGTTTAGAGCAGTTTCCTCACAGGGGAAAAGGAATATGCATGGCCTCTTAGACCCAGCATCACTTTTAATAAATTGTTTTATAATTTTCATTAGGAATATTGAAATAAGTATTATAATCACTTAGATTTCCCATAAGAAAGTCTTTAGTCATTTATTGATGTCTGGCTTGGGAGGTAAGTGGAAGAAGGGTCGATGATGTCAAGGAAACATCAGTAGCACCAAGGCAGAAAGGAATCAAGTGGGATTAGTGAAATTGTAGCCAAGGAGTTATGAAAGAGAAGGAAAAGCGAACAAAGATTTATTAAAAAAATAAACAAAGCAAAATACACAAGCACATAAGCAGCTGCTTGGAATTCTTAGAGGATAGCCAGCAGGCAAGATATTCAATTATAACTAACAAAAAAGGAAAATTTAATCTGGTTTTTGTTTAAAAGAAAAGCTGTTATCATTGGTCCTTCATCCATCAGTGTTAAATAAATACATTTAAGTGGATCATAGGCATCAACTTTAAAGAGTTTCTTAACTTTACCCCTTAAAGTAACCAAGGTAAGCCATGTCTGACTGGAACCATTTGAGAAAGGAATTGTGTATTAGTTGGGACTCGTCAAGATGTTGACTTCAGTCCTTTGTTTACATTATACACAAAGATTAGAGTTTTTGTTCACACTTGTAATTTCATTGATCAGTTTAATTCCCAGTGTAGAAAGCCTCTCAACCAATGCAGAGCAAAATGACCTATAACTTGGTCTTAGAAACTTGTTTGAGACTTTGAGAAGTTAAATGACTTGCTTAGGTTCATATAATTAGTAAGAGTCAGAGAAAAGACTATGTATGACCTAAATCTTTCTGAATACAAGGCTGGTTCTAAAATGAAAATCATCAAAAACATAAGTAAACCAGACTATAGTGAGTCAAGAAGAAAGTGAGTAGCAGCTATGTAGCTCAGTGAATTGAAAGCCAAGCCTGGGAAGAAAAGGTTCAGGATTCCAATCTGACCTCAGATACTTCCTATCTATGTGAACTTAGGCAAGTCACTTTATCCCAATTGCCTAGCCCTTATTGCTCTTCTGTTTTGGAAGTAATATTTAGTATTGTTTCTAAAATAGAAGGGAAGGGTTGAAAAGAAAAGGTGAGAGGAAAGGAGGAATCAATTGTGAATGATCTTTTCAAAGGGTCTAGCCATGAAAAGGAGACATGGGATAATTACTAGCAGAGATGGGCAGAATATGTGGGGTTTTTTAAGGATGGGGGGAGACATAGGTGTATTTTATAGGAAGAAGAAAAGCAGCCAGAATACAAGAAGAGTTTAAAGATTAGTGAAAGAATGGGGATGATTGCAGAAGTAATTTACTGAAGATGATGGGATATAATGGGATTGCTTGGCCACACTGTGGGTTTGCCTTGGTAACAGGAAGAGACAGAGGTGAAAGAGTAGAGAGTAGGAGGAGATAACTGAGTGATATGAGATGACAGAAAGGAGATGAGAAAGCTCTTGGTGAATGGCTTCCATTTTTTTTCAGTAAAATATGAGACAAAGTTCTCCTCTGATTGAATAGGGAAGGATGAGTTATAGGAATATTGAGGAAACTTTAAAAGGAAAAGCTAATGGGTAGTAAGTAGGATGGTGAATTGATTAGAGAGTTTTAAAAACTTGCCTTGATGTATAGTGAAGACCTAATTGCAATTATGTAATATAAAATTGTAGTTGACCCAGGCAGGACAGTTTCATAACTTTCTTAAGTTTTATTCAGCAGCATAAGAATAGGTAAGGAGGTAGGAAATGATGGGAATCATCCAAGGTCGAGACTTGGAGGGCCTAGTTAATGATAGGATAAAGGGACAAGGAACTTGAAAAAAAGAAGATAATAAAAAATTAAACTGGTTCTCCAAGTGTAGCCAAGGGAGAAAAGCACAATTCCTGGAAAGGAAATGAGGGGGTGAAGGGATTGGAGGTCATGGTGAGGATGAAGAATAGGCTTTGGGGATTCAAGGAGGATAGAAAGATGGAATGATAAAAGGTGAAGGAATTTCAAAGTTCAAGAATATGGATGTGGAACATCTCTTCCACTCATCTCTCTCAACTTGATAATTCCTCCCCAACATCCCACTCCAGATTTAGCTGCCCCTTCCCCTGTGCTCTCTAGAATGTGGAACAAAGATGTGAGTGATGGCAAGATTAAATGCTAAGATTAAAAATGATCTCTACAGAGCTGAGGTGGAGTGAAGGAGTGGGTAAAATTGAGTGGGTTGAGGAAATGGGAGGTTAGGGTCCTTGAAAGAATATTAATATGCACACTGAAGTCCTCTAGTCTGAGGGCAGGAATTGAAGAAGAGAGAAAGACTGTGAGCAAGGCACTGAACTAACTGAGGAAAGTCAGTAGATCACAACCATCAGAATCTTGATAGGTTGATGAATATGCATTGAATAAACCTCAAAGGAGAATGGATTCCTGAACGATGGTGGTAGAAGGACATTTTGAGACTGTCAATGTGAAGACAGAGGGTATCTTGACTTTCTTATTATGACCAGTGAATTGGAGAGTCAGGATGAAAGTTCAACCAGTGCTGGAAAGGATAGTCAGGGAAGCTGTATCACCAAAAGGGAGCCAGATCTCAGTGTGTGTAAAAAGAAGGGAAGTGTGAGTAAGAGAAATTCAAGATAAAAGTCAGTTTTTTTTAAACCATAGAGCAAGCATTCCAGAGAACACAGGGGAAGGGATAGCTAGATCTGTAGTGGGATGTTGGGGTGAGATGATCAAGTTGAGGGAGTTGGGAGGAAGAGATTAGACTGTGGGAGACAGGAAATGGAATTTTTACAATGACAATAAGGGGTTCGGTATCTCTGGGAGATGGACAGTGATGAGGTGAGAGAATGCTAACCATTGACCAATGCGTTCAGGAAGATTATTAGAGACTAAGAAGGAAGTCTATTAAGGGTAGGAGGTGATTAGAATGTTCAGAGCCCTTCCTTGATGTCCAACCATATAGCAGGTGATGATGTTGAATCCTGTGAGGACCAGGAGGCCCACTCCACAATAGGCAGAAATAGGAGAAGGTACAGCCTAGCAGAGACCACAGAAGACACAGGAGCTGGCAATTTGAGAGGAAACTAGACCAAGAATGGCCTCTGGAATACCGGAGAAGGGCCTGGGACAAAGGCAGAAGCCAAAAGTCCAAGACCTGGATCCAAAGCTGATATGGGGCACTTTGAGAAGACCCAAGAACAAGGAGGGCACAGTCAAGCAGGCTGGATTGGGGCTGATGCAGGGAGAAAGCAGAAGGCATAGGTAGTTTAGAGAGGGATCCAGATTAAGCAATCCTTTCTGAGAAGTGCCAGAGGTAAAGGCAAAGGCCCTAGCTGAGGGCTGAGGGTTGCGGGGGGGGGGGGGGGGGGTCAGGATGAAGCAATACTCTCTGGAAAATCCCAGAGGCAACAAGAGAAGGCACAGGGAAGTATGGATGGGTCAGGATAAAACTATTTGGGAAGAAAGATATTGAAGGAAACTTTACCAAAAGTGTCAATTCCTAAGAAAGGAAAAATACTACTTTCCATATTTGGTATCATCATTGACTAATTCAGTACTAGTGAAGCTTTTTTTGTTGGGTATAACCTCAAGTTGTGCATATAGTATGTTATGAGCCAGTGTGGTACATCAGAGGGTGGTTGTAGACATGACAGCTTTGGAATAAAGGTATAAGAATTATTTCAGGGACATGGAGACCCAACGAGCTACAGCCAGTCTATTTTTCTAGCAGAGCTTTCTAGGCTTTATTGTCACAAATTAAATAAAAGCTGGAGCAATAATTATGGGCCTTGTGAAAATGATCATAAAAATTCTGTTTGGTCACCACAGAATGACCATAATTATGTTCACGGCGTGAGTATAATTTAATGGAAATCACATTTGGCAACATTTAGACTACTTCAAGGATATTGCAGCCTTTTACAGAAGAGGATTCTAGATGTGATGTGATAAGTTAAAAGAACAGAAAAAGCTGTCACAATCTCAAAAGACTCACTCATTTTGGGACCTCCAGGGGAATTGAAGGACAATTTCTAGTGGCAGAAATGGAGCAATAATTTGGGCACAAGAAAGTAATTAACAAGAGTTCTACTTTTTTGCTGTTCTCATGGAATCCCAAGTCCCCCATAAGTATTAATACAGAAACTGAGATCTTCTGTGTTCCCTCCCTCTTCCATAGATCCAATAATTGGCTGGATGAAGTCTTTAGGGTCTTTGGGAATCACTTATGAAGGAATACAGGGGTTTGTCTGATGTATTTGGTCACAGAGTCAAAAATTAATCAAGTTGAATTGGCCATCAAGGTTCGAATCAAGGTAGAAAATGAAGTAGGCCATTTCTAAAAACCTATGGGATCAAAGCTGGGGGGAACAAAGGTGAAATTGAAGAGTCCCACTAATATTATGAGCTGTCATATCTTTCTTTTTTACTCCTCACTTTCCTGACTCCAGGCCCAGCTCTGTCTGTTATACTTATTAGAGACCTTATGATAATGGGCAAGTTATTGAATCCCTCTGAGCCTATGCTTCTTTCTCAAACTCAAAAAAGATAATACATAATCTAATTCATAAGGTTGTCTTAAAGGCTGGGCTTTGTAGACCGAGAAATACTATTAAAGGGTGAATTATTCTTATCAGTTTATTGATAAAGTTTACCCAACACGAAAACTGAGAAGGGGACTTGAATTTGGTGATAAGGAGCTCATTACTGACTTCAAGGAGAGCAGTTTATGTAGAGAGGTCAGAAACTCTCTTGGACCTCATTGAGGAAGGAGTGGGTGATGAGGCAACGGAATATCCTTTTTTTAGAAGCCTGGCAATGAAAGGGGGGAAATAGAATGGTCTGAGTGGGTAGCAAGAACATAGAAATGCATTTATTAGCTGGTTTTTTAATAGCACCTATGCATATTCTTAGAGAGGGAGAGATTAAGAAGAAAAAAACACAGTGGAATCAAGATGGTAGAGTGGAAGCAGGAACTCTGCTGAACCTTAGTTCCCAACAACTTAAAGTGCTACAAAAAACTTTAAAATAACCCCTCAAATAGAATTCTAGAGTGGCAGAGCCAATGAAAGTTTAGATGAGACATCTTTCCTGCTTAAGGCAACTTAGGAGGGCAGTAGAAGTATATGACTCTGGGGTGGGAGCCAGTCCAAAACTGGTAGAGGCTGGTATGATCAGCAGCAGACCTTGGAGGCTCCTGCACCAGCAGTGGCAGCTTCAGGGGTTCTCAGATCAGAGATGGTAAGGAGATAGAACGACTGGTCAGAAAGAAGTTACAGGGCACTGGGTGAAAGATCCTGTTGAGGACATTGCTTTGACATTGGAATAGCTGAATCAATATGTATCCTGTGGCTCCAAGTCCATGTAGATTCTACTAACTGGTATAGATTGATTACTCAATACTTTGCTCTTTTGAGAGGGATTGCACTGGTGAAAGCTTGAAAGAAAAGCAATACAGATCTTCTGAGTTACAGCTCTGGGAGAGAAGAAATGGAATTCCAGATCTTTCTGGGTCCCCAAAGAGTTCTCAAACAAATAGCCTTTGAGCCACAAGTTACAAATAAAAAAGAAGAGAAGGAACCCTGTGCCGTGGTAGGTAAAGTAAGACAGCAGATTTGTAATGAATTCATAACATCCTCTAGCAAAGTGTTAGGCAGACTTTTGGGGATACCCAGGGTTGGACACTGGCAGTGTAAGAGCAGGCAATAATCAAAAGGGTGAGGCATTAAAGCAGAGAAGAGAGCAATGCTAAAATGGCTGATATTTGAGTCAACACTGTGTATGGAAAGAGGAGCTAGGAGAATTGAAGACTGCAGGAATTAGAAGTAAAAATTATAATGAGGAGTGAAGCAGTGGGAAAGAGAACACTTAACTAAGAGGGTAATTATAAGGAAGCTTACTAGTTCTGTTGGATGCTTTCATAACCATCTGTTAAAGGAATTTTTTGGGACTTCCATTCAATTCCCAGAAAAACAGAGGGTGTAAGTATGATGTGGATGAAAGAATTATTGTTTTCCCTTTATTTTGGAAGAGGACCAATGACATCACAGGATGATGACTTATGCATGGACTGGATTTTGGTGAGACAGAGTGGCACAAAATCATCCATCTCGTTCTTTCTTCTAGTCATCCATGTCCAGTGGCAAGACAGAAGTTAGGATGACTAGCCATGTTGTGGGACACGGCGATGACCCTTACATCTGACCTAATTCTAAATGCTCCACAGCACCTGCTTCAGGAGGAAAGAGCACTGATTACAAGTCAAAAGATCTTGGTTCTAGTCTTTCTTCTACTAATTAGCTGCTGCCCATGAACAAGCCCCTTCTTCCTGAGCTTCACTTTCCTTATTATGTCATATGAGAAGTACAAGAAAGGATGACCTTTAATGTTCCTTCCAGCTTAAATATGTTACTGGTCCTCCTCTGTAAAATGAGAGGGTTAGACTAGAAATTATCTCCGAATTCTCTCCCTATTTTGTTCTCTTGCAGGAAGAAAGGATAGAACAAAATTAAGTACCTTAAGAACTACTTATTTTCTTTTTAAAAGTCAGCAAGTGCTGTGCTTCCTTACTTCAGGACCCAAATTTTTCCAAACCACTAACTCATAATCAGTTGCCTAACATTTGGAACTCAATCCCCCAGACTTATCCAAGTGGGTGTAACCCAGTAACACACCATCTCCTGGCCCCTGCCAGATTACTTGTATATTTCATAGGAGCAAGTATTAATGACTAAATAAATGAAAGTCAATAATTTAATCTTTCATTATCAACTCATGGCAAATGCCATTTGACCAGGATGCCCCATCATGGTCTGTAAATGTCCCGAGTAAAAGAGTTTAGGAGAGAATTATCTCTAAGATTCCTCCCTGCTCTGCCATTTTATGAGAATCAAACAAAGAGTACAGCACTGACAATGATTTCACAACAAAACATCAAGTGCAATTTTTTCTTACTACTGAATCCAACTTTCCTAATACCACTGACACACCAATAAAAGTGCTATTGCACCAGTTTTTGATGAGTATCACATAATCATTATTATAAGGAATTTTATTTTCCTCACTGTCTCATTAGGAGCAGAAGTTTTAGGTCAGACAAAGGTTTTTTATTTGTAACTTTTCTCCTTAATACCTCTCTCCCTCTGTCTCTTTAAGAGAGAGTAGCAAACAGAATGGAACTCGTTCTCTTTAAGAAAAAACTATAAAACAGAGATTTTTCCGTTAAGCTGGTCCTCCATTTTCTCTGTCTTCCAAGGGAGCAGGATTTCTGGGGATTTCGGTGTTGTTCTCTCAGTCAAGAAGATCTGACAGTTACTTTTGAGAGTTTGGGAATATAGATATCAAATTGAGAAAGAGTCTAGTTACTGAGGGGTTTTTCCTTCTCAGTACTCTGAAGGAGAAAGGTCTGACTCTTGAGGTTTTTTCCCACAGCACTTTGAAAGCAGCTGTAGAACTGTCTTTGTGTCAGACAGTTTCAACTGACAGTTAGTTAATAGAGGAGTTACTTTAAAGAGTTTGTTACTAATAAATGTTCATCGATTAGTTAGTTAAAGATAGAGAGTAAAATTCAATATTAATTTTAGACAGAGTAGATAAGTTTAGGCCTGCTCTGTCAGGCAAGAAGAAACTGCAAAGAAAGCAGTTTGAGGGTTTAGTAGACAGATCTTTTAGTATAGGATTTAGATTTATAGACTTAGTATAAGAATTAAGAGATTTCCTATCCTATTTCTTAACTCCTGCTTCCTATCCCTACTCTCCTGATAATAAATAGTTGTTGTTGTTGTACCAAACTGCTTCCAGCCTTCTGTCCACTGACTACAAATAGTTTTACTAATAATAGCTTTAGTTTACCCATTGTAGGAATATAAGTTAGGGCCAGACTGATTTCAGAGATTAGCTAAAAGAAATGAAAATGGCTGTCTCCAAAGTAAATTCTCTACCAAGAAGTCAATAATTTCTTCATAAAATTATGACTATCTAGGGAAAATCTCTTAGAGCAAAACCTCCCTCCAGCTTGGTGGAAATCCAGGCAGAGAGTCAAACCTCCTTCCAGCTCAGTGGAAATCCAAGAAGGGAAAAAAGATAGTTACTGTCAGTTCAAACTCCCACAATTCCTCCCTTCTTCCCAGACTCCTCTCTTAGGACTTGTATCAAAATTCCCTTCTTTTAGCTAATCTCTGAAATCAGTCTATCCCTAATTTATATTCCTACACAATAACATAGTCAAAATAAGATCATTAAGCATTTGGTATATGTTTTACAAGTGCTTTTCTTACTTGTTATGTGTGTTTATTTCTTCTGTCTGGTAATTCATATTAAAATAACCATTAAAAGTTATTTCTTTGCTCCAAAAAGAGAGCTGAATTTGGAATTAGAGCACCTGAATTTGAATCCTGGCGTTGGCCCATGTTACTGGTGTGACTGTGAACAACTCATTACACTTTTATGAGCTTAGTGTCCTAGTATATAAAATGAGAGGGTTGGACCTGTAAAGCTCCTTCCAATTCAAAATCTAAGACCATATGGTTATTCTAATTATTATTAATAAAAATAATAATGGCTTAAGTTTCCATAGCACTTAATGGTTTACAAGATACTTTCCTTGTCTTATCCCAAGGTTTATTATCCTCAATTTACAGATGAAGAAATTAAGGATAAGAAAGAAGAAGTGATTTGCTCAAAGTCACATAGCCAGCAACATGGGATTATAGGATTTAGATGTAGCCCTTCACTTTCTGGCTCCATTTTGCCATTGCCAGTAAAAGTTTAACATCTTGTGTAATGGATCACTCACAGACCTGTGGTTCAAACAATCAATCTCCTTAATACAAAAAAAAAATTTAAATCCACATTCACATAGTACCCAGGAAAAAGTAATTTTAAAAAGCCTTTTGCAAAAAGATAAAAGTCACCAGCAAAAATAGTAGATCTTCCCTTTTATTGATTCTCTGGTTTATCTTGTTTATATCCTATTTGCACATAGCTGTTTATGCGTTGTCTCCCTCATTGGACTATGAGCTCCTTGACAGCAGAGACTGATTTTTACCACTGTCTTGGCACAGTACTTACCACAGTACTTGGCACCTTGTATATGACTTAATAAATGTTTGCTGATTAATTCCTTGATTGATTCACTCACTGACTGAACTCTTCAAAAGAGTCTTAGAGCTGACTTTATGTCCTGCTTGCTCAAAGGATCCACAAATGGGTCCCTGATCAATTCATCTGGAGGCTAAATTAATAGGGAAAAGTTCCAGCTGTTTGATAGTCCTACCTGGAGCTGTAAGAGTTAATTTGAGTTTTCCCAACTCCACCAGTTGGCTGACTTATGACTGCAAAGAAGTCAGTCAGGAGACAAACAAGCCAATACTGGCCTTTAATTCACCAGCCTAGTTCTGTGGAATTTTAAAATTCTTTTTCTATTATAACCTTCCTATTTTTCAGACTTATTTTACCAAGTTGTTTTAAAATTTGATAATATTGTATTTTTTCTCAATTACATGAAAAACAATTTTTAACATTTAAAAAAATTGAATTCTAAATTCTTTCTCTCCCTCCTTCCTCTTCCCTATTGCTGAAATGGTAGGCAATCTGATATAGATTTTAGATGTACAATCATGTATAACATTAATTCTTTTGCAGAAACAAAAAGTGCTTTGCTCTGAATTCAGACTCCATCAGTTCTTTCTCTGGAAGCAGAAATCATTTTTCATAGTGAGTCCTGTGAGTTTTTCTTAGATCATTATATTGTTGAGAATAGTTCTTATTCATAGTTTGATCACACCACATTGCTGTTACTATATATAATGGTTCCTTGGTTTTGCTTACTTCACTGCATCAATTCATGTAAGTCTTGCCAGATTTTTAAAAAATCCTCCTGTTCCTAATTTTTTACAACACAATGGTATTACATTTTACTTACATACCACACTTACTCAGCATTCCCAGTTGACAGGTATCCACTTACTTTGCAAGTATTTTCCACTGTAAAAAGAGCTGCTAAAAATATGTTTCTACATGTAGATTCTTTTCCTTTTTTTTTAATTTAAAACACTGTGTATTGGCTCCAAGGCAGAAGAGTGGTAAGGGCTAGGCAATGGGGGTCAAGTGACTTGCCCAGGGTCACACAGCTGGGAAGTGTCTGAGGCCAGATTCGAACCTAGGACCTCCCATCTCTAGGCCTGACTCTCAATCCACTGAGCTACCCAGCTGGTTAAATCAATTCACAACTTCCTCCAATTGTGCTTTAGTGCCTCAGTTTTCCCATTTCCTCTCCAACTTTTATCATTTTCCTTTTCTATCATAATATTCAATTTGATAGATGCAGGATGGTACTTCAAAGTTACTTTAACTTGCATTTTCTAATTAATAGAGATTTAGAGCATTTTTACATGACTATAGATAACCTTAATTACTTTGAAAACTACCTGTTCATATCCTTTGACCATTTATCATTTGGGAAATGACATATTATTATACATTTGATTAATTTCCCTATGTTTTTGATAAATGAAGCCTTTTATTAGAGACATAATTTTTTCTCTGTTATGATTACTGTGCATTGCTCTCCATCCTATTTCCCTCCTGTTATTTTTATTCTCTCTCTTTTCATCCTTTTTACACCCTCAAAAGTGTTTTGCTTCTGACCACTGCCTCCCCCAATTTGCTCTCTCTTCTATCAGCCTAATATGTGTTTTTAAAGGTGATTTTAATTTTCTCTTGTGACTATGATTTTTGGGGGTTGGTTTTCAGTTTTGAGCTGGTTTTTGGTCTACCTTTTATTGATGTGTACAGAAAGAAATTTTGTCTCATTCACTTTTCCTATACCCTTCTGTTTTAGATGAAAAATCTTGAATAGCTTAGTGCTTACTTTTTTTCATTAAAAATTTTTCTTAATCTGCTTTAGTGTTTGGTCATTTTATATTTGTTTTATTTATTATCTCCCTCACCACCTGGAAATTAAAAAGAATTACACATAAGGAAACTGATGTACAGAAAGATGAATTGAATTTTTCAAGGTTACACTAGCAGTGTATAGTAAAGTTTGGATATGACTCTAACTCAGTTGTGTCATAGATCATTAGAGGAACCAAACCAATAAATTAAAACATGCATGAAAATGTTAACAGGCTAAACTAGAGACTAAGGATATAATGGTACACATAAATGGGACAAAGAATACTAAATATTGAAATGAAATTCATTTGTTCTCACTTACGGAATATTACAGCTGTCAAGGAATGAGATATTATATTCCCATAACTGCAAATGCCAAAGAGACAATTCTGAGAAGTATTATACAATTCCTTCTTTTGGGAGATAAGACTGAAACTTGTTTTTTCATCTTTGATCTAGCATTAGCAATTGGGGTGTGGCTGTGGCATAGTGATAGCCTCACAGTTTTTGAGGCATGTATGAGTACTATCAGGAGTAATTCAGCAGACTCCTGAACTAAATATCCCTAGTTGGTTATTTACCACTTATATTCGGCAATATTGTGAATCAGTTTTTATGCTGGAATAGGCAAAAGATAGTCCAAGAACAAAAAGTACTTATCTTTTATTGAAGGATAGTATTTCTGGCTAACAGAGACCTAAGGATGACTAGAGATGCAAGATACTAAAAGTCTCCATATGTACCAAATCAATTTGGGGAAAACAGGGCTGGGAACAAGGAAACAATAGCACCAAAATGATTTCCCAATTGTCCCATCTCCCTATGGACCAAAGTTGTAGAGGGGAGAAGGTGTTCAAATTCAAAATTATTGCTACAAACATCTCTATCACCAAGTTTTCTTCCAGGTATGGCATAGCAAAAGGACTAATGGCTTCCTTGCTTGTATTGGCATGGGATCTCAGCTTCTAAGTAGATTCATAGCTGGGCTAGACCTCACAGATTACTTTTGGGAAGCAAGTGTCCTAAACATTTTTACAGGTCAGCATCAGGTCGAAATCTCATTTGCTTTAAGGATTAGGCTTCTATTGACTACTTCCCCATTTCACATAAAAGTCTGATCTCTAATGTGTCTTTTTTCCTCATCCCCACTTCCAAGAGTATAGGGCAGTCATTGGTGAGGAAGTAGAGCATTTCTCTAGAGTGAAATCAAAGGGATTATTATGCACATATTCAGAAACTCCTCTCCCAGTTCTTCCCTATATATACTTCCCTCTCCCCTCCCATGGCTAATGACAAATTTCTTGTTTTTGGTTTTTTTTTTCTCAGAAAGTTAAGGATTAGCTCTCATGGCCTTGACTGCGCTCTGAGAAACTTTCCCTGAACCCAAAGATTTACTCTTCTAGAGGTCTTTATAGTGAGGCAAAGAAAAGAGGTTGCATTAAGCTCATTAATGCCCAAATTTTGGATTTACCTCAACTCTCCTGGGTATATCTCTAGACTCTAAAGTTTGCTACAGGTACAATAAGCATCTTAATATTCAACCAGGGCTTTCTTGATGGACAAATTGTCAATTGTTTGGGAACTAGAATAAGACATATACACTTCTTTTCAATTTGCTGCTTCTAATTTCCTTTGGGCTAAGAAACTAGACAACTAAGTCCCCTATGAGCCCTTTAATCCAGCTATACTTACCTGTGTGAAATGTAAAGGGTTATGTTTCTAATGTTTTCCAATAGCTTTTGTGACATTTATAAGTTCTTGGGAACAACAAGGTTATGAAGTAGTGATATATGCCTGAAAATGACTTTGCCATGTTTCAGCTCAGAAAGGTCAGCAGGCCTTAAATGGTGCCCATGTTTTCTTATATCTTATTTAAGTAGCATCCTACTATATTTTGTAAAGATTAAAATTCTCTAGACACTTCCAGGGGTAAAGCCAAGATGGAGGAGTAACTAGGGCAGCAGCATGCTGTTTCACCATGAAAATTCTCTCCTACCAAGAGTAAAATGTCACCACAAAACAAATACAAGAGTGAAAGAACCAAGAGAGACACAGGGAAACAGCCTTCAAAAAAAGAAAAACCCAAAAGATAGGCAGAGATCATCTGGGGAACTAAGATGAGAGGGAAGCAAAGCTAGCAAGAGACATAGCAGAGAGTGAAAGGCAAGCCAAGAGCAAATCACACCCCCCACTACCCCATACATCACCTCTAACAGGTCCCAAACTTAAGCCCAAGATAAGTCAGACCCTGAGATTCTACTGAGCAAATAGTGGTCCAAGCCAACTAACTCCCCTTGTAATTGAAAACCTGTGAAGAAGTCCAGAGTCCCAACCTAAGGCAATCTGGGTTGAAGGGGACTGATCCAAGTGGACTCAGAGTGAAGACAGGAATCCCAGTCTGGGCTTGGGGTGAGGACACAATCCACAGTTTGGGGGTGAGAACACAGTTCTAAGAGGAAGCCTCCCTGGGATCATTTTGCCCAAAACTAAGGATGGAGATCTAGGACAGGGCAATCAAGAATGTGCCTGAACAAATAAAGAACACCTTGAGACCAAAACCATGAGCCTAAGTCTGGGGCTAGAATCTGATCAGCACCAGACCTGATCAAGTTCAGACTGAGGTCAAAAGTTTATACCCAAGACTGAGGAAAGTCTTTAAGCTAACAGCATTTCAAGAGTCAATTGAATCAGCAGTGAGAGGGCACTCTCAGAGCTCCCATACCTCAGACCATCAGGTAAACTAGTAACAACCCAGAAAAAAAGCCAAAAATAACATCAAAGAAGGACTGAAGTTTAAGAAGGTACCCCAACTCCCCAGAAAAACCTATAATTATATGGGGGAAATGAGCAAACAATCAAAAAAGCACCTAACTCTAAAGACTTTTTATGGAGACAAAGAACAAGGTGCAGACCCAGAAGGGGACAACAAAAACAAAGGAAACATCCAAAGTCTTAAAGAAAAATGTGGATTGTACACAGATTCTGGAAGAGCTCAAAAAAGACTTCAAAACCAATTATTAGAGGAAGAGGGAAAGTGAGGAAGAGAAATGAAAATGATGCAGGAAGAAAGGAAAGTGATGCAAGAAGAAAGGAAAGAGATGCAAGGAGAAATGAGCCAATTGAAAAAGGGAAATAAAAAACTGACAGAGGAAAACCAGGCCTTAAAAATCAGAATTGATCATCTAGAAATTAGTGATTTCATGAGAAATCAAGAAACAATAAAGCAGAATCAAAGGAATGAAAAAAGAGGAAATATCAAATATCTTATTGAAAAAATAACTGACCTAGAAAACAGATCTAGGAGAGACAATGTGAGCATTATTGGATTACCTGAAAGCCATGATGAAGAAAAAACCTTGGATGTCATATTACAAGAAATTATCAAGGAAAATTGCCCAGAGACCCTTGAACAAGAAAATAAAATTGAAATTGAAAGAATTCACAGATTGGCTCCAGAAAGAAATCCTTAATTTACAACTTCCAGGAATGTAATAGCCAAATTCAAAAGCCACCATGAGCCAAGGAAAAACTACTTCAAACAGCCAGAAAGAAACCATTCAAATAACATGGAACTACAATCAGGATCACTCAGGATCTAGCAACTTCTATATTAAAAGAATCAGAAGGCATGAAATATGATATTCAGAAAGGCAAAAAATTTGGGTTTACAACCCAGTCACCTATCCAGCAAACCTGAGTATACTTTTTCAGGGGGGAAATGGTTATTCAGTAAGATAGAAGATTTTCAAGCATTCCTGAAGAATGTCAGACCTAAACAAAAAATTTGAAGGCCAAATACAAGACACAAGATGCCCAGAAAAGTAAATTAGAAAGGGGAAATTTAAGGGATAAGGTAAAAACATATGTCTACATGGAAAGAGAATTTCTATAATTCTCAAAAATTACTCTCAGTAGTAGAGAAGATAGAAGGAATTTACTCAGAAAGAGGGTGTAAAAGTAAGCTGATTATAATAATATGAGATATATGATGATATGCTATATATGTAAATGTGATTATATGGAATAATATATAGAGATGATATGATATGTATGCATATAAATGACATTTAAAAAATCAATCAAGGGCTGAGAGGGTTGTACTGACAAAAAAGGAAAGGGAGACATAAAATGGGGTAAATTACATAACATAAAGAGGCGAGAAAAGGGGATATAAGGGTGGTGTGAATGGGATGAACTCACCCATTAAATGGAAGTGTATAGCAGAGTATATTAAAAACTAGAATCCTACTTTATGTTGTTTACAAGAAACATATTTGAGGCAGATTCAAGGTAAAAGGCTAGAGCAGAATATATTAAACATCATCTAAAGTAAAAAAAAGCAGGGGTTACAATCATGATACCAGACAAAACCAAAGTAGAAATTGATCTGATTAAAAGAGATGAGGAAGGAAATTACATTTTGTTAAAAGGTACTATAAATAGTGAGGTAATATTACTACTAAACATCTATGCACCAAATGGAATTTATAAACAATTAGGTAATATTATTACTAAACATCTATGCACTAAAAGAAATAGCATCTAGATTTCTAAAGAAAAAATTAAAGGAGCTCAAGGAGGAAATAGATAGTAAGACCACACTAGTGAGGGATCTTAACCTTCCCCTCTCAGAACTAGATAAATTGAACCAAAAGATAAATAAGAAATAAGTAAGGGAAGTAAATGAAATGCTAGAAAAATTAGAGTGAATAGATATCTGGAGAAAACTGAATAGGGATAAAAAGGAATATGCCTCCTTCTCAGCAGTACATGGTACATATACAAAGATTGACCATGCACTAGGGCATAGAAATGTTGCATACAAATGCAGAAAAGCACAAATAATAAATGCCACTTTTTCTGATCATAATGCAGTATTATATCAAATTAAAAAGATTTGGTACAAACAAAAACAATGCAAACAAAATTATAAGAAAAGCAACAAACTGGGAGAACATTTTTATAACAAAACTCTGACAAAAGCTTAATTTCCCAAATATATAAGAAACTAATTCAATCTACAAAAAAAAAGCAAGCCATTCCCCAATCAACAAATGGTCAAGGAACATGAATAGGTAGTTTTCACAGGATAAAATAAAAACTATCAATAAGCACATGAAAAAGTCTTCTAAATCATTCCTGATTAGAGAAATGCAAATTAAAACAACTCTGAGGTACCACCTCACACCTAGCAGACTGGCCAATATGACAGCAAAGGAAAGTGATACATGTTGGAAAGGATGTGGCAATATTGGGACACTAATGCATTGCTAGTGGAGGTGTGAATTGGTCCAACCATTCTTGAGGGCAATTTGGATCTCTGCACAAAGGGCTTTAAATTAATGCCTACCCTTTGATTTGGCCATATGGAAAATGAGGGGATGTCCATCGATTAGGGAATGACTGAATAAATTGTGGTATATGTTGGTGATGGAATATTATTGTGCTGAAAGGAATAAAGAAATGGAGGAATCCCATGTGAACTGGAATGACCTCCAGGAATTGATGCAGAGTGAAAGGAGCAGAACCAGGAGAATGTACACAGAGACTGATACATTATGGCACAATTGAATGCAATGAATGGACTTCAACTACTAGCAGCAATGCAATGACCCAGGACAATTCTGAGGAACTTAGGAGAAAGAACGCTATCCACATTCAGAGAAAAACCTGTGGAGCCAAAAATACATTAGAAAAATATATGATTGACCACATAGTGTGATTGGGATGTGATTAGGATTTTGATGTTAAAGAAATGCTCTATAATAAATATGAATAACATGGAAATAGGTTTTGAACAATTATACGTATTTAACCCAGCGAAACTTTGTCAGCTTTGAGAGGTGGGCAGGAAGAGGTGTGGGAAAAAATCACAAATCATGTAACCATGGAAAAAATATTCTAAATAAATAAATAAAACGAATAAAATTCTCTGGAATCTGTATTTTAATTTATAATTATTTATTAAATAAATTAAGAGAGTAAGTCTGAGGAAAAAAAGACAGTAGCCACATGTGGTTGGCTATTCCCTTCCCAAGCCTTCTTCCCCAGCCATGCTTACCTGAGCTAACACTCTCTTTGCTGCCTTCCCTAAGCCCACTGTTTGGTCTCCCTAGCCACCTCCTCTCACCATGATTCCAGGTCCCCAAAAAGCCTGCCTTCCTTTCCAGATCCAAACATAACTATCAGTGATGTCTCTTTTTCTGAGTCTCTCTGATTTGGTGGACTCGATCTCAGTCAGGATTAGAAGCTGGTCTTCTGTATGCCAGGAGTCATGTGGAACAAGAAGCAAGCATCTTCAGAGTGCCAGGAAGCAGGAGGCAGAATGCTCCTGTATCCCCCTTATACAGATAAGCTCCAGGTCTTGTTCTTAATTCAATCAAAGGGTGGGTTGACTTGCAACCTCAGAGAATAGATTAAATTCAAATTCTATATGAAATTTTCCCTTTAAAAACCCAAGATTAATCTTAGGGCCCCAAGAAAAAGAATAGGGGTTGAGTCTAGTGTTAAATTCTTTTCCCCACATTGCCTAATCCTAATAGATTCCCTTCCCTTTTTTTCTTGAAACATGATATAAACCTCTCCTTCTTCCCATCTCTTTGGGGGGGATGTTGGGTCTATCCATCCCACCTCATTGCTTGTGTGTTTTTTAATTCTCTCAGTGGAAATAAGCCTTTTTGCTAGAGAGCTGTATGTTTGTTTGATTTTAAGTTTGACAGTAATGGTGGAAGCTTGTGGGATCAGAAAAAGGACGTCTCCCCTGCCTTTCAGGATGCAGCCAAGACATAATATTTAAAGAGGCCTTTGCCTCAGTCAGGGCTCCTGCAGAGAGCAGTGAGTGGTCTATCTTTTCTGAAATTTTAGTTCCTGAAGCTCCTATCTTTTTTTTTTCTGGTTGAACTTGTTTTTTTTTACATGCACAATCATGTATAACATTAATTCTTTTGCAGAAGAAAGCTCAAAAGAATGACGAAGGAAAACAAAAAGTGCTTTGCTCTGAATTCAGACTCCATCAGTTCTTTCTCTGAAAGCAGAAGGCATTTTTCATAGTGAATCCTGTGGGTTTTTCTTGGATCATTATATAGCTGAGAATAGCTCTTACTCATAGTTGTTTCATCATACCACATTGCTGTTACTATATACAATGGTCTCCTGGTTTTGCTTACTTCACTGCATCAATTCATCTTTCCTTTTGAGAGAATGAATTCTTGGTGTTGTGACTGAAGAAAGGTCTTTGCCTGTCTCTTCTTGGGAGTTGTTGGTTTGGATTTTTCCCTTTGGTTACAGGAAATTTGGTTAGCAATGAGAAGCCACCAAAGGAACATGGTGGCAGTGTACATGCATTGGTTTATGAACCTTAAGAAAGATGATCATTTGTCAAATCCTGCTCAATGTATGAGTCATTGAACCAGGGTGAGAAAAAATGAACTGGGCTTGCAGGAGGGCTAAACAGACAGACTGACAGACAGACAGACAGACAGACAGACAGACAGACAGATCAGACACACAGACATCCTCTTGCTAGGCAGTGACAAAGTTTATTGATGTGTGTTGCACAATTTATAGGGAATTTGATGTAAACTAAAGGATTAAGTAAGCCTTTTGCCAGAATAATGATTGGCAATGATTTAGAAGATGGAAACAATGGATGTAGATTGGCTTAGTGACTCTAAGCAGTGTTTTCTATATAATAAATCATATGTCAGCATAGCAATGCATAAGCCAATACTGTATCTTCTTCTTACAGAACTCCTGCTTCAATGATTTGCTTGGCAGGACATCTAGTACTTGGAGAGGAGAATGGATTGGGTTCAAGCTAAGGGGAAAGACTACATGTCTTATTGCTTCTAAGTTAATGGCCAACAAGGGGTGTAAGGGCCAAAATGTAAGGAGTTAAAATTAAAGGGTTGGACTAAATTTATCAGAGTGTGGTCACCAGGAATTAACTAATTTCCAAATGATTTTTTAGCAATTTATTTATAAAATATACAGTGAAAGTAGAGAAATGAGAAAGAGGGCAGAGTAAGAAATCTAGATTAAGGAGCTAGACTATTGTCTCAAGCCCCTGCCTTACTTCAGGAGGGCTCCAGATGCCACAGCCATAGGCCCTAGGGGTTAATTAAACAAGGGGTTTAGCCAGGAGGCCTCCTCCAAGAAGAGAGGCCCCTCTGGAGGTTAGTACCTCTCAGAACAGACTAGGGAAAGGAGTCAGCCTTTCTCACTCACCCATGAGGTGATAATAGAAGTAGTCCTCAGCCAGAGCTCCTCCAAGGTCAAGTTGAAGGAGAAAGACTTCATCACTGGAAGTTCTTGGCATTTTTAAAGACCATTCCTTTTTGTCACTTCCTATGCCTTCCTTCCATTTTACATGGACCAATTAATGCTAAAGCTTTGCTTAGGACTGTCTAGGGGGCAGTCAGTGGGTTCTGATTCATCACTCAGTTTCACACATGTGGGTCACAGACCTCCATAAGGATAAATGGAGGTCTGTGACCCACATGTGTGGGGTATATACGCTTCTGGTGGGGTGTGCTTGGTTTGTTTCCACAGCCTTGCTGAATAGAAAGCCCCTGACTTCCTAACTACCTAGAAGTTTTACATCCTGGGGTACATTGAGCATGGAAGCCCCTGATCTCCTTGTGCTGCTTCCACAATCTCTTAGAAGTTATCAGGCAGTAAAAAAACTTTGTTTTTTTCTGTGTAAGAATCATTTTTAGTTTTAATGATGGATAATAAAAAATAGCCCCTCTAACTACTGGATATAAAACTGGAAGAATCTTTGATCTGAATAAAATTGTTTAGAAACATATCCAGCTCTAAAATCTAAATTTAAATTAAGTTTCTGAATTTGAATTTTTTTTAAAAAAACTGATTCCCGAATAAAAACAAAACAAAACAAAACACAGTTTCATGTCTATTCTATCTGTGTTTCTGTGGAAACAACCACATTTTTCTAAGATATAGTAAATCGGGCAAATAGGACTCTGGGAATGTTAGCTGTTTCAGGTTTGTCTTTGTAAAACCATGTTTTGATCTGTGCCCAAAAGCTAGGATTTTAGAAAGAATGAGAGAGAGATATAAGGAGTTAAGAACTTATGTGTGAAGCTATAAATTCCTAATTTGCACTTTAAGTAATTTTTACAAAATTGGAGATATTCTGTAGTGAGTTTTGAGTTGATACTCCTTAAACTTTAAATGAAGAGAAATCAATTTAACAGGAGAAATAATGATTATCCCTCAGAATGATAGCTTTATTGTTTTAACAAAAGAGAAAGCAAGTTCATTTCTCTGATCAAGCAGAGTGAACTTGGTAAAAATATTCAAGAAAAGTTTTCATAAATTGGAGGTTTTTAATTAAAGGTAAATAAGGTATTAGTACATTTAACAGGACATTTCCCAAACTTTGAAATGAAGTAGAAATTATTCCTGTATTAATCAGAAACTCTACTTTAAATTATATAGCTGTTAAGTTTCCTAACTGACATAAGGTTAAGCACAAAGGAGGTCAGAAGTTCACTAATATGTCTTTTCATCAGGAAGGCTGAGGGAAATTTAATCCATACTGTCATTCCTGCAGGCTCTCATCAAGATCCATATCATCTCGTGTCCACCCACCAAAAGTCATCCAAAGGAATAGATGCCTGAAAACCAAGGTCCTCATGGAGCTCCTCTTTATTTTCTATCCTGGACCCCCTCCTCCAATAATTCATTTATTGATAATATTCCTCCTCCTGATTTTTGTCCCTGTCTCCTAAATACCTCACTAAATTTTTGTTTCTTCTTGTAATTAGATTTCAGATCGTGACATCCATTGTTATACTGCCTATAACCACATTCCACCTTTTGGATCAAGCCCACCAATCCCCCTCACAGATTCAACTAGGGCCAGTGCAAGGTTCCAACTCGGCCTGGAGAAATTACAGAAGTTGAGCATTCTTTCCAGCTTTCTAGAGTTCTGGGATTTTAAGAGGATTTAAGGCTTTTCCCCCTGAAATAAAAGAAAATGTAGTGGGGCCCAGAAATAAAGAGAGGGGGAAAAGCAGCAGGACACAGAAAACCCAGAAGTTCCAGGGAACAAATAAAGGACTCATCTAAATCAGTCTGGCCAGAGAAGACTATCCTTGATGATCACTGATAAACAGATAAAGATGGCATGTGTTTTCCATCCTTCTGAAATCTGCACATTTCACTGAAAGATAACTTTGCCAACCTTAGATCCTTCTCCAAAATCACCCATTCTTGAGGTCACATTCCCACCTCAGGGTTACTTTAAGCCATATGCTCTTTTTCCCTTGTTTTCTGTCAGGGTATTCAGGAGGGGTAGCACTTTGGTATGGAGGGCTTGTCTTAGGGCAGCTCTCTAGCCTCTGACCCTTACCTGACACCCAGCTCTCACTTGTGGCTTCTAGTAGCTGCTAGCATGCAGCAGTGGCCACACCCCAGGCAACGGCTTCCATAGGCTGGCCAAACCTTGTGAGGGTAGCCATTGGGTCTTTGTCGACCCCTGGTGAACTAGGGCTTTGCTCACCAAGCATGCGAAGACTGTTTTGGTGGAACAGGCGGAAGAAACCAACAAGAAGGTTCAATGGCTGAGATGGCGATGCAGCAAGGCACCATGGAGTGCTTAGGGCATGTTGGAGCACAAAGGACAACACGGCCATCCATTGCAGCTGAGGAAGTCTCCAGGTGTAATGATTTTTCGTGCCACTGGACCCAGGCTTCCAATGCTGAGAGAGTGGGACTGTCTCTGTGCACTGACTTTTCCACTTAAATCTCTTTCATGCATAAGTATCTTTGTCATTCTTGGCTTCTGAGAGACTACTACTACTACTACTACTACCCAAGCTCTCCCAGGAAACCAATAAAAACTCTTATCTTTTGTTACTTTTGGCTGTGTTAAGAGTAAAATTTAGGGTTGTGACTGAATATAATTTTAGTTGGTTGACAGGGATTTTGTTTCTAAATCCCAAAGAAGCATTCAAGTCAGAATGGAATTTTATGGTGATTTATTTACAATAGGAGGAAGAAAATAAGAGTGAGAGAAAGAGAGGAAAGGAAATTTTTAACTGCTCCAGTTAAGGCTGAGTCAGGCAGGAGTTCAAAGGCTTTGACTAAGGGGGCCTCCCCAGAAGGCCAAGGGAAAGGGGAGTCAGTCTTATAACTCACCACGTGACCGCCTCAAGGAATTTGTCTGAGGGGCTCCTCCAGGCTCGAGTTCCAGAGTCAACTTGCACCCAGGCCTTCTCACAGGAAGTCACAAGAACCCCGAAGGCAGTTCTCTACATCACTTCCTGCATCTCACACATGCCAATTGTGGCTCAAGCTTGGCTTAGGACAGCCCAAGGGACAGTCAGTTGTTTCTGTTGTCACTTGCTAGCACATGCCAGTGTAGTGTGGGTGTGTACATTCCTAGGTGAGTACATTCCTAAGCAAAATGGAGAAAATCTAAAATTCACAACTGTCAGACTTCTACCTGCAAGTCTGCCCCCTTACCATTTTACTAATAAACCTCTTTAAATTTATTGGGGAACCTTGTAATTCCTTAAGTGTGGACTCCTCAGAAATCAGAATCATTCTCACCCTATAACAGCAGTTCTCCCCATTTCTCCCCCAAAACGTTAGACTTAAGTTTGGAGACACATTTACTAGAGCCTTTAAGTCAGTACTAATGGGTAAGCACAATATCTCTACTGGACTTTTTTAATGTTGGGGTTTCAGGAAATCTTCAGCTCATTTCTGAATGATTCCTTAGCTTGGCTTCCACAATTCCCCTTTCTATAGAATACTCCTTCTTCCATATGCCTATATCCTCTTGTAAAATTATTGGGGACAAGATTTCCTATGTAAACCTGGAGTTACCTTTCCTTGCTTCCTGATGATATTCTGTCCCTGCAGCTGCCCATCCATCATAGCAACTTATTTAAACCTACAAGAGTAAGTTTTTGACCTTTAAGGTATACTTTGATCAAGGCTTCTTTATATTGGCCCTAGATTGAAACAAATTAGAATGTCAGAAATTAATATTTAAGATATATTTTACTATTGTGAGAACTATGTAGTTAAGAAATGTTAAGAACTGAAAAATGTAACTCTTGGTGATTACAGAATATTAACCCTGTCTAGATTTAGAAAAGTGAAGAGTAGGTAAACGGAAAAGAGAAGCACATTTTAATTTAGAAAAATGCCTTGTTGAAGATATAGCTGACTTTAGTTGTTGTTTGAGTAGACTGGCTTTTATAAGTTGTTAACTAGGGCTGAGAGAACTCAGATACCACTCACCCATCCAACAGGAGTATAAGCCACTGCAGGCTCCTGCGGTTTATAACTTACAGTTTATAACCTATAAACTTTATAACCTGCAGGTTATAGTTTAATGGTTTTCATAATTACTAAGAATATTTTAATGGATTTTTGAGGGGTTTGTCCCATAGACTTCTCCATATGTTGGGACAAGGAGTGAGCAGTGCAGGTTTCTCTTCCTTTCTGGGAGAATGGGAGAGATGTTAGGTGCTTTAGTTTCCTAAAGAATATCAGAATAGTAACTTTTTTAAAGTTTAGTTGTTATAGATAAATTAGTGAAAAGTCACCTGAATTGAAATAAACTTTACAGCTTAGAGAAGTAAAAGTTTTAGGAAGTTGTTGGTTTTGTTTAATCACAGTATGTGCTAAAATTATAAAAGAAAAATTTAGAAGCATTAAGATCGTCTGGGATATGTTTGAAATGTAGAGAACAAAGAATTGAACAAGTAAAGGAAAGTTTGGTAGAAGAATATGAAGGAAATAAGGAAGTATGGTTTTCAAGAACACTAGAGGAATATGTGTGAGTATGCATAGGGGGGAGAGAGAGAAATAAAGGAAGACAATTGCCACAGGCGGGGTCCAGCCTCACGTGCAACTCCAGGGTTCTCCAACAGGTGGTGAAGGATCAGTCAAAAAAATAACAAAAGGAAGACAGTTTAATCATTACAGCCATGGGACTGCTTTGCATCTGATAGCCGCTCTGCCATATCCATTCCTGCTTTTTATTTTTATACCCATTTTCTTGGCACACAGATGTTCAAAGAGAGATAATTGCAAAAGTGATACATAAATTTTTTAAACATTATTTTATTTGGTCATTTTCAAACATTATTCATTAGAAACAAAGATCATTTTCTTTTTCTCCCTCCCCCCATTACCCCTTCCAATGGCGATGCATGATTCCTCTGGGTATCACATGTGTTCTCAGTCTGAACTCTTTTCCATGTTGTTGGTATTTTCATTAAGGTGCTCATTGTTGGTATTTTCATTAAGGTGTTTATTGTTACATAAACTTTTAACAAATCACTTGATTAACATTCTATATTCTTATATTGTGATTACAGACAACATATAAGATAAATGATTTCATCACAGGTGGCTTAATTTCTCATTACCCTGTGAGAAGTTTTAAGCTTACAAACAATCAAGGAAAATTACTTATTGCTTTTAATGAAATGGAATAATTAATCAGAAGTTCTTAAAAGACAATTCAACAATCATATCATAATCAAATCACGAGTCACTGAGATATATTGAAGCTTGATGTACTTGTACTTATTGTATGGGCCTCTATGATTGATTTGTGTGCTGGCTTCATGAGAATAGGTTTCTGTGAGTGGGAAAATTTTGGGCTTGGCTTGTAACTGCAGTTTTGCTGGGAATTATGCACCTAAGTAAAAGTTAACCCATGATAGCCTTTTTGGCATTGAGTTTAAGGGTCTGATCTTTTGGTGATGTTTGGGGGAATTAGGGTATAGGTGTTTTGCTCTTGCATTATTCCTTTTGAGACTTAGGGGGAATAATAATCATGTCAATTCCATAGGTAAGGGACATTGATAAGAGAGATCATGTAAGGAGGACTGAGTGGGCAATCACATCTTGCCAAGGGCCACTCTGTGGCCTCCTTAGCTACCACGTGTGACTTTGTCAAGGCATCATGGCCTGATGGCTCCCACCAGACAATCTAAGCATTCTTAAGATTATAATTCCCTAGAGATTGTATCTTAACTTATTTAATAATAAATTTATAATATATTTAAATAAAATAAAAGAGTAAGTCAGAGAAAGAAAAGGTACCAGCCACATGTGGCCAGCTGCTTGCCCGAGCTCATGCTCACCTAGTTGCCTTGTTACCATGATTCCAGAACAAAAGAGTCTCTTCCTTCCCTGGACCTGAAACATATCTCCTGTGACTCCAAATTCCTGAGGCTCTCTGATTTGCCAGATTTGATCTCAGTCCAGATCAGAGGTCAGTCTTCAGGATGCCAGAAGTCACTTGGGGCAAGAGGCAAGTGTCTTCCAGTGCCAGGGAGCCACAAGGTTTCTGGCATCCTCCCAGATGTGTCCCCCTATGCAGACAAGTCTCAGGCATTGTTTTTAACTCAATCAAAAGGTGGGATTGAATTGCAACCTCAAAAATAGGGGTTCAGACTGGCAAATTCTCACAGCATGCTGAAAAGCATTTGAGCCAGGTTTTTGATCTTGTAAAAATAGGAAGGAGATAGGAAGCTGCAGGTTTGAAGGTAAAGGGAGAAAAATTATAAGGAACTTGGGTGCCACCATGTGGCTTTAAAATTTAGCTAAGTGATAATGAATTCTAGAAGCACTGCCAGACATTTTTGAGATTTTAAATGTTGTCATTACTAGTCCTTATTTTAATTAATTCCATTTCAGAGTTTCCCAGAGGTTGAAACAAAGACTTCAGTTGAATAAGTTGACTATGAATTGGGCGAAAATACAATAACCTCTTTGGCACCTCTCAATTACTCAAGTCACTGTGACTGCTGATATTTCTCAATTATTAAGTGTTTGTAAATTTATATACCATTCCCCATTTCTATCCCCAAAATTATATAAGCACCTTTCATTCTGCAGTTCAGTGAAAATTCCCAACAATGACATTACTATGGGTCTTTGCCAAGATTGTAATCATCCCAGGGTGGTCTCCCTTTGTGGTACCTTGGATTAATTTCCCATGTCCTGATGAAAAACTTGTTCACATATAACTACTCTAGCAATTATTATCTTTCAGACTGACAGTAGTTCTAAAACTTTTTTTTTTTGCCAAAAGACATCCTGAATCACAACCAGAATGCGGTGTTAAAGGTGCTCCCCTTATTAGGATAATAGTGGTAATTCAGAACTCAATACAAGACTGCTGTTTTTAAAATCTTTGGCTTCCTATTACTGGAAGAAAAGAGAAGGGTAAAAAAGTAGACCTTATAATACAAAGAATTTGAAATGAGCTTTGTAAATAACAATAATAAATTAAAAACTGTGATTCTATACGATACTATTTGGGAATTACATTCAGGTAGAATCAAATTAATGCCATTTTCATTTTAGAAATGTGTTCTCTTATTATAGTACTTATAATAAGTCAGAATTTGTTCCCCTGCATTCTGTTCATCAACAGTCATCCTAACTTTTGTCTTGCCATTAGACTTGGATAACTGTGTAAGAGAGAATGAGGCTGATGACTTTGTGCCACTCCACATCACTAAGATCCAATTCATGCACAAGTCTAGACATCACAAGAGAGAAACTTCTGCCCAGAAACAGGCCACTTAAAATGTAAACCAAGATATAACTTTTAAAAAATGATAGAAGACAGCCTCGCTGTTACCTGCAGGGTCTGGTGACCTGTCAGGGCTATCTATACTGAACTATTCCTGTGCAGCAACACTATAAAGTTACTTCCAGGGCATGTGTCTTTCTTTTATCATATTAATCCTGACATTCCAAGGCAATTCTAAATATCACAAAGCTATTAGAAACCTGTTAACTGTTGATGTTTTCTCCTTTTGTCCAATGGGTCCTGCAAAGGACCCTTGCTAGCCAAAGAAGAAAACTTGGTGAGACATAATTTTTAATCCCAATCCACATAATACTTGTGAACATATTAAGAAACAAAAAAAGGAACTTAATGTACAGATACAATGAAACAAAAAGTCAAAGTAAAAACAATAATGAATATCGACTTTAACTGACAAGTCTTTTTGCATTTTTATAGCCTTTCCCCAATGTCAATAAGTTTCATCTTAGATGTCAGATGTCCTGTGAAGTTGTCTGATATCCAAAATCATTTGCCCTGGGCATTCTGGTGTAGGTCTCCTCCTCTCTAATAGATTTGCTTCTTTTGTTCCAAATTATTTGTAGAGATTTCTTAAATGTTCTTACTAAAATCTTTTATGAAGCAGATCTCAATGCAAATTAGTACAGCTTCTCAAATTTTACTTCTCCATTAGTTGAGGTAATAAAATTCATACAAAACCTTGTGATCTTGAGTTTGTTAACAATAAGCCTATAAGAAAAACAGTAAATTAGGAACTCACAATTCAGTTAAAAATCTGAGATTTTAGCTTTTTACATGCCCCATTAGAGCCATTTACATCTGACATACAGAATTATCTAACATGTTACTTTCTCAAAACCTTTTATTCCAATTAATTCCAATTCCTTTAGGAAGATCAGATGCTATAAGGAATCCAATCATTTCTATATAAACATAAGCGACAACACTTTTTACAGATATTTTCT
Source organism: Monodelphis domestica (assembly GCF_027887165.1). NCBI lineage: Eukaryota > Metazoa > Chordata > Mammalia > Didelphimorphia > Didelphidae > Monodelphis > Monodelphis domestica. The sequence goes on from NC_077233.1 coordinate 126,942,504, forward strand.
CTACCCCTAGGTTCAGTGGTTACATAGATGAATTGCCTTATAGGAGCATGATTATACTCCAATTAAAACAAAAACTTGGAGTGGGCTGCAAATACACTTAAGTAATTACCAATAGTATACATAAAACAGTGTTATCAAATAGATTGCCTGTAGTAAAACATGTTCAGTTGTTAACTACATTCAAATGGAGCAAATCTATTTTAGGGACTTAATCTTATACATAACTATATAAGTATTAACAGGTAGATAACCAGCCTGAGGACTAATTTACTTTAGTTGCTTGGGATATGGAATGACTACACATTCAGACTGAAAACAGTAACATCTTACATATTTTTATTGTGTTCATATCTTCTACTAACCACTTTCTCTTATAGAAATTTGCTACAAAAAGAAAAAGCAGGGACATGATTATAACAGACTATACCAGGATAAACTATTATTATTAACTCTATTTATTAACTATATATCAACTATTTTAATTTCAGGTAAGAGTCACAGTTGACAACAAATTATGCAGTAACAATTCTACCTCACAGCCAGACTCAGGAACTCAGGTGGAAAACACTCCTGTTCAAAAGGAAACAACAAAGTAGGGAAACTGAATCAAGGTGATCTTACCTTTAGCTATGTTTAGGCTATTCCCTCGACTTTTTACCAGATAGATCTCCATCTGTCAGGATCCTACTCCTGAGTAACTTGCGGCTTTTCTCTTAACTAGTGGATTATTAATTAAGGATCCATCAGACAACTATACCTGAATTCGAAACTCTAAATAATAAATTAGTTTCTGTCCCAAGAGCTTTTACCTCAAATGGCAAGTTTCACTGACCATAGCTTAGAGCTAAATACAATTAATCTACTCTGTGGAGATGCAATTGTAATGACTAAAATTCTTTGGAGATTGTATGTTAATTTATAATTATTTATTAGTAAAGGTGTGTGTGTGTGTGTGTGTGTGTGTGAGAGAGAGAGAGAGAGAGAGAGAGAGAGAGAGAGAGAGAGAGAGAGAGAGAGAGAGAGAGAGAGACATCACCTAGTCGCCCAGACTAAAAATCCTCCAAGCTGCACCATGGTTCCAGTTCCCAGATGTGGCTCTAACCCAAGCTGGACAGCTCCCAGAGACAAGTGGTACACTGGCCAAAATGAGTCAGTCAGATAAGGCTAGTGCCAAACAAGCTTTATACACTCCAAAGGGGGGAGGGAGAGAGACAGAGACAGAGAGAGACAGAGAGAGAGAGAGAGAGAGAGAGAGAGACAGACAGACAGACAGAGACAGAGAGAGACAGAGACAGAGAGACAGAGACAGAGAGACAGAGACAGAGACAGAGACAGAGAGACAGAGAGAGACAGAGAGACAGAGACAGAGAGAGACAGAGAGAGAGAGAGAGAGAGAGAGAGAGAGAGACAGAGACAGAGACAGAGACAGAGAGACAGAGACAGAGAGACAGAGAGAGAGACAGAGAGAGAGACAGAGACTCGTACAAAAGAGAACCAGAGCTTCCTCTCCATTCACTTTTGTAGCCCATTTTTGCCATTCTTCCTGGGGCTCTCTGATTGGACAAGATTAACTTCAGTCCTAGTTCCCAGTCCTGAATTTCAGACATGTCACCTCCGAAGACTTCCACAAGTTATGACTTTAGGTAGTCACTCAGCATTTTAGTCACATGACTTGATGGTGTCCTGCCAAAAGAGGTGAGTCTGATAGAGGAAGGCTGTACACTTTATGTTAAATTCATATACAGTAATAAAAGTTTACCAGGGCTCACACACACATAGAAGAGATTTTATTCATTTTTCTTCTCTTCTTCTTAAGTTATAAATTCATTCTGGAGTAAAGATCAATCATTAAAAATAATTTCTATTTGTAAACAAACATTCTTAGTAATCCAGCTTCATTGTTTAGAAATTCCATAATCCAAGCAATCTCTTTTCACAAACCTTGCCCACACAGATGGCTTCAAGAAGCCTTACAAGCTTACAGATAAAGGGAATTCTGCAAGACTTTTCTTTTTAACTTTTCCACATAATAATTACCATTTTTTCCCTTTATTCTCTTTTTGTAGAGGAGAAATAAGAATTCTACCTCTGTGATCTTGGTCAAATCATTTAATCTATATGAGCTTCCTTGCCCTCATCTCTACAGTGGGATAATAATCACATCTACCTCACAGCATAGTTGTGAGGGTCAAATGAAATACTGTATAAGTGGCATCTGAGCACCCTAACACCTATGCTCCTCCTTGTCCCCCCCAAGAAAAAGTTAGTGGGAATTCTACTAAAGGTACTCTGTAGTTCTGAATACAAGAGCTTTCTCTTCTCCTCTATTCCATAACACAAAATCCCTCTGTGATTACAAATCCACTCATATTTACTTACATGTTCCTATACTCCCAAGTCACACCAAGTTGTAAAAGTTTCATTCAAAATAATGATAAGAAAAATACACAGTTAAGCAACTCAGATTGCACCTTATACCCAGCAAACTAGCAAAGATGGCAAAAGATAGAATGTTGGAAAAGCTATAGGAAAACATGACTTTTAGATGCCCTTTTTACTTTTCCAGACTTAATCTTACTCTCCTCTATGTACCCTCTGAACCAGTGACTCTAGCCTCTTTGTTGTTCTTCACACAAGGCATTCAATATCCTGACTCTAGGCATTTTTGCCAGTTGGCCTCCATGCTTGGAATTCTCTCCCTCCTCACTTTGGCCTTCTGGCTTCTCTGGGTCCCTTCAAGTTACAGCTAAAGTCCCACTTTCTGCTTGAAGCCTTTCCTGGTTCTTCTTGATGTGCCTTCCCTCTGAATTTATCACCTGTTTATCCAGTATAAGTCTGGTTTGTCCATAGTTGCTCCTATGTCATCCTCATTGCCCATTAGACCTTAAGCCCCTTAAGAGCAGGGGCTGTTGTTTTGCTTTCTTTTATATCCTCAGTGCTTAGCAAGGTGCCTAGCACATAGTATGTGATTAATATATTTTTATTGGCTTGGCTTGATGTATTTAGTTGGTATTTATCTGGACTAATGGACTGGTCCAAATTGAGCATTCTTTCTATTATCACATTGCTCCTGTAAAAGGGAGAGGATTTTGGGATGGGATTAGATAGACATTTTGGGCCAGTGACAGGTTCTCCACTATGGATGAAAGGGTCAAATAATCAGCCTAGATTCAGACAGAGCATGGTCTGAGACTAGCACACAGATAACAAACCACAGTAATTGGGAGTGTATTTTATTAAATAAGGGAAAGGTTAAGAGGATAAGGGGAAATCCTATCATGGAGATTACTAACTAAAGTAACCCAAAATCTAATGCCTTCGCATGAAGGATCTTCATAGATGAATGATAAATAAGTCAGTTTGGATGGAATATTGAGTACATGAGGGGGAATAATATGAAATAAATTCAGAAAGATAAGGTAGAGCCAAATTTTTATATAATCCTTTTTTATTTTTTAATTTAAATTTTATTAACATTTCTAAATTTTCTCTCCCTCTCTCTCTTCTCCTCCAGATAGCATTTAGATAGATAGCATTTTACTTTATTAGTCCTTGGAGCTATGATGAATCGTTAAATCGATGACAGGAAATCAAGTCTTTCACAGTTGATTATCATTACAATATTGCTATTACTGTATATAACATTCCTCTGTTTCTGCTTATTTCATTTTGCATCAGTTTAGGTAAGTTTTCCCAGGTTTTTCTGAAACCCTCCCTATCATCATGTCTTATAGCACAATAGTATCCCGTCACATTTGTATGCCACAAGTTGTTCAACCATTCCTTAAGTGATGGGCATAGTTAGAGATAAATTCTGAAGAGCTTTAAATAACAAGCCAAAAAGGTTTTATTCTGTCCTAGAAACAATAATTACGAAAGCTTCCTGAACAAGTGTCATGCACAACTCTTTAGGAATGCTTTAGGAACGTAACTCAGGCTTCCAATTAGACTCGGGACATTTCGCATGTTGCATAAGCAGAAGGCATTACTCCCATCTGTTGGAGAAAATGGTGATGCAAAGTTGTACAGTTGTATGAGGACAGCATAAGAGTTTTGGAAGAAAGAGATTCATCTTCTAGAGTCTCACATAGCCAGACTCTCTTTGGGATCAACTCCAGACATATAGTGATAGAGAGAATGACTTTAAAAGCTGCTTCTTCAACATGTCCCTGATTTCCAGTTTCCTTTCTTTACAGACCTTGGGAAACTCTCTCTTCATTGAACTGAAATCTCATTTTACTTTCATCTAATGAGCTCAACTTGGGTCTTTCTGCTTCTAAGTCCAGCACTCTATCCACTGTGATATTATTATTATTGTTCTCTAATCATTGGGCTGCTTCTCAATGTTCCCTCAAATAGGGGAAAATGGTTAATGTTGGGTGGGAACATCTGTGTTTCCTACGAGCTTGTGCCAGTGTCAGCAATATATCCTTTACAGGTAACTGAATGGTGAATGTGTGGTGTCTAGAGTAGATTTGGACTGGAGGTTGAAAGAGAATAGTATGGCTATTCAAATTCCTATCCCAACAAGAAGTACTCAAAGAACAGTTGAATAGCTTGCTGTTATAGAAGCCCCTTGTCCAAAGTCCCTTGAAACCTCATAGCAGCCACAACAACTTCCATAGAAATTGTTGTACTTGATGGGTTATTGCAATAGTGTGGGAAGTCAATGACCTAAGACTATTACTTTCAGGGTCTATAGACAGGCTATATACTGGCTACTCCTCAGACCCTACTTAGGGAAAGGAAAGAACTTCCAGGATTTTTGGATCAGTTTGCCTACAAGGAATGCTATTGGCTAGTGACCTTCATGGTATCCTCCCTGTCAGGTTTGTCTGACCATGGGAAATAGACCCCATGAAACTATATGAGGAGGATCAATAAGGGAGGCTTTTGAAGGAGACTTGACATCTCATGAATTCACAGGATCCAGTAGGGGTAAGAGACTGTTCTATCTCAGGTGTATCATCAGTCAAGACTATTGTCATGAATACCTTTGCCTTGATGAATCTTGTGGCTTGGTTGAGCCCTTAAATACTCCAATGGGTCCATAATCTCTTCAATATGACACTCTAATTATAAAGATTGACATCAATCCATATGTACCCATTTTGTGTGAATCTTATATTTCTTCTTGTAATTTTGCCAAAGGAGATTCTCTCAATATTCCTGAGACTCCCTAGTTTTTTCTTGCCATCACAAGGATACTAGTGGACCAATATGCATCACTTATTCCTTGCTGTTGTCATGTGATGAGGTCATATCCTTTGTCATACATATCTTTTTGGATGATGTCCTTTAGTCATCATTTGTTCACCATTTTTTCTTTGAAATGTGTTGCAACCTGACATTTTAATTTTAAGAAGTCAATAGTCATCCCTAACTTTCAGTCATCAAATGGCTGACTAATAAGTATTTGTTAAGCATGCCACATACCAAAAACTGAAGTCACAAATAAAAAAAATGAAAGTCTTTGTCCTCAAGGAGTTCATATCCTTTTTAAAGTCTTATTTTGTATCTCTTCTTTTTACCATTTAATTTGCCAACTCTATCTTTCCTATCCAGTGAGCCATGCCTTCAAAAAAAAGATTAAAAATAAAAAGCAGGAGTGAGGGTTAAGGGAAGGCAAGGTGATGGGAAGAAAGCAGTTTGGTAAAATGAATTGATATATTACTTATGTCTGACAGTATATTCCATATCAAAGTTTGCCAGTTCTGCAAAGATGAAAGTGAAGTACATTTTTCTTAACGCTTTCCCAGGTTTAAGCTCAATCAATTTAATTATACATCATTGAGTTTTCTTTTTTTCTTTGCTCAATTTACATTGTTACAATCATTATGGATATTGTCCCCTGGCTGTGATGACTTCATTCTGCATCAGTTCATTATTCATATTTTGTACAAGGCAATAATGCCCCATTACATTCATGTACCATAATTTGCTTAGCAATTCCGTAGTTGATGGGAATCTACTGTTTCTGAGTTTTTGCTTCTACAAAAAGTGCTTCCATTAATATTTTGGTGTCTATGGAAACTTTCTACCATTGACCTCCTTATGCTTACTGGTAAGATCTCTGGGTCAAAGAATATGGAAATTTTAATAAAATTTTAAGGATAATGTTTTCACCAATAGTATTATTTTAAGTTAAAAATATTAACTATTATTACTTTTTTGTTATCTTTGCCAATTTTCTGTGAAGTGAAACTAAGAGTTTTTAATATTCATTTTTCTTATTAGTGATTGTGTTGATAACTTGGAATTCTTTCTCTTAAGGCCTATTTGTCCATATCTTTTGATAAATTATCCAATAGGAAATGGGTTTTGGTCTTAAGTATTTGTGTTGGTTCCCTCTATATCTGAGCTATCAGATCTTCATGAGAGATATTTGATTCTGATTTTTACCTTAATCAACATTTTCCCTTCTTATTCCAGCTACATTAATTTTATTTGTGTAAAAGTTTTTCAGTTTAATGTAATCAAAGCTTTCTGTCTTATCTGTAATGATTTCCCCTATCTTTGTTTGATTAAGAATTTCCCACAGCCAGACATAACTATGCATAAAGTTCTTTTAGTTAGAGAGCTCTCCATGAACCAGACTATTTGATAATTAAGGGTTAGGAAATTGGAGGAGCCTTTTCCTTCCATTCATCCCCAGGCCAATCAATCCTCACCCTCAATTCCCGCAAACTTGATTCATTCCTATTCTAGAGAGAATAAATTTCCCAGATCCTGGGGCTCCCTTTTAATGGTTGAAATAACCTGAATTTGCTCACTTTGCTCTAGATCAGAGTCATGAAAAACCAAGTCCTAAGTGAGTGAGAATGGAAAAACATTACAAAGCTCTATTTCAATGTAATTCCACTCTTCTCAAAAGTATTAGGGACTGGTTCATAGGATTGTAGATATTAAACTGGAAGGGACCTGAGAGACTATTCGAATCAACTCCTTCCCTTTGTAGATAAGTAAATGGTAGCCCAGGTAGTTTAACTTTCCTAAGGTCATCAGGTAGGGAGTGTCAAAGGAGGGATTTGATCCTAGGTCCTATGATTCTAGAGACACTGCAATATACCACATACCATCAATCTATTGATCTTTCTTCATTTTGCTCAATTTTTATTCATCATTGAAATTTTACAGTACTTTAGTAGAAAGTAATAAAATGATTATTCACAGAGTGAAGTCATGATTACTATGGTATTGTAGAAAATATTCTAGACTCTAGTAGATTGTCTGACAAACTGCATAAAAGCAGGAAATCAAGTTGGAAATCAACTTGTGCCACCTAGCTGCCCTTTGTGTGTGTGTGTGTGTGTGTGTGTGTGGTCAAAGAATATAAACAAATACTTCTCAAAAATTGTAATTAATAATAAGATGAAACAATGCTCCAAATCATATTATAAGAAAAATAAATATTATATAACCTTAAGGTTTCATACCTGCTAATTGGTAGAGATATCAAAGGATGGGAAGAGTTAATGTTGGAAGGGTTGTGCAAAGGTAAGCACACTAGTAGTGCTAGCTGGTAGAGTCATGAATTAGTGTAACCATTCTGGAAACCAACTTGGAATTATCAAACAAAGTGACTAAAATGTACCTATTGTAAAAATGGAGATTTTGAACCCTAGACTTCAATCCCCAGAAATCCTTGGTTTTACCCAGAATTCCCTATAATCTCACCTGAGTCCCCACATGAGATCACAATTGGTATTTAACTGGCAGTAACACCTCACAGGCTCTCTTCTCTTCTCTTCCATTGCAATGATGTAGCAAGTATAGTGGTAAACTAAGCCTGGGGATTTTGAATGGGCTAATCAGCCATGGGCACGTGGTTTTTATTTTGCATCCTTGATTTCTAATAATCCTTAATAAACCTCATAAAATATAATATTTTATTATTATAAATATAATTTAATTTTTACACTATCCTTTGACTCAGAGATTTCCTTATTATATTGTGATGTCAAAGAACTGGAAACATTTGGAGAATAGCTAAACAAATTATGGTACATGAATGTAATTACACTAATAAATGATGAATGTGATGAATACAGATGATTTCAGAGAAGCAAGGAAAGATTTACATGAAGTAATGCAGAGTGAAGTAAGCAGAGCCAAGAAAATACTATACACAATGATGTACAACAATGTGAACAGAAAAAAATTAGCCCCTACACACAATAAAGTGAATGTTGCAAAATTATAAAGAAAAAGCATGTTTGCCCAAGTAAGAAGTCTACAAGTATTGATATTGCATATATTTTTAAACTTTTTATATGCATTGATCAATTATGCTTGTAGAATACTATATAATTATGAGATATCATGACTATATAGTATACATATGGGAATAGATATACTATATAGCATATATATGGGAATATATACATATATATATATGAGAAAAAGGGTCTTAGGTATGAAGAAAACCGGGGGGGGGGGGTGTTAAGAGATCAGAGGCCCCATGGACAAGGAGGGAAAGAAGATAGGGAGGAGACATATTCCTATTGACACCCTTCCCACTTGCCTTCACTTTGCAGACTTTTTGTAAAAATTGAGACTTGAATCCAGGACTTCAATCCCCAGAAGTCCTTGCTCCACTTCCCCAGAATGCTTTGTAATCTCACTGAATTCTCACCTGGGCCGAGAGCAGATTATGATTTAAAGGGTCTCCGCCGTAGGCGGGGGCTCTTCTTTTTCCTGCTGCAGCTTCCAAGCTGACCTGTCTCTTTTCTTAATGTAGGTGAGGTTGTCTAGGCCCCTGGGCCTAGACACGTGCTTTCTTATCCTGTATTTTCTTTAATCCTTAATCTTCAATAAACCTCTAAAAATATAATACTCCTTGCAGAGAGAAACTAATTTCTACCTCTATCAGTTCCCCTAAATTTTAATCTTTACATTTCTCAATCTCTGTTGTCCAGACATCCTGAGGTAGCTAAGGGAGGAAAAGCAACATAACTGTTCACACTATTTGATGAGCAGTCATCAACTCTACCCTAGTACTGCAATCTGGGGGATATACCCTAAGGACCTTGGGCTATGTCCTGTTTCTGTTTTCTTTCCCAAGTAGGATGAAGCCCTTAGAGAAGAGACTGTCTTGGTTTTTCTATTTGTATCCCCAGCACTTAGTATTGTGTTTGGTAAATAATAAGGAATTAGTAGATGGTTTTGTCATTCATTTTCATTCTTTATTCATTCATTCAGAGTAGGAGCTGGCTTCTGTGGAAGTGAAGCAACCAGAAAAAATACAAGCAAAGAGGGTAAAAATGAACTGGTGATACCCAAAGAGAAGAGATTTTTGGAGTTATAAGGTTGGGGAATATAGATTTGGTTTGTGAGTTTTTTTATGAATGTTATGAAAGGAGAGATAGCATGGAATATTAGAATGAATTTTGGCAATAATATAGAGTATGTAGAAGAGGAAAATGCATCGGATTTAGGATCAAAAGACATAGATTAGAATTTGAACTCTGACCATCTATGTGATGTTCCTTAAGTTCTGTAAATCATAGTTATATACAAATTTTCAACCAGATGGTGTCTAATCTTCATTCTAACATTACATCATACAATTCAGAATTCTGATTATTTTTGTCAATTTGAGATTCAAGAAGAAAGAGATGGATAATCCAGCCCTTAGAATTTTTAGCAAAACAGTTTCTTCATGGCTATAAAATTTCAGAAATCTTGATATTTCAGCCCTCCAAAAAGAAAATCAACATGCAATTAACTAAATTTTATAACATGCAACTTTCAAAATTCTGCTGAAATTTTAGTTTTACTAGAACTATTTCTATTTTAATTTTTGTTTTTTGCCTTTTCTTTTAAGCCTTTGAACATTTGCCTAAATCATATTCATTAGTCTGAATCTTACTCAATCCTATATACTCCTACAATGCTTTGTAGATGCTATGTTTTCAATTACTTTTTGAATTAATGCCAACAGATGACCAAGTTTTATTAGCTTGGCCAAGATAAGGCAGAGCACTGCTAGGAAATCATGTAGGGTAGGGGGAGATTTTACCACAATAAAAATTCCAAGCTGTGTAGAGACAAATCAACTCACCAATAGTCCTAGTATTAACCTGCTAACCTGAACCAACGACCATGTCTGGCTTCCCATTCATCTCAGCAACTTGGATTTTGGAACAGTATTCTGAATAATCCTAGCACCCACTTGACCTAACCTTCTGGATTGTTTGTTTTATTACAGACCTCTCTTTTCCCCTCAAGGAGACTTGACTAGTCCCACTCTAGCACTTGCCCAGAGAAAGAAGAATGTTATCCCTGCATCCCATAATACAGAGTTATGAAAACACAGAGGAGAGTATCCAAGGGAAGAAGATGGTCAACAGTGTCAAATGCAACAGAGAGATAAAAAAAGATCTGGACTGAGAAATTATCAGCAGACTAGGTTTATCATAAATCATAACTTTGGAGAAAGGAGTTTCAGTTGAGTTATGTGGTCCAAAGTCAGATTGTAAAGACTTGTTGCCATGATTAAAGACACATAGACTTAGAGTTGGAAAAAGATTTAGAGGTTATCTACTAAATCCCATCATCTTATAAATAAACTAAGGCTCCCAAAGGTTCAGTGACCTACTTAAAGTCATGAATAATAGAGTTAAATTCAAACTAATTTCTTCTTGCTATAAATCCAACACTCCCAAAATTCATAAAATTACCTTCCAGTTGATCTGTGGGAGTAGGATTGCCAATAGATCTGTTAGAGGCAATAGCCTCTTTCCCACTTTGCAGATCCCCATAAGAAGCAAATAATCCCAGGCATCAATAAGCCCTTATTTTGTGGCTATAGAGTTTATTGTGTTGACACAAAGAAAATTACAAGCCAGGTGATATATGTCTAGGGTCTAAAAGGTTTTCCTTATGTGACTGTGTTATCCTATATTATATGTTTCTGTGGAAAATATTCATTGTGCTTCACTATAAGATGGCTGAGGTCTTAAGAACAGAATATACCAAAGGGTTAGGTGATAATGACTATCATAAGGTCAATCATAGCTGTGTCCTTGACAGTTATTTTCTGAGACCATCTGCATATTCTAGATCAGGTTTCCATCAGAAGATGAGAGATCCTGTCAGCCTTGGAATAAGGAAATATGGGATAAAATCCTGGAATCAACTAGTTACATGGCCATGGAAAATGGGTGGGAGGCTCAATTTCTTCATTTCTTTGAATGAGGTATCTGAATCTGATGATTCTTTCCAACTTTGACAATTTTAATTTTGGAAAGAACTTTCTCTTTTCACTATAGGCCAGATCAGATATTCTGGTTCTACTTTCCTGTAACTACAATTGCTGGATCATTTTCAGTGTTTGTGAAGCTAGCCTAGTTCTGAGAATGGAACTTAGAGAATATTGTAATATTATGCCAGACAATATAATCCTTATACTCATATTTGGGGCCAGAAACAAAGCAGGAAAGACTTTATAGTTTGATTTCCTAATGACAGCTCATATCTTTTCTGGTGGAATTAAATCTGAAATTGATCTTCTGAAGACACTCGATGAAGATGAGGTCAGTAAGTAAACTGGAGTCTTGAGACAAAGCAAGCCAGGTAAATAGTCATATGAAAGCATTTACAAGGAGTATCTTATGTGTCCTATAACAGAAACACCATTTATATACACCATTTTGAGGCAGCCTTCTTCAGAATTAGCAAAAATAACCAAACTATTCATAGTAAAGGTCAGATTTACCATCAGCTGAAATCCAAGAAGGAATGGGGAAAGCTTTTTTTGGTAGGAATGTTTTCAAAACAAGATAACCTGTCCCTGTATGTATTTTTCAGATTATTTAATATAGAATAATAAGTGTTATCTTCACATCTGTAGTCACAACTTATTTTTCCACAGTTCCCACTTTGATACTTTCTTGGAAGTTTCACATAAAAGTGTAATATAGTTCTTAGGAACCAGTGGGAAATGTGGGATCAAGTGATACATAAGATCAGACTGATCTATTTCTTTGGGCCATTTATTAGTCTTGACTAGCAACCAGCCTACTATCTTATGGGGGTTATAGTTTTTAAGTAGGCATAGGTGTCTTGAGGTAAGAGAGAAATTAGAAGCAAAAAAGCTGAGCATCTTGAGGATGGGAACAAGAAGTTGTTGAGTAGCATAGTAGGCAGGGACACAACATATGCAAGGAGTGTCCACAGGAAATTTTTTAAAATGTGGATTTAAAACAAAGGAGAAAAAAATGCAAGCAAGAGTGAAGAAAAGAAAGAAATTAATTCTTCCTTTTTCATCAAGATGAAGGTCTGGGGTTTGGGGAGAAACTGTTTGTATCATAAAGTTATATGCTTCTGGAAAGCATTTTCCCTTGGAAGTTCTGAGTTATCTATCCTTGACTATTGTACACAAATAGTTTGGTTTGATCGATTGGAACTCAGAAACATGCATCCTCAAATCAGTAACTTGGTGCTTTGAATTCAGCTCTTAGTTAACAATACCTGGAATAGGTCTTGTTATGACAGGAGATTTTCAGAGGTAAGATTCATCCAGTAGATCAGTATTCTAGGTGCCAAGTAACTGTAATATTGCTTAAACACCCTAGAAAAAAGGTGTAGTGTGATTTGGAAGAGTCTTATAAAAACTAATCACATTGGCCTTTCCATAATTATTTCATGTGGTGAAAACCAGTTGAAACCTCATGGAGTTTATAACTTTATAAGCATCATAAAATATTATAAAAACAGTAAATATTAGAAACATGTAAACATCAGAAACATAAACATTTATGAACTTTATAAACATAAATATGTAAGAACATCAAATTTAGGTTACCTGTAACTCACCTGAAAGTTTGAGGAATTTCAATCTTTATATATTATTTGTTCTGTCTTTACCTGAATCATGCATGAGTTATAGATAGTGCTTTCTAGAGTCTAGAGAAAGAATCTTTCAAAGGATCCATAAGGATCTGAATTTGTAAAAATAAGCATTCCTCTTGATATTTTCAGAGAGAGAATGAGAAAACTCAGACTTAATTTTAAAAAGTCTTACATAAGAAAAACAAAAATACAAATTTATGATGTTTTAAAAAATTTCAAACATTTGTTTAATCAGCTTGCATGTACTAGAATTCTTTGGACAACCAGTCTATTTAATGCATGTGGTTTAACAAATCGAGATAAGCCTTTTTTTTTTTTAATACTAAGTGCTTTAGGATTCTGTAACTGTAAAGACCTATTATTTTTAATAAGCCTGTGCCCAACTAGTTTATAAGAAAAATAGCCACATGTACTAAGGAGTGGAGCATTTGTATTTTAACCAATAAAGAATATGATGTCATTTCTCAAAGAATAACATTATTTATTAATGGGGACATGCAATTCCCATGAACAAAGAAAGGATACTTTTTGCCAGGCTCCCAAGTGAATCCTGCCTCATGCTTATACACTGACTTATGTCCTCTTTCTGATTGGCCTGATGGTTCAACCTTTGGACGTCCCCTGGCAGTCTGTCTTGGTGGATATGGAGACCTCAACTCCTCCCTTATTCCTTCATCACAAGGGAGGTAGATCTTTGCTTTATCCCAGAAAATACAATTCCCCTAGCTATGTGACTGACCTAGCATATCTTCTTCCTTTTTAAAAAAAAAACCTAAGTTCTAAGGCAGAAGAGTAGTAAGAGCTGTTGTCACACAGTTAGGAAATATCTAAGACCAGAACTGAACCTAGTGTACTTTCAATATGAGTCAAGTTCATCATGGCATGATCAGCCCTGTCCAACATCCTTTTAGGATCTTAACAAAAGAAAGAAGGTCCCAATCCAGTTTGATAGCCTTGGGTGGGGAGGGGGGATTGGAAGCCTGAAAGGCAAACTGTTTCAGCCTGACATTGGTAGAGCTAAGGGGGAAATGACTTCATAAAAATATCACAGATTAATATTAATTTTCCTCAGGGAAGAAGGGGAAATAGTCTTTGGCCACTTGCTTAGGGCAAGTATCAATTTCCACAAAGGGCATCACAATACTGTATTAGTATAATACGTATATATAATATAACAAATGTTTACAGTTCATGTTCTTATCAGACATATAGATTACTGGATTTTTATTTATTATTTGTAAAACCATTAAAATACATTGCTTATAGAAAATGACGGAATTTCACCAAACTGTCCTTTGCTTTTCCAGTGTGTCAAGTTAATACTTTAAAAACCTCATTGAATCCTTCCCGTTTTGGAAAGGAGCTCTATTTTTGTTCATTCTGAAAATCATCCAAAGGGAATCAGTTCTCATTTCCCAATGTGTATGTAGTCTGTACCTCCACATACAGTTATTTGTTTTGTGAAGAGGATGGGTAGTACTTAGTTCTCCTTTATCTTTTCATTTTCAAAAAAATAATAATTTTAAATTTTCTAGGCAATTAATTAAAATAATTTTTATATACAAAAGCCTCAATCCAACTGGGGACCTTATAAACCATGACTAAAACGTATTGCAAGGCTCTTGCTGAAAGAAAATTATAGACCAATCTCCTTAAAGAATATAGATGCAAAAAATCTTAAATAGAATACTAGCCAAAAGACTCCAGCAAGTGATCATGAGGGTTATTCATTATGATCAGGTAGGATTTATACCAGGAATGCAAGGATGGTTCAATATTAGGAAAACCATTCACATAATTGACCATATCAACAAGCAAACCAACAAAAATCACATGATTATCTCAATAGATGCAGGAAAAAGCCTTTGACAAAATGCAACACTCATTCCTATCAAAAACAATAGAAAGCAGGGGCAACTGGGTAACTCAGTGGATTGAGAGCCAGGCCTAGAGACAGGAGGTCCTAGGTTCAAATCTGGCCTCAGACATTCCCAGTTGTGTGACCTTGGGCAAGTCACTTGACCCCCATTGCCCAGCCCTTACCACTCTTCTGCCTTGGAGCCAATACTCCAAGAAAAAAAATAGAAAGTATAGGAATAGAAGGGCCTTTCCTAAAAATAATAAACAATATACATTTAAAAACATCAGCAAACATCATCTGCAATGGGGACAAACTAGAAGCCTTCCCAATAAGATCAGGAGGGAAACAAGGATGCCCATTATCGCCTCTATTATTTAACATTGTACTAGAAACACTAGCAGTAGCAATTAGAGAAGAAAAAGAAAGTGAGGGTATTAAAACAGGCAATGAGGAGACCAAGCTATCACTCTTGGGGATGACATGATGGTCTACTTAAAGAATCCTAGAGATTCAACCAAAAAGCTAGTGGAAATAATCAGAAACTTTAGCAAAGTTGCAGGATACAAAATAAACCCACATAAATCATCAGCATTTCTATGTATCTCCAACACAGCTAAGCAGCAAGAATTAGAAAGAGAAATTCCATTTAAAATCACCAGAGACAATATAAAATGCTTAGGGATCTATCTGCCAAGACAAACACAGGAAGTATATGAAAACACTCTCCACACAATTAAAACTAGATCTAAATAATTGGAAAAACATCAATTGCTCATGGGTAGGACAAGCTAACATAATAAAAATGACCATCCTACCCAAACTAATTTATTTATTTGGGGCCATACCCATCAAACTACCAAAATATTTTTTTATAGAATTAGAAAAACAGCCCTAACAAAGTTTATTTAGAAGAACAAAAGATCAAGAATATCAAGGGAAATAATGAAAAAAAAATGTGAAGGAAGGTGGCCTCTCAGTACCAGACCTTAAACTGTACTATAAAGCAGTGATAATCAAAACCATATGGTACAAGCTAAGAGACAGAAAGGAGGATCAGTGGAATGGCCTCGGGGTAAATGACCTCAGTAAGACAGTCTATGATAAGCCTAAAGATCCCAGCTTCTGGGGAAAAATCCACTATTTGATAAAAACTGCTGGGAAAATTGGAAGACAGTGTGGGAGAGATTAGGTTTGGATCAGCATTGCACACCCTACACCAAGATAAACTCAGAATGGGTGAAAGACTTGAACATAAAGAAATAAACTATAAGTAAATTAGGTGAATACAGAATAGTATACATGTCAGACCTTTGGGAAGGGAAAGATTTTAAAACCAAGCAAGACATAGAAAGAATCACAAAATGTAAAATAAATAATTTTGACTACAACAAATTAAAAAGTTTTTGTACAAACAAAACCAATGTAACCAAAATCAGAAGGGAAAAATAAAAAACTGGAAAACAATCTTTATAACAAAAACCTCTGGCAAAGGTCTAATCACTCAAATTTATAAGGAACTAAGTCAATTGTACAAAAAATAAAGCCATTCCACAGGTGATAAATGGGCAAGGGACATGAATAGGCAATTTTCAGATAAAGAAATCAAAACTATGAATAAGCACATGAAAAAGTGCTCTAAATCTCTTATAATCAGAGAGATGCAAATCAAAACAACTCTGAGGTATCACCTCACACCTAGCAGATTGGCCAACATGACAGCAAAGGAAAGTAATGAATGCTGGAGGGGATGTGGCAAAGTAGGGACACTAATGTATTGCTGGTGGAGTTGTGAACTGATCCCACCATTATGGAGGGCAATTTGGAACTATGCCCAAAGGGCACTAAAAGACTGCCTGCCCTTTGACCCAGCCATAGCACTGGTGGGTTTGTACCCCAAAGAGATAATAAGGAAAAAGACTTGTATAAAAATATTCATAGCCACGCAGTTTGTGGTGGCAAAAAATTAGAAAATGAGGTGATGACTTTCAATTGGGGAATGGCTGAACAAATTGTGGTATATGTTGGTGATGGAATACTACTATTGTGCTAAAAGGAATAATAAAGTGGAGGAATTCCATGTGTACTGGAATGACCTCCAGGAATTGATGCAGAATGAAAGGAGCAGAACCAGGAGAACATTGTACACAGAGACTGATGCACTGTGGTAAATTCAAATGTAATAGACTTCTCTACTAGTAGCAACGCAATGATCCAGAACTATTTGGAGGGATATATGAGAAAGAACACTATCCACATCCAGAGGAAGAACTGTGGGAAAAGAAACACAGAAGAAAAACAACCACTTGATCACTTGGGTCGGTGGGGCTATGACTGGGAAAGTGGACTCTAAAAGATTACCCTAGTGCAAATACTAATAAGGAAATGGGTCTTGATCGTGGCACATGTTTAACCCAGCGGAATTGGGGTTGCAGGGAGAGGAGGGAAGGAACATGACTCTTGTAAACATGAAAATTATTCTAAATCATCTAATTAAATAACATTTAAAAAAATTTTTAAAGACTATTGATAAAAAATATCAAAATTTTGTGTATTTAGGCATCTTTATGAAAAGATATCTGTAAATAATTAAATGGATCTAAATAAATTAGTTTGGTAGTTTCCTACTACTTCTGTGCAGGATGCAAGCCCACTAATTCAAAATGAAAAGACAAGACTGAGATTATTACAAAGCAAAAAGCTTATTTTATTTCTCTTCTGGAAGAGGGCATCAGCAACAGAGAAGAAACTCAGTTGGGAGGCACCTGCTGAACCTGAGGTAGGTTTTTTTTTTATTTTAAACATTATTTTATTTGGTCATTTCCAAACATTATTCACTGGAAACAAAGATCATTTTCTTTTCCTCCCCGCCCCTCCTCCCACCACCTTTCCCTCTCCCATAGCCGACACACGATTCCACTGGTTATCACATGTATTCTTGACTCGAACCCATTTCCCTGTTGTTGGTATTTGCATTAGAGTGTTCATTTAGAGTCTCTCCTCAGTCATATCCCCTCAACCCCTGTAGTCAAGCAGTTGCTTTTCATTGGTGTTTTTACTCCCACAGTTTATCCTCTGCTTGTGGATAGTATTTTTTAGATCCCTGCAGATTGTTCAGGATCACTGCATTGCCACTAATGGAGAAGTCCATCACCTTCGATTGTACCACAGTGTATCTATGTCTCTGTGTACAATGTTCTCCTGGTTCTGCTCCTCTCTCTCTGCATCACTTCCTGGAGGTTGTTCCAGTCTTTCATGGAATTTCTCCACTTTATTATTCCTTTTAGCACAATAGTATTCCATCACCAACATATACCACAATTTGTTCAGCCATTCCCCAATTGATGGGCATCCCCTCATTTTCCAATTTTTGGCCACCACAAAGAGTGCAGCTATGAAAATTCTTGTACAAGTCTTTTTCATTATTATCTCTTTGGGGTACAAACCCAGCAGTGCTATGGCTGGATCAAAGGGCAGTCTTTTATCGCCCTTTGGGCATAGTTCCAAATTGCCTCCAGAATGGTTGGATCAGTTCACAACTCCACCAGCAATGAATTAGTGTCCCCACTTTGCCACATCCCCTCCAGCATTCATTACTTTCCACAGCTGTCATGTTAGCCAATCTGCTAGGTGTGAGGTGATACCTCAGAGTTGTTTTGATTTGCATCTCTCTGATTATAAGAGACGTAGAGCACTTCTTCATGTGCTTATTAATAATTTTGATTTCTTTGGCTGAGAACTGCCTGTTCATGTCCCTTGCCCATTTATCAATTGGAGAATGGCTTGATTTTTTGTACAATTGATTTAGTTCTTTGTAAATTGAGTAATTAAACCTTTGTCAGAGGTTTTTATGAAGATTGTTTCCCAATTTGTTGCTACCCTTCTGATTTTGGTTACATTGGTTTTGTTTGTACAAAACCTTTTTAATTTGATGTATTCCAGATTATTTATTTTGCATTTTGTAACTCTTTCTAATTCTTGCTTGGTTTTGAAGTCTTTCCCTTCCCAAAGGTCTGACATGTATAATATTCTGTGTTCGCCTAATTTTCTTATAGTTTCCTTCTTTATGTTCAAGTCATTCACCCATTTTGAATTTATCTTGGTGTAGGGTGTGAGGTGTTTATCTAAACCTAAGCTTTCCCACACTGTCCTCCAATTTTCCCAGCAGTTTTTATGAAATAGTGGATTTTTGTCCCCAAAGCTGGGATCTTTGGGTTTATCATATACTGTCTTGCTGAGGTTGCTTGCCCCCAGTCTATTCCACTGATCCTCCTTTCTGTCTCTTAGCCAGTACCAAATTGTTTTGATGACCGCTGCTTTAAAATATAGTCTGAGATCTGGGACTGCAAGACCACCTTCCTTTGTATTTTTTTTTCATTATTTCCCTGGATATCCTTGATCTTTTGTTCTTCCAAATGAATTTTGTTATGGTTTTTTCTAAATCAGTAAAAAATTTTTTTTGGAAGTTCCATGGGTATGGCACTAAATAGATAGATGAGTTTGGGTAGGATGGTCATTTTTATTATATTGGCTCGTCCTACCCATGAGCAGTTAATATTCTTCCAATTGTTCAAGTCTAGTTTTAGTTGTGTGGAGAATGTTTTGTAGTTGTGTTCATATAGATCCTGTGTTTGTCTCGGGAGATAGATTCCTAAGTATTTTATTTTGTCTAAGGTAATTTTGAATGGGATTTCTCTTTCTAGTTCTTGCTGCTGAACTGTGTTGGAATTATATAGAAATGCTGATGACTTATGTGGGTTTATTTTGTATCCTGCAGCTTTGCTAAAGTTGTTGATTATTTCAATTAGCTTTTTGGTTGAATCTCTAGGATTCTTTAAGTAGACCATCATGTCATCTGCAAAGAGCGATAATTTGGTCTCCTCCTTGCCTATTTTAATGCCTTCAATTTCTTTTTCTTCTCTAATTGCTACTGCTAGTGTTTCT
This sequence comes from Monodelphis domestica, assembly GCF_027887165.1. NCBI lineage: Eukaryota > Metazoa > Chordata > Mammalia > Didelphimorphia > Didelphidae > Monodelphis > Monodelphis domestica. Next base: position 126,962,161 of record NC_077233.1, read on the forward strand.
AATACAATGTCGAATAATAATGGGCATCCTTGTTTCACTCCTGATCTGAATGGGAATGGATTTAGTTTATCCCCATTGCAGATGATATTAGTTGATAGTTTTAGATATATACTGTTTATTATTTTTAGGAACGACCCTTCTATTCCTATGCTTTCTAGTGTTTTTAGTAGGAATGGGTGTTGTATTTTATCAAAGGCTTTTTCTGCATCTATTGAGATGATCATGTGGTTCTTGTTGGTTTGCTTGTTGATGTGGTCAATTATGTGGATAGTTTTCCTAATATTGAACCAGCCCTGCATCCCTGGTATAAATCATACTTGATCATGGTGGATGACCTTTCTGATCACTTGCTGGAGTCTTTTTGCTAGTATCCTATTTAAGATTTTTGCATCTATATTCATTAGGGAGATTGGTCTATAATTTTCTTTCTCTGTTTTTGTCCTGCCTGGCTTTGGAATTAGTACCATATTTGTGTCATGAAAGGAGTTTGGTAGAACTCCCTCTTTGCTTATTATGTCAAATAGTTTGTATAGTATTGGAGTTAGCTGTTCTCTGAATGTTTGATAGAATTCACTGGTGAATCCGTCAGGCCCTGGGGATTTTTTCTTAGGAAGTTCTTTGATGGCCTGTTGGATTTCTTTTTCTGATATGGGATTATTTAAGAAATCTATTTCTTCTTCTGTTAGTCTAGGCAATTTATATTTTTGTAAATATTCATCCATATCACCTACATTGGTATATTTATTGTCATATAGTTGGGCAAAGTAGTTTTTAATGATTGCCTTAATTTCCTCTTCATTGGAGGTGAGGTCCCCCTTTTCATCCTTGATGCTGTTAATTTGCCTTTCTTCTTTCCTTTTTTTAAATTAGATTGACCAGTACTTTGTCTATTTTGTCTGTTTTTTCAAAGTACCAGCTTCTAGTCTTGTTTATTAGCTCAATAGTTCTTTGACTTTCGATTTTATTAATTTCTCCCTTAATTTTTAGGATCTCTAGTTTGGTTTTCTTCTGGGGGGTTTTAATTTGTTCGTTCTCAATTTTTTTGATTTGCATTTCCAATTCCTTGATCTCTGTCTTCCCTAATTTGTTAATATATGCACTCAGGGATATGAATTTTCCTCTAAGTACTGCCTTGGCTGCATCCCATAAGGTTTGAAAGGATGTCTCGCCGTTGTCATTTTCTTCAATGAAATTATTAATTGTTTCTATGATTTGTTCTCTAACTAACCGATTTTGGAGTATCATATTATTTAATTTCCAATTAACTTTTGATTTGGCTCTCCATGTACCCTTACCAATCAATATTTTTATTGCCTTGTGATCTGAAAAGGCTGCATTTATTATTTCTGCTTTTCTGCATTTGAGTGCCATGTTTCTGTGACCTAGTGTATGATCTATTTTTGTGAATGTGCCATGTGGTGCTGAAAAGAAGGTGTATTCCTTTTTGTCCCTATTTATTTTTCTCCATATGTCTATTAACTCTAATTTTTTTAAGATTTCTTTCACCTCTTTTACCTCTTACTTGTTTATTTTTTGGTTTGATTTATCTAAATTTGATAGTGGTTGGTTCAAGTCTCCCACTAATATGGTTTTACTGTCTATTTCCTCCTTTAATTCTCGTAGTTTCTCTATTAAAAATTTGGATGCTATGCCATTTGGTGCATACATGTTGATTAGTGATATTGCCTCATTGTCTATACTCCCTTTTAGCAGAATATATTTACCTTTCCTATCCCTTTTGATCAGGTCTATTTTTGCTTTGGCTTTGTCAGATATCATGATTGCAACTCCTGCCTTCTTTCTGTCTGTTGAGGCCCAAAAGGCCTTACTCCAATCTTTAATTCTAACCTTGTGAGTGTCAACCCGCCTCATATGTGTTTCTTGAAGACAACAAATGGTAGGGTTTTGGGTTCTAATCCAATCTGCTATTTGTCTATGTTTTATGGGTGAGTTCATTCCATTCACCTTCAAAGTTATGATTGTCATTTGTGGATTTGCTGGCATTTTGATATCTTCCCCTATTTTCTGACCTTTCTTTTTTAGCTATCTCCTTTTGAACCAGTGATTTACTTTAGGTCGGTCCCCCTAGTCCCCTCCCTTGAGATGCTTCCCTTTCTAGCCCCTTCCTTTTTATGCTCCCTTCCCCTCCCCCCTCTCCTTCCCTCCCTTTTTGTACTCCCTTCCCACTCCCCCTCCTTAATTTTCCTTTCTTTCTTGCCCTAATGGATAAGATAGAATTCAGGATCCCACTGGATCTAGATGTTCTTCCCTCTCAGATTTGATTTCACTGAGAGTAAGGTTTAAGTAATTTCACTTCACTCTCTCTTCCTCTCCTTCTCATATGAGAGTTCTTCCCCTCCCCTTTCCATGTGTATCTTTATATGGGAAAGATTATTCTATTAAGTCCCCCCCTATTTCTTGAAGTAAATCTTAGTATTATCAACGGTTCCCCCCTCCCTTTTCCTTTCTTTTCCCCCACTTTCCCCAAATCTTCTTAATGCCCCAATCTTTCCCTATGCATGTTTCCTCTAACTACTCTTATGATGCTACAATTTTTGAGAGTTACACAAAACATTTTCCCCATATATTAATATATATAATTTGATGTAAATGTAGTCCTTATAGAAGAGAGTTTGGCTTAAAGAAAAAGATAAGATTTATCTCCTTTTCCCTTTCTTTCATATTTACCTTTTCATGTTTCTCTTGCTTTCTGTGCTTGGATATCAAATTTTCCACTAAGTTCTGGTCTTTTCTTAGCAAATGCTTGGAAATCTTCTATTTTGTTGAATGCCCATACTTTTCCCTGGAAGTATATAGTCAGTTTTGCTGGGTAGTTGATTCTTGGTTGGAGACCCAGCTCTCTTGCCTTTCTAAATATCGTGTTCCATGCTTTGCGGTCTCTTAGTGTATTAGCCGCTAAGTCGTGTGTGATCCTTATGGGAGCCCCCTTATATCTGAAGCTCCTCTTCTTGGCTTCTTGTAGGATTTTCTCCTTTTCTTGGAAGCTCTTGAATTTGGCAATTACATTCCTAGGGGTTGTCTTTTGGGGATTTAGTATAGAGGGTGTTCTATGAACCCTTTCTATTTCTATTTTGCCCCCTTGCTCCAGAACGTGGGGGCAATTTTCTTTTATAATCTCCTGTAGAATAATATCGAGTTTATTGTTTATCTCTGGTTTTTCTGGGAGACCGATAATTCAGAAGTTTTCTCTTCTGCCTCTGTTTTCCAGATCTGTGACCTTCTCAGTGAGATATTTTATGTTTTCTTCTAATTCATTAATTTTTTGGCTTTGCTTTATTGATTCTTGCTGTTTTATGATCTCACTTTCTTCGAGTTGCTTAATTCTGGAAAAGCACAAGAAACTACTTACAATAAAATATATCAAAAAGCATAGATCCCCATAGTCTTGGAATATTCAAACAGCATACTGGCTCTGTTGCTAATGATGAGAATGGTGATTTCTTGCAAAATATAAGAAGAAATGACCCTGAGCGTTCTGTATTTGGCAGGGGTTGGGGGTGGGTGGACAGGGTATATTAAGTAACTTATGTGGTAAAGATATTAGGAAATAGACTATGTAGCACTTTCTCAAACACTTGTATATTCTAGGAAATATTACATTGATACATGGATTGAGCATGTCATCCACCCTACTCAATAAACTCCCTATCACTTCTCGGACCAAATACTGTTGTTCAAAGCCTTGGCCCCATCCTATCTTTCCAGTCCTTTTATATCTTACTCCCTACCACATAAGTTTTGATCCAGTGACATTGGACTCATTGCTGTTCTATGAACAAGAAGACACTCCATCTCTTAGCTATGTGTATTTTCTCTAGCTGCTCTCATGCCTGGAATACTCTCCCTTCTTATCTCTCTGTCTACTGGCTTCCCTTAAATCCAACTAAAATACCATTTCTTACAGGAAGCCTTTCCCAACCCCACTTAACTATAGCACTTTTCCCTCTCTTAATGATTTATTATGTATTTGCTATATAGCTTATTTGTACATAACTTTTTGCTTCTTGTTTCCCCATTAGATTGTGAGCAGGTACTGTTTTTTGCCTCGTTTTATAGCTCCTGTTTTTAGCACAATATCTGGCAAATAGCAGATGTTTAGTATGTTTATTGACTGATCAAGGAAAATTACTCATTAAAATTTATGGCCTATACCATATTTAATAAACATATTTCATCAGTTTTCAGTCTAAAGCATAATCTTGACTTTTTTTTTTAATTGTAAGATTTTATATCAGAAAAAGGAGTATTGCCCTACTTCTCAAGCTCTTCTGGGATATACTTAAGTAATTAGAACATGGGTATCATGAAGCAATAGCACTACCCTGTGGTGAGATTTAAAAATTCACTTAAAGTAAATTTGGAATCATATCTAAAGAGCTTTGGGGAATCTAGAAATCTGACATTATAATGTGCTCTACACATGTACGACACTGAATAAATGTTTCTTGAATGAAATTGGATCATGTAACAACTGCTTTCTATTATTCTTACTTCCAAAAGAATTATGTTCTAATTCAACAACAAATATTTATTCAGTGCCTTCTATGCGCAGAGCACATTATTATATCAGTGATAATGCTTTATGATATACATGTTCTCAATAGTCTAGCATTATCCCCCAAGATCTTGAGAAATGCAGCAATATTACTTATTCTGAAACAATAAGGTACATTCATTTGGAAGCTGAAATGTATTTTCCTGTTGAAAGAATGATACATTCAAGTCAATTCAATGAAGTGTTTACGTTATACAAAGCAGTGTTTAGTGCTCAGTACAAATACTGAAAAACAAAATAGATCTCTTCAAGGAGATACAAAGGATGGCATTATTGTCTGGGACTTAGTCCTCTAGGAAAATCTGAGGAGGGAAAGAATGTTTTCTAGTATTTGGAAGAATTAAAGAATGTTTCATAAAGGAGATGACACCTCATCACTTCACACCTGAATTATTTCGAGTCTTTTAATTGGACCCCCTGCCTCAAGTTACACCAATCATCCACTTAGCTTTCAAAGTGGTCTTTCTTAAGTATAGATCTGACCATGACATCCTTCTATTCTATAAATTCCAATTGCTTCTGATTACCCCCTGAATCAAATGTAAAATCCTCTCTTAAGGTTTTTTAACTCTTCACAAATGGGTTCCTTCCTACTTTTGCAATCATTTTACACTTTATTCCTCTCTCCTTTGATGTAATCACACTAGCCTTCTTTCTGTTACTTCATTTCCTAACTTTATCCTTTTTCATGGGCTTTTTCCTCATACCTGGAATATTTTCCCTCCTCACTTCAGCCTCCTGATTTCCCTAGTTTTCTTTCAGACTCAGCTCAAATCCTACCTTCTTTAGGAGGTTTATCCTGATTACCTCCATTGTTGATGCCTTCCATCTAAGATTATCTTCCTTTATAATGTGACACTGTGTATCTGCAGTTTTTGTATGTTATTGCCCACATTGGAATGAAAACTCCATGAGGACAGGGGTCTTTTATTTTGCTTTGTTTTCTCTTTCTTTATATCTCTGGTGCTTGGTGCCTGGTACAAATGAGAACTTATAATTACTTGTCAATTAACTGATTGAGGTCAACCTTAAAGAATTCCAGGTCAACCAACAAAATTCTATTTAACCTAAAGACATCTCTTGAATTTAATACAAAAAAATGACAGCCATCTGAACGAAATCAAATCATTATGCATATCTCTCTTTTTAAAAAAAATTTCTTTCAATTACAGGTAGAAACAATTTTTGACAATTTTTTCTGACATTTTGCAATTTAGATTCTATAGTTCCCTCTCTTTCCCCATCCAAGGACAATAAATAGTCTGACATAAATCATCCTAGTGTTTTCTTGCAATACATATTTCCATATATCCCATGCTATGACAGAAAAACATATCACACATACATTTAAAAACTCATGACAGAAATAAAGTGAAAGATGGCATGCTTTGATCTGCAATCAGTTTTCAACAGTTTCTTCTTTGGCTTGGACAGCATGTTTTTAAAATCATGAGTCCCTTGTAGTTATCTTAGGACTTTGTTTGCTAATAATAGTTTAGTCCTTCCCTGTTGATCATCATACCATATTTCTCTTACTGTATATACTGTTCTCCTAGTTCTGCTCACTTCACTTTGTATCACTTCATTATAAATAGTCTTTCTGAACTCATCCTGTTTGTCATCTTATAGTGCCATAGTATTCCATTACAACCATATACCACAATTTGTTCAACCATCCCCCAATTTATGGACACCTCCACAATTTCCAATTCTTTGTCACTACAAAAACAACTGCTAAAAATATTTTTGTACAAGTTGGTCCTTTCCCCTTATCTCTATCTCTTTGGGATACAGATCCAATAGTAGTATTGATGAGTCAAAGTGTATACATAGTCTTATGGCCCTTTGGGTGTGTCCCAAAATTGTGTCCCAATTTTCCTACTTTTTCTCAAACATTTATCATTTTTTTTGCATATTAGCCAATCTGATAGGTATGGGGTGGTATCTCAGAGTCTTTGTACTTCTCTAATCATTCAGAGAGATGAATTTTGCATTTTTCTAATCAACAGTGATTTGGAATATTTTTATATGACTATAGTTTTTATTTCTTCATCTGAAAACTGCCTACTCATATTATAGTTTTATTTCTATATAAAAATGCAGCTTAAGTTCCAGAGACACTAGAGAGACATACTTTATATAGGGGGAAGAGCTGTGGATTTGGCGTCAGATGGTACCTGGGATGATGCCCTGACTCTGACACTTATTAGATGTATTACTTTGGTAAAACCATTGAATGTGCTATTTCTCAGTGTCTTCACTGCTAACATAATAATAATACTTTTATAATCTATCACATAAGTTGCTGGAAGAAAAGTTATTTATAAAGGTAGAGTCTCATTCTCTTTCCAGCTTGATTATACCAAGCATGGGAGTTCTATATGGGCATCAGGTTGGATTTTCCTAGATGCTACCTCCTAATAGGTGTGGAATGGATTTGTCTAGTTAAGAATTCCCTTCTGAACTGGAGAACAAGAACAGTTGCCCCCGTGAAGGTTTTGGTTAAATTTAAGGCTCAGTTCTTCCTCTTCCTCTCTCTCTCTCTCTCTCTCTCTCTCTCTCTCTCTCTCTCTCTTTATATACATATATGTATATATGTATATGTATCAGTCATTTTAAAGTTATATACATGAGTCTAAGCTGGTCAAAAGTGGAAAAGGTTGAAACAGTAAGTAATGAATTCTCCATTATTCCACTTGTTAGGACTATTATGAAGAGAATTCCTTTTCAGATATGGGCTAAACTAGATGATTTTGGAAGTCCCTTCATAATTCCATAAAGTCCCTACCTATGCATTTAAATATGGAAGAGACATTCCTAATTATCTAGGCCAATGCCTTAATTTTACAATTGCAGGAACTGGTGACTTTCCCTTTCAATCTTCATGATAGTCTGACCAATTCTGATTCACATATTAAATATTCTAATTAGAGCATTAAAAGTTGTAACAAGAAAGAAAGGAAGGAAGGAAGGAAGGAAGGAAGGAAGAAAAAAAATTCAACCACTAAATCATTTTATTTACATGACTTTTTTTCAGATGGATCTGGGGACTAAATTAAACAAATAGTTCTTAAGACCATGAGGAAAGCCACTCAGTGAACTTGTAATTCTACCAGTGGCCTGTAAGAAGGGCTCTTGGACTCTCCTGATTGGCCTCAGGAGTACCCAGAATGAGCAATGACTCCTTGCAATGACTGACCAAAAGCAGAAAGAAATGAATGGGTTGATAGCCAACAGGGCATGGTGGTGAAAATGTTGAACTTGGCATGAGAAGATATGACATTTACTAGTAAATGGGATCATAGGCAAGTTTTTAAACTTCTCAGGGCCTCAGTTTCCTTAGCTGTCAAAAGAGAATAGTAATCCCTGCACTGCCTATCACACTATTGTAAGGAAAGACCTCTGAGTACCTTAAAGTATAATATAATATGAATTCATATTGCTGCTCTATCCCTTTGAGAAACAGCATGGTATATGGAAGGAGCACTAAAATTGAAATCAAAAGACCTGATTTAAAACATTGGCTCTTCTACTTACTATTCATATGATCTTGGGCAAGTTACTTCCCCTCTCTGGGACTCAGTTTTCCCATCAATAAAATGAAGAGACTGAATTAACTAAATCATTTCTAATTATATCCTTCTACCTCTAAGGCTATCCAGGCCTATGGACAGAATCTGGCATGAAGCCTAATAAGAACAATGGATCAGAAATGTAAAGCTGGAAGAGACTTCAGAGGCTACTTGAGTCAATCCCTTCATTTTACAGAAGAATCTGTACAAGGAGACTTATCCAAGTGTCAGAGGTAGGATCTGAACTTGGATTCTCAGAAGTAAGAGTCAGTGTTCTTCATCATGTTCTCTGGCTTACAGGGTTCATAATGCTGCTTGGGATGTAGGGAAAAGGAAAGTGAAGAAGTCTCAACATGGGTGGAAATCAGGAACAGTAATCAGGAATTAGGCAGACAATATGGAGGAGTTGAGGAGTGAAACAAGCTGACACCTGCTAGTAATGAAAGAAACCCTGGACAAGGAAAGGGGAACATTGTCTGAGGCTGATGAGGAGCCTAAGTCTTGGAGCAGAAAGAAGAGCAGGTGTCATTCAAAGCCCAAATGAATTTCTTGTTATTAGAGCAAGATCTAAAAAGGCAAGGGCTCCCTTTTCAGTTTTAAGTCCTATAACACCATTTTATATATAAAGAAATGGGCTAAAAACTTCATGAGGTATATAATTAAACATCAGGAACTTGGTGATGACATTAATTAACATTCTTAACAAGGAATGGAATTTAAACAATTACCCTAACAGCCCAGGTTTCTACAAATAGAACTGATCTTAAACAAAACTACCTAAAGCTCCCCCCTACTCTCTCTTCAAAATAGGCAGAACACAGAGTGGAAGTGAAAATGCCATTAATTCCTACTTGTAGAATTCACAGCACATTTTGAAGTCTTTTAGGGGAAAAATAAAACAAAACAACTTAGAACACTGTAAAGTTTTTTCAATGTAAAAACAATTTTGAATCTTTAAATTTCATAATATGGAACTGTTAATAGTATGACTGTATACTTTAGTTTTTAAGGATAATTTTAGTGTTTTGACTTAAATCTAAATAGTTGGTTGCCAGGGATAATTCCCAAATAATAAAATACCCGTCAGCTGGGAATTATGGATATTTTAATTAATATTAATGAAGGGATTAAGGAAAGGAGAGAGAGAGAGAGAGAGAGAGAGAGAGAGAGAGAGAGAGAGAGAGAGAGAGAGAGAGAGAATTAATTTAAAATGCTCTGGCTCAGGCTGAGCCAGGCAGTAGTTAAAGGCCTTGGCCAAAGTGGCCTCCCTGAGCCTAAGGTAAAAGGAGTCAGTCTTATCACTCACCACCTCCATCTCCAAGCTGGGTTACAGTCTTCCACTGAACTCAATCTCCTGAACTGAGTTCAGAACCTAATGACACTCCAAACTGAATTGCCTTAACTGACTTTTTACCCCTCCTTTTAAAGACATTTTCTCTTATGTCACCTCCCCTAAAATTTCACATCTACCAATCACAGTAGATGCTTTTTTCCAGGACTGCTCATTCTTAGTTCTCACCACTCTTTAGTTCTCACCTTCTCTGGTTAGATTATACCTTCTGAGGTACTTCATACTTCTTTGTTAAGCTCACCTTTTGTGAGTTACTTGACCTTTTTGTGATTAATTTAACCTTTACAGGTACTTAACACCTTTTTGTAAATAGACTTAGCTTAAGGTTCTAGCTTCACTATAAGGTATGAGTTAAGTACCTTCATTGTTCAATCAGGAGTTTACAACTTTATCTTCCCCTAAAGTATGTCTAAGTATGAGTGGAATAATGTAAAGTTCCCAAGACATTCCTGATTCTTGTTAGACCAAGTATCTCCATTGTTACAATAAGGAAATAGCTAAATTAAATCTTTCTAAAGTACAGTCTGAGTAGTTTTTAAGATTCACAATCTCCCCTGATGATCATTGGGGAGACTAGTCTCCCCAATGATCATTCAACATAATCCTCTTGTAGTCCTAAAGCACTTCTAACTACAGATGAATACAATATTCAATTTTCTAAGAAGAAATTACAATAGTTAGGGAGGAATAGAAAAGAAAGAAAGCAAAACCAATGTCTAATAAATCTCATAAAATAAAATACTTTTATTACATTTTAGTCTCTTGTAATAAGAGTATTATATTTTATGAGATTCATTAAGGATTATTAGAATTAAGGATAAAGAAAATACAAAATAGAAAAAACCACATGCCTAGGCTGATTAGCCCATTCATAATCTACTCACTACATCTTGTCATCTCTGGGTAGAGGAAGAGAGTCTTGGGAGGCAGAGAGCCCTTTAAATACTAAATTGTGATCTCGCCCCAGGTGGAGACTCAGGTGCAATTATAGGGAATTCTGGGAAGTACCAAGGACTTCTGGGGATTGAAGCCTAGGGTTCAAATATCCATTTTTACAAGCCTCAATATTTTCCCATTTGTCATATTATTGCTTACATATCTGACAGTACCATGTGCTATAATAGAAAGGTGGAATTTTGTGTGTAAAAAAAAAAGAATGTAGCTGTTCTTACCTTGACTCCATGCTTCTGTCCCAGATACCCAGTGTCCAGTCAAATCATAAAGAAACAACTTTTTTGTTGCTGTTAGACTTTAAGGCCAATAATATTGACTATGATTTCCAACTGAATGGATATTTATTAAATACCTACACCATTGCTGACTTGACAAAGAAGTTATTTTCTATATGTTTATCTAGTGTGAGATGAAGCATTGGGAAGTCCCTATTAATCACAGTTGTCTAAGAGTTCCTTTTACTGTCACAACTTTTGTATGCATTTTATATAATTCCTTTAAGGTCCACATCATTGGTCCTGGCACCTAAGCAGATTGTTCTATGTGTTTATATTCTGTGTGTTTCTGAAATCTGAGAGTCTAAGGCAGAAGTTCCCATACTTTTTTTGGCATCATGGCATCCTTAGTGTCTCAATAATTTTTTTCACAGAGCCCCTAGGTAAGAAGAAATATATAAAAGTTCTATTTTTGAAGTGGTTAGGTTAAAATTTTAAAACATTCCCCAGAATCCCTGTGAGTTTACTGCAGTGCCTCGAGTTGCTAAGGCATACAGTTTGGGAACCATGGATCTTGAGGCATATTAGAGAATCCAGTAACCCACTCAGCTGATCCACAATTCCCCCAAAGCAGAAATGGGAATGCAATAGGCTATATATTATGCCAAAGATCCTATAAATGACAATTGATTTTCTGAGGTTCCTCTTCTCATTCTTTGAGAACACATTGTCTTAAGGGTGGTATTGGGGTTGAAGCTTTGACATTTGGGGCTTGTTTTTGAGTTTTAGCCTCTGCTTCACTACATAGGAAGAGGTTTTTATATGTTTTATCTTCATTTCTTGGAGTCTAGTTGTGATTACAGTACTATTAGTATTCTTTTAAAGCTCTGCTCCCTTATTATCGGTCACTATCATCACCAATCACCCCTCCTATACCACCCAAAGTAGGAGCAGATATTGATTTTGCCTACACACACACTCAAGTGGGAGCGGGGAATATGCGGCCTTTTGCCTGGAACACACCTTGCTCAAGGGCATTCAGGTACAGATGGTCTGTTCAAAATGCCTGATCACCCTTCCCCAACCCTATCAAAAATGGCAGAAATTGATTCAGCCTAGTCAGAGAAGCAAAGGAAGCAGTATATCATGAGTGGCTAGCTGGGTAGCTCAGTGGAGAGAAAGGCAGACCTAGAGGTGAAAGGTCCTGGGCTCAAATCTGACCTCAGATACTTCCTAGCTGTGAGTACCTGAAACCCCAAAAGGCCCAGCCTTGATACTTAAGGCAGGTTTCTACAGTGATTAATAGTAAATTCCTCAATGTGGAATGAACTTGAGTCAGCTTTACTTTGTAGGGCTGGGAGTGTACTCATCTGTAAAAGAAAGTGAATTACAAGGGATTATAAAGAAAAAGACTGAAACACCAAAGAGTTCAAGAGGAAAGAAACTCAGAAAAATCCAAGGGTAAAAGACAATTGATCAACAGAGAGGATCCTAAAGTTAGAAGGAAGGATATACACTAAATCACCAGAAATTTAAAACTCTCTTAAGGTTAAGTCAATAAGCATTTATTAAGTGCCTTTTATGTGCCAGTATTAAGTATAAAAATGATGAAAGTGAACTGGTGCCTGATGAAACACAGAATCCCAATCGAGCATAATTATAACAAGAAATTCCAGAATTGTTCAAAAGAGAAATTAAATGCACAAGAGTTGTTAAGCATGATTATATGTCAGAAGTTGCCATTCTCAATGAAGAAAAAAATACTGATTCATAGATTAGGAAAAAGAAAATTAAATCAATAGTAGAGAGTATTTCTACCAAAGCAAAAGAGAAACAAACAGATTTGCAATACAAAAGATACTGAAATGGAAGAAAATCTAGCAGAAGAGAAGCAAAGAGTGACAATGTTAAAAGAACACATGAGGGGGCAGCTGGGTGGCTCAGTGGATTGAGAGCCAGGCCTAGAGATGGAAGGTCCTAGGTTCAAATCTGGCCTTAGATACTTCTGTGTGACCCTGGGCAAGTCACTTAACCCCCATTGCCCAGCCCTTACCACTCTTCTTCCTTTGAGCATTGAATCCAAGATGGAAGGTAAGGGTTTAAAAAACAAACAACAACAACAAAAACAACACATGATCTATATATAACCAGATAGCTAGATGATTCAATGAATAGAACACTGGGCCTAGAGTCAAGAAGACCTGATTTCAAATCTGTCCTCAGACACTCACTAATTGCCTGACCCTGAGTAAGTTCCTTAATATCTGCTTGTCTAATCCACTGGAGAAAGAAATGGCAAACCCTTACCATATCTTTGCCAAGAAAGGCCTGTCCCAGATCACAAAAAATCAGACATGACTGAAATAATTGAACAAGTCATTAGGTTCAAAGACAGAATACAGACTGACAACTTAAGTATTATAAGTCTCCCAGGAAAATATGATAAATCAAAAAAACCTAAACATAATAACTTCGGAAATAATACAAAACCATTTCCCAGAACTATGCAATACAGAAATCAGAGCATGAACAAAAGAATCCATAAATCACTTTTAAAATGAATCAACAGGATATTCTGAAAAGTAAAAAAGCTAAAGTTGCAACCCCAGATGATATGATATAGTCATACAAATTTCATCATCAACTTTAAAAAATGGACATTAAACAAAAGAAGTATTTAAGGCATTTCTGACCAAAAAAAAATGTGAGTAGAACACAAATAAATATAATTAATAAAGAATGAAAGAAATTACTCCATGTTTCAAGGTTATTTTTTAAAGTGAAAGAGAATGAACAAACTAAGCATTAATAGCAACAATAACAAAAACAAAGCTATCAAAAGATACTAAGAAGGTCACTGGAGGATTAAAATATTATCAGAATTTTAATAAAGAATAGTGTAAGTGGAATAAATTCCAGAACCCCTACAGGTGAACCAAGGTATTTTGTGGGACAAACTGGGTGGAAGAACACATTAATGAGAAAAGAGAAAGCAGAAGTCATGGGTGAAATGATAGCATACCCATATCAAGCCCATGAATGAACAGAGAAGGGATGATAACTCCTATATTCTTTCAGGAAGAAGAGGAGCTTCAGGAGAATAAGAGAGGTAGCCAAACAGAGGGATTGAAACTGAGAGATTAAAAAAAAAAAAGATGAAGCTCAGCCCAACAACAAAGAAGGGGGTCCCACTGAAAAATACCCCTATGGAAAGAGAAGTGTATGTCTACAATGGGAAATAGGGATAATATAGAATAAATAAAATAGAATAAAATTTGCAAAGCATCAGATGATTTTTTTAAGTAGAAGCTGCAATTATGCTATCAGACAAAGCAAATATAAAAATATCAATAGAGTTAACAAAGACTTTACATTATGCATGAAGAGGTAGCTAAGAGGTTCAGTAGTAATAGATATAGCTACAGGCTTGGAGACAAGACATGAGTTCAAATGAGATCTCTGAGATTCCATATTCCAACCATTTTGGTAAGCAATTGGGAATTTTGCAACAACAACAACATGATTAAAATCTCCATACCCTTTGATATAGATCAGGGATGAGGAACCTTTTAGAGACCCAGTGCATGTGAGCCACCTCCTTACTTCAGTGATAAAGGTTGAATGGTTTGCAAAAACTGAGAGATGCAAACATCAGAGGGAGTGATTATGTGACTAAGGTCACATGGGAGCCTGAGGCTAGAAATCTGGGAAAGATTCTATGCCCAATGGACTTCATCTCTCTCCTAGAAGGACCTAAGGTTGAGGCTGGGAAAGGCTTTTCCCTGAGACCAACTGAAGGAAGGAAATCTTTTGGATCTGGCTGCTGGCAGCTTTGAATCAAGAAGATTGAAGATATACTAACCAACTGAAGATCCTGGCCCATTTGACTGGACTCCTGGTGTGAGACTTGGCTATTGGGGAATTTACTGCTTAGCTTAATAAGATAGGTTTAGATAATTTATAGATATTAGATGTTAGATAACTAGTATAAGTTCCTCCTAAACCCCTGTTCCTTCCTCCCCTTCCCAACCAATAAATCTTAATTATTTATATGTTCCCTCTTGTTCTTTCCTCACCCAAAATCCCAACATAATAAGACAGGGGAGGGAGGAAGTACTCTCCTTGCTGGGCAGAGGGGCAAGTCATGTGAGATATGTCCTCAGGCTTGCTGGTGAGGAGGAGGAGAGCAGCCCCCCTCCAGCATGTGTGCCACAGGTTTGCCAAAAGGCATCTAGAGATTCTTTTACTAAGCCCATGCAGGACATTGACAAGAAGAAAGTCCTATACATACCAAAATATTTATAAAGGTATTTTTTGTGATAGTAAGGAATTACAAAAAAGTAAATGACCGCTCTTTGAGAATATCTAAGTAAATTATGGCACCTGAAGAATCTAGTAATACTATGAATACAGAGATCCATAGAAAGACGCATGTATGTAATATAATATGAAGCACTACTGTTGATACTCTTATATAACTATTTTTTTTTCTTATCTGTAACCTCTCTGGTGGATCTTTTTATATTTATATCATTTATCAATTAATAATTTATTGAGATATATAGCATAAGATGATTGTCTAAACTCATTTTGGGATGAATTACTATTCAGTTTATTAATAGTTGTTGTTTAGTAATAAGATCCTTGCATTTTGTAATAATTTAATCAGAATGATTACTATTTAGATTTCTTTGCCAATAACCTATTTACAGTTTTTGCATCTATGTTATGTTCATCTGTAGGTTTCTCTCACTGCTACACCTTTCCCTGATTTGGGCATCAGAATCATGTTTTTCTCAAGAAAGAATCTTCTTCCTCTATTTTGGAAAATAATGTATGTGATTAATTTTATTTGTTCTTCAAATCTTTGAGAGAATTTTCTTGTAAACTTCTTGTTCTGAAATTTATTTTTCTTAGGAGTTCATTTACGGTATACTCAGCTTTTCTTTCTGGAATTGGGTTCTTTAGTTGTGGATTTCCACATTTGAGTATATGTGTGCAGATACTAATCCATTTTTTATTTTGTTGGCATATAACTACAAATAATAGTTTCTGATAAGTTTATTTCCTCTCCATTCCTTGTGATTTCCTCTTTATCATTTTTTTATTATGGTCATTTGACTTTCCTCTGATTAAACTGATGAAAATAGCTAATGATTTATTGATTATGTAGCTCTTTAAAAAAGAAGTACTTTTTACCTATTTAATTTTTTTAAAAATTCTCAATACTGGTTCTTTACTCTTTTAAAAAAAACTTTTTTTTGTGTTTGTGTTGGTATAAATAATTGCTATATTTTTCTACCTTTTAAATTTGCACATTCAATTCTCTTTTGTTTATATGTTTTCAGGGCTATTGATTTAACTGGACTACATGGACTACTTCAGTAACAACATACAAGTTGAATGTGATATATGGCTGAATTGAATTAGAGCATTATTATCCTTCTCTTAAAAAACAAGTTCAAGGCAGCTAGATGGCTCATTGGATAGAGAACTAGGCCTGGAGACAGGAGATCCTGGGTTAAAATCTGGCCTCAGATACTTCTTAGCTATGTGACTCCAGGTAAGTCATTTAACCCCAATTGCCTAGTCTTTTCCACTCTTCTACCTTGGAGCCAACTCTAAGATAAAAGATAAGGGTTAAAAAAGAAACAAACAGGGGACAGCTGGGTAGCTCAGTGGATTGAGAGCCAGGCCTAGAGACAGGAGGTCCTAGGTTCAAATCTGGCCTCAGACACTTCCCAGCTGTGTGACCCTGGGCAAGTCACTTGACCCCCATTGCCTAGCCCTTACCACTCTTCTGCCTTGGAGCCAATACACAGTATTGACTCCAAGATGGAAGGTAAGGGTTTAAAAAAAAAAAGAAACAAACAACGAGAAATAGGACATCCCAAAAGTTTTAATGAAGTGTAATATATATGGGGAATTGGGGGTGGGAGTATATATGCACATATACAAACATACAAGCATATATAAATATATACATGTATATTTACATTTATACTAAATGACAATATAGATCTATTTATATCATTATTTAGTTTCTATTTAAGAGAAAGCAACTTTGTTCATTTCTTTTATTAATTTCTTTTTTTACTGCATTATGGTCAGCAAAGTATGGTTCATACAATTCAGTCAACAAGTATTTATTAAGTATTTAAATGGCTAAACACTGGAAATGCCAAGAAAGGCAAAAACAGACCTCAGGGCACTTACATTCTGATGAAGGAGATAATGTGTAAATAACTCAGTACACATATGATAAATAAAGAGTAAATGGAAAATAATCTTAGAGGGGAAGGCTCTAGCAGTTGAGGAGTCCAGGAAAAGCCTCCTTAAGAAGAAAGGATTTGAATTGAATCTTTGAAGAAAACCAGAGAACTTAATGGGATGAAGTGAGGGGGAACAGTGCATTCTAAGCATAGGTACCATACTGGTGCATCATTGCAAAGATACAGAGATGGAGATGGAGTGTTGTGGTCAAGGAGCTGCAAGCAGAACAGCATGGCTGAATCAGAGTTTATGAAGGAAAATAAAATATAAGACTGGAAAGATATGAAGGAGTCAAGTTGATTATAATTTCTACCATTCTATACTCATTCATTAGATAGGATCCGTGTAGTTCTCTTCAAAAATTTATCAAAGTCAGTTTTTTCCCCAATATTCCATTAAAGACCTTGATTTCTACTCTTTTGTTGTTGTTGTTTTCTTTTGAACTTTATTTTATTTAGTCATTTTCAACCATTATTCCTTGGAAACAAAGATCATTTTCTTTTCCTGCCCCCCCAGCCCCTCCCATACCGACGCACGATTCCACTGGGTATCACATGTGTCCTTGATTCGAACCCATTTCCATGTTGTTGGTATTTGCATTAGTGTGTTCATTTAGAGTCTCTCCTCTATCATGTCCCCTCAACCTCTGTAGTCAAGCAGTTGCTTTTCCTCAGTGTTTTTACTCCCACAATTTGTCCTCTGCTTGTGGATAGTGTTTTTTCTTCTAAATCTCTGCAGTTTATTCAGGGATGTTGCATTGACACTAATGGAGAAGTCCATCACCTTCAATTGTATCACAGTGTATCTGTGTCTCTGTGTACAATGTTTTCCTAGTTCTGCTCCTTTCGCTCTGCATCACTTCTTGGAGGTTGTTCCAGTCTCCATGGAATTCCTCCACTTTATTAATCCTTTTAGCACAATAGTATTCCATCACCAACATATACCAAAATTTGTTCAGCCATTCCCCAATTGATGGGCATCCCCTCGTTTTCCAATTTTTCACCACCACAAAGAGCGCAGCTATGAATATTCTTGTACAAGTCTTTTTCCTTATTATCTCTTTGGGGTACAAACCCAGCAGTGCTATGGCTGGGTCAAAGGGCAGACAGTCTTTTAGCGCCCTTTGGTCAGAGTTCCAAATTGCCCTCCAGAATGGTTGAATCAATTCACAACTCCACCAGCAATGTATTAATGTCCCAATTTTGCCACATCCCCTCCAGCATTCATTACTTTCCTTTGCTGTCATGTTAGCCAATCTGCTAGGTGTGAGGTGATACCACAGAGTTGTTTTGATTTGCATCTCTCTGATTATCAGAGATTTAGAGCACTTTTTCATGTGCTTATTAATAGTTTTGATTTCTTTGGCTGAAAACTGCCTGTTCATGTCCCTTGCCCATTTATCAATTGGAGAATGGCTTGATTTTTTGTACAATTGCTTTAGCTCTTTATAAATTTGAGTAATTAGACCTTTGTCAGAGGTTTTTGATATGAAGATTGTTTCCCAATTTGTTGCTTCCATTCTCATTTTGGTTACATTGGTTTTGTACAAAAACTTTTAATTTGATGTAATCAAAATCGTTTACAATTTGTGACTCTATGTCTTGCTTGGTTTTAAAATCTTTCCCTTCCCAAAGGTCTGACATGTTTACTATTCTGTGTTCAGCTAATTTACTTATGGTTTCCTTCTTTATGTTCAAGTCATTCACCCATTCTGAGTTTATCTTGGTGTAGGGTGTGAGGTGTTGATCCAAACCTAATCTTTCCCACACAGTCTTCCAGTTTTCCCAACAGTTTTTGTCAAATAGTGGGTTTTTGTCCCAAAAGCTGGGGTCTTTGGGTTTGTCATAGATGGTCTTGCTGAGGTCACTTACCCCAAGTCTATTCCACTGATCCTCCTTTCTGTCTCTTAGCCAGTACCAAATTGTTTTGATGACCACTGCTTTATAATAGAGTTTGAGATCTGGGACTGCAAGACCACCTTCCTTTGTATTTTTTTTCATTATTTCCCTGGATATCCTTGATCTTTTGTTCTTCCAAATGAACTTTGTTATGTTTTTTTCTAAATCGGTGAAAAAAAAATTGTAAGTTCAATGGGTATGGCACTAAATAGATAAATAAGTTTGGGTAGGATGGTCATTTTTATTATATTGGCTCGTCCTACCCATGAGCAGTTAATGTTTTTCCAATTGCTCAAGTCTAGTTTTGGTTGTGTGGAGAGTGTTTTGTAGTTGTGTTCATATGGTTCCTTGTTTGTCTCAGCAGATAGATTCCTAAGTATTTTATTTTGTCTAAGGTGATTTTGAATGGGATTTCTCTTTCTAATTCTTCCTGCTGAGCTGTGTTGGCAATATATAGAAATGCTGATGACTTATGCGGGTTTATTTTGGATCCTGAAACTTTGCTAAAGTTGTTGATTATTTTGACTAACTTTTTGGTTGATTCTCTAGGATTTTTTAAGTAGACCATCATATCATCCTCAAAGAGAAATAACTTGGTCTCCTCCTTGCCTATTTTAATGCCTTCAATTTCTTTTTCTTCTCTAATTGCTACTGCTAGTGTTTCTAGTACAATGTTAAATAATAGAGGTGATAATGGACATCCTTGTTTTACTCCTGATCTTATTGGGAATGCATCTAGTTTATCCCCATTGCAGATGATATTAGCTGATGGTTTTAGATATATACTGTTTATTATTTTTAGGAAAGACCCTTCTATTCCTATGCTTTCTAGTGTTTTTAATAGGATTGGGTATTGTATTTTATCAAAGGCTTTTTCTGCATCTATTGAGATAATGATGTGATTGTTGTCAGTTTGCTTGTTGATATGGTCAATTATATGGATGGGTTTTCTAATATTGAACCAGCCCTGCATTCCTGGTATAAATCCTACTTGATCATAGTGAATGACCCTCCTGATCACTTGCTGGAGTCTTTTTGCTAGTATCCTATTTAAGATTTTTGCATCTATGTTCATTAGAGAGATTAGTCTATAGTTTCCTTTCTCCATTTTTGACCTGCCTGGCTTTGGAATCAGTACCATGTTTGTGTCATAAAAGGAATTTGGTAGAACTCCCACTTTGCTTATTATGTCAAATAGTTTGTATAGTATTGGGATTAGCTGTTCTTTGAATGTTTGATAGAATTCATTTGTGAATCCAACAGGCCCTAGGGATTTTTTCTTAGGGAGTGCTTTGATGGCCTGTTGGATTTCTTTTTCTGATATAGGATTATTTAAGAATTTTATTTCTTCTTCTCTTAGTCTAGGTAATTTATATTTTTGTAAATATTCATCCATATTGCCTAGATTGGTGTATTTATTACCATATAATTGGGCAAAGTAGTTTTTAATGATTGCCTTAATTTCCTCTTCATTGGAGGTGAGGTCCCCCTTTTCATCTGTGATGCTGTTAATTTGCTTTTCTTCTTTCCTTTTTTAAATTGGGTTGACCAGTACTTTGTCTATTTTGTTTGTTTTGTTTCAAAGTACCAGCTTCTAGTCTTGTTTATTAGTTTAATAGTTCTATCACTTTCAATTTTGTTAATTTCTCCCTTAATTTTTAGGATCTCTAGTTTGGTTTTCTTCTGGGGGTTTTTAATTTGTTTGCTTTCAAGTTTTTTGATTTGCATTTCCAATTCATTGATCTATGCCCTCCCTAATTTGTTAATATATGCACTCAAGGATATGAATTTTCCTCCGAATACTGCTTTGGCTGCATCCCATAAGGTTTGAAAGGATGTCTCACCATTGTCATTTTCCTCAATGAAATTATTAATTGTTTCTATGATTTGTTCTCTAACTAACCGATTTTGGAGTATCATATTATTTAATTTCCAATTAATTTTTGATTTGGCTCTCCATGTATCCTTACTGATCATTATTTTTATTGCCTTATGATCTGAAAAGGTTGCATTTATTATTTTGGATTTTCTGCATTTGTATGCCATGTTTCTGTGACCTAGTGTATGGTCAATCTTTGTGAATGTGCCATGTGGTGCTGAGAAGAAGGTGTATTCCTTTTTGTCCCTATTTATTTTTCCCCATATGTCTATTAACTCTCTAATTTTTCTAAGATTTCGTTCACATCTTTTACCTCTTTCTTATTTATTTTTTGATTTGATTTATCTAAACTTGATAGTGGTTGGTTCAGGTCTCCCACTAATATGGTTTTGCTGTCTATTTCCTCCTTCAATTCTCCTAGTTTGTCCATTAGAAATTTGGGTGCTATACCATTTGGTGCATACATGTTGATTAGTGATATTTCCTCGTTGTCTATACTCCCTTTTAACAAAATATATTTACCTTCCCTATCCCTTTTAATCAGGTCTATTTTTGCTTTGGCTTTGTCAGATATCATGATTGCAACTCCTGCCTTCTTTCTATCAGTTGAGGCCCAAAAGGTCTTACTCCATCCTTTAATTCTGAACTTGCGAACCTGCCTCATGTGTGTTTCTTGAAGACAACATATGGTAGGGTTTTGGATTCTAATCCATTCTGCTATATTTCTACTCTTTTCAGCACAACTAAGTTCTAAAAGAGGAGCATTAAAGCCCCTCTGTGTTGCATTTTCAAGTTATTTTTGTGTTTCAGCCTATCCTTTATGTACTTATATGATTTGCAATTTTGATTTGATTATAACTACATAAGTTAAAACTATTACTTCATTGACTATCATGACTTTAAGAATAATGTAGTTTCCCTATTGTTTCTTTCAATAGTATTTATATTTTAGGCTTATTTAAAGTCATGATTACAACTCCTGCTTTTTTTTTTTAACTCAGCTGAAACAAAACAAATTTTATTTTGACTCATTTACAAATATGTATTTGTCCCTATGTTTTAGATGTTTCTTCCCAGTGATATATGATTGAATTGAATTTTCTAATCTAGTTTGCAATTCTCTTTCTTTTTATGATAAGTAGAAATAATTTCTATTCATAGTTATAAGATCTTTTCATAAGCACTAGATGTAGCATGGCTTATGTTTCTTGCATCAATTCATTCCTACCCTCTGCAAACTTAATTATACAAATTCATACTCTCATATACCTAACAGAAATTAGTCTTCTTTTATTAACATAATTTTTTAAATTTCCCTCCTATCTAATCATACCAGATAAGACCATCTTGCCATCTACTCCACTACTGCCCTACTTCTCCCCACTATATTGGTAAAACTCAGGAATCATGTTTTCCAAAACTAGAACAGTTAATCCACTAAGCTTTGGAACTCCCAACTTTGAAACTAAGATCGGCTAAGCTACCTTTATTGGTGAGTGAATGTGAACTAACTTACATTTCTATGTCTAGCCTGCCTCAGACAAGAATATGCTTCAAATTACATCTAGCAATCCATCTTTCCATATACTCTACCACCATGTGGTGGCAGCTAAGTGTTACAGTAGATAAAAGTGCTGATCCTGGAGTCAGAAAGGTAATGTTTTTCTGGTTTGAATATCAGTTTATCCAAATAGTAACAATGAAATTTCAAGAGGATATTCTTTTTAGAATAATTTTTTACTAGGATATTTCTGTATGATTTACCTTCAATAACTTTTTTAAAAAATCAAAATCAAAAATCTTTTTCTTCTTGAAACTTTCTACAAGTTTTATTTTAATGTGAAAGTTCAAACCATTACTATATATGTATGAAATAAAATTTCAGTTTATTTACTAAAAAAAAAATCTAGCCTCAGATATTTACTAGATGTATGACTGTTGACAAGTCATGAACCCTTTTGGTCTCAGTTCCTTGACTATAAAATGTACTGGAGAAGGAAATGGAAAACCACTCCAGTAGTTTTGCCAAGAAAACCCCAAATGGGGTCACAAAGATATGACTAAAATAATTGAATAACAACAACCAGCTAAGTGGATGCCCTCACTCCACTCATTTTCCAAAGTTTATTCTTGGATCATATGATGATCAATTTAGAGCTAGGAGGATCTTCAAAGGTCATCTAGATCAGCTTCTATATTTTACAAATGAATAAACTGATGCCCAAAGAGAATGAGCAACTCATTCAAGAACTGGGATATCAGGGCTCAGGGCTTCAAGTTAAGTGGAGAAGTTCCACATTCTTTACACTATGTCACTCTAGCTCTCAATAATCACATCAACACTATCATTGCTTCTGGAAACAGCCTATCTCTACAAAGACATAGCTTAGGGAAAGGATATGCAAATATGACTCCCCTGCAGGAACAGAATTCACAGCTTCTGCTGAAAAAGAAAATTCTCATCACCATAATCTTATCACTGATCAATGATTCAACATTAGAAATTGACATTATAATGATCCAGGACAATTCTGAGGCACTTTTGACAAAGAATACTATCCCCTATAGAGAAATAACTGTTGGAGTCAGAATGCAGATAAAAGCATATGATTTTTCAATTATTTATTTGAGTTTATGTTTTGGGGTTTTTGTTTTATAGAATCACTCACAAAAATGAACAATATGGAAATATACATAATATTATACGTATAACCCAGTTCAAATTGTCTGCCAGCACCAGAAGGGGAAGGGGGGGAAGGGAAGGAAGAAAATAAATTTAATCATGTAATTTAAGGAAAACTTATGTGGAAATTTATTATAACATATAATTGGTAATGAATAAATAACAGAAATTGATGTTATTTTATTAATGGAAATGATGTGAAGGAAAATGCATTACATCTGCTTGACCATTCCACCCTTAGGACCATTTCCATCTATTTGTAAGTAACTCCTTGAAAGCAGCAATTGTCTTCCTTTCTATGTGTATTCTCAGTGCTTAGTACTGTTTTGCACATAGCATGCATAATGAGAATGCTTTTTCATCCATATGTTCATTCATTCTGAAAAGTGATATCAATTGGCTACCCAAAAGATTGACTATCATCCTTGTGACTCTCACACCAAAACTTCCTTTCCCGACAAAAACTCCCTCAGGTATATAAATTTTCTTCACTTTGTATGTTACTTGAGGGCAAGGATGGTCTCTCTTTTGTATTTGTGTTGCCAGTATTTATCACAGTACATGGCACATAGTAACCATTTAACTGAAATTTTAAGTTAATTTATTCATAACAATGTGATTTAGGACAGACTTCTCCTACTTTGTTGTTGATTTTGTTTTCACTTATGATGCTCCAATTCAATATATAACATTTTTCAATATATATGTTGAAATACAATTCAACATATAATATATATAATTCAAAATACTCAATAGATAATATAATAATTTCTGGCTCTTGCCTCCTCCACCTTCTGACAGAAGGTCATCTACTTTGTCATCTTAATTCCCCTTAATCGCTATTTCCTTGTCATCCTTTTTTCATAAAGGGAAACTTCAAAAAATACATTTGGCATTTTTTCACCTTAAAGTTTAGAAATGTCTGAGGCCAGATTTAAACCTAGGACTTCTCTAAGCCTAACTCTCAATCCACTGAGTCACCTAGCTGCTCCAGTTTGTTGTGTTTTTTTTTTTTAATATGGATTTATCTTATGCCTCACTTGCTGAAATTTCTTTTTTTCAGATAATGCTTTTGTTTATTGACTTGGATTTTCTAAATAAACAATCATAATCAGAAAATAGAGACATAATAAAATAATGTGTTTTGTAAACTTCTTTTTGTCAATGCTTTTTATGGTTGTTTTTCTTTTATTAAGTCTATCAAATTCTAATGGGACAATGGGAGAATTTATTTAACTTCTCTTATCTAAGTGGAAAAGGTTCTAAGATTTCTCTACTATATAGAACGTTGGCTTGGGTTCAAATAAATGCTTACTTTTGTGTTAAAGAAAAAATTTTCTATACTTTTTAGTGGTTTTAATATACTGTAGCATTTTTTATCAAAGGAATTTTCATTTATTGATTCAGGTTTCATTCATTGAAACGTGTTTTTAAAATTATTCATATTGTTAAGATGACTCATTTAATCATCATTGATCATGTTTGTATTATATTGCATATCATAATGATACATGTATACACACTCACATAAACATGTAGATATAGATAGATATATGGTAATCTATTTGTTAGCATTTTACTTGATTTCTTGCATTGGTATTCCTTAAAGATATTGATCTCTAGTTTTTTCTCTTTGCTTTATCTTTTTCTCATTTGATGATGAAAACATATTAAAAGAAGTAAGTAAAATATCACCTTTACCTGAAAACACTGTATAAAGCATTAGAATTTCCACGTAAATCTTTTATAAAATTTACTCATAAATCTATCTGGTTATGATGATTTTTTAAAAAAAATGTAACAATTCATTAATCGTGTGCTTACTTTTTCTTGTAGACTTTATTTGCATTCACATTTCCTACTTTGTTTTGTATTTTTCAATTAAGGTACTTTATATTTCTGTGGGATTCATCAATTGCTACTGAATATTCAGTGCAGATTCATATAACTGTGTGTAATTCTCTTTAATAGTTTTATTTTTTCACTATTAGTTAAATTTACCTCCTTTTTTATTTTTTATTTTATCATTTTCTTCCTTTTCTTTTTGATAAAATTCGCTAATGGGGCATACATTTTAATAGTTTTTCTAAAAAATGAAATTAGCTCTTTGATTTGTTAACTTCAATTCTAATAATTTTGCTTTTCAACTTAGTGCTCTTTTATGCTTATTTTAAGGTATATTAATTTGTTTTTCTAATTTTTGAGTGCAAACTTATTAATATTCTCTTTTGTAATATAGGCCATTTCCTAAAGGAAAATAGGACCATATATTTAAAGATAGAAAGTACCTAAGAGATCATCTATTCTACACCCACTATCCCATCATTTTGCGTGTTAGGAAATTGAGGTTAAGGGACTAACCCTAGGTCATGCAGGTCACAAGTAGCAGGACCAGTATTTGAACTCAGACACTTTGTTTCAAAAACCAGTGATCTTTCCACTATACCAATCTGTTAGAAAAGAAATTCACAAAGGATCTCATTTAAAAACTAATAACTTTTACTATGTATCCTGAACTCAGTATACATCCAATATACTCTTCTTCATAAAATTAAAAAAGATAAAAATGATCAGAGGTCTATCAGAATGACCAACTTCAAAAATTTCTGGAGCCCAAATCAAAGTTTCATATACTTCATAGGATAGCAAATGAGATTAATACATTCATTTAAGAACTATTTTCAACAAGTATTAAAACAAAAACAATTTTCCGTTTCACTGAAAAATTCAACTAGCCAAAACATCCCATTCGAGTATCTATTACTCAGGGATTTATCAAAACCTTTTGGAATCAATGAAACCAAAAAAACTTTTCCTTTCCCTGGGACAAAGTAGCTAGAAAGGATATTGGTTAGGCAGAGTTATACACACACTCACACACACACACACACATACAGAATATCCTTGACCTTATACAAAGCATCTGGTTAAGTGGCAGAGAGTTATAACATAACTTCTTGAAGGAGTAGGCAGGAATATAAAAGTGCAGACAGTCTAATTAACAAATTTATTTTTGGAACACAATTCATTTAATAGTCAGTTGTGCAAATCTCAATCATCTTTCTATAGAAATTATGTCCAATTCATTTCAATTTAAAAAAAAAAGAAAAACAAACCTACTATGTGCAAAGAACTCTTCTAGGTACTGTAAATGAAATCATCCCTTCCCTAAAGGAGTTTACATTCTGTTGAGCAGAAAGGTTACAACATGTACCCAGTAAGTAATTAAAAAGTATACATCAAGTAATAAAGCAATTCTGAGGACAGAGAACATAAACAACAAACATCAGTTTGGGCAAGAAGATGATCCTTGATCTGTATTTTATAGGTACTTGGGATTCTAAGAGGCAGAGCCGAAGAAAGAAAGAATTCTAGAAATGACCTTTGCCTATGAAGGGAAAGGGATGGAGTTAGACGTCTTGGACAGGGAACAACATGTTTAACAGTGCTATATATGACAATTAGAGATCATTGATGCTCTCATTTTTTGTTGTCATTTTTCAGTGGCGTCCAGCTTTTAATAGCCCTGTTTGGGGTTTTCTTGACAGATATTAGAGAGGTTTTTCATTTTCTTCTCCAGCTTGTTTTACAGATGAGGGAACAAAGGCAAACAGGGTTAAGTGACTTATCCAGAGTCACACAGCTAGTTAGTGTTCAAGGCCAGATTTGAACTAATGAAGATGTGTCTTCTGACTCCAAGTGTGGTGCTCTATCCACTGCACCACCTAGCTGCCCTGATAATTTCTAACAGGCTTCTAAAAGCACTAACAGGCTTTCAAAGGCTAGTTAATTTATGAACCTGATCAACAAGTATAAAAATATTTCTATGAAAAAGCAGATTCCTAGTGTGCTAAACTAGAATGCTTACTTAAGAAATCGCCTTGGTTTCTTTAAATTTCTAAGAATAACTTTAGAGGCATCCCTTACAAGTTGGTATGCCTTATTGTTGCTATTATTTTATTCTCTACCATTAAAAAAAAAAAAGCAAACCACTGCTGAGACCTAAGGATTACAACCTTGGCCCCATTCCTCTTTCCTAGGGGCTTCTCTACTCTGAACCCACATACACAATTCTAATCAGACTCTGTTATAGGTAAGCTCATCTTATGAGGAGAGAGAATATACTCCTCTTTGCTTTTTCTTCATCTTTCGATCTTTTCCATCATTTAATATTGTGTTGTCTATAAAAGCAGCTTAAATTTTCCCCCAGAATTTATAAGTGTGTTACACTCCAGAGTATTTTTTATCAGATAGATTTTTATAAATGTTCTTTATACATTGGGATTAAACATTCTAATTCTCAAACTACTCTCATTTTTCTTTTTTACTTGCTGCATTCACAAAACATAGTAGCAGAATTTCTCATTATTTCAATATTTTTATTTGTATCCTTTTGAAATTTAGTCAACTCTTTTTTTTAAAAATAGTTTCTATTCCATTAGGTAAATATATATATATAAAAATATATATATATAATTATATACTTTCGCTGTGAATAGTTTCTTTAATCAAGACATAGTTATTATCCTTATCTTTTATAATGCTTCCTAAGTTGAACTCAGTTTTGCCTATAGCCATAACTAAATGGCTTAACTTCCCAGAGTCAACTATGATATATAGCCTAACAATCAATCTTTTTATAATCCTTCATTTTAAATCAGTGGGTTTTTCTGTTTTAATTGTGCTTCCTATAGGAAATATATTATTGGATCTTTCTATCCATTCTTTGTCTCATTTTCTTTTTTTGTAGGTGAATTCAATGCATTAACTTTCAAAGTTTAACTTTTAAATGTGTGATAGCAATAATCAAAGATCTTCCTTCCACTTACTTCTGTTATTGTATTAAGTATATAAATATTAGTGTCTTAATTTACATTCTTCCCCACTTTCAAAGCACAATTGTGAATTTAATAGGTTTTTTAATGAGCCATAGGAAGAAATAGCAATGCAGATTTAGTATTGGCATATTTAGGTAGATATAATTGTGATTTCTTTATTTCTAGACAACAGGAGGCTGGAAGTAGTTGAGTGTTCACTCCTTTACTCTCTGATTTTCAAAAAGGGTATTAGGCTAAATATCTGCAGTCTAGGGATATGGTGCCCTTTGTGGGGTTCAGGATGAAAGCTGCTTTTTTGGTCACCCCAAGGGAAAGAGTAAAGTAGTCCTACCCCAGATCTGAGAGGTAACAGCTAAATTTTCACTAGCTTGGCTTCCCTTCCCACCAAACACTTGTTAATACAAACAAAGAAGAATAACGAGAAAATATATTAATCCAAGAAAGTAGTAAAAATATAGAGGAAAGTTTATAGATTCATTTAGGTATTAGAACATAAAAATAAAGTGACTATAACTTGAGAATAAGATAAAATCTCAACTTGGAAAAAGGGGGAACTATTTAATCCAAGGTGTCTACCCTCAGCAAATTCTGGGTGTGTAGGAGCTAAGGACAAGTTTGGCTGACACTTTAAGGTGAAGCCTCCTTTGCTTCTTCTCCCCTCATGTCTCCCCCACTTTCTCTCTCTCCCTGAAGTCTTTTCACCAAACTAAGGCATGTCTTCCTACATATGCACAGGTATACACTATCACAGGCTCGGAAGTCTTTTCAGTCAGTAAGTGGTACACATAGTCAGGGTCACATAGCTATTGTTTGGGGACATACTTTAATTGTTAACCAAAACATTTGCTAATTGAATGACAGTCTTAATTGCATTGTTGATCCCCTGGGATGATTTCAATGAGGAAATGATTCAAATAATTCTGTCATTCTAATGTTATAGTCATGATCAAGGGAATTCTTGATTTGTTGGACCAAGGAACCTTCAATGAATTGTAGCTCTTGGTTGAATAACATGCATATTGAAAGAGTGACATAGCTATTGGGGACTGATCCAAGGGATGACAGTAATGTCAAAGATTGGCTGTTTACTGAATGTCATGAAGGGCAGACTCTTTCCAAGAACCCTTTCCCCTCAGTAGTCTCTGAGAGCACTGGAAATAACACTGTCCCCTTTGACTTCTTTGTAGCAGTCTTCTTTGAGACTCTTCAAGTGGTGACTCACTTCAAGAGGAAAAAAGGAAAAGACCAAGCCCACTTCAGGATGCTGAAGGAAAAGACTCTGGGAAGACATGGAAACTTGAGGTCTCTATCATGTCCCTACTTCCAGTTTGTTACCCTATAGATTTCAGAAAATTTCCTCTTAAAGTAGACTATGTGAGTAAGGATTTTCTACCCTCAAAGCAGAGTGAAATATTTTTCTATCCAAAGACATCTTAGCTTTAACAGGCAAGTTCTGTGACACTAGAGTGGGGAGCCACCTGAAACAACTGCAGCAACACCAGGGCCTTAGAGGCAGTTGTGACAGCAGCAGCAGTTTGGGGATCCCTCGGCTCAGAGCGGGTAAGAGTATTGGACAACTGGTAGAAAGCGATTACAAGGGACTTTTTGCTGGCACAGGATACAGCTGGGACAGATTGGCAATTCTATTGCCCATATGCACTTCTGGGTCATAGTGCAGGGCAAAGAGTAGTGCTTATGTTCAGTCACAAAGAAGCAGGAAACTTAGTCACAGTTCTAAGGCAGAGAAGAGCACTAGTGCTTGTGGTTTAGAGCAAGGGTACTTTCTGGGTAAAGATCAGAGCACAGACTAGGGGAGCAATGACCATACCTCTCCCACAAACACACCACATTGGAAGAACTGAAAATTTGCATACTCCCAGAACTACTTCTGAACACAGCAGCACAAAAAGCCTATAAAGCTTGGGATAGTGCCTACCCTACCCTCAGGTGAGCAGAGCCCAACATTAACATGAAGTTCAAAGTCAAGAAATAGACTGGAAAAAATGAATAAACAATAAAAAAAAATACTTGACCATAAAAAATCTACTATAGTAGCAGGATGACAACTCAGAAGGGGGAAATTTTTGAAAAAATAGCTACATGCAAAGCCTCAAAGAATGTTAATTGGACTCAAACCCAACAAGAATTTCTATAAGAAATAAAGAGAAAAGAGCAGTAGAGGAAATTTTGAGAAAATAAATGAAAGTGATGTGAGAAAATTATGAAAAAGGAATGAATAGCTTGGATGCTAAAGAAAATAACACCTTAAAAACAAAATTGGCCTAATGATAAAAGATTCAATGAAGAGAAGAACTTAAAAAGCAGAATTGGCTAAGTGTGAAAAGAGGTTCAAACGTTCACTGAAGAAAATAAGTTCTTAAAATAGAATTGGGTGAAGGGAAGCTAATGATTCTATGACACAGCTAGAAACAATAAAACAATGTAAAAAAAGGAAAAAATAATAAAATGTGAAATATCTCATCTAAAAAAATGATCTAGAAAACAGATCGAGGAAAGAAAATTTAAGAATTGAATTACTGGGCTACCTCAAAGCCAAGATCAGAAAAGGAGCCTAGGCATCATATTTCACCCTGATGCCTTAGGTCCAGAGGGTAAAACAGAAATGGAAAGAGTTCACTGATCACTTCCTGAAAGAGGCCTCAAAATGAAAACTTTCAGGAAATTGTAGTCAAATTACAGGACTCCCATGTGAAGGAAAAAATATTGCAAGCAGACAGAGAGAAAGAATTCAGATATCATGGAGTCATAGGTAATATCATATAACATTTAGCAGTTTCCATGTTAAAGGGTGGGATGATATTCCAGAAGGAAAAGAAGCCAATACTAACCTACACGGCAAAAACTGAGTATAATCCATCAAGGAGAAAAATTAATATTTAATGAAATAAAGGATTTTCAAGTATTCCTGGTGAAAAGACCAGAGCTGAATAGAAAACCTGGCATTTAAACATAAGACTCAAGGGAAGTATTAAAAAGGTAAACATGAACAATCATTTATAAGGGACTCAATAAGGTTAAACTATGTATCTTTCTCATATGGAAAATTGATTCATCTAATTTACAAGAACTTTATCATTATTCTGACAGAAGTCTATATAGAAAGAGGGCATGAGTGTGAATCATTTTATGTTGGGCTGATCTCCAAAAAAGATGGAGTGAAAATAAAGAGATGTCTGGGAGAAGGGATATGTAGAATGGGGAAAATTTTCTCATATAAAAGAGGCACATGAGGAAGAGTTTTATAGTGGAAAGGAAAATAGGGGGCTTGCAGGTAATGCTTTAACCTCACTCTGACCAGAATTGGTTCCAAGAGGGAAGCCTATAAATAAACACCCAGATGGGTATAGAAGTATCTTAGGGAAATAGGAGAAGCAAATGTGAAATATGGGGAGGGGGGGAGACACAAAATGAAGCAAGGGAGTATAGAAAGAGTGGCCAGAAGCAAAACAGACTTTTAAGGTAGGGGGAAAGGATAAAAAGAGAGAGAATGATAAATAGAAGAAAATAGAATGGAGGGAAATACACAGTAATCAAAATATAAATGTGAATGGGATGCACTCATCAGTGAAACAGAAGCAGATAGCAGAACGGATTAGAAACAAGAAAATCCAATAATATGTTGTTTACAAGAAACAGACTTGAAATAGAAAAACAAATATGGAGTTAAATTAATAGGCTGGAGCAGAACCTATTTTGCTTTAGCAGAGGTAAAAAAGGCAGGAGTAGCCATCATGAGCTCAGAAAAAATAAAAGCAAAAATAGATTTAATTAAGAGATAATCAGGGAACCTATCAAAGAAATTTTCTATTACTTCATTGTCTATAGCACCTTTTACTAAAATGTAGTTTCCCTGATTATCTTTATCAGAGAAATTTTATATTACTTCATTGTCTATGGTACCTTTTACTAAAATATAAAGATCCCAGTTCACAAATATATAGAGAACTAAGTCAAATATAAAAATAAGAGCCATTCCCCAGTTAATAAATGGTAACAAGAAATGAACAGGCATTTTTCAAAAGAAAAAAATCAAAGCTATCTATAATCATGAAAAAAAAAATGATCTAAAACAGTAGAGAGAGGATTGAACTTTAAAATAACTCAGCCATCACCTCACAACTATTAGAAATTTCAAATGCTGGAGGGGATAAGGGAAAAGAGCTACAGTAATAAACTGTTAGTAGAGTAGAGCTGTGAACTGGTCCAGCTATTCTGGAGAACAATTTGGAACTATGCCCAGTGGGCTATAAAACGGCATACCCTTTGACCAAGCAATAACATTACTAGGTCTGTATCCCAAAGATATGAAAGGAAAAGAAAAAGGAATAGTCTGTACAAAAATACTCATAGCAGCTCTTTTTGTGGTGACAAAGAATTGGAAACTGATGATTGGAAACTGATAGAAACTCATCAGTTGAGGAGTGGCTGAATAAGTTGTGGCATATGATTATGATGGAGTACTATTGTGTTCTAAGAATTGATTGTTTCAGGGGAAAAAACATGGCAAGACCTATATGATTTGATGCAAAATGAAGTGAGAACTGGGAGATCATTGTACATGGTAACTTTGATGTTTTAATGATAGACTCTGAAGGACTTGACTATTCTGGTCAATACAATTATTCAAAAGAATATCAAAGGATTCACAATGAAAAAAAATTTTGTCCACTTCCAGAGAGAAAACTGATGAACTCTGAGTGACAATTGATGTATAATTTTGTCATTGTTATAATTTTTCTCTGTAATATGACTAATATGTTCATTAAAAATCTGAGTCAGGTGTTGATGATTTCTGTAACAACTAAAAAGAAGATGACTACCAACAGATCATATTGATGGCCAAGATATTTTGACCTTAAGAATTATTCAAGTGCCAGTCTGAGGTAAATGTGAAATATCTGTTCATCACATAAAGGGCTTTTTTCTTTAAAGAGAGGTAAAACAAGCTATTTGAAATGTTTTTATGTTTCTTTATTTTTTAATTTATACCTGTGAGTATTTTGTGTCACAAGCAGATTTTGTGGTGGAAGAAATACACTATTATCCTTATACTAGATATCCATTTTGTACAAAATTGACCACTTTTTAAAAGTGAAATCTTGTTCCCAACATTTAATATTTTTTAATTTAATTTAATTTTTCCCCATTACATATAAAAACAATTTCCAACATTTTTCAAAGAATATTGAATCTCAAATTCTCTCTCTCCCTCCCTTTCCCCCAACCCCCACACCTACTTGAGATGGTAAGCAATCTCATAGATTTTACATGTAAAACATTTTCCATGTTACTCCCTTTGTGAAAGGAAACAAATAGAAAAAATTAAGAAAGTATAAAAAGTTTGCTTTGGTTTGGATTCAAACTCAGTTGTTTTTCTTTAAAAGTAGATGGCATTTTTTTTATCATGAGTTCTCTGGGACAGTTTTGTTCCCAACATTTTGGGAACAGCCTAGTCATGAGCCTCTTATATTTTATATTTTAGACATAAAATTTTAAATATACTCTTATGATTTAAAATTTTATACAGAATTTTTACTTTGGGGTTGGGGTAACAAGCCAGAATGAAACAGGGATACAGAAAGACAGAGGCAGAGAAAGAGAGATAGAGAAAGACAAAGAGAAAAATAGAGAGAAAAAGAAGTTTATGATACAGTGAAGACCAATACACAAACTCAGAAGAGAATATCTCAAAAATACCTAGAATCAAAATCTCAAAGAAAAAAAATCTCATTTCCTCCTTTCCTCTCCTTATCTCACATCACCCACATGTCTTCTGCCACTATGTTCTTCATATCCCTCACTGCATGCACAAGTTATCTCATCTCATTACATCTTCTCCAGCAGATTGTCCCCTCTCTCATCTCCCACTTATTTTCAATCTTTGGCTGTCTACAGGGCATTTCCCTACTGCTTATAAACATGTCCATGTCTCCTCCATCCTCAAAAAATCCTTATTTGATCTATCTATTTGTTATCTATTTTCTTATCTGTCTTTATCTGGTTAAACTTGTGATCATCTACAATAGGTGCCTCCACTTCTCTCCTCTTACTTTCTTCTTAGCTCTTTATTGTCTGGCTTCTGATTTCATCATTTAATCCAAATTGTTCTCTCCAATATTACCAATGAACTATTAATTTCCAACTACAATGGCCTTTTCCTCTTTCCTCATCCTTCTTAAGCTCTCTGCAGCCTCTGACATTGTTGATTATCTTCTTTTCCTTCATACCCCCTTCTATCAAAGTTTTCCTAACACTACTCTCTGATGGTTCTCCTACCTATCTGTCAGCTAGGGTGATTCGGGGGCACCTAGGTCATGCATTGGATAGTGTGTCTGTCCTGGAGTCAAGAAGACTTTTCCTGAGTTCAAACCCAGCCACAGACACTTAGTACCTACATGACTCTGGGCTAGTCACTTAACCCTGTTGACCTCAGTTTCCTCAGCTATAAAATGAGCTAGAGAAGGCAATGGCAAACCACTCCAGGATCTTCACCAAGAAAATCCCACACAGGACCACAAAGAGTTGGACCCGACTGAATAACAACAATAAAAACTATCTGACCACTCCTTCTCAGTCTCTTTTGCTAAATCTTTGTTTAGGTCATGGCCCCAAACCATAAGTTTCTCACAGAGTTCTATCCTGGGTCTACTTTTCTTCTTCCTCTATATCATTTCACTTAGTGATCTCACCAGCTCCTGTGGATTCAATTATCATCTCTGTAATGATGAGCCTCAAGTTTACTTTTCCAGCCCTAATCTTTCTGCTGTCATTTAGTCTTATATCTATAAGTATCTATTAGACATCTGTAATAGATTACCTATAGACATCTTAAAATCAACATATACAAAACTGAATTATCTTTCCCTCAAAACCCTCCCTCCTTCCTAATTTCCCTATTACTATTAAGGGTACCATTATTATCTAAGACATCAGGACTCAAAACTTAGGTGTCTGCCTGATCTCCTCATTCTCTGTCACCGTATCCAAATTATTGTCAATGCCTGACAATTTTGTCTTTCTAATATCTCTCAAATGTAAATATCCCACCTTTTTTCCTCTGGTACTGCTACCACTCTGGTATGGGCCCTCATCACCTCATGCCTAAACTATTGCAATAGCCTGCTGATTGGTCTGCCTGCCACAAGTTTCTCTGTATTCCAGTCCATTGTCTATTTAGCCATCAAAGTAATATTTTTCTAAAGCACAGAGCCAGCCATGTAGTGACATGAAGAGCCAGTGGACTCCTTATCACCTGCAGGATCAAAAATAAAATCCTCTGATTATCATATAAGTCCCTTCATAACCTAGCAGCATCCTACCCTACCATTCAGATCTTCTTACAGCTTAAATTCCCTCCACATACTTCTCAATCCTTGCTATTTCTCAAATAAGACTTTCCACCTCCAGGCTCCAAGGATCTGCCATCGCTATTCCTCATGCATAAAATTTTCTCCCTCCTCATCTCTGTTTCCTGGCTTTCTTTAAGACTCAGCTAATATTCTACCTTATACAGAAAGCTTTTCCAAATCCTTCTTAATTCTGATACCTTCGTTCTGTTAATTATTTCCTATTTACCCTGTAGCATGTTGGTACATAATTGTGTGCATGCTGTCTACAAACAGACTGTAAACCCATTGAAGACACAGTTGAGATTATGTAACATAAATATGTAGTGGACTCAGTCAATAGCCCATGCATAGAAAGCTATGGTAACAGATGGTGATAGTGATCAAAGGTAAGGCCTGGCAGGATATAATCTGCCATAATAAGAGGGCAAGGGGCTCAAGAGAAAATGATAGTGTATAATTAAGTTGGATTATTAAAGGGTCAAGAAGGGAAAAGGAAGAAAGTGTAGCTAGTGTAAGGTTATAGTCCTGGAAAGGACTAAGCAGTTGAGTGATCAGAGGTCATGGTGGGGAGGAAGAGCACGGTTTAGTACTGGAAGGCAGAGGAAGAAATGAAATACTAATAACTTCAGAAGGATCTGACCATCTTTTTGTGTAGCTGAAGTGGAGAAGAGGTATAGCTCATGGGAAATCAGTAAGTTGAGAAACAGAGCTTTTGAGAGAGAGTTAATATTCGTGTTGCGATCTCCTAGTATGAAGGCAGGAGTTCAGCATGAGAGAAAGATTATTAACCCGGTACTGAACTCATTGAAGAAGAAAATAGAGTGTCATGGAGATCTATAGACACAACTATCAGGGATTTGATTAGGCAGTATCTAAAAGCAAAAACTGAAAAATTAATTGAAACAATAACTTTAGTAAATTTACAGGATGTAAAATAAAAGCATACAAATCATAAACCCAGCAGGAAGAAGGAGAAATTTCATTTAAAATGACTACCTAACATATAAAATGCTTAGCAATAGAAAGTGATAGCTATGGGGTACAAAATGAGACATTTACTTTTGTATATAGCCAATTGAGGGAAATGTTTTCTTTGACTATGTGTATTTGTTACAAAGATTTTGTTTTTCTTTTTTTCCCTCAGTGAGAAGAAAGGTGGGAGGGAATCAAAATAGATTTCTATTTAAAAAAAATTTTTTAAACAAAGATTAGAGAGGTGGAGTCAAGATGGGGGCATAGAGGCAGCAAAAGTTCAGACCTCTGAAAACTTTTCCTTACCAATTATAAACTAAATGCTCCTAGGGGACTAAAAATCAAACCTAATAAAAAAGACAGAGCCAAGGAACACTCCTGCTGGACTCAATTTAAAAGGTATGCCCCCCAAAAGCCGGAATTTGAGAACACTCGGGTTTAAGGGGAAGGAAGAAGGAAGGTCCCAGGACCCCTCCCCCACATAGAGTGCTAAGCCTCCAGTGGCAGCGGGAACCTGTGGGTGGGCAAAGGCACTGGTTTGGAGGGAGTACCTTGTGGGCCAGGCAGTGTCAAACACAGGTGGTGGGGAAGAGAAGGAGTGTAGAGCAGGTAGTCTGGTCACAGCGGCAGAGACCCTCCATATTGCTCCAGCCTTCTAGGAGGTTTTTACCTTAGGGCACATCCAGCCCAACCCAGCTAAACTGTCTTCAGAGGTCAGGGAAGCTCAAGCTCCAACACCCCTTCCCCACAGACTGCACTGAGAGATCTCCTGACACAGCTCCAAGAGGGGAGATTGACAGAAAACCCCAAAACCAAAAAAAAAAAGAGAGAGAGAGAGAGAGAGGAGCAAGAGCACAGACAACTGCAGGGAGCAAAGAAGGGGTAAATATGAGCAAACAACAGAAAAAGAAAAAAGAAATTACAATCAACAGCTTCTGTACAGGCAAGAACAAAGAGCAAACGGAAGAGAGAAGGACGAGGGAACATCAAGCAATAAAACAGAATTCCCAGTGAATTGGATACAGGCTATGGAAGAACTCAAAATACAATTCAAAACACAATTA
Organism: Monodelphis domestica; assembly: GCF_027887165.1. Lineage (NCBI taxonomy): Eukaryota > Metazoa > Chordata > Mammalia > Didelphimorphia > Didelphidae > Monodelphis > Monodelphis domestica. The sequence goes on from NC_077233.1 coordinate 126,999,806, forward strand.
AGAGAGGCTAAAGACAATTGGGAAAAGAACTTAAAAACTAAGATAAGTCATCTGGAAACAGAAAATAGTGTCTTGAAAGCCAAAATCAACCAGCTGGAAAATGAGGCAAAGGAGATGAAAGATGAGGCAAAGACGATGAAATAGGAGGCAAAGGAGATAAAAGATGAGGTAAAGAAGATAAAAGATGAGGCAAAGGAGATGAGAGATGAGACAACGCATCTGAAAGATTACCTCCAAGGAAAATCAGACCAGAAGAAGGATGACCAAAAAACCAGGGATGAAATCCAGTCTTTAAGAACCAGAATACAGGGGGCAGCTGGGTAGCTCAGTGTGTTGAGAGCTAGGCCTAGAGACGGGAGGTCCTAGGTTCAAATCTGACCTCAGACACTTCCCAGTTGTGTGACCCTGGGCAAGTCACTTGACCCCCATTGCCTAGCCCTTACCACTCTTCTGCCTTGGAGCCAATACACAGTATTGACTCCAAGACGGAAGGTAAGGGTTAAAAAAAAAAAAGAACCAGAATACAACAACTAGAATCAAGTGACCTCACAAGGCAGCAGGACACTATAAAACAAAACCAAAAGAATGAAAAAATTGAGGAAAATATGAAGCATCTCATTCACAAAACAGAAGATTTAGAAAATTATTCTAGGAGAGACAACTTTAGACTCATTGGTCTACCAGAAGACCATGACAAAAGAAAAAGCCTGGATGTCATACTACAGGAAATTATCCAAGAAAAGTGTCCCAATATTCTAGAACAAGACGGGAAAGTGGAAATTGAAAGAATCCACAGATCACCTCCTGTACTTAATCCCCAACTGACAACCCCCAGGAATGTTATAGGCAAATTCAAGAACTATCAGACCAAGGAAAAAAATATTACAAGCTCCCAAGAAGAAGTCATTCAGATGTCATGTAACCACAGTGAGGATAACACAGGATCTGGCTTCATCTACACTGAAGGACCAAAAGGCATGGAATATGACATTCTGGAGAGCAAGGGAACTAGGTTTACAACCAAGAATCAACTACCCAGCAAAACTAACTATATTCTTACAGGGGAAAGTATGGTCATTCAACAAAATAGAAGAATTTCAAGCATTTGTAAAGAAAAGACCAGACCTGAACTGAAAAATTGATCCCCAAGTACAGAACTCAAGAGAATCACCAGAAGGCAATTTAAAAAGAGGGGGAAAAAGAAAACAAAAAAACTCAAAACAAACCAAAAAAAAACAACTTTTTTTACAAGACCAAATAAGTTAAAATGATATGTATCTCTATAAGAAAAGAGGTCGTTGGTAACTCTTAAAAATAGTTATTATCACCTAGGCAGCTAGAAGAATTACACTTAGAGGGAACAGTGACAAATTGTATAGGATGAAAAGACAAGACATAAATATGTATATAGATATATGTATGCATAAATACATATACATATATGTATATGTATATATACATATATATACAAATAGAGCTAAAAAAGAGGTTAATACTAAAAGAAATGGGAAAATAAACAAAAGGGAGTAAATTTATATGTCACAAAGAAGCTCATGGGGGAGAACATCAATACACTGGAAGGGTAAAGAGGTTGGAGATAGGAAATACTCAACTCTTACGTGCAACAAAATTGACCCAAAAAAGAAAGAACAATCCAATCCACTGGGGCAGAGAATAGATTTGTGCCCTATAGGGAAATAGAAGGGGAACAAACGAACTGGTGGGAAGGGAAGCAGTACAAGGGAGGGAGAGGGTGGAGGGGTAGTTTTAAAAAGACTGCAAAGAAAATAAGGGGGGAATAAGCAGGGAGGGGGTAGAAAGGGAAGTAAAATAAGGGTGGGAACTAGGGGGACTGATTAAAAACAAAAATTGGTGTAGAAGGAAATAGTGAAAGAAGAAAAGGCAGAAACAGGAGTAGAAATCAAAATCCTGGGAAATACACAGCTGGTAATCATAACTGAATGTGAATGGAATGAACTCACACATAAAATGCAAGCAAATAAGAGAGTGGATTAGAATCCAAAACCCTACCATATTCTGTCTACAAGAAACACACACGAGGAAGTTAGATATGCATAGGATGAAAGTAAGAGGATGGAGCCAAATCTATTGGGCATAAACTGATAAAAAGATGGGATGAGTCATGACATCTGACAAAGCCAAAGTAAAAATAAATCTAGTTAAAAGAGATAGGGAAGGAAATTATATCCTGATAAAAGGCAGTATAGACAATGAGGAAATATCTGTACTAAACATGTATGCACCAAATGGCATAGCATCCAAATTTCTAAAGGAGAAACTAGTGGAGCTCAAGGATGAAATAGATAGAAAAACTATACTAGTGGAAAGCCTGAACCTTCCTCTATCCAAACTAGATAAATCAAACCAAAAAATAAATAAGAAAGAGGTAAGAGAAGTGAATGAAATCTTAGAAAAATTAGAGTTAGGAGATATGTGGAGAAAAATAAATACGAACAAAAAGGAATACACCTTCTTTTCAGCAGGTATTAGATTTAAAATAGTTTTGAGCATTAAATAGTTGTAGATAAGAAAGTGGGAGCCATAAACTGTGATAATTAAAATGTTTGGGAGCAAGGGAAAAATATAAAATTATGACCACTGAAATATGTTTTCTACTGTGTCTTGGTTTTATATAAATATAAGATGGTCGCCAGGGAATATATTCCCAATTTATGAATATGCCCAAGCCAACTGGGTTTTATAGAGAAATTTTATTTATAATACACTGATTAATCAATAGAAAAAGAGAGAAAATAAGAAAGGAATAAGAATGAAGGGCCTCAAGCCAATAAGGCCTAGACCTCAGTCTAAGAGATCTAAGAGATAAATCAGTCAGTTGGTTTTATCACTCACCCAAGATCTCTCTAGGTAAGGCTTCTCATGCCAACCTCAGGCTCCACCTTCAAGAGAGCCTCCTTTCAAGAAATGTTTCCAGAGAATCCTCCTCCTGACTCCTCCCTCCTCCTGACTCCTCCTGAGTTCTCTTTCCACAGCCTCCTTCAAGACCTCTCCAGGAGCTCTCCCTCCAGGACCTCTCTCCTCTCAGACCTCCTTCAGAGCATAAACCTCTTCAGTCCTCAGACCCCGCTATCTTTAAACAAATAATCTAAGTTCCCTCCCCTCAGTTCTCACATCTACCAATCACTGTCGATGTCTCCCCTGTGCCAATGGTGGCTCTAGCTTAACCCAGGACCGCCCAGAGGTCTGTCTCCTTTGCACATGTCTGTTGAAGGTCATATTCTCAAATAATTAAATCTTGATCTTTGCTGCCACCCTTCCTAAATCCTGTTACTCTGAGTAGGGTGGAGATTGTAGTTTCCAAGACCTGGTTCTGTCATTCCAAGTATCTCTATTGTATCAATTCTAAAATCAATCATGACTCAAAGAACTTCCTGTTCTATGCTTAAGCATAGGTCAAAGCCCTTTCCATTGTTTAGCAAAAGGTTTCTGTCCTAAAGTAGTCTTAAGTAGGGAGGAGAAGGATCCTCCCATGCCAAGGAGTTTCATATTCCAATAGAATTCTTACTATCAATAGGAGATTTTTTCAAGTATGAAATTTCTCAATGGGGAAATTTCCAACATTCATAAGTCTAAGAAATTTTAAGGTTACACAGGACATGGTATATTCACAAAAACTGACTATGTATTAGGGCATAAAAACATTCTAAACAAGTTCAAAAGGGAAGAAATAATAAATGCAACCTTCTCAGATCACAATACAATGGAAATAATAATTAGTAAGGGAACATGGAGAGATAAATCAAAATTAATTGGAAATTAAACAATACGATTCTCTAAAACCAGTTAAAGAGCAAATCATAGAAACAATTAATAACTTCACTGAAGAAAATGTCAATGATGAGACATCCTTTCAAAACTATGGGATGCAGCCAAAGCAGTACTCAGGGGGAAATTTCTATCCTTGAGTTCATATATTAACAAACTAGAGAGGGCAGAGGTCAATGAATTGGGCATACAAAGCAAAAAACTAGAAAGTGAACAAATTAAAAATCCTCAGATGAAGACTAAATTAGAGATCCTAAAACTCAAAGGAGAAATTAATAAAATTGAAAGTCAAAGAACTATTGATTTAATAAATAAGACTAGAATCTGGTACTTTGAAAAACAAATAAAATAGACAAAGTACTAGTCAGTCTAATTAAAAAAAGGAAAGAAAAAAACCAAATTGACAATATCCAAGATGAAAAAGGAGACCTCACCTCTAATGAAGAGGAAATTAAGGCAATCATTAAAAATTACTATGCCCAATTATATGTCAACAAATATGGCAATCTAGGTGATATGGATGAATACTTACAAAAATATAAATTGCCTAGACTAACAGAGGAAGAAATAGATTATCAAAACAACCCCATATCAAAAAAAGAAATTGAACAAGCCGTCAAAGAACTCCCTAAAAAAAAAATCCCCAGGTCCAGATGGATTCACAAATGAACTCTATCAAACATTCAAAGAACAACTAGTCCCAATATTAAACAAACTATTTGACAGAATAAGCCAAGAAGGAGTTCTACCAAATTCATTTAAGACACAAACATGGTACTGATTCCAAAGCCAGGCAGGTCAAAAACAAAGAAAACTATAGACCAATCTCCCTAATGAATATAGATGCAAAAATCTTAAATAGGATACTAGCAAAAAGACTCTAGCAAGTGATCAGAAGGGTCATCCACCATGATCAAGTAGGATTTATACCAGGGATGCAGGGCTGGTTCAACATTAGGAAAACTATCCACATAATTGACCACATCAACAAGCAAACCAACAAGAACCACATGATTACCTCAATAGATGCAGAAAAAGCCTTTGATAAAATACAACACCCATTCCTATTGAAAACACTAGAAAGTATAGGAATAGAAGGGCCTTTCCTAAAATTAATAAACAGTATATATCTAAAACCATCAGCAAACATCATCTGCAATGGGGATAAACTAGATGCATTCCCAATAAGATCAGATTTAATTTAATTAAGACGCCCATTATCACCTCTATTATTTAACATTGTACTAGAAACACTAACTGAAGCAATTAGAGAAGAAAAAGAAATTGAAGGTATTAATTTCACTATTTGCAGATGATATGCTTGTTTCCTTAAAGAATCCTAGAGAATCGACCAAAAAATTAATCGAAATAATCAACAACTTTAGCAAAGTTGCAGGATACAAAATAAACCTGCATAAGTCATCAGCATTTCTATATATCTCCAATCCATCTCAGCAGCAAGAATTAGAAAGAGAAATACTATTTAAAATCACCATAGACAATATAAAATACTTAGGAATCTATCTGCCCAAACATAGGAACTATATGAACACAACTACAAAACACTCTCCACACAATTAAAACTAGATCTAAACAATTGGAAAAACATTGATTGCTCAATGGTAGGACAAGCTAACATAATAAAAATGACAATCCTACCCAAATTAATTTACTTATTTAGTGCCATACCCATTGAACTACCAAAAAACTTCTTTACTGAATTAGAAAAAAACATAATTAAGTTCATTTGGAAGAACAAAAGATCAAGTATATCCAAGGAAATCATGAAAAAAAATGGAAAGGAAGGAGGACTTGCAGTCCCAGATCTCAAACTCTATTATAAAGCAGTGGTCATCAAAACAATTTGGTACTGGCTTAGAGACAGAAAGGAGGATCAGTGGAATAGACTTGGGGTAAATGACCTCAGCAAGACCATCTATGACAAACCCAAAGACCCCAGCTTTTGGGACAAAAATCCACTATTTGATAAAAACTGCTAGGAAATTTGGAAGACAGTGTGGGAGAGATTAGGTTTGGATCAACACCTCACACACTACACCAAGATAAACTCAGAATGGGTGAATGACTTGAACATAAAGAAGGAAACTATAAGTAAATTAGGCAAACACAGAATAGTATACATGTCAGGTCTATGGGAAGGGAAAGATTTTAAAACCATGCAAGACATAGAAAGAGTCACAAAATATAAAATAAATAATTTTGACTACATCAAATTAAGAAGTTTTTGTACAAACAAAATCAATGTAACTAAAATCAGAAGGGAAGCAACAAATTGGGAAATAATCTTCATAAAAACCTCTGACAAAGGTTTAATTACTCAAATTTACAAAGAGCTAAATCAATTGTACAAAAAATCAAGTCATTCTCCAATTGGTAAATGGGCAAGGGACATGAATAGGCAGTTTTCAGATAAAGAAATCAAAACTATTAATAAACACATGAAAAAGTGTTCTAAATCTCTTATAAGCTGAGAGATGCAAATCAAAACAACTCTGAGGTATCACCTCACACCTAGAAGATTGGCTAACATGACAGCAAAGGAAAGTAATGAATGCTGGAGGGGATGTGGCAAAGTTGGGACATTAATTCATTGCTGATGGAGTTGTGAATTGATTCAACCATTCTGGAGGGCAATTTGGAACTATGACCAAAGGGTGCTAAAAGACTGCCCTTTGATCCAGCCATAGCACTGCTGGGTCTTGTGAATTTAAAAAGTCTCCATCTTGGTCTAGCACCCAAAAATTGTGCACACCCACACTACACGGGCATGTGCTAGTCAATGACAAATCAGAAATAACTAACTGCCCACCTGGGCTGTCCTAAGCTAAGCTAGAGCCAACCATTGGCACTTGTGAGACACAGGAAGTGAGGTAAGGAACAGCCTCTGGATTTCGCTCACTTCCTGTGGAGAGAGCTAGACGGGAGTTGGTGTTAGGAGCTTGGACAGGGAGGACGCCCGCAGACAGCTTTACTTCAGATCATTCACGTGAGTTAAGGACTGATTCTTTCCACCTTGGCCCTTTGGGCCTAAAACTCCCTCTGCCTTGGTCAGAGGTTGAGTAGCCCCTTTCCCTTTTCTCTTCTCTCCTTCTCTCCCTTTCCTTTCCCTACTCCCATTGTGATTAAACCTCCATAAACTCCATTCTGACTTGAGTGTTTCATTTTAGGAATTTCATAAGTAAATTCCTTGGTGGCCATTGTTCAATATTACCTCAATCCTAAAGTTAAAATTTCCACCATAACAGTCTGTACCCCAAAGAGATAATTGGGAAAAAGACTTGTACAAGAATATTCATAGCTGAGCTCTTTGTGGTGGCAAAAAAATTGGAAAACAAACAAGGGGAATGGCTAAACAAATTGTGGTATATGTTGGTGATGGAATACTATTGTGCAAAAAGGAATAATAAAGTGGAGGAATTCCATGGAGACTGGAACAACCTCCAGGAAGTGATGCAGAGCAAGAGGAGCAGAACCAGGAAAACATTGTACACAGAGTCTAATACACTGTGGTATAATCGAACGTAATGGACTTCTCCATTAGGGTCAATGCAATGTCCCTGAACAATCTGCAGGGATCTAAAAAACACTATCCACAAACAGAGGACAAACTGTGGGAGTAAAAACACCGAGGAAAAGCAACTGCTTGAAAACAGGGGTTGAGGGAATATGATTGAGGAGAGACTCTAAATGAACACCCTAATGCAAATACCAACAACATGGAAATGGGTTTGAATCAAGGACACATGTGATACCCAGTGGAATCACGCGTCAGCTATTGGGAGCGGGGGGAGAGGAAAAGAAAATGATCTTTGTTTTGTGAACCTTAAAAAATTCTCAGACCCTACTTCATAAGGTTAGGTTAAGACCATTCCCCATTTTAAACAACGAAGGAACTTAGATCAGGAATAGGAGCCTTCTACTTAGATCAGGAATGTGAGACCTCTACTCCACTCCTACTTAAGCCTGCTTTAGGGAAGAAACTCCTTGCTGAACAATGAAAAATACTTAAACCCAAACTTATAGTAAGGCAAAAGTTCTTAAGCTGTGCCTATTTTTAGATCTAATACAAAAGGGTGCTAAGTACCTATAAAAGTCAGGCAACTTGTGAATTTATAAGGAGCAAAGAGGTGAGAAACTTACTCAGAGGTTTTCTGGTGTGAACTTAATCAAAAATTTAAGCCTTAGGTGTGAATTAAGAAAGGTCTGTCCTTTGAAAAATGTCTACTGTGATTGGTAGATGTGAGAACTTAGGGGAGGTGACATAGGAGAAAATGCCCTTTAAAAGGAGAGGAAAAACTGAGAGCAGAGGACTCTCTCGCTGGAGCTCCCTCTGAGGAGACTCTGTCCCTCTGGGGTCTCTCTCTCGGGAGAGTCAGCTGGAAAAGGCTGAATTAGAGGAGGCAGCTGGCCAAAGCTGCCTTGAAGGGTCTCTCTTGGGGCTCCCTTTCAGAGATCTTGTGGTGAGTTGATAAAAGACTGACTGATCCCTCTCTTAGGGTTTTCAGCTTAGGCTGGCTCATGTTGGCCTAGGCTGGTATAGCCCTTTTTTCTCATTATTTCCTTTTTCTCTCTCTCTCCCTTTCATTAATTTCTCATTTATATTAATTAAAATCTCTATAAAACCCAGCTGACTTGGGTATATTTAATAATTGGAAATTTTTCCCTGGCGACCACTTTATATTTGATTTACAGAACAAGGCACTGTCTTGAAAACATATTTCTGCAGTCACAATTTTAACAACCATTCTTATATTCACTACAGTTTATGTCTTCCACTATTTTAATCATTACAGTTTCCAATGAATAATGTTTGAAAATTATCAAATAAAATTAAAAAAAAAAAGAAGAATGAGGGAGAGAGAAGAAGGGGTAGTTCTGCCTGGCCTGAGGAGTTCAGAGGCCTCAGCCAAGGGGCCTTCCCAGAAGATTAAATCTAGCTCTGTTTCTAGTCACAAGGCTTCCTCCAAGATGAGGGGCCTCCTTGGAGGTTGGTGCCGAAAGCCAGGGAAAGGGGATTCAGCCTTAACACTCACCACATGGTCGCCTAAGGGAAGCAGTCTGAGGTCCCATGCTGGAGCTCCTCCAAGTCCAGTACCACCACCAAGGCCACAAAAGTTCCTCTCACAAGAAGTCATCTGAAATATAAAGGCAGTTCTTTACATCATTTTCTATGTCTCACATGTACCAATGGTGGCTTAAACTTGGCTTAGGACAGCCCAGGGGGTCAGTCAGTTGTTTCTGATTTGTCACTTGCTAGCATACGTGGGTCATAGACCATCCTCCTCCACAGTTAATCCTTAACTGGAGGTGTATACATTCCTGGTTGCTAAAATTCTAAAGACTAAGCAGGGTGGAATAAATTAAAAATTCATACTGGGGAGCTAATTATTAATCACTGTGGTCAATCAAAGAAAATATTAACTGTAACTGGTGATTGATATTGGGGAGAATACATTGGAATGGAGTCTTGATCTAATAACAGTATAAAAATACTTCTGCCCCTCAGTAGTACCCTGCAAATCTGATCTGCCAGTAGGAGTGTGCATTTGAATAAAGATAATCATAGGAAGAGATTATTGAGAAATAAGGGGAAAGTGCATGTTCCAAGATGATTGGTCTGGCAGGAATTGAGGAGATATTGCCTCTGAGGTTGGCATATAATTAAAATGAAGGAATAATTGAGAATTGAAAATGAGAAATAAGACAAGGAACTGGATATATTTCAAAGAGCAATATGCTCTCTTGAGCAAGAAAAAAAGGTAAGCTGATAAAGGATCTGGTGTAAGAGAGCGACTTCTAAGAGAGCAGCAAGAATTAAGCAAAGTGCTAAGGGCAAAGGTTGTGAAGTAACAGGCTTAAAATCAGCTATTAAAAAAGTAAGCACCAGGTATTGAAGCCAGACTATTTGAAACAACAATGAAGGAAGGAAGGAATGAAAGGCATTCATTGGTGTTTATCATCTGCCAAGTCTTGTGGTCAGAACTGGAGATATCAACAGAAAAATCAAGGCAGTCCCTGCTCTCAGAGAGCTTATTCTAACTGAAAAAGATGACACGTGTTGGAGTGCTCAACTACAGGACAGATGGGCACTCCCAGAGACCATCAATGTGTATCAGCAGGTCAGAGAGCAGAACATGAAGACCTGCAGGGCTTAGCAGTAGGTCACAGAGTAAGGTCCATACATATATATGTGCACACACATGTACATATACATAAATACACATACTTATATATATATATATATATGCACATGCATCTATAAGAGTTGCTTACAGGTGTTATATATATATACAGGGGTGGGGGTAGGCATGGCTATATATGGCTTGCAACAACCTATGTGCCCTTTCTCTTTCTCAGCTCCCTCTGACAGTTCCCTTTTATGATGTCCTGCCACCAGCTCTCCATCTGTTGTAGAAAACTCCCAGGGTAGAATCTTCCACCACCAATGCACAATGTACTTTATAGTCTTATAGAATTGTCTGGTAGCCACTGAGGGGCTAAATGACTTACACATGTTTATACAGTATGTGTCAAAGGCAAGACTCAACTGAATTTTTCTCAACACCAAGGCCAGCTTTCTCTAGTTACTATCCCAGGCTGCCTCAAGATATTGTTGCAGAGCTAAAAATAGAAAGGAAAAAAAAAGCTGCTTAACTGTGGGCAAACCACTTGTCATAACCTGTTTTCTCATATGTAAAGTGGGATAATAATCACCAGTATTACCTACTTCACTAGTAGTTTTTTTTTTTTTTTGAGGCCCCAAATACTACAATGTGTCTAAAGCATTATATAAATGTCAGTTACTATTATTAAGTAGAGAACCTTGGAGGCAAAGTGGTGTGTAGGGCTTTATAGCTCTGACAGAACCATAGCTCTTCACTTTTCTTTTTTAAAAAATAGCATGAGGGTGGGCAGCTGGGTAGCTCAGTGGATTGAGAGCCAGTCCTAGAGACGGGAGGTTCTAGGTTCAAATCTGGCCTCAGACACTTCCCAGCTGTGTGACCCTGGGCAAGTCACTTGACCCCCATTGCCTAGCCCTTACCACTCTTCTGCCTTGGAGCCAATACATAGTAAGGGTTTAAAAAAAAAATAGCATGAGGGCTACAGGTGAGAACTTTTTTATTTCATTTCATTTCCAAGAAGTCCCACTAGCAGATCCAGGTAGTTAAGGTTAGGACTCCCAGAACTAGATTGATCATGCAACTTGTGTGGAAGAAATGTCTCTGATTTAACTACACAGATTCATCTCATTTGTCTTAGTACTAAGAAGCAGTATGGTATTGGTATCTAACTGGGTGCTTGGTATCTGGCTTGGTATCTAACTGGGTGCTCTGAGTTGATGGGGCATGCTAACTCTTCTAGGCAATAGGCATGCATGACAATGTTGGGTGGGTAAAGTAACCTTGCCTAAGTCCTGCAAAGATTGAATTATGCAGTAACCTCTAGTACTAGGAAGAGGCAGGAATGGGTTAATATTTAAATTGAATAACTGTTCTCCTATCACAGAATTTGTGATTTGGAAGAAATTTCAGTGACTAGCTCAACCCAAACACAAAAGGAATCCCCACTACTGTATACTTAACAAGCAGTCTTCAAGTCTTTGCTTGAAAACTTTCAAGAAAGGAGAACCCATCCCAAGTTTAGACAACTCTAATTGTCTTTCCTAGGACATCAGATCTAAATTGTCCTCTTGCAGCTTCCACCTGTTGTTCTTGGTTCCATCTTTTGGTACTAAATCAAACATGTATAATCTTTCCTTCACATGATAACTACCTTCAAATACATGTCTCTTTGAGTCTTCTCTTGTTACGGCTCAGAACCTTCAATCTTCATATGACAGATTCAAGGGCCTTCACCATCTTTATTATCCTCTGAATACTGTCGATGTGGTGCCCAGGGGAATTAGAACTTGGTCCTTTTGAAAGCTATGCTATTCTTAATTAGGCCCATGACTAAATTAGCTTTTTGGCATGTCGCTTCATACTGCTAACTCATATTTAAATTAAAACCCTAAGATCTTTTCCAGAACTCTAACCACCCCTCCCCAATCCTATACTTGTTAGCTAAATTTTGTATCCAAGTGTGAGATTCTCATAAAGTCATAGAGTGAGACATATAGAAAAAAAAGAAATTATAGAGGTCATTGAATCCAACCCCTCCATTTTAAAGTTAAGGAAACTGAGGTCCAGAGAGATTAAGTGACTTGACCAGGATCACACAGCTCACAAAGGTCTGACTCAGGATTCAAACTCTATATTGTCCCTACTAATTTATATCTATCCTTACTGAATTTCATCTTATTAGATTCAGTCAAATGCTCTAGTCCCATGTTAGCAAATCTCTGGCACATGTGTTGGAGGGGGCCGCTCCTTTCCCCATCTCCATGCACACCTGAGGACATTTTTCACATGACTTAACCCTCTGCCATGCAGCCCAATGGGAGCACTTCCTCCCTCCCCTCTCTGGGATAAGAAGGGCTCACATGCATCAGTTTGGGAACTCAGTCTCTAAAAGGTTCACCATTACTGCTCTAGCTTATCAAGATCTTAGTAGGTTATCTCTCTATCCCTCCCAGGTTTGTGTCATCTATAAATTTGTTGAGTCTACCATGTATGCCATTATCCAAGTCAGAGATAAAAATGTTAGACAGGGAAGGACCAAAAATAGTACTCCATTGGAGACTTCCCACGACGTTGATACTGGATATTTCATTATTACTCCTTGTTTCTGGATATCCAATAAATTTTGAATCTATCTAATTTTATTATCATCTAGTTCATACTTATATCTTCATAATAATAGCACAAATGTTTTACCAAAAGTTTTGCTCTAATCTAGGGAGACTAAATCTACATTATTCCTCTTACCCATTAGTTTGATGTCTGTCTAAAAAGGGAATGAGGATAGTCTGACATGACCCATTCTTGATAAAGCCATGATGTCTCTTTGTAATCATGACTTCCCTTTCTAGGTGCTCACTGACTATCTTAAAGATCCATTTTAGAATTTCCCTAGCAATTAATGTCAAGCTTACTGGCCTATACTTTATAGGCTCTGTTCTCTTCCATTTTTTGGAAAATGGGGACATTAATGCTTCTCCAATGTTGTGATATATCTCCTATTCCCATAAACTTTCAATATTACTTGTCAGTGCCTTAGCAATCATTTCTTTTTTTTTTTAAACCCTTACCTTCCATCTTGGAGCCAATACTGTGTGTTGGCTCTAAGGCAGAAGAGTGGTAAGGGCTAGGCAATGGGGGTCAAGTGACTTGCCCAGGGTCACACAACTGGGAAGTGTCTGAGGTCAGATTTGAACCTAGGACCTCCCGTCTCTAGGCCTAGCTCTCAACACACTGAGCTACCCAGCTGCCCCCCTTAGCAATCATTTCTGCCAGTTTTTTCAAAAGCTAAAGATATCAAGTCATCTGGGCCAGGTGACTTGAATTCACAAAGAGCAACTAGATTCTCTCTTACTCATATTGGATATAAACTCTCTGCTAGTCATGCTTGTTCCATCATATCTACTACAAAGGTTTGGCAGAGAAAACAGAAGGAAAATAATTTAAGAGCATTGCCCTTTCTCTGTTGTCAATTATTATCATTTCATCTACCCCAACTAGAATCCCAATCCTTCCTTTGATCTTCACTTTTCTCCCAAAATAGCTTTTTTTTTTTTAAATAAACTATTCACATCAGTTGATTCATGCAAATCCCATTCTTATTTCTCATAGAGCTATTTTGTATCTTCAGAATGCTAATCATAATAATCATAATTGCCCGTTACTTCTGGGCTGACTTCTCCTATGGTTTTTAGTCCTATCTTTCCTCTAAACCTTCTGAAACTCCCTCCCCAGCATCTAAGGTACATTTTAGACTATTTTTGGGTCTCTCTTCTCTATCATGAACTCTAAGAAGTAAGTGGTCATTCCCCATTTCCTCCAGGATACCAAAAGCCTAAGATTCCACAATAATTGGCATTTCTTTTTAGATGCCTCCAGGTAATATCATTTGTGTCCTTAAGAATCACCAGAAGTGAATAATTGTCATACATTTGATGAATCTATTTTTTATCATTGTCTGACTCTTTGTGACCACATCTGGGGGTTTCTTGGGAAAGATACTGGAGTGGATTGCCATTTCCTTTCCCCAGTTTATTTTACAGATGAAGAACTGAGGCCAAAAGGATTAAGTGACTTGTCCAAGGCCACAGAGCTAGCAAGTGTCTAAGGATAGCTTTGCATTTAGGAAGATGAGTCTTTCTGACTTCAGGCTATTATAAGGAAAAGATAAGTTTAGGAAAATAGAGTTTGCAGAAGAAAGATGCTTGAGACCTACAGAGAAAGATTCTGGAATGCTGGAAGGAAGGGTGATGCTGGAACTCAGGGGGGTTGGCTGTCTCTCTCTGGATGGAACCTGGGGAGTGGAACTGCCTGTGATGAGGCTGCTAACCCTATTCCTGTTTCCTATCCTGCTTGCTTTCCTGTTTTGTTTTGGTTTTTTCCCGTTGCTGTATTTCCTTAGGAGAAGAAATCTGTGATCCTGAACCAGCTATTTGCACTGTCTGTAAGCTGAGATCTGTGCCCATTTGGGCCTGGGACCTACCCTGGGCCCTGCCAAATCTGTCACAAGTCATCACTTCTAGTAATAACTAAGAGAGGGGTTTATTGCAGGTTATTTAGAACAGGGACTGGGTTTACAGATTAGAGAGGAGAGGGTGATAAGTGTAGACTACTAAATCTTTGAAGACCCTCCTCAAGGGTTTTAGACCTGGGTTTCGAAGTTAGTGATAGGGATTCTCCTTACCCTTCAACCCCCTCTCTCTAGAAATAAATTACACCTTCCATTTACTGTGACTGAGTAAATCTGTGTGCTGGTCTCAGATCAAGCTCTGACCTGGTCAGGGCTAACTGTTAGACCCTTCAACCCACAGTTGGAAACCCTGATACTGGCCCAAAGTAATTCACTGATCTCCCATCTGAACCTACCCCCAAAACCCCCCAATTACAAGACCCAGCACCCTATTACCACCTAGCAGCCTCTGTTGGTAAGTATGCATTATACTAAAACAACATGTTGGCAGGAAGAAAAAAGGAAGAAAGGGGAAGGAAAGGAATCAGTCAGTAGTCATTAAGCACCTACTATGTTCCAGTCATTGTGCTAGGCAACAGAGATAAAAAGACAAATGGAACACATCTTGTCCTCAGGGGACTCACATTTTATTGTGGGAGACAGCAAGTTCATATTTAGCTGATTAAAAAAAATTTCAGTTAATAAGTACTTATTTTTTTCTCCTTCCCATCTTTCCTTCCCCCCACAGGAAAATTAAAAAAGAAAAGAAAATAAAGTATTTTTAGCAAATAGGTAGAGGCAAGCAAAATAAGTTCTCATGGTGCTCATATTTAAAAAAAAATGTGTGTTTCATTGTATATATTTATTTTAACACCTGTCAGCAGTTGGATAGCACTTTTTACTATTGATCTTGAATTATGGTTGATAACTGCACTGATTTGAGATATTAAGTCTTTCAAGTTTACTTATTTTGTCTGTTTTGCACAATAATACCTATGTAACCCAGATTGAATTGCTTCTCAACTCTGGTAAGGGAAAGGGAAGAAGGGAGAGAGACAACATAAATCATATAACTTTGGAAAATGTGAAAATTTGTTATTAAAAATTTTAAAAGATAAAACATAAAAATGTTTTCTTATTTTGACAATGTCATAATAAATTTTTCTCTTTTCTTCTTTCACTTTTCATTTCACTCTGCATCAGTTCACTCACACAAGTGTTCATGGGTTTCAATGAAATGATCCTCTTCATCATTTCTTATAACTAAATAGTATTCTATTATATTCCAATTGTATGGCATACTTTAGCCAAATGATGGGTACCCCTTTAGTTTCAAGTTATTTGGTACCACAAAAAGCTGCTATAAATGTTTTGTACTTAGAGTCATTTCCCTCCTTGAGGCATAGAAATAAAAGTGTATAATTGGGTGAAAGGATATGCATTATTTAGTAACTTTTGTTTGGGGGCATAGTTCCAAATTATTTGCTATACTGCCTAGACCAATTCACAGCTCTACCAAAGGTAAATTAAGGTGCCTATTTTTCCACAGTCCCTCCAACATTTTTCACCTTCTTTTTCAGCTAACTTCATCCATCTGATGGATGTAAAGTGGTACCTCAGATTTATTTAACTTGTATTTCTCTGATTATTAGTGGTTTTACAACATTTTTTAAAAATATGGCAAAAGGAGGGAAGCTGGGTATTTCAGTGGATTGAAAGCCAGACCTAGAGACAGGATGTCCTAGGTTCAAATCTGGCCTTAGACACTTTCCAGCTGTGTGACCCTGGGCAAGTCACTTAACCCCCATTGTCTAGCCCTTACCACTCTTCTGCCTTGGAGCCAATACACAGTATTGACTCCAAGAAGGAAGGTAAGGGTTTAAAAAAAAATATGGCTTAAGGCAGCTTGGATTTTTTTCCCTTAAGAACTACTTGTTCATATACTTTGATTATTGTTTGGTATTTATTCTTATGAATTTAAATCCACTCTTTTATGTATTTTGAAACTGAGAACTTTATAAGAGAAACCCGATACATAGATTTCCCCCAGTTAACTGTTTCTATTTTGGTCTTGCCAGAGATGGTTTTGTCTGTGCAAAAATTTTCAATTTTATATAATAAAAATTGTCCATTTTATCTTTTTTCTTCTCTGCTTATGTGATCCTTTTCTTATTGCTGTGTCATGTGTTGAGCACCATATCAAATAATAGTGGTGACAATGAAAAAGTTCATCTTACCCCTGATCTTCATGAAAGGACTCTAGTTTATTCTTGTTACATATAACATTGACTCTTACTTTTAAATGTAATATTTGCTATGTTAAGGCAAGGTCCAATATTATTATGTTAAGGAAAAGGTCCATTTAGTTCTGTATTTTCTAATGTTTTTAATGGAAATGGCCATTGTATTTTGTCTAAATCTTTTTTCTGCATCTATTAAAATAATTACAGGAATTTTATGTTATAATTTTTGTAGTCAATTGGATTATAATTTTCCCATTATTGTACCAACCATGCATTTCTAGCATATATCCAACTTGTTCCACAATAGCATATAATATTTTAATGTTTCTTTACTAATATTTTTATTAAAATAAAAAAACAAAAAATTAAATTAAATTAAAAAGCTACTAGCAAAGTGTATTATTACAAGCCATCTATATCAGCTAGTTCATCTACTATTGATGCTAGCATTATCATATGTTCCTTTTTTTAAAACTCTTACCTTTTGTCTTAAAATCAATACTGTATTGGTTCCAAGACAGAAGAGCAGTAAGGGCTAGATAGTTGAGGGTAAGTGGCTCACCCAGGTCACATATCTAGTAAGTATCTTTGCACCCAGGAATTCCCATCTCTAGGCCTGGTTCTTAATCCACTAAGCTATTTAGCTATCCCCTATGTTCCTATTATTACAAATTCTCATTACTATATTTTTTAACATTACTGTCATTTTCAAATATGTCCCACCCTCTTCTCTATATAACAAAGAATGAAAAAAAGAGAGGAAAAATAATAATTCAGGAAAAGCAAGTAACACATTGACCAAGTCAAACAGCACTTGCAATGTTCCTCATCCATAGTCCTTCATCTACCATAATGCAGCAAGGGATACAAATGTTTACATCTTTTCTCTAGAGTCAAACTTGGTCATTATAGTTATACTGCATTCATTTTCAGGGTTGGTTTGTCTTTTCTGCCATTTACATTACTGTAGTGATTGTGAAGATCATTTTCCTGTTTCTACTTATATCCCTCTGCATTCATTCATTTTAGTCTCTTCTGCTTCTGTGAATTCTTCACACATATGCAATCACAGCAATATATCCATTACATTCACATACCACAATTTGTTTATTCTCCAAATGTTGGGCCTCTACTATGTTTCCAATCTCTGCTATTACAAAAAATGCTACTATTAATATTTTGGTGTATAAGGGGCCTTTCTGTCTTCAACCTTCTTCGGGTAAATACTTGACAATCAATGGAGGGAAATTTAAAGGTCATCTAGGCCAGAGGTGTCAAACATGTAGTTCTAGGGCATGTGCAGTCCACAGCATTCCCAAGTGTGGCCTGTACCAGCTTAAAATGTAATTGGGAAATATTTTTAAAATAAATAAAAATACAATAAGGTATATATAATATTAATATATGGCTTTCTAAGTCAATATGTAGCTTGTAGGGATCTCTGTGTGTGGTTTAGTGGCCTCTCATTCCCTTGGAGTCTTGACACCACTGATCTAAACCAACTTAGTCATTTTACATGTGAGAAAATTGAGTTATAAATGTAGAATTAAAAAGACTTGTAAAATGACTAAATGTAGATATGAGGAAGAGAAGAATTGCCTGTCTTTCCTAAACTGTGCCCCTCCTTAAGTTTGGTCCAATGTTCTATCCTGGGCAGCAAAATGACAAAGTAGATAGAGTGCTGGGCCTGAAGTCATGTTTATCTACCTGACTTCAGATCTCACCTCAGACTAGGTGTGTGACCTTGGGCAAGTCATTTAACCCTTTTGGCCTCAGTTCTTCATCTATAAAATGAGCTGGAGAAGGAAATGACAAACCAATCCAGAACCTTAAGGAAGAAAATCCCTGATAAGGTCACAAAGGGTTGTACTTGACTGAAATAACTGAACAACAATGAAGTATTTTATCCTGTCAAGATTCTTTTTTTATCCTAACACAGCATGCTTGTTGTTCCTTCCAGTATTGTACCATCTACAAATTTAATATACCATCTATGCCTTTTTCTAAATCACTGATAAAAAAAAAAAAGCAAAGTGCTAAGGACAGACCTCTGAGGCATTCCACTGGATGCCTTCCTGAAGTTTCACTAATATTTGGACCCATTCATTCAATCAATTCAACCAATTTAATCAAATTGTACTCTTTTTATACCTACCTATTCACTATTTCACTATCACACCTTTTGTGAACCTTGTCATCCCTCCTCAAACCCCTCATAGCTCTCCTATACCCCCCCCACACACTTCAGCTGAGAACTGCTTTATATTTCATTTAAAAAATTGAAACCATTCACTGAGAGCTCATTCTTATCTGCTCCTTCTCATATCACATCACTCAGATGCCTTCTACCACTCTCTGCTCCTTCACTCTTGTCTCTCATTAAGTGGAAGCTCTTCTCATTGTCAAAACTAATCCTTCTACAGTAGTTAAGGAGCTACAGTTGAGGCAGCTAGGTGGCTCAGTGGACAGCATGCTGGGTCTAGAGTCAGGAAGACTTTCGTTCAAATTCAGTCTCAGATACTTCCTAGTTGTGGGATCCTGGACAAGTCACCTAACCTCTGTTTTGCCTCAGTTTTCTCATCTTAAAGTGGCAATAATAATATCTACCTTTTATATTTGTTAGGATCGAGTAAGATCATAATTATCAAGCATTTAGCATATTGCCTGGTACATAATAAGCACTACATAATAGGGAGCAAAGTGGCTTCATGGAGAGAAAGCCATGCCTGGATACAGGAGGTCCTGGATTCAATCTCAGACACTTCCTACTTGTGTGACCCTGGGCAAGTCACTTAATCCCAAATGCCTAACCTTGGAACAGATACTTGGTATAGAATCTAAGAGAGAAAAAGAAAAAGTTTTTAAAAAATACTACCTAAATGTTAGCTATTAATGGAATAATCCCATTCTGTTTTGTTTGCTCCAACAGTTCTTTTCCTTCTGTCATTTCTATTCTCACTAATCTCCAATTTCTCCCTAGGAATTAGTACTTCTTTATTGCCTACAAGCCTATACACATCCAGAAAAAAAAATCTTCATTTGATCTGTTTATCCTGTCATTCCATATCTCTCCTCCCTTTTTCTCTAGCCTTGAGAAGAAGACTGATCTCTTAACTGTCAAATCTAATGGCATTTTCTCAATCTCATTAAGCATAAGAATGATCACACCTTTGATGCTGTAGCTTACTCTCTTCTAAGTTTTTATGACACAGTCTATCTTGGTTCGTTCTCCTACCTGACTACTCTTAAACCTCCTTTGCTGTACTTTAATCTAAATTATGCCCACCAACTGTGGATGTCTCCTATGGCTCTCTCCTATGTTCTCTTCTCTTCTCCTTCCATGCTATTTCCCTTGGTGATCACATTAGCTCCCAAGGATTCAATTATCATTTCTTTGTCTACTTATCCATTCCTCTCTCTCTCCTGACTGTCAGATTCAAATCTGTGACTATCCACTGGACATCTTGAGCTGAATGTTTTGTAGACATTTTAAACTTAACAAGTTCAAAATTAAATTCATTATCTCCCCCACCCCCCACCCCAGCCATTCTTTCTTTTTTCCTATTGCTGTTCATTATCTTTCCAGGCACCCAAACTTGAAACTTTGACTCCTTTCTTTCATTCCTTCTCCCCAAATATCTAATCTGTTGCCAAGTCCTATTGATTCTACCTTCAAAACCTCTTACATTTGCCTCTACCTCTTTTCTAATATTGCCATCCCCCATCTGGACTATGGTAGTAACCTTCTAATTGGTCTCATTTCCTCAAGTCTTTTCCTACTCTATCTAGTCCATTTTCCACTCATTGTCAAACTGATCTTCAAAATGCAAGTCTGACCTTGTCACCCCACCATTCAATAAGGGGCAGGATCACTTTATCACTTATAAGATCAAATGTAAGGTTCTCAGGTCTTTCATAGGCTGACTCTCTCTTACCTATTCAGTTTCCTTCCCATCCCATGTACTCTGTGATTCAGTTGACACAGGCTATTTTGCTGTTCTTAGAACAAGACATCTGAGCAATTTTGCTGGCAGATACCCAATCCGGGAATTTTCCCTTCAAGACTATCCATACTGTACTCCACCCTCTTCTACCCTCCTCCATATCTCCACCATCTCCATATATCTTGCCTTTCTTGGTTTCCTTCAAGTCCTAGCTAAAATCTTATCTTCTATGGGAAGCCTCTCCTGGTCCTGCCTAAATGTTAGTGCCATTTCTCTATTAATTATCTCCAATTTATCTTTGCTATATCTTATGTTGTCTACCCAATTAGAGTACATTCTCTCTTAAGAGCAAGGGATGTTTTGTGCTTATTCAGTTTTTCTTTGTGTTTCTTTATATCAACAGTACTTTAGGACAGTGCCTGGCACATAATAGATGCTTAATAAATGTTTGTTGCCTATTATCTATCCCATATATGTCCACAGCCTTGATAGCCAGGGCAACATTTTAAGCATTCTGAAGTCATGAATAAAATAAGGGTAGGAAATATTAAAAAGTAAAAATCAAGTGTTTTCCTAAATATATATATATATATATATATATATATGTGTGTGTGTGTGTGTGTGTATATATATAATTCTTATTAAACTGCATAGTCATTAAGCATAAGGGACAGGTAGTTAATAAAGTTTTCACATTTTTCTCTTTGCAAATACTCTATTATCTATAAACAGTATCAATGTAGATATTTCTTCTTGATATTATATACAATTTAATCTCTTTCTCCCTCCTTCCCTCTCATATTCACTAAAAGTCAAAATCCTTAGTCCAATTTTTCAAACCTTGTTTCTCTGAAATCTTTTCATGACTCAGGACTTTGGACTCTTCTAGTCTTTTTTGCCCCACCCCCATTCTCCTTTCCCACATGGCTCATCCTCTGGAATTGTCCTTGATTAATACAACCCCTTGTTCCCTATTCCACACTTTTCTTTCCAGAAGAACTAGACCTAGCTATTTCAAGATGTGCAACTATGGTCTATAAAATCAGAGACAGAAATGTTATTGGGAGGTTGGACAAGAGAGAAGAGAGGGCACCATGAGCCTAGACTATGGATTATTAACATCTGGAGTCTGGGAAGGGGTGTATGTCATGGGGAGAACTGTATTGCTGTATTGCCTGAGTAAGGCCAATCCTGGTCTGGAGAATTCCACTAGAAGAAGCTGATGATATTTAGACACAGGTAGCAGCTATAGCTAAGATGCGATAGCATTCTGCCAATCAGAAAGTCGACTGCTCCTTCCAACATCCCCCACCCTATTTCAGGAACAAGACTCTCTGCTCCACCAAGATACCCAGTTCCTATCACCAGAGAGCAGTGTTGCCAATGGTGACACAGGGCACCCTAGCAACCTTCTGTTTTTGTAAGTGTAGAGAAGTTAACAGCCTAGCAGAGCAATAACAGATTTCCTTCCTTCATATGTTGTGGGAAAGTCCTAGATTGAGAGTCATGAGACCTATGATCAAGTGTCAATTCTGCTTGTGTCATCTCAGATGAGTCATTTATCCACTCTAAACTCATTAAATGAGAACCATGGATCTCTAAGATCCTTTTCACCTGCTTTTTGATGCTTGAAATTATTCTTATAGGTGATGATGCCTTTAATTTTACAATTATAATAATGCTAATGATTAGCTTTTTATAATAGATTTTTGAAAATAATTTTCCTTACAAGAAACCTTTAGGTTAAGTAATACAATTATTATTACTCCAATTTGCATCAGGAGAAAACTGAGTTTCACAGAGCTTAAACAAATTGCCTAAGGGCACATAGTTTATAAACAATAATTTGGAATTCATATCTAGTCATCTTAATTGATCCATGCCCAATGTGATTTCTATAATACCACACTGCTTTTTAAAAAGGCAAATATCCCAAGGAAATGATTAGGGTCCTCTACTGTACCAGTGGATTATTGATTTCATTAATGTGTGTAATGACTCAGACTAAAATCTATCCATGCCTGTCCAATCTGTGTTTTTCTACAGATCCACTATAGAGGTGTTAACTCAATGGACATTCTTTAAATAGAACCAGCTAGTAGGCACAATAGATTGAACATTGGACTTGGAGTCAGGAAGACCTAAGTTCAAATCCAGGCTCAGACACTTAGTAGCTATGTGATCTTAAGTCATTTAACCTCAGTCTGCTTCAGCTTCATCTCTAAAATGGGGATAATAATAGCAGCTAACTTCCAGGATTGTTGTGATGATGAACTGAGATATCTGTAAAATAGTTTTATAAAACCTTTAAGATATTTAGAAATGCAATTATTAGCTATTATAGTTAACATTTGAAGGGCTAGCATGAAGGATTAGGCTTTGTTCTGTTTGACCTCAAGTACAAAAGCAGAAGCAATAGATAGAAGTTGCAAACAAGCAAATTAGGCTTGATGTTAGGGAAAATTTCCAGCAGTTAGAGATACCCAAAAGTAGAATGATAAGTTTTCAAAAGATTTCACCCCCTTGGAATTTTTCAAGAAAAGCTGGAAGATCTGTTATAATAGGGATTTCTTTTGTGATTGGTTGAACTAGATGGCTCCTGAGGTCCTTTCATAGTTTCATAATTTGTGATTCTCTAGCTTTAAGTGGATACTAATGAGGGTTAGTTCTTATTTATCTCCCATCCTTTTTTCTATCATATGTTTTTCCAAAAACATCATATGTACAGCATCTCATGAATGATTATTTTATTGTACTGCTTTGCAACCAGATCATTTTTTGAAGACTATTAAAGAAGTCTTTAGTTGGTAGCCACTGAAGTGTAAATAACTCATCATCAGTACAGTGGTTTTCATCATCAGTACAGTATTTCTTCTAGTAGTAGGAAAAGAGACTTTATGTGCACTGAACTTTTCAAGGAGAAGGGAGAAAGAAGATTGGAAAGTGAGGAAGCCAAGGATATTGAAACAAACTGCTTAATATGCAACTCTGCCTAGAGTTGTTCCTGTTTACTTTCAAATAAAAGCTCTGAGGAATTTAGGTTTTGCCTACTGGGTATAGCTGGTATATATATAGTCACCAGAATCAGAGTGTAGTAACTTTGGGGGTATTAATCTGATTCTTGGAGCCAAGTCAACTGAATAGGTAAGATTCTAGTGTTTATTTACACATGTATAAATATATCTATATGTATTTTCTGCAAAAGTTTCTTGGAACAATAATAGTCATAATAATTTGATGCCTCTTTTTACCTGACATTACTCAGTTAAAGGTGCAAGAAGTTTTATTTCCTTAATTCATAGTTTGATTTATAAATGATTCATAACTGTATTTAGCATAAGGAAGAATAAAAGTAAAACATTCCTTCTCATCTGAAATCATAAAATTGTTACTTTTATGTCTCAGTCACCAATTCTCTTCTCCCCATTTACTTCAATTAACTTCCACAATACTATTAGAGAGAATGTTTTCACTTTTTAGTCACTCTTCAACTATCTTTAAAAATAATTAGAGGGCAGCTGGGTAGCAGAGTGAATTGAGAGCCAGGAATAGATAGGAGGTCCTGGGTTCAAATCTAGTCTAGGACCCTTCCTTGTTGTCCAACTCTGGGCAAGTCACTTAACCCCCATGTCTAGCCCTTATTGCTCTTCTGCCTTGGAACCAATACACAGTACTGATTCTAAGACAGAAGGTAAAGGTGTTTTTAAAAATTATTATTATTATACTGAGGCTGTCACAGGTTGCTACAACTTGAGTGATAGAAATTAAGATGCTTTATTGGAATGTATTGACTGGTATGGTTTAGTGGGAAGCCCCCTAGATTTGGAGACAAACTAGTGTAGCAAAGATGAAATTGACCTAAAGGAGTTATCCCATGGAGCATGTTCCGAATTTCCTTTCCTGGTTCTGGTCCACTTCAAGGGAGCTTTAGAGCATGCTTCCAATCAGATGATGACCCAGCACTGAAAGAACCTAGTGTTTTGATTTGATTTAGCAAACTCTGCATGGTCCCTTGATCCCTTACCCTTGTGAAATGCTAGAACAATTTAAAGAAGCCAGTTTTCAGTGACTCCCAAGTGTGGCTAATACTGCATTCTGTCTCTGGGCTCATTGTTTTATCAACAGTATCTAGAGTTGTTGAGAAAATATTGAACATAGATGAAATGTAAAATGTAATCAGTAGCCCTTCAAATTGCTGATGATATTAGAAGTATTATCCTCTTAGATCATATCTGCATTTAAAAGTTGTTACTGAATCTTGTTTTAAACGATTCTATTAGTGTAGATTGCAAATTATGTTTCATTTTTCTTCTGCATGTAAGAATAAAATACCAGAACTACATATGACATATATATGTATATGTATATAATATATATCACACAGTACTTTTTTGCTCCTCCTTTTTTTAAGGTCCTTTCCAAAAGCACTAAGTCTATGATCTTCCAATTAATCTTTAATAGCCAAAGGTTCTTTATTTAAAGTCCATTTTAAGTTATTTTCAAATTTGGTAATTTGCCTTCATTTAGACAGCTCTCAAGAGTCAACAAGGTAGTATAATAAAAAGAACAATAATTTGTTATCAGGAAATCTAAACTGAGTCTTAACTCCATCATTTACTAATTTGGGGACTTTGGGATAAATCACTTTACATTTCTGGGTCTATATTTCTTCATTTGTAAAATGAGTGGTTTGGACTAGCAGATTTTTAAGGTACTTTCCATTTCTAAAAATCCCATTATGGTAATTTACATTTGAAGTGCACTTTAAGATTTACAATGGGTTTTCCTCACTGGATTCACAGAATGTTCACAAAAGTAGCCCAGAAAACCAGGATGCATTGTACTCAGCATTGTTGTAATCAAACAACCAATAAGCATTAAGAGCCTATCAGGCACTGTGCTAGAAGCAGGAGGCAAAAAGGCAAAAAGGCAAAAATGATGTGGTCCTGGCTAAGAAACAGAATGGTGGATCAATAGAATAGATTAGGGGTAAATGACCTTGACAATCTAGTGTTTGATAAACCCAAAGATCCCAGTTTTGGGGATAAGAATTCACTATTTGACAAAAAATGCTGGGAAAACTGGAAAACAGTATGGCAGACCAGGTATAGACCAATATCTCATACTCTTTACCAAAATAAGTTCAAAATGGATACATGAATTAGACAAATGGGTGATACCATAAGTAAATTAGGAGAACATGGAACAATTTATCTATCAGATCTATGGAAAGGGGAAGAATTTATGACCAAATGAGATAAAGAGCATTACAAAATGTAAAATAACTTTGACTATATTAAATTAAAATGTTCTCATACAAACAAAAGCAATGTAACTAGGATTAGAAGGAAAATAACAAATTGGGAGGGGGGGAAATTTTATAATAATTTTCTCTGATAAAGGTCTCATTTCTCAAATATATAGAGAACTAAGTCAAATTTACAAGAACACAGGCCCTTCTCCAATTGACAAATGGTCAAAGAATATAAACAATTTTCAGATGAAGAAATCAAAGCAATAAATAATCAGATAAAAAATGTCCCAAATCACTCTTGATTACAGAAATTAAAATTAAAATAACTGAGGTACCACCTGACACCTGTCAAATTGGCCAATATGACAGGAAAGTGATAAATATTGGAGGAGATATGGCAAAATTGGAGCACTAATGCATTGCTGGTGGATTTGTAAACTGATCCACCCATTCTGCAGGGCAATTTGGAACTAAGCCCAAAGGGCTATAAAACAATGTATATCCTTTGATCCACTACAAGGTCTGTATCCCAAAGATACATAAAAAGGGGGGAAGGCCCTACTTGTACAAAAATGTTTATGTCAGCAATTATTGTGGTGACAGAATTGGAAATTGAGGCAATGTCCATCAATTGGGGAATGGCTGAACAAATTGTATATGATGGTGATGGAATACTATTGTGCTGTAAGAAATGATGAGGAAGATTTCAGAAAGAGCTAGAAAGACCTACATGAACTGATACAGAATACTATAAGCAGAACCAGGAGAACTTTGTACACAGTAACATCAATATTGTGGAATGATCAATTGTAAAGATTTACTCAAAGAATGATATCCACTTTGAGAAAGCTGTTGGGAGTCTTGAACATATGTGAAAGTGTACAATTTTTCTCTTTAGTTTATTTGGGTTTTTATTTTGGGGTTTTGGTTTTATATGTGTATTTTCTTTAAAAAATGAACAATATGGAAATATGTTTTGTATTATATAATACATATATAACCCAGATCAAATTGTTTAACAACGCCAGAAAGGGGGAGGGAAGGGAGAGGAGACAGTTTGAATCACATAACTTCAGAAAACATGTGGAAAATTATTATTACATGTAATTGATAAAATATCTTTAAATAATAAAAATTAAAAACAGAGACAAAAATGAAATTGTCTCTCCCCTCAAACAGTTTACATTCTTTAAGAGGAACTATGAAAATATATTTAAGTAGTTGGGAGAGGCTTACAATTTGGAAGGAGGCAATATCAAAAAGGCTCATTTGGAAAATGGTCTTTAATTTAAGCTTTGAAGAAAACCCGGGATAGTGACTTGGAGTTATGAAGCTCTAAATTCATATCTGGCCTTATATAGTTTATATATATATATATATATATATATATATATATATATATATATATATATATATATATATATATATAGCTTAGCTGTGTGGCTCTGGGCAAAATCACTTCACCTCTCTGTTTCAGTTTCCTCATCTGAAAATGAAGGGGTTAGACTCAAAGGTTTCCAGCTCTAAATCTCTAAGTGCCAGAAAGAAGTGCGTTACAAATGGTATTAGAGTCTGAAATTAAATCCATATTTTGACAACAGAAGCAATACCATTTCAATTACACTAAACTGTTAAAAAGTTTTCTACTTAAATGGATGCATTTTAAAATGGAGAATTAGAATTTCATAATTGTGTCTAATTTTTGGCTAGAACTCCGAGTTGTTCTCTTATTTACTGAGGAAATCTAAATGCACATTTCAGTTTAACAAATTCAAATAAACTAGCTAGGTCCCATTTGTAAATCTGCAATCCCAGGAACACAGCTCTCAAGTGGCTACTAGCAATTGGCTGGGGATAACAAGGCAAGAATCAACACATCCCTGTCTTCAAGAAGCCTGTTTTCAACAGGTGGATGGATGCAACATAAAAATAAATGCAGGCTCATTTGAGGATGGAACAAGAACAACTTTGGATTTTGAAGCGGGGGGGGGGGGGGGGGGGGAGGGGGGAGTAGCGGCCTTAGTACTGTTTTTAGTAGAAAGTGGCACCTAGAGCTGAACCTAAAAGGAGGGTTTTACGAGGAACGGGATTGGAGGCAGGGCATTCCGGGAGGAGGGGCTGGCGGCCTATGCCAAGCCGTTGAGGCGGAATTTTTACTACGGTTGCAGATTATTGCAAAAAGAGGCAGTTGCAAAGAAGCCGAGTAGAGCTGGCATTGGAAAATTAATCTTTTTAACCACTTGCCATCAATAAAGCTTTCTCAAAAGCTTTAGTTCTTAAGGCCAGACAGCGGGTGTTGGATCCTTTTCCACCACCAAGGGCCTTCCCCATACACCAAAACAGGGCCCACAAGCAGTTCTCACCACCTTCTCAGGTGAAACAGGAGGGTTGGCAATGCTTTCCACGCATGCGCCCTTCCCTCCCCTCCCCGCCCTGTACTCCCTCTCGCAATTTGATGACGTCATTGCTCCGCGCGCAGCTTACTTAGCCTCCCGGTCCTGTAGCTGAGCCGGAGCGGCGGTGGAGGTGGGAGGAGGGCAAAGGTGGTAGGGGGCGGAGAAGAAACCTGTTTTACTACGCATGCGTGCTGGGATGGCGGCGACGCTTCTTTCTCTGCCGGTTTCCTTGGCTCGCCCCAACCAGGGAGGGCCAAACCCCCTCCTCCTTCCTCTCCCCCCCGCCCGGCGGGGCTTCTAACTGACAGTTGGTCGCCGGGGTCCTGTCCACGCGCCGTCGCGCGCCGCCTTCTCCAGCCCAGGGTCCCCCCCGCCCCCTTCCCCCAGGTAGAGAGGGGCGGGAGGGGGTGTGGGGAAGAGGAGGAGGAGCCGGAGCCTGAGGAGCCTAGAGCCGCGGCCACCGCGGCCCAGCCCGGCCAGGGCCGCCGGGGAAGGGAGGAGGAGAAGCCCCCCTTCCCCCGTCCCCGACCCCAGTCCCCCACGTCCCAGGGCTGGGGCGCCCGAGGCTCCGGAGGCTGGTGGTGAGCAGTGAAGCGGGGGAGAAGAGGAGGAGGAGGGAGAAGGAGGAGGAGGAGGTGGAGGGTTAAGGCGGAGGGGGTTCTCGCGCTGGGGGTGGGGGGAGAGGAGGGCACTCGGGCCTCTCCTCCGCTCCCCCCTACCCCCCATACGCGCGCCATGTAACCCCGCCCCGCCCGGAGCTCGAGACCCCCCTCTCTCTATCCCCCGGACCACAACACCCCCTGCTCGCTGCTCCCACCCCTCACCCCTCCGCGCGCGCGCACCGGGCAGCTGTCGGAGAGAACCCGGAGAGGGCCCGGCGCCCATGCAGAGGGGGCTCCACCGCCCCGCGGGCCCTTGAAGAGGCCAATCTCGCGCCCCTTCCCACCCGCTACAGTACCCCAGGCTCGCGCTGCCGCGGAGCCCGGGCCCGCCAGGGACATGAACGTGCTGGAGACGCTCGGGGAGATGGAGCGGTCTGGGGAGGAGGAGGAGCAGGAGCAGCAGCAGCAGCAGGAGGAGGAGGAGCAACAGCCGGAGACCACGGCCGCAGCAGGGCTGACGGCCACGGACTTGGCCTCGGCGTCCGCCCGAGCGAGGAGCTCGCCTCTGGAAGAGGACGAGGAGGCGGTCGTGGTGGTCGAGGGCGGTGGTCAGGAGCAAGAGCTGACCTACGAGCTTCAGCAGGGCTATCGCATCCTGGGCGAGTTCTTGCTAGAGAAGCATCGTGGCCTGACCGGCCCTTTCCTGCAACCCCCCGGCGGCGGTGCTGCTGCGTCCGCCGCCGCCGCTACTGCTGGCGGCGAAGAAGAGGAGGCAGCGGCTGGTGGGGTTCGTGGCCCTGGAAACGGGAGCCGCCCCCTCTCGCAGCCGGGGCTGGGCATGTGTTTGCTGAAGATGGAGGAGAAGTTCTCCAGTGGCCAATACGGAGGCATCACGGAATTCGTGGCGGATTTCAGGCTAATGCTGGAGACCTGTTACCGGCTGCATGGCGTGGACCACTGGATGTCCAAGCAGGGTCAGAAGCTAGAGATGATGCTGGAGCAGAAGCTGGCCCTCCTCTCCCGGTAAGTATAGTCTCTCTAGACTCTGACACTGTAGGGAGACACACGTGTCCCAGAAACTGGGCGGGCCGGGGGCGTCTCTGATAGGTGAATGCCTGGAGTATGAGGGGAGGAGAAGGAGTAGTTTGGGGTTTGAAAGGGAAGAAATGTGCAGTTGGTGGCTAAGGTAGCTGAAACCTATCTAGGAATAAATTAAAGAGTTCTCATGTAGGTAAGGTTGTTCTTTTTGAGAATTGAAAGAAACAGAAGATAAATCCACAGCTCTTAGACCATTTTAAGGTATATTGTCTGGTATGTAATATGATTATATTATTCGAGGATTTTGCTACTTATCCAAGGTTTGTTTGGAGCACCTTAAAGATTAAAAAGTTACTCCAAATCGTGCCTGCTTCTCCTTTCTTCCCCCAACTTTCTTTGGGAACTAAATAAACCAAATTTTTGCATGTAGGTGAGTAGGAATCTTTTGCTAATGCACTATGCTGTTGTGCAGTAAGTGTGTGTGTATGGGCCTTTCATTATGTATCCTGACTTTTAGAAATTCACTATTAAAGCACATTTCACTTAGTTTGTGCCACTAACTGTTGTGTTAGTGTTGTGATTTTCTTAATCACCAGAACTAGCTGTGGTTAGGGTAGGCTCTTTTCAAATCTAAATATTTGCTTTTCAGAAGTATGTGATAAGATTGTAGCATAATCAGATTGGCATCAAATTTAGGTAATGGATTGACTCTAAATAGAGCATCTTTGATATGACCTAGATTACAACTATTTTAGAATACTAATATTTAGGATTCTTCTGTAATATCAGAAAACTATTGAAGAAAACTCATTATTCGAATTTTCATTCCATGATTAGTAGAAAGTTAATTGGCTCTCAGAACATTATTCACAAAACAATTGGGATTTAAATTGTCATACTGCCTGAAGCATTTTATATAAGCCTTATATGTGTATAAGACTTGTTTCATTTCAGAGACTTCTTCATCTTCAATTGGCTGTGATTCTTAACAGTGAAAGTTTTTTTTGCATTTGTTAGGTTTTTAAATATTAATAAATATTGTTCACTTCACTGTGGGAACTTTACTTTATGGAAAAGAAACTCTTTGTGATGGGATGCCTAGTTGATATTTTATCTACCTTATGAGTGTGGTTTTTTGTAACATTTATATTCTATCAGTATTTCTCTCAGGGAAGCATAGCAAAATGGAAGAAAGCCAAACAGACTCTAAAGCCAGGAAGACAGAGAAAGTACCTATCTGCATTGATAGAGAGAACTTGCATACCTGTGGAGTTCTTTATACTAATAAAATCACAACTCCAGCCCTGCTTCTGTTTCTGCCCTCAAGGAGCTTAAGTCCATGGACAATATAATATAGACCATTTCCCCTTTCTTCCCATAAAGCTTCCCAGATATATCAATATGTCTAACAAATATAACAAAGCTCAGTTCTTCAATGATTATTAAAATTCTGTCCAAATCATAGTGAGAATTTTAGAACTAAAAGATATCTTAGACATTATTAAATACAGTGTAATCTCCTAAAGGACATAAGGGTATATTGACAATGCCTGGAACATTATAGACACCTAATAGTGTCTAGTTATTGGGTTACTGATCGGGAACCACACAAGATAATGGATTTGAAGTTGTTTGAAGAACTAGGTTCAAATCTTACTGACACCTTACCTGAGTGACCTTGGGGAAAATCACTTAATCTCTCTGGGACTCAATTTCCACACCTTAGAAATGAGTGTGTTAAACTAGAATAATTAATAATGATACTACTTTCTCCAGAGTTATCTAATGAACTCTTTTTTTTTTTAAACCACAACTTACTACTTTCTATCTTAGTAATAACTCTTAAGCCAGAAAGACAAGGGCCAGACAAATGAGGTTAAGTCACTTACCCAACTTGCCCAGGATTACATAGGAAGTGTCTGAGTCCTCTTTGAACCCAGGTCCTCCCAATTCCAGACCTGGTACTCTATCCACTGTATTACCTAGCTGCCCTAATGAACATTTTTTTTTCACCCTTACCTTCCTTCTTGGAGTCAATACTGTGCATTGGCTCCAAGGCAGAAGAGTGGTAAGGGCTAGGCAATGGGGGTCAAGTGACTTGCCCAGGGTCACACAGCTGGGAAGTGTCTGAGGCCAGATTTGAACCTAGGACCTCCCGTCTCTAGGCCTGGCTCTCAATCCACTGAGCTACCCAGCTGTCCCCCCCCTCCCCCCCCAATGAACTTTTAATTGCTAAATTTCATGGCTTTTTCTCATCCTTCTTGACCTCTTTGCAGCTTTTGACACATTGGATCACCAATCACCCTCTTCTCTTTTATTCTCTTCTCTAGGTTTTTTGTGACACCACTCTCT
Organism: Monodelphis domestica; assembly: GCF_027887165.1. NCBI lineage: Eukaryota > Metazoa > Chordata > Mammalia > Didelphimorphia > Didelphidae > Monodelphis > Monodelphis domestica. The sequence continues at coordinate 127,032,032 of NC_077233.1, forward strand.
CCTGGTTCTCCTATTTATCTGACAGCTCCTTCTCAGTCTACTTGGCTGGATCTTTATCCAGGTTGCACCCACTAACCCTGGGTGTCCCACAGGTCTGTCCTGTGCTCTTCTCCATACACTCTCACTTATTGATCTCATTAGCTCCCATGGATTCAATTATCTCTGTGCTAATTATTCTTAGATCTGTTTATCCATTCCTAATCTGTCTGATCTCCAACTTCACATCTTTTAACAGTCTATTTACATTTCAAAACTGAATGTCCCATAGATATCTTAAACTCAGCATACTCAAAACTAAACTTCTTTTCTAACAAGCCCTCTCCTCTTCCCAATTTACTTTTTACTTCCAGTTATCCAGGCTTTACAGTTTAGATGCCATCCCCAAATTCTCACTCTCATCCCAAACCACTCCCAAATCCAATCTGTTAAGACTTTTAAATTTTCCCTTCTTAATCTCTCTCACATTCGCTCCTTTTGTTCCATTAATGGGGCTACCACCCTGGCAGAGGCCATCATCACCTCATGCATGGACTATCACAATAGCTTGCTGGTTGATCCGCCTGCCACAGTCTTTTACTCAACTGACAAAGTAATTTTCCCAAACACAGGGCCACCCATGATCACCCTCCACTCTGGTGTCTCCCTGTCACCTATAGGATCAATTTTAAAATCCTCACTGTATGGTATTCAAAACCTTTCATTACTTGGCTCATCCCCTACCTTTCCAGCTTTCTTCTGTTCACCTTCCCAACGTACTCTGTGATCCAGTGACACTCACCACTTTGTATAAGATACTTCCCACCTTAACATTTTTGCTGATTGTCTCTCATATATGGAAAACTCTCTCTCCTCTGCCTCCTGACTTTCTTCAGGGCCCAGTTAAAATTCTACCTTCTATAGGAAGCCTTTTCTGACCCTGCCTCCCCACCTGCACCTTAATTCTAGTACCTGCCCCCTTAGACCATCCCTATTTTATTTTGTTTGTATCTTGTTTATCCATTGTTGTTTGCATGTTGCCTCCTCTTTAGACTGTGAGCTTCTAGAGCAGGGACTGTTTTTTTCCTTTCTTTGTCCTTAGCACTGAGTAAGATGTCTGGCACATAGTAGCCACTTGAAAAATGTTTGCCTGACCCTTCCAGCTCAAAGTCCTATAGCCTATAGGGGATAAGTGATTTGCCCAGTCACATTACTAAATAGTGACAGAATTAGGACTAGTAGTTGATAGGATCACTAACCCACTGCCCTTTCTACCACATTATTTCCTTTATGAAAGTCATATAAAATGAACACGCATACTATAGATAATGATAATACTGTCTATTTTAACATGTTGTAAATATAATTAGATATTACTGTATCATAACTTTGAACTATCTAAGACTAATGTACTAGCTGTAATACTTTGTGGATACTTTGAAGGATACACAATTTCATCAATGTGGGTATTCTCTCTACAGATACAGCTTTTACACACCACCTCATTCTGTAGGGTTCTTGTCCAAGTTTTCCTACAAATATTTCATAGTGTACATACTGAGTATACTAGAGCTTTTTTCCCCCTCTTAATATTTTTCAATTATGAGTATACCACCTCAGTTTCATTCTTACTGTATGACTGTCTTCCCTCTATTTCTCGTTATATCTATGTAATGTCTTTTATGCCTCTTGCACAAAAGTTGTTGATAATATGTAGCCTGTTTTTGCCCATCATGTACCTTCCCAGTGTTCTTTTATGTCTAATTTTTAATTCTTTAGAAATCATAGTTCTTGGGCAGCTAGGTAGCACAGTGGATAGAGCTCCAGGCCTAGAATCAGGAAGGCCCGAGTTCAAATGAGGCCTATCTGGCACTTCCTAGCGGGATGACCCTGGACAACTTAACCCTGATTGCCCAATTAGGCCCTAATCTTTGTCTCTCTTCTATATTAAAATTAATTCTAAGGCAGAAGATAAGTAAGGCTTTTTTTTTTAAATAAAAGAAAATGAAAAGGAAATCATAGTTGCATACATATAGCATCACTTGGACATTGTAGGTGTAAGGGGTAACCTTTTTGCACTTTGCAAAGTATCTGGACACATAACAGATGCTTGACAAATGCTTATTTATCCTAAGCAGTTTGCAGTGATTGAAAGTATTCTGCATTTTCCCAAGTTAAATCTAACCCCATCTCCTTCTCCTGCTCAATTCCACGGCCATCGCTTTAAACTTCTTCACTGTTTATCCAAGGTATACTTACTGATGGCCCATGTCATAATATGAACCATATGTGTATTTCATCTCTTGTTTTTTTTTCCAAGGTTGATGGTTAGAGCTATATCTTATTTCTGGGTTTCTGAAAAGAAGTCCAATTGTGCTATGTAATCTACCAATAATAGCATTTAGAAAACTAAGAACAACTTTTTTTTTCTTGTTCTAACCTTTTGTAAAATCCATCTTTCATTTAACTTTACACAAATATCAGTGAATTCGTTTAACTAACATATTCCTGTTAAATACCTCATTTGATGATATTAATAAACAGTTGGGTCTTAGAATAAAATTATCTTTGGAATTTATAATTTAATTTATTATGAATATTTTTATTTTGGATATGGATATATTTATGGATAAATTTATTATGGAATCTTGAATGATTTTGATGAATGTGTGAAAATCACTTTGCCATACTAGATAGAGCCTTCTCTTTTAAGCATATTTTCTTAAAATTAGTGATTGTTAAAACACAGAGATCTTGTTTTCTTTATTCCATAGATGACCAGAAAAGTTCTGTAGAGAATATTAAAAAGCTTTTTTTATCAGTTTTTTTATCATGTTTTCATCGGCAATGCTCTCATACATGTATAGACAATTCTAATAAAGATTTTATAGAGATGAGAAAGTACATCAATACTAGATCAATAACTGCCAGTGTTTTTAATTTCTCTATTCTTTGGAATCTTTCCCACTTTGAGATATTTTGAAAATTGATCTCTCTGTGATTAAAATTGACACCTATAGTACTGACTTTATCTGTTTGTTCTCGGTCAGATCTAAATACTCTTCTGATTTTATCTTCTGAAGTGCTATTATAATTTCTTAACTTGGGATATAAATGTGATGGACCACAGTTGGTCTGCCATCATTGTGAGTGAGAATAAATCACTGTGAAAAAGAGGTACAAATATATACTGTTTTACATATGTTTATTAGCTTTATATTTTGGGGGGTGGTGTCCTCATCCAAAAAATTTTTTTTAGAATGATCTAGTTTTAATTGCATCTTGTTCCAAGCCTCTAGCAAACTTTTCCTTCATAGTTTTTTCATTTTTTTCCAATATGATATTGCTCATATTCTTCTGACATATTCATTTGTAAATAAACATATTTTCTAAAAATTGGGCTGCTGCATTTCTGTTTAGCTAGGAGATTAGTTGTTTCCTTACTAAGGTAGTCTCTGGACTTTTTCATCAACCTATTATAAACCATTTATTTGCTCATTTATTTATTCATTCTTTTGTTCTACTTCTTAGAATTGTGAAAAGGTTTTGGGAATGATATGTATAGACCATGCTTCTTAAAAGGGGCTTCCAATAGAATTTGAAATGATCCTTTTTTCTCTGGTTTCCCTGTAAAAACACTATAGACTTGAAAAAAAAATCTTATCTCTTGATCTTCCAAAGTAGCCATGGCAGCATCTTCTAGTAGATCTTGAACTGAATTTTGGGTGTCAGGAGACCTGGGCTCTAGTCATGACTGTGATATTCATTTGGGTGTGATCATAAGATTTAGGCTTGAAAGGGACCATGCAGATGATGTAAAATAACCCCTTATTTTATGTGAGGAAATGGAGGGCCCGAGAAATAAAAGAACTTTCCCCTGATTATACAAAGAGTTTACAGCAGGATAGAATTCAAATCTAAGGCTTTCTGGCTTCAAATTTGGTGCTTATTTAACACACTCCTTTGTTAAGACAAGTCACATATCTTTTGAATTTTGATTTTATAGAATCATTGGACCCTAGACTTAGAGGGAACTTTAAGGATCATATAGGTAGATCAACTAATGTACTGCTCCAACCCAATTTACAGATGAAGAAAAGAGACCCCAAAACAAGTAAATGAATAAGCAATTACAAATTTTGAAAAGTGAAGTAGAGATGCTAAGGTAATTAGCAGCTATTTCATTTTTGTTCTTAATAATGGGGGGTAGACATGAATGTATAGAAAGGGACAGCTAAATTCTTGCCATTTTTAATAAGAGTAAATTTCAAAGTGCTTAGAACTGCTTTCAATGCCAAAAGCCAGGTAGGAAATTCTGCTTCCTTTTGAACTAATGGGGATGTTGCCACATTTAAAAACTAGGTTTATAAATTAAATGACTTAGAAATATAAACATATTTCTAGTATTCTTGTTAATAGAACCAAATGGCATCAAATAAATGTGTTTACTGAACATTTATTGAAGGAAAAACAAATAATGAGTCATTTGTTGCAGCTGTGGATGACCAAAAATCTGAATAGATAGAACTTGAGAGATTTTCAGACTTCACCATTTTATGAATGAAAATCCATAAATATGTGGGGAATGTTGAGGATACTGCAGCAAGGTGTAGGACTAGAATATTAATTTTTAAACCGTATTTGAATGGAACTATAGACTGATTTTAAGTGAACATAATTTTCACAAAAATCTGCATGAAACTGAATAGACTGATATTAGGATATAGACTTTAAAATAACAAAATAATAACAAAATTCAGTTTAGCAAATATTAAGAATCTACAGTGCCAGAGTGATTCATGGAGCATTGGGAAAGATCCAAATACAAGGTACAATCCCTGTTGTGTAGAATGTAAGTATATAAAAGAAGTCAAAAAGGTGAATGAGAGATCTTAGGAAAGAATAATAATTTCTAATTGGAAAGATCAGGTAAGAGGAAGGAGGGAGGCCATTATAAGCATAGGAAACAATTGGAGCAAAGGCATGGAAAGAGGGTCTTCATTTCCTTTATCTTGTAGAACCACTCTTCCTTTCAAGCACCACTACCTCAAAACGGTTCTTGATTTCTCTCAGCTAGCCTCCAAGGCCATTCCAATAATTCTAATTCTGATAATGGAGATGAGAATAGGCAAACTATAGGTATACTGGATAGCTATTGAGCATAAGGAAGGTTACCTCAAAGAGAAGGCACTGTCAAAGTGAGCAGATAAAGTGTCTGTCAGAAGTTGAGATTTTAGTATAGAAAGCCAGGAGACTGAAGAAAAGAAGAAAACATTTCAGGCTTGAGAAGTAGCCAGGGAAAAGGAGCAATTGAAAAACTTGTGTGTGGGGAAAAGCAGGAAGGCCAGTATTACTAAACTGTTGTAAGGATAATTTTTAGTGTTTTGACTTAAAATTTAAATAATTGGTCGCCAGGGATGATTCCCAAATAATAAATTACCAAAGTCAGCTGGGAATTTTGGAGATTTTAATTAATATAGAGAGAAGGAATTAAGGAAAGGAAAGGAAAGGAAAGGAGAGGAAAGGAGAGGGAGAGAGAGAAGAATTAATTTAAACTGCTATAAAGTGGCCTTCCTGACTCAGTCTCCTGAACTGAGTTCAAAAGATCCTGAACTGACTTTTTAGCCTCCTTTTAAAGAGAATTTTCTCTTATGTCACCTCCCCTAAAATTTCACGTCTACCAATCACAATAGAGCTTTTTTCCGGGACTGCCCATTCTTAGTTCTCACCACTCTTTAGTTCTCACCTTCTCTGGTTAAGATTATATCTTCTGAGTACTTCACACTTCTTTGTTAAGCTCACCCTTTTGTGAGTTACTTGACCTTTTTGTGATTAATTTAACCTTTACAGGTACTTAACACCTTTTTGTATTAGATCTAAAAATAGACCTAGCTTAAGGTTCTAACTTCATTATAAGGTATGAGTTAAGTACCTTCATTGTTCAATCAGGAGTTTACAACTTTATCTTCCCCTAAAGTATATCTAAGTATGGGTGGAGTAATTTTAAAGTTCCCAATACATTCCTGATTCTTGTTAGACCAAGTATCTCCATTGTTATACTGCAGAGTACATAGAAAAGAGTAAAGTATAAAAAAAATTGAAAGATAAGAAGAACCAAGGTTGTGAAGGATTTCTTAGGCCAAACTGAGGATTTAAAAATTTGATCCTCAAAGTAATAGGGAATCACCAGATATTATTGAGTAGAAGAATATTATTAAGAAAATTACTTTGCCATGTGTACATGTTGTTTCCATCAGAGCATCAACTCCTTGAGAATAAAGATTGTTACATTTTTTTACATTAGCCCTTCAGCTAGCATAATGCCTTGCACATTAGTAGGCATTTAATAAATGCTTATTGGTTGACAGAGTATGGAATATACTAGGAGACTGGCAAGTAAGCAAGTAATTTAGTCTGGGTGTAGAGCACATAAAGAGTTGTGTTACAGAACACTGAAAAGTAAGGATGGTATTAGATTGTGGAAAACCTTGAATACTAGGTAAGGAATTATATAAAATTAAATCTGTGACTGACATTTGGTTGATTGACTTTTTATAGTTCTTAGTTAAAAGCCTTAGTCTTGATAAATATGATAAAGATTCCTCAGTATATTAGTAGTCAAAGTTTCTGAAGAGTTACTATAAGAAGCAGTGAAAATGAGCAACAGCCATATACAAAAATGCTTCAAGTGACTACTGAGAAATGCAACTTAAAACAATTCTAAAGTTTTACTTTACACACAGCAAACTGGTAATGATTTTAAAAATAGAAATAATCAATATTGGAGGATCATGGAAAGACAGGAATAATTAATATTATGTGAAGGGGGCAGCTGGGTAGCTCAGTGGATTGAGAGCCAGGCCTAGAGACGGGAGGTCCTAGGTTCAAATTTGGCCTCAGACACTTCCTAGCTGTGTGACCTTGGGCAAATCACTTAACCCCATTGCCCAGCCCTTATTGTTTTTCTGCTTTGGAACTAATACACAGTATTGATTCTAAGATGGAAGGTACGGGTTTAAAAAATGTGGGATGTGTGTGTGTGTGTGTGTGTGTGTGTGTGTGTGTGTGTGTGTGTGTGTGTGTTTAATTTTGAAGCAGTACATTAGTTTGTTTTGGAAAACAGATTGGAGTTATGCAAGAAAAGTCACTGAAAAGTTCATACCTTTTAATTCAGTGATTCTACTAAAAGGCAAATCAATAGTAAATAATCAGTAAACATTTATTGAGGACCTGTTATGTGGTAGGCACTGTGCTAAGTGCTAGGGATACAGGGAAAGGTAAAAGATGATTCTTGCCCTCAAGGAAATCACAGTTTAAGGGAGAAAGATAATACAGAAAATAGAATAGAGTGTCTGGAAGTGTGATGAAGTCCTGTAACGTATGGGAAATGATGAGGTGATTGCCCTGGGCACCATTCTTAAATGGTAGAGGATTTTGGAGGAGATCTCCAATGTCCACCCTCTATACTCTCCAATCAATGGGATGGAGGGGACTCTGGAGCAAGTTGTAGTGAGATATGATATCCCAAGGAATTCCAAGACAAAAAAGAAGGTCTAAAAATAACAATACCATGTGGTAGCAAAAAACTGGAAATAGAATAGTCTTCATTTGGGAATGGCTGCATAAACTATGATTTATAAATGACATAAATGTTATTTTTCTTTAAGAAACAATGAATAGGAGGAATTCAGAAAATGTGATTAGTATCAGACCAGCTGACCCAAAGAAAGGAAAAGAGCACTATACACAGTGATTAGTCATAGAAACAAAAATAATGCTAAAAGGCCGACTAACTTGGCCACCTGCCATCATAGCCATACCTTCAACCTAACTTTCATCCTGAGGTATACCACTTCTAGGGGACCAAACTTTGAAATTCTCATCTCTGACTTTTTTTTTACCTTTTCCACATTTACATTGTTGTGTGATCCCTATCTCTCCCTATTCTTACATCCCACCACTTCATCTGATTTTTACTTCTTACCCACCCTACACTTTATTAATTATTTCATTAGTGGGCTCTGTCCTAGAATCTATTCCAACTTTAATTTCCCATTGTTTCTGCCTTTTTAATCTTGAATAATTTATATCACCACCTCTTTTTCTACTCTGATCTGCTTTATGCTGATGGGAAAAGCTTAAAACCATGCTGACTAGATCAGTTCATCCTGTTGCTGCTTGACAATTCTTGTTCTTATCAACTCCCCATCACACTAGCTACATGTAGTCCCAAATCTTCCTTTTTCAATATTTTGAACTGATGACTTCAGCTCCTGGTTTACTTGGAAGTATAAGACTATCCCACAGGAACATCTTCAACTACCCTTCCCTATACCTCAAAATATCTTTGTCTTCACTCATATTTTCATCCTTTGCTCCTGCTTATGTGAAGAAGTAGCTGTATTTCTTTCCATAAAGAAATAGCCTATGCTCTTGACTCTGGGACTTTGTGGCATCAGTCATCCACTCTGGTATCTTTAACAGAATATCTCTTTCTACTACTCTTTTTTTTTTCCTCTATGAATGTGCATAATTATTCCTATCTTGAAAAAACAACAACATAAACCCTTTAAATTCTGCTATATTTTTTCTCTTTATTGACAAATTTCTCAAAGGAAATCCATGCCTCTTTAATATCCACTTACTTTTTAATCCTTTATATTCTGGCCTATATTCTGGCCTTTACCCACCCCCTGGTCTCAGTGGTCATAAATGATCTCTTATTTTCCTCATCCTTGACCTCTTTATACTATATAAGAGTAACCTTTCTTGACATTACTTTGGTTTTTGTAAAAACATATATTTTCCTGTTTCTCCCTCATAACTGTTGTATGCATGTATTTTCTAAAATTCTGCCCTTTTAGGCAATCTCATCTATTCCTGTGGCTTCAGCTCTAAATGAATCCCAGAATCTATATTTGTAGTTCTGACCTTTCCCCAAACTCCAGATTTGTGTTTCTGACTGCCCTCTGTATCTCTTTTACCTAGATATCCTGACAGCACCTCATTTAATATAGATTAAAAGCTTAAAATACACAACAAATACAGATGTTTTCTGTATCATTTTCATGGATAGAAATGCCTTTAATACATCCTCATATGGCATTACTTTTAGTTTCTTCACCATCCTAGCAATCTTCCTCTGGAGACATCCTTTGTTGACATCCTTTCTAAAATGTTGCAAGCACCCAGGGCAGAGTATAATGGGACTGTGTAATATATTTCCTAGATATCATCTTGTTGTTGCAATCAAAGATTGCATTACATTATAATTACAAAGCAGTTTTGTACCTCCTATCCTGTAATTGTAAGGTGTTTTTAATTTTTTTTTTGAGCCTAAGAACTTTACATGTATTCTTATTACATTTCTCCTTTTTAAAAAATGTGTTAACAGTGTCCTTGTCTTTAAATCATAGTCATTCCCCTCTTCCATTGAAGCCTCATTTGTGACAATGAATAGTTATACAAAATGGTATTTGACAGTGTATATCATATTTTATACTTTTAGTCCCTTACAAGTCTGGTTTGAGGAAAGAGGTTTGTTTCACCATCTCTTCTCCAGAACCTTCATTGATTTTTGCATTACTGATTGTGATCTCTGTTGAATTTCATCAAAATAGATAAAACCTGGCTTTTTTAGCCTGCCAGTATCTTTTTTTGGATCCTAAGACTATCAGCCATTGCATTAGTTTTTCCACCCAGCTTTGTTTGTATCATTGGTGATGCCATCTATATAACTTCATTTTGGGTCTTTATAAAGATGACACCTTGCCTTTTTCACATTTTAAAAGATACCTTCTGTCCCATAAACACCTTAAAATTCATTCCATCTTTTAAGGCACAGCTGAAATTGCACCATATTTGGAAATTTTTCCCCAATTTCCCTAGCTCAAGTCATCTCTCCTTCCTGTACTCTTAATAGTATTTTGTACCTTGTATTCTTTTTTATGTTGTTTATTATTTCTGCTATTAGATTGAGGGGCAGGGATCTTGTCTCAGTTATTGTCTTTAGCTCATCCAGTTTTTTAAGAGTGCCTTTCATGATAGGCACACTCAAATTTTTAATTTCCTTTGTACTGATTTTAGAGAAATATTGAATGTAAAACCATATTTATTCAGACTCATCCACTGGAGGATTATTAGGGTGAATAAGGAGAAATTTTTACTTTGAGTTTTATACTGGGTTTACATATTTGTAAGGTTCTGAGAAAGCTCCTCCTAGCTTTTGTTCTAATAGTCTCCAACACCTTTTTTTGACATTTCCAGATAAGAAAAGGGATAAGTTGTAAAATTCAGGCCATGAGTTGCTACTTGTAAGAGGTTCTTATAAAAAATTTTATTGGAAAAAAAGCTACTCAATGTATAGACATCTTTTTCAGTAATTCAGTTTTACTTATATGAATTTTACATATGAATTTCATTTGTTCATGCTATTTCTATCCTCAGTTAACCTAAATAATTGGTAGGTGGCAATAGGCCTCAAAAACTACCTGAAGCAGTGTTCTTTGTGAGCAAGGACTTAAAGTTTTGATATTTTTTTTATCTTAAAATGTGAAATAGTTGGTTTTCTCTGTTTTTTCAGCCACACAATCTTTTTTTAAAAATACTTATACCAAATGATATAAAGATAATCTAGTTTGGGGCCATATATGACTCTCCACATATAAACACTTCAGCACAGCCCATCTCTTAGAGACAGCCATACATGGGATCTTCAGAAAGTTCTAATACAATTTTTATAGAGGTAATAAAGAAATAGGACATAGTGAGTGTTGGACTTGGGGGTCAGAAAAACCTGGATTCAAATGATGTCTCTGACACTTAATAAATGTGTGACCCACAACCTTTTTTCAAGACACTTAACATCTATGTGCCTTAAGTAATTCCTAGAACTTACCTACTATATCTCCTAAATAATAGCTGGATTTCTATATGATAAGAATGAGTTGGGGGCAACTAGGTGAATCAGTGGATTGAGAACCAAACCTAGAGACAAGAGGTCCTGGGTTCAAATGTGGCCTCAGACACTTACTGACTGTGTTAACCTGGGCAAGTCACTTAACCCTCATTACCTAGCCCTTACCACTCTAATACCTTTCAGCCAATGTACTATATTTATTCTAAGACTGAAGGCAAGGGTTTAAAAAATAACAGTAATAAAATAACAGTTCCCATCTGGGGTTCCTCAGGAAGTCATAATCATAGCTCTTTCACCTATAAAATTTAGCATAATATTGTTCTTTATTAGTATCTTCCAGCCTACTTCCTTTCTCTTGTTCAGAACTGCTTTATATAGGAAATCTTTTGAGACTTGAAGGATTGTGAATATATTCTCTTCTCTCTTTATCTGTTTGCAGCATTAGATACTTTTGATACTTTTCTTCTCTTAGATACTTTCTCTTCTTTGGGCTTTATAGACACACCACAGATAGAAGTGCAACTGCGGCTCTTTCATAGGCCCTCTTCTTTTTTCTTACTCTCGGGGGAGAAGAGGGTAGAGAGAGAGGGAGAGAATTTCTCTCTTTTTGGTGAACCAAAGCTGCTCTTCTGCACCCCACCCTCAATTATGCTTTTAGCACCAATATTCTCAGAATAAATATTCTGCAAATAGGGCAGTGGAATAACAGGTGGCGAATATAAGGTTTCAGAAAATAACCATGGTTTGTACATCTGAAATGCCATTTTGTGTGTGTGTGTGTGTGTGTGTGTGTGTGTGTGTGTGTGATTAAGACCAAGACAGGAAAAAAGAGAGCCTATTGATCAATGAGCATTTAAGTGTCTACCATGTACTAAGTACCAGATCAAAAGAGAAAAATGATAGTTCTTATGTTCAAGAAGCTTATATTGGGGAGGCAGCATGTATATGTGTGTATATACATATACACAATTTATAGAAATTGAATACAAGTTAGTTTGGGGAAAGAAGACATTAGCAACTGGTGTCAAGAAAGGTTTGCTGTCGATTATAGCTGAGTTGATCTTCCATAGAAGATTTATAGAAAGATGAAGACAAGAATCACAGAGAAAAAAAGTATAACTGTTGCATTATCTGTAGTACTGTGTTCCACACTTTGTGAAAAGTCATATTTACATAATTTACGTATCATTCTCTAAAGTTCCCGTTTCTTAACCTCAGTCTTTTGTTTCTAGCTATACTCTTTCTCCCCCAAAAGTGAGAAAATGCCCAGCTCAGATAAGGAATGTTTTAAGTCCTGTTATTATTAAAGAACTTCTGTGGCACATAGAAAATATAAACATGTGGACATTTAAAGGAAGTATTAAAACGAAGTATTTGCACTGTGGTACAGTGAAAAGAAGGTTATTATCTAGGATTACTTGGAGTCAAAGAACTTGGATTTGAAACCTAATTCTGTCACATATATCTGGTATTGTAAGGTCACCTAACTTTTGGGTCAAGAAAACATGAGTTCAAATTCTACCTTAGACATTGTGTGATTCTGAGCAAACCATTTAACCTCTTTTGCTCATATTTTAAATGAAGAGATTAATTTCTAAGCTTTCTTCCAGATCTGAATCTATTCTATAGGAATTTTTAGTAGTAGAATCAGCATCTTTTACTTTCCTTTCTAAACAAATAGTAAGGAAACGTAAGGAAATGGAGGAAAAAAAATACATGTGCCAAGCAATTGAAGTTAAATGACTTGCCCAGGTTCATACAGCTAGAATCCATTTCAGGTCAGATTTGAACCCAAGACTTCCCATCTCTTAAATTCTATCCAAATTTAAGTAGTTTTATCAAGAAAAAGGTATAAGGGTTTGCAATTACCTCCTTTAAAATTAAAAAAAAAATACTTTGAAACTGAGTGAAATGTTTTCATTTTTGGCAATTAGTTGCAACAAAAAGCAGTCTTGATTTTCCTTTTAAGACAGTAAATCATTACTTTATCTGAAGCTTTAGAATTTAGGCTTTGAAAAATAATTCCATAGCCATTTCAGTCAATCAACAACCAAGCATTTGATGTTAGTCATACAGATTATAAAGAATGAAACCACGGAGCTTAAATCTCTTGTCTCAATGGAGACAAGTATATAGTTGAGTATTTAGAGAATAGATACAAAGAAGTTAAATATTGGATAATTTGTGTGATAATATGTGACCAACATCAATTAAAGCTGGAAGAATGGTGGTTTTTTTTTTTTGTCAGAAATAGAGAAATTTGGAATAAGTCTTGATTGGGGATAAAGATGAGTTCTGTCTTTGGCGTGTTGAATTTAAAATGTTTCTGAGATATAGTTTGATAAATCCAGATACATGACTAGAGATGCAGAGGTACTTCAAGCTTAGGGGAGAGACTGACATTGGATAGATAGATATATGAGTCTTTGGAATTAAGTTAATAATTAAACCCATGGGAGCTGATAAAGAGAGAGAAGAGAACCTAGGATAGAGCATTAGAAAATTCCCTGATTTATGGGGTATGATTGGGATGAAGACCCAGCAAATGAGACATAGAATGAGGAGTCAGACAGATAGGAAAAGACTAGGAAAGATTAGTGTCATGAAAATCTTGAGAGGAGAGTGTATACAGAAGAAGGGATCAACAGGATAAACAGTGTCAAATGCTGGAGAATGAAGATCTCTAAGAGTGAGGATATAAAGCAAGGCCACTTGGTTTAAGAGATCATTGGTAAGGGAAAGAACAGTTTTAGTTAAAAGATGAAGTTTTGGAACCCAACTATTACAAGTTGAGGAGAAGAAAAGGAGTGTCTTTTCTCTAGAGTTTGAGAAAAGGGGCAAAGATATAGGAAAACATTGATGATAGTGTGCTTTTTTCTGCTTGGTGATTTACTAATCAGAGGTAGAGCAACAGTAGGAGATTGTTAGCCTATGGTAATAGTAGGTGACAGACTTATAATGAAGCTCATAGTCTCCAAAGAATGTTGTTCCTGGGCACCTGCCACTCCTACCTCCTCTTCCCATGTAGCTTGGGAGTGGGGTAGAGTTAGAATGTCGCCTACAATTTGGGCTTGGGTTGGCCTGGATTGTTCTTGTACCATTGCTGCTCTTTTGATATGGCTGTAGTTAATAAAATTGCTCATTTGAAGATGGTATTTGAAGATGGTCCCGGCCCTTCTCTTTAATAAAATCAGTGGTCTTTTTTCAACATTCATTCTCCTTTGCTTATGTAACATTCAGCCACTAACTCCTTTTTTAAAAGCTTGATTTTCAAATAGCATCTGCTATATGATGGTATCTCTAATTTCTTTGCTTGTAGTCTTTCCTTTAAATCCTTTCTTATTTATAACTCATAACCTATAATTAGATACTTCCATAAAAGAGCAAAATAAATAAGTGATACAGAAATTACCACCACCGTTCCCCAATCCATTCTCTCAGATTTCCACAGCATTACTGAAAAAGAGAATATCTGTAGCTTGGGCAGCAACGCTCCTAGAACTACTTTAAAGCTAGAATGCTTCCCTGTAGTTTACTGCTTATGTCATCTGTTGATCTGGTAAAGTCTTGGAGTTACATGTTGTGCTGCAAGCTACTGGTGTTTTCTATGTTATTATCTCTTCTATGCTTCCATTTGCTAGTTATTTGCAGATATTCTGCTGAATTTTAGCTGTTATGTTGCCTCCTCCCTACAAAGTTAGGGCCTCAATTCTATTTGATTCATAGTTTTAGTTATTTTCAGTTATTCTAAGGATTGGACCTTCAACTATACCTAGCAAAAGTTCTTAGACTAAAGCTAAATCTGTCCCTTTTAAATTCCTTTGCTTCTACAGTTGGCGTTCCCTCTCCCCATGCTGCTTCTTCTGTTTGACTTTTATTGTACTTACTGCTTTCAAGTCTCAGTGTAGACTAGTGGTAGAACAGAAGAAGATTACCGACTTCGGAAACACCGGACCTGAATTGAAATCTGTGCTCTGTCACTTAATGCTTGTGTGACCTTGGACAGGTCATTTAACCAATCTGAGCTTTAGTTTCTTTATTTCTAAAATGAGGGGATTGGACTAGATGATTTCTAAGGTCTCTTACAATTATAAGTCTGTGGTCCTATGATTGATCCAGTGTCTCTGATTGCTAGCCCATGCAAAATAACCCAGGATATTGGTTCATTTTGCAAGATTAAATGAGCAAGGTGAATTTGGCAACTATTGTTTTGGTATCATACTCACCAAACTTTATTCTTCCTACACTGTTAAATTTGAACTCAATACAGATAGAACAAGTCATTATAATTGACTACAAAAATAAAAGTATGGGCTTAATGCTTTTCCCAGTCAATTAATAACTTATTATTCTGGGAGTGTGAATATTGTATATCAAAATAATGTGTATTTAATCTAAAAATCATGCTATAAATGAAGATCATTATTAATAATGAATTCACCTCCAATTGCATCACTCAAACATTCAATTGCATCACTAAGGGACAAAAAAATAAAACAATTAATTTTATATATTTAAATATATATAGTTATAACACATAAAAAAGCAGGAGGTAGAAGGTTATTTTGATTAGCTAAAAAATTTTATCTTTCACAATGGGCTACATAAATTAGGTTTAGAAGTGCTTAGTTATATCTAGACTTTTTAGTAGGTTTAAAATGTCAAGTTTGATATGTTTTTAAATGCAGGTTTCAGATTAGATACCTTACCTTAGGGTTTTGCAACGTTGGTCTTACAGAGGCTACATTTCGTTCATTAGGTGAGCAGCTTTTAGATGTATACTTGGAGCATGGTCCATTGACAATAACATTGTCAATATTCAAGCCAACTAGCTTTTTTCTAGCCTTTCCTTATTCTCTTTTTTTAGTGACTATTGGTTTGCTGTTCTTTAATCTAGTTGAATTCTAGTAGAGATAAATGTATGGAGTTACAAAAAATACTGAATTAATTTTTGAATGATAAAATCATTAGCTTACCTGAGTCATGGGATTCAGACTGCTGAATACTTCATTTTCATTAAAGTACTCACAATATTAAAATGGAATTATAAAGTGTTAGAGAAATCAGCCTTAATTAAGCAATCACTGTTCAAGAATGAAGTTTAATCATTTCCTACTAGGACGTATTCTTTACATAGGATATATAGATATTTTTTCAGTTTTGAATATGAATATGAGCAAAAGGTCATTTGATTTGTATCTTTAAAAAGAAAAGCAAATTGTGTGTAATGGAGATTTTAATTTCTTGTTTTCTAGTCTTTTTCAATTGTATGATTTATATAGAAGTGCTTGTTTTAGTTGGCATTTGTTAGTGTTAGAATTTTTAAAATGTTATCATTCACAGTATATGTGCTTTGAGACCTTTTTATTGATGAAATTACTAGTATGAAGTTCCTCTACAATTTTTTTACTAGTAAAGCACTATGGATGTGAGTAAAAGAAGTTGTTCAAGATGGGCAGATCTTGTTTTAGTGAAGTTGAAATTGATTTTATAGACAAACTGGCTTCTATTTGAAGAAACTCTAGAAATGATATAGAGTATGTCATCCAAGTAGAATGGATTATTTAAAGAATAAGCAAAATTAGGATTTTCTTTGGGAGATTTTCTAATATTCTTTGGTTTGCCATTTAGAAATACTGTGTTTTTCTTCAGATTGCCGTTGACAATAGCACCTGCTTAATTCAAAGTGAAATGGCATATAGGCACAAAGTCAAGAAGTCCTTTAGTCTAACTTCAAAACAACATAAATTTAACATTTTTTTCTGGAATAGATTTTAAAAATTGGTCTTCCTGGTTCATTAAAGGAACCGTCAATAAATAAGATTTATCTTAGAATCAGATTAGAGCTCCTGTATATCCATTAGAAATGTAATAAGAAGACTTTTATGATAAGGTAGCAAAGAAAATCAGTTTATTTTTTCACATTTGGCTCTTATTTTGACAAATCAGACAGATAATTTTATTTATAATTTTATATTTTACATATTCCATACAGTTTGGTTAATCTGCTTAAAATTTGTTTACTTGTGAATTTTTCTGTTTTAGTGCTAGTAAATTATAGCATGTCATTTATTTCTATTTATACATACACATTGAGAAACATTATAGACTTGAAAAATATTTGAGTTGAAAAGATATCTTATTTAATTTTGGAAAGTTGAAGAAAATTTAAGTTTATATTGAGGTTATCCTAATTTAAACCTTAAAGTTTAAATATATTTGAAAATTAGAAGGATAGGATTTGTTCTGTTATATTTTGACAGAATTGAGGGAGATTAGAAACTCTAAAATAGGGAAGTGGAGAATCCTACCCTGTAGTTATATTTTAACTGAACTCCTTTGTAGCAGTTAACCTGGAGGGTTTTTATTTTTAATATATAGTTGTGTGGTGAGGAAAAAGTGAGGAAGTTTTATTAACCTAAAAGGTGTCCTCTTGTGAACTAACTTAATTTCTTTTTGCCAGGCACTTGAGAGAAAAGACAACAATAGCAGTTACATCCAGAGGTTATTATGGATTAGAGGATGAGAAAGGAGCAGCATGTACATCAACAAGGCGTCGCTCTACACCTCGAAGTTTGGCAGGCTTGACAAGTGGAGTTTTTGAGTCTATAATGGTTCAAGTTTTGAGACAGGAAGAACAGCTAAGAGCAAAAGAAGAGAAAAGGTAAACAGAAAAATTCTTAGGTCAATATGTGTTCACATTTTTAGTCAATTCTCTTTTTAAAGAAGATACATGCTTCTGTAGTATACCCACACACCCACACCCACCAAATTTCTGAGCCAAAATCATACCCAAATTTATTTTCACTGTAGTGTATATTTGAAATTATACACCACAAAGGAAGTTTATATAGAGATAGAACATTTGAAATTTCCAAATCATTTTATTCAAAACTGAAAATAAGCATAGACTAACTGAATTTCAGAATGTTTATCAAGCTTTCTAGTGATTTCTGAAAGGAATACACTTAAAATGGAACAATTTTGCACAATTTTTAGAACTTTAATGTAGAATTTTAGAGCTATGGGGACTGTAGAAATCACATGGTCTGTATAGATAAGGAAACAAAAAGCCTGAAAAGGTTAAGTGAAAACCAAGATCACTAGTCATTTCAGTGAAACCAAAAGATGGATTTCCTTGATTTCAAGCTATTTAAAGAACGCTTGTTGATGGTACAGGGAGCTGCTTATGCTTTTTAAAAAATGGTTTATAAATTTTTATCTTGTTCATATAGCTGTGAATCAGATTTGCCTTGTTTTTTAAAGAATTTATAGTTTAGGGGGCAGCTGGGCAGCTTAGTGGATTGAGAGCCAGGCCTAGAGATGGGAGGTCCTGTGTTCAAATTTGGCCTCAGACACTTCCCAGTTGTGTGACCCTGGGCTGATCACTTAACCCCCTTTGCCTAGCCCTCAGTGCTCTTCTGCCTTGGAACCAATATACCATATTGATTCTAAGACAGAAGGTAAGGGTTTAAATTAAAAAAAAAAAAAAGAATTTCAGTTCAAACTTGTGACTCTTTTTATTGTTAAGTATTTATTTTTTCTTCTGAAATGCACAGGGAGAATGGTTCCCTGAGCCAATTTTTTTTTCGAATTTCCAAACAATTTCAGTTTAATAAAAAGAATGTTTTCTGATGTATAGAAAACATGTTTGAAACATTTTGAAATTTATCATGTCAATGATTTTGATAATATTTTTATATTTCATCATTACTAACAAATGTTCAAATATAGGAATCAAAGAAAGCAATATAAGGTTTTATCATTAAAGAATAAATTAGCATTTATAAGAAAACTATGGTTGATTTCAATAATTTAGTTGTTTGGTTTTTTTAAGACATTTACTTTCTGTCTTAGAATTGATACTAAGTATTGGTTCAAAGGCAGAAAAGCATTAAGGGCTAGGTATTTGGAGGTAAGTGATTTGCCCAGGTCACACAGCTATGAAGTATCTGAGGTGAGATTTGAACTTGAGACTTCCCATCTACAGGTCTGGCTTTCTATCCATTTAGTCACCTAGCTGCCCCTCAGTAATTAAGTTTTCAGTGCTGTAGGATAACATTGCTACATGAAGAATCATGCTTTTTCTTTCTTTTTGTGGATATTATTTGCAATAGAATAGATACTGTGTCATATTTAAGGGAAATGTAATTTTCATAAATATAAATGAAAAATTTTCATTTATCAGTAAAAATGAAATGGTATCATTTGAATAAAATTTCACATAACTTGACAATAAGGCAACATTTAGCATTTTGGTAATTTTACTGCAAATTTATGGTATTAAAACATTTGGAGTCAGGATTTAAGCTATGTCTCTGATACATAATAGCTATGCAACTCTGTGCAAATCACTTAACCTTTAAAGAGCCAGGCTTTACTCTTAAGATAATGAGTTGCAAAACTGTTGCTAATCTGCATTGTCAGAGGTAGTTTTCTTACTCTCTGGTATAATCACAGATCTGTACCACCTAACCTCACTATCCTCCTAACAACTATCAAAACCAGAAGATATATCACTATGCTTTCTAAAAATTTTATATAGATGAAAATTTTCTGAACCTAGTTATATATTGTAATTTTATTAGTGAAGGATTGCTTTATTAGTGAAGATTACTTTGCAAAGTGAATAATATTCCCTAATTTGTTTTCGAACCCTAGGTTCATATAGTTAAGGGAAAGGAATAATAATATTTTTATAATACCTATTATCGTCAGGCACTGTGCTTAGTGCTTTAGGAATATAATCTCATTTGATTCTCATAATAAGCTGAGAGATAGTTGCTATTATAATTCCTATTTTACAGTTTAGGAAAATGAGACAGACAAGGGTTAAATTACTTGCCTAGGGTGATACAGCTAGTATCTGAGAGTACATTTGAATTTGAATCTTCCTGACACCAAGCACCCTATCCACTGTGCCACCTAGCTTTCTTTAGACTGTAAAATTGCATATTGACCATGAGGTTTTTTGTTGTTGTTGGTTTTTAACCCTTACCTTCTGTCTTGGAATCAATACTGTATAATGGTTTCAAGGAGAAGAATGGTAAGGGCTAGGCAGTGGGGGTTAAGTGACTTGGCCAGGGTCACATGACCATAAAGTTTTGATTGACTTCGAATCCATGAGAAGTGGGGTATTAAAGCTGATTTTATGTTTTGGTGTTACTTTGATACCTTATGGATCATCAAAGTAGGTCCTTCCTCCAGTGGTAAGAGCACATAAACTACCCAAACCTTCCCATTGGTTCTCTATACAGCCTATACAGCCCCCTGGAGACCTCTCTGTTATTCTGGATCTCAGTATAGCATACAGGCTATCTGTTGCTCACCACTGCACCAGAGGCCCACCTTTTTTGGTCTTCCTTCTCTCTGATAATATCCTTTTATTTGCTTCTCAGTGTATAATGATGTACTTAACTCATTGACCATCATGTTCCTCTTCATTGCCTTTTAGGTGATCCTCAGTTTTAATTTTATAAAGACAGTGGTATTCATGAACTCATATTAATATAGCATTCCCAGAAATGTTATTGTTAAACAGATTGGCCTTCGTTTTAAGGAAGCAGTCATTAGAGGCACTGAATAATTTTCCAAAGGCAATCCATTCCATACTTTTCTTCCTGTCACATTCTGGTTAACTCTAGATTAATTACAAAACACATTTTCTTTTCAAATTTTTGTTGAAAATGTAAGAATGTAATAGTATGAATGTCTGAACATAATTTAATCTTTTATAATCTAGGATCATACAGTTAGAGATACAGGATTAACATTGTGAACACTGATGAAAACAGAGGTAGGGAGACGGAAAAGGCAACTGCAGTTGTTCCTGTTTCTCCTCTGGCTTGTCTGGAGAATGAGTTTGTGGAATAGGGGATGAGACATAATGAAGTGATAGTGCTGGTCAGGTGGGCTTGGGTATGGATTTGACTTTGGACTGTAATTATATACTTGCTCTTGTTTTCCTCTAGGGTCAATCTATAAATAAAGCAGTAAGCATTTATATTTTCTTCATCTATTTTTCCCCCACAAGATTTAGCCTGTCAATTTCACTTCTGCAACATTTCTTAAGTACATACTACTACCATTCTGGTACAGAGTCTTTTGACCTCACTCCCAAATTATTTTAATCAGCTGTTGGGTCTGCCTGCCTCAAGTCTCTTTCCACTCTAATCCATCCTCCATCCAACCACTAAAATGATTTTCTGAAAGAATGGGTCTGACCATGTTGCCTACCTCAAAAAACTCTGTGGTTTCCAAAATACAAAATTCTCAATTTGGTATTCAAAGCCTTTCATAACTTAGCCCCCTCCTACCTACTCCCTAGCATGTATACTCTTTGATCCAGTGACAGTGGGTTCCTAGATATTCTAAAAATAAGAAATTCTTGTCTCTCCATTCCAGGCATTTTCTCTGGCTGGCTCCCATGCCTTGAATATTCTCTCTTCCACTCCAAATACTAACCTCTTTGGCTTTTTTAAGACTCAACTAAAATCTTTTACCTATATATAGCTTAATTTGTATGTATTGCATATATCATACGTATGTGTGTGTTCATGTAATTTTTTAATATGTTGTTTCCCCCATTACATTGCAAGCTCATTGATAGCAGGGACTGTCTTGTCTCATTTTATATGAACAGCTCTTAGCACAGTAGTACTTAACCCCCCACCCCACTTGTCTATGCTACATTCTTTTCTGCACATTAAAAAATGTTTTAGTAAGTTTTTTTTATCATGTTCCTTGACACCTGGGTCAAAGAGTATGTACAGTTCAATACCTTTTTGAGCATTGTTCCAAATTGCTTTCCAGAATGCATTAGTTGCACTAGTTCACAGTTTCCCCAACAGTATACCTTTTTCCCCCACATTCTCTCCAGCATGTTATTTTCTTTTTTTGGGTGGGGATAGGTCATCTTAGCCAATTTGGTGGGTTTGAGATGGTATGTCAGTCATTTTAACTTCCATTTATATCTTGGTGATTTAGAACATTTTTTATATGGCTATTCATAGCTTTGATTTCTTCCTATGAAAATTGCTAATTCATATTCTTTGACCATTTATCAAGTGGAGAATGGCTCTTATTCTTGTAAATTTGAATTAGTTCCCTATATAGTTTAGAAATGCGATCTATATCAACAGAACTTGTTACAATATTTTTTTTCCCTAGTTTTCTACTTTTCTTCTAATTTTAGTTGTATTTTGTTTTTCCAAGAAAATTTATGCATATTATGCATAAAAGTATGCATACCATATCCTTTGAATCTCCCTATCTCTTGTTTGGTCATGAATTCTAACTTCTTTCTAATTTTCCCAATAGTTTTCCCCAAGTAGCATGTTCTTACCCAAAATAGCCAGGATCTTTGGGTTTATTTGACATTAGGTTGCTGTGTACATTTGCTTTTGTACATCATATACCTAACCTTTTCCACTATTCAGCCAGTACCAAATTGTTTTTGATAATTGCAGCTTTGTGTGGTATAGTTTGAAATCTGGTACTGCTAGCTCTTCTCTTCCCGGTTTTTTAAATTGATCTTCTTGATATCCCTGAATTCCTCCAGATGAATTTTATTATTTTTCTAGCTCTGTAAAGTAATTCTTTAGTAGTTTGATAGGTCTAGTGTTGATTAAGTATATATAATAATATTACTGTGTAATTAATATATTATAATATTATAATATAAATTATATAATATATTAAAATAGTAAATAAATTTAGCTAGTATTTCTTTTAGTATATTGGTTCAGTCTGCCTATGAACAATTAATATTTCTCCATCTACTTAGATCTCTCTTTATTTGTGTGAAGTATATTTTGCAATTGTGTTCGTATAGTTCTTGTATATGTTTCTAGGCACTATAGAAGCAGCTAGTAGGGATGGGGAAATTAGATATTTGAGAGAATCAAGATGTTGGTATAGTCTTCTGGAAAAGTTGGGAGTGATAGAATCAAGAGTGCATGTAATGGGACTGAACTTGGCAAGAAGAGAAGGCACCTGAGTGATATGAAATAAGGAAAAGGAGAAGAAAAGAGGGGTCTTTAATAAATGGCCTTAGCTTTCTTCTGTGAGATATAGGGTCCTCAACTGAGAGAATGGAGGGAAAGTGTGCCATATGAAACTTAAGAGAAAGAATGGCAGATAGAGGAAGATAGAGTCCAGGAGGTAGTTCCTTCTCTTCCTTCCACCCCCATTCCCAAAGTTGAGTCACTTGAGAAGTTAGAAGTTAAGCTACATAGTAAATAGAATAGGGAATAGCAAATCAATCTCAATTCATCTAATTCCAAATCCATTTTTCTTTTTCCTATACCAAGCTACTTCATGAGGGTTGCTAGTGTTATTTTCTGCTAGTTTTTAAATAAGCAAAACTTACAATTCCTGAGTATTTTCCATATAGTCAAAATGGTGGCAGCATTAATTTATCAACTGGATTTCCAAAACAGGGCAGAGGTTCTCTTGTAACAGGCTACCAGGTTAATGAATAGGGACTTCAGTAAGTATTTTTAGTGTGATTAGAAATCTTGGTAGTGGTTTTAGTGAAAAATTGGGTCTCTCACATCTAATAAGGATGCCTATTGTCATATCTTGGTTGAGCCATTACTTGTCTTATCAACTTTATTTTTTAAAAAGCATTCAATTGAAATATCTTTTATTCCTTATCACATAGTGGATGCTTTAAAATGTTTATTAAATTGAATGTTGAAAATATTTTTAATATTTGGCACGACTACATTTATTAAACAAGCATTTTCATTATTTTAGTGGTAGAGTGGACATACTTAGAAAGTACCAGGGCATATTGTCTTGTGAATGGAGATATCAGTTTCTATGGTTATTAAAGATCAAAACATTAAACAGTAGTTGCTGTGGTGTTTTTTTTTATCCAAAACAGGTACTATGTAGCATTTATATTTAAATTTTTGTATTTTGTGAGATTCTTTTATTTTACTCAGAACTAGACATCTAATTCTCTAAATTTTTCTTTAGGCTAAGGGATCAAGAAAGAAAAGAAGCTGAAGAAGCTAGTCAAAAAGAAATAGAAGAATGGGAAAGAAAACTTCTGGCTCAGGCTGCTCCAACTTGCATGGAGACCATGTGGGAAATTCCAGCTATTGGGCATTTCCTTTGTTTAGCTCAACACATTCTAAATTTGCCTGAAATAGTCTTTTATGAGTTGGAACGTTGTCTTCTGATGCCTCAGTGTAATGCTTTCTTGTCAAAAATAATGACTTCTTTGTTAAGTCCTCCTCATCGCAGACCTACCTTACACAGGAGACCCACTCTGCCTTATAGAACTTGGGAGGCAGCACTGAGGCAGAAGGTACAGCAGTGGTACACTGTTGTTGGGCAGACTGAGAATCCTGATGGCTGTGCTGAGAAGCTTGGATTGTGCCCTCAGTTTTTTAAAGTCCTTGGAGAAGTTAACCCTTTAGAGGAGAAACCATTTCATGAACTCCCATTTTACCAGAAAGTTTGGTTACTGAAGGGCCTCTGTGACTTTGTGTATGAAACACAAAAAGAAGTTCAAGATGCTGTGCTGGGACAGCCTATTCATGAATGCAGGGAAGTGATCCTTGGCTATGATTACCTAGAGAATGCTTATGTACATTTCCCGCAGTTTTGTGGTGCAGATGTACGCATTTATAAACAGAGACCCTTTCAGGCACCTGAATTTCCAGTTCCACCTATTAAAATACAAAGAGTACCTCGGATTAAACTAGAGAAATTAAAGGGTGAATATTCTAGCAAAAGCAATGGAGAACATAGGTGTGGTAGCAGAGAAGAATTATCCTCTGCCTCCAAAAGAGAACAGATCAGTATGGAACCTGTTTGCTGCCCAGCTAAAATCCATTTGGATAATCACGGTATCTCCACGGAAAAGGAAATTAAAAGTAACTGTGAAATTAAAATTCACAGACCCTGTGAAAGTAAGAAAATGGGCTGCTGTAAAGAAAATTTAGAGAAACCAAGTAGTCCAGGGGAAGTTACTGGTTTTGGGGAACCTCTCAGCCCAGGTGAAGTGAGGGTTATAGAAAACAGGGAGAAATATGGTGAAGCTTCCAGAATAAAAACTGAGCCTAGTCCATTAAAAGAAAATGCCCTTAAAACTTGCCAAGTACATGTAAATGGAAGTCACAATGATAATCTAGATGTTAACTGCCATAAAGTTACAAGAGATATCATATTAGAACATTCACTACAGAATCATAAAAAACTCAAACTTAGTAAAATACGGGCAAAAAAGAAGAAAAAGAAAAAAAAGAAATTGAAAGATGTCTTAAATGAAAATTTACAGAGAAAGCGTGAAGGTCTTCATTCTCTTACATTCAAGTCTTACAAACCTGAGATCCAGAGCAAGTTATTTATCATCAAAAAGAAAGCTAAACACAAGAAGCACAAATCTGGTAAGCTGGTTCCCTATTTTGAAAAAATGTAAGAAATTGTACTTCCAAGATGGTCTTTCAGCTAGTTTAGGAAAGGTTAAATCATAAAATGAAATTAACTTTTGTATTATATATTTTTAGTGTAAACCTACCTACTAAATATTTCATATAGGGAATTATATTTGTTCTGTTACCCAGTTAAACATGCTGCTTTTCCAGCAAGATACATTTATTTTACATCAAAAATAGATTATCTCTTTAATTTTTACTACTAAAGATTTATGATTCAGATTAAGATTTTTAAAAATAATATCAAGTCAATTATTAAAGAATCTCCTTTTTCCTAGTGTCTTTGTTAATTCACTGGTAAAATTCACTGGTTAATTGATTGCTAAAAATTCATCTTAGCATGCAGAAGAAATATAAATCCCAAACCAGTTAGTTTTTACTACTTGTTCTTGTTTTATAGGGGGGGAAATGATGCATAAGGTTAAAACTATCAATTACAATGAGTTTTAGTGTACCTTTTAAAAAGTTATAGATTTAAGTTGTTCATTCCATTCCTGTTCTGTCGTTATTGGGGATAATTAAGATTTGGTTACACTTTGAAATAAATGGCTGTTTATTCATTTAACTCAATTCAGGTGCCTCATTACAGCGTGGAAGTAACCCTGAATTCATAAAAGCTTTACCAAAAAATCACAAACTCTGTCAGGTCCTCTCCATCTCATCATCAGGTTCCATACTTGCAACCTTGTTAAAACATGACAGATCTTATGCATAGCTTTAAAGAATTCATACTCCAATAAGACATTGAAACTGGACTTTAATAAAATAGAAGATATGTTCTCCATTTGCTTGCTTATTAGCCAATTATTTCAAAATATTACAAAATCTTAATTATCACTACTTAACCCAAAAAAGTAATTGAATAGATAGTGTGAAATGTATAGAAAAATCTGAAAAATTCATTTTAGCTTATAATTCTAGCATTCTATATCCATGAATTATGAAACATTTAAGTACTCGTATATGACAATTTTAGATGTTGTACATAGATAGACTTGCCCTCCATTCTCTAGTGGTTTAGATTATAAAGCATGCTTATGCAAATCTTGTACAGGTCATCAGGTGATAAAATAAAAATTTTTATTTGGGAATGGATAGTAAGGTATGTGTGTATACATATACACACACATGTGTTTTAGCAGTGCAGTTTACAGCATCACTAGGAGTACCTGTCTAAATGATCAGAATAAGTGGAAAAATCTGTTAAATTTAGCTAGTATTTGCTGAGTACATGAAAGATAGGAGAATCTAAATAGATAGAATTTGAATAATAGAGTAGAATTAGTATTCTAGGTAGAGGTTTGGGGTAAGATAGATAACAGCTTGATGTGTTCAGGAGACACAAGACAGTTTTACTAGAGCTAATTTAAGTTTTCTGAAAGCTTCTCAGATCAGAGAATGAGAATTTTAGGAGCATTTTTATTTATTTATTTGTTTGTTTGTTTTTTGAGTATTTTTTTTAAACCCTTACCTTCCGTCTTGGAGTCAATACTGTGCATTGGCTCCAAGGCAGAAGAGTGGTAAGGGCTAGGCAATGGGGGTCAAGTGACTTGTCCAGGGTCACACAGCTGGGAAGTGTCTGAGGCCAGATTTGAACCTAGGACCTCCTGTCTCTAGGCCTGGCTCTCAATCTACTGAGCTACCCAGCTGCCCCCTTTAGGAGCATTTTAAATAATGAAAGGTGCTCAAGAGTGACATTCTAGATATCTGTTGCTATTCTGAAGAATTCTTGAATTTAGAAGTTTGTTGAAAAGATGAAGTGGGTTGATATCAGATGTGTAAAGGGGTGTGAATGGTGTGTAGAGGGTATAGGTTGGTGTGGGGGAGGGGATGGTGGTAAGGGAACTAAGATGTATAAATTTGAGATTACAATCTTGAGCTCTTGTAAAAACATAGAGCATCTGAGAGACCAGTGCAAAGCTCTAAAGAGGGAGAGCCAAGATCAAGATGATGAGTTCATAGGCTGATAGATTTGAACCTAAATAGGGACCTTAGAAGTCACTGATGCTAGGCACTCTCATTTTAAACATGAAGAAACAGGACCACATAACCTAAGTACTTGTCTAAGATTTTATATCAGTAGGTGGCAGAGCTAGGATTTGAATCCAGATTCTCTGACTCCAAATCCTTTGCACAAACAAAGTGGTTTTGATGGTGACAGTGAGAAATTTGAGGGATGCAGTTCCTATAGTTTAGCAAAACAAGTTCAGGTAGTCTAAGTAAGAGACGAGTCTTTAAACCACAAACAGTTCAAAATAAGAGTATTGTACAGATATGGGAGTTGAATTGAAAGAATTAGCAAAAATTGTCAGCTAAATTCAATATTTAGAGCAAATGGTAGATCAATTAGATTACCCAGGAGCTCTTAGCCTACCATACTAAAGATGATAGTGCCACCTACTAAACTGGAGAAAATGTTTATGGTGCTGCACTGAAAGAGAATGTAAGTAGTTTTTTAAATTGCCTATTTCATTTAAAGCAAAGGGCAGAGCTGCTGAGGTGTCTCAAGTTCTTAAATGAGACTAAGCTACTAAGGGGATAATCAGAAGAGTGGTATAATTTTAAGGGTAAGGACTTACCCTAAGTATGTCCAAAATATATCAGAAATTTTCAGTTAGAGATCACTTAGGTCTTTTAGAAGTTTGAAATTATTCTCTAGACTTGTCTCAGGCAAATGCCCCATGGAAGATAGTAATATCACCAATGAATAATATGGTAGATTTGTTAATCATATTGCTTAGGACAAGGCAATGAGAAAATAGAAATTTTGATAATTAGGGATGGTAAAGAAGAGCATTAGAATATGGACTAAAGTGGTATCTTACATACAGTAGGAATCTGTGGGGCAGAAAGATGGAAACAGCGCAGGGAGAGGAATCATTGTATAGTTTTGCTTAAAGTTCTGTATGTGTGTGTGTGAATGCATGTATGTGAACACTAGCACATGAATGCACATACATGTATATAGATATAGATACCTCTCTGTCATCTTTTCCTAGTTAGCTGACACAGTGGATAAAGGGATGGTGGGCCCAGAGTTACCCGAGTTCAAATCCTGCTTCACATATTTACTGGCTTTATTACCCTAGGCAAGTCATTTAACCTCTGTCTGCATCAGTTTCCTCATGTGTAAAATGTGGATAATAATAGCACCTACTTTGCAGGATTATTGTAGAGTTCAAATGAGATAAATACTTGTAAAATGCTTAGCACAGAACCTAGCAGATAGCAGGTATTTAATAAATATTTATTCCCTTCCCTTCCTTCCCATATCAAATTATATACTAAAGTATTATTTTATGTATTCTAAGATATCTGCATGCTATGTTTCAGCTGTGATATATTAGAAAATCCTAGATTTCATGTTGACTTATCTCTTTTATTGGACCTTTTAGAAGTTTTTGGCTGTTAAAGTGATATGCTTTCCATACACATGAAGTTTAAGTAGTAGTGAAGTCTTATGTATTTTCAGAATAGTTTCTGCCTTAATAATCTAGACTTGAACAAGATATATTATAGAGCACAAGGCAAATCATTCAGCCTTCCTCAGTCTTAGTTTCTTTGTCTATAAAATTAAGTAGTTAGATTAGATTATTGCTAAAATCCTTTCCAACTCCAAATCTGTGACCCTGTAATTATTTTGTTGCAATAGAGAATGCTGATAATTTTAGGCCAAGTCATTGCATAATACCACAAGGGGGCAGCATAAAACACATAGGCTGTTCTATATAGTCACATTCTACCATTTATATTTAAGCTACATTTGGAATTTGTAGTATTTCATGCATTGCACAAATAAGTCTTAGTAAAAAGAAATGCTTAATGCTTGGGACTTCTGTGGTATAATTTTGGTGAATCTTAAAACATAATATAGAATATTGTAATATATTTGTATAAATGAAGGTTACTTGTGTAAAAATATATTATACTCAAATGAAATGGGTAAAAAAACAAAAAAGATTTTCTTTAGCTCAGTTTAGTGCTATACAAGTAGTAGTTCACTTGGTTGGTACTAATGTTCTTGACTCAATCTTTTCATCAAATGCTGGGCCATGTAGAGGCAACACCCACGTTATTTTTCCATTCTACCACCTTTCCATTCCTTTTGCCACCACCCATACTACTAAAATAGTTTTCTAATTTTCTACCTTCTGGTTCCCATTTTCCAGTCCATCTGTTGCCAGGTATATCTTCCAAAAATCTGAACTCTGATTATGCCATATCCCATTCTCAAATCTTTAGTGATGCCTTATTACCTATCAATCTATGTCCAAATCCCTCAGTCTAACATTCCCTCCCTGTTATTGAAGGAATTAATGGGTTCCCATTAATTATTGTGAAATTGATTTATAGAATTCTAGATTAAAACATAAGTGGAAAGCACTTTGCAAACTTAAAATGCTATATAAATACTAACCATTATGACCCCAATCTAACTTAACCGTTTTGTCTCCCACATTCCCGTTTGCTTCAGTCAAGATGAACTAATCTGTAATCTACAGTTAAGAGATTTTTGCCAGATTTAATAAATGATATTCCTTTTTTCCAGTACTGCCTCTCTCTGATTCTGCTTCTTGTCCCTCAAAAAAACAACCAACCAACCAACCAACCAAGGATTGAAATCTTGCTTATTTTAAAAATAGTTGACATACCATCTCTTTCAGCAAGCCTTTTTTGATATCCCCAGCATATCATCTCTTCCTTCTGTGAACCACTGTGGG
Organism: Monodelphis domestica; assembly: GCF_027887165.1. NCBI lineage: Eukaryota > Metazoa > Chordata > Mammalia > Didelphimorphia > Didelphidae > Monodelphis > Monodelphis domestica. The sequence goes on from NC_077233.1 coordinate 127,062,097, forward strand.
TCTCTATTTGTACCTTTCTTCTTGGTTCTTACATTGTGTCTAATAATATAGTTAGACATGTATTTTTTTAAACCTTCTATCTTAGAATTAATATTAAGTATCAGTTCCAAGATGGAAGATGGAAGGACTAGACAATTGGGGTTAGGAAATTTACATAAGGTAACACAGGTAGGAAGGGCCTGAGGCCAGGTTTGAACCCAAGATCTCTCCTCCCTAGACCTGGCTCTCTATCCATTAAGCCACCTTGCTGACCACATGTACTTTTCTTATACTTCTACTACATTTTAAACAACTTGAGGGTTGGGATTATGTCATATTTCTTTCATAGCTTTCTCAAGTTGTTCCTTGTACATAATAAAAGATACATATGAAACTGAATTAAATATTTTGTTTTAACAGTTTAAGAAAACACCAGATTATTCAGCTAGTGGTTGTATAGAAGCTTTATATAGGCTTGTGATACTGGTTTTTTCCCCAAGAAAGAGACAAGTTTATTTTATTTTGAATGGGATGGGAGGACATATTTTTCATTTTTTGCTATAAAATTGAACTTAGAAATATTTTTTATAAATTTTTCTTTGTAATGAGAGGCATCATGGTACAGTGTTTAGAAAGACAACTTTAAAGTCAGGAATATCTTGGTTTAAGTTCTGCCTCTGACTTATATGTTAAGCTAGTCACTTAATCTCCCCATGCCCTGGGCAACTCTCTAGACTGCAAGTTAACTAGGAGTTGACCATCTGCATCAGAAAAGAGAGATTCAATACTGATAAAGTAATAGATCTGCACCCTTAACAAAAACCAATATTGTTAAGTTCTTGGAAGACAAAGTAGTTTTCATTTCTAGCATTATTATGAAACCTTGCACCATAGAGGGTGCTCTATATATAGAGAGCTTGACTTTTAAAATTTTAATGATTTCAAATGAAAATATTGGCATACCATAGTTTTTCAAAATGGAGTTTATTTGTAAAATGCTAACTGTAATTTTTTGTTAGCTTAAGCCACAAAGCTTATTAATAACTAGTTTTCAGATATGTATTCCTTTAGCTTTGAGACAAATTTTCCCACAAGTTTCTCATTGCACAAGTAAATTTGAAGGAATTTATTTCCTAAAAGACGGTGCATTGCCTACTACCAAAGGCACAACCTTAAAGATAGAAAATAGGCTTAGATTTGCATTAATAGTAGTAGAAGAAAACTACTGTGGAGATTCATATGATGCCAACTAGAGAACTAAATTCCAAAGTGTAAACTATACATGAATCTAACTGTAGATATTGTTTCACAGGTAAGTTTGATTTTTCTTTTATATTCCATATACTTTTTTCCAATTATCCTTAACAGTGGCAAAGCATATTTTTCCAAGTTTGTTACAGTAAAATCTTACATTAATATATTTGAAGATTATAATAGCTATGATTATTGCATAACATTGTTAAGATGCTTGTTCTACACAGATAGTTGTAGTTGAATGGCTTTCTCCTACTTAGATTTTGAACCCTCGTTTTCATATGATTTAATCACATCCATTTATTACTTATAATTCAATTCTGAAGACTCTGTGTAACTTGGCTTTTATTAATGAAGTGTAATAAACATCATTATGAAGCTTTTCTCTTTTAATCTTGCAAGGAAAAAAATCCATATCTAAAAAAGCAATCACAAAGAAGAGGAAAGCTGTCACAAAGTCACCTACTGTACCAGAGTTTCAGGTAAATGTTATAACTTTGCTTCAAGCTTTCAAAATAGAATTTTTCTCTTACAGTTGTTTTTTATGAAGTTGGTAAACTCCAAGAAATTGTAGCCTTAAAGTTTTTAATAAAATGAGTCTCTAATTTAATAAACGAGTCTTGAGTTTTTCATACCATTGTAGGCGTGTTCTGCTAGAATTTCAAATATTTATTGTGCTTAACGTGTTTTAAAATATTGATAGTAAAAATTTTGTAGAGTATTTTGTATAGAATAACTTATGTGTAAATGGTTCCTAATGTAGGTATAGATTGCACATGAAGCATTATATTCAGGAATGAAGTTGCAAATTGGACATATATTTCACATTGTGGCAGTGGTCTTATTTATATATGAACAGTGATAATGGTCTGCCAAAGTGATTGGTAAAGATGTGAATATTGATAATTTTTCACGTAATTTTAAAATTGAGCTTATTTATAATTTTAGTTTAAAATACACTGGCATATTTTCTTTCCCAGTGTTATTTGGGTAGAATTTTTTAAATGAACTGCCAGTTTTTTTCAGCAGTTTTGTTTTTTACAAAATGATCTTCATTATATCCCATTCTGCAATAACTACTTAATAGGTGTGAAGTCTATTCTCTGTGCTTATTTAAATACATTCTATCATGTTAGTGCAAAATCTAAGCAAGTCATCTTTATACATCTCTGTTGCCTATAATTTATATTCAAGTCACTATGGTAACTAAGAGTTACACTGGTTCTTCAATTTCCAATCTAAACTTAACACACAGTCTTGGTTTAAAATAATATTTTTCAAATTGAATTGCTTTTAAAAAGGTTAAAAAGCAGGTTCATTATGCTAAAATTTGGGGAGGAATGTATGAGTGTATAAAATATGTATATACACAAATCAAAAATCATTTTATGTTATTTGTGCTATAGGCATTATAGTTTTAACTTGAAAGTAAACTGACCAATTATAGGAGAGTTCATTTGCTTTTCACTAAGGAATTTACTGGGAAATTTTAAAAATTACTTAGGCACATTCCATTTAACTCCCATAATGAAATTATTTGCCTTGAGAGCACATAATTTTTATTAAATTGAAATTTGATGTTTACATTTTGCTTGTTAGAAATAATTGGGGTGTAATTATTACATACACACATATACACACCCCTCATATCTTCCCCTCTCTGCCCACCTCTGAAAGAGTACTGGATTGAGCGTGAGGAGTCTATTCTCAATTCTACCATTAACCATGCAATGTTAAGTCACTTAACTCTTTGAGCCTCAGTTTTCCTAGTTTATAAAATTACAAGATTAAATTAAATCATCTCTTAATGACCCTTCAAGCTCTAAAATTCTTATTTAAAAAAAAACGGCAATGTAAGGAAACTTGGATAATTTAGGGGCTATTAGAGAGAAACTTTTAAGAGTAGTGTTTTGACCTGTTTTGGATGAAGCCTTGGTGGAATAATAAAAAGTTGAATTAATAAAGGGGGAGAGAGCAATCTCATTTCCTTAAACTCCATCCCAAATCCTAGGGAGAATAGACCCTTTATGACCCACAGTCTCATGGTAGGCTACTTAATGGCAGGTGGTTGCCAGGGAGAGATTACTACTAATCTTGGTAATGACCTTCAGGAGAGTAAAATTTGTTGGTGGATTGGCATTTATACTTTTTTACATCAGCCATTCTGACATCTTCCTTCTGAGATTTTATTCTTTTGTCAGTCCTTGCTTGCTCCACTCAGAGTTTCTCCATAGGCCTCACCTCTGTGCAGCAACTCATCTCACCCTAGCTGGAAGTGTTCAAGAAACTTGACTCAAGCTCAGTCCCACTGTTGATTGGCATATGGGTACTTTGAACTGCTCTTTGGGCTCTGGTAACATTGATTATAAGCCATGTACCACCATGCTCAGCCTTTGTTTTGTATTAACATGAAACATTAATATGATAATTGGTTTTGGTTAAAAAAGCTTTCTTTATTCCATATCCATCTTCGAAGTGAAACTTGTGATGGCCACTTGGACAGGCAGGTTAAGTGCACTGACACAAAGAGTGAATCAAGAGAACTAACTAACCCCAGCATGTTTTGAATAATTGTCAGGGACATTCCTCCTAATATTAGGGTCCCCTGTTGGTGTACACACACGCATAAATATAAATTTGTATAAAGACTTGTGTATATATATATAAATACGTGTACGTGTGTTTCACTTAGTGCCCAGTGCTTAGTTGAGGCCTTTAGAGTATAACTACTCCTCCCCCATCTGCCAGGCTTCCCTAGTTCCTTATCCTCTTTGGAAGATGGGCACAGCCCACTCTGAAATACATGACAAATATAGTACTGAATTAGACAAAGCATTAAGGCAGATAGTAACATAAGAGATTCGACATGAGAGTATCATAAACTACATGCAAATATACTTTTTATATAAATGCATTCAATCCTTTTTTCATATAGGAGCAGTGCTTATGAGAAAGGCCTAGTGAAAAATGAGGCTCTAAATGTATATATTCATATAAATGTAATGTGAAGATAAGTTGCTACCTATGCTGGAATCAGTGCCACAGTTAGCTCCACACATGTGCCCATTTTCACTGAAAACCTACCTGACATCTTGGAATGCTGTCTCAGCATACTCTGTTCTGATTTTTCACTCCTGTGTTTCTTAGTATTTAATACTTTTTACTTAACTTAAAACCCTTACCTTCCATCTTAGAATCAATACTGTGTATTGGTTCCAAGACAGAAGAACAGTAAGGGCTAGGCAATGGGGTTAAGTGACTTGCCAAGGGTCACACAGCTAGGAAGTATCTGAGTTCAAATTTGAACCCAGGACCTCCCAACTGTAGGCTTGGCTCTCAATCCACTGAACTACCCAGCTGCCCCCTTTAATTTTTTAAAAGATGAAACTGACTATGAATTGGACTTACTAATGGTAAAAAGTCGTAGAAAATACTATGTTTAGAATTTTGAAAATTTGGTTACAAAACAAGTTTTTAAAACAACTTAAAGGTTGTACCTGTGCTTCCAGTAGACATACAATTTCATATGCTATATACTAGCCTTTGTGCAAAGGGTGTGATTTGTTCCAAAGGCCATTAGAAGGGCCTACCTGCAGTGGTTTATTTTGTATTGGGTATTGCAAGTGCAAACTTTGATTCATTAATTCTTATGAAAATTCTTCAAGATTAACATTTTCCTGTTTGTTTTTTTACCTGGAGAGGTTAAGGCATAGTGAGCATAGCTACATTGAATGTTCCACCATAGATCTGAATAAAATATTCACTTGATTATGTTCTGTTGATATGATTATACCATTTTTTAAAAAGTTATCATGTACTTCAAAGTGATTGTCCATTTTTTACTTACAGTAGAATTTTTTATTCTATTTGTTACCTTTTCTTTCTTAAATTTATTTTTTCATGTAGCACTTTGTGGGAAAACATGTAATTTTATTGATGTTTGCCTGTTACTTTAAGTGTTAATGCTATGGGAAGATCTTTATTGTTGTAGTTCAAATAATATTCATATAATTCCAATGTAAATGTAATATAAAATTTTGGTAACTTTTAAGAGAATGTTCTTTTATTTGTTTTTTATACTTAACTATAATTTGGCTTACATTAGAATCTTTATAAATATGCAAGCATTCATGATTTCACTCAACAATCTTATGTGTACTTTAAATTTTAACAGTACTGGCAAAGTGAAGAATGATATAGTCCATGTATTTCCTGAAGACTTGAAATTAGAGAATGTTTAATTCTGTAGCTTAGTTCCACTTCTGCTACTAGCCCTTTACTGTAGAGGCTCCTTCATTTTATTTCTTTCATTTATTTCCATATTCACTCATTCATTTATTTTACAATGGATACTCCAAAGGAGCATTCTCCAGGGAATGATTAGTTCTTAATTAGCCTAGGTACAAAGAGTAACACTTGGGAGACCTCAGGATGTTATAAACCTTTTCCTGCACCTTTGCTTTGATCAGAAGTATTCTTTTGATATGTTGATAGAATAGCTAGTCTGATCTATTCAAATTTTTCTTTTTCATCTAATTGGTAAAAAAAATTTCAGGATTTTTTTTCAAATTTGTAAGTCAAATGAGAGAAGAAAGTAGAATTTGAGAATAACAATTATGCTTTTTGTAGAACTATATCTTCTTCAGTACTTCATATTAAAGTGCCAAAACCCCTTCTACTCCACATGTATAACTTGTTTTTAAAAAGAAGCAACATTTGAAGCCAAGTTGTATTGAAATGAATTAGAACTAAGTGTTGCACTCAAACAGGAGTTTTTAACTTAATAAAATTCATCTAACATTTTCACTTTTCCCTATATACACAGCAACAGTTTTCCTTTAGCAATTATTTATTATCTATTGTATACATGTTATTATGTTAGATTTTTTTAACTGTACTATAACATTTTCCTATAAGTACTTAAATGATCAGATGATGAATTCAGTCTTCTTCCTCAGACCATAGAATTTTATGCCACGTTCTCCAGAATGTAAATTTTCAATTCTTAGACCTTTGCTCTTTTGTCTAAGAATTTATCTTGTTTCTAAAGCTGAATTTTATTGTCCCACTAGGTATTATTTTCTAATGCAAGGTGTATTCTAACTTGAAAATTTGAGATAATGTATCAATCCAAAAAAACTGAAATTATGTAGATTAAGTGGGCTACAGGTGATCTACATAATAATGTCTTTCCTTAATAAAGGAGAGTGAATCCCCCCTTTTTCCCTTTTTGGAGTTGAAAGCCATGGTAATTATTTTTTTTTTTAACTTAAATCTTTTTCTTAAAATACAATGAACCTTTGAGGAAAACTTGAATTTTTTTTTACATAAGAATTAAAGAGAGGTTTAAGAATGAATTGGGTTCCTTAAGATAAATAGGAAAGCATTGGAAAAGAATTAGATTCTTTCTAATGCCATCTTGTACTTAACATCCCCACAAAAAAAATATAATTACTTTTCTACTATATTTAGTGACAATATGCAATAGGAATATTCAAATTGTTTTAAATAGAAGTAATTTTTTATAATAAATTTAGAATGAAAATGTTGTGAAGTACATTGAAAAAGTCATCATAACTTAACTCTCAAAGGGAAAAAATCACACTGAATTGCTAGTCCTATATTTTGTATTTTTGATAGCTACCTTCATAAAATTTTTGCGATTGACATCTTTTAGAACTAATGTTAAAATCTAACTTTAGGAATAAAGAGCTGGTTTGAGGATGTTAACTAGGACAAATTATTTTGCTCATTTACTGTCATTCTGTAGAAAATCTACCTAAATACTCTCAAAGGAAATCAGGAAAACAATATACAGTTTAGCAGTATTTTCTCTTCATCTCTACAGTAAGTTGTGCAAAAAGGTCTACTTTTTTCAATTTGTTTGAATCACTGCCATGTAGCTCAAGTCTTTATTCTCTAAGCCTTGACTACTGTAACTAGGTTTTGCTAATATGTGTAGCTACCAAAACAAAGGTTTAACTTGAACAGCTATATATTCATTACAGCATTAATTACCTGCTAAAAGGCTGTCTGATGCAATGGTTTTAATGGCCATTCAGAAAACTGAAAACTAGGGCAGGTTTTCATATCTATCATTTGGGACTGAAAGCTTGTAAAGAAATAACCTGGATGTGGAAAGCAAACTGTAACAGGTGGGGATATGGAGACTGTAGCCACTAATATAAAAAATTTAGCTTCCCCAATTATAATGGGGTTTGTAAATTGACTTAAAAATTAATGGCTGGGTTTTTCTTTTTATCTGTTATTCAAAAAATCCTAATTGTAGATTCAATGTATATTAAGACATTTTTTGTTACCACATTTTTGGTGTTTTATATTACATGTTATCAAGCTATGTTTTTGTGTTTTATTTTAGCTTATTTGCACTAATCTTGATGAACTCAGGGAATTAATCACAAAAATCGAGAATGAACTCAAAGATCTGGAAAACAGTAGGAAAAAATCGGTAGGTGTTGATCCAAACATTCTATCTGTTGTTGTCAGCATTCAAATATTATTCCTGCTGTTTTCTAAAACCTTTTTATTACTAAAAACAAAACAAAACAGAAGATGTGTTACTCTCTCTGGATTCTGTGAAAAATTTATCATGCAAAATAGTTGGAAACATAATTTTTATTTTTTCTGTGGCATGTTATTCTAGTTTTTAATAATAGTTAAAAGAAATACCAGGGATTAGTAAATAAATTAGCTTTATTTGTCTACTTTATATCAAGTAATGCCTTAGATACTTCCCAGTATTCTGATTAGTTGCTTTGTGACTGATATTTTAAAGTTAAATCTCCTCAGGAGTTTAATACCTTGCCTTATAAGGTTTTTGTTTGTTTGTTTTTGTTTTTAGAAATAACTAAATGCCTTACCGAGAATTGAATCTTTAGTTACATATTAGTTACATGCCATAAATTACTGTGAACTAATTAAAATGGAAAGATTATATGACCTTCCTTCCTCCTTTTAATATGATCTATGCATTTTTGACATGTTATATTTTTAAGTCCAACTTTGTTACCCAAGTTTTTCCTACAATTTTTCATCATATTGTCAATTTTGAATTAACCCTTAATTATATTTGAAGGACATGGGTAAAGAATAAGAAATTGGTGAAATTATTTGTTATTAGACCTATTAACAATTCATTATTCAGATTTCCAGCAAACTCATCCATTTGGAACAGAACTAGCAACCTGGGAATGAGCAAAAAAATGCCTGTGAAAATTGAGGAAGAGAGTCATATGGAACCATCATTTGGCCTTAATCTAAAAAAATTTTTACTTAGAAATTATATATAGAATAAAATTTCTAATTTTCATGGAGTAGCTTGGTGGCTTAGTGAATTGAGAGCCAGGCCTAGAAAAGGAGATCCTGTATTCAAATGTCACCTCAGATACTTAAATTAGCTGTGTGACCCTGGGCAAGTCACTTAACCGCATTTGCCTAGCCCTTCTCACTCTTCTGCCTTGGAACCAATATTTAATATTGATTCCAAGATGGAAGGTAGAGTTGTTGGGTTTTTTTAAGGTTTCAAATTTTCAGATATTATTTAATGAACAAGTGTTGGTCTTTGGCAAGGAAAAAGAAAGTTGGTTCTATGTTTCTTTTGTTGCAGATAATCATTTAAGTTGATGTGTTTGTTTTACATTTCACAAAGTTGATCTATCACAGCACTTTATTTTACTAATACATATGATCAAGATATGGAATCTACTTAATAAAGATTTTGTCTTTTAGCCTGAGTGACAGGCTGATGCTCATTAGTGGCAAAGTCAAATCTTAGCTTTTCTGATTTTTCCCAATTTGGCATGTTGCTTCCCTTCTCCTGAAAGCCCTTTGTAAGATGAATTTGCTTTGTGGTATTATAGCTATAAGTCTGAGATCATCTAGTCCAAACCTCTCATTTTACAAGTGAAACTGAGCTCATGGTGAAATGACTTAATTAAGTACAAATATCTACTAATTAACAGCATGAAATTTGCAACCCATGTCCTCTTGACACCAAAGAGGAGTTATATTGATAGTAATAAGATCAAGTTGATAATTTTAGGCTTTGTACTGATGACATTCTGAAGGTAGGGGTAGACAGCATAGAATAGTAGAAAAGGCTCTCTAGACTATGAGTCTGGAGACATAGGTTCTAGATCTAGCATTCTCTTACTAGCTGTTGTCTCTTTTAGCTCTTAAAAGATTTTGTAATTATATAAATTATTTTCCTTTAGCTAGCAAAGGATAACAAGAACATTTAACACTCTAGTTTTCTTAAAATGACTCTCTAAAATAAATTCTTTCAAAGCCATAATACTTGTAATCAGAATTCCATAGGAGTCTGGACACTTTTGAAATGAGCAAGAGTTTCCTAATTTAGAGTGATATGCATTGTTAATAAAATCAAATACCCAAGGTTTTTATATTGTTTATAGTAAAAGAAAACCATGTACCAAAAATTCCTCTTTAGTGTATAAAATATCCATTTAAATATTCCTCTGTATGTCTTCTAATAACAGCTGAATTTTTTTTTAAACCCTTACCTTCCTTCTTGGAGTCAATACTGTGTACTGGCTCCAAGGCATAAGAGTGGTAAGGGCTAGGCAATGGGGGTCAAGTGACTTGCCCAGGTTCACACAGCTGGAAAGTGTCTGAGGTCAGATTTGAACCTAGGACCTCCCGCCTCTAGGCCTGGCTCTCAATCCACTGAGTTACCCAGCTGCCCCCAATAACAGCTGAATTTTAAAACAACAAAGAGAAGAATACAATTATAATTTATGATATGCTTTATAAGAGATCATTTTCTCTTTATTTTTGCATATACCTTCATATTCAGTGACAGTAGAAATGGCTTGTATGGAGTTTAATTGAGCAGACTTTAGGTATAATTTATTTTTATTCTGTAGTTTATTTTTCTCTTTTGGGTGTCTTCATTTGTTTCATTTTCTTTCCTGGTGATCAAGATTGCCCGTTAACCCATAAAAAATGGGCATTACTGAAGCTGTACTATAGATCATGGGCTCTTAACCTACAGGCCTGTGAAACCAAATGAGGAAAAAAAATGTCTTTAGTCTCACTAACCTTTCCTTTAATTTATAGCCCTATGTATTTTATTTCATGCATTTAAAAACATTGTTCTGAGAAAGGGTACATAAGACTTCACTGGATTGCCAAAGGAGTCCATAAAAAAAAACTTGATTAAAAAGACCTGCTCTAATTCATGGAAAACTAATTGAGATGATCAAAGAAAAGGGTGTATTTGCCAATGCAAGTAATTATCTAAAAATATCTTCACATAGACAGATGAGCTTCACTTATCAACTAATCCCATGCTATGGGATAGACAGTAGAGTGTTTTCTTTTCCATTTTCTTCTTGATCTCTTTAAAGTTAAGGGGAAAGTTCCCTTGTGGTATAGCTAACTTTCTCTGTGCCTTTTGGAGACAATCATCCATATACTTTATAGATACATATTTCTAGGGTACTGTGTTTGTCTGTAATTACACTTTTGGAGAATTCCAGCTAGAGATGAATTATATTTTCCTCTATAATTAGAAGTTCTGTAGGATGTTCATATTAGTAAAAACTGACCAAATATGGATATCTCTGCTATATTCTCTCTTGGTTAGACTACATCTAGAACATTGTGTTCTCTTCTGGATACCTCATTAGTCAAGATTTAAAAGCTGGGGGAAAATGTATTTGCTCTAGAAGAGATTAAGATGTTAGCAAGTTAAAAAAAAATTCAATGAGAAGAGAATTTAATAATATTAAAGTCACCTGTCAGTTTCCTGTGCCTGATTGTATACATTGTAGATTGTTGCTTCAACATCAGAAAAAAACTTACTAACAATTAAAGATGGTCCAAAACTGGAATGGGTTACCTAAGAAATTGGTGAGAACTTCCTGTTTATAGGGATCTTCAAGTAATCTAGTATGCCACTTGTCACATATGGCAGAGGGAATTCTTACTCAAAGTGGGATTGGGTAGGTGCCTTTTGAGGTTCCTTCCAACTCTGAGATTCTGTTATTTTACCTTTTCTTCGTGTTGCAGAACCATTACTATGAATATTAGTTATTATGCTCTAGGTAGCATATCTTCTCAGAAACTCAAAATATATAGGCTTTTTTGCTTTGTAAATAACTACACTACTGTGCATGTTTTGTGCTTTTGATTATTGTTTTTTAAGAGTTCTTTATCACTCATACCTGTTATGTTCCTCTTCTTGATACTATCAGTACATTAATCTTATTATTATCTTCTAGCCTCCATCTCATTTCTTATTTGCAGTACAGTATGGGCTAGGAAGTTCAATTACTTAAGCCTTTAGACTATATAAAAAATATATATAAATGAAGGCTTGAGGCACTTTTGCTGTGAGTGAAGTTCTTAACCATAACTTGGTGCACTGAAATAACATTTATTTTAAGTGCAACTCTATCTAATATTGGAAGACTATTCAAAGCTTACTTAAAGAATCTTAACTTTTAGAAAATATCTAAGGCAGGAGGAGGTTATTAACCTTTTTTGTGTTATGGACTCATTTGGCATTCTGATGAAACTTATAGACTCCTCAGAACAATGTTTTTAAATACATAAATAAAATGTAAAAGATTACAAAGAAAATTAATTACATTGAAATTCAGTTATCCAAATATTTTTTATAGTTAGTTCATAAATCCTTGCTTAAGAACCCCTGATCTAGGAAAACCTCAAGATCATGTACCTAATTAATTGTAAAGCTAGGATTCCCAGGTTGCCTTGTTACCAATCTAACTCATGTTGCCTTTCCAGTGAAACAAGTACCATATTTTTAGTGTGTCTAAATTTTTTCTTTGTAGCATTGTAGTTCAGATTTTCCACATGATTCTATTTCTCACTGGGATTAAAAGGGAAGATTTACATTAGAACTCTGTGTGAAAATGCTAATAGTGAAGAAGCAATAGCAGCATTGTGCAAATAAAAATATTTGGAGTTTATATATGACGAATAGAATGAAAACTTATTGTTATTTTGAAACTGAAGTAACAAAATTAAGATTATTTTCTGATACATTAATATTTTCTGATATTTAGTTGTAGTAGTAATAATAATTAATGTTTATATAACTTCTTAAGGTTTGCAAAGCACCTTACATATATCATCTCATTTTATCCTCACAGAAATCCTGGAGGGTATTTTACTATCCCCATTTTATAGGTGAGGAAATTGAGACAAATAGAAGTTAAGTGACTTGCCCAGAGTCACATAGGTAGTGTCTGAGGTCACTACAGGTCTTTCCATCTCCAGGTCCAGCTGCTTCATTTACTTTGCCACCTGACTGACCAATCTTAGTTTGCTTAAAATAAGACCAAGCTTTCTTACCCCCAGCCTTTTGGAAGTGCCCTGATTTTCTACCTGAGTTACACTAAAATAGAGTAAATACAGACATCAGAATCAAGGCAAGGGTGAGAGCTAAGAACCATTTTCTGTTGTCATGTGGTTAATAAGACATGAAGCAATCATTAGTTCATATCGGTTCCAAAACATAACCTTCCATTTGCTTAAGGCTATTAAAGCTTTCTTTCATTTCTTTATTCTTCTTAGATACTTTTTTCTCTGTATAAGAAAAATAAAGCTGTTGCCAACTCCCACTTTTTTGGGAAAGAATAAAATTGGTTGTTTTAGAGAAGGTTAAATGAAAACCAATCAGACTATATTCAAAGCTCCTATAAATAGCTACCTTATAATGTCCATAACTTACATATGGCGGGGGGGAGGGTTGTCAGCTCTCAAAATAATCAGTCTTGATGTTCAAATTTGCCTTTTCTTTGAAGAATTGTAAGTGGTGGCCTAATCTTTGTCCTTATTGATTCTGTAAGTTAAATTAAAATTCCCTTTAGTGCTTTCATCAAAGAATTCTCCTTGCAGGGCTCAATCATCCCTATGGTTAATTTTTTTTTTCAAAGCTATCTCTTCCCCTCACTTCTCATTATGATTTAAGGCCTCTTGTAAATGTTTCCCCTGTCTATTTTAGAGGTTTTCTGGTTTAGAGAAGGGACTGAGGCCTGGAACAGGATTATAGAACTGACCTTGTGATTTCATTGGTTTAAGTAACTCTTGGTAAAGAAACTCCCTCAGCCAATACAGATTAGCAACAGTTTTTCAATTTAAAATGTTAGAAGATTGCTTAGGCCAGTGTTAGTGAGTATTTTAGAGACCTTGTGCCATGCCCTGCCCCCTAGAGATTGTGGCTTTCCCCTACCCAAGTGCCTTCCCCTGGACAGGGGAGGGAAGTAGCACTCCCCTTGGGCTGCTGAACAGAGGGGTGAGTGAAGTGAAAAAAGTTCATCAGTCACCATGGAGAAGGGGAGGGAAGTAGCTCCGCCCTAAGTCCCTCTGCCTTTTTTGTAATAAACTCTGGTGGGCAATTGCAGGCATACCTACATAGAGGGTTCTGTGTGCCATCTGTGTCACACATGCCATAGGTTTGCCACCATGGACTTGGGGCATTAAAGATTAAGTGATTTGCCCAGGTTACTTAAGCATGGGTATTACCTGAATCCAGATCTCCATGGTCTGAGGCTGACTTTCTCCAAATTGTAGGAATAAGACAGCCATATGTAGATAATACTTTGGAAAAAAGGTGCCATATAAATATACTGTGGTATTAGTTATATTTTTTTTGTTCATACTTGGGAATCAATGGAACAATAGCTCACAATTACTTAATACTTTTCAAAGCACTTTTCCCAAAACTCCTTGAGGTGGGTAGACAAGTGTAATTCCCATATTATAGTAAGGGAACTAAGGCAGAGGAGAGTTGTGACTTGCCCTTAATTATGTAAATTAAGCCAGTATTTGAAACGAAATTTCTGATTATAAATGCATTTTCTTTTATATCACACTGATACATCACTTCAGTTAAGAATAATACACATATACATTAAGACAATATAGTGTTTGGAGAAATTAAAGATATAAGTATGATAGGATCCTGTTATGAAATGTCTCATTTTTGTTATTCATATACACTGTAGAAAGAGTCATATACTTTGAGACATTGTTGTGTGCACTTTAGAACCAATGATGAAAAAAGGTAGCCTTTAAGTTGGATATTAGTCATGCCCCTGAAACTTTTATCAGAAGAGTTTCATTATATTTTGATTGGTGAATAATGTTATATTAATCTCTTAGAAGTTGTCCAGTTGAATCAAATGTTATCAAAGTAATTTTTTAATAATATGTTACTATATGTGATTTTTAAAAAAAAATTAACCTTAGGGATGGTTGAGTCCTGCCACATAAGGGAAGTTCTTTGATGAAACCATGAAAGGTAAATTTAAAACAGGTTTCCTACCTTTACCACTGATCAACTCTTGCCAAGCAATCATAGAATTAAAAGGCATTCTTTTGTTTAGACAGTTGCCCTGGAACAGTAGCTGTATTCTACTTTCATATTGATTTTAAAATAAAATAAAATATATGATATAAATGAAATAAAAAATGAAAACATTTGTTACCAGATATTTGCAATACAATGCAAAATAAACTGTCAAAATATTAACAAAATCTTAAGGCACAAATTTACATGTTTTGACTTCTTGAAGTCCTTGTGCACTTTTGCATTTTGATAATTTAGTTTGTTGGTATGAGAAAAATAATCTATAGAGAATAATTAAAATAAAATTTATCAAAGTTTAGGACAACTACACCACAGCATGATGCTTTCTTATTTCACATCCTGTGGCAAATGAAAAAAATGGCTATCATAGACATGAAGGTAAACTCTGTGTTGCAAATTTAAGATCATTACTAGTTGTGAGAAGAAAATTCAATTTGTCTTTAAGTACTACGTGTGGATTGTTTCTCACAGACCTATAGCCTAAATTATTAAAAGTCAGAAATTTTTAAAAGTGTACAATGATTTAAAGAATACAACTTACAGGTAGGCAAATTATAAATATTCATGTTAGTCTCAGAATCTTAACAATGGTATAACAATGAATCAGATTTATCTACATTGTCTACCATTGCTATACTGATATCAGTTTACATTTTTAAGAATTAGTTATGGAAATTATTTTATTTCTAGTTTCTTATTTATTTAATCTTTTTTATTTATCTATTTCTTAAAGGATCTGTTTTAAAATGTCATATCTGTCCATTTGGCAAAGGTGGAGTTAGATTCGTAATTGAATTTTATGTTTTAGAAAACATTTTATTTTTCACGTGTATATAAAATCTAAAGTATTTAGAAGTTTTTATTGCCTTCTGAAAATAATTATTTCTCAACAGGCCCAGTATTTTTTGAGTTCCAGATTTGATCCTTGCCTAATTCCAGGCCAAAACTGTCTTTCCCATTGACATTTTATAATTTGAGATGATTGATCATTTCTTTGAATTCTTAGCTAGAAAATCTTTAATTGTCATTTGAACCTTCTCCGTTTAAGACAGTTTCTAAAATTGGGTTTTCTGCCAGATATCTCTTGGTTGATTTAGTACTTTTAATCATTATTTTTCTTTAATCATTATTTATCTTCTTGTTATACTGGTTCCAATCTCTCACCCCACACTTCATCCTAGTGCCTTGCCCCACTATTATTATCTTGTTAGTCAGCTTCTGACTTACCATAAAACCCACACAAGATCAATATCATTGATAGTATATTGATAGTACATGTGTATACACACATTTTTAGTTGAGAATTTACTTATCTCAGATTCATATAGTTAAAAAGCAAATAAAACTGGTTCTATAAATCTTCAAAAGACTATATATATTCATATAGCACAAACAGAATTATTGTTTGTCAGTAAATTCACAAAAGTATGAATTTAATTTGTTGACCATCATGAATTGAATTATCCTATTCTGAAGTAAATAATCCCTATACAATGAAATAGGGAGTCAGGAGAAAACAATTCACATTTATAAAATGCTTTGAGATTGATAAAATACTTTATTCAGAATAACCCAGGAGGGCTGGTAGACAATTGTAATTGTGTTCTTTAAGATGTAATATAGACAGAGGGTAACTGAGTGGCTCAGTGAATTGAGAGCCAGACCTAGAGACAGGAGGTACTCGGTTCAAATCTGGCATCAGACACTTCCCAGCTTTGTGACCCTGGGCAAGTCACTTAACCCCCATTGCCCAACCCTTACCACTCTTCTGCCTTGGAATCAATACACAGTATATTGATTCCAAGATGGGAGGTAAGGGTTTAAAAAAAAAAAGTAACATAGACAAATTAGAGAATTTACAAGTTGAGGCATGTTAGCAGAGAAAGCCCTTTTATTTGAAGCAAATTAATATGTATAACCATATTACATGTAACATTTCCCCCAACCAGCATTCTTTCAATAACATTAAAAAGTTATAGCCAACTACTATAACTATTTTCTAAGATTTTCTAAGACCACATAGTCTTGGTTCTGCTGTGATTCTCTTACCTTCTACCCAACTGTCTTGTTACGATGCCTGCCTCTGACTCTCCTTACTACAAGTACAGTGTGATTCCTGAATTGTTCCAGCTTTCCTCAGCTCTTTTTATCCAATTAATGGTCCTCCAATTTCATTTTGCCAATGTGTTTTCATAGAATCTGTTGGCAACATTTGATGGCATATATAGGTGCTTAGTGAAATTTGAGAACCTCTGAAGTACATCAGATGTTGACAAAAAACCTAAAATTCTTGCCATAAAAGAAGTGCCATTTTAATTTTAAGTCTCATAAATACAAATAGTTAATATGATTTAGTTAGCTGTGGATTATCTAAGGATGTATTATTCTCATTTAACTATAACACATCTTGTTGGCAAGTGTTTTGTGGCTTTAGTTTTTTATTGACTTCTCTTATGGGTTTCTTTTACTCTCATTTAACATGTAGTCTGTAACACAGCAGGGGAAATCTTTGAAAACAGAAAGCTAGATAGAAAGTGTGGGACTTAAGGAGTCATGTATCATTCAAAGAAGCTATGTCCCTTCCTAAAATTTAGTGATTTTCCAGGGGAAGGTGGGCAAAGTGGTTGTTTATCTCTTAAACACTTATGAATTACTGTGATATCTGACTTTTCCATATTCAAAAATAAGTAAAACATCATGTTTCAGTGTTTTCAAAGCTAATTATTTTATCTACAGTTTTGTTGAACTGTGCCTTTGCTACTACTCTCCATCAGTAGGATTAAAGTTTTGTAACCTCTATAATGTTCATTTGGCAAGGAAAGAACTAGTTGAATTTTACAATCTCCAGAAAGGGTCTTCAGTTTCTCATGGATTTGAAATCTGCTTAGGCCTCAGAATAATCTTATGAATTCCAGAACCTCTCAGAACATTAAATATTAACAAAATTTCTCTATCATCATTTCACTAGTATTGTTTGCTCACTCCCAGGAAAAATGTATATAATAAATTTATATAATGAAGTTAATTGGGTCTATTGTATATAGTAGTTCATTCTCAAATATTCTATACAGAAACAATTCATTTATTTGGAGATCACTTATCTGGCAACCTCATTAATTAGTAACTAGTCAAAGAACCCTCCAGAATTTTGCCTCTAAGCAGCCAAAATTGGTAACATATCTGTGTACATTAAAACGTTAGAAACTTTACTCAGAAAAGAAGCTTTAGCCCTTGACTCAGAGCCTGCCTGTTATTTTGCAGAGTCTAACAACCTTGGTTATCTGATTTTCTAATTCACAATAGTTAAAATTAACAGATTAAATGGAAAGGCAACAGAAGGCCCCTAGGAAGTAGAGGTACTGCCATAGACAGGTACATTCCCAACCACACTGAATGACATACTAGTGTGACAGTGAAGTAAAAGAATGCTTTTTCAGATAGTAAAGAAATCTGTAATACACCCAAAAAAGATCTATGTTAAAATTTACTAAATTGTAAAGCTCTATAAAGGGGTAAACATAATTATCTGGAAAATTCACTTATGTGAAATGTCTTACCAATCTGACAAAGTAATATTTCATTGCTATAGTACAAGTTTTAATTAGAAGTTGCTTTAAGAAAACCCCCTTTTACTTTTGGGAGTATTAAAGGAGGAATTGAAGATATTTAGCCATTCATTAGTTGTCACTTTGTTTTTATCTTAATATGGGAAGATTATCCTGAATTTTGCACTAAGCCAATCACAGTTCTATTCCCCTTAATGAAATGGATAGCTAATGATAGGAATGTAGTCTGTGGCGATATTTTTTTCTCGGTTTATAAAACTGATACAAATCAAAAACCAGTGTTTATTTTATTGTAGTGTAAGCCTCTTTAAGAATATAATATAGCTGGTGAGTTCCTTCAAAAAACCTCCAATGAGGATTACCCCATGTTAGCCATGCTTCATACCCATCCTGGCTATGCTTCTGACACTACGGAGTTTGTTACTGGGCCCCTCACAAGTACCTCCTCCTCCCCTCCCCCTTTTATCTCTCTTTTATGTGTTACCTCATTAGAATGTAAGCTTCTTGAAATCAGGGATTTTTGCTTCTATGTGTATCCCCAGCACTTAGCATAGTGCCCGGGACACAGTAAGGGTTAATAAATGATCGTTGTCTTGTGTTTATCAATGGAAATAAAACTAAAGAAAATTTATTACTATTTTGCTACAGTACCCCAAGGATCACAAGGCCTTTACATCTGATTTAATGTTAAGATCTCTTATATGTATTGACTCTTGCTATTTGATAGCAAAAATGGTTTTGATTTTATATTTGTATCCCGGGTATTTAGCATAGTGATTTGCACACAGTAACTGCTTAATGAAAACATTTATTCAAAAAAAAATTATAATGGATCAAAATGTTTTCCTTTCTTGATAACCAATTTTAAAAGAAAATTTAAATTGAGTATAATTTAAATAGTTTAGAACTGAGACATTTAATAGTTTTAGTCCTTCAGGGGGATTTATGTGCTTCCAGAAGCTTAATACATCTATGTAGTGTATTGATAAGAACTAGTTAATTTTAAGTACAATCTGTACTTTTCATTAATTTGAATAAACAATCGATTTTACCATACAACCAAATTAATGCATTTTCAATGCATAACAATATGCTACTAAGACAATTAGATGTCTTAAATAATATTCCTAACCTGTGATATAAAGGAATACAATAATATGTGTTAAGCATTTGCTCCAAATTAAAGAAAACATGTTGAATGATATTTTTTTATTCATTTAATGCTACTTAAAAGGAAATATCCAAGTTTGGTTGAATTTGCTGTGCTATTTAAATTACTATTATATTTTTGTTGTGCATTTTCATACAATTTGATGGGATATCATTTTGGATTGTTTTTCAACTGCTGAATTACAAGATTTTTTTAGTGTTTAAAATATCATTTTTAATTTAGTGATTCATTTAATCTTAGTAAAAGTTTTACATGTTGCATTTAAAAGTAGAAGGCTTTAGGAGCCAAGCCTATAGCAAAAACATTTTTTTAGTCAGTCCAAACTAATTTTGTCATATTTCTGTTTTTAACTGGTATATTCTTAAATCCCAAATTTTTTTTAAAAAAAGATATGAATAATGATGAGAGGCAGCATTGGCACACTGGATAGAGAACTATCCATGGTATGAGAAAACCCCAATTAAAATCCTTCCTCAGGAGCTCTTTTGGTGATCCTAGCCATATCATTCGCAGGGTTACAGGCACTTCTGGGCCTCAAAATTGTACAGCTATTTCCTATCACATTAGTAGTGCATGTTCCCTTTGGGGGAATTTGGTTTGCCTGTGAAATCATGTCTGACCAGAAAGAAAAGATAGTCATTATCTTATATAAAATAAAAAATTTAAAGTTTTATAAATTTATTCTTATTTAAACTTTTTTCCCTTTCTTTTTCTTCAAAAGAATATGGATAATTGATTTGTTTGGAAGTCACATTGCAGGACTAAACTGTATAAGTCACTGCCTGGCATATGCATACAGATGACCTGCATCTAAGTTTAACAAAAATACAAAGCTTTTTGTTTATGTGCAGAATGCATCCATAGTGATGAGACATTTAATACATCCTGAACTTATTTGTTTTCCTCTTTTTCTTTCTTTTAGGTGTCCAATGTCCCCAGCATCAGTAGATTGCCAACTCCCTCTCTTTGCGACACCCCAGCAAGCATTATGCTGGTGCTGTCATACCCATCCCAGAATACTGCAGCAGAATGGAGCTGCCCTTTAGTTATAAGGTAAGCCTCCCTTCCCACTCCTTTCGCATACTTACAAGCACTATTATACTTATAATATTGTGTGGTTTTGTAAGTTTTTTAAAAGTATTATTTCTCTTAGAGATCCCATAGGGGTTATAAAACTGGAATGTAAAAAACTTATAAAACTGCATAATATAAGAAAAACTTACCTTATCACTATAGAACAACTCCATTTTGTAGTAGTTTCCTATGGTGGTTGTAAATCTCCTTCATAATGCTGGCTGGGGCGTCACATGGAGAGGGAGCTGGCAATCTGCAGCTGCTATGGACATTGGATGAGAAAGCAATAAAAGGTAAGCTTCAAATTTAGACTGTATTGGATGTCTTTGGTTACATGGTGCATGCTACCTATCCTGAAACAATTTTTATTTTTTTAGACTTTGTGACAGGTCACATAAAATATAAATATCATATTTCTCTTTAAGTGGCCTTTAGTAAATATGTGTTTATTCTCAAGTCTAAACAATGCAGTGTGATTATTTTGAAAAAGTATTTCCTTACCTTCATCAATAGCTGGGATTTTTCTCTTTCAAATTTGTGGATTTTGTCCCCATTATCACCTATTTGTTCAGAGAGTAACATTAAGCCTCAAATGTATGTGTATAAAGTTTTTAAGCATGTTTTTCATTACTTAAAACAGTATCAGATCATTGTTTCACAATGGATTTTACACAACCTGCCCACATAGCATATTTACCCTTGACTCCATATTAACCAATACAGATAAAGAGTTAAAAGACCTTTCTGGTTTTATTATATATATTTTCTCATGTCCTTCAAGTTTGAAGAAAAGGAACCTTCTTGTATTGGTTTTCTTTTTTTTTTTCTTTTTAAAACTTTGTCTTTGTATCTTCAGCACTTATTTATAGTAAGTGCTTAGTGAATGCTTATTGAATTTAATTAAATAACTTATAATATTGATTAGTACCATTGGGTAGATTTTCAAACAGAACTCTTTTTCTTTTTCATTATAGTATTGCAGAAAAGCCTGGCTAAAAACATGCCATTGAAAACCCATAGAGATTCATCCCTTTTCAGTAGATTGCCTGAGGAATTGTCTAGAGGGACCACATGCTGTGGAGAAGAGGAGTCACTGAGGGGTCTAGGAATCAGGAAGCCTCTGGCAAAGCTTCAGCTCCTACTGGAGCAAATCTTACGGTTTTGTTCTGTTTTCTCATCTGTGATGAAGAGGTTGAGTAAAATATCTCTAATGCCCCTTTCAACTCTTTTTTAAAAAATCATTATCCTCATTTAGAACCAGAACCATTCATTTTTTAAATTCTCTAATTCTTCCAACACATTGCCTTTCAAATCCTAGGCACCTAATGTTTGAATGTGGAATGGATTTCTTAGGATATTGAGTTTTAAAAACTTCATTTTTTTCTTGCCCAAATTCAGAGAAACAAATTGTTTGGGAAGTTTTCTTATATACAAATAAATGTGATAGAAAAACCTACCAGTCATTTCAAGCACCTGCTCTTTTTAGAGTTCAGCAGACTAATTATATGGAGTCATAGGAGTGGTTCAGGCCTGCTTTCTCCACCAATGCTTGGAGAAATATGGTTTCTTAAGGAAGTTTGATCTATTTCTTTTCTGTTCATTCTTTTGGAGTTAGAGAAACACTAGAATCAAAGTAGAAACATTTAAAAGTTGGAAGGCATGATCTTTTTTTATCCACTTACTTTGGCTATTGCTTTGACCACTGAAAATAACTTTCACTTTTATCTTTTTATTCTCCTAGTGCTTAGTTCAATGCTTGTCACATTGGAAGTGCTTTAATAAGTGCTTATTTCTTGATATGAGACAAAGCAATATAAGTTTCCTATTACAAATTACTAAATAGCCAAAATATCTTACTTAAGAGGTAATTTTTAGAACTCACAGAAAAAGACTACATATATATATGTGTATATGTGTGTGCGTGTGTATATATATATATATATATATGTATGTATAGCTAGAATGATGAGAGGGCAAAGTAAGATTAGAATTATCAGTGAATTAATATTAAGGAGAAGCAGTGTGGTGTAATAGATAAATAGCTTTGTAATCTGAAAAACATGGATTCAAATTTGTCTCATACAATGGCTGTGTGACCCTGGCCAACTCACTTAAGCTGTCTGTGTGCCCCAGTTCTTATAAGGTTCTCTATTACTAATGGTTGTCAAGCTGCTTTAGTGTTTACATGCTGAAAATTCTCTACATAAATGAAATCACAGGCCTGGACCCGCCCCAACCCCAGATTCTAAAAATTTATTGTTAATAATATTTAAGATTTAATAATTGCTCATAATGTTGCTGAAAACTGTATGTTTCTGCATTTTTGAGTTATGCATATGTTTTATCTTTTGAATTCAGTTAATTTTAGTAGCTGAAACAATAGACAAGCAAACATTTCCTGGCTAACATTTTTATCGTTTTCTTATTAAGAACTAAAGCTATTATAATCTAATATAGACATTATCTCTGCAAAATAAAGACCTAATTTACAAATGTTCCATACACAGGAGCAGTTGATTTCACATTGCCTATCTCTTTGTCCTTTGGCTGCATTACCTTTCCTAGTTCAATTGTTCCTCATCTCCTTTCAGAAATACAGACAGTTCTAGCCTGGCAGTGACATTTGATGAATACCATAGAAGACCATCTGACATAGCATATCCTATAACAACCTTTTTCAGCTACTCCTCTTCTCCTCCGAAAGACTGATTACAACAGGTTTCCCTACATACATCCTCTTTCCTGCTTTTTTTATATTCTTACTCAGTTACCTCAGGAAAATACCTCTTCTTTCTCCTCCCCCCTTTTCTTTCCTCCATTCTGTTTATAAGCTTTCATATTTAATATAAATAATAATAGAGCTAGCAGCTAGAGTTAATTTGTGGTTTTATGAAAAGCCTTCTTTTCCAATATCCTCCTGCATAAAATGGGAATAATATCTCTTCTACCTATTAATCTACAGCAGTTATGAATATTATTTTTTGCCTAGTATAAAACAAGTAAACAAAGTAAAAATATAAAAGTAAATTATAAGAGAACTATACACACACACACACATATATATGAGATATAATAAGGAAAAAGAAAATTTTAAGTTTTGAGGTTAAATTAAACTAAAGACATAAGGCGACTGTCATCCTTAAAGGAGATCAGGAATTTTCTTTGGAAACTTCTTTTAAAAGTCTTCCATTCATTATTAAACCTGCATTTTCCAAATTACCAGCTATAAGATAAAAAAGAATTGCTTATTCATGTTGGAGTTTTTCCCTTACCTTGTTTAATTTCTAGCATTGATGTTTTTTTATTTCAAATCATTATGTGAGCACAACTATAATTTAAATACAGTTTTAATGAAAAAAAATGCATAGTGAAATTCAGACAAACCTAAACAGGCTTCTAGAATAAAGTGAGGAGCTGTCTCCACTTTTTAAAAAAAATTATAACAAAGGTTCTTGATCCAACATGGTTATGGTATAATATGTAAAACACAAACTGGAATCTTTTGCATAATACTCTTATGTTATTTACTCAAATTGTACAAATAGGGTGTAGAAGTGTCAATAAATGTCTCCTCTTATTGTTTCTTGGGGCCTTGTGTTGTTATTGAATGTGAACACATACACATAATCCCTCTCTCATCTTGTCATCTCTAATTTGTAATCTTAGCTCCTTTTCTAAAGGATGAAAATTGAGTGATTGAGTTTTAAAAGAGAAGGAAAGCTAGTTTATTTTGGAGTGTGATTAGTTTATTTTAAAGTATTAGATGCAAGTTTTCTTATTTAAATTAAAACTTTCAGTATTTCAGGATAAGAATAAATTTATTTGACAGACACTTAAGATTTCATATAAAACAAATTTAAATTTAAAATCTTTTGTATTTTTACTTATAGTGTACATTATATAGAATATCTTTTCCTAAAGGTCGTGATAATTTCCCTGCCTTAATGTGTGTATTTGTGCATATTGACTTCTTTAACTGTTGCTATGGGATGAAGCTTATGACTGCATGATAAATGTGAGCCATAACGTACTGTTAACATTTTGTCTTTTTTTTGTTTTGCTTTAAAAGAAAACATAGCATACTGTCAAGCAATGCTTAATGGTAAAACATGGGTCCACACTAATGATAATTTGTTTACTTTTGTGTGATGACCTAGAGGTGATTGAATGCTTATATTACTTAATACTCCTATGGTTTTAGATCAGTTTTCTTTGTATTGGGTGAAACATATTCTTATTGAAAGATCTATCTGAATTAAATCAAATTTTAATTTCTAAAACATAATTTTAGTTAATTATTAACAGTGAAATAAAGCATAAGAGATCTTTCTCTATTCTTGAATAACTTTTAAGAATATGGTATTTCTATAATTTTAAACCTATTGTAACAAAATTACAACTCATATGTCTCAAAGTCTTCTTCCTCAAATAAGAATAAAACCATAGAAGTTTAAAACAATTCCCTATTTTTAGTTTGTGGATGAAATTCCAAGAACTGGACAGAAGTAGTAAAACTATTATCCTACTTTTTTTACATAAAGCTTTTTACAAATTTTCATTTTTTGTGACTTTTCTGTTAAATTTCATAACAAGTTGATTTAGTAAGGTTTTTTTTTCTTCTTATAATTGAGATTTTTTTTAAAGGTATTTTTTTACCTCTTGGCTTTATGTCTATACATAGCAGAGTTTCCACAAACAAACGTGGATAACTGCTTTAGGTTATTTCCAACCACCACTAAAGGGAATGTGTCCCACCAAATTTGTCAAAGGATATTTTTATATTCTGCAACCCCTTGAAAAAATGTTTTAAATTTTATTTGAGAACTAACATTCTTTTGCTACTGCATAAAATTTGGAGGACTTATCATAAAAACTTGTATTTATAGGGGAAATGGTATCATCGGAGGCAATCTGTAAAAGAATTACATGGTACATTGATACGTCTCCTAAATGAATTGCTGCCATGGGAACCAAAGCTAATGAAGGCTTTTCAAAGAAACAGGTAATGCAAGATTTTAAATTAATCTTAAACTTACCTAAGTGTTTCATTAACTTATTTTTTTGTTGTCCTATTTTGAGGCTACTTTGTGTTGTTTTTTTCTTTAGTTCCCAGTAGAAATTTACTATAATTACTCTGGGTAGAAAAGTATCTATTCTAAATCATAGTAATCTCTTTGGGAAAAAAATTTGATTAAAAACAAGCAAATACATACCCGTTGGTAATTTTCTGATAATTCTAGTAATTATTATCCTTTTCCTGTTCCATCGCAACCTCATTATTATAATTTCAAGCTATTTTCTCATGATTACTGCTACTTTTGAAGATGGAAAGTATCCACCACCACCTTGTCTGTCCTTGGCATTAAACAAATTTACCTAATGACATTTATGGAGAATATATTGTATACAAAGTACTGTTAGGCATCCCAGCAATGCTCTGTTCGTACAAGAGGCTGTTGTTTATTCTTGCCAAGGCCAACCCTTCCATTTGTGCCCTTGATCCATCCCTTGATCCAACACTCCCAGGAGTTGACTCCTTTAATACTCCTTGCCCTTCTCTCATCTTCAATCCCTTCTCACCTACTGGCTCTTTCTCCATTGCCTACAAATATGCCTAGGTGTTCCACATCCTTAGAAAACCTCCCCTTGACCTGCCATTGCTTCAAAATTTTTTTCAATATTTTCTTTCTTTTTCAAAACAGACTTCTGGGAGGGGAGGATGCCAAAATTCCTGGATACTTTGGCTACTGTAACACTACCTTCTCATTTTTCTAGCTGTATGACTGCTTATCAGTCTTCTTTATTTTATTATCCAGCTTCCACCCCATATGTTTAGGCCTTCTCTGAAATTCTATCCTTGGAACTCTTTTCTCCCTATCCATTTTCCTTTTCGGCGGTCTCAGCTATTCTCATTGGTATGATCATCACTTCTAGAGAGGTAGCTCCTAAATTGGCATTTTCTTTCTATTCTCTTTTCTGAATTATATCCCCACATGACTGGTTGCTTATTTAACATTTTCACCCATATGTCCATATGCCCATTGGCATCTCAAATTCAACCTGTACAAAACGGACCTCATTACTTTCCCCCTCCACTAAACTTTCCTATTTCTTTTGAGAGGAGCATTATTTAATCAGCCTAAGGTTACAAGGTTACAACCTTGGAATGATCTCTGATCCTTCTTCCTTATTACCACCTACCATGTCCCATATCAAAGAGCAAAAAGAGTAAAGTACTCTTGGTACTTTATACCAGAAATTAATACCTGAAATTTCAATTATAATTTAAAGGAAGCTCTGCATCTTTTTTCTGGGTTTTGTCACTACTTACAATATTTTAAGTATTTCAAAATACATTCGAGATGTAATTTGAGACTGAATTTTAAATGTTCTATAAAATTTAAAAAATAAAAGTCTTACTATTATATTTTGTTTTAGGAGCCGACTGAAGAAAGACTATGATGATTTCAAAAGACAACCAGATCATGATAAATTTACCCGAGAGCTATGGACTAATGAAGAAGTTGAAGGAGATCCTGGAAAAGAATCTCCTCGAGTAGAAATCATTAAATCTCTAGAATCAGCAGAGCCTCTGGATATTATAGAGAAAGAGCATCTTGATTCTGGTAGGTACTCAAGTTTTTTTAAAAATTCCTTTATAAAGAGAAGATAGTTTTAGTTTGTTTCAGTTTTACATGAACTAAATGAATTTTGGTAATATAAAGATTTGATTGGGAAACATTGGTGATATTTTGATAATAATCACTAGCTTTATCAAATGTACTTTCAATGAACATGATATTTTTTTCGGATACTATTGTAACTTGCTTCTGCCTTGGTACCATAGTTTTTAAGAGACTGGCAATTTTACATCTTTGAGTTAGAGCAGGCAGCTAGATGGCCCTGGAATCAGGAAGACTTTCAAATCTAAATTCAGATATTTACTAGCTGTGTCACTGTGGGCAAGTCACTTAACCTTTTTCTTAGTTTCTTCAGCTATAAATTTAAAATGATAATAATAGCACCCACCTTATGGAGTTGTGAGGATTAAATGAGAAAATAATTGTAAAGCACTTAACACAGTATCTGCTCCATAGTCAGCATGGTATAAATGCTATCAGCTATTATTAATAATTATCATGGTCATCATCATCAACAACAACCTACTTTTACCTGAAAAGTACTTCCTGGGCACATAGGTGATTCTGTACTTTCCTTTTGGTACAAGAAATCTATTTCTTAAGCACCACCATGTTTTATTATGGTAAGTCTTAAATGAAAAAATAGGTTCCCTAAATACTAAATAAACGTTTTAGAACAAACTCCCTTTTTCCCCTCCCTACTCCTGATTTTTGATCATAAGAGTAACTGAAATAAGTGTTTTCAATTCCATGAATCCTTATAAAAATTCATTACAACAAAGGTACTATCTAGTTACTCTCCATTTCCATGGAAGCTATAACAAAAATAAATGAGTTCTCACCAAAACAATTTGTCCAGACATTTAAAAAAATTCTTGCCTTAGAAAGGTAAATGAGCATATATAGCAAGCATAAATGAAACTTTAGTGGGGGGGTTTTTTGGCAGTTGTTTATTTTTTACCCCTAATAATTTTAAAATAGATGAAACAAGTTGGCCATACTCATTTGAGGCTGGACTAGAGCAAGTGATGTAGTCATTTTTCTAAGAACTTCCTTATAGAGTGAATCAAAAGTTGTCTACCTTAAATTGTATTACCAAAAATTATCTGAATCATTAAGCACTTGATCCACCAAATACTTGAAATTAAATTTTTTTTCATGTGAATATTTTCATATGAAAAATCTTATACATTGTTAATTATTTCCAATATCACAATCCATATTTAGCTTTAATCAGTGAGTATTTTTGTACTTACCTCAAAATATTTTAACTTTGATGCTTAGAAGAGCCATCTAATTAAAAATTAACTTTGATTTTTGTTATTTTAAAGGTTTAGAATCATGGCTGTTCAGTCAAAAATGTTTTATATAGCAACTAGCATGTTGTTGCACATAAACAAAATACTTTTAATATTTTTCAGATGACATGAAACTGTCAGAAACAGATTTTCCTGCGGGCAAAAACAAACTGTTAAAAAAAGAATTGCCTCCTAAAGATATACAGAAGACACTGCCTAAAGCACTTAAACGACAGTCCAAACAAAATAGTTTTCTGGATGATAGCACAAAAGAGCTTTCGCCAAGGAAGAAAGCAAAACTAAGCACAAATGAGACTGCAATTGAGAACTTAGAAGTTCAGGCTGACTGTTCGAATGAATCCAAGCAAACAGAGCCAACATCTCCTGAGACTTTTGCCCCAGTAGACTCAACCACATCTGTCTCCACTTTCCTGAAAGGGACCAAACCTATTCAGGCTTTGCTTGCAAAGAATATTGGGAACAAAGTGACCTTAACAAATCAGCTGCCAACTTCTATAGGTAGGAATATTCCTACCTTGGAAAAAACAGTTACATCTTCTACAGAAGCAAGCCCAATAAAGCCAGCATTGCCCTGCCAGACCAGTTCTAAGGGTCCTTTACAAATGGTATACAAAATGCCCTGTGGCCAGTGTGTGCCAATAGATCTTCATAATAGTTCTGTGAAGATTCAGATGCAACCTGTGACGGATCCTAAAACAGGAGAGAAAGTCATGCAGCAAGTTCTTATTCTGCCTAAAAATTTTCTGATTCAGCACAAAGAAGGAAAGGCTGTTGTTGCAAAAGAAATGCAATCATTTCAGCAAAAGTGTCCAGAACAGCATTGTTCATCTTTTCCACAGACAACAAATGTAAACTCTTCTTTAACACCAGTTCTTGTAAACTCCAGTGGAAATATTTCAGCACAAATGTCTAATACAATTTTCAACAAGAATATTACACCTTTACCAAATGTGAATAGTTCTAGACCACAGACTTTGTCCTCTTTATCCTCTGTAACTTCAACAAGTAATTTAGCACTACCAGTTAAAACAAGCCAAAGTGAAACTGGAAAAGTTAAGAACGTAGTTTCCACAACCACATTCCCCCGACCTGTTGCCTCACCCACCATTTCCTCAACAGTTCAGCCTCTAATATCAGCAACAACACTAAGTGGATCTACAAATCCAAATGGTTCCCATCACAGTTTAGCATCACAGCCAAATACGGATTCTTCTGATACAAAACAAGAACTTAAAACTGTGTGTATAAGAGACTCACAGTCAATCCTTGTCAGAACACGTGGTGGAAACACTGGAGTTGTAAAAGTACAGACCAATCCAGATCAGAATTCACCCAATAACTTATCTCCAAATTCAGTTTTCACCTTTACCCCTCAGCTTCAGGCATTTTTGGTGCCCAAATCCACAACTTTGTCATCTTCCACTTTTTCACCAGTAGCAGGAGCAACAGCTACATCTTGTCTCCCTCCTTTTGCTCAGTCTTCTGTTTCTGGGTTCGGTCCCCCGCCATCTTCTGTTTCCATTCCAGCCCTTCCTTCTGGTTTTAATCAGTCAGCAGGGAAGAATCTGAAAGTTACTTTAGGCCAACCTTCCTGCAGTAGTAATTTGGGTCAAATAATAGATAAAACTGTACCAGTATCCTCTTCTTCACCCTTTGTTCCTTCTGTTTCTTCTGGCCCTTTGCTTCAATCAACAACAAGCAATTCAGTTAATGTAATTAGCATTTCAACAGGAAATTTTGGACAAACAAACACAAATATTATCCATACTCCAACTACACAGCCACAGGTAGACCATAAAACAAAGAATTACCCTGTGACACCCGAGTCAACTACAACAACCAATGGAGATATGATCAGTGGTACTCCTGTTCAGAAACTCATGCTGGTCACAGCTCCATCTATTCTTTCCCCCTGTGGTAGTGCTGCAGTTAACATGGTCCCTGCACCAACATCCACAGGTGTTTCCACCCAGAAATTAGTTTTTATTAATGCTCCAATGTCCAGTGGCACTTCAACTCCAACTATAATTGCAGAATCATTAAAACAAGCCCGACCTCCCTCCATGAGCAAAACCTATGTTAAGACCACAGAACAACCTCAGATAGTGCTAATTCCATCTACAGTGGGAGCCCCAATAAAAATAAATTCATCACCTACTGTATCTCAAATAAAAGATGTAAAGATTGGACTGAACATAGGCCAAGCCATTGTAAATACTACAGGCAGTGCTCCAAATGTACCGTCAATTAACATACTGCAGAATGTAACTCCAAAAGGAGCAGAAGAAAAAGGCAGCAAGAGCTTTATTTTGCCCTTGTCAACAAGTGGTAGTTCTGTTCCAGTAAGCTCAAGTTTTATAAATCAAAATGTTGCACCCATTAATGAACCAGTAGTTTCTACAACTAGAGCAGTTAACATGTTTTCAGTAACAGCCAATGCAACTTTGACTTCTCTTTCAACAACGTCAAGTTGTGCTTCAATTGGGACACGACCCACAGTTTTGGTTAGTGGAAATGAAACTTCTTCAAGAATCATGCCAGTTTTAACAAACAGACTGTGTACATCAAATATCGGAAACACTGTGGCTATTTCAACTGTGAAAACGGGGCATCTTGCATCATCTGTGCTTATTTCAACTACTCAACCAACAGTGTCTCCTCAGTGTTTAACATCAGCTTTACAGATCCCAGTTACTGTTGCCTTGCCTCCTCCTGTCACTGCATCTCCTAAAATAATCAACACACTTCCCCATCTGGCAGCAGTTCCAGGTGCCACACATCCAGTTCCCCTTCCTAAAAGACAATCACAGAATTTTGTCCAGTTTCAGTCACCAGGGATTTCAGCTACAGTGCCATCAAATGTAAACACAAATAAACCTCAGACTGTATTACCTTCTGCTTCACTGAATGCAGGTAAAATAATTAGTTTTTCCAATTTTGCTTCTCTGCCAAACCAGCAAATGCCTCCAACTTTAGTAAAATCAGCTCATACTTACAGTTGTGCTCCAGGTACCTCTGCCATTCAGACTGCTACTGCACCTTCAAATGTAACTAGTCTGGTTGGAGGTCAATTAAATGAACCTTGCATTCAGCAAAAAATAGTTATCAATACCAGTACACCTTTGGCACCTGGAACACAGATTATGATTAATGGCACTCGATTTATTGTTCCTCCACAAGGCCTTGGAGCGGGCAGTCATGTTCTTCTCATTTCTACTAATCCAAAATATGGACCTCCTTTGCCCCTTAACAATGGTCAAGGCATTCAGGCTACAACTCCTGATAGTCTTGTGCAGAAGATTACATTAGCACCAAGTAATTCTTTAAGTTGGCAACCTGCAAAACATCCCCTAAAAAGCTCTACAAAAATTGTGAACTCCCTTGGGAATGCAAGTACTGTACCTGTTGTACATGCAACACCCCAAGTAGTAAACACAACTGCTAAAGTTTCTGTTCCATCTCCTGTACCTACAGTATCATTGACTTCAGTAATAAAACCGCCTCCATCTACTCTTTTAGCTAAAACTTCCTTGGTTTCTGCAGTACATGCTGGTAACCCTCAACTTCCAAGTAATGCATCAGTATTCCATTTGGACACATCAGTGAAAAAACTGTTGGTTAGCCCAGAAGGAGCTATTTTGAATGCCATAAATACTCCAGCATCTAAGGTTTCTTCACTGTCTTCATCTCTTTCTCATATTGTAGTATCTGCTAGCCGGAATTCTGCCACTGTCTTCCCTACTTTTCCGTCATCTGGCTTAGAAAAGCCTGACACAGCTGCATCTTGAATTTTAGACTAAATGAGCCAGTTTTAAATATTGGGGCATTGTTTTGACTCCCAAATAAATTTTAACTGTTTATTATACTGTTGAAAACATACTATATACATAGTTGATTTTTTTTCCTATATCTTTTCATTAGATTACCGCAAGGTTTTGTTTGCTTGGGGAGGGAAAAATGTTAAATTTCACTCAAATGTATGGGTATGTTTTCAAGGGTTGTTTGTTTGATAAAGGTCGGGAATGACCTGTCTGTTAACATACATTACACAAGTCAAGTTTGACTAGTTTAGAATAATCTAGCCTTTTGCACATTTGCATTGACCAGTTTCCTCTTGAATTTGAACTGTTGCAGCGTGTCTACAATACGGTAATCTGTGTCTTTCATTTGTGAGATCTTATTTTTGTTTCTGTAAAAAAATATATATATTTATGCATTGTAAAAATGCAGTCCATGTTGTAAAATTGTACATATTCCCAAATCCCTAACAATCTGTACTAAACTATATGTACAAAGAACTATGCTGTCTTATTTATGTTTTGTTTACATAATGTATAGTTTTTTAAGTATTTTAGTAATTTTGGACCAGTGTACTGTTAGCAACAATGCAGAAGAATCTGCATGTAATAAAAAGAAGTTGCTGTATTTCTTTGTTTGAATAATATTTCTGAAGTGTGTACTTGGTGCAGCTTAGAAGAAAAATACATATACCGTGTGGCAGACTACATGAATTAAGAAAATTCTTTTAAAAAAGCAAAATAACTAGGAAGTTCGACTCCTGTTTCTCCATGGTTTGCCTGAGATTGGATTCTTGATACTATTTAACATTTCCCAGATTTTGGTTATTTGTTTGCATTTAAAATCATGACATCTCATACTGACCAAAAGAAAAGTTTATTTTCAAAATAAGCTGCTTTTCAGCCAATTTCTATGCATTCCAAAATATGTTTTAGATTTAAGGCAATTGGAAAACTCAAAGTACACCAAAGCTGCTTTGAATACAGAACGTATGGGTAGTGTGGCCACCACATGATTTTAAGGTTTTAACTTGGTTTGAGGAATTGCAGAGAAAATCATTAAATTCCTTTTCAAACCAAGTGTTTATATATCTGCAGATGTTTAAATTTGACTTAACTGTAGTGGTGATAACAAAAGAAAATGCACTGCAAAGGAATACTTTCCCAACTATGGATGCAAGTTTATTCTAAATACAATATATAATCACCCCGAGATCAGGAAATATACCTTCTCCACCTTTATATTCACTGATTAGAATTTGAAAGAACCTCAGTGACCAACAGCCCAACTCATCCCTCACAAAGAATCCCCATATAATATATTTATTCAACAAATGGCTGCCCAGAAAACCTACTGCCTCCTAAGACAATCTTCTATTTTTGGATAGTTTTAATAGGAAATTTGTCTTTATAATTATGTCTAAATCTGCCTCTTTGTAATGCCCCCCCCCCCCTTTTTTTTGAAGAGAACACATTTTTTACGGTTGGGATTACAAATGTAAGCAAAAGTCTCAGCCTTCAAAGAACTTACATAATAGGGGAAGAAAGCATGAATATAAAGGGGTGATGAAAAATGTGGGATGGATGTAGGTATCAGAGGTGGCCAGGAAGTAATGTAGAAGCCTGGATCCTACCAAGATGAGGTGAAAATTCACTTATTGGAGC
This sequence comes from Monodelphis domestica, assembly GCF_027887165.1. NCBI lineage: Eukaryota > Metazoa > Chordata > Mammalia > Didelphimorphia > Didelphidae > Monodelphis > Monodelphis domestica. The sequence goes on from NC_077233.1 coordinate 127,095,947, forward strand.
TCAAGGAGTTCAGAGGGATGGAGTCCAAGTTGTTGGCAGAGAGGATGAGGATGATGGCCTGAGAGAGACCACAGGGTTTGGAGATGGCCAGTAAGAGCACTGCACTGAGCGCATGGTTCCCACAGGATGTGAGTTCAGCCTCCTACTTGGGTGACCCCAGACAAGGTACTGCATCCTGTTTGCCTCTGTTCTCTTCATCCGTAAAATGAACATGGCAAGGTAATTTATTCTTGGTTGTAAACTTTTTCTTTTGCCTTTTGGGATATTATATTCATTTTTATTAGAAGCTACCCAGATCATGCTTTCTACCTCCAGAGAAAGAACTGATGCAGATGAAAACAGACTTATTTTCTACTTTCTTTTCTGTCTCTGTGTGCCTCAGATTACTCATTTCTCCCAGATTGTGACCAAGACAAAAGGTCTTAGTTTTCTCAAACATTAGCTTTTACAGAGACCAAACTTGAGGCAACTGAAAAGTTATCAAATACTGTGGCTCATGCCACAAGTGTCCCATCTGCTCAGTGTTCTGAGGCTACATGAGACTCGGAGAGCAAGGCTGTTCCTGGTTTTGCCCTCCTCAGGTCAAGCAGAATGAGTGTAATCCCTCTTTCATATGACAGCCCTTTGGATACTTAGAGTATCACAGGACCATAGATTTAGAATTGGAAAGAAATTTGGGAGTTGTCTTGTCTGGCCCTCGTCATGGGGCTCTAGGGAGGCTAAATGATGACCCAAGGCCACTTGATTACAGTTGTGATGCCCCATTTGGTTCATCCACAAGTCCTTCAACTTTAGCTTATTTCTGTGCTTTAACAAACTCTTAAGGCTATTCTTTTACAGGACCATATCCTACTTTTGTAATTATCCTTGCGTCTCCATTTCTTATCCATGACTTAGAAAACAAGTTGAAAACAAGGCTGGCGAATTCTCTGGGGCCATAACAATTCTTGAGACAAATCCCCCTTTTTCGTCATCAGAATTGCTTCCCTTTATTTCTTCAGTGCCGTTGTTGGAGAATTTACCATCCTTCCTAAGAGTGATTTGCTCATATGCTAATCCATAGGATCTTTCCAATCCTTTCCTCAAAACATTAAAGTATGCTCTCCTAAAAAATTAGGATACATTTCAGACTATACCCAGATTTCCTTAACAGTAAGTCTTTTCCCCTGAAATTTTCTATCACTTCTACTCAAGCATCTAATTCCTTTTTGTTAGTAAAAATTAGGTGCAAAACTGAATTCTCCTTGTTGATTCCTCTATCCTTTGAAGTAAAAAAATACAAGGATGGACAAGAAATTATTGACATCTCTGCTTTTGACAAAGGTCAGGCAAACATCTAAATAATGGAAGTCAGCTATGCATTCATCCACCCCTCACATCTCTGTAATACATTCTGCCTCTAGAGGGCATGTTTGCTTTCTTTGCAAGAGTTTTGTGTCCTCTAACGATAAAAGAGCCAATTTCTCTTCTCTTCATATAAATGCTTTCTATCTCGGTCCCTGGTTTTCCTTACATTTCTATATCTTCTTTTATTTATTAAGAAATAAGGTTAAGTGATTTGCCTAGAGTCAAATAGTAAGTACCTGAGGCTGGATTTGATCTCGGGAAGATATCTTCCTGACTCCAAACCCAGTGCTCTATCCATTGTACCAACTAGCAGCCCCAATATATCTTCTTAATATTTTCCTCTTCCCTTCTTTTACCTGTCTTGTGTTTTTTTTTTTAATAAATCATAGCTATCCAAGACTATATTCCAATCTTGGGTTTCATTGTACCATGTTGAGGTCAAATTTGCCTATGTGCATTAAAACCTCTAGCTTCTCCCCATTCCATAGTGACTTTTTTTTTTTAAGTATTCGTATGTGGGAGCAGGATGAGGGGCTTTTAACTTAATTAGTGTGGGAAGGGTTTTGAAGGTGGGGATTCCAATACAAATTGTATATAAGTTATAGTCCTAGAAAGTAACTGGGGTCACTGAGAAGTTAGATAAGCTTTGAACTTAGGTATTCCTGAATCCAAAACTAGCCTTCTATCTATTATGCCACACTGCTTTTAACCTTCTGGCAATAAACATTTTGTAGATTAATAAATATTCTCAAATACCTGAATTTTTCAATTAGGCAAAATTTTGTGTTGTAACAATTGGGCATGTAACTTCTCAATTTTGTAACTAATCTTAAATTTTAGGCTAGCTTACCTTCAGACCTAGATCTATGCTTTCATTTGTTTTGGGAAGCTCCCCAAATGCAGATGGGCAATTCTTCTGTAAATTAAGAATTTTAGTGACTTTCTTGGTCATTAAAATATTAATGGACTTGTCCATGAGTATCATAACCTACTATGTGTTAGAAGCCAGATTGGAACAGATCTTCCCTTTATGCATTCCACCCTACCTATCAACTGCTACAATGCTTGTCTCCTCCCAGCCTTTCTCCTTTCCGGGGGTCTCAGTTTATTTCTTGCTCGACAGCCATATAGCCTGACAAGTAGCCCCCAAGTATTGGCCCATGTCCTTCAGAGATCCTGCAATCCACAGTTCTTGAGCAAAAGGAAATGTTAAACCTTGAAGCTAGAAGGTATAGGTGTTGGTATAGAGTATATCCCAAATCCTGTTATGGAGATAACTTGGCTCATAAAGACTATGCTAGCAGAGGCAGCTTTCTCAGAGCTCCAGAGATGGGCCAGTGTGACCATTGTCCTGGCCTCCTACCTTTCCAGTCTTCTTACACCTTACTTATCTCCATATACTCTGATTCAAGGATGCCAGCCTCCTTGCAGTTCCTCTCACAAGGCATTCCTATCTCCCAACTCCAAGCATTTCCACTGGTTGATCTCCATGACTGAAACTCTTCCCTCCTTATGTCTGCCTACTGGCTTCCTTCAAATGTCAGTTAAATTCCTATTTTCTGGATGAACCCTTTTCCTGATCCCCCTTACTGTTAATGCCTTCCCTCTGAGATGATCATCTCCATCTCCGTTGTGGATATATCTTGTTTGTAAACATCTTGCTCTCTAGACTGAACGTCTTGAGGGGAGGAATTGTTTTTTCCTTCCTTTCTATCCTTAACACTTAAACCTGATAAATAGTAAATGCTTATTGGATTGTTGATGAGTTCAGCTAAATTCAGAGAAGTCCATCACTAAGTTGGCCACAGGTTGATGGATTTTTTGGCCATAGCAACTCTTGAAGGCAATCTTTAATAATAAATATAATAATCCTAATATGCTTTAATTTTTTCTCAAGGGAAGAAAAACCCACATCAATGAAATCACAACCTTAAGGTATTGAAATCCATATACATGTGTATGTATTTATGTACATCTATGTATAGATAAAATAAACCACACACAAGTACATTACATACTTTATGTATATGCCAAAAAAATGAAACTGTTCCTATTCTCAAAGAGCTCATTACAGGGATGTGCAGGAAAGAAGGAATCAGAATGAAGCTAGTCTGAAAAACTTAGAAAATAATTAATGACCATAATGCCTTTCCCAAACCTATCACAGTCTTTCCCTGGGTCACCAAACAGGTTGGAGGGGGCGTAGATAATGTAATAGTCTCATTTTTCATCAGAGCCTGGGAAAATCTAGTGAAAGTTGTAAGATTTCTGAATGAGTTGTGATATTATATAATGCATACGTTATACTAGGTAAGATCATAGAATTTAGAAGCAAAATATTCTTTAGGAATAATGATAAGTGATATATGGCCATTGAAAGTTTTCAGATTATGTATTTGAACCTCACAATAACCCTGTGAGGTATATACTGCACGTAAGACTGTCCTCATTTTACAGACATAGTCACAGGGCTAGTAGCAGCAAAGATGCCCTGAATTTCAGCAAAAACCATCCTCCCCCATAAATCCACCCAAGCAGTATTCTGTGTCTAATGTCTACAGCAGCAGAATTCAGACTAGGAATTAGCCCTCCTACCAGCAGTACAATAATGGGAGACTGTTTATAGCAACTATATTATGTCAGTTCTTTTCGAATGATACATTGCTCATAAAGGTCAGGAGACCCCTAGAGCTCTGACATGAAAAGGAACAGTATGGCAAAGAGTTCAAGGATATCACTCGTTAAGCCAGTTACTCTGACATTCAAATCGAAGGAGAAGAAGCATTAATGCAGGACATTCATCTAGTTCAGATCATAGGGAAGAAAATGCAGCTAATCAGCTCCAGCATCAGTTTGGAGAGCAAAATGGAGAAAGACCTAAATCAGATTACTGTTCTTAAACCAGGGAATAAATGCAAACATGCTAAGGCAATCTGAAAAATGAGAATACAGACTCCAAAAAAAAGATTTAAAAGAATTGGAGTTTTATTTGAATATAAGTAGAAGGGGGAAGGGGGGAAGCAAAGCCACTCTTTTGCATTATATTGTTTTCCATGCTTAAAGTATCAGAAAGAGAAACCAGATTTTTTTCAACATAGGTGAGACTAAATCACAGAGTATGTGCCTGATTTATGTGTTCTTACTTATTTTAATGGGCTAATTTAAAGCACTAATTGAGGCTTAAAACAATTGTAACTTGCCCAAGGTACACTTAGTCAGCAATGGAATTAAAATCCAGGTGTTTCCAACTCCAAATTCAATACTACTGAAATCTGGTAAGACTTCATGGTATGGAGAATCCATGTCATCCAAGCTCACAATGTAGCTACTTTGCTCTGTTCCTCACACTCATCCTCCAAATCTTATCAAGTTTGCCATTTCTACCTTCATAACATCTCTCAGCTATTTCCCTCTTTCCTTCTCTGGCACTGCCACCACCCTGGTGCAGACCATTATCACTTCCTGCCTGGACTGGCACAGTTGTCTGCCTCTCTTCTCTCCCTATTTGAGACTGTCCTCCACTCAGATTTCAAATAAATTTTCCTGAAACATAGGGCTGGCCACATCACCCCCCTCTTCTAGAAACTCTTGTTGTGATTGTCATGTCCAACTCTTCGTGACCCCATTTGGAGTTTTCTTGGTAAAGATACTGAAGTGGTTTGCCATTTCCCTTTCCACCTCATTTTATAGGTCAGTGACTGTCATTTTTCTCTCTTTGTATCCCTAGAGCTTATCATTGTACCTGGCATTGTAGGTACTTAATACATTTTATTGATTGACTATTTTAAGGCTATTAATAAAATAAAATGTAAAAGAGTTTGACCTGGTATATGAGACAATCATTGATTTATTAACTCATGATAAACTACCATAGACTATCCATTGAAACAACAGAAGCTATTTCTCTTAGAGAAAAGATGATAGATAGGTTAACTGTACTCAAAGGTTAAAGAATTGTCTAAATGAGAGAAGAGTCGTGTTCTACTTCACCCCAAAGGCTGGAATTAGGAAGGATAGATAGTAGTAAAGGGTCATGCTTCAACTCTATGGTAGGGAAAAGTTTCCTAACAATTGGAATTGTCCAAAGGTATAATGGGTTGCCTTGGAACCAAAAGTTTCCCTTCCTTGGAGATTTTTCAAGAGGAAACTATTTGTTACCTACTCAGGGATTGAACTGAACACTTTCCTCTGAAGTCCTTTCCAATCCTGACTATGATTTTTTATGATTAATTCATATTATAGCTTCTTTCATTTGATTGATTCCTAGAGAATGATATATTTAGAATCTTTGAAATATAGCTCTATTTTTCCTCTGAGACTTTCCAAATTGGAAAGCCTGAAGAATTTGGGGTGCCTTGAAGATTTAGAAAGAAGTGACTTCTCAAATAGCCAGAGTATTAATACTCTTTCTTTTTTTAGAATAATTAATTTCTATTGATATTTTCTGTTTTTATATCAACTACATATTCCCTTATATGCTTCCTCCTCTATCTCCCCACAAAGTCACCTCTTATAATCAATGATATTTTTTTATAAAAGAAATAAAGAACAATTTAGCAAAATCAATAAACTCGATGAAAAAAATGATATTATGTTCCACACCCTGAGTGTCCTGCCAATGTCTGCAAAAAGGGGGAGTGGAGGTTAGGGGATTGCCTTTCTTGGGGGAAACTTTGTCCTTTATATTCTCAAAATGTTAAGTTTCATTTTGTTTTGTAGTTCTCATTCTCACCATTTACATTGTTATAGTTATTGTCAATAGTCTTTACCTATCTCTGCTGATTTTTCTTTGTATCAGATTATATACTTCCATGTTTCTTTGCATTCATCATATTTGTCATAGTTATTTCACACAGCAAAGTAATATTCTATTATATTTTATTTACAGTTTATTTAGCCATTCCCCAATCAATTGTCATCCACTTTGTTTCTGTTCTTTGATACCAGGGAAAGTGCTGCAATAAATATTCTGATGTTTTTGGAAGCTTTTTTTTGTCAATGACTTTTTGGGGGTATATGACTAGCATAAGAATTTCTTGAGTCAAAGGTTATAGACATTTTAGTTACTTTTTATAATTCCACATAGCTTTTCAGAATGGTTATATCAATTTATAATTCTACTAATGTTGCATTTGTATGCATCTTTCCACAATCCCTCCAAGATCGACTATTCCCATCTTTTGTCATCATTGCCAGTTTGCTGGCACACATATTTTGATCTGCAAATTTCTTATTGTTAGTGATTTTGAGCATTCTTTCATATGATCATTAATGGTTTGTAATTCTCTTAAGAATTATTTGTTTGAACAAAGACAATGTAACCAAGATTAGGCAGGAAAAAACAAACTGGGGGAAAAAATATAGCAGGTTTCTCAGATAAAGGTCTCATTTCTCAAATATATAGAGAACTGTCAGATTTATAAGAGTAAATTCCCTAATCAACAAATGGACAAAGGAAATCAAAGCTAACAATAATCATATGAAAAAATGTACTAAATCACTCTTGATTAGAGAAATACAAATTAAAACAACTCTGAGGTACCATCTCACACCTATCTGATTGGCCAGTGTGACAGTAAAGTGATAAATGTCGGACAGGATGTGGAAAAATTGGGAAACTAATACATTGTTGGTGGAATTGTAAATCGATGTAACTATTCTAGAGGGCAATTTGGAACTATGCCCAAAGGGCTACAAAACTGTGTATATCTTTTCATCCTGAAAGACCACTACTAGGTCTGTATTTGAAAGGGATATAAAAAATAGGGGGGGAGGACCTATTTGTACAAAAATACTTATAGTGTCTTAGTCTTTGCAAAGAATTAGAACTGTCCATCAATTTGGGAATGGCTGAACGAACTGTGATGTATGATGTTAATGGAATAATATTGTGCTATAAGAAATGATGAACAGGATGCTTTCAGAAAAAACTGGAAAGACCTACATGAACTGATGCTTAATAAAATAAGCAGAACCAGGAAAACATTGTACACAATAACAGCAATATTGTTTAATAATCAACTGTGAAAGATTCAACTACTCTCAGCAACACATAATCCATAGTTCTGAAGAACTTATGACACAGAATGTTATCCATCTCCAGAGAAAGAACTGTTGGAGTTAGAATCAAGCTCAAAGCATACTATTTTTCACTTTAGTTTGTGTTTTTATTTGGGGTTTTGCTTTATATGACTATTTTCTTACAATGATGACCAATGTGGAAGAAAGTTTTGCATGATAAAACAAGTATAACCCACATCAAATTGCTAACCATTTCTGGGTAGGAGTAGGAGGAATGAAGGGAGAGAGGGAGACAATGTGGATCTAATAATTTTTTTTAAAGCTATGTTGAAAATTGTTATTACATGTAATTTGGAAAATAAAATATCTTTTTTTAAAAAGAATTATTTGTTCATATTCTCTGACCATTTCTCTATTGGGGAATGATTTTTAGTCTGATAAACATCTAATAAGTGTCTATATATCTTGGATAGCAAATACATTAGAAATACAAAATTTTCCCCCCCAATTAGCTATTTCCTTTCTTATCCTAGATGCACTAATTTTGTTTGTGCAGTAGTTTGACAATTTCATATAATCAAAATTACACATTTTGTATCTTGTAATTGCTACTATATTTTGTTTGGTTAAGAATTCATCCCCTACACAGAACTGTGAAAAGCATATGTTCTACTTTTCTAATTTTTAAGGTATAATCTTTAATATTAAAGTTATGTATTCCTTTTCAATTTGTTATAGACTATAGTGTAAACTCTTGGTCTCGATCTAATTTCTACCAAACTACCTTACCGTTTTTCCATCAGTTCTTACCAAACAGAGATCCCTTTCCTAGGAAACAGGTTTATAAAATACTGCATAATTCAGTAATTTTTTCTGCTGCCTTTTTAGTCTGTTCCTCTTTATATTTCATTTTTAATTTTTTATATTTACATACATAAATATATGTATATTTATTTTTAACCAATACTAAATGCTTTTGGTGATAACTTTTTTATGATATAGTCTAGAGTCTAAAAGTATCATTTCCCTTTTCATCTTAACCCTTAAAAATAATTTTTCAGAATTGTCTTGGGTTTTTTCATTAAAATTTTTTTCTCACTTTAACTCTGTAAAGTCTTCCTTTGGTATTTTAATAGGTATAATATTAAATCTGTAAACTAATTTTGGTATTATGCTAGAAGGTACAAATTAGTACTTCAGTGCTTAATCTTCTTGTTCAGGTCAATTTATTGTGATTTAATTTTGGGGAGGAAGGAGTACAGCAATTAGCAGAGAAGTAAATAGAATGAATTAGTTGGCTTTCTCACGCTCATAAATAGCTCTTTTGTGTAATTGTGTAATGAAGATATACATGTAATAATTATATGCAAACTCCATGCTGATCAGAAGATAAAACTTATGGAGGCAGCTGGGTAGCTCATTGGATTGAGAGTCAGGCCTTGAGATGGGAGGTCCTAGGTTCAAATCTGGCCTCATACACTTCCCAGCTGTGTGACCCTGGGAAAGTCACTTGACCCCCATTGCCTAGCCCTTACTGCTCTTCTACCTTGGAACCAATATACAGTATTGATTCCAAGACGGAAGGTAAGGGTTTAAAAAAAAAGAATATAAACTTCTCTACACTTGGCTACATTGTAGTGTAAGCATTTTTTAATTAATGTATTTGTTTTTAAAAATCATTCCCTTCCATCTTAGAATCACTACTGTGTATTGGTTCTAAGGCAGAGGAATGGTAAGGGCCAGGCAATGGGGTTAAATGACTTGCCCAGGGTCACACAGCTAGGAAGTGTCTGAGGTCAGATTTGAACCCAGGACCTCTCATCTCTAGGCCTGACTCTCAATTCACTGAGCCACCTAACTGGCCCCAGTGTAGGCAGTTTTAGCCAAAATCAACTGAATAGTAGGAACCAAAGGCTAAAAATATTTTGTACTATCCCCTGGGAAATAAAAATGCACTGGAGTCTGATTCAATTGTAGTGGAGATCAACTAGAAACAACTGTTTATTGATATGTAAGCTATTGCGTTTAATTTGCTATTTCGTTAGTACCAGTAGCTATGCTGCTAATGATGTGACAGCTAATTTTATTCCTGCAGTGAACTAGATAGCATTAGACTTTCATAGAAACTGAAGCAAAAGCTTAAAGATCATTTCAAAGCCTCTGAAATTTCTTGCTGGGCATTAAGGTGTGTAAGGTGGTGGGAACTGTTCTGCAGGGAGCTTCTCATAAGCAGGGGGAGCATCAGGTACCTGTGAGAATGAGAAAAAGAGCATGTGATGCAGAGTGAAATCAGCAGAACCAGGAGAACATGCTAGACAGTAATGAAAATATTGTGGAACTATCAAACGTAGCCTTTGCTACTAACAGCAACGTAATGTTCCAGGATCATTCTGAGGGACACATGAAAAAGAATGCTATCCACCTCCAAAGAAAGAACTGTTGGAGTAGGAATGCAAATGGAAACATACGATTTATGCCTTGTTTATTTGGGTGTATGTTTGGGGGTTGGGCTTTTATAAAATTATTCATTTGCAAAAATGAATAATATGAAAAATAGTTTTTGCATGAAAATACATATGTAGCCCAGATTGAATTGCTTGTCAGCTCCAGGTGGAGTGGAAGAAAAAAGGGAGGGAGACAATATGGATTGTATGACTTTGGAAAACTTATGTGGAAATTTATTATTAAAATTTTTAAAGTTTTTTTTAAGAGGGGGAATGCATTTGTCAAAACTATGAATTTCCAACTGGGGAGAGAACAGAGAAACAGCTGTGCATGTTCAAAATATATTCAAAATAGATGAAAAATTATCTCAGAATAGGGAGGACCAGGGCAAATCTTGGTGAAGGGTGACTTGAGTTGAGTCTCAAAGGAAGCCAAAGAAGTCAGGAGGCAAGGTGAGGAGGAAAGCAATTCCAAGCATGGGGGACAGATAGCCAGTGAAAAGGCAGAGTTGGGAGATAGAATGTCATGTATGAACAGCAGCAAGAAGGTCAGCATCAATGGACTACAGAATGCTCACAGGGGAGTAAAGTACAAGACCAAAAAGGTGGGAAGAGACCAGGATATAGAAGGCTTTTAAAAGCAAAAAAGAGTCTATATTTGGTCCTGGAGGTAACGGGGAGCCTCTGGAATTTATTGGTCAGACTTGGACTTGAAGAAGATCACTTTGGCAGCGGAGGGTACAGAATGGACTCTAACAGATTCTTGAGGAAGGGAGACCAGCCAGTGGGACATGGCAGTATTCGTGGCTTGAGGTGATGGCAACTGCAAGAGTAAAGAGAAGGGGACACGTACAAGAGATACTGGGAAAGTAGAAATCGCAAAACTTGCAACATTTTAGATATGTGGAGGGAATCCAAGGGAGGAGCTGAGAATGACACTAAGGCTGTAAGCCTGGGGAACTGGTAGAGCAATAGGGAACTTTGGAAAAAGGAAAACTGAGGAGAAAAATAATCAGTTCAGTTTTGGAAATGATGAATTTGGGGCATCGATGGCAAACTCATTTCAAGATATTTAATAGTCAGATGTTGACATGAAATTGTAGACCAGGAGAAAGTTTGGGCTGAATGATTTGGTCTGAGGCTCATCTGCTTAGAGAAGATAATTAAACCAGTGGGAAATGATGACATCACTAAGTGAGATAGATTAGGGGGACAAGAGAAGAGGGTCCAGGACAGATCCTTAGGGGACACCCTTGGCTAATGAGTGTGATCTGGAGGTAGATCCAGCAAAGGAGGTTGGAAAAGGGCTGGTCAGACAAATGGGAGAACTGAGAAAGCAATGTCATAAAAACCTAGAGGAGGGGACATGCATGAGAAGAGTGTGAATGACTATCAAAGCTTGCAGAGGGGTGAAGGACTGAGAAAAGGCTATTAAATTTATCAAATTTATTTTTTTTTTTAATTTTAAACCCTTACCTCCTTTCTAAGTATCAATACTATGTATTGGTTCTAAGGCAGAAGAGTGGTAAGGGTTAGGCAATGAGGGTCAAGTGACTTGCCCAGGAGCTTGAGGTCACATTTGAACCCAGGACCTCCTGTCTCCAGTACTGGCTTTCAATCCACTGAGCCACCCAGCTGCCTCCAAATTTGTCAAATTTGTAAGAAGTCTTTTTGTGGTGGAAAAGAATTAGAAATGAAGGGAATGCTCATCATTTTCAGAAGAGCTGAATAAGTTTATAATTGTGATGGAATACTCTTGTATTTTAAGAAATAATGAGCAGATGGTTTCATAAAAGCCTGAAAAGACTTTCATGAACTGGTGCAAAGTGAAATGAGCAGAACCAGGAGAACATTATACCCAGTAATAGCAATATGATAAAGATGATCAACTGTGAAAGACAATAATTCTAGATAAATTCCAAAGGGCCCATGATAGAAAAATGCTCTCTACCTCCAATGATAGTACTAATGAACTCTTACTTTTACTTCATATTTCTATTGTGTGTTCCTTGTGTTTTCTTTTACAATACAGCCAATATAAAAATATATTTTGCATGGAAAAAAGATTTGTCAAACAAAAGATCATTAATGGCTTTGGAGAGAGCAGATATCATTTCAGAGATATGATGATTTTGGAGGCCAGACTACAAATGTTTTAGAAGTGAAAGGGGAAGAAATAGAGGTACTGATTATGAATGGATTTCTCAAGGAAAATTCCTTTGGCCAGGAAAGGGAAAAGAGATACAAGATGATATCTAGCCATGACGGTCACATCAAATGGGGAAGTTTTGAAGTTGGAGGAAGCATGAATGTGTTTTTATGGAGCAGCCAGTAGGGATGGAGAATTTGAAGATAAGTGAGAGAGTAGAGGTGATAGAAAGGGATATCTGTTAGAGACAAGACAGAATTGAATGAAGGGTCCATGTAGAGAGTCACCTTGACTAGGAGAAGGGCCTTCTTATGCAAGAAAAAGATAAATGAGGAGATAGGAGGGGAAGATACCTGAGTGATATGAGATGAGAAGGAAGGTAGAAGAGGAAACTTTCTGCAAATGACTTCCAGTTTTGTTGTTTCAGTAAAGTATGAAGCAAGTGGTTCAGCTGAGGTTAGACAGAGGAGGAGTCATGGATTTTTGAGGACAGATGAAAACATAGACACTACCCTCCCAAAAATACTCTAAGAAAAATACATTTTTTGAAAGTATGTTTTGATCTACATTCAGACACCATCAGTTCTTTTGCTGGAAGTGAATAGTATTTTTTTCCCCAAAGTCCTTTGGAATCATGTTAGACACATAAAATAAAATAATAAAAATCCAATTTTGGGTTGAAATTTTGAAAGACATATAAATAGCTAGCAGCATTATAATAATTATTATAGCTAGCATTTATAAAGTGTTCTAAAGTCTGCAAAGCTCTTTACATATGTTATCTCAGTTGGCCCTCACAAAACCTTGACAGTTAAGCACTATTATTATCCCCATTTTTATAGAAGGAGAGACTGAGGGGCATTTTATAGATGGGGACACTGAGAGAGAAGGGGTATTGTGTTTGAGAACTACAAGCCAGCCAATATCACTAGACTGTTGATCACATGGAGGGGAGTAAGGTGTAAGAAATCTAGAAAAGTAGTGATGGGGGCTGAGACAGGCACCAAATGGCAAGACTGGGCCCTGGGTCCAGGCACCTACACATATCCAAGACCAGGGCACTTATCGGGCATGTGGCTCCCTCCAATATTAGTTCATGGGAAATTACATTACTTCCCACCTGTGTAGAGCTACCCAAGGGCACCTGTCCATTGCTTGAAGCCCAGGGTCGGAGGGACCTTGACTTTTTCTTTATAAAGATCCTATCCTGCTCTTCTCCCAGGGAGAAGGCAGCTCCACTCCCAAAAAGAAGCAGCAGCTCCACTTCCACCAATGAGGACCATTTCTCCCTGCTAACCCCAATAAAAGCTTTGCCTGAGAGGAATATAGTTTGAGTGACAAGTTCTTCTGAGGCAAGCCTGAACCCTGAACCCAGGTTATAAAGAGCTTCAAATGCCAGCTTCCTTTATATTTGATTCTGGACATACTAGGGAGCTAGTTGAGCAAATTGAAAAGAGTGACATGATTGACAAAACAAGGTTCCTATTCTTGTTTTGTGTTATGGACCCCTTCTCAGAATCATGTTTTAAAATGCATAAATAAAACACATAGGACTCATAAAGGAAAGCAACTGTACTGAAGTACAGTTATGAAAATATTTTTTTTGTTAAAACAAGTTCATGGACGTCAAGTTGAGAATTCCTACTTTGGTATCTGAAGAGAAGACGGATTGGAGAGGAAAGAAACTTGAGCCAGAGAGACTAGGTAGAAGACTATTATGGTAATCCAGGCAAGAGGGGATAAAGGCATGAATTGGGGTTTTGGCTACATGATCGAAGAGAAGTTGGGAACACAGAAATGACAACATTTGTCAATGGATTCGATAAGTGGGGTGAATAAGAATGAAGAATCAAAGAAAACACCAAGGGTATGAGTGGCAGGGAGAAAAGTAGAGCCCTCAACAGTGTTGGGAAGTTTTGGAAAAGGGGCTCACAGGGTTGGGAGAAAAGATAATGGGTTCTTTTTTGTACATGTTGAGTTTGATATGTCTACAGACATCTAGTTTGAGGCAGTTGGAGATGTGTGACTTGTAGCTCAGCAGAGAGCCTAGGACTGGATATATAGATCTGAGAATAATTATCTGCATAGAAATGATCATTGAGCCCATCGAAGCTGATGAGATGAGCAAATGAGGGAATATGGAGTTCAAAGAGAATATAGTCAAGGACAGAACCTTGGGGCATAGCCATGGTTAGAGAGAAGATCCAGCAAGGAAGACTGAAAAGAAGCAGGTCTACCAGAAAGGAGGATATCCAGGGAAGAGCAGTATACAGGAAGGAGGCAATCTAGTTATCTTAAATAGGAGAAAGTATACAGGAGACCATGAATCAATGGGAATGGACTTCCCAAGTGGAAAGGGAAGGAGATTTTACAATAAAACTATCTTCCCCTAGATAGAAATTTTGAGCAACTTGTGGAAGAGTGACATGATTAAACCAATGCTTTAGAACAAGAGTTCCTAATCACTTTATGGACTTCTTTTAAGGGCATAAAATTAAATATCCAGGATTAATATTATAAAAGAAACCAATTACATTGATATACAGTTATCAAAAAAAGTTTTTTAGACAAGTCCATGTATCCAGGTCTAATCCAGTGTATTCAGGTCCCATTATTTCCTTGCATCTAAAATCTGAGACTTTGTAATTACTGACACTGGAAAATCTAAGTGAGCAGGACAAAGCAGGAGACGTTGGTTCTTTGTTGTGTTTTTACTTATTTGAATTGAACATAGCTATGCAGGAAGCAAGCAAATAGGATTCTAGGGGCTTAACATACCACAGAGTTACAGCTGCTGTTCTCCTGAAAGGGCATTTTGTTGACAGGGAGAACACTCTCATCACTGTAGTAATTCCCCATCAGGGCATTCTGAGTGCCAACACAAAGGTTTTTGTCCTGAAATTGTAAAGTTGAGTTGGGGTTAGTGAAAGAGGAAGCAATACAAAAATGGAGAACAAGTTAAAGAAATTAAAAATATATGCGATGACCCACCTTCCCCCCATGCCCCCAGGTCCTGGATGCTGTGGTAACATATTTACCAATCAGATCATATGGCATATGGCAGACAGAATTTAGAATGGAGAATTCTTACCCACTCTTCCCCACAAATTACTTTGTAATTTAATTCCTTTATGTAGTTTCTTTGTAACTGAAATGAATATATTTTAATAAGCCACTAGCTGAAGTTTGATATGAATTACATTGAATACTTTGAGTAAATGGTGGCCCATTATTACATCAAATACTTCAATGGATCTTTTTTTTATCCACACAGGTATTCCCTCCAATAGCACAGGTCACATTCCATTCCTTCCTATCTCACCCTGGAAGACTCTTGTCTGTGTCCTTCTATAATGCCCCCCACCCCCAATGGTGTCCTAGCAACATACTTGGACCTTCCTCTGGACCTAAACATTAGATAGATACCAATATTACAAACATGGTCTTTCTATCTATAAAGCTTTGTTCTTTAATGGTCACACATCTCTGATGTCTGACAGCATTTTTTGTGCATAATTCATTGTTGATATACTTCAGCTGATTTATGTCCATTGTATATTTCTTCATTGTCCATTGAATGATGACCATTATCTATTTTTCAGAGATTATGTTATTCCAAGACAGCTTTATGGAATCACAAGAACAGCATTATCATTTAAAAAGTTTATTAATATAATTTATTTCCAGGTATCTCAGCCCTCCCAACCCCACACCATAGAAGGCATCATCCAGTAAACAGATATGTATATATAGATGATGTCTTTCATGTTTCTACTTCTCAGTTCATTCTCTGGATGTGACCATTTACAAGTTATTCTTCAAATATTAAAGCTGTAGCTATATATACTGTTCCCTTGGTTCTACTCATTTCCATTCTTAATTATCTCATATAGTCCTTTTTGAGTTTTTTTTTAATAAAATTTAACATTAACTTGCTCATCATTTCTATTGGTACAATAGTAATATTCCATCACAATCATATGCCACAATTTGTTTAGCCATTCCCCAAATAATGGACATCCTCTCAATGTCTAATTCTTTGCTACCACAAATATTTTGGTATGTAGAGATTCTTTTCATTTTGCCTTGATCTCCTTGGGAAATAGAAACCATTTTTTTTTAAACCCTTACCTTCCTTCTTGGAATCAATACTGTGTATTGGCTCCAAGGCAGAAGAGTGGTAAGGGTTAGGCAATGGGGGTCAAGTGACTTGCCCAGGGTCACACAGCTGGGAAGTGTATGAGGCCAGATTTGAACCCAGGACCTCCCATCTCTAGGCCTGGCTCTCAATCCACTGAGCTACCCAGCTGCCCCCTAGAAACCGTTTTATAACTCTTTGGATGTATTTGCAAATTGCTCTCCAAAATGGTTGGATCAATTCACAGTGCCATTAACAGTGTATTAATGTCCTCAAGAATATTATTATTTAAAAGACAGGTCTTATCTATTTTATTATTTATTTTTAATATTGTATTAATATTATTTAAAAGACCAAGAGAAGGTTGAGAGCTTTGAAAATAGGACCAAATTCCCCAAATTCAATGCAGCTTGTTTCCCTTCTCTAATTCAGTTCTGGGTCCAGTTTACTGTTTACCTTTAGCATCTCCAGCTGTGTCATTTGTCTATCCAACTATCCAACTATCATACTTTGAACAATGGGCATTCTCTAGCCACTTGATTTTGTAGGCTGTTCTGTTGAGCAATTGTGGATCTCATTTAGAAATCTCAGTAATGTCCTGGGTTTTGATGTGTTCTTGGCAGCATGTTCTTTATAAATGGGAGCATCTGGAAGACCTCGACATCTCTAAGACTTCCATCTTCTACTCATTCCATGGGCTCAGTATCTTCCATAACAGTTAACAGACATCCCTTTTGTTTTGTTCTATACCAGTTCCCAGATATTTTAAAACCAAATTGCATCTACTGTGTCCTATCAAAGAAACTTACATAATCTTAATTTATGTATGCAAACATTTTGTTGGAAGAAGACTTTAAAATTATGTTTTGCTGATCCAAGTGAAAAAAAATGCTTTTAAAAAAATACTCAACAAACAATGAAAATAAGTGGGACCCTATATTCTCTACACGAGAGAGAATGTTCGGTAGAAAAGATAGGACATGCTGTAGAATATTATCTACCAAAGTCTGCCTATCTTTTTCTTTCATCCAAGATTCTCTTTGTAGGTATATGGATTATCCTAAAGGTTTTGCAGAGATGATAACATTTGTGAGCTATTTTTCCACTTAGCTGAAACTGCCTTATACCTCCTGATTTCGTTTATCATAATGACAATGTTAATATGGCTATCATTCACCTCCAGTACTATGTAGTTTTGTGTTTTCCTTTATTTCATGGGTTCCCCATAATCAAAGAATTCATCATCATGTGGCCAGCCTGCTGTACTCAGCTAGGTTGGTTTCCAGATAGTAGGAAGTCTCTTACTGGTACTATACTTTCCAGCATGATATAGAATTTGCCAGAACTGATGTTCTGCAGGCACAGCCTGCAAGCACCCAGCATCCTGGCTTTCATATTCCAGTGAGACATTGGAGTAGGACTTCAAAGGGCACATGAGATTATGAAAAGAGCAGCACACTGTCAAAATTGAAGTATGTGAAAGGAAAGTTTGAAAAACTATGAGAAAGATGTGAGTTCTTATTCTTGACTGATTGGCCTTTCAAGGAATCTTATATATTTTTGACATATACAGGGGTGATATTTGATCTAGAATTTTGCTCTACCAAAATCAATGCTTTTTTATTAACAACGTGTAATGATCACAGTAGGATTTCATGTTCACTGTATTTTTCAGTAAGTTGTATAAAGATGTGACCCAGTACAGAATACCATTTGTGAAAATCTGCCTATTCCCTACGAACACTTTCTCTTCATTTTTTTATTCCAAATTTTACAAAACCAAACAAAATAAACATTTTCATATACAAAAAACAAGATAGTACATAAATGAAATCACACATCTTTTTCATTTTAGCTTACTTTTCTTCATTTCAATATAATAAATCCCACCCAAAGTGCCCCTGCTCCTCCCCACCCTCCCTACATCCCAAAAGATATCATCAAAGAGGCATGTACATAAAAATTAAATCTTTCATTTTTTACTTTCTGGAGGTAACATTCCCAGTTTATTCTTCCATCATTAATTCTGTGGCTGCGTATGATGTACTCTTGGTTCTTCTCATTTCACTGTTAATTATCTCATGTAGCTCTTTCCAAGTTTTAAAAACATCAGTCTGTTTGTTTCTTATGATGCAGAGTATTCCATCACAATCATATCACAATTTGTTCAGCCATTCCCCAGCTGATGGGCATCCCCTCAGTTTCCAATCCTTTACCACCACAAAGAGAGCTGCTATCAATGTTTTAGAAAACAAGAGTGTTTCCTTCTTTCTCTGATTTCCTTGGAAAACAGACCTGGCAAAGGTATTGCTGGGTAAAAGAGTATATACAGTTTAATAACTTTCTGGGTGTAATTCCAAATTACTCTCCAAAATGGCTGGATCAGTTCACAGCTCCATCAACAGTGCATTAGTGTCCCCTTTTTTCTACATCCCCTCCAATATTTGTCATTTTTCTCTTTTGTCATTTTAGCAAGTCTAATGGGTATGAGATGATATTTCAGAGTACTTTTGGTTTGCATTTCTCCAAACAGTAGTGATTTAGAACATTTTTTTCACATACTTATATATGATTTTTATTTCTTCATCTGAAAATTATTTATATCTTCTGCCCATTTATGAATTGGAGGATGGCTCTTTTCCTTCTAGACAGTTCTCTCTATATTTTAGATATGAAACCACTATCTGAGAGACTGTCAATAAATTTACCCCCCTCCAATTTTCTGCTTTCCTTCTAATCCTGGCAGCATTTATTGTATTTGTACAAAAACTTTTCAAGTGAATTAAAAATTGTCCATTTTACATTTCACAATTCTCTCCATCTCTTATTGACTCATAAATTCTTCCCCTATCCATAAATATGATAGGTAGTATATTCCCCATTCTAATAATTTACTTATGGTATCTCCCTTTATGTCTGGATCATTTATATATTCTGATCTTATCATAGAGAAAGGTGTAAGGAGTCATCTCTACCTCATTTATACCAAACAAATTTCCAGTTATCCCAGCAATTTTCACCAAACACTGATTTCTTATCTCCAAAACCTTGATCTCTGATTCTGTCAAACCCAAGACCACCATACTTCTTACTGCATTTGTTGTGTGTCTGTTCTGTTCCATTGATCTACCTCTCTGTTTCTTAGCCAGTAACAGATGGTTTTGATAATTACTGCTTTATAATACAGTTTTGAATCTAGTACTGCTAGATTTCCTTCCATTACAATTTTTTCATTACTTTCCTTTCATATTCTTGATCTTTTATTCTTTCAAGTGAATTTTGTTATTTTTTCTAACTCAATAAAATAATTTTTAGTAATCTCATTGGGATAACATTGAATAAGTAAATTAGTTTAGGTAGGATTATTATTTAGTTATATTGGCTATGCCCATCCATGAACAATGAATATTTCTCCAATCATTTAGATATTATTTTATTTGTGTAAAAAGTATTTTATAATTATTTTCCTGTAGTTCTTACATTTGTTTTAGCAGGTATACTCCCAGGTATCTTATTCTTTCTGTTGTCATTTTATTTTATTTTATTTTTGGAAATTTTTATTTAATTATTCAATTTAGAACATTATTCCTTGGTTACAAGACTCATATTCTTTCCCTCCCCCCAACTCTTTCCCATAACCAATGTACAATTCCACTGGATTTTACATGTGTCCTTGGTCAGAAGCTATTTCCATGCTGTTGGTGTTTACACTAGGTTGATCATTTGGAGCCTACATCCCCAGTCATATCCCCCTTGAAGCATGTAATTAAGCAGTTGTTTTTCTTCTGTGTTTTTACTCCCACAGTTTGTCCTCTGCTTGAGGATAGTTTTTTTTTCCTCATAGATCCCTGCACATTGTTCAGGGACATTGAATCGCCATTAATGGAGAAGTTCATTACGTTCGATTGAACCACAGTGTATCAGTCTCTGTGTACAATGTTCTCCTGGTTCTGCTCCTTTCACTCTGCATCACTTCCTGGAAGTTGTTCCAGTCCCCATGGAATTCCTCCACTTTATTATTCCTTTGAGCACAATAGTATTCCATCACCAACATATACCACAATTTGTTCAGCCATTCTCCAATTGAAGGGCATCCCCTCATTTTCCAATTTTTCGCCACCACAAAGAGTGCAGCTATGAATATTCTTGTACAGGTCTTTTTCCTTATTATCTATTTGGGGTACAAACCCAGCAGTGCTATGATGCTATGGATCAAAGGGCAGACAGTCTTTCATCACCCTTTGGGCATAGTTCCAGATTACCCTCCAGAATGGTTGGATCAGTTCACAACTCCACCAGCAATGAATTAATGTCCCAACTTTGCCACATCCCCTCCAACATTCATTACTTTCCATTGCTGTCAGTTAGCCAGTCTGCTAGGTGTGAGGTGATACCTCAGAGTTGTTTTGATTTGCATTTTTAGACCTTTGTCAAAGGTTTTTGTTACGAAGATTGTTTCCCATTTTTTTTTGCTTCCCTTCTAATTTTGGTTGTACTGGCTTTGTTTGTACAGAAACTTTTTAATTTAATGTAATCAAAATTGTTTATTTTATATTTTGTGATTTTTTTCTAACTCTTCCTTGGTCTTAAAATCTTTCCTTTCCCAAAGATCTGACATGCATACTATTCTCTGTTCACCCAATTTACTTATGGTTTCCTTCTTTATATTCAAGTCATTCACCCATTCTGAGTTTATCTTGGTGTAGGGTGTGAGGTGTTGATCCAAACCTAATCTCTCCCACACTGTCTTCCAATTTTCCCAGCAGTTTTTATCAAATAGTGGATTTTGGTTCCAAAAGCTGGGGTCTTTGGGCTTATCATAGACTGTCTTGCTGAAGTCACTTATCCCAAGTCTATTCCACTGATCCTCCTTTCTGTCTCTTAGACAGTACCATATTGCTTTGATGACCACTGCTTTATAGTATAGTTTGAGATCTGGTACTGCAAGGCCACCTTCCTTAGCCTTTTTTTTTTTAATCATGATTTCCCTGGATATCCTTGATCTTTTTTACTTCCAAATGAACTTTGT